>NC_071502.1:37900000-39150000 GCF_028408465.1 Anastrepha ludens
CAAAAGCAACTTAATAAGTAAAACTTAGCCTAATAAAGTTATTTACTTAAAAACGTATATACTGCAACTTAAATATAATAAAAAAACATTATTAAAATAAAATTCACATAGCTAAGAAAATACAACAAAATATAAAAATTCACAACATGTGGTTAACATACAATTTAATTCAAAACTGACACTGAAAACGTGAAAAATCAGTTCACATTTATGAAATAATTTCGTATGCATTCTTATATATACATACATACATACATTGATTAAAATAATCAGAGAAATGCAAAATATTGCAAAAGTAATACTAAAGTAAGGATTTGAAAAACTCCAATAAACGTATTATATGCTGATATCATAAATAAAAAGCAGATACATACATACCTACATATACTTAATTAATGCCATTATTTGCTTTCATGCGTATGTGTATGTAAAAAAGGAACATAAAAATAAAAATTGTCTGGCAACATTAATAATTCCGGGCACTATGTAACATCTTTCTATATACGAAAAATATTAAAAACGATATTTGTAGTTCTATGTACGCGAATCGAAACCCGAAAACTTAACATCTACATATACATACACATAATAACCGTCAAGCAGATAATAAAATATTTTATTGTACGCAACAAAATCATACATACATATATTTTGTACGAGAAAATAATTTTACGAACAATTTTACAAAATCAATAAAAATTTGCTATCGTCGCACAAAAAAAACCGCTGTTTCAATTAATACGGTTTTCTTTTACGAAACTATCTGGTGTTGGGATAAAATCTATCCCACGCTTCGTAAGAGAGTCTAAATGGTTCCATGTTAAATAAACAGTAAGGTTCCCGTGGGACACAGTGGTACCACAACGGACCTAGATGGTCTAAGGGAGTTGGCGACTCTAAACCGACTGCCGTAAAAACCTAACCCAACCCAACCTAAAGTGTTTGGTGTTATATCTAACAGGAAAATTCTGCTTCGGCCGTATTTTCAGCGCGAGATTGCGGCAAGGTTAAAATAACTAATTATTAATTAATATTACCATTAGTTGTTATTACTATTGTTGGAAGAGCTCGGGCAAAAACTCAAAAAGGATGTAAGAGCAACGAGTGAAAATGAGTGAAACAAGAACAACATATTGCAAACTTCGTGATTTTTTTAATGGAACTAATTATACGAATTTTGCTGAACATCCTTAAACATCGATATCTCGACGTTCTCAACAATTAGGCATTCATTAATTGACTGTTTGGCAGATTTTACATGTAGACGTGCTCATGGCGGATATTAAAGTGATGTCATTTTTCGCACATAATTGTTAAAACAACATCTATGCGCGTCTTTGAAAGACCCTTTATATAAGGGTTATATATTAGGTCAAGATTAATGCCCAAATAAATGACTAGGATATACTTTTAAATACAAATTCGAATTACAGCAAAGTTGGGTAATGCTCACTTCTTGTTGTCGTAACAGCATAAATATTTCCTATAAATGTTTCGAAAATGCTGCTGGAGAAAAATTGTCGTAACATTTTTCGGCCTAACTCGACCATACGTGCTGAGCTTGTGCAAATAACTTCTCAGGCTGTAGTAGATCTGTGAGTATGCTTCAATTAACTGTTTAAATCTATCAGGTTATACGAGTAACCTCCTAACAACAGCTTTTCCTTTGTTTTTTAATATTCTTCTTTGATGAGGTGTGGTCTCAATATAAATAAGAGTTCCTCTCTCAGTGCTTTTTTTTGTTGGTGTGTCCTCTTTGGCTATCCTATTCGCTTCTTCATTTTCCATAAAAAATTGGAGACCTGGAACTTGGGGGAAGCTGGATAGAGCAAATCTTTCCACGTATTCTAGGATAAAGTGCAAGTGGCAGTCCTATATAAATAACTGTGGTATCCAAAGGATTTTTCAAAGCCATATTCAAAATCAGTGCGTTGTTTTTTCAAAATGTATATTGTCTGATGGATTTATAGGAATTATAGACAATATATGTGGTTTAATATACACATTTTAATTTAATATTGAATATTTCGGGTTTTTTAAATTCAAAAATAAATAAAGATAAGAATAATTTTTTTGAAATAAATTAAGAATGATTTGGTCAGCTTTTTAATTTTTCAATATATAAACATATTAAAAATTTCACACTTTTGTGTGAAATATTTTTTGAGATATGGCTATTTTAGTGGTGGCGCGCACAATCACTGATTTTAATAAAATCTTCAATGAGATTAATAAAATAAATATAATTAACAAAAACCCTTTGTGGATTTAGTACATACGAGTATATACTACATATCGCACATACGAGTATCTGTTAACTTTTAGCAAAATAACTTTTGTGATCCCAAGAGGATCTGCTTCAACCCAATGATATTTTTATGTATTCGTTGTACTCAATGGTAGTCGAAACGTCTAATAGTGGTCAGGCATGGCCAAGGTCAATAAATTCTAATCAATCAAAGAAGAATTTTGTATTTATTCAACTTTTATTAAGATTCAAGCAATTCTGTGATTAAAATACTTCGAGAAAAGCAAACAAGTTAGTGCCTTACAGAAAGAAGCTCGTCCAGAAATATCTCATCTGCCAAGATAATGCATATGTATTAGTAAAATATACAAGTAAATGACGGTGTACGTGCAGGGCTAAACAGCTGATTTTCAATGGTTGTTTTTCAATGTATTTACATATGTAAAGAGCGGAACTAATCTGTTTGCATTTAATGGCATCGCAAAATGGTCAAAACAAAAACAACAAACACATGTTGTAGGTCTTGTTGCACCTTTATGCAACCTATGTTCTATGCATACATAGGCAAATGCTAGAACAGAAAGTCTTTGTGACCTGCATCTTCATTTCCTTACCTGAATATGAAACGAAAAAGCCTTCCTAACGCATCGTAGCGATTGCAGGATAAAACAGTTTCATTCGAGCGAGCGTCTGCATCGCATCTAATTTGTATTATAAAAATATTTCCGCCAACTCAAAGCAAATTTAAGGTTTATATTAAATGTAAGACTTGAAAAGAATATGTGTAATATCGTGTTAGTGTAAAAAAAAACATTTATTTACTTTTTCAGTGTACCAATATAATTTTTGGAGTGGCGAACTTGTATGAAAAAGATAATGGCATCTACTAATAATGTACGAAAAGCGAACGGCAATGGCGTTGATGAGGCCGCCAGCTTTCTAGTTGCTGGCATTTTAGGTTCGCTTCCCGCGGCGGATATTACGTGAGTATATACATACATACAGATGTACTTAGTATAAGATATCAATAGTTTCCTAAATAACATATTGAGCAAATAATTAGGAGGCCGAAATTCTTCTCTTTCTTCGACTATTGACCAAAAACTAATAATAACAAATTTGATAAAAAAAAAGCCCTATGCACATATTTAGGTATAGAAACCAAGAAAAATGGCCGAATAAACATTTTCAGCACTAATCATTTTCTGAAAGTTTGAAAATAACGCTATATTCAAAAATACCAAATTATCGGGAAGTCAAGTTTCAAGGTCCTCATTTTACTATTTATACCTAATTAGTTAGTAGTTACTGTTGGTGGTAATTTTGGCACAATTATCTCAATAAAAGAAAAGAAAAAGAGTGCTAAACGCAAATCTCTCCAGAAGAGAAAAAAGCAAACAAGTTAAGGAACGGAAAACCTACCATCACTTGCAAAAACTGGTAGAAGAGAAGAAAGCATATCAGCTGGGTTGGTTTACAAATTTTTGTGTTGTATACAAATTTTAAAAGGAAGGATAAAGGAAGCTGGACCTAAAATATTCACCTGAAACCTTGTACAGAATTACGATATGTATTGTATAAAGCTTACGTTGTTTTGTTAAATTTTCAATTTTACCGTTTCTAACTGTAAACTGCAAACTACAAACCGGCGCAAGTCAGGCAGTAGACAAAAGCGCAAAAAAGACCAGATTCTACAAAAAATTAATTTGTTTGTTCAATCTTGTCTCTATTTGTGTTTGCCAAGATGACACTTTTCGACATGAAATTATCAAAAATCAATGCGAATTTTGACTTAACATACTTGAAACTCGAACAATATTATACCAAAAGTGAATGGATTACGAAACTGCATAACCAGAATTTTTCTATGAACTCTTACTAAAATTGATATATGAAATTTTGATAAAAATTTGTTGAATTTTCTTAAATTTTGAGGAAGGTTGAAACTTTGAGGTAAATGGGTTTTTTTGTAGTAAGAACTATATTTTTGCAAAAAAATAAATAAGAAAAATTAAAGCACGTGGGATTTTAAGAAGAACTAAACCGACAGACGTTACTCACCAAAGCCATATTTTTCACCATCAATTAACAGCAGCTCACTCAGCCACTCAAAGTTGAGCCGCTAGCAGTTGAGCATTATGAGTATGCAATTAGAAGCAAAGAGCATACATACTTGTATAAAGATTTTTTACATTATTTGGCAGAAAATGTTTACATTGCAGGTGCTATTTTAATATCTCCTGTGTCCATTAATAATATATTTCATATTTTTCTTTTTTTTCTGTTTCATTTCACTTATAAATCATTATTTTTGAACTAAAGTATATTATATTTCGTTACTTTTAAATTCGCTCTATTACAGTTCATCACTTAGCAGCGATTTCAGCTGTCATACTTTGAATGACATTGTAAGTGATTTAGGTGGTACACCGTCTATGGATAGCTTCTCTGCTGGTGCAATGAACAATTCAAAACCCCATCACTTTTGCGATTTACACAATGAGATATTGCAGTATGTTTGCCAAACTTGCAAGATTCTGGTATGCCAAAGTTGCACTCTTTATGAGCACAAGGAGCATAATTACTATTCCGTACAAAGTTTTTGCGACGAATTGAAGGATGTAATTAAGAATGATCTTGAAAGTAGTAACACGGACAAGACATCTATTACGAGTAGTATTGACAGTACATTGAAATATCAACGGCTCGCCGAGCGTAACTGTGCTGAGCTGAGCGAAAATATACGCAAAGTCTCCAGACAATTTATAAGGGCTATAGAGGATGTCGAATTTACCTTATTGGAATTCGTTGAAAAATTGCGCCAACGCCGTTTGGCTATCTTAAATGATCAAATGGCCGGCTTAAAATCGGCTCTCGCTGGACTCTCTGAAACCATTGAAATGTTGCAAAAGATATCAGAGAATTGGTCTGGTATGGATCACATTGATATTTCGAAGAAGGTTTTGAATGCACAACGTCAACTTGAACAATTTGCTGCTATATCCAAAGATTTACATCCAAAATATGAGGAATTCGTATTCATTCCACCAGACCGTAAACTTTTGCAAGATATCCTCAAGAAAGGCGTAATTCTGCGAGTAAATGATAATAATACGAATGCGGTAAATGGTGCTGCTGTTATCGGTGGATCAGTCAGCGATTCCGGGGCAGTTGGTCCTCTGTCTAGCGCTAATGTGCCAGTTGCCGGTGTATCAATACCAATTAACACAAACCGTCGTTTCAATTGTGAGAATAGTTTCAACAGCATTCCTTCACCAATGTTGCCATTACGTAGTTGTAACGCTGGCGCCGTTGAAAGGGAGCTGGGCGTATTGTGTAAAAATTTACGTTTAAGTGCACCGCGCAGCGCACCGGCTATAGCAACATTCACTGGACCTTTAAGACCTCGCTTTTCCAATACACCCTCACTATCATTTGCCACAGAGGGTCACGGTGATGGGCAAGTTAGCCGCCCTTGGGGATTGTGTGTTGATAAGCTGGGTCACATATTGATCTCCGACAGACGTAATAATCGTGTGCAAGTTTTTAATCCGGATGGTACACTGAAGTTTAAATTCGGCCGTAAAGGTTCTGGAAATGGAGAGTTTGATTTACCAGCAGGCATTTGTGTCGACATAGATAATCGCATAATCGTTGTTGATAAGGATAATCATCGCGTACAAATTTTCACTTCCACTGGTATATATTTTTCGAAGTTCGGTAGCTTTGGCAAAGAGCGTGGACAGTTCCAATATCCATGGGATGTGGCTGTAAATTCGCGACGTCAAATTGTTGTAACCGATTCACGTAATCATCGCATACAGCAGTTCAATTCTGAGGGTCGTTTCATACGTCAAGTCGTTTTCGAAATTAATTTTCAAACAAAGGATCCTGCTTCACCGCGCGGAGTTTGTTATACACCAACTGGTAACATTATAGTATCGGACTTCGATAATCATTGTCTATATCTAATAAATCCAGAAAGCAGTACGGTGAGTAGTATATTTTGTATATTTATGTATGTGTGGATATGTATTTATAGTAATTTACTATTGTTTTTATGTACATACATTTTTTAGAACAAACAAATTTAGAAAAGTTAGAATTAAGGACTTAACTACTTTATGCAAATGGATTTTCAGATTTTGTCATCTAAAGGACAAGAAGGTGATGGAGTCCAAGAATTTAATCGTCCTTCCGGAATTTGCTGCGACGACGATGGACGCATTATTATTGCAGATTCTAAAAATCAACGTATCGTTGTTTACAATTCCATCTTAGAACATCTATGGAACGTAAGTAGAAGAGATCAATTTTACAAATTTTATTAGAAAATAAGAACGTTGTGTATTACTTGTTAGACAAGAAATACTGGTATTGTGAATGAAACCAGTCAAGAAATACACTCAGTTTCAATATAACCACGAACTTTTAATTATTCAAACAGAACACAAAAGTTACCGATAAATATGCTTAAATTTTATAAAAGAATGCACAGAGATACAAAGACTGTTGGTGAAAGTATGTCAGTGATGTACTACCTAAGTATAGCAACAGCTAAATATAACCAAAGCAATGACATTTATTTCGACACTCAAAATAAATATCGCTCAGGACCACCACTTCAGACCTTTTAATGACAACTGAAAAGCATTTTCCGAAAGAGGCACAGGAATGCCACAAAGTCGTCTACTATTTCAGAAAACAAAGAGAAATTCTCACAGCAGCCATTTGAACAAACATACCTTAACTACCAAAGTCTGAGCGTTCTCAAGTTATGGGAACCACCCGGATATATATCCGGCCAAGGACTGTCACTCGGCGGCCGCCGTAGCCGAATGGATTGGTGCTTGACTATCATTCGGAATTCAGAGAGAACGTAGGTTCGCATCTCGGTGAAAGATCAAAATGATGAAAACGTTTTTTTTCTAATAGCGGTCGCCCCTCGGCGGGCAATAGCAAACCTCCGACTGTATTTCTGCCATGAAAAAGATGCTTATAAAATATCTCTGCAGTTCGGAGTCGGCTTGAAACTGTAGGTCCCTCCATTTGTGGAACAAATCAAGATGCACACCACAAACAGGAGGAGGAGCTCTGTCAAATACCCAAAAAAAGGGTGTACGCGCCAATTATATATATGTATATATAAGGACTGTCACTCCTCCAGCGTTTCCAATACAGCTACGGTGAATATTTATGCTGAACCAACAGAATAGATCCTACATACAAATCTACTTATATTCTGCATGTGAAGAAGCCCTGCATGACTTTTCATACCGTTTCGCATGATCTCTCATGTTATACATACGTCGTTTGCAGTATCTCTCCTCGGCCATCACTTAACTGTACATATCGATAATGCACTTCACCGTCTCACACCTCGAGTACATACCCTTTGATCAGAAAGTACCGGGAATGTTTAATTTAAACGAACCGCGCACGTGGGAACCGGTCCATATTTTTTTCGTATGTTCGCAGGACTGTTACATTACACATTTGTGACTTTTTAGCGCCTTCAGATCATTAGTGTCTGCCTGGCCGGCCGGTAATATGGGCAACAATTCTTGGATATTGCATTATAAAAACGCGCCATCGCACCGAGCCCAAATTGTGCTGGATTATTTGACCAAACACCAAGCAAATACCATTATGCAAGCACCGTATTCACGTGGTATGATCCCGTGCGAAGTTAGAGAGACTTCAGTGGAAGGAGATTTCAGTCGATAGAGGAGATCGAAGAGAATGCGACGAAGAAGCTGAAGGCCATCCCTTCGGCGGCCTACCAGGGGTACATGGAGGACTGGGTTAAACGTTGGCACATGTGTGTTACTTCAGACGAGTCATATTTTGAAGGAGATAAAATAAATTTGCCTGAAATTTAACTCTGTTTTGTTTTATTTCAGCATTCTCGGTACTTTCAGAACATAGGGTAGGTCATATCCATTACAATTGAAGTCATGTACACCATAACCATTACAAATAAGTATTTTCAATAAAGGTTTTACTATATAGTACATGCTTACATGGGTGCGTTATAACTGAAAATACAGAAATTTAAAGATACTTCTGATACAATCTAGGGGAGATGTTCTCACTATATGTTTGTGTTTATTTTGAAAGATGTTTATTCTGTTCGCTATGCTTTAAGATTAACAATATTTTCTCTTTCAGATTGAAATACGTCCATCGAGAAATCCTTCAATGCCACGTAATCTCGACGAAAAAGATCGAGCTTGCGACGTTTCCCTTACGCCTGATGGTCGAATTGTTTTCCTGATCGAATTGTCACCTGATACCAAAGAAGGCTCCAATCCTTCCAAAAGATTTGTATACGTGTTTTAATTATAGTTTCTAATATCACATACCGCATCAAACGAAACCATTGAGTAACAAGCCAAAACATATTGTTTCTCTATTAATTTTTATTAAAAAAATTTGATGTGAAGAAATTAACAACGACCACTGAAGGAGTTCGCCCAGGAAAGGGTGTACGTCCCAATTTTATATATATATATATAGTTCATTTCCTTAAATAGGGTCACAATAAAAAAACAACAGGAGTCAACACTGGAATCTCGCTATTAAATGCCCTAGCATGAAAGATGAAAGCTATAAAAGAGGGCATTAAATGCAATAGTGACTTCGAGTACGAACTCTTTTGCAAGTAGAGTTCCAATTACATTAACACTCTAAAAAAACAATATTTTTTATGTTCTCTAATGTATGTACCTAGATGCAAATTTTTTTATATGTTATTCAAAATTTTTCGTCATTTGTCAAACAATTTCATATACATACACACTTTTGCCGCAAACAAAATGTAAAGATAATTTCAAAGAAAGTTAAAAAATTGTGGTATACTTTTGTAATGTTCCGATAACGGTTGTGCTCTTGAAAAGACTTTAAATGATAAATAAGAAAGTTATGTGGCAAAAGATTATTTTTTTTTGTAAAACACAATTGAAACAAAATAGTAATATATTACATAAATTACAATAAAAGTTTATAAGAAACATACTACAAAATGTACCTAAATTTTAAAAGAAGAGTTGCTTACGAAATACTTGAAAAAAAAAAACAAGATTAAAACCTGAGTACACAGTTTGCATATGATTAAAGTATTTTCAAAACAACAATTCAAACGAAAATATTATGACTTTAGGTCAAGCCGCCGATTTGGTTAAAATAATGCAAACTGTTAATAGAAACTATTACTAAATAAATGAGTTTTGTTCAGCTCAAGAAAATGCAGACTCGCTAGATCTATTCAAGAGAACTTCAATTTTATAGTCAATGTGTTAAAATAAGAAAATACATAAAGGAATAGAAAGAAGTGATCTCAAACTTTAAAATTTATAATAATATTTATCCTTTAATTTACTAACTTAGCTGCTTAGCTTAATTTCGATTTATCGTGCTATGTTTGTATGTATGCACTAATACTCAATTTATACCTACCTACAAAAGACTGAATATAAATTAACGAATGCATACATACATATCTACATATATATGTATCAGAAAATAGTTTTTACTAACAAAATCAATAAAAATGTTATCGTCATACAAAAACAGCGTTGTTTCAATGAATATTCTTTTCTTAAAGTATTTGGTATAAACATTCACTAAAAAATGAGCGATGGAAATAATGAGAGAACAAGCGACGCCAGATTTCGTCGAGAAAAGATTTGAAGATGATGAGGTGTAGGCGCCAATTATAAAGGGTATTTTAAAAGTGATGCCTAAAAGTCAGTAGTAAATAAATGAGGTACGGTACCTTTTTATGTAATCTTTTACAGTTGTCAACGCGTTATTATAAAAATGGTCTACATATTGCAAACTTCGTAATTTTTTTTATGGAAATATTGGCTTCAGCGGTGAATATAGATGCGGTATAGTGTAATGTAGTTTGATATCGTCTGACCTTTTGAGTCTACTATTGCGTATGCGGTGTCGTATTCCACTTTTGAGAAATCTGTGTAGAGTATTTCGTAATTTTGTGTTCGAGATTAGGGGAGTTGTTGAGCTTTGATGTCATGACTTTGGGTCAAAAAGAGTGACGTTAATGTGACTTTTGGGAATATAGTGTGTTTCACTGTGGGTTTCGTTAAGAATGTTTCGTTGATGAATGAATGTTTAACAGAGGACACTTTTGCCATATTTCTACAGAGGGAAGCTTTTTCTGATGACGTTGTCGGCTATCGAGTTTCCGTGGAACAGAATTTTTGTGGTTAGTAGCAGTCTATTTTCGTCGACACTGCTTTCCATTTCTGGAAGGCCTGATTCAGACAAAATGTTGTTTATCGGATGGTGATGAACGCATATTCCGTGTAATGCACTTTACAGCTCGGTGGTAGGGAGGCTTGATAATGTTTAAAGCAGTCTTTGGACTATTTCGGTTTAGAAATAGACCATAGTGATAAGATAAGACCGGATTAAGTTGATTCTAGGTATAAGGTATTTTTTAGGTGTAAGACTTGGTTGTTCCATTTGAAACTTTTACTGAAAACTATGCCGAGGATATTTATTTTGTCTACGTGTGTGATTCAATAGGAGTTTATTGTAAGATGAAATGGAATGAAGTTGTGTTTCCGGCAGATATACAGAATCGGTAATTAAGGTTATTAATATTTTCTACTGAAAAGTTGTTAATATTAATTGAGATGGCGTCACAAAGATATTTCCTACACACGTGTAGATGCTTACACTTTTGCAAGTGACAGTTTTGCGTCAGAGTGATCCGACCAATTGTATAGTATAAATGTATCTTTTGAGTTCCTGCTGTTGCATGTATGGCATAGAAGAAGTGGCTGATATCCTTTTGAGTGCGGAGTATTCTGGTCTGAGGTCGTCGAATGTGATCAAGAAAAATGTCGTTGAGGAGAAATTAAAATGTTTTGAAATTAAACGCTCAATCTAATATTGTGGTCCCATGGTGCTTGACCCTGGGCGGAAGCCGAATTGATTAGGTGAAAGTGACTTTGTAGAAGTTAAAAACCACGCAGCCTTTTCGAAACCATTTTTTCTTGTAATTTGCTAATGAAAGTGAGCTGAGATATGAGGCGATAGGAATATAAGCATCTCTATTTGAATTTTTCACTGGTGGCGGCTTTAAAGAAGTGTGGAATTACACCTGTATCAAAAAAAAATATTTTTGTAAAGTTTAAGAAGACTTTTTTAAGGACAGTTGGCATATTAACTAATATTGGGTTAGATATTTTATCGAAGCCTGAAGTAGTTCAGTAAACAACTTTAGGCAGGCACGTAGGAAAGGAGAGTCGATCACATTGGATTTGTGATTAGAAATAAAATTTGGAGACTGACTAGAGTTGCGTTTTAAGCTGAAGAGAAAGCTGAAGAAAAATTTAAATCTTTAGATAGAGGACCAGTGCTTAGTAAAGGTTTCTGCGATGTCTATTGAGTCAGTGACTATAGTATAGGATGTTTCCACTAAATGGATACTGTCTGGGTCTATCTGTGATAGTGGAAGGTCTGTACGTACCAACTAATTTACGAATGCTTCGCCAAATCAGTGATATGGAAGTATAAACCTTTAGTTTTTCGGGGAAATCTGTAAAACTCTGTAGTGAAGTAGCGCTCATGGCTTTACTTAATAAGGGCCTTGCTTTTTTATATGCTATTAAATCATCATAAGAGAAGGATTTCTTGTAAGTCCTCCAAGCACTTTGTTTAGCGGTTCTTAAAGATTTGAGCTCTGGTGACCACCATGGAACACTTCTGTTAAGTTTTTTGCGAGTGGGTCGCGGAATTGATTCGTTGGCTGCTGTGCTTATTATCTTTTTAATGAAAGCAGCTTTGCAGCTAATATTAAAATAAGGGGGGAATTAAATTGATTACTCTGGAATTTTATTCTGAAATAGTGTCCAGTCAAACAGTCTGAGTTGTATAGTGGAATAGTACGATCTACTGGACAGAAGTGATGGCAGGGAAGTCGTCTATGTTGCGTATGTCGTTAATAGTGTACCAATTGCACATTGGAACAATTTGGGAAGAACTTAGCGATATATCAATGACCATAATCTATTTTGTTCTCAGTCAAATTCGTTGCCGCAATGAACCAACGGACACATTGTCTGACGTACGTTCAAAATCAGTAGTTGGAATATGATTAAGTGTTGAGTAGGGATAATAATAATAATTAGTTGCTATAGCGCCGTTTTAAGTAAACAATTCCCGATATTATTTTGACAGAATGGATGACAATAATTTCGTACAAAATTCAATTCTTCTCCCTGCTTTTGTTTTAAGTGCAGTTAATTCTTATAATTCTATTTCCTACATGCGAGTATACATAAATAAATAAAAACAAATTAAAATCAAAAAATATTTATATTCTTATTTAAGTTAAAAGATCTTATATAAGAAGTGTCCCATTTTGAATATGGCTCACTGTATGTACGTATATATGAAAAGAGCGAAACTAATCTGTTTGCATTTAATGCCTTCTCAGAATGGTCAAGACAAAAATAAAAAAACACATGTTGCACCTCTATGCTACCCATTTTCTATGCATATACATACATATACAACAACTTTGTGACCTGCTTCTTCTTTCCTTACCTGGATGTAAAACGAAAAAAGATTCCTAGAACAGTTTTACTCAAGCGAGCCTCAGCATCGCATCTAATTTTTATTATAAAAATATTTCCGTCAACTCAAAGCACATTTAAGGTTTACATTAAATATAAGACTTGAAAAGGAAATATATTATCATGTTAGTTTTTTTTTTTTTTTTTTTTTTTTTTTTTTTTTTTTTTTATTATTATTTACATTGTAACTAGTTAATTTAATTTTGTACAATACAACTAAATTTAAAAATACTCTGCATCAGGCTTGCAGGGAAATGGGCTACTGCGTGAGTTGGTGCGGTTTTTTTCGTTTCAGCCTTTCTTTCTATTTAACGGGGTCAATTAGGGCTGAGGCTTCGCTATTTACATGGTGGCGTAGTCTTTTCATATGAGACTTAGCGTTGATGTTGATCGAAGTGGCAACTGATTCGATGCCAAGGTCGCGTTCGATATCGGTGTTACGGACGTACCAAGGTGCATTAACAGCGCATCGTAGTACCTTATTTTGGAATCTTTGTATGGATTTTATGTTGGTTGAGCTTGAGCAGCCCCATAGCTGGATCACATATGTCCAAATTGGTTTAAGCACCTGCTTATATAAAATAATTTTATTGTATAGGGATAAGGCTGATTGGTTGCCCATAAGCCAGTACATATTTCTAAATCTGATATCTAACTCTTCTCTTTTCTTTTTAACGTGAGCATTCCATCTAAGCTTTGTATCTAGTGTCATACCTAAGTATTTGGCGGTGTTGTGATGCGGGATTTGTACGCCGTTTATATGTAGTGGCAGATATTTGATTTTCTTCTGTGTGAAGTCTAAATGAACCGATTTTGTTTCGTTTAGTTTTATGCGCCATTTAATGGTCCACTCGGAGATTTTATTTAAATAAATTTGAAGGTTTTTGATTGAGTCAATTTGAGTTTCTCCTACCGATAAGATGGCTGTGTCGTCAGCAAAAGTTGCTGTGGAGCAATTTATGTCAATAGGTAGATCACACGTAAAAAGAATATAAAGAATGGGCCCCAGCACGCTGCCCTGTGGAACGCCAGCTTTAATTTCCTTAAGTTCGGAATATGTGTCTTCGTATTTTATTCGGAAAAAACGATCGGATAAGTACGATTTTAGAACATTAAAATATTGTATTGGTAGAAGCGCATTTATTTTGTTGAGGAGCCCAATGTGGCAAACTTTGTCAAAGGCTTTAGACACGTCGAGAAAGACAGTAGAGCACACCTTTTTTTCCTCAAAGGCGTTTTCAATGATGCGAGTAATTCTGTGCACTTGATCGATGGTAGAATGTTTTGTGCGAAAACCAAATTGATGCACTGGTATTATATTTCTTTGCTTAATAATTATGTTGAGACGTTTGGCTAAAAGCTTTTCCATCAGTTTTGATATAATTGGTAGGAGCGAGATAGGCCGATAAGATGTGACATCATGCGCTGGCTTCCCTGGTTTATTAAACATAATTATTTCAGCAGTTTTCCAATATATTGAGATATGGTGCAATTTGAATGTGGCGTTCATTATTTCAGTAAACCTAGATATCGTGCATTGAGGAAGTTGTTTTAAAATTTCAGCAGTAATAGGATCATACCCAGGCGCTTTTTTTGATTTTAGTTTATTTATTTCACCAAGCAATTCGGAATCCGTAACAAGGGGAATTTCGGCATCAGTTTCATAGGTAAGTGGCTGCATTCCGGCTATCCTCGACGTGTCATATGGCTTAAAGATGCCCTCAAGGTACTCAGCAAAAACATTAGCTTTTTCTTTACTGCTTTTGGCCCAAGAACTGTCTTCTTTTTTGATTGGTGGGTACTGTGGCTGTGAAAAGTTTTTTGTACATTTCCAGAGCGAGTAATCAGTGCTGCGTTCGTTCGATAAGCTCTTTAGATACGTACTTAGAGATCTGTTTTTAAAATCTTTTATTTTCCTGGAAATTTCTTTCGTAATTTTATTTAGTCGTTTTTTGTCGGAGGGAGATCTTGTTTGCTGCCATCGTCTTCGTATTTTGCGTTTTTCTGCGACCATATCTTTAATATCTTTGGTATATTTATGACCTGATGTGACAAACTTTTTTTCCGAAGTGCTACTCCAGGCTGCCAGTTGTATAAGGTTAGATAATCTTAATATTTCATCATCTAAATCGGAAGTGTTGGTAATTTCTACATTGTGAATATCCGCGGTTAAAACGTTCCTAAAATATTCCGAATCCGTATATTTATTTGTTAGCGTAAATGGCAATTTCTTGATAAGCGCATTTTCATATAATGTTAATAAAATTGGAGAATGGTCCGAGTTCATATCCAACCCGCTTTCTATGCTGATATAATTAGCTGATATTTTTTTGGCAATGAAAAAATCGATTAGGTCGGGTATTTTTTGTGAATCCGTTGGCCAGTATGTTGGAGTCCCAGTAGAAAATGTTATACATCCAGTCTGTTGAAGAGCTTTGCATAATTCTCTACCTTTTGTAGTGGTTAATCTCAAGCCCCAGTGTGTGTGCTTCGCATTGAAGTCACCGCCCATTAAAAATCGGTTGTCGTGACTATTAATTAGCTCTATGTATTGGTCGCATTTGATCTGATGTTTTGGGGGACTCTCCACTGTTATGGTTATTGCTTGAAATTCAGGTATAGAGATGCTGCCTTCTTCGTAATGCTTTATATTGTTTCTTATAATAATAGCAGCGCCTCCTCGTGCGGCGTTGTTTGGGTGAATTGAATGGTATGTATTGTAGTTTTTGAATTTGATATATGACTGCTTGGTAAAGTGCGTCTCAGATATTAGGCAGATGTCTATTTTTTCGGTTTCTAAAATCATTTCCAGCTCGCTTTGATTTTTAAACAAGCCGTTTGCATTCCATAGCATTATTTTTAAAAATTTAGTCATTTTTATTCAACTAGGTGTAGTGTTTTTTCGATCTTCTGCAATCTCTTTTCTAGTGCAGTCATATACTCGTTTTGTGTAGTTATTTTTTCCAATATTTGTTGTAGTATGTTAGCGTTTTCCGAGTGATTGTTTCCTTTTACTACCTGTGAGAATGTGGGTATTTTAAGTGGTGTAGTATTGTTTTGCAAAATTGGTTTGCTGGTAAGGTTATTTGGGTAGCTACCTGTAATATTTTTATTTATATTTTTGCCTTGAATACTATTTATATTATTTTTTATTTTTGAGCCAGCTCGTTGATCACGTATCTTTTGTAGTTCTTTGGCAACAACACATCCCCTGTAGTTCGCAGGATGGGACTCACCACAATTGCAGCATTTTGGTTGTTGTTGTTCAAGCTTTGTGCATTCAATCGTTTTATGCTTCCCTGCGCATTTGACACACCTTGGTTGTTTGCCACAGTAGTTTTGCGTGTGCCCATACGCCTGGCATGATTTGCATTAAAAAAAAAAAATAAATAATTGGCGCGTACACTTCTGTTAGGTGTTTGGCCGAGCTCCTCCTCCTATTTGTGGTGTGCGTCTTGATGTTGTTCCACAAATGGAGGGACCTACAGTTTCAAGCCGACTCCGAACGGCAGATATTTTTATGAGGAGCTTTTTCATGGCAGAAATACACTCGGAGGTTTGCCATTGCCTGCCGAGGGGCGACCGCTATTAGAAAAATGTTTTTATAAATTTTGCTTTCACCGAGATTCGAACCAACGACCTCTCTGTGAATTCCGAATGGTAATCACGCACCAACCCATTCGGCTACGGCGGCCGATGATTTGCATTGCGGTATGAGTTTTGATTGCCTCACTGCTTCTATAGTAACAACAGAGTGTAAGATAGTTTTTACTTCATGTATTTTCTTAATGTTTTCACTGGAATCAAACGTAAGGAGAAACATATCTAAAGGTTCTTTAGTTTTCCATTTCAATTTATTGACTGCGCTGATGGCTTTAAGTCCTTGTTTTTGAAGATTTGATATTATTTCTCCTGGATCACTCGTATGATGCAAGTTCTTTACCATCACCTTAATCGGCCGGGCTTGCTTGTTTTCATATGTATACCAAGATAGGTTTTTATGGGTCAGCATTTTTGTCAGGTTTCTATAGTCATCAGGATCTGATGCATTGATTTTGTAAGTTTTATTGTTTAGAAGTTTAATAAGAAACTCTTTTTTCATTTCCTTTTTCGCAATATTAAAAATTTGTTGGTAATCGCATTCTCCAGATATCATTATTGGTGGAGGTCGTGGGATTTTCTTCTCTTTTTGCTTAAAGGATGCTTTTGCAGTAACTTTTGAGTTAGAAGCCTGTATTTCAGGTGATACTTCAGCCTTCCTTTTCTTACTTGGCCTTTTTTTAGGATCCAATCCGTCTCTCGTGCAAGTTCCTCTTCATCCGTTTCATATTGTACGTTAGTATCATTTTTTTTAGGAGGTGTACTATTTTTTTTAAGGTTTTTATTTTCTGTTTTGAGTAAATCTAATTCATTCTTTACTTCCATGCACATTTTTTCCATATTTTTTAACTGGTTAGCTTGTTGGCTTATTATGTTTTGATACTGGATTAAGTTATTTGCCATAATTTCATGGTTTTTCGCTAGTTGGCCACCTCCGGGTGGAGGCGTTCGTTGCATAATTTATGTAATTCGTAGTGTGCGCTGGGATATACGTATGTTTAAACACTTATCTACTAACACAGCACTTTGGGTTCGAAGTTTAGTCGGTATAGTAGGTACCTGTTCGTTGAGTCGGTAATGCAGTTAACGATGACAGCTGTTCTTTCGACCCACGAGATTGTTTGCAGAGAACGTTGAATATAGAGAAGTCTCACGAGCTACGAATAGTGTGAATTGTCAAAAATGAAGTGAAACCGCGAACACTATTTCACCTCGCTTAACTCGACAGCGGGGAAGTTCTTAACAGAGCTGATTACAGTGAATTATGTACAAGTACATTGGCTCTGCTCAGTTTTTGGTTTCTGTATGAAATCAAATTGACGAATGCCGACGGCATTTTGCAAGGCATTTGCTTGTGCATTTTTATGTTCCCTTGGTAAACGAAAATTTATTCAATTTGTATTTTCAAACAAATACAACCAAATAAAGATTTAAAATCCAAGATTTAAAATCAAAGTAACTTTAATGCACACATTTTGTTGTGTGCGTTTTAGTAAATTTGATGAAAATTTTTACTAATTTTTCGAGTCGAAATTAATTTTAGACAAAAATTCAAAGAGCATATATTTTGTTAGTTATATTTGTGCAAAAGTTCAATTGCATCTTCAATTCTTATAGTGTTAGAAATGTATGTATGTGCACATGCACTGCAGCAACAATGACCTACCTCACGACGCATTGCCTTATAATATTTATGTGCATTTGAATATGCATTTTTTGGTCCTGTGCCAAACGAAAATTTTTTAAATTTACCTATGTACATATATTACAGGGAATAATTCATATATGTATGCATTTTATAGATAGTACAAAACTTTAAAATTTAAAATAAATAAAAGAAAACTTCAAAGAAACGTATTTGCATACATATATGGGACAACTAAGTTCTATTGCATCTTTAATATAGTGTTGCACGCATATGTATGCACTGAAGCAACATGACCTACCTCACGAGCATCGCCTTATCATATTTCATGCAATAATTAGGATGTAAATATTCGAATGATCGAATTCCTGCAAATGCTAAAACAACTTCTTCTGCATATGCATCGACGCATGTGCATGTGCGTATGTATATGCACACCTGATCCCTAACTATATCTATATATCAATCAATCGATCAAATCAAAAAATTCTGTATACAAAACGCTTCATTACATTTTCATTACCAGGCACACAGGAAGATGGCATATGCAAATATAAATATTGAATTCAAGCAAAACAATGCTTATTAATATACACATATGCATGTACATACAACCGCACACACAGGGCATTCGCTTTATTCCTCAAAATGCGTATGTCGTTCAAAGCTAAAATTCTATGCCTAGCGACTACAAGAACAAAATGCAGTCATAGACGCAGGCGTAGCGGCCATCATTCTAGTTGCCATAGCGCTGAACAGTCGCGGCGGCGCCGAACAGTTTCAACTATTGTACTGTGCAACAAAAACTCATCTTCAAAAAATTCATTGATAAATTCGAGCTCATAGTTCTAAGAGAAAGAACTTTCATTCATAAAACGAGCCGCCCATATGCCAATTTTCTCGACAATTCGAAAATAGTCAATATTTGAATATTTCGCGTAGAATTATTTGGCAATATTTGATAAATCTTCAATTTTTGTCAAGTCGAGTGCCCGCGGCATCGTACATATGTATGCAAAAATATATGTATGTAAATATGTCTTTCTAAATGCTCGACAGCCGCAGCTGCTGTGCGTCAAGTGCGCGCATGAGCATACAGTAAGTTGCAGAAGAAAACAAGTAGCTTAAAAAAAGGTCTGATTCGGACATTTTAATACTAAGATAAAATTTGGAAACAATTATTTTATGTTAACTGATAGTAGGCAAATAGTTAATTAGTAGATTACTTTACGTATGTAGTTTTTCAATTGATAAAAAGTGCACAAAACATATGCATATATCTGCAGTTAGAAACTTACTCTGAAATCAGAGCATTTGAAGATGCCTGTAAACATGTCAAGGTTACTGTACATACAATGCTGTGCCTATGAATGTGCGCTGCGCCTTTGAATGCGCGCTGGATTTCTTGCGAAGTTTTACCGTTTTATCTTGAGCTGTGGCTGGTAAGCACACATACACACAGCATATACATATGCGCAAATGTATATAAATTCACAAATGTATATAAATTCACAAATTTACATTTGCATATGCCATCTTCCTGTGCGCCTGGTACAGAGAACGTTAATGAATAGAGAAGTCTTAATGACTGGAAAGTGTTCATTTTCGAGGGGTACTCGTCTCGCGAAGACAATTTCACCACAGACACATTTTTCAACAAAAATTAACAGTAAGGGGCTGAATTATGTAAATTTAGCAGCAGTCGATAAGAATTTGTTGGTGATTAGAAGCAAAGAATGGCTAGGTAGCTTTTTAATATGACCTATATATTTGAATTTCTCCAAATCATCCAAATTATGTACATATGTTATGTCTGTCTGTCTGTCTGGTGTCTGTAAAACTTTGTTGAATTCCCTTCAACTGAATCAAAATCCTCTATAGCAAACGCTTCATTACCAGGCGCACAGGAAGATGGCATATGCAAATGTAAATTTGTGAATTTATATACATTTGTGAATTTATATACATTTGCGCATATGTATATGCTGTGTGTATGTGTGCTTACCAGCCACAGCTCAAGATAAAACGGTAAAACTTCGCAAGAAATCCAGCGCGCATTCAAAGGCGCAGCGCACATTCATAGGCACAGCATTGTATGTACAGTAACCTTGACATGTTTACAGGCATCTTCAAATGCTCTGATTTCAGAGTAAGTTTCTAACTGCAGATATATGCATATGTTTTGTGCACTTTTTATCAATTGAAAAACTACATACGTAAAGTAATCTACTAATTAACTATTTGCCTACTATCAGTTAACATAAAATAATTGTTTCCAAATTTTATCTTAGTATTAAAATGTCCGAATCAGACCTTTTTTTAAGCTACTTGTTTTCTTCTGCAACTTACTGTATGCTCATGCGCGCACTTGACGCACAGCAGCTGCGGCTGTCGAGCATTTAGAAAGACATATTTACATACAGTGGTTCAAACGTCTAATCGTACATGCAGAGGGCTCATCTTCAATATTAGTTTTGAAAGAGAAAATTTGTTTAATTAAAAATAATATACACTGATTTTATTTCATAATAACTTAATTTATTTCGTCATATACGAAAGTTTTAAGTTTTCACAACGTTTTCTTAAAAAAAACCAAAAACAAACAAAACAAAAGAAATTCATGTCCAAACGAATAATCGTACAATACTGAATTTATGCTCTCAAACTAAATATTTTTAAAATTAATACTTAGTAGAGAGTCCTTTAGCTTTAAGCACAGCACTCAACCGTTTTGGCATCGATTCTACTAAGTTTTTACATACTTCTGGTGAAATATTATACCACTCAGTTCGTAGAGTTTCTTTCAACTCATTAACATTTCGAAAGACTTTGTCCTTTAATCTTCTAGACAATTCCTCCCATACATGCTCAATTACGTTAAGATCAGGTGATTGTGCGGGGGTTTGGAGTAGTTTTGGACAATTATAAATAAGCCACATCCTCGCAACCATTGATGTATGTTTCGGATCGTTGTCCTGGTAGAAAGCAAAATTGTCTATTATCCCCAAACGCTCGGCACTTTGCTTCACATTATTTTTTAAAATATCTAAATACTTGTATTTATCCATATTGCCTTCAATAAAATCAATATTTCCAACACCTGAACTCGAAACACACCCCCACACCATCACTGATCCACCACCGTGTTTCACAGTAGGCTTTGTATTTTTACAATCAAATTCTGCATTGGGTTTTCGCCATACGTAGCACTTTCCATCGGACCCTTTTAAATTAAATTTACTTTCGTCTGTGAATAATACCTGTCAAAAAAGAAATTTAGTGCCAATAATTTAAATTTTATTTTATTTTTACCGTTTTCCAGAAGTTAATATCTTTTGTAATATAGTCTGTAGCAAATTTCATGCGAGCTTTTTTGTTTTTAGGACTTATGTATGGCTTTTTTCGTGCTATTCTGCCATGATAATTGTTTCTTTTCAAAACATTTCGGATTGTCTCATCACAAACTATCTTATCAGTCTTTTCTTTTAACGCTCTGTTAATTTCTACTGCTGTTACAAAAGCATTTTTTTTCACTTCCCTTAAAATCAAACGTTCATCGCGGTCACTTAGCTTCTTGCCTTGGCCAACACGACTTTTATTTACAATAGAGAGGTCATTTTTATATCTTTTAATGATATATTGCACGGTAGAATGAGCTCTATTTACTAAAACTGCGATTTCTCTAAAAGTTTTTCCCGATTCGTGCAATTTAATTATTAATTTTCGTTCTTCTACCGTTGTCTGTTTTCCTGAAGGTGCCATTACGTACCGATTAAGTTTATCACTTAAAGCAATCTGGATAACTAAATAAGAATTTATTTATAGTCCAGTGCAAAACGCAATTTGAAAAAAATGCTTATAGGATAACGGTATCCAGTCGACGTCTACTTATGTACGATTATTCGTTTGGACATGAATTTCTTTTGTTTTGTTTGTTTTTGTTTTTTTTAAGAAATGGTTGTGAAAACTTAAAACTTTTGTATATGACGAAATAAATTAGGTTATTATGAAATAAAATCAGTGTATATTATTTTAAATTAAGCAAATTTTCTCTTTTAAAACTAATATTTAAGATGAGCCCTCTGCATGTACGATTAGACGTTTGAACCACTGTACATATATTTTTGCATACATATGTACGATGCCGCGGGCACTCGACTTGACAAAAATTGAAGATTTATCAAATATTGCCAAATAATTCTACGCGAAATATTCAAATATTGACTATTTTCGAATTGTCGAGAAAATTGGCATATGGGCGGCTCGTTTTATGAATGAAAGTTCTTTCTCTTAGAACTATGAGCTCGAATTTATCAATGAATTTTTTGAAGATGAGTTTTTGTTGCACAGTACAATAGTTGAAACTGTTCGGCGCCGCCGCGACTGTTCAGCGCTATGGCAACTAGAATGATGGCCGCTACGCCTGCGTCTATGACTGCATTTTGTTCTTGTAGTCGCTAGGCATAGAATTTTAGCTTTGAACGACATACGCATTTTGAGGAATAAAGCGAATGCCCTGTGTGTGCGGTTGTATGTACATGCATATGTGTATATTAATAAGCATTGTTTTGCTTGAATTCAATATTTATATTTGCATATGCCATCTTCCTGTGTGCCTGGTAATGAAAATGTAATGAAGCGTTTTGTATACAGAATTTTTTGATTTGATCGATTGATTGATATATAGATATAGTTAGGGATCAGGTGTGCATATACATACGCACATGCACATGCGTCGATGCATATGCAGAAGAAGTTGTTTTAGCATTTGCAGGAATTCGATCATTCGAATATTTACATCCTAATTATTGCATGAAATATGATAAGGCGATGCTCGTGAGGTAGGTCATGTTGCTTCAGTGCATACATATGCGTGCAACACTATATTAAAGATGCAATAGAACTTAGTTGTCCCATATATGTATGCAAATACGTTTCTTTGAAGTTTTCTTTTATTTATTTTAAATTTTAAAGTTTTGTACTATCTATAAAATGCATACATATATGAATTATTCCCTGTAATATATGTACATAGGTAAATTTAAAAAATTTTCGTTTGGCACAGGACCAAAAAATGCATATTCAAATGCACATAAATATTATAAGGCAATGCGTCGTGAGGTAGGTCATTGTTGCTGCAGTGCATGTGCACATACATACATTTCTAACACTATAAGAATTGAAGATGCAATTGAACTTTTGCACAAATATAACTAACAAAATATATGCTCTTTGAATTTTTGTCTAAAATTAATTTCGACTCGAAAAATTAGTAAAAATTTTCATCAAATTTACTAAAACGCACACAACAAAATGTGTGCATTAAAGTTACTTTGATTTTAAATCTTGGATTTTAAATCTTTATTTGGTTGTATTTGTTTGAAAATACAAATTGAATAAATTTTCGTTTACCAAGGGAACATAAAAATGCACAAGCAAATGCCTTGCAAAATGCCGTCGGCATTCGTCAATTTGATTTCATACAGAAACCAAAAACTGAGCAGAGCCAATGTACTTGTACATAATTCACTGTAATCAGCTCTGTTAAGAACTTCCCCGCTGTCGAGTTAAGCGAGGTGAAATAGTGTTCGCGGTTTCACTTCATTTTTGACAATTCACACTATTCGTAGCTCGTGAGACTTCTCTATATTCAACGTTCTCTGATATGTACATATATGCACAGCGAAACTAAAAACGCATGAATATGTATTTTGCTAATCACAAGTTCTGTTCACATGTACATATGTACATATGTGTGTATATCAATAATCACAGGCTCAATATGTCACCATTAAAATGGTTAAAAGTCACCAACGATATTAATACACTTGAAAACTGCGGAGCGAAATCAAAACACGTCATGTTAGTTGAAAAACAAAATCATTTATTTACTTATTCAGTGTACGAATATAATTTTCGGAGTGTTGAACGTGTATTCGAATGTACGAAGAATTTTACTAGCGCCTTTAAGTGCGAGTTTATGATTAATTTAATTAGCAAATAACACCGAGATCCTTAATTTGGAGACAAAAGCCTGTTTAGGCTATTAACATACCAGTACATACCTACATACATATTTACATAGGTGTAGAAAATGCTCTCAAACTACTTACTTGTGCAGGTAAGAAAAATGGCCGAATAAACATTTTCAGTACTAATCATATTCTTGGAAATTACCGAATTATCGAGAAGTCAGGCTCTAAAGTCCTCATTTTACTATTTATACCTAATTAGTTAGCAGTTACTTTTAATAGTTAACGGTATGAAGTTTTTATACGGTATAAAAGAGATGAGCACAATTTTGACACAATTATCTCAACAAAAGATAAGAAAAAGAGAGCTAAACGCAATTTCCCAAAGAGAAGAAAGCAAACAAGTTAACGAACGGGAATTCTACCATCACTTGCAATAACCGATAGAAGAGAGGAGAGCATATCAGCTGAGTTCATTTACAAATTTTTCTGTTGTAGAAAAATTTAAAGCCGCAAAAAAAAAGACTGAAAAGAAAGGATAAAGGAAGTTTGACCTAAAATGTAAGGAGAACTAAACTGACAGACGTTACTCATCATAGCTATCTTTTCCACCATCAAGTAACAGCAACACACTCAGCCGCTAACACTTGCGTATTATGAGTATGTAAATAGAAGCAAAGAGAATTAAAGGCTTTACACGTTATTTGCTTCAAAATGTTAACGCTGTAGGCAATCTGCAGGTGCTATATTAACATTTCATTTCACTTACGAATCATTCTTTTTGAAGTACAGCATTTCATATTTCGTTACTTTTAAATTCAATATTGGATATTGGTATCATATGAAGAAGAGTAACTCATCAAAAATATGCCAACTGTGTAATTAGTTAAGACTTTAGTTGTAAAAATATTGTTAAACTCCATCAGTCAAACATTAGGAAGAAGTAGGTAACGTTTTAAGACAAGACATGTAATCCTAAAACTTTATAAAAATATAAACAATGGTACTTGAATTTCTATATTGAAATTAATAAACCTTTCTCTCTATTGTAGTTCACCAGCTCGCAACGATTTCTACAACAACTTCTTCAGTATTTAAGCAACTGTAGCAACTGGACTCGTTGTGTTCAGTGTAATAAATTCATGTGCACTTATTGCCCGCGTAGCTATCTTAATAGTACCCTATTTTCAACAGGTTTCACTAGACGTGTAAGGACTCGCACTTCCGATACACCCTCACTATCATTTGCCTTAGAGGGTCGCGCTAATGGGCAAGTTAGCCGTCCTTGGGGCTTATGCGTTAATAAAATGGGTCCCAGATTCACCTCCGATAGACGTAATAATCGTGTGCAAGTTTTTAATTCGGATGGTACACTGAAGTTTAAATTCGGCCGTAAAGGCTCTGGACGCATTATTATTACAGATTCTAAAAACCAACGAGTGACTATCTACAATTCCAACTTTAAATAGATTTGGAAAGTAAGTAGAAGAGATAAACTTTATAACCTTCTTGCAAACAAAAAACACTGCAATGGTGCTTTGCATTTTCTATTAAATGCAATTTTTATTTTCAAACAAAATTTTGGTGTGAAGGGTTCTATACTGCAGCCTTGAAAGTACAGTGTGTGCTTATTTTGTTTAACTATAAGGGCCATGAATTTTTTGTAACAGATATTTCTATTTACATATTAAGTTAAAAACTTTATAAAAAATTAATGAAAGTTTAAATTTGTTTCTGATTTTATGCTTTTATTTATAACTTTTATAGCAATTTTGGTAAAAGTTGTAGATCAAATAATTAACTAAAGATATATATTTCCAAAGTTTTTGTAGCTGTTACAGTTCCTGTTACACGCTCAAGTAAAGGTGGGTTTACTTAAAAGAAAGCACTTATGACCCAAACTCATTATAACTATCTCATACTAAACAGAACAAATAGTGATCGTATTCGTCAAACAATGTTAAATAGCATAATCTCGGCTATAGCTCTTGTATTAACTCACTTTTCTACAATGCGGATATATAAATACGTAATAAGCGCTACGGGAATCAACTGGGCTTGGCAAATATATGCGGCACAAGCGCTTAAGAAGTTAAGCACACGCACTTAATTGCAATAATAATAATGGATAATACTAACTATACGGAATCGATAAATAAAGTTGTGCAAGCACAGACATTTTTAGTCAATGCATTGTCGCACTCAAACACACTTAAACATAGAAATATCAGTAGTTATACACCAGTCTCTGTATTAGGAACTGAGTGGAACAGCCTTTAAATGACATATTATTATTTTTTCATATTTATCCTGTTCGCTATGCTTTAAGATTAACCATATTTTCTTTGTCAGATTGAAATGCGTTCATCGAGAAATCCCTCTCGACGAAAAAGATCGAACTTGTGACGATTCTCTTATGCTCGATGGTCGAATTGTTTTCCTACTCGAATTATCACCTGATACGAAAGAGGGCTCCAATGCTTAAAAAAGATTTGAGCACGTTTTTTTAATTTTTTTAATTATAGTTAATAAAATCGCATACCACATCAAACGAAATCATTGAGTAACAAGCCAAAACATATTGTTCCTCTATCAATTTAAAAACTTTATTAAAAAAAATTGATGTGAAGAAATTAACAACTACTTCTATAGTATTAAAAGTGTAGGCTATAATCATTATAATGGCATGCATACATACATACATGCAAATAATATAGCTTAAGTTAGTGAAATTCATTTATTTATTTAAAGGCGGCAGCATTTATGGCAAACCTCCGAGGGTATTTCTGCAATGAAAAAGCTCTCATAAACACCATTGTTGTTTGGGGCAGCACAAAACTGTAGGAGAAGCTCGCCCAAACACCCGAAAAATGGTGTAAGTCCCAATTATATATATATATCTACATATATATCTACATATATATCTACATATATATATATATACAAGGTCATAATAAAAAAAAATATTTTTTAGATAAATATGCAGAACTTGTGATCATTTATGTCTTGAGTATTCCTTAGGGAGACATAGTATCGAAGTAAATGAGCGATATGTAATTAAAGATAAATAGTAATTCAATAGTAAACCATTATATTAAGCGAAAAACAAAGAAAAATGTATTCGACACAGGAGTCACACCAAGAAAGAAATAAGCTGTAAAAGAGGGCATTAAATGCAATAGTAACTCCATTTACTCTTCGAGTACGAATTATTTTGTAAAGAGAGTTCCGTTAACTTCTCAGGCTGTAGTGGGTCTATGGGTAAGCCCATGAACTTTATTTAAGTGTTTAAATCTATCAGGTTATATGAGTAACCTTCAAACAACACTTTTCTTTTGTTTTCTTTGGCTATCCTATTCGCTTCTTCATTTTCCATAACAGATGGGAGACCTGGAACTTGGGGGAAGCTGGATAGAGCAAATCTTTCCACGTATTGTAGGACTAAATGCAAGTGGCAGTTCTGTAGAAACAACTTTGCTATACAAAGGATTTTTCAAAGCCATATTCAAAATCAAGGCGTTGTTTTTTCAAAATGTATATTGTCTGACGGATTTAATAGGAATTATAGACAATATATGTAGTTTAATATACACATTTTAATTTAATATTGAATATTTCGAGTTTTTTAAATTCAAAAATAAATAAAGATAAGAATAATTTTTTTGAAATATATTAAGAATGACTTGTTCAGCCTTTTAATTTTTCTTTATATGAACATATCAAAATTTCACATTTTTGTGTGAAATATTTTTTTGAGATATGGCTATTTTAGTGGCGGCGCGCACAGTCACTGATTTTAATAAAATCTTCAATGAGATTAATAAAATAAATATATTGTAATTAAAAAAAACCCTTTGCGGATTTAGTGCATCCGAGTATATACTACGTATCGCACATATCTGTGGACTTTTAGCAAAACAACTTTTGTGATCCTAAGAGGTTCTGCTGTAACCCAATGATATTTTTATGTATTCGTTGTACTCAATGGTAGTCGAAACGTCTAATAGTGGTCAGGCATGGCCAAGGTCAATAAATTCTAATCAATCATAGTAGAATTTTGTATTTATTCAACTTTTATTAAGATGGTTATTCAAGCAAGTCTGTGATTAAAATATTTCGAGAAAAGCAAACAAGTTAGTGCATTAAAGAAATAAGTTCGTCCAGAAATACCTCATCTGCCAAGATAATGCATATGTATTAGTAAAATATACAAGTAAATGATGGTTGACGAGCTCGACGTGGGCCAAACAGCTGATTTTCAATGGTTGTTTTTCGAAGTACATATGTGCATATGCAAGGAGCGGAACTAATCTGTTTGCATTTAATGGCATCGCAAAATGGTCAAAACAAAAACAAAAAACACATGTTGTAGGTCTTTTTGCATCTCTATGCAACCTATGTTCTATGCACACATAGGCAAATGCTAGAACAGAAAGTCTTTGTGACCTGCTTCTTCATTTCCTTACCTGGATATGAAACGAAAAAGCCTTCCTAACGCATCGTAGCGATTGCAGGATAGAACAGTTTCATTCGAGCGAGCGTCTGCATCGCATCAAATGTTATTCCGTCAACTGAAGAATTAAAACAAATCTAAGGACTATATTAAAAATTAAACTTTGAAAAGTGAAAAAGAAAATGTGTATTAACGTGTTTGTGTAAAACCGAAATCATTTATTTACTCGATTCAAGGAGTAATTTTACTTGCACCTTTAAGTGCCAGTTTATCAGTTTATGATTAATTTCATTAGCAATAACTCGGTGATCCTTTAAGAAGCTATGGCATATTTTAATAATATATCGAAAACAAACACCAACGGTGTAGATGAGGTCCCAAACCTTCTAGTATCCGGCATTTTGGGTTCCCTTCCTCTGTGTCAGTCATTGGAATTAACTAATACGTGAGTATATACATATAACACATACATATGTACTTAGTATAAAACATATCAATAGTTTCTTTTGGCTGTTTAGGCTATTGAACAAAAGAAAAAATAATAAAAAATTGGATAAAAATCGCATGTACATATAAACATATTTAGGTATAGAAAACGCTTACAAACCAAGAAAAATGGCCGAATAAACATTTTCAGCACTAAACATTTTCTGAAAGTTTGAAAATAACGCCATATTCAAAAATACCAAACTATCGGGAGGTCAGGTTTCAAGGTCCTCATTTTACTATTTATACCTAATTAGAGTTAGTAGTTACTGTTGGTGATAATTTTGGCACAATTATCTCAATAAAAGAAAAGATAAAGAGAGCTAAACACAAATTCTCTCCCAAAGATAAAAAAACAAACAATTTTACGAACGGAAAACCTAGCATAACTTGCAAAAACTGGTAGAAGAGAGGAAAGCATATCAGCTGAGTTGGTTTATACATTTATGTGAACTTTTGAATTTTCGAAACTCGAACAATATTACGCGTATACCAAAAGTGAATGGACCACAAACTGCATAACCAGAATTTTTCTAAGAACTTTTACTAAAATAGAAATATGAAATTTCGATAAAAATTTGTTGACTTTTCTTAAATTGTGTAGAAAGGTTGAAACTTTGAGTTAAATGGGTTTTTTTGGAGTAAGAACTATATTTTTGAAAGAAGAAAAAGGTAAATAAATGGCCCAAAGAGCTATTGGATAATTGTGAATAATGGTGGAATTTTAAGAAGAATTGAAACACGTGCGATTTTAAGGAGAACTAAACCGACAGACGTTACTAACCATAGGTGCTTTTTTCACCATCAATTAAGAGCAGCACACTCAGCCACTCAAAGTTGAGCCGCTAGCAGCTGAGTAGTATGAGTATAGAATCAGAAGCAAAGGGCATACATACTTGTATAAAGATTTTTTACATTATTTGGCAGAAAATGTTTACATTGCAGGTGCTATTTTAATGTCCTGCACAGGTCTGCAAAAAAATGGGTTCGGAATGTTCTATAAAAGTGTAGTGCCATTTCCGAAGTAATTTTTTGCGTAGAATCCGAATCCGGGGTTTAAATTGCTCTATCACGCCAGGACTTTGAGATATCCTAACGTAAAAGTGCAAAAAACGCTGTTTTTGCCCATTTTTGAGGTTATGTAGCTACGAAAATTTTGCTCTTCATAAAAAAGTAGACGTGGTATTTTAAATTATAAGTCTTCCTCTTTTAAATGCCGTTGAGTTTGCTCAAATATCTTAATCTTTCACTGAGATATCGCATTTTGAAGGTTTTTTTATTCTTTTTTGTTTGTGCGATTATGTAATAGACCGTATCACGTCTCATGTTATCTCAATGGATTTTCGGATATCGAAAAATTCACAAACATGGAAACTTCAAAATGCGATATCTCAGTGAAAAATAAAGATATTTAAGCAAACTCAACGGCATTTAAAAGAGGAAGACTTATAATTTAAAATACCACATCTACTTTTTTATGAAGAGCAAAATCTTCGTAGCTACATAACCTCAAAAATGGGCAAAAACGGCGTTTTTGCACTTTTAGGTTAGGATATCTCAAAGTCCTGACGTGATAGAGCAATTTAAACCCCGGATTCGGATTCTGCGCAAAAAATTACTTCGGAAATGACACTACACTTTTATAGAACATTCCGAACCCATTGTTTTGCAGACCTGTTCAGGACATATTAAAATAGCACCTGCAATAGCACAAACATGGAAACTTCAAAATACGGTATCTCAGTGAAAAATAAAGATATTTAAGCAAACTCAACGGCATTTAAAAGAGGAAGACTTATAATTTAAAATATCACATCTACTTTTTTATGAAGAGCAAAATCTTCGTAGCTACATAACCTCAAAAATGGGCAAAAACAGCGTTTTTTGCAAATTTAAAATACTATGTTTACTCTTTTATGAAGAGCAAAATCTGCGTAGCTACATAACCTAAAAAATGGGCAAAAACAGCGTTTTTGCACTTTTAGGTTAGGATATCTCAAAGTCCTGACGTGATAGAGCAATTTAAACCCCGGACTCGGATTCTGCGCAAAAAATTACTTCTTAAATGACACTACACTTTCCTAGAACAAAACGTTGTTGACCTGTGTAATATATTTATTTTTCTGTTTTTTCCATTTCATTTCACATCTTTCACAAATCATTATTTTTGAACTATTTCATATTCCGTTAATTTTAAATTAAATAGTGGCTATTAGTATCGCATGAAGAAGAGCAACTCATGCAAAAATATGCCAACTGTGTAATTAGTTGAGACTTTCGTTGCAATATTGTTAAGATCTTCAGCCAAATAAAAATAAAAATTTGCATGAAAAATCATTCATACCTACAAGCGCGCAAAGCTTTCTCTTTATAAGGTCTTAATTATTGAAAAGCTTAGGGCAATTTGAGGTTTCGATAGCGGAGGATATGGACAGGGCCTTGAGATTTGAAAGGTGAAAATAATTTATTTGCATATGCAACCTTCTCTTTTGTGACTATTACATCAGCTAGATGCTGTGGTTCATAGCGGCTCCACCGAATTCTCCCAACATCGCTATCGTGAGCAATGCTCAATGTTTTCTGTGAGAAATCACTATCAGGATTGGAGTCCTTCCTATCTGTTTGCCTACTATTGTACATTTTTTAACAACAACGGTTGGAGCGTGTATACTTTGCACTGGAATTAGGGAGGTAATTTTCCTGTAGATAATTTTTCAGAAAACGAGTTGAGTGAGATATGATACTTGCTAAAATATTTATAAACTGAATTTATTTCACCATGTAAAGATGCATGACTCCAATTGTAGCATTAAGGGAAGTAGGCAACTGTTTTAAGACAAGAAAATGTATGTACATATAATACAAAACGCTTTTGGAAATATAAACGATGGTACTTAAATATCTAGATTTAATTTAATAAACTTTCCTCTCTATTGCAGTTCATCACCTTGCACCGATTTCTCCAAAAACTTCTGGCATCCTTTGCATGGCAGTTCAAATGACTTAGGTGGTGATGGTATTGGAATGGCCAGACGGAATTTTATGCATGGTACTGCAACATCATCGTCTAGCAGCTCGAGCATCAGTTGCAGTATATGTGAAGTAAATGCGACCAATCGTTGTATTGAGTGTAATGAGTTCATGTGCAGTAATTGCTGGCGTAACCATCTCAATGATCCCCAATTCGCAAATCACTCGACTTTTCATTTGCCCTCACCAATTGGTACAATGCCCACCGGTGGTTTTTCTGCTGGTGCAATGAACAATTCAAAACCCCATCACTTTTGCGATTTACACAATGAGATATTGCAGTACGTTTGCCAACCTTGCAAGATGTTGGTATGCCAATGTTGCACTCTTTATGAGCACAACGAACATACGTACTCTTCGGTACAAAGTTTCTACGACGAATTGAAGGATGTAATTAAGAATGATCTTGAAAGTAGTAATACGGGCAAGATATCTATTAAGAGTAGTATTGACAGATCATTGACATTTATACGGCTCGTCGAGCGTAATTGTGCTGAACTGAGCGAAGATATACGCAAAACCTGCAGACAATTTACAAGGGCTATAGAGGATATCGAACGCTATTTATTGGAATCCGTTGAGCAATTGCGCCAACGCCGTTTGGCTAACTTAAATGATCAAGTGGCCGGATTAAAATCGGCTCTCGCTGGACTCTCTGAAACCATGGAAATTTTGAGAAAGACCTCAGTGAATATGTCATGTATGAATAACTTTGATATAGCAAAGAAGGTTTTGAATGCACAACGACAACTTGAGCAATTCGCTGCTATATACAAAGATTTATATCCAAAATATGAGGAATTCGTATTCGTTCCACCAAACGATAAAATATTGCAGGATGTACTCAAACAAGGCGCAATTGTAGGAGTAAATGATAATAATACGAATGTGGTAAATGATGCAGCGGTTAACGGTGGATCAGTCAGCGATTGTGGTGAATCAGTCAGCGATTGTGGTGGATCAGTCTGCGATTGCGGTCCATCAGTCAGTGATTGCGGTGGATCAGTCAGCGAATGCGGTGTCCCAGTTGCCGGTGTATTTGGTCGATTCAATTATGAGAATAATTTCCACGGTATCCCTTCTCTAATGTTACCGTTACATGGTTACAGCGCTAGTGCCATTGAGAGGGAGTTTGGCGTATTGTGTAACTGTGCATCGCGCAGCACACATTCTATAACAAATTTCAGTGGACCTGTAAGGGCTCTCTGTTCCAATACACTCTCACTATCATTTGCCACAGAGGGTCACGGTGATGGGCAAGTTAGCCGCCCTTGGGGCTTGTGTGTTGATAAGCTGGGTCACATATTGATCTCCGACAGACGTAATAATCGTGTGCAAGTTTTTAATCCGGATGGTACACTGAAGCTTATATTCGGCTCCAAAGGCTCTGGAAATGGAGAGTTTGATTTACCGGCAGGCATTTGTGTCGACATAGATAATCGCATAATCGTTGTCGATAAGGATAATCATCGCGTACAAATTTTCACTTGCACTGGTATCTATTTATCGAAGTTCGGTAGCTTTGGCAAAGAGCGTGGACAGTTCCAATATCCATGGGATGTGGCTGTAAATTCGCGACGCCAAATTGTTGTAACCGATTCACGTAATCATCGCATACAGCAGTTCGATTCGGAAGGTCGTTTTATACGTCAAATCGTTTTCGAAATTAATTTTCAAACAAAGGATCCTGCTTCACCGCGCGGAGTTTGTTATACACCAACTGGTAACATTATAGTATCAGACTTCGATAATCATTGTATATATCTAATAAATCCAGAAAGCAGTACGGTGAGTAGTATATCTCGTATATTTATGTATGTGTGGATATATGTACATACACTTTTTAGAAAAAACTAATTTAGAAAAGTTAGAATTTAATACTCATTTTATGCATATGGATTTTCAGATCGTATCATCTGAAGGACAAGAAAGTGATGGAGTTCAAGAATTGAACGGTCCTTCCGGAATTTGTTGCGACGCCGATGGACGCATTATTATTGCAGATTCTAAAAATCAACGTATCGTTGTTTACAATTCCAACTTAGAACATCTATGGAACGTAAGTAGAAGAGATCAATTTTACAAATTTTATTAGAAAATAAGAACGTTGTGTATTACCTGTTAGACTCCCGTCTTCTTACAAAACAAAAAGATACTGATATTGTGAATGAAACCAATCACTCAGTTTCAATATAACCACGAACTTTTAATTATTCAAACACAACACAAAACTTATCCATAAACAAAAAAATATGAATAGTTGTACACCAGACTGGGTATTAGGAGTGGGCGGAACAGCTTTTAAATGACATATTATTATTTTTTCACATTTATCCTGTTCGCTATGCTTTAAGATGAACCATATTTTCTCTTTCAGATTGAAATACGTCCGTCGAGAAATCCCTCGATGCCGCATAATCTCGACGAAAAATATCGAACTTGCGACGTTTCTCTTATGCCTGATGGTCGAATTGCTTTCCTGATCGAATTATCACCTGATACCAAAGAGGAATGCAATCCTTCTAAAAGATTTGTACACGTTTTTTAATTTTAGTCAATAATATCGCGTACCACTTCAAACGAAACATTGAGGAACAACAAACTTTTTAAAAAAATTGATATGAAAAAATTCACACAATCCCAGTAGTGATAACATCACCCGTTCCCCACAAATTTGAGGAGGATATATAGATATACATATATATCGCTCATTTCCCCTAATAGGGTCATAATAAAAAAAGAATTTTAGATAGAATGCAGGGCCTGTGGTCATTCATGGGTTCATTACATGAAAATATGTCTTGAGTACTTCTTAGAAAGACATAGTAAATCGAACATTTTTAAATTAAGCGATATATAATTATAGATAAATAGTAATTGAATAATAGGAAAGTAGTAGAACAAAGAAAAATGTATTTGACACAGGAGTCACATCACTAAATGACCTTGCAATGTTAAATGCAACAGCGGCTGAATTTTCAAGTATAATTTTTTTTTGTTTGATAGAGAACCGTGTAAGAATTGTGTTACAATTAACTTTAGACGCTACTTATTCCATTTACACCCCATTTTTTTTATTGCTAATATATAAACACATGTACCTCAATTCAAATTTTGTTATTTGTTATTCAAAATTGTTCTTATCATTTTCCAATGTCATAATGTTAATAAGCAATAAGAAAGTTATGTGGCAAAAGATTTTTATTTTGTGATTCTTGGTAATATACCAGATAGCCACATTTTGTAAAACACAATTGAAACAAAATAGTAATATATTACATAAATTACAATAAAAGTCTATAAGAAACATACTACAAAATGTACCTAAACTTAAAAAGAAGAGTTACATAAAAAATACTTGAAAAAGCAAGATTCAAACCTGAGTACACAGTTCGCATGAAATATGATTAAAGTATATTACTTTCAAAACAAAAAATTAAAACGAAAATACTATGACTTTATGTCAACTGAAACTTGAGACCGCCGATTTTGATTAAAAGGATGATTAATAAATAAATGGGTTTTATTCAGCTCAAGAAAATGCAGACTCGGTAGAACTATTCAAGAGAACTTCAATTTTATAGTCGATGTGTTCAACATGTGATCTCAAACTTTCATATTTAAAATTTATAATAATATTTATCCAATAATTTACTAACTTAACTGCTAAGTTTAATTTCGATTTCTCGTGCTCTGTTTGTATGTGTGCACTATATGTATGCTTTGTGTTTTAAAAAAAATTTAATTTTACATCTTATGTCAAAATGTTTACTTAAAATTGAAAGTTGAGAACGTAGAGTGTGTGCGAGAACTATGAGGACTCTTTTTCGCCCGAACTTTTTCGCATTTATTTTCGCTTAATATTTTACTACATACCAACACAAACTATTTGTATTCTTTTGACAAATATTCTAGTTTATTTAACTTTAGAAGGTTTTGCTTTTAAATAATTTAAATAGTATGAAAATTTTAATATTCCACATCAAATTCTGAAAGTTCTAAAAATTCTAATACTTTAATTCAACTTCGAAAGATTTAATTTTAATATATTTTATCGAGTCTCAACATTTTAATGCTTGATAGATAGATTAAGTTGAATTAAACCTTTATGTCAAAAGTTTACCTACTGACATATATATTATATGTGTATATTTTATTTCATTTGACGGAAAAATAAATCTGTACGCACTTTAAATACTCAAAGTTTTACCAACTGAGCCACATATTTTATAAAGAATTTTAGTATTCATTTAAATTAAGAAAAGTTAATATAATATTTCGGTCCTATTTTGCTAACTATTTTTACTATTTGGTATAAAAACTAAATACAACGTATAACTCGATTTATACCTACCTACGTAGGACTGAATAGAAATTAACGAATGCGAGATACGACATACTTAAATACGAGCAAGACATTAAAAACCAAAAAAAAAAAGTTCAAAAACTATCAACTAAGCTTTGAATATTTTATTTGAAAGCTCATTGCCATTATAAGCTCTTGTGAGTCCAAATAAGAATTCGAAAACTTAAGATGCCGATGATCATGATGATGATGATGATGATGATGACGATGATGATGACGTTGATGAACAAGAGAAAAGATGAGATAAGTATGCGTAAATATTTATTGAAAAGCAATCTGAGTACAAATTTGAAGTACAAATTAGCACTAAATGTTTGAAAAGATCATTTGTGCATTTACTTAGAAAATAAAAATAAAAATTTATACACAAAAGCAACTTATTAAGTAAAACTTAGCCTAATAAAGTTTTTTACTTAAAAACGTATATACTGCAATTTATATATAATAAAAAACATTATTAAAATAAAACGCATGTAGCTAAGAATATATAACAAAATATCATATAAAAATACACCAGATGTGGTTAACAGATACATACATACATACCTACATATACTTGATTAATGCCATTATTTGCTTTCATGCGTATGTGTATGTAAAAAAGGTACATAAAAATAAAAATTGTCTGGCAACATCAAAAATTCCGGGCACTATGTAACATCTTTCTATCTACGAAAAATATATTAAAATCGATATTTGTTGTTCTATGTACGTTTATCGAAAACCGAAAACTTAACATCTACATACACATAAAATATTTTATTGTACGTAACAAAATCATACATGCATGCATATATTAAGTACGAGAAAATAATTTTACCAACAATTTTACAAAATCAATAAAAGTGCTCTCAACGCACAAAAAAAATCCGTTGTTTCAATTAATACTGTTTTCTTATAGTATTTGGTATCCGCTAAAAAATGAGCGTTGGGAAATAATGAGAGCACTGAAGCATCAGCCGTGCAAACATCTGGGTAAACATATATGGATATTTTGCCAGTCGAGGAAATAAATCTCAGTGAAATAGGGCAAATACTAGGATTTATTGAGCGAACACGGGACCACAAAAAATACAGTGCTGAAGTTATTTGGTATTGTTTAGTATAGACACACTATTCCAATCGGTCCACTCGACCAATCAGTCGTTGTTCAGACGGCAAAAAAGTAACATGAGTGAAGGTTATTTTTTTCATATACCACCAACACAATCTCAGTTTTTTCGTAACCAATCCGCTGTAGAGGCCCGGGATACATCAGCGAATCGACTGATTTCTTCAAAATCGCTGAGAGCCGGTTAACGGTCCGATGAGAATCGACAATATAAACACAAATTGGACGGTTTAGGCCACCACTGATAGCATCGGGCGAGCAAAGACAGAAACAGATTAACACCGCGTCTATGCAACCAACAGCTGCGAATATTCTTAAGTTTTCAAGAGATACTGTTTGGATTTCGTTATCTCGTACTCTATGTTTAGCTTGAGCCATCGTTAGCAAATATATTTTTCTGAGATAACTAGCATGCTTATAATAAATAAACTTTTCAACCGTACTATGACTCATTGCGATATAGTCTTTTCCCAGAGCTTTTTGTGTGGCCCCCAACGGTAATTGTGTAGACTTTTAATTATTCGGTGGTTTGATACGAACCTGTGGGTATGCCCATGAGATTCAATTAACTGTTTAAATCTATCCCGTATAACCTGGAGTAACCTTCTAACAACAGCTTTTCTTTTGTTTTCTAATATTCTTCTTTGATGAGGTGTGGTCTCAATATAAATAAGAGTTTCTCTCTCAGTGCTTTTCTTGTTGGTGTGTCCTCTTTGGCTATCCTATTCGCTTCTTCATTTTGCATAACAAATTAGAGACCTGGCACTTGGGGGAAGCTGGATAGAGCAAATCTTTCCACGTATTCTAGGATAAAGTGCAAGTGGCAGTCCTATATAAATAACTTTGAATACAAAGGATTTTTCAAAGCCATATTCAAAATCAGTGCGTTGTGTTTTCAAAATTTATATTGTCTGACGGATTTAATAGGAATTATAGACAATATAGTTTAATATCCACATTTTAATTTAATATTGAATATTTCGATTTTTTTAAATTCAAAAATAAATAAAGATAAGACTAAGTTTTTTGAAATATATTAAAATGATTTGGTCAGCCTTTTAATTTTTCAATATATGAACATATCAAAATTTCACATTCTTGTGTGAAATATTTTTTTGAGATATGGCTATTTTAGTGGCGCGCGCACTCAATGATTTTAATAAAATCTTGAATGAGATTAATAAAATAAATAACCAAAACACTTTTTGGGATTTAGTGCATACATATATACTATATATCGTATATTACATATCAGTGGACTTTTAGCAAAACAACTTTTGTGATCCTAAGAGTTTTTGCTTTTTGTTTTTGTGTTTTTGTTTCCTTGTTCACTCCTCTCGGCGGCATAGGGCCTCGACAAAACTCAGTCTCGCGTTGGTTTCGTTAATCTGTCTTTGATTTCTGACAGGTTAGGTAATTAGCCTGCCGCTACCAGTCAGTCTTAAGTAGTGGGAATGCCCACTTGTCGTTGCTTAGGAACAACGCCTTACTGCTTGGAGCGTCATCTGTGTTTCAAATTTTTCTGGCAGAAGGATCGCACAGATGGTTGATGACTTCGCTAAATTTCGTGTGTCTGTGCTATTACCGCGGCCGCCCCTTTCCTCTTGCTGGCGCCACTGATGCAATGTGTAACTGTGCGTTTTTCTTGGTTTTTTGTTTGTGTTAGAAGCCACAATGAAAATAATGCGCATACTTATTGTGCTAGAGAAATAATATTATACGTTCACATATAAGTAGATGATTTACTTTTTCGTGCTTAGCTCCCAATCCGTAATTAAAAAGCGAGATATCCCTTACAAAATTTCTCTCCCAAAATTTGAGATTATAAAATAATCCTACGCGCCAATTATATATATATATATATATATATATATATATATATGATAACCATACTTTCTGACATACAACCCCGTGTTTTCTGTGTAATAGATCATTACTTTTACGCGTTTAAAGAAAGTAGATGCCGGCAAAGAAAACAGGTTTGTAGACATAATTATAATAAAATGTTTGTCAGGTCTTATTAACTATGTATTCATATAACAGAAAAAAAACGTGTGTCCTCTTACTACTTATTATAATATGTAATATCGAATTTCGAATGCGTATACTACCATAATTTTTGAAACCTCAGTGAACGTCCTCCAACTGTTTATTATTAGCAGCCATAATTAGCCAAAAACACCGAAATATTCCGCCAAAATAATTTTTATGAAGAAAAACTTTCACAAGAGTATTGACAGCTGATTGTCAATTTTGCAGTTAATCTGCCATATATGAACGGGTAGATTAATTTTGTACTTTTATTGGTAATTAATGCATATGTGAACATACTTTAAGGATGGAAAGGATAAATTTTTGGGGCTAAGGAATGATATTGGAGAAATGTTTTTTTTTGTTTTTTAGAAACAGGAAAGTAGGTAATTTTGGAAAAGAGCGAGGCTTTACGTGATTTACGTGGGATTCGAACCCACAACCTCTGGGAAGGCTGGGATGGCAGGCTAGTGCACTTACGCTAGACTACCGAGGCCTAGATGCTTTGCTTTAACCCAATGAAATGTTTATGTATACGTTATAGTCAATGGTAGTTGAAACGACTAATAGTGGTCAGGCAGGGCCAAGGTCAATAAATTCTAATCAATCAAAGAAGAATTTTGTATTTATTCAACTTTTATTATCAAGCAAGTCTGTGATTAAAATACTTCGAGAAAAGCAAACAAGTTAGTGCCTTACAGAAAGAAGTTCGTCCAGAAATATCTCATCTGCCAAGATAATGCATATGTATTAGAAAAATATACAAGTAAATGACGGTGTACGTGCAGGGCTAAACAGCTGATTTTCAATGGTTGTTTTTCGAAGTACATATGTGCATATGCAAGGAGCGGAACTAATCTGTTTGCATTTAATGGCATCGCAAATTGGTCAAAACAAAAACAAAAAACACATGTTGTAGGTCTTGTTTCATCTCTATGCAACCTATGTATGTATGTTCTATGCACGCATAGGCAAATGCTAGAACAGAAAGTCTTTGTGACCTGCATCTTCATTTCCTTACCTGGATATGAAACGAAAAAGCCTTCCTAACGCATCGTAGCGATTGCAGGATAAAACAGTTTCATTCGAGCGAGCGTCTGCATCGCATCTAATTTGTATTATAAAAATATTTCCGCCAACTCAAAGCAAATTTAAGGTTTATATTAAATGTAAGACTTTAAAAGAATATGTGTAATATCGTGTTAGTGTAAAAAAAAACATTTATTTACTTTTTCAGTGTACCAATATAATTTTTGGAGTGGCGAACTTGTGTGAAAAAGATAATGGCATCTACTAATAATGTACGAAAAGCGAACGGCAATGGCGTTGATGAGGCCTCCAAACATTTGCTAACTGGTATTTTGGGTTCCCTTCCTTCGTGGGAAATAAGTGGCGCGCAAGGTGGCAAGCCCTCATGGGAATCGACTAATACGTGAGTATATACATATAATACATACATATGTACATACTTAGCATAAGATAATGAACCAATCCATATCAATAGTTTCCTTAATCTGTTTAGGCTATTGAACAAAAATAATAATAAAAAATTGGATAAAAATCGCATGTACATATAAACATATTTAGGTATAGAAAACGCTCACAAACCAACTACTTGTGTTGGTAAGAGAAATTGCCGAATAAACATTTTCAGTACCAAACATTTTCTGAAAATTTGAAAATAACGCCATATTCAAAAGTACCTAATCGTCTTTTGACGAACAAAACTAACACTATACTAGGCTACCATATGGCGCAAAAGCGACGCTTGGACTGTTTTTTGCACGTTGGCAACGGCGAAAATCGCAGGCGATGGAACGATGAGCTGTATGAGCTTTACGACGACATAGACATAGCCCATCGAATAAAGATCCAGCGACTACGTTGACTGGGTCATGTCGTCCGAATGGATACAAACGCTCCGGTTTTGAAAGTATTCGATGCGATACCAGCTAGTGGTAGCAGAGGAAGAGGAAGGCCTCCTCTGCGCTGGAAAGATCAGGTGGAGAAGGACTTGGCTTCACTTGGTGTGTCCAAGTGGCGTCGGTTAGCACGAGAAAGAAACGATTGTCGCGTTTTGTTAAAGTCGGCCAAAATCGCGTAAGCGGTTATCGCGCCAATTAAGTAGAAGAAGAAAGTTGTGTTTGCCAAGTTGATAATTTTCGACATAAAACAACGCGAATTTTTACTTAACATACTAGAAACTCGAAAAATATTATACCAAAAATGAATGGACGGCAAAATTGCATAACCAGAATTTTTCGAAGAACTCTGACTAAAAACTATGAAATTTTGATGAAAATTTGTTGAACTTTTCAAATTTTGTACCGCTATTATGGTGGGTAATGGTGGAATTTTAAGGAGAACTAAACCGACAGACGTTACTCACCACAGGAATCTTTTTTACCATCAATTAACAGCAGCTCATTCAGCCACTCAAAGTTGAGCCGCTAGCAATTGAGTATTATGAGTATGCAATTAGAAGCAAAGAGAATACATACTTATATAACGATTTTATACATTATTTGCTACAAAATGTTTACGTTGCAGGTGCAATTTTAACTTGCCCTGTGCTCATTAATAATGTATTTAATATTTTTCTGTTTTTTCCATTTCATTTCACTTACAAATCATTCTTTTTGAACTAAAGTATTTCATATTTCGTTACTTTTAATTTCGCTCTATTACAGTTCATCACTTAGCAGCGATTTCTCCTGTCATACTTCGAATGGCATTGTAAGTGATTTAGGTGATACATCGTCCACGGATAGCTTCTCTGCTGGTGCAATGAACAATTCAAAACCACATCACTTTTGCGATTTACACAATGAGATATTGCAGTATGTTTGCCAATCTTGCAAGATTCTGGTATGCCAAAGTTGCACTCTTTATGAGCACAACGGACATACGTACTCTTCGATACAAAGCTTCTGCGACGAATTGAAGGATGTAATTAAGAATGATCTTGAAAGTAGTAACACGGACAAGACATCTATTACGAGTAGTATTGACAGTACATCGAAATATCAACGGCTCGTCGAGCGTAATTGTGCTGAACTGAGCGAAAATATACGAAAAGTCTCTAGACAATTTATAAAGACTATAGAGGATGTCGAAAGTTACTTATTGGAATCCGTTGAAAAATTGCGCCAACGCCGTTTGGCTATCTTAACTGATCAAATGGCCGGGTTAAAATCGGCTCTCGCTGGACTCTCTGAAACCATTGAAATGTTGCAAAAGATACCAGAGAATCGGTCAGGTATGGATCACATTGATATTTCGAAGAAGGTTTTGAATGCACAACGTCAACTCGAGCAATTTTCTTCTATATCCAAAGATTTACATCCAAAATATGAGAAATTCGTATTCATTCCACCAGACCGTAAACTTTTGCAAGATATCCTCAAGAAAGGCGTAATTCTGCGAGTAAATGATAATAATACGAATGCGGTAAATGGTGCTGCTGTTATCGGTGGATCAGTCAGCGAGCCCGGTGTAGGGGGTTCTATGCCTAGCGCTAGCGGGCTAGTTGCCGGTGTATCAATTAACACAAACCGTCGTTTCAATTGTGAGAATAATTTCAACAGCATCCCTTCACCAATGTTGCCATTACGTAGTTGTAACGCTGGTGCCGTTGAAAGGGAGCTGGGCGTATTGTGTAAAAATTTACGTTTAAGTGCAACGCGCAGCGCACCGGCTATAGTAACATTCACTGGACCTTTAAGATCTCGCTTTTCCAATACACTCTCACTATCTTTTGCCACAGAGGGTCACGGTGATGGGCAAGTTAGCCGCCCTTGGGGCTTGTGTGTTGATAAGCTGGGTCACATATTGATCTCCGACAGACGTAATAATCGTGTGCAAGTTTTTAATCCGGATGGTACACTGAAGTTTAAATTCGGCCGTAAAGGTTCTGGAAATGGAGAGTTTGATTTACCAGCAGGCATTTGTGTCGACATAGATAATCGCATAATCGTTGTTGATAAGGATAATCATCGCGTACAAATTTTCACTTCCATTGGTATATATTTATCGAAGTTCGGTAGCTTTGGCAAAGAGCGTGGACAGTTCCAATATCCATGGGATGTGGCTGTAAATTCGCGACGTCAAATTGTTGTAACCGATTCACGTAATCATCGCATACAACAGTTCGATTCTGAGGGTCGTTTCATACGTCAAGTCGTTTTCGAAATTAATTTTCAAACTAAGAATCCTGCTTCACCGCGCGGAGTTTGTTATACACCAACTGGTAACATTATAGTATCGGACTTCGATAATCATTGTCTATATCTAATAAATCCAGACAGCAGTACGGTGAGTAGTATATCTCGTATATTTATGTATGTGCATACAGTTTTTACAACAAAAGCATTTAAAAAAGTTAAAATTTAAGACTTACTTTATGCAAATGGATTTTCAGATTTTGTCATGTAAAGGACAAGAAGGTGATGAAGTCCAAGAGTTTAATCGCCCTTCCGGAATTTGCTGCGACGACGATGGACGCATTATTATTGCAGATTCTAAAAATCAACGTATCGTTGTTTACAATTCCATCTTAGAACATCTATGGAACGTAAGTAGAAGAGATAAATTTTACAAATTTTATTAGAAAGAAGAACGTTGTGTATTACTTGTTATACAAGAAATACTGGTATTGTGAATGAAACCAGTCAAGAAATACACTCAGTTTCAATATAACCACGAACTTTGAATTATTCAAACAGAACACAAAAGTTACCGATAAATATGCTTAAATTTTATAAAAGAATGCACAGAGAAACAAAGACTGTTGGTGAAAGTATGTCAGTGATGTACTACATAAGTATAGCAACAGCTAAATATAACCAAAGCAATGACATTTATTTCGAAATTCAAAACCAAATACCGCTTAAGACCATCGCTCGAGACCTTCTAATGACATCTGAAAAGCATTTTGCGAGTGAGGCACAGGAAGTCGTCTACTAGACATGTTGGATGATATATATTTCAGAAAACAAAGAGAAATCCGCACAGCAGCCATTTGAACAAACAGGCATTAACCACCAGAGTCCGAGCGTTCCCACACGGATTTATATCCGGCCAAGGACTTTCACTCCGCCAGCGTTCTCAATACAAGTGCGGGGAATGTTTATGCTGCTCCAACAACAACAACCAGATTCGGAGAAGCCCCTCACATAAGAACCTCGTGATGCTAGTTACTCTATTATCCAGAATAGATCCCTATATACAAATCTACTTATATTCTGTGTGTGAAGAAGGCCCTCACGACTTTTAATACCGTTTCACATGATCTCTCATGCCCACTTATACGTCGTTTGCAGTATCTCTCCTCGCCCATCATCTAACTGTAGAATCCCTTGCTTTGTTTTCAATAAAGTTTTTACTATACATTCTTACATAGATATATTATAACTGAAAACACAGATATGTAATGATACTTCTGATACAATCTAGTGGTCATATTCTCCTTATATGTTTGTGTTTGTTGTGAAAGATGTTTATTCTGTTCGCTATGCTTTACGATTAACAATATTTTCTATTTCAGATTGAAATACGTCCATCGAGAAATCCTTCGATGCCGCGAAATATCGGCGAAAAAGATCGAGCTTGCGACGTTTCTCTTATGCCTGATGGTCGAATTGTTTTTCTGATCGAGTTGTCACCTGATACCAAAGAGGACTCCAGTCCTTCTAAAAGATTTGTATACGTTTTTTAATTATAGTTTATAATATCATATACCGCATCAAACAAACCATTGAGTAACAAGCCAAAACATATTGTTCTTCTATTAATTAAAAAAAAACTTAATTAAAAAAAATTGGGGTGAAAAATTAACAACTACTATTGGGACAACATCGAACTGCACCCCATAAATTCCAAGAGGAGGAAAGGAAAGGGTGTAGGTCCCAATTATGGTCATAATAAAAAAAAACAGGAGTCAACACTGGAGTTTCGTCATTAAATGTCCTTCCAGGGAAGAAGTAAGCTATAAAAGATAGTGACCTCGAGTACGAACTGTTTTGCAAGTAGAGTTCCAATTACATTAACACTCTAAAAAAACAATATTTTATATGTTCTCTATTATATAGTATGTCCCTAGATGCAAATTTTGTGATTTGGTATTCAAAATTTTACTTATCATTTTCCAATGTCATAATGTTAATAAGCAATAAGAAAGTTATGTGGCAAAAGATTTTTATTTTGTGATTCTTGGTAATATACCAGATAGCCACATTTTGTAAAACACAATTGAAACAAAATAGTAATATATTACATAAATTACAATAAAAGTCTATAAGAAACATACTACAAAATGTACCTAAACTTAAAAAGAAGAGTTACATAAAAAATACTTGAAAAAGCAAGATTCAAACCTGAGTACACAGTTCGCATGAAATATGATTAAAGTACTTTCAAAACAAAAAATTAAAACGAAAATACTATGACTTTATGTCAACTGAAACTTGAGACCGCCGATTTTGATTAAAAGAATGATTAATAAATAAATAGGTTTTGTTCAGCTCAAGAAAATGCAGACTCAGTAGAACTATTCAAGAGAACTTCAATTTTAGAGGCAATGTGTTAAACATAAGAAAATACATAAAGAAATAAAAAGAAGTGGTCTCAAACTTTCATATTTAAAATTTATAATAATAGTTATCCTCTAATTTACTAACTTAGCTGCTTAGCTTAATTTCGATTTATCGTTTGTATGTATGCACTTATTACTCAATTTATACCTACCTACAAAAGACTGAATATAAATTAACGAATATATACATACAATTTTACAAAATCAATAAAAATGTTATCGTCACACGTTGTTTCAATGAATATTTTTTTCTTAAAGTATTTGGTATAAAGACATTCACTAAAAAATGACCGATGGAAATAATGAGAGAACGAGCCACGCCAGATTTCGTCGAGAAAAGATTTGAAGATGATGAGGTGTAGGCGCCAATTATAAAGGGTATTTTAAAAGTGATGCCTAAAAGTCAGTAGTAAATAAATGAGGTACGGTACCTTTTTATGTAATCTTTTACAGTTGTCAACGCGTTATTATAAAAATGGTCTACATATTGCAAACTTCGAAATTTTTGTTTATGGAAATAATGGCTTTAGCGGTGAATATAGATGCGGTGTAGTGTAATGTAGTTTGATACCGTCTGACCTTTTGAGTCTACTATTGCGTATGCGGTGTCGTATTCCACTTTTGAGGAATCTGTGTAGAGTATTTCGTAATTTTGTGTTCGAGATTAGGGGAGTTGTTGAGCTTTGATGTCATGACTTTGGGTCAAAAAGAGTGACGTTAATGTGACTTTTGGGAATATAGTGTGTTTCACTGTGGGTTTCGTTAAGAATGTTTCGTTGATGAATGAATATTTAACAGAGGACACTTTTGCCATATTTCTACAGAGGGAAGCTTTTTCTGAGGCCGTTGTCGGCTATCGAGTTTTCGTGGAACAGAATTTTAGTGGTTAAAGCAGTCTATTTTCGTCGACACTGCTTTCCAGTTCTGGAAGGTCTGATTCAGACCTGGCGATGAACGCATACTCCGTGTAATGCACTTTACAGCTCGGTGGTAGGGAGGCTTGATAATGTTTAAAGCAGTCTTTGGATTATTTCGGTTTAGAAATAGACCATAGTGATAAGATAAGACCGGATTAAGTTGATTCTAGGTATAAGGTATTTTTTAGGTGTAAGACTTGGTTGTTCCATTTGAAACTTTTACTGAAAACTATGCCGAGGATTTTTATTTTGTCTACGTGTGTGATTCGACAGGAGTTTATTGTAAGATGAAATGGAATGAAGTTGTATTTCCGGCAGATATACAGAATCGGTGATTAAGGTTATTAATATTTTCTACTGAAAATTTGTTAATATGTGACAGTTTTGCGTAAGAGTGATCCGACCAATTGTATAAATGTATCTTTTGAGTTCCTGCTGTTGCATGTAAGGCTGAGGTCTGAGGTCGTCGAATGTGATCAAGAAATATGCCGTTGGGGAGAAATTAAAATGTTTTGAAATTAAATGATCAATCAAGTCCCATGGTGCTTGATCCTGTGCGGAAGCCGAGTTGATTAGGTGAAAGCGAATTTGTAGAAGTTAGAAACCACATGAGCCTTTTGGAAACCATTTTTTCTTGTAATTTGCTTATGCAAGCGAGCTGAGATATGAGGCGATAGGAATATAAACATCTTTATTTGAATTTTTCACTGGTAGCGGCTTTAAAGAAGTGTGGAATTACGCCTTATAAAAAAAAAATATTTTTGTAAAGTTTAAGAAGACTTTTTTAAGGACAGTTGGCATATTAACTAATATTGCGTTAGATACAGGGTGGCTGATGAAAGCCGCTACCAAAAAAAAAATGAATAACTTTTTTTCTTTTTAAGTTATCTGTTCCATTTTTGTTTTAATTTGCAGATTGGTCTTTAAAATTTATTAAAATGGATAACTGGGACACGCAAACAAGAATTTGGATATTCCGCCGCTATCACGCACTGGAGTCCGTAGTTTTGGTACAGAGAGAGTACAGGCGGATGTTTGGCGGCGATCCCCCGAGCAGATGGACCATAATGAGACTGGTGAATAATTTTGCTGAGCAAGGAACAGTCGCAAGAAGGCCTTATCATCGAAACCCACCAGTTCGGACGGAGGAAACGATCGCTGCTGTAGCTGCAGCTATACAAAGCAATCCAAGGGTTTCAACAAGAAGCTTATCTGCTCAACTTGGTGTCAGCCGACAGTCTTTGCAAACAATAATAACAAACTGAATGCAGCAGACTTGCCGATTCGCTTGGAATTTTGCCAGAAGATCCTGCAAATGGTGGAAGAAGACCAAAACATGTTAAACTGCCTTTTCATGTCTGATGAGGCCCATTTCGATTTAAACGGCAATGTGAACAAACAAAATTGTCGGATATGGAGTACTTCTAACCCACAGATACTCCACGAGACGGAATTGCATCCTCTTCGCGTGACAGTGTGGTGTGCGGTTTCTTCACGCTGTATTGTCGGGCCTTATTTTTTTGAAGAAAATGGTCACACCGTTACGGTTACTGGAGACCGTTATTTGAAAATGCTGAAAGAATTTTTCTATCCAGAACTACGCCGAAAGAGAATTCCTTTCAACTCTGTGTGGTTTCAACAAGATGGGGCAACGTCTCACATAGCCCAGACTGTTATGACAGAGTTGCGACGAAAATTTCCCAATAAACTGATTTCAAGAAACTCCGAATTTCGTTGGCCCCCAGGTCGCCTGACCTTACTGCACCTGACTTTTTCTTGTGGGGTTTATGTAAACAAGAAGTTTATAAAACAAAGCCAACAAATTTGGATGAACTAAAACAATCCATTCGGGCAACAATTGCGGCTATTCCTGTCGCAACTCTCAAAGCAGCAATGAACAACTTTTTACTAAGATGCCGCACTTGTGTCAACGAGCATGGGGGGCATTTAAATTCAATTATTTTTAAAACTAGTTAAGCTACATTTAATAAAATTTAATCACCTTCAACTTGAAAAAAAAAAATAAATGAATTCCATACACTAAAAAAAAAGTTATTTGAGTTTCTTAATGTAGCAAAATCCATCAGCCACCCTGTATTTTATCGAAGCCTTGGGTAGTTCAGTAAATAACTTTAGGCAGGTAATTCCGTAAATAGAAATAAAATTTGGAGACTGACTAGAGTTGCGTTTTAAGCTGAAGGGAAAGCTGAAGAAAAATTTAAATCTTTAGATAGAAGACCAGTGCTTTTGAGCCAGTGACTATAGTAGAGGATGTTTCCACTAAATGGTCTGTACGTACCAACTAATTTACGAATGATTTGCCAAATCAGTGATATGGAAGTATTAAGCTTTAGTTTTTCGGGGAAATCTGTAAAACTCTGTAGCGAAGCAGCCCTCATGGCTTTAGTTAATAAGGGCCTTGCTTTTTTATATGCTATTAAATCATCATAAGAGAAGGATTTCTTGTAAGTCCTCCAAGCACTTTGTTCAGCGGTTCTTAAAGATTTGAGCTCTGGTGACCACCATGGAACACTTCTGTTGAGTTTTTTGCGAGTGGGTCGCGGAATTGATTCGTTGGCTGCTGTGCTTATTATCTTTTCAATGAAAGCAGCTTTGCAGCTAATATTAAAATAAGGGGGGAATTAAATTGATAACTCTGGAATTTTATTCTGAAATAGTGTCCAGTCAAACGGTCTGAGTTGTATAGTAGAATAGTACGATCTACTGGACAGAAGTGATGGCAGGGAAGTCGTCTATGTTGCGTATGTCGTTAATAGTGTACCAATTGCACATTGGAACAATTTGGGAAGAACTAAGCGATATATCAATTGCCATAATCTATTTTGTTCTCAGTCAAATTCGTTGCCGCAACGGATCAACGGACACATTGTCTGACATACGTTCAAAATCAGTAGTTGGAATATGATTAAAGGATAATAAGGGATAGGGATAATAATAATAATTAGTTGCTATAGCGCCGCCTGGTGGGCGCATTTTGCCTTCACAAAAGTTTTAAAATCGCCTCGGCTTTCAGCCTTTGCCTTGACTTGAGGCCACGTCGCATTAAATCCGGTGGGGCTGATTTCGTCAGTAAGACTGCGTCTCCAAGTGTCAACTTCTGCGCGATCCGCATGGATTCCAATCGAACGTCATTATACTGATTTTGGTTGGTCGTTACTGCGTCGGTTTGACACTCAAGTATCTGGCCACCACATAGGAAGAATGAATCTAAAACATCGATTAATGAATGTTTGAAATTTTTGGAGCTCTCCGCTGATATGTGCCTAGCTTTGCTCACATAAAGCAAACACGAACGAAAAAATTTAGAAGTTTGTGCAGAAACGATTCGCCGACTACTTAAAAAACAATTTTTATGCTAGGTTGGAATTTGCGAAGAAATTCCAATTTGAGAAAGCGAACTTTTGGTATCAGATATTCATTGAAAAATAATAATACGGCATTCACCACCAGAATTTGTCTGCATTTGCGGATGAAACCAAAATGAATATTTTTAGATCAGACGGTAAGCGTTTTGTGTGGCAAAAGAAAAGAAAATTAGAGGACAAAAATATTAAAAGGACGGTGAAGTATGGTGGCAGCTCAATAATGATATGAGGTAACATATAAGGGGCTGGCGTCGGAAACGTATACGTTATTGATGGTGGAACTTTGGGAGGCAAAGCGTACATTGGCATTTTAAACAAAACAAAATGTTCTCAGCCGTGCAGAAAAATTTGGTATTCGTGAAAACTTTGTATTTTATCAAAATAACGATCTAAGGCACACGTCGTGAAATGCTCGAAATTGGTACTGTACAACCGTTTAGAGGTTCTGGCTAAGCCTGCTCAATCTCGCGACATGAACCCCATTGAACATTTGTGCGGAGCAGTAGGTCAGATTTAAAACAAGCAGTATTCGAGGAAAGGGAAAAAATTGAGACCAGCTACTACCGAAATCTAATTGAAAGTATGCGACGGCGCTTACTGGAGGTAATAAAATACAAAAGGAAATCGACAAAATATTAATGTTTATGCATTTGTTAGTTTTGCCAGTTATAAGCGGGGTGCCCGTGTTTGAGTGTGAGCAGCATATACGTTATGTCATAGAAGTACCGGGAATTGTTCAATAAAACCCAAAATAGCTATTTAATCATCAAAATTTAATTAATATTAAATACCAACATTCCAGCAAACAAAAATTTAGACATATGTATGTATAACGTGCGCTTTTTGAATGAACAATTCCCGATATTATTTTGACAGAATGTATGACAATAATTTCGTACAAAATTCAATTCTTCTCCCTGCTTTTGTTTTAAGTGCAGTTAATTCTTATAATTCTACTTCCTACATGCGAGTATACATAAATAAATAAAAACAAATTAAAATCAAAAAATATTTATATTCTTATTTAAGTTAAAAGATCTTATATAAGAAGTGTCCCATTTTGAATGTGGCTCACTGTATGTACGTATATATGAAAAGAGCGAAACTAATTTGTTTGCATTTAATGCCTTCTCAGAAAGGTCAAGACAAAAATAAAAAAACACGTGTTGCACCTCTATGCTACCCATTTTCTATGCATATACATACATATACAACAACTTTGTGACCTGCTTCTTCTTTCCTTACCTGGATGTAAAACGAAAAAAGATTCCTAGAACAGTTTTACTCAAGCGAGGCTCAGCATCGCATCTAATTTTTATTATAAAAATATTTCCGTCAACTCAAAGCACATTTAAGGTTTACATTAAATATAAGACTTGAAAAGGATATTTATTATCATGTTAGTGGAAAAACAAAATCATTTATTTACTTATTCAGTGTACGAATATAATTTTCGGAGTGTTGAACGTGTATTCGAACGTACGAAGAATTTTACTAGCGCCTTTAAGTGCGAGTTTATGATTAATTTAATTAGCAAATAACACCGAGATCCTTAAAGAAGATATGGTATCTGACAATCAAGTACCAAAAACGAACACCAACGGCGTTGATGAGGTCGCAAACTTTTTAATAGCTTGTATTTTGCGTTCGCTTTCCTCGGGGGATGTGAGAGGCACTGAAAGCGGCAATCTGCCATTGGAAACGACTAATAAGTGCCACTGGAATAGTCTAATCCATATCAACAGTTTCCTTAATTTGGAGACAAAAGCCTGTTTAGGCTATTAACATACCAGTACATACCTACATACATATTTAGGTGTAGAAAATGCTCTCAAACTACTTACTTGTGCAGGTAAGAAAAATGGCCGAATAAACATTTTCAGTACTAATCATATTCTTGGAAATTACCGAATTATCGAGAAGTCAGGCTCTAAAGTCCTCATTTTACTATTTATACCTAATTAGTTAGCAGTTAATTTTAATAGTTAACGGTATGAAGTTTTTATACGGTATAAAAGAGATGAGCACAATTTTGACACAATTATCACAACAAAAGATAAGAAAAAGAGAGCTAAACGCAATTTCCCAAAGAGAAGAAAGCAAACAAGTTAACGAACGGGAATTCTACCATCACTTGCAATAACCGATAGAAGAGAGGAGAGCATATCAGCTGAGTTCATTTACAAATTTTTCTGTTGTAGAAAAATTTAAAGCCGCAAAAAAAAAAGACTGAAAAGAAAGGATAAAGGAAGTTTGACCTAAAATGTAAGGAGAACTAAACTGACAGACGTTACTCATCATAGCTATCTTTTCCACCATCAAGTAACAGCAACACACTCAGCCGCTAACACTTGCGTATTATGAGTATGTAAATAGAAGCAAAGAGAATTAAAGGCTTTACACGTTATTTGCTTCAAAATGTTAACGCTGTAGGCAATCTGCAGGTGCTATATTAACATTTCATTTCACTTACGAATCATTCTCTTTGAAGTACAGCATTTCATATTTCGTTACTTTTAAATTCAATAGTGGATATTGGTATCATATGAAGAAGAGTAACTCATCAAAAATATGCCAACTGTGTAATTAGTTAAGACTTTAGTTGTAAAAATATTGTTAAACTCCATCAGTCAAACATTAGGAAGAAGTAGGTAACGTTTTAAGACAAGACATGTAATCCTAAAACTTTATAAAAATATAAACGATGGTACTTGAATTTCTATATTGAAATTAATAAACCTTTCTCTCTATTGTAGTTCACCAGCTCGCAACGATTTCTACAACAACTTCTTCAGTATTTAAGCAACTGTAGCAACTGGAGTCGTTGTGTTCAGTGTAATAAATTCATGTGCACTTATTGCCCGCGTAGCTATCTTAATAGTACCCTATTTTCAACAGGTTTCACTAGACGTGTAAGGACTCGCACTTCCGATACACCCTCACTATCATTTGCCTTAGAGGGTCGCGCTAATGGGCAAGTTAGCCGTCCTTGGGGCTTATGCGTTAATAAAATGGGTCCCAGATTCACCTCCGATAGACGTAATAATCGTGTGCAAGTTTTTAATTCGGATGGTACACTGAAGTTTAAATTCGGCCGTAAAGGCTCTGGACGCATTATTATTACAGATTCTAAAAACCAACGAGTGACTATCTACAATTCCAACTTTAAATAGATTTGGAAAGTAAGTAGAAGAGATAAACTTTATAACCTTCTTGCAAACAAAAAACACTGCAATGGAGCTTTGCATTTTCTATTAAATGCAATTTTTATTTTCAAACAAAATTTTGGTGTGAAGGGTTCTATACTGCAGCCTTGAAAGTACAGTGTGTGCTTATTTTGTTTAACTATAAGGGCCATGAATTTTTTGTAACAGATATTTCTATTTACATATTAAGTTAAAAACTTTATAAAAAATTAATGAAAGTTTAAATTCGTTTCTGATTTTATGCTTTTATTTATAACTTTTACAGCAATTTTGGTAAAAGTTGTAGATCAAATAATTAACTAAAGATATATATTTCCAAAGTTTTTGTAGCTGTTACAGTTCCTGTTACACGCTCAAGTAAAGTTGGGTTTACTTAAAAGAAAGCACTTATGACCCAAACTCATTATAACTATCTCATACTAAACAGAACAAATAGTGATCGTATTCGTCAAACAATGTTAAATAGCATAACCTCGGCTATAGCTCTTGTATTAACTCACTTTTCTACAATGCGGATATATAAATACGTAATAAGCGCTACGGGAATCAACTGGGCTTGGCAAATATATGCGGCACAAGCGCTTAAGAGGTTAAGCACACGCACTTAATTGCAATAATAATAATGGATAATACTAACTATACGGAATCGATAAATAAAGTTGCACAGACATTTTTAGTCAATGCATTGTCGCACTCAAACACACTTAAACATAGAAATATCAGTAGTTATACACCAGTCTCTGTATTAGGAACTGAGTGGAACAGCCTTTAAATGACATATTATTATTTTTTCATATTTATCCTGTTCGCTATGCTTTAAGATTAACCATATTTTCTTTGTCAGATTGAAATGCGTTCATCGAGAAATCCCTCTCGACGAAAAAGATCGAACTTGTGACGATTCTCTTATGCTCGATGGTCGAATTGTTTTCCTACTCGAATTATCACCTGATACGAAAGAGGGCTCCAATGCTTAAAAAAGATTTGAGCACGTTTTTTAATTTTTTTAATTATAGTTAATAAAATCGCATACCACATCAAACGAAATCATTGAGTAACAAGCCAAAACATATTGTTCCTCTATCAATTTAAAAACTTTATTAAAAAAAATTGATGTGAAGAAATTAACAACTACTTCTATAGTATTAAAAGTGTAGGCTATAATCATTATAATGGCATGCATACATACATACATGCAAATAATATAGCTTAAGTTAGTGAAATTCATTTATTTATTTAAAGGCGGCAGCATTTATGGCAAACCTCCGAGGGTATTTCTGCAATGAAAAAGCTCTCATAAACACCATTGTTGTTTGGGGCAGCACAAAACTGTAGGAGAAGCTCGCCCAAACACCCGAAAAATGGTGTAAGTCCCAATTATATATATATATCTACATATATATCTACATATATATATATACAAGGTCATAATAAAAAAAAATATTTTTTAGATAAATATGCAGAACTTGTGATCATTTATGTCTTGAGTATTCCTTAGGGAGACATAGTATCGAAGTAAATGAGCGATATATAATTAAAGATAAATAGTAATTCAATAGTAAACCATTATATTAAGCGAAAAACAAAGAAAAATGTATTCGACACAGGAGTCACACCAAGAAAGAAATAAGCTGTAAAAGAGGGCATTAAATGCAATAGTAACTCCATTTACTCTTCGAGTACGAATTATTTTGTAAAGAGAGTTCCGTTAACTTCTCAGGCTGTAGTGGGTCTATGGGTAAGCCCATGAACTTTATTTAAGTGTTTAAATCTATCAGGTTATATGAGTAACCTTCAAACAACACTTTTCTTTTGTTTTCTTTGGCTATCCTATTCGCTTCTTCATTTTCCATAACAGATGGGAGACCTGGAACTTGGGGGAAGCTGGATAGAGCAAATCTTTCCACGTATTGTAGGACTAAATGCAAGTGGCAGTTCTGTAGAAACAACTTTGCTATACAAAGGATTTTTCAAAGCCATATTCAAAATCAAGGCGTTGTTTTTTCAAAATGTATATTGTCTGACGGATTTAATAGGAATTATAGACAATATATGTAGTTTAATATACACATTTTAATTTAATATTGAATATTTCGAGTTTTTTAAATTCAAAAATAAATAAAGATAAGAATAATTTTTTTGAAATATATTAAGAATGACTTGTTCAGCCTTTTAATTTTTCTTTATATGAACATATCAAAATTTCACATTTTTGTGTGAAATATTTTTTTGAGATATGGCTATTTTAGTGGCGGCGCGCACAGTCACTGATTTTAATAAAATCTTCAATGAGATTAATAAAATAAATATATTGTAATTAAAAAAACCCTTTGCGGATTTAGTGCATCCGAGTATATACTACGTATCGCACATATCTGTGGACTTTTAGCAAAACAACTTTTGTGATCCTAAGAGGTTCTGCTGTAACCCAATGATATTTTTATGTATTCGTTGTACTCAATGGTAGTCGAAACGACTAATAGTGGTCAGGCAGGGCCAAGGTCAATAAATTCTAATCAATCAAAGAAGAATTTTGTATTTATTCAACTTTTATTATCAAGCAAGTCTGTGATTAAAATACTTCGAGAAAAGCAAACAAGTTAGTGCTTTACAGAAAGAAGTTCGTCCAGAAATACCTCATCTGCCAAGATAATGCATATGTATTAGTAAAATATACAAGTAAATGATGGTTGACGTGCTCGACGAGGGCCAAACAGCTGATTTTCGATGGTTGTTTTTCGAAGTATGTGCATATGCAAGGAGCGGAACTAATCTGTTTGCATTTAATGGCATCGCAAAATGGTCAAAACAAAAACAAAAAACACATGTTGTAGGTCTTTTTGCATCTCTATGCAACCTATGTTCTATGCACACATAGGCAAATGCTAGAACAGAAAGTCTTTGTGACCTGCTTCTTCATCCTTACCTGGATATGAAACGAAAAAGCCTTCCTAACGCATCGTAGCGATTGCAGGATAGAACAGTTTCATTCGAGCGAGCGTCTGCATCGCATCAAATGTCATTCCGTCAACTGAAGAATTAAAACAAATCTAAGGACTATATTAAATAATAAACTTTGAAAAGTGAAAAAGAAAATGTGTATTAACGTGTTTGTGTAAAACCGAAATCATTTATTTACTCGATTCAAGGAGTAATTTTACTTGCACCTTTAAGTGCCAGTTTATCAGTTTATGATTAATTTCATTAGCAATAACTCGGTGATCCTTTAAGAAGCTATGTCATATTTTAATAATATACCGAAAACAAACACCAACGGTGTAGATGAGGTCCCAAACCTTCTAGTATCCGGCATTTTGGGTTCCCTTCCTCTGTGTCAGTCATTGGAATTAACTAATACGTGAGTATATACATATAACACATACATATGTACTTAGTATAAAACATATCAATAGTTTCTTTTGGCTGTTTAGGCTATTGAACAAAAGAAAAAATAATAAAAAATTGGATAAAAATCGCATGTACATATAAACATATTTAGGTATAGAAAACGCTCACAAGCCAACTCCTTGTGCTGGTAAAATAAATTGCCGAATAAACATTTTCAGCACTAAACATTTTCTGAAAGTTTGAAAATAACGCCATATTCAAAAATACCAAACTATCGGGAGGTCAGGTTTCAAGGTCCTCATTTTACTATTAATACCTAATTAGTTAGTTACTGTTGGAGGTAATTTTGGCACAATTATCTCAATAAAAGAAAGGAAAAAGAGAGCTAAATTCTCTCCCAAAGAGAAAAACGCAAACAGTTAACGAACGCAAAACCTACCATAACTTGCAAAAACCGGTAGAAGAGAGTAAAGCATATCAGCTGTGATAGCTTACAAATTTTTCTGTTGTACAAAAAATTTAAAAACGCAAAAAAAGACTGCAAAGGAAGGATAAAGGAAGCTGGACCTAAAATATTCACCTGAAAGTTTGCACTGAATTACGATATGTATGCTTTATATGTGCACTCAGGTTATTTTGTTAAATTTTCAATTTTACTGTTTCTAACTGTAAAACGGCGCAAGACAGACAGTATACAAAAGCGCAAAAAAGACTAAGCTACAAAAAGCTACAAAAAATTAATTTGTTTGTTCAATCACGTCTCTATTTGTGTTTGCCAAGTTGACACTTTTCGATATGAAATTATCAAAAATCAACGCGAATTTTTACTTAACATACTTGAAACTCGAACAAAATTAGACCAAAAGTGAATGGATTACGAAACTGCAAAACCAGAATTTTTCTAAGAACTCTTACTAAAATGGATATACCTATGAAATTTTGATAAAAATTTGTTGAATTTTCTTAAATTTTGTAGAATGGTTGAAACTTTGAGTTAAATGGGTGTTTTTGAAGTAAGATCTATATTTTTGAAAAGAAAGATAAATAAATGGCCCAAACAGCTATTGGATAATTGTGAATAATTGTGGAATTTTAAGACGAATTGAAACACGTGGGATTTTAAGGAGAACTAAACCGACAGACGTTACTCACCACAGCCATATTTTTTACCATCAATTAGCAGCAGCTCACTCAGCCACTCAAAGTTAAGCCGCTAGCAGTTGAGCATTATGAGTATGCAATTAGAAGCAAAGAGCATACATACTTGTATAAAGATTTTTTACATTATTTGCTACAAAATGATTACGTTGCAAATGCTATTTTAATATGTCCCGTGTCCATTAATAATATATTTAATATTTTTCTGTTTTTTTTTTTCATTTCATTTCACATCTTTCACAAATCATTATTTTTGAACTATTTCGTATTCCGTTAATTTTAAATTAAATAGTGGCTATTAGTATCGCATGAAGAAGAGCAACTCATGCAAAAACATGGCAACTGTGTAATTAGTTGAGACTTTCGTTGCAATATTGTTAAGATCCTCAGCCAAATAAAAATAAAAATTTGCATGAAAAATCATTCATACCTACAAGCGCGCAAAGCTTTCTCTTTATATTCTCTTTCTCTTAATTATTGAAAAGCTTAGGGCAATTTGAGGTTTCGATAGCGGAGGATATGGACAGGGCCTTGAGATTTGAAGGTGAAAATAATTTATTTGCATATGCAACCTTCTCTTTTGTGACTATTACATCAGCTAGATGCTGTGGTTCATAGCGGCTCCACCGAATTCTCCCAACATCGCTATCGAGAGCGATGCTCAATGTTTTCTGTGAGAAATCACTCTCAGGATTGGAGTCCTTCCTATCCGTTTGCCTACTACATTTTTTAACAACAACGGTTGGAGCGTGTATACTTTGCACTGGAATTAAGGAGGTAATTTTCCTGTAGATAATTTTTCAGAAAACGAGTTGAGTGAGATATGATACTTGCTAAAATATTTATAAACTGAATTTATTTCACCATGTAAAGATGCATGACTCCAATTGTAGCATTAAGGGAAGTAGGCAACTGTTTTAAGACAAGAAAATGTATGTACATATAATACAAAACGCTTTTGGAAATATAAACGATGGTACTTAAATATCTAGATTTAATTTAATAAACTTTCCTCTCTATTGCAGTTCATCACCTTGCACCGATTTCTCCAAAAACTTCTGGCATCCTTTGCATGGCCGTTCAAATGACTTAGGTGGTGATGGTATTGGAATGGCCAGACGGAATTTTATGCATGGTACTGCAACACCATCGTCTAGCAGCTCGAGCATCAGTTGCAGTATATGTGAAGTAAATGCGACCAATCGTTGTATTGAGTGTAATGAGTTCTTGTGCAGTAATTGCTGGCGTAACCATCTCAATGATCCCCAATTCGCAAATCACTCGACTTTTCATTTGCCCTCACCAATTGGTACAATGCCCACCGGTGGTTTTTCTGCTGGTGCAATGAACAATTCAAAACCCCATCACTTTTGCGATTTACACAATGAGATATTGCAGTACGTTTGCCAACCTTGCAAGATGTTGGTATGCCAATGTTGCACTCTTTATGAGCACAACGAACATACGTACTCTTCGGTACAAAGTTTCTACGACGAATTGAAGGATGTAATTAAGAATGATCTTGAAAGTAGTAATACGGGCAAGATATCTATTAAGAGTAGTATTGACAGATCATTGACATTTATACGGCTCGTCGAGCGTAATTGTGCTGAACTGAGCGAAGATATACGCAAAACCTGCAGACAATTTACAAGGGCTATAGAGGATATCGAACGTTACTTATTGGAATCCGTTGAGCAATTGCGCCAACGCCGTTTGGCTATCTTAAATGATCAAATGGCCGGATTGAAATCGGCTCTCGCTGGACTCTCTGAAACCATGGAAATTTTGAGAAAGACCTCAGTGAATATGTCATGTATGAATAACTTTGATATAGCAAAGAAGGTTTTGAATGCACAACGACAACTTCAGCAATTTGCTGCCATATACAAAGATTTATATCCAAAATATGAGGAATTCGTATTCGTTCCACCAAACGATAAAATATTGCAGGATGTACTCAAACAGGGTGTAATTGTACGAGTAAATGATAATAATACGAATGTGGTAAATGGTGCTGCGGTTAACGGTGGATCAGTCAGCGATTGCTGTGTCCCAGTTGGCGGTGGAATTTGTCGATTCAATTATGAGAATAGTTTCCGCGGTATCCCTTCTCTAATGTTGCCGTTACATGGTTACAGCGCTAGTGCCAATGAAAGGGACTTTGGCGTGTTGTGTAAACCGTCAAATTTACGTTTAAGTGCACCACGTAGCACACATTCTATAACAAATTTCATTGGTCCTGTAAGGGCTCTCTGTTCCAATACACCCTCACTATCATTTGCCACAGAGGGTCACGCTAATGGGCAAGTTAGCCGTCCTTGGGGCTTGTGTGTTGATAAGCTGGGTCACATATTGATCTCCGACAGACGTAATAATCGTGTTCAAGTTTTTAATCCGGATGGTACACTGAAATTTATATTCGGCTCCAAAGGCTCTGGAAATGGAGAGTTTGATTTACCAGCAGGCATTTGTGTCGACATAGATAATCGCATAATCGTTGTCGATAAGGATAATCATCGCGTACAAATTTTCACTTGCACTGGTATCTATTTATCGAAGTTCGGTAGCTTTGGCAAAGAGCGTGGACAGTTCCAATATCCATGGGATGTGGCTGTAAATTCGCGACGCCAAATTGTTGTAACCGATTCACGTAATCATCGCATACAGCAGTTCGATTCGGAAGGTCGTTTTATACGTCAAATCGTCTTCGAAAGTAATGCTAAAACTAAGAATCCAGCTTCACCGCGCGGAGTTTGTTATACACCAACTGGTACAATAATAGTATCGGACTTCGATAATCATTGTCTATATCTAATTAATCCAGATTTGACTGAGGTATGTACTCTCGCATAGTTTTGAATGTGTGTACATATGAATAGGGTTTTTCAGTAAGAGCGCTTCAACTTTTTTTTTGAATAAACCACAAATGGTTTGACTTTTTTAACTAATTTTTTTTTTATTATCGAGTTTGAACATACCATATACATTTAAGTATGAAATTCGATTTCTTTTGCATGACCACCGCGTGCACGTTTTACGAAGTCCAATCGTTGAACCCAATTTTCGACCACTCTTTTGCATAAATCGGCCGAAATCCAGCAATTTCGCGTTCAATATTGGCTCTGAGCTCACAAATCGTCGCCGGCTTGTTACTGTAGACCAATGACTTCACATAACCCTAAAACGGGACGGCTTGTTAAATGGACCGTAAAATGGCCGTAATGCTCTTAAAGTAGCAGCAACAGAACGATTACTTTCATAAAAAATTTGCACGATTTGCAATCGTTGCTCAAGTGTGTAGCGTTCCATGATGAAATGTATACTAATGAAGTTTACAAATGACAAGCGAAAAGTAAAAAATATTGCGTCGTTCGCCCTCCCTATCGGAAAAAAGTTGAAGCGCACCTATTGAATAACCCTATATATGTATTTACTATTTAAAAGCAAATAAACAAAGTTAGAATTTAAGACTTACTTTACGTAAATGGATTTTCAGATCGTGTCAATTAAAGGAGAAGAAGGTAATGGAATCCAAGAATTTAATCGTCCTTCCGGAATTTGCTGCGACGACGATGGACGCATTATTATTGCAGATTCTAAAAATCAACGCGTCATTGTTTACAATCCCAGTTTAAAATTTCTTTGGAACGTAAGTAGAAGAGATCAATTTTACAAATTTTATTAGAAAATAAGAACGTTGTGTATTACTTGTTAGACTCCCGTCTTCTTACAAACAAGAAATATTGGTATTGTGAATGAAACCAGTCAAGAAATAAACTTAGTTTCAATATAACCACGAACTTTGAATTATTCAAACACAACACAAAAATTATGCATTGACAAAGAACTAGGAATAGTTGTACACCAGTCTGGGTATTCGGAGTGGGCGGAACAGCTTTTAAATGATATTATTATTATTTTTACACATTTATCCTGTTTGCTATGCTTTAAGATTAACTATATTTTCTCTTTCAGATTGAAATACGTCCGTCGAGAAATCCCTCGATGTCGCATAACCTCGACGAAAAAGATCGAGCTTGCGACGTTTCTCTTATGCCTGATGGTCGAATTGTTTTCCTACTCGAATTATCACCTGACACGAAAGAAGAATCCAATCCTTATAAAAGATTTGTACACGTTTTTTAATAATAGTTATTAATATCGCGTACCACATCAAACGAAACATATAGGAACAACAAACTTTTTAAAAAAATTGATATGAAAAAATTCACACAATCCCTGTAGTGATAACATCACCCGTTCCCCACAAATTTGAGGAGGATATATAGATATACATATATATCGCTCATTTCCTTTAATAGGGTCATAATAAAAAAGAAATTTCAGATAAGTATGCAGAATCTGTGGTCATTCATGGGTTCATTAGTTGAAAATATGTCTTGAGTACTTCTTAGAAAGACATAGCAAATTGAAAATTTTTAAATTAAGCGATATATAATTATAGATAAATAGTAATTGAATAGTACGAAAGTAGTAAAACAAAGAAAAATGTGTTCGACACAGGAGTCACACCGCTAATGTCCTTGCAATGTTAAATGCAATAGTGACTTCATTTTCGAGTATGATTTTTTTTTGTTTGAGAGAGGACCGTGTTAGAATTGTTTTACAATTAACTTTACACTCCGTTTACTCCATTTATACACCTTTTTTTTTTGTTTGTTTGCTAATATACAACCACATGTACCTCAATTAAATTTTTTTTATTTGTTATTCAAAATGTTTCTTATCATTTGTCAAACAGTTTCATATACATACATTCACACTTCTGCTGCAAACAAAATCTAAATATAATTTCACAGAAAGTTAAAAATTGTGGCATACTTGTGTAATGTTATCGGCTCTTAGAAAGACTTTAAATGATAATGTTAATAAGCAATAAGAAAGTTATGCGGCAAAGGATTCTTTTCTTTTTTTTGTGATTCTTGGTAATATACCAGATAACCACATTTTGTAAAACACAATTGAAACAAAATAGTAATATATTACATAAATTACAATAAAAGTCTATAAGAAACATACTACAAAATGTACCTAAACTTAAAAAGAAGAGTTACATACAAAATACTTGAAAAAGCAAGATTCAAACCTGAGTACACAGTTTGCATATGATTAAAGTACTTTCAAAACAACAATTCAAACGAAAATACTATGACTTTAGGTCAACTGCAACTTAAAGCCGCCGATTTTGATTAAAAGAATGATTAATAAATAAATGGGTTTTGTTCAGCTCAAGAAAATGCAGACTCGGTAGAACTATTCAAGAGAACTTGAATTTTATAGTCGATGTGTTCAACATGTGATCTCACACTTTCATATTTAAAATTTATAGTAATATTTATCCAATAATTTACTAACTTAACTGCTAAGTTTAATTTCGATTTCTCGTGCTCTGTTTGTATGTGTGCACTATATGTATGCTTTGTGCTTTAAAAAAAATTTAATTTTACATTTTATGTCAAAATGTTTACTTAAAATTGAAAGTTGAGAACGTAGAGTGTGTGCGAGAACTATGAGGGCTCTTTTTCGCATTTATTTTCGCTTAATATTTTACTACATACCAACACAAACTATTTGTATTCTTTTGACAAATATTCTATATTAGTTTATTTAACTTTAGAAGGTTTTGCTTTTAAATAATTTAAATAGTATGAAAATTTTAATATTCCACATCAAATTCTGAAAGTTCTAAAAATTCGAATACTTTAATTCAACTTCGAAAGATTTATAATTTTAATATATTTTATCGAGTCTCAACATTTTAATGCTTGATAAATAGATTAAGTTGAATTAAACCTTTATGTCAAAAGTTTACCTACTGACATATATATTATATGTGTATATTTTATTTCATTTGACGGAAAAATAAATCTGTACGCACTTTAAATACTCAAAGTTTTACCAACTGAGCCACATATTTTATAAAGAATTTTAGTATTCATTTAAATTAAGAAAAGTTAATATAATATTTCGGTCCTATTTTGCTAACTATTTTTACTATTTGGTATAAAAACTAAATACAACGTATAACTCGATTTATACCTACCTACGTAAGACTGAATAGAAATTAACGAATACGAGATACGACATACTTAAATACGAGCAAGACATTAAAAACCAAAAAAAAACAGTTCAAAAACTATCAACTAAGCTTTGAATATTTTATTTGAAAGCTCATTGCCATTATAAGCTCTTGTGAGTCCAAATAAGAATTCGAAAACTTAAGATGCCGATGATCATGATGATGATGATGATGATGATGATGACGATGATGATGACGTTGATGAACAAGAGAAAAGATGAGATAAGTATGCGTAAATATTTATTGAAAAGCAATCTGAGTACAAATTTGAAGTACAATTAGCACTAAATGTTTGAAAAGATCATTTGTGCATTTATTAAGAAACTAAAAATAAAAATTTATACACAAAAACAACTTAATAAGTAAAACTTAGCCTAATAAAGTATTTTACTTAAAAACGTATATACTGCAATTTATATATAATAAAAAACATTATTAAAATAAAACGCATGTAGCTAAGAATATATAACAAAATATCATATAAAAATACACCAGATGTGGTTAACAGATACATACATACATACCTACATATACTTGATTAATGCCATTATTTGCTTTCATGCGTATGTGTATGTAAAAAAGGTACATAAAAATAAAAATTGTCTGGCAACATCAAAAATTCCGGGCACTATGTAACATCTTTCTATCTACGAAAAATATATTAAAATCGATATTTGTTGTTCTATGTACGTTTATCGAAAACCGAAAACTTAACATCTACATACACATAAAATATTTTATTGTACGTAACAAAATCATACATGCATGCATATATTAAGTACGAGAAAATAATTTTACCAACAATTTTACAAAATCAATAAAAGTGCTCTCAACGCACAAAAAAAATCCGTTGTTTCAATTAATACTGTTTTCTTATAGTATTTGGTATCCGCTAAAAAATGAGCGTTGGGAAATAATGAGAGCACTGAAGCATCAGCCGTGCAAACATCTGGGTAAACATATATGGATATTTTGCCAGTCGAGGAAATAAATCTCAGTGAAATAGGGCAAATACTAGGATTTATTGAGCGAACACGGGACCACAAAAAATACAGTGCTGAAGTTATTTCGTATTGTTTAGTATTGACACACTATTCCAATCGGTCCACTCGACCAATCAGTCGTTGTTCAGACGGCAAAAAAGTAACATGAGTGAAGGTTATTTTTTTCATATACCACCAACACAATCTCAGTTTTTTCGTAACCAATCCGCTGTAGAGGCCCCAGATACGTCAGCGAATCGACTGGTTTCTTCAAAATCGCTGAGAGCCGGTTAACGGTCCTATGAGAATCGACAATATAAACACAAATTGGACGGTTTAGGCCACCACTGATAGCATCGGGCGAGCAAAGACAGAAACAGATTAACACCGCGTCTATGCAACCAACAGCTGCGAATATTCTTAAGTTTTCAAGAGATACTGTTTGGATTTCGTTATCTCGTACTCTATTTTTAGCTTGAGCCATCGTTAACAAATATATTTTTCTGAAATAACTAGCATGCTTATAAGAAATAAACTTTTCAACCGTACTACGACGGTCATTGCCATATAGTTTTTTCCCCGAGCTTTCTGTGTGGGCCCCAATGGTAATTGTGGAGACTTTTAATTATTCGGTAGTTTGATACGAGCCTATTCAATTGTTTTGTTAAAATAATGACACTAATTGCGAACAATCACTTACTCCTTTTGTTTTCTTCTGCATGTCTCAAATTTTCTATGAAAACAACCGCAAGTGTAGTTAAGGCACTCATATTTTCTTATTAACTAAAATATGCATTTTATGCAATTTAATAGAACAAGTTAACAGCAGCCTGCCGCAATGTCCCCTGTTAGGGTAAATAAAAAACGAGTTTAAAATATGAAAAAATAATTCAATTTTTTTTTTTAATTTTTGAACATTAATTTTAATTTCACTCGTATTTAGGATAATTTTCATATTTACGTTCATTCGGATTCCAGAATCGACCTGAATAGGTACGTATGTATGCATGCATGCACTTTATTGACCAGATCTGGATACATTTCACACAGAGTGTACATACATATGGAATGTACACATGAACATACACCAGCAAATTCAAAATTCTTCTTTAAAAGTTTAGTTTTAGGCTAAATGAATGAAAAAACATTTGCTAAATTAAACAGGAAGTGATTAACCCTTTAACTGTTTATGTCGAGTATACTCGTCAGAGCGAAACGAAAATTTCTCGTATAATGTCGAATATACTCGTCGTGAAGATAAAAAATAGCATTCCTATTATTATTGAACCAATCAACTGTAATTTTTTCTCCCTGAAAAAGAGCAAATAAAGATATTTTAAAAAATGAACATTTTAGAATATTCATTAGTCTGGCAACCTTATATATTTTAACAGCGTGTATTAAGCTGAAATAACCAATTATGGTGAAGTACCGTTAAAACATGATTTTTTTTCAAATAAAACACATTTCGTATGTAAAGGGTGTTTTTTTTAGAGGTTAGGTTTTCAAGATGAAATAAAACGTATATAATTTAATGTTATGGCCAAGAATTTAGCTTTATTATAAAGATAAGGGTTTGCCATTATGTTTTAAAAATGATTTCGGGCGAGTGGCCGCCGCGGCTGGCTCGAATAGGCCTAATTTTCGACCACTTTTTGTAGCAATTGGGGCCGTATGTCAGCAATAACGCGCCGAATATTCTCTTCCAAGACGTCAATCGTCTCGGGCTTATCTGCGTAGACAAGCGACTTCACATAGCCCCACAAGAAATAGTCCAGCGGGGTTATATCGCACGATCTTGGAAGCCACTCCACAGGTCCACGACGCGAGATAATGCGCTCACCAAAAGTTTCCTTCAATAAATCGATTGTTGTGTTGGCTGTATGGCATATAGCGCCGTCTTGTTGGAACCAATTCATCGTCCAATTTAGGCACGAAAAAGTCATTAATCATGGCACTATAGCGCTCTCCATTGACTGTAACATTATGGCCGGCTTCATTTTTAAAGAAATATGGACCAATGATTCGCTCTGCCCATAGAGCACACCAAACAGTGACTTTTTGAGGATGTAACGGCGTCTCAGCAATGGCTTGTGGATTATGTTCACTCCAAATGCGACAATTTTGCTTATTAACATACCCATTCAACCAAAATTTTCTTGTGAAAATCGGGATCGGTGGCCATCTCGTTTTGGGCCCAAATTTGCACGATTTGCAAACGTTGTTCAGGTGTAAGTCTATTCATTATGAAACGGCAAACCAAACTGAGCATAAATCAAGTGACAGATGTCAAAAAGACCATCTACGAAAAAAGTAGTGCCAACTTGAAAACCTAACCTCTAAAAAAACACTCTTTATTTCTCAATAAATTATGCGCTGAATAAAAATATATATTTTCTAAAAAATCAACAAACATCGTTTGATTTTCATAATTTATAATTGCCTACTTCTCCATTCAGAAACATTTAACTCTATTTATGTCGGGAAAAGGTTTTCGAATATTTCATAATATTGTTTGTATTTTTTTAAACATAATAAAAAAATGCGCGAAAAAATGTTTGCCTTCATAAATTTTTTGGAAAAAAATAGAAGGATTGGTCTTAGGTTAATGACATTTTGTGTACAGTTCAGTTTTAACATAGTTGAGGAAATTTCTAACAACTGTTTGAAATCGGTCACTCCCTAGGACGGTCATCTCCTTTAGACCTATAGTAAAAATGTATAAATAAAAAAGAAGATATTTTAATGAAATTCGGTACAGAGAAGCTCTTATGAAGGTATTGACGTAGTCAAAAATGGGCGAAATCAGACGACAGCCACGACTACTTCTCATGGTATACCCCTTTTTTCTGTGATTGTTTTTTTGTTATCAAAGCAGCTAAGACAGAGACGTTTTGACGTTGCATTTTGGACAAATTCTTTTTGTAGCATTACATGTCAAACTATCAACCCATGTCGTGTTGGCTGAAAAGACAATACGTGGTAACGGGATCTAATACCAATGCATTTTTATAGGATTGACGCCTTATTATTCTCTATGAATCGGAGCAGCGCCTTTGAAAATGATCTAAAAATCGTTGCGAATATTTTGTTTCACTACAGTTATATCTTAAAATGTTAGTGCCCTGATTTTCTGATAAGAAAATGAAGGTTCACTAATTTGGAACACCTTCATATTTTATTATATATATATATTTATAGATATATGTTATATATAATACATAATACATATACATATATACATATAATAAATTAAGACTTGGATATAAACGTCAATGCATTTGCACAATCTTGAAAGTGTACAATTTTTTTGTATCTTCAACAACTTTCAAGCGACGTTTCGTCATTGCAATCAAGCTTAGGTTAGGTTACGTTATGGCGGTAGTCGGTCTTTATGACCTTTGAGTTACCACTGTGAGACACGGGAACTTCATGTATTTTTCGCCGTGGAACCATTTTGTGGCTCTTATGAAGCGCAGGATTGGTCCCATCCCAACGCGAGACAGTTCTGACCTAGGCAACCTGCTCTGATTTTAGTTAAGGTTGGACAATTACAAAGGAAGTGCAAATGTTTCTTCCTCTTCCTCATCTCTACACCTCCTACAATATTCATAGAGGAAAACTCCTAGTCTCAAGGAATGCTTGCCAAATAGCCAATGGCCTTTTATACAAGCCAAGACCTTCGCGATATCTTCTTTTGAAAGGCTATCAGTTCCTTTGTTTTTTTCTTATTTATTTGAGGCCATACTAGTCTAGCTGTTACGTATGTGTCTTCATCTCTCCATGCCCTATTGGCCTCTTGGATAGTCTTATTCTTATTTATTAATTTGCACGAGGCTATAGGTATCCCAATGGTATTTCTATCAGTAATCAGTTGAAGAGTACCTTTCCTGGCTAGCTCAAGGGCTTTACAATTTTCCTGAATATCTCTGTGCCCCGGAACACAAGTAAGGCTGACCTTGAATACGGCACTATTATCATTTAGCGCTTCCCGCTATTTCTGTAGAAACTTTGATCTAAGTATAACCCCATTCATTGATTTATTGCCCGGTTAGCTGTCCGAGAATATATTTATTCTAGTTTATGTTACGACGTATTTAAACATAGGGTTATTTTTTAAGAGGTGTTATTTTGATATTCAAAAAAAAATGCTATTTTTTAATATAAATGACCGGATGTTTATTTCATAATAAAACGGGCATACATTCCTTAATAGTGGAAAATAACATCAGGCAAATGACCACCACGACCACGCTTACAGGACAATATCCTTTTCGTATTCCATAACCGAATTGCAAAGTGATAGGGCAGCCCCTCCTCGATAGCCTCACGAATTCCATCTTTGAGGTCTTGAATCGACCCTGGGCTGTTGCCGTAGACCTTCCCAAAGAAAAAAGTCACAAGGTGTTAAATCACAAGAACTTGGTGGCCAATTGTGATCACCTCTTCAAGAGATAACACGGTCCGGAAACTTTTCTCGTAAAAGATCAATGGTTTCGTTGCTTGTGTGGCACGTAGCGCCGTCTTGTTGAAAATAATCGTTGTCTAGATCAATATCATCCTATTCCGGCCAAAAAAAATCGTAAATCATCTCTCGATAGCGATAGATAACACCTGTTATTGGAAAACCCAATACCTAATCACTTCTTTTATAGCTAGAGCTTCTGCCTGATAGACACTGCAGTAGTCTGGTAGTTGAACGGATAGTTAAAGTCTTAAATCCTTCGAAAATGCTCCATAGCCAACTTATCGTCTAGCTTGGAACCATCTGTACAGAATTTTAATTTCGCCTTCTCCATGGCCTTGGTGTCTGATACGCTCTTCTTGACGGTAGGCATGGCTTAAAGAGTCTATTGAATAGTTTATTTCTTGTTTGTGACTATTCAAAGTGTGCATAATATATGCGTAGCCAATCCACCAGTCTTTCCATAGCGCCATACTTTTAAGTCTGGGCGCCGATGTGGCCCCCACGAGTTTCCATACAATATTTATTGCAGTATATCAAATTTATTACTTATATTATTTTTATTAATTATTAGGTTGATTGTACTGATTTTTATTCTACTTTGTTTAGTAAGTGCTATATTTTTATATCAACTTACAACAAAAAAAGAATAAACACATAAGGTATAAAGAAGCACATTGCGCAAAACGACAAAAATCTCAATCAGTTTTGGTTGAGTAAAAAAGTTATCAATTTCGTAGAAACATGTATTGAATTTTCTTATTCAAATATTACATTATAAGGCTAAACTACTCAAATTTTTTTCCCGCCGAAGTCCCACTGTGCGCCACTGAACTTAGAAGATGCAATATGTATTGCAATATACGAGTATACTATGCGTATATATGTACATATTACATACATATACATATTTGTACATGTATATATATACACATGTACAGTTCGGAGATTTAACTAAGCCAACAGAATAGCTGCTATGGTTGTTAGAAACATTGACGTCTTTAGATCATTGTCATGGTTCTGATAGAGAGCTGCCAGCCGGTTAATCGGCCAACCAGTTCACATTGAGGCGATTCCAAAGCTGAAGCCGATTTTAGAACCAGTTTTACATTGAACATCTACGCATATTTTTCGTTGTTACACATGTAAGTACAGAAAAGTTTGCCGATTTATAGAAATACGTATTTAGCTATATAGGGTTTCGCATTAAGAGCGATCGCGCTTTTACATCCAGTAAAATCAATAGCTTAAGGGGCAGACACCTGTAAAACTTCGAAAAATGTTAATATATTTCATAAAATGTTAATATAATTATTTAAGAATATGTCAAAAAAATTTTAGAACGTAAATTTAAATGTTTCTTATATTATAGATCGTCAACCGCGACGACTCTATTCTTTGCGTTCGAGCGTTGGGAGAGGTATAGTTGCGTTGTATTCAAACTTTAGACGCGTTTTTCTCAAAACTACATTTTTCGAATTGGCGTACACGATAATTCGAAAAGTTATTGACCGATCTCCCTGAAATTTTGCACACATCTTTTTTTTATTGATATTACTTTCTATGTGTTTCAAGTTTTCGAAAATTTTTCAGAAACATAATTTTTTCGAAGCAAAAATAGTAGGAAAATTCCCTCCCAAAATTTAGGTTTTTTTTAAGCATTTTATTCCGCGAATTTTTTTTTTTCCTTTTTTGTTTAATTCATATATAAATTATGACATAATAAACAAAAAAAATTTTGGTTTTAGTATTCAGGTCACTGACGCCGATGCTACAATGCCTGCCGATTGAGAAGCCCCACTACGACCTTCCTGGGAGAATTAAGTGTACATCTGCCGTTTTAAATGATTAAAATAAAAACAAAATGTTGATATTATTTTAATGTATAAATAAACTGTATGCCAATTTTGAAAAAATTATATTGACTTCTTCATTTTAAATAATTTTAATGAAATGAAATTTAATTACAAATGGTGATTAAAATGGAAAATAAATATAAGTATATACATTTTAGATAAAATTTAGAAAAAATTTAGAAGGCATGTACTTCTGAACCACAGCCCGCCGTCTAAGTTGCTGCAGCTTCCGAAATTTGCCATTTTGTAAGGGCTTGCTGTGTTTTGCACAATATTGTAAAAGAAGACGATTTGGAGTTTATTTCCGAGATGCCTGCAGACACATCTGATGAACTAATAATCCATTTCGAAGTTTGCAGAGGAAATGAAGTGAGAGATTCTCCATGAAGTACAAATACATCACCAAAATGTATGAATGATAAAATCCAGAATTACGACAAACCCTTTAACACGAAAAATTTATTTAAAAAAACATACATATATAACTAAAAATTTTCTGAATTCATTAGAAAAACAATATGTATAAAAAAAGAAATTAAAAAAACAAAACGACTACAATTAATAACAAAAATAAATAATGAAGTTCAGCATTCTCTTAATTAAAATTATAAGGAAGTGTAGTAATTAATTCTCAGTCTCGCATTTTCATATCACTTCAAATACATATGTATGTACCTATATTTACTTTTTGAGGAAATCGACCAGCGGCTTCAAAATCCCCTTTTCTATATGGACTTTCCGTTCTGCTCTTTCTTCTTTTTTTCATGTTTTCTTCCAGCATTTTAAACAATTGAGCATCCGACATCTTTTTCTCATCCATATACTGCTTCATCTTTTTCGGTGGTATGGTCATAAAGAACTACCGTCTCGTATGAAGTTTCACCAGCCATTTGTTGTATGACTGGCTCTCGGAAATTTGGGTCTGCAAATATATTGTATGCTTAAATGTTCCTATGTAAAATTTATTCTCAGTTTCTTACCTTCACACTTACGAAATGCTCCTCCAAGTTATGCTAAGTTCGTTATTTTGTATTTAATACGAGGTGGCTCAAGTGAAAAAATTTTTAATTTTTGTGATTTTTCTTGCCAACAATTTAATCAGCTGTTCGCAAAACTTGCAAATTGTTACTGGTTTTGCATTCATGCACTTTTTTGATATTTTTCTCTTTGAGAGAGAATTCTCAGAAATTACGTTACTGGATAATTTTTACATGGACAAACCTAATTTTGTTCATATAACGGTTGTATGTATGTAACTCTATATATTAATCGAGATAGATACATATTTACATACATATCAAAATGTTCAGAATGATGCGAGAAATACGGTTACCCATGTCTATCAGTCCGCCGGACACACGATAACTCAAGCAAAAATGAATATATGTAGTTCAAGTATATTTGATGTACCATTACGCCTTGTCCCTGGTAGTTGAAAATAGACGATATCGGCCAATAACCACACGCATTAGTGGTAAATGTGACGTTTATTTTGAAAAAATTAAAGGCGTGATATTTCTGTAATAAACGAAGCAAAAATACTCAAATTTGGTACAGATAATGACCCAAGAAGTAAATAATAATGCCCATTTTTTGGCAAATGTATGTATCTTAATAATGTCTTAATAAAACTTCCCTTCCCTTTCGAAGGACTGCCGTGCCGGATCACTTTTGTTCATCCTCGAGACGTGGCCAATTCAGCGCAGCCGCCAAATTCTAATGCGCTTCACTATGCCCAAATCTCGGTATAGCTCATACAGCTCGCTTTTCCATAAGATACGGAACTTATTCTCGCTTACGCAAAGAGGACTAAAGACTTTTTGGAGAATTTTTCTCTCGAACGTTTCCAGTGCTCTCTCATCAATGGTCATGAACGTCCAAGTTTCTGCGCCATATACAAGGACGGGTATGATTAGGCTTTTGTACAGCGTTGTTTTCGTTTTTCGAGAGAGGGCTCTACTTCTCAATTGCCTACTGAGTAACATCTGGTGGCAAGAGTTATCCTTCGGTTAATCTCTAGACTGACGTCGTTCTGGATGTTAACACTGGCGCTTAGATAAACAAAGCCCATCACCAGTTCTAAGTCGTTTCCAACAGTGACGTGTTGGCCCAAATGAAAGGACTCTTTGTATCTTGACAGCAGGTACTTTTTTTACTCCCATTATATGTATAAACTAAATTCCTGGCCATCCCTCTAATGTTACAAGTTATAGTTCTGGCACAGAAAGTCAGTTCACATTACCCTATACCGAGGACTATTCTTGGTGTTAACTATCTAACTGATCACCAATTCTAAGTGATACGTACATACATATATAATAATTTATAAAAAAAAAAGAAACTTCATAATGCAGTCTAATGCATAGCCACCACGTAAGTTTCCAACAAAGCGATACCTTTAAAAACACTAAACAAATAGTCAGTCAAGTGTTATGTTGACGACTGTAAGAGTCTATTTCAAAATAATTCCTAACACTCAAATGTAAGTAATTGATTATGAATGTAAAAAAGTTATTTTCATTGACAAAGGGCGAGTATTAATTTATTTCATGAAGAAATAGTAATTATCATTTGCATAAAATGCAAGGTAGACGATAAAATACTCACACTTTTTCTAATATTCAGTACACAAATTGATTGGTTTACGTCTCTACCGTCTATAAGTAAGTAAAATATAGGCTCGTTTCGATTTATGGAAAAATGTTCGGTTAATGAAAAATGAGAAAGCTGGCAAGGCAGAGGGCTTCCTATAGTTTATCCGATTTGTTTACAAAAGGGAGATCTTTTTGTAATTTCAGAAGTAGTCTGTTGACAGATGGGTCAACTTTGATACCTGCAAAATAGCGCAGGAAACGTGGCCAGAGTACAACAAGTTGAGAACTGACGAGCTGTTACGAAAGCCAAGAACAGACATCTTTAGAATTACATCAAGAATAACCGGCCACTGGCCTATCGGATACCATGATAGGAAGATGGGTGGCCGTATAACGATAGATGTAAAGCTGCAATCAAGAGGATTCTAGGGAGACAGTCTTCCAATATCTGTGTGAGTGCCCAAGTCTGGGTGTTCTACGACATAGATTGCTGGGGAAATTCTCAATGAACAACTTGGTAGAAAATGCAGGAAAGGAAGTGGATGACATAGGCAGATTTATAGTCAAATCAAGATGGTTTGACAAAATAACAATGGTTCTGCTAGTGGTGTACCAAAATGGCACCTTTTGTGCTAATTGAGTCTGGGGCACCCATACAGCACCTCATTCATAATATATGTGAGGATTACCTTTTATATTTTACCCCCAATACTGAAAACAAAGTAAAATAATAATGCAAATGGCTTTATTGTTTTTCAAAATATTCTCCTTGAAGCAACTTTCAAGACATTTTGCCACTCAGGGGTACCTTGGCCCTTCAGGCGTTGAAAAACTCGTCCTTCAGATGTTGAAAAACTGATCCTTCATGTAATAAAAAACGTTGGCCTCGCATTTTATTTTTGTTCGTCAAGGCAGATGCCCCATTTTAGTGTACAACATAACTATATTTTCCGAATTTGCTGTGAGGTGCTTCTTCTGCGTACAACAGTTGTTGGATTAAGCTCATCTTGAAACACACGTACTGTTGATTGCTGTTTTATTTCCGGCTCATGTGCATAGATCCAAGATTGGTCATCTGTTGCAATATCACAGACATACTTTGAAACACCGCGGTTGAATTTTTTCAATATTTCTTTACACCAATCGACACGAATCAAATTATATGGTATCCAACGAAAACAAATATTTTTGACGACCAAATATTCATGCAATTCAAACTATGCTGATCCACCTATGCCCAAAAATATCTCTAAGTCGCGATAAATCACATGACGATCTTCCGTTACTAATTGACGCATGCATCCATTGTTTCCGGCCCAATAACCGTTTTTGGACCACCTTCACGAAATTCATCTTATAAGGATTGACGGCCACGTTGGAACTCGGTGTACCAGTATTCCACAGTAGCTAAGTGTGGTGCCTTAACGCCAAATGTCGAAGTAAGTTGATTCTGTCTCGATAATCCACGTCGAAAATCGTATTAAATCTTCAGACGAAAATTCTCACGACTTAATTCCGTCTTTTGGGTGATATGAATTATTCAACTTGTTGAAAAAGAATCAAATAAAGCTCGTAAGTGAAAGCTATCTTGGACTTCGGAAAACTAGGTAAACTAAAAAAAAGTAGTAAGAACATAAAAAAATTATAAAAATTATTTAGTGAACTATTAGTTAGTTAGTTCGAGGCATTACATGGTTTTTGTAGTAGTATGAACTATATTTTTGTGTAAACTTAGTTTTAATTAAAAAATAAATAAATAAATGGTCAAAACTTACCAATATGACAGTATGTACGTATTTATATCTACAACTCATCAAATATTTTGTGGGGCAACTCACACCCCAGTATGTCTTCGGAAGGTTACCGTCGTGTTTGATAAAAAATGTTTGTGACGAACATGTTGAAATATGTTTCTCCACAATGCCGTCCTCTTGCGACAAAAGTTCTAACACGTTGACGTAATACTTCTTATTTTGCCTTCAGTCCGGCAGAAGAAATTCGGAGTGAGCCACACTATTCGAGACTTTAAAGCGCATCAAGAGCGTGAAGCAGAGCTCCTATTTGAACAATATCCATGCAATTCTATTCGTTTTTTACATTTTTCTAATATCGGTCGACCCTTCGTAGCCAATAGCAACTCTACAATACATGAAAAAGCTTCTCATAAAAACTCCGCCAAACACTTATAATGTGTACTTACATAATAATTAAGTCGCAATCAGTCCTAAGACTCGGTCATGTGAGGGTCAAACTTAGTTGGCAAATACCTGACATCATTTTTGTCTACTTCTCAATACTTAAACTAATTAAACTAATATGGATACCAGGGCATAGCTATACCTCAGGTATATAATTTCAGTACCCATGAACTTGCAAACCTAAACAGGTGTTTTGAGATTGTTTCTGTAATCGCATGCCTCTGCTGTTAACATATGGGCGTTATGTTGATTCTAAAAAAGTAGGTCCTTCTGGAGAAGAGTTTAACGGAGATGACCAGGAAGCCTACAAAACTATCAAGCAACTCTTAAAAATGATAGGTGGATGACGAAAACTTGCGAAGCTTTTTCGGTAGCTACAATTAGATATCCACCCGGGTAAACATCTTGCTATTTTGGTATAATAATCATTAAATTGCGCGTTTCTAAATTTTTCTCAACAAACATATGTACATTCATATACATCTGTGGCAATTAAATAAAAAATTCGATATCTTTGAATATATTCAGAACGCTATCACCTAAGCGATAACGACTGAGTTCAAGAGCGCAAGTCAGCCGGTTTTCTTTTCAAAAAAAAAAAATGTTTAAAGCAAAATTACACTTTTAATAAAATCTAAACTCAATTTTAAAAAGTCGTTAGAAGATCGGTTAGTTTTTTTTGTTTCAAACCAGTTGAATGCTAATTACTTTCTTCACCAAAAGTATACACGTATAAACTTAAAAAAAAAAAAAAAACAATAGTGGGTTAATATAATAAGTGCGATGAACCATGGATAAACAGCAAATTGAAATCGAATGGATTCGACGAAAGACCTTGCAGAATACAAAGTAATAAATGAAGTGGTATACATATATGTACATCAGCTTGTGTACATATATATGTATGTTGTATCTAATTTTGCTTTACAAACATACTCGTAAACGGGCAAGAAATATTCAAAATACATACATACATATATACATATACATATACATACATAGTATAAGGAGAGGCTTTCGATCGTATCTATTTATTCCGTCAACCATTTAGAGCCAGTTTTGTCATGCGAGTTGAACTCAGTTGGTTTTGTAAACTAAATTTTAGAATGAATTATTAGATATTTAAGCATAGTTTAATTGATTTATCGATTCTCAGCATTAATTATTTTTTGTACTCTGAACATACCAGTTTTTATGCTTTAGAGCATTAAAATATTATATGAAGAAACTGTTAATCGATGACAACACCTACATATACAGGCCCCTGTATAGGAAAGTAGGAAAAGAAGTGTAGAAGTCTGCACGAGACGGCAAAAGAAAGTTCATGGAAAACTTTGTCAGCGATGCCGAAGCAGCATGGAACAAATAACTTGGGAATACTACACCAAATCGTTGGTCACTTAACAAACCAAGAAAGTAGTAGAAGGAGCAAACGAGTCAAAGACAAGCGGGCAATTTACTAACCAGCACTGCTGAAAAAATCCATCGATGGAAGGAACATTTGGAAGAAACTATCAACGTCACCAACGTCGATGAACCGGTCGCAGCTGAAGCATGCAACGCTAAGCCCGAATAGATTCCAATAAACTTTCCCAGTATGAAGGAAAATTAAGGTGCAATATTAAAAATGAAGCGAAATAAGACAACAGGTGCAGCTGTATTCAAGCCGAATCAATAATGACTAATCCGCTAGCTGCGAGAACAAAACGAAGTGTCTCCTGTCATCAAACAAACAGTCAGCACACTCGCGTATCAGCACCCACGTCACTGTTAACATCTATGATTTTGAAGTTGTAAGAAACTTCGTTTATCTAGGAACCAACATTAACACCGCTAACAATAAAAATCAGCCTTAAAATCCAACGGAGAATGATTCCTGCCAACAAGTGCTACTTTGGGCTAAGTAGGCAATTGAGTAATAATAGGCAAGTCCTTTCTCGACGAACAAAACTAACAATCTATAAAGCTCTCCTCATGCCCGTCCTTACGTATGGCGCAGAAGCTTAGACGATGACAATATGCGATGAGGCGTCATTTGGAGTGTTTGAGAGAGAGTTTCTGCAGAAAGTTTTTGGACCTTTGCACGCTGGAGACGGCGAGTATCGTAGGCGATGGAACGATGACATAGAGATAGTGCAGCGAATAAAGAAGTAGGCTTCGTTGGCTGGGTCATCCGAATGGATACAAACGCTCCGGCTCTGAAAGTATTCGATGCGGTACCAGCTGGAGGTAGCAGAGAAAGAGGATGAACTCCTCTGCGTTGGGAAGATCAGGTGGAGAAGCACTTGGATTCACTTTGTGTGTCCAAATGGCGCCGGTTAGCACGAGAAAGAAATGACTGGCGCGCTTTGTTAAAATGGGCCAAAATCGCGTAAGCGGTTATCACGCCAATCAAGAAGAAGAAGACAGGTTTTCGAAAAACCTAGTGCCCAGAAAGTGGTTCCTCTGTTGGGGTATTGATGTGCTATCCCCTGAGAACAACCGTTCACTTGGCACTGAGGTTGCTAGAATAGGCACGGATAAATATTTCATTGGGATCTCCTTTGAAAGATGAAACCGGTGACTACAAAAATATATGCAATTATGAGTCTATTTTGATTTTGTCATTTTTGCTTGTCCTAATTTTTAAATCTGTATGTGTTAATTGTTATGATAACTCCATATGTCATGTTCCAAGCTATCGTCCTTCTCAGATTCCTGCACGCTCATCACGTAATTGCTTACATGTATAAATGAATACTTCGGCTTGAGCAGTCGGATCCGGTGGTCTAGAAATTTCAAAAAGTCGATTTTTTTTGTTTTTTCGATATCGAAAGTGTAGTATCATAAGAATTTTCATGCGGAATTTCCCAATATTATAGCTTCTACTGCCCATTCACTAGGTAGAGAGCAGTCCGCGCTCTCTTGTACCTCAAACAGTGTAAAGTTATTATCTCGAAACGACCTTTTTCTGCCTGGTGTTGTCAGAAAAAAAAACTATAGAAGAGCCAAAACGCACTACATCGTCCAGTTGGGTCAACTTCAGCGCCACTTTTAAAATTATTAAAATTAAAAAAAAAATTGATTTTGAATTTATGTAAAAGAAGTTAAATAAAAAGCCTAAAAAAATCAAATATCGTTTTTCATTTTTTATATTGTAAGAAAAATCCTGAAAATACCCTAAATTTTCGAACTCTCGACCACCGGAACCCTTTAATTCGCCAAGGACGAGTATTGCTTAAGTTTACTCGTAAAGAACATTGTAAGTTGCAAATTTGAATCGATAGATTCTCGTATTCTGGTGTGGCTGTTTGGTGCTACCATAGACCTAAGGCATTCGTATTTTTTTATTGAAGACGCAAATGGCATGCAGGTGGCGCTGTCATAATCGGACTACGGCCACCAATGGGTGAAATGTAAGGTTGATGCAACTCTCCAAGCTAGATTGATAGATTTTTCATTTCAATAAAAGCATCGTTCATTATTCTGCGGATTTCATCATCGATACTAAACCACCAATGTTTATGAACGATACATCGAAGTTTAAAAAAACACCCAGTCACTTATCGTGAATTTGTATCCCAAGCCACGTTACATCAGAATCTCATTGTAGAGATAAGTTTTGCTGAGGTAATTTGGAGGTCATAGAGAACGATATTAAATTGTGGTACAATGCCTGTCAAAAACAAGGAAATATTATAATTTATATAATAAATAATAAATAAATTAAAAAGAGGTTTGTAGACATAATTCCAATAAAATGTTTGCCAGATATTATTAATTATGCAGTCATATTACAGAAAAAATCCTGTGTCCATAGACGCTTTGGCCTGTTATTGCTTATTATAAAATGTAATATCGAATTTCGCATGAGTTTGCTTCTATTTGCCTTTTATTTATCGTTATTATTCGTTATTAATAATTAATCAAACCAAAAACAATAAAATATTCCAGCTAACCAATTTCTATTAAGAAAAGCCTTTCGGAACAGTATTGACAGTGGATTGTCAATCTTGCAGCTAATCTGACATATTGGAACGGGCAGATTAATTTTTCTGGATTTATTTTGCTAATCACTGCATATGTGAACGTACTTTTACAGACATTTTGCATTACAAATTTTAGTGGCATCACTAAAACTGCCCGTGCAAGTTAGAATTAAATTTAATCCCTGTAGCCGAAATGTCGTGCTGTCGTCTAAATAACTAAGTTCTTAAGAACGTATGTATTTATTTTAATATTTGACAAATGTTACCTGCCATCTGCCTTTGTCAATAATGTTTGTACTATCCTAGTATACTCCTAGTGTTCTTTTACAAGCCGGATTCTAAAAGGATATGGGCTTTCAAGTGAAACCGGTTTGTCACTCAAGGAGGGTGTTTTGTGCTGTTGCTTTCCACGTACATATTTCGCTAAACTTCCTAGTGCAAAAGAAAATACATATGTATGTACATTTTAGCTACACTTAATATTTTTCCGGTGAAATAAAACAAATGCGAACGAAGGTTATAGCAATTCTGATCTGTTTGCAAAAACAGAGTTTACAAAGGTACTGCATTCGAAAAAGGAGAATTCATGCTACACAGCGGGAGATCTGGCTGAATCCATCTTCATTGAGGTGTGTTGAATGGCTTACACCAATAAGACTCACTTTAATGAATTTCTTTCCCATTTTACATACTTGCAACTGATTTGGCGGTCGTATGTATTTAGGAGCCACTGGTGCAGATGAAGGTAAACATTTGCATAGAATTCTTGTTTTGTTTAATGAGAATATGTTTAGTACAGGCACCTAGTATACCTGTATGTACATGTATGTATGTATTTATAGTATGTGTGTATTGTTATTGTTGCGTACGTGCTTGCAAAGATTCCAACATTTTTTTTAATACTTACATACATATATTTATTTTGAATTTTAATGCCTTAGCTGATAATAATAACCAATTGCGAATTTCTTAGTAAATACGTAAGTATGTATGTATGTATGTAGTTATATCAAATTACCTTTTTATTTTTGTTTAATTTATATTTATAGAGAGATTATCTAAATCACTGGTTAGTCCAATATTTTAAAACAAGCTAAACTCGTTTATTTACAAGATCAATTTATATACACTTATGTATGTACATACGTACACTGTGCATATATCATTTTTATACATACATACATATGTATGTATGTACATATACATATGTACAAGTACAGTCACTCACAGCTTATTTAATACAGATAAGAGTTTTTTGTAAAGTGTTCTTTATTTCATAACATTTTGCGCAAATGGAAAAAACAGAGTATGCAGATATCTTATTTATTTTGTTTTATTTTATTTTTCAATATAAAATACAAACAAGTGGCCACTAATTTCATTAACGCATCATAACGCAAAAAATGCAGTTTAAATGATACAGTTAAAAAAGAGCTACTATTTATTACTAATTTTTCAAATTTTAAAGTATTTTGTACTTTTTTGGGTATCCTTTATTAACAATTACAGCCTGAAGTCTACGTGACTTGGAGTCAACCAACCAATTTTTTGTTTATTCTGGACTTATTTTATGTCACTCTTCAAGCATCGCCCTTTTAAGATCAGATTTGTTATGGATGTCATATTTTCGACTTGTGATTAGGGTCGTTAGCGAGAGCCATCTCCAATTTTTATTTTTTTATCGCTTTGAACCAAATTTTCTTGCCGATATTTTAAATAAACCTATTTGTTCATTGTTTCTTCGATAAAGATCAAACTTCCAACTCCTTTTGTTGCCATGCATGCCCAAACCATAACGTTGCCACCGCCGTGTTTTATAGTAGCTCGCAAATTTTGGAGTTTGAGCTTCGTATTGGCCCCGCGCCATATAAAAGGTATGCCATGATCCCAATAAGTTTATTTTAAAAGTAGGGCCCTTCAAAAAGCTGGGTTTTATTTAGATGGTCACGCGCAAACTGCAATCTCTTACTTCTATTCTTTGCACTTACGAAAGGTTTATTATGGGCTATTCTGCCATTCAAATTTGCTTCGCTCAGTATTTTTCAAACAGTTTCTGAATGGCTAATCTTACCTAAATCCTTTTTAGTCCTTTCAGTGAACTTTGTCGTCCCTTATTTACCACACAATTTTCATGCATAAAACGTTCAGTAATCTGGTCAGCTTTTGACGAACTTACAATTCGAGCTATTTTTCGATGCGACATTCCTTTTATGAAATGCTCCAAAACTTACACACACTTTTTGATCGAAGTACGCAGTAGCGTGGTGAAATAAACAAGCGTACATAAAATTGAATATTGCTTTATGGGGTTATACCTACACAGTTAGAATTTTCAAAAAATCGATTTTTTTTATTAATGAACATATATTTAAGAATACTCGTACACACAACAAAATCAATAAATTTAAAAGTTTTCTCAGAAAAACATCTGGAAAACTCGCTTTTTTCGGCCTTCTAACTGTATATAACCCCTTATGTCAAATTCACTCTACAAACTATCGTATACTTAAAATACAATTTCGTTTGCTGAAACTTGCGTATCTGTATCAAATAGGGTGTGAGTGCCTGTGTGTATGTATGTACATACATATTTATTATTTATTAGGTTAAAAGTCTAACATATAATTATCCATAAATGCGGTTCATTTGATAGACCTCTAGTGCTTACTATACAAGTATGTGTTTATGTAAGTATTCAGGCATACATATGTATAGATATTACGTACGCAACCATAAGCACATAAAAACGATTGCAAAAAAATTTTCTTCTACATACATATGAACATACTCTGTATGCCAGCACCAAGTTAATAGCGCCTAATTCAAACTGTCATGTCATGTAACATTTCTGCATCACTTAAATGTAAATAACCAGTCAATTAAATCAAAACAACTAACAAGTTATGGCTACTTTTTTACACACGCACTTATACTTATGCAATTATTATGATATACACTTGCAGTGAACGTGAAAGAGCGGTTTGCTAAAAATATTTATATACCACCTTGAGCAACTGAATAAATCTGAAGAAGTTTAAGCGGTAATATACATACGTACTTATACACGTGCATACATACATAAATACATTCATATGTACGTAATGATATTGTTGGGAAATAATAGGAATATCACTCAAATTTAAGCATAAAAAGTGATATGAACTCCTTTGCCTACTGTGGGCGTGAGTAGATTTGTTATGGCTTTACAGTAAAGTTCATGCACCTCACTATACAGAACTCCACAAAGTGATTACACAAAATACTATTCTAATAGTCACCTCTATAAAATATCCAAAGTTCACACAATAGATAATTACATGATTAATAGTTATAGCCTCCACTGTATTCGAAATATAAAAAAAACTAAAATGTTTGTTCATAAGAATGTGAACAAACATACCAACATAAGTATTTTTCACACTTCCTTTATTTAAACTGTACTGCTTTATGATTTCTAAGAATTTCGAACCAAAAGTAGTCATTAATAAAAAGACCAACGAACTATTTTTACTTTCAAAGAAGTAAGTTATAGCAATTAAATTATTAAAACGGCCAATGAACCATTTTTCCAAAGAATGGTAAACTAAATTTCCAAAGAACCAATATATTGTAAAGTAATCAAATATTTATTGTAAACAAAATAAATTAAGTATTGTATAAATAAGAAAGTTTAAAGAAATAAAGTTTGGTTATCAGTTATGAACTTAACAAAATAAAAACCCAAGTGTTTTTTTATAAACAATCAGGTAAAAACCTGTTTTTATTAATCTCATAAGGAAGCGCATACAAAGATGCCTGAACTATATTACAATATGAACAATCTTATAAATGGGCCATTCTACACTAACGATGACAACATAAAAACTCTCTGGAGCTAGGATTTATCCCCCTGAGGCCTTTATCTATCTTTACAAAAACAAATTGGTGCAAAATGAATAGGCTCTATCGATATTATACCACAGACACCGCAGAGCTACAGATAAATCTATAAAATTCTCTAAACCTGACAGAAATGAACTTAGACTCAATATGAGTATACCTTTCAAAGATCGTGAAGCTTTAGAAGACATTAAATGCCAAAAATGTTAGTGGCAAATGGAATAATATATGTATTAATATTAGGTTTTTTTAATTTGTATCGAGGGTTTTTATCTTATACCTCATAAATTTGTTATTTGTATAATGGTATTTTCAATTTTTTCATTATACTCCTAAAATAATCTACGTTCGTGTGTATTAATGATTAATGTGCAAACTTTCTTAGTAATAATTATTATCACAAAAATGTATAACACATATTAGATACAGATGCTGAGAGTTCAACTTGGGACAATGTATCTAATATTTTTGTTTAAATTTATTAATCTCGTTTATTTATGTACGAAATCTTTATAAATAAACATAATTAAAAAATAAATAAATAAAAAACAAACGGAATTGACCGACTTCGCTCTTTTCAAATGAGTACTATAATTCGTTGTAGAGCCAGGTGGACTTCAATTAATATTTTAATTGTACGGCAGGTATTCATGGGTTTTATCAGATTTCAATAATTTTCAAAATAAGGTCAAATGTGACGTGTACCATGTATACATACACACTATATATGTATACTTATAATTGGCGCGTACATTCTTTGCTGGTGTTTGGATGCCTCAGCAATTAAAGGTGTGCGTTTTGTTGTTGTTCCACAAATTGACACTTCCGAACGGTAGATGTGTTTTTTTTTATTGTATGAGAAGTTTTTCAAGGTCAAAATGCACTCAGAGGTTACCAGAGAGAATGCAGCCACTGTACATTTTATGTTATTATAAAAACAGTATATACATATATTACATACATATACGTGTACAGTCTGCCTACTCCAAGCGTGACCGCCAGAACTTAGAATTTATTTAACCAATTCGAGGCGAACTAATCGTATTATACTCGTATGGGCTTAAAATATTTACCATAGGCAATTATTCAATAAAATGTACAGTCACCACCATTAGCTATATTGCCTTCACGTGCTTGCCATATTTTGGAGGTAACTTTGACCGTCCATATTTGCTTTCCTTCAAGTTTTAGCCTAATGTTTGATAGATTTTCAAGGGCATGTTTTCACATCAGTTGACTGTGAAGGTAAATCCAACATTTTAATCCCATTTTGCTGTTTCCACGATCGGCTTCCATGCTTGCGATTGTTGTCTTCTTGTAAAATCCAAGGTTAGCTAGTTCTTCGAAACAACTTCACAGCTGACGGTATTAATGCTTTTTCGTAAATTTTATTCATCAAAACTGGATCTAAATTGGCGGTGAACACAATAAACGGCCAAAACTTTTGGCAGAAAAAGCAGCCCCAAACATGAATCTTGACTGGATGTTTAACAGTTCGTTGAAGTTGTCGATTATCAGCAATACACCAGGACTGATGTATGCAACTGTTCGCCCAAAAGGAAGATTCTGAATTCTGGTTCCGAATTTACCTTAGCCCATGCAAGCCTTTTTTCAATGTGTAATAATGAGACCAGCGGTTTTATCAAAATTTGAGATCTAATCCCTCTATATGGGATCTTAGGAGTTTCATTTTATGTGCTAAAGCATCTAGCACTTTCTCAAAGAAATGATAAAGTGTCAAACTGCAAATCAGCTGACTTTTGTTTACAGGCAATTAGTAAACAAAATTTAATAGAAACTTAAGAACCCGAATATATCGAGCAAACTTTTGAGAATACGGCTATCTACTAAATATTTGCTTATTTAATAATTTATTTTTATTATTAAATTAAATTTGTATTTGTATATGTACATACAAGTATGTATGCAAGGGCAAAATCAAACCATCTTTTGAAAAAAATTCTCCAAGTAAAACCAAAAGAAATAATCGAATAGTTTTTATGAGAAAATTCTTGCTTACTTTATTAACTGTACAAGAAATAATGTAGATTTTGAGAGTAACAAAGACTGATAAGAAAATAAAAACAAAAACCCAGAGTGTACTTTTCCTAATTTTTTCGTTGCCGAAATGCTGAGTCCAAATACTGGCTCAGGTTTCCCAGATATTTTAACCTAAAAACACAAACAATGTAATTTGAGGCCTATATTTGAGGTTATGTTGCTTTGCTATTTCTTTTACTTTTTTCAAAAAACAACAAAACAACATACAGCATCGTAAATTTCAAGTCTTCTGCATGAATTTTAAAAATCTTTCTTCTTTAGCTCTTTCTTCTTTACCATAAAATTTAAAACAATATATTTTAGAAACTGTTCAAGTTCAGAGGCTACAAATGAATTACTTTTATAAATCCCAAGATTTGTACAGGTGTGGCCAATATCAGACCATTAAACGGCTCTCAGCGCATTTGACAGAATCAGCTGATGTCTGACGAAACAGGGGATGTGTTTACAAAAAATTTTAACTATGTCGTATAACGTATATACGAGTAAAATCAACACATCTATCTCTCAAGTTGCTTTGTTGCCGTCTGAACAACAACTGGTTGGACAAATGTGTGAATACATGTGAAACGAGCGGGCAGAAATCAGATGCCGAGGGCTAGTTAATGGCCAAACCTAGTAAATCTATCATCCTTGTCTAAATCCTTATTACCTCTCTCAACCGTATCGCGAATCACAAAACAAAATTTTTAAATGCGCTAAGTTAAAATATCCCGAAAACCTGAACCATCAGAGCAAATGTGACCCCGGATTTCAATTCAGCTCATCGACAATTTTTTGCAAAGTAGAGTTTGGTTTCTAGTAAAATATTTTCGTCTCGTTTAATACAGTAAATTGTAGTGTTTGAACCGCGACTCTAATCGGATGGGTTTACAGTTTCATTCTGTGCTCAAATAATTGTAATGTAATTGTTATTGTTATTGTAATGTGTTGTTCAATGCCAGGATTGAGGATCAAACCGACGACTCTGAGATTATCAGCCAATCTACCATTTACAAACATTTTGGCATACAAATAGCTCCCATAGGCATCGACAATTAAGTTGCTCGCTCTCTCAATTACTACTGCAACACAATTTTTTGCAACACAGATAATAATTAGTACAATTTATAAAATGTTTTAGACTCATCCGCAAATAACTTTCTGATAAGTATTCAACAGCTTGCTTAGAATTTGCTCCTAGTACAATTGGGTCCGAACCTGAAAAATAGAAAATGTCGCTTAGAAAATATCTACGAGTAAACGTAATTTTCGAGAATTGTTTCCAACTCTATCTTTCCGCGGTTAGTGTTACTTAGTATCTGTATTGTATTGTTGCTTCAAGAGCTACAATTGCTTCTTCTGGAAGTACATACAACAGTTTCTCTGAATACATTTTGGGCTCTTACAACACTTTTGAAGTGCTCTTTGCAATCAGATTTGTTCGTAGTTTATTCCTTTTTGTTTTGGCTTGAAGGCCCATAACGAGCACTCTAATGAGCGCCGAATTTTTCCGGGTGCAGAGGGGACCCTAGTACAAACCCTTTTAGCATGGGGAATGGAGTATTTAGGAATGAGTAATTAGCTATTTCCAGCCGTCTCAATCTCTAGGACCAGATGCCATCCTTCATACTGAACTACAAAGTGAAGCGAAATTAACCATCCCATTTTATTTGTGAATAACTTTTTTGCTAAATAAAAAAATGATTTTGAGTGATGGAAATCTTTATTTTGATCTTTCTTGCTTGTATGTTTGTATACTGCAGCTCTCTAGTCCACAAGTGTAGAATCGTTCCCACGACGGTTGGTTCTACGTTACCAGAACGACCCGAATGTATATCCGGTCAAGAGCTGCTACAACAATAAGAACAACGTGCGACGACAATTATTAATCTTCTGATAGGGTAATTAATTTTGCGCCACCTCGTACAACCGACCTGCGACTTTCTAAGTCCCCTTCTCAAAAATATTTATAAAGATTCCCACAAGCTTTGCTACTTGCCGAGAGGGTAGAAAATGGCAAGAGTGGTCATGGGAAACCAATGGAATTTAGACCTGTATGTCTCACCTCCTTTCATCTAAAAACTTTGGATAGATTGCTAGATGCCCACAAAAAATCCACCAGAACATTCATAATGTATACTCTAATGGTAAGTTCATGGACCCAGCTCTACACGAAATTGTAAACAAAATAGAAAGCGGTTCACCTTCAAAAAAATTTACACAAAGTATATTTCTCGATATAGCAGCAACTTTCACCAACCCCTACCCAGATGCCGTTATTTATCAAAAGAGCGCTGCGCTCTACGCCAACCAAGGCTCTTGAGACTCTTTTGTACCTTTTACGCATTGATATCTCTGGCAAATCCTGTGCTAATTGCAATGCAATCCGATGAAATGCATGTTTACTATGGCGAGATTTCCGATTTGGGCATTCAAAAACCTTTTTTTTTGTCGGGACAACTAGCAAGTGGAGCACTCAGACATTAATTAAGTCCATTGTACTACACTTGGATCCCCTTTTAATTTTCTTGAAGATCTCCCGATCTCCGAAAAAATCTGAGTAGATCTTGTAGTACCAAGGAGCCAAGGTTGTCGTTTCTTAACACTTCAGTGTTAAAGACCTCAAACCATTCATTGCATACGAAATTACTACGAGTATTTGATCAATCTTCCTCTCAGCAAGAAAGTTTTTCATGTCTTTAGAGCGGTGAGTACTGGCCAAACTAGTAAATCTCTATTCTGACCCCTGACTTTCTTATAACTGCTTGGGTCCACTAGGCTTTTTAAATTACGATGACATAAATTTCTGAAACACATTGAACCAGGTATTTTTTACCTTGAGTGATTAAAAATGGTGATACTTCCTTGCCATCTAGACGAATCGCCAAAATACAGGTAACACGCGCATTATCGTAACCGGTAGAAGGAACGTAAATTGACGAAAAAGCCTTGTAGTGAACTGTCGTTTGAGCTCCTTGGCATAGGAATACCGCGGTCTCATCCATAGCAATCATGTTGGAGAGTTGGTATTTCGAAAAATCGATGTTATCAACAAAAAGCTTAAACGCAAGTGCACGCTTAACAACTTCATTGTCTTCCGGCTTAAACAATGTTGTTGATCTCCTTAGAGACAGTTCATATCGATTAAGGAAGTTGTCCAACCAGTTCAAAAAGAGCAAATTTTTGAATATGAGCCCTGCGCACAACCAAAGCCATTGCTCTCCTGCCTGCAATTCAACCCCAGATGCAATCTTTCAACTCAGAAAATAATGGTTGCCGACCTGATCCAACGCTGCGTTTTTTCTCATTTCCTTGGTCCACCAGTTGACACAGGTAATCGTAGTCTGCACGCCATTTACGAACCATATGGAGATCCAGCATCTTCTCTTTAGAGAATACTACAATATTTCCAGGATTCCCTTTTTGTACTCGACGGAATAACTCTTTCGTGTTGTACTCATTTTAACTGGGGCTAAAAATTATTCCCTTTTTTTAATAAAATTACGTATGTGGAAATTATCAAACTTACAAGACTGAAATGAATGAACGTTGTAGGTATACCTACACTGTCGCTCAATGTAGAATGCTGTCTTATGTTGTTTTTTTTATATATGTAAATTCCCAGCATTAATTTGAAACAAGCTGTAGAGGTACGCAATTAATTTCTCGGAAAAGTTTTTTTTCAAACATTTCTTTGAAATACGAGTATTAGGAAAACTAAACATAACAAACATTTCTTTGAAATACGAGTATTAGGAAAACTATACATCCACAGCATTTTTTAACAAATACTTTTTGTCTCATTGTTTTAACTAGGTATTATTTTCGGCGAACGTCTTATTTTACAAAAAGTTCCGAAAATAACGATAGGGCTTATTTTCAGGGGAGGCCTTATTTTCGGAAAAATACGATACATCACAATTAGAAATAAAAATACTTTCTTACCAAATTTGGTGGCTAGTTTCCCACGTTTGCTTTTGTAATGTGAATTGTATGTAAATTGTTAAAGTTTTATGTATTTTTTTCGATCAAATAAATGCTTAATTTGTCAGTGCTTCCAAACAACTCATTAAGTGCACTACCAATTTATGTTTACTTATACCAGTTGCTTCATCTATTCGCCACTTGCTAACCCTTTGGGCTTGAGTTTGGGTTATGATATCTACATGTATGGGATTTGGCAAATGTTTTGGTTGGTCCTTACAATTAAATACACTAGCAAGAAGGGTTTGCCGAGTTACACAATAACGAATGCGGTATGAAGCGATAAAAAAATTAAGTAAATTTAAAAAAGTGAGGCTCGCTGTAATATACTCGTACACCTTTTATACGATTAATTTTAATTCATAGGTACAGTTCTTATGCACACAAGCTATTTATGTAAGTATATATGTAAGTTCGCCTTCGCCGCACCAATCGCAAATAACGTAGAGAAGGTGTGTGTGCAAGGGTTTGAATACGTTAACGTTGATAAACAAACTGGCGCTGCACACAAGTACAATGCATAAACATACATTAATTATAAAAAAACAATCAATACACAAACAACCAATACAAAATATTAATACAAATCAACATTGGAGTGGAGGTCAGCAACTGCGACAACAGAACGCATCGACGCATTTGCAGTTCAATACAATAGACAGCGCATTTTAGATTGAAGAATAAAAGGATAAATGGATAGATTGATGTATTGATGTACTGATTGAAGTCTGGATGACTTATGGTAATTAATTGAATTGCTTGTTTATGCACGCACCTGCCGAGGCGTCGAACGTGTTGCTGCAGTTTTCGAAATGTACACAAACATGTCCCTACTAAGAGGGCCACGAAGTAGTGGAAGCGGTCAGCGACGGTGTCGGTGTCGTCGTTCAACAATGAGCATTTTCTCATACAGATGTACATACATATATCGCAAGTAATGCGGTAATACAGTACAAGCAAAAACGGTGGACGAGAAGGTGTAATTTGCCCAATGCCGCACGCATTCTGCATCTGGTATTAGCGCTTTGCTACTGCTAATACGAGCAATCGCGACGACGCCAATAAAGCCTAGCTTCATATATGTACACATGTATGTAAATACATAAGTAATACTTGAATTTCATTGTGCGCACATGCATATGTACATATGTATTAACATATGCCAATTTGTTTATACTTTTTTCTGTAACCATTGGTGGAGTCAACGGTGTCGTCGTCGTTGCGGTCGCCGGCGTTTGAGCTTTAGCTGTTTTGTTTTTGGATCGACTAAAGTGGCGCTGCTGCCCGCTGTGGCGCTTTAATGCTCGTTACTCACCATACATTCAATCTAGCCATTTAGCTAGTCTACCCTATCACCTGGTCATGAAACAATAAGCTGTCAGTTAGGTTTTGATTTCAGATATCGGTGCACATGAGCTGTTTACTTATTACCGCAGACTCGAAGCAAAGCTCGTCTCCCCAGTATTTGGCAATTCGCTATCACTTGTTTACGCTTATGGCGCTACTGAATTAATAAAGTTGTAATAATGTTTAGTTAAAAAAAAATTGCAAATGAATTGATTATAGGCCTATGTAATAAAAAAATATAAAAACAAAAACTAGAGCAGCCGGTCAACTGCAAAACGTGCGTGTTAATTCAAAATAAAATCTTTAAAAAATAGATTGCACTATTACAACGACGGTAGTGAGAAATACGTTATAAAAAGCAAATACGTATGTATGTGTGTGTGTATGTATGTATGACGTATGTGCATAGAAATGTGCTGTTATTATGTGTAATAAAAATAATAATGGCTAATATGAATACATATTTATATATTTCAATAAAATATTATTATATATTATTGGAAAAAAAATTTAATATTAAATAACGATTAAATTTGGACTATCTGTGTGCAATTTAAATAACAAATCACAAAGTTTAAATGAGTATGTGCCCTTTATATTAGTTTGGGGAAAAAGAAATCCACTATTTCTGTGTGTAGAATTTTAGCGCAAATGGTTTAAAACTGTTTTGTGGCCGATCTTTAGCTACTAGGCGACGCTACGACTACTAACATACCGGTCAACTTCGATTATTTCTGCGGTTTTATTGACATTATCGGAGTTTTCTTTAACATCAAAAATGCCTGAATGGAATGGACGAAATCAGAATTGCACTTAATTAGCTGTTACAGTATCGACACCGTAAACACCATTCACAATTTCAGCAGCCGGGCTTGCATTTTCGCTTTCATCAAAGAAAAACTGTAAACTGTTAACACCCTGTAACTCATAACGGAATAGAACAAACAAAAAAGAGGAAAATAATTTTTTTAATGTGTAATGTCACAAGACTTTAAATTGTTTGATCGATACCTTTCGAGATATCGATAACTATAGCCATCTACCGAGAAAATAATTATTATCTTTTTCCCCGAACTAATATGTGGGCATAGGCATACACAAAATAAAACAGCGGTAGAACGAAATATACTGTAATCAATTTAGCACTTAGGCTACCTAGGGAAACGACTTCGGTGAAAAAAGTCACTTGTCAGTCAAAGGAGTCCTTCTGTAAATTTCAATATTGCTTTCATAGCCATATTTAACACATTGAGGCCGCAAAATTTCAAATTTTGGAAAAGCGTTGTGCTTATTTGGTGTTTTTCGTCTATTGTTTATATTACAAAAGGTCGCTCAAAATTAGTCACCCTATTGGAGAATTTCCAATTTTTGCATATGTGATACAAAATGATCACAAATTTGATATGTGATTATTCAGTAAAAAAGTTGCTCAAATATAAAATTGAATGAATAATTTTATGTAGTAAAAACCCTTGATGGCGGCCGCCGTAGCCGAATGGGTTGGATTCGGAGAGAACGTTGGTTCAAATCTATGTGAAACACCAAAACAAGAAAAAGTTTTTTCTAATAGCGGTCGCCTTTTGGCAGGCAATGACAAACCTCCGAGAGTATTTCCAGCCATGAAAAAGCTCCTAAAAAAAATATCTGCCGTTCGGAGCCGGCTTGAAACTGTAGATCCCTCCATTTGTGGAACAACATCAAAACGCATACCACAAATAGGAGGAAGAGCTCGGACAAATACCAAAAAAGGGTATACGCGCCAATTATATACATATATATAAAGACTCTTGACATGGAGGCTACGCATAGAACCCATACTCAAGTAATTGAGCGCCTCGTGACGTTGGTCCTTTTGGCGGAATTTTCAATGACATTTTACAATGTTAAGGCAAGAAATGCAACGGCGCAAAATAGCATTATGAATCGAAAATGCAGCGCAATTTTTGAAATATGTATATATGTATATTTTTACGTAATATACAACAATTAAGAAACATAAAAAATATTTCTTCTTAATTATATTATCATATGATAATTACTTAAATATAAACCATAAGTCACATTTTCTTCGTTGTTGCTAATCTTTGTTTTAGTTTTTGTATCTGTAGTGTGCCGAATGGCCGACACTTCGACCTAAAATAATTAGTTTAAAGGGATATACATATGTATGTATAATAAGAAATAAAGTACTTGTCAAAATAATAGCACTTCAATATTTTGAGCAGTTTTGACTATCTTTCTTTTGCTTGTTTAATACCCATTAGTTGTTTTTATAAAAGTATATTTCGTTATATAACAGAAACCATATAAATCCAAATTTAAAACTTTGTAGAAAATCTAAATTTTAACTAATTCACCAATTTACTTTATACAAACATTTTTTCGATATATTATTTAAGGAATAAGATGAAAGTACCTGCGGTGGTCAAATTAATTAATATTTTTCTTTTTTTGGTTACTTTTAGAGAGGCATTTTTGGAGTTATTTTCCCTAATTCAACATACATATAAAACTGAGCAGTAACTTAAAAAGTTATGTCTTTGAGTATCAGTAGCGCTCCTCTCTTTACAATCATATTTGAAAAGATATTTGTCATCACGAGGTCTTAGTAAAAATAATAATAATTTGAAAGCGAAATTATAAGCAAAATTAGAAGCTCAATTCGTATCTAATTTTAGCCTCCACTACAAATTTTTCACATCAGAAACATATTCACTTCAGAAACAATTTTGCCCTTTATATATTTTTTTATTTATTTTTTGCTTTATGGCATCCACAAACTAATACTTTTTGGTAGTTTACTTTTACGTATTTAAAATTAATCAACAAATAACACTTCGTCCGCAATTTGAATATCTATTTAGAATCATCACAGGAATTCTAACAGGCTATTATAGATTGAATCACCTTACTAACCTGGGAATATATTCTCCAGCTTTGCAGGTTCTGTAGTGAGGAACATAAGCATAAGTGAGGCAAATACCTGGGAAAACAAATGTATTCTACCAGAAGCAAATTAAATTTAAAAAAAAAATAGGACAAATACTAGAGTTTATTGAGGAAGTTGTGCTCAGAGAAATACTTTGAATCCATGAAGGGGGCACAATAGAGCTTTCAGGTCGCAGAGGTAAATGTCCTCATAATAATAACAATAAAAATGTATTTTATATTAGTTTGGGGAAAGAGAAATCTATTATTTTCGCGGTAGATGGCTGTCGTGATCGCTGTTTATCTCGTTGTCAAGGTGAAATTTTGTTTGTTCCATTCAGTTGTGAGTTACAAGGTGTTAACAATTGAAACCAACAAAGAGAAAATTCGGTACATTTTACAATTTTTCTTTGATAAAGGCGAAAACGCAAGCCGCATAACGTTGAAATTATAAATGGTATTTATGGTGCCGATACTGTTTCAGCTAAACTGATGTGCAATTTTGGTTTCAACTATTCCGTTCAAGCATTTTTGATGTTAAAGAAAATTTTGATAACGTCGTAAATATCGATAAAATCACAGAAATAATCGAAGTTAATCGATATGTTAGTAATCACCCTGTAGCTAAAGAACGACCACAAAACACTTTAACACCATTTGAGCAAATCTTTCATGCAAAAATAATGGATTTCTTTTTCGCAATCTAATTTACACTAACGCCCTTTATTGGGTATTTAGCCGAGCTCCTCCTGCAATTTGTAGTGTGCGCCTTGATGTTGTTCCACAAATGAGGGGCCTACAGTTTTACGCCGACTCCGAATGGCAAATAGTTTTTCATGAGGAGCCTTTTCATGCAGAAATACACTCCGATGTTTCCCATTGCCAGCCGAGGGGCAACCGCTGTTATCAGAAACAACTTTTTTCTATCATTTGTTTCCTGATCGGAGATTCGGACCTGGACATCTGCGAATGGTAGTTAGCACCAAGCCATTCGGCTACGGCGGCAGCTACATATCTACCGGAAACTTCACCAAGTATATCATTTCGGCATCCAGAGCGAACAACAAGTATTTAAGGAAGATTATTTTCTAGATTTACTAAGTGAATAAAGATTAATATGAATATACGAGCATAGTTAGGCTTGAGTTTACATAACGAAGATCAGTCGATGTACATATATTAAAAACAAAAATGAAAAAAAAAATATTTCGAACAAATTGGTGGTGTGGGGAATAATGAAAATCAAATGCACTTTGACGTGCATAAATAGTGAAGTAATAAATTAAATTTTCGTTATGTACCAAAGTTTAGTACTCGTATAGATGAACCATGCAATAGTCAAGAAAAAGTGCATATACATGTGGTATACATATGTATGTATGAATGCACATGTATGTATGCATGCATATGTATGTATGGATGCACATGTATGCTTGTTTACATATGTATGTATGTATGTATGTATGAGCTTGCACAAGCGAGCAAAACAAGAAACATTTGAACAATATATACATAGGTGGAGGAGGGCGGGAGGTGAAGGGCGCACAATATTAATATGAATACACCGACCACCGTTGGCTGCTTACCGGCCCTTAATTCATATGTACATATTTGCATACATTAGCTGTTAGCAAGTATTTTAGTAGTTTTTTAGCGCACTTAAAATTGCTAGTATGAAAACTTATACGGAATAGCGGGTGACCTTTGTGCACCTGTATTTACCGTTTCTAAATTATTAATAGACATTGAATGCCCGAGAAGTGTACTCGTATAATGAAACGAGCCGCAATGAAACGCATTTGCTTGGGCTTTTCTGCATTGGATAATTGATCCTTTATTATTGTGCTAATTGTGGGACTTTCGGAGTGTTTTTCAATGCTTTTATTTCGAGGTGTTCTACCTTGTTAGTAGTTATATTTAAAAATGTAAAAAATATTCATGTCAAATTAGTTGTAATTTTGACTTTGTCATAGCTGGTGTCGTAAATTCATAAGTAGATCGCGAAAGGAAAATATATTTTTTTTTATATGCAAATACAATGTACTCATATGCATATTGTATGAGCGTATCCGTAAGCGTTGTACTAATTTTAAAAACATATACTATATGTACAAGTACAAAGATACATATATATCCTTATGTTGACTCTGACACCATCAAGGCCGAAAAAATCCTGATAATAATTTACTAGTGTAAAATTTGAAAATATTTGAAAATAATATTAAAAATTAAAACCATTTAAAATTAAATTCAAAATTTAAAATTTTACTCCTGTGGAATAACAATATGTATGTATAAATCTAGGCAGGCTAATCACCGACCCTGTCAGAAATCAAAAACAGATTAACGAAACCAATGTAAGACTAAGTCTTGTCGAGGCCCTATGCTTCCGAGAGGTGTGAACAAGGAAAACATAAAAAATAAAATAAATAAAAAATAAAAAAAAAATCTAGCTATAAATTAGCACATTTTTTGCATATATTTTATATTGTTTGACAAAAGAAATCCATTATTTTTGATTGAGTTGATTGATTTTTAGCTACTGGATATTGCTACGACTACTAGCATACCGGTCAACTTCGATTATTTCTATGATTTTAACGACCTAATCCGAGTTTTCTTTAACATCAAAAAGACCTCAATGGAATGGACGAAACCAAAATTGCACGTAATCAGCTGTTACAGTATCGGCACCATAAACACCATTCAAAATTTCAGCAGCCAGGCTTGCATTTTCGTCTTTATCATAGAAAAACTGTAAAATGTACCGAATTTTCTCTTTGCTGATTTCTATTGTTAACACCCTGGAACTGCATAGAACAAACCAAAGTCAGCAAACAAATTTTTTTAGTGTGAAATGCACGTTGACCACGAGCATACATATTTTACGAGATATCGATCACTACACCCATTTATCGAGAAAATAATGGATTTCTTTTCCCAAAACTATTGTGTTACATGTATTTTTTCGTGCATTTGTTAGTTTACGTACATATTAATATTTGTAAATAAATTTATGTGGATATGGACATGCGTTTGTGTTGAAACTAAACACTTAGCGATATCGGCAAAATGTCGAGAGCTATATGCGTGTATGCATGCACATGTACTTCAATGTGCATAAGCATCACACTAATGAGATTTGAGATTTATTGCATACTTATAGGCGCTTGCTAAAAAGCATTTATTCTTCGGATGAAGGCGCTCAATTTTAGCAGGTGATTTTATGAAGTTAAACGATTTTTTTAATATATATATATAAAAAAAAGTTCTATTAAAAAAATCCAATCCATTTGTGGACCAACATCGACATCAACAAGATATATATATGGGGCATTCTTTCTCAACGGGAGACCCATATCCATCCAAAAATGTTTTTGGCCTAGAGAGTTCTAATAGGGCTTAAAATTTAGCTCTTTTTATCTACTTTTCAATGCAGAGTGGCCAAAAACGAAATTCAAGATGGCTCATTTAATATGGCTAAAAATGTAATCAAAATTCATTAAATTCATTCTAATAACCTATGCCAAAAAAATTCATTTCAACGGAAAGAGTTGTACGAGGTCTCAAAATTTAGCTAATAAAGTTTACTTTAAAATACAAAATGAAAAATTTAAAAATTCAAAATGGCGGATCCAATATGGCGGACGGATTTTTGAAAAAATGCATGAATTCGCATGAAACTCTTTACTCAAGGGTTTTTTAGTCGATGATTACGAATCTTTTGTTAGTTTCAAAAAATTTAAGAAGGCAGATCCAATATGGATAGCTAAAGTCCAGACAGTTAAGGCAAGACTAGTTTTGGTCCAACCAGCAAGGGTAAGAGAAAATCATATTCCAGATACTTAGGGCAAGACTAGTTTTGGTCCAACCAGCAAAGGTAAGACAAGATTATAGTCCAGACAGTTAAGGCAAGAATATTTTTGTTCCAACCGGTAAAGGTAAGGCAAGATCATAGTATAATTAATTTTTAATGTTCAATTTCTCGAAAGCAAACAAGTCAATAGACTTGTTCGACATATGACATAGATATGATGAATGGTATATTAGTATGGTATGTGGGAGTTAGGGCATAATGGTATATAAATAATTCTTTATATATCCGTGAAAATTAATTATGTAGGTAGAAAGAAAAAACTATTGTATTTTTAAAAATAAGATAACCAAAATTAGCGATGATTATCTTATTATTCAACTGCTGAGTGATAATATCTTCTTGACATATATTTTTAAAAATGCTTATTTCAAGTAAAACCGGAGGTAAGACATTATAAAAATTCGCAAATTATATTGTTTTATAATATAAATTTAACAGTAACATTGTTAATTGGTTCCACTGATTTTCCATCACTTGTCATTTTTACATGAATTTATCAAAGAATTGCTTGGGTTTCAATGAAAATAACGAACTAAACCTCAAAAAACTCGCCAAATTCATAACTTCAGCTAAAAAAAAGAACAAAAAAAAATTCAGGATGAATTGTTACAAATAAATTTTTTATTTAAATTAATTAAAAACCGATAATTTCAACTTAATCAAGAAGATATTTATGAAGTTATTAAGCAAAGATTCAAAAGTGTTCTGTTTATGAAAAATCACCTTTACAGCCGTATGGTAGCGATCAAAAAGTAAAACAAGGGATTTGTCAGGACACACGAAAAATGTTATGATTGGAACTGATTCCAAATCTATTAGGTATCAAGAAAACAAACCAACTTCAATTAATTTGTAAAAAAAATGTAAAATTGTCAATTGTCAATTGTATCTAAACAGCTATAATTTTAATTGTGGATTTTTAATGTCACAAAATTCTTCAAGACACAAATTCAATGTAAATTACAATAAAAATATTTTTGACAAATCATTCGCCATATTGGATCCGCCATTTTGAATTTTTAAATTTTTCATTTTGTATTTTAAAGTAAACTTGATTAGCTAAATTTTGAGACCTCGTACAACTCTTTCCGTTGAAATGAATTTTTTTGGCATAGGTTATTAGAATGAATTTAATGAATTTTGATTACATTTTTAGCCATATTAAATGTGCCATCTTGAATTTCGTTTTTGGCCACTCTGCATTGAAAAGTAGATAAAAAGAGCTAAATTTTAAGCCCTATTAGAACTCTCTAGGTCAAAAACATTTTTGGATGGATAGGGGACTCCCGTTGAGAAAGAATGTCCCATATATATACATGACTGGCGCTTACACCCGTTTTTGGTGTTTGGACGAGCTCCTTCTGCTATTTGTGGTGTGCGTCTTGTTGATGTCGATGTTGGTCCACAAATGGATTTTTTTAATAGAACTTTTTTTAATGCACATCGTCGAAATTAGCGCTTTCATTCGCATGCCTAAGTATTTTTCTCCAACAAGTTGTTGCTAATTCTGAACTCTGTTATTCTTTTTCGTAAGCTATCCTTCCCGAAAAATAATTTGAATTTTTCTGAAGAATTGAAATTTTCTACAATTTTTTTCGTATTGAAATTGCTAATTTACAAAAAAACGTTTTAAAGAAATTGTTTTATATATTTATATTTATTTTCATTTATTTATTTGTTATTTTTTTCTCTCAAATTTAAAACAATACATCTACATATATACATACATAGTATCGATTGAGTATAGATTTTTTCTAGAGTCCAAACTTTATCTCTCTCTACAGCAAACGAAAGTTGGCCGCGTTTCAAACCATTTGTTAGTATTGCTTCTGAAAAACAGCAGATTTCGAAAAACTGTCAGTATTACTGTGTTGCTGTGTTTTGAACTTTATGTCCAGACATTACTTACCAACTACCGATACACAGAAAAATGCACTGTTTGGTGAGATTTGCTTGCGAAGACATCATTTGCCTTCACTTTTCCAAAAGCTGAACACTTCTTATTACTTTTGGTTTTTTCGTCGCTAAATAGTCCCAGCAAAATGCTTTTCACTGGGAGAAAAATTTTCATAAAATTTTGAAGAAATGTTATTGACTTTTTTGGAATATTTTTTATATTTTTTGTTTTTTGTTTTAAATTTATTATATAATTTTTATAATAATTATGAAAATATAAGGGTAACATTAAATCATTATTTAAAGTACACTTCTTTTTACTGCATATGAGGGATAATGCATATAAGAACTATTATATATGACATAAAACAGAGAATAAGTTCACATAAGTTCACATAAGCTGATATCTATTTTAATGATGTAGTATCTGCTAGGGCTGCCGGAGTTATTCGTTCTAGTCTTCATTTTTGCAGTTCTGAATGTGGAATTTTCAGCATTTCTTCATTTGTGTCTGTTAGTCCTCTATGAATATGACTTGTGCTGCAATCTCGAATAACGTCTTCAAAAAATTTAATTTTAAGTTCCCTGTGTCTATCGTCATTGGTTATGTATCAGCCTGCGTTTGTGATAGTTCTAAAGATTTTTTATTGTAGTCGTTGCATTATTTTAAGGTTTGAGTTGATTGCTGTTCTCCATAGTTCGAGGCCATATTTCCAGATTGATAACTTGAAAGCGTGATCGGTTTCTTAGCGTGATAGCTTGATTATTATTTATAAACAGCAAATACCTTAAAATTGCAAAGCAGCTTGTTGTTGTAACTAACCTAATCACTTTCTTTATCAAACATAAGCATATAAGTGCACATACTCAAACATACATATTACATTGCATATTATTACATTTCATTATGTTAAATACTTTTTTACAGCATGATAAACTTTAATATTTTTATTTTCAGAATCCACTAACGCAGCTGTTTATTTTGCAATAATTAAAAATGAGCACTATCGTAAATTTAGACAACGCCAAGTTGTTTGTGCCGTCCACCACCATTGTGATACCCAATAGCAATAATAACGGTAAGTTCTGTAAGGATGTAATTTATTCTTTCTTATTAAATAAAAAAACAAAAACAAATTAAACTATTTTACAGATTCCACGGATGATCGCATTAATGTCAACAGCGAAGGCACCGCAATTATCGAAATTGGTGAGTTTTACAAATATTTAGAAACCAGTTTTGCTTTTAAAAGTGGTTGATCATTCGATTACCATACCACCAACCGACTAATGCCGCATTCGAATAACTCGATTAATCGATTCACCGAATATTACGAGCCCTGCGACGAGTACCCGAAATAAAACGGAAATCATAAAATTTAAACGCCTCGTATAATAGGCGTCGCAATTATGTTCCAGAAATTTAGTTATAACTCAAGAAGTGGAAAAATACGTTAAAGAATGCGAATTCAAGTAAGACACCGATATCGCCACTGCAACATTTTTTATAAATATACGAGTATATCGATTTTTCCATTCCGGTTTCACATTAATAGGCCATTTAAACATTTGAATTAAACGTTTAAACATTAATTAAATCTTATTCACTTCTAGCCTTCATTAAAAGTAATAGCAAGGAATTTACTGACCCTTTACTCGGAAACATCTTTTATTACGTGAGTTGGCTCAAAACTTGAATGCGCTACTTTGATTTGGAGTCCTTTTTGTACTTCTCACGTTGCGCGTCTAGAAAAAGAAATTTGTACACTTCGGTTTACATCATTTACACTTTGCTCTCCCCATATGCCTTTTTATAGTGCCATATAGTTCGTTAAATGACTTGCATTACCTTAAATGTAGACGAATGGGGAATTCTTTAATTTTTATCGCGGATATTATTAGGGGCAGAAATGATTACTCTTGGTTAATAGAGCATGGTAAGAAATCCATTATTTTCACGGTAGATGGCTGTAGTGATCGATATCTCATAAATTTTCGATCAAACAATTTAAAGTTTATGTTCGTTTTGAAGGTGACATTCCAAACTAAAAAATTCGTATGCTATTTTTGTTGGTTTCATTCATTTGTGAGTTACAGGGTGTTAACAATGTAAGTCAACAAGAAGAAAATTCCGTACATTTTAAAGTTTTTTAATGATAAAGACGACAATGAAAGCCAGGCTGCTGAAATTGTGTAATTTTGGTTTCGTCGATTCCGTTAGGCACCTTGATGTTAAAGAAAATGTCGATAAAATCACATAAATAATGGAAGTTGATAGGCATGTTTTTTTTGTGGCGAGACAATTAAGCCAATTGCACTGCACTCGGATTCCCTTTTAATTTGTTGGGGGGGTTGTCTAAGGCCATGAGCACAGCTTGGCTATCGCTGCAGACCGGCATGTTAGTAGTCCAGGAGCTAAAGAAAACAAAAAAATGTATAATTTAAATAGTGAATTTCTTTTTCCCGAAGCTAATATAATTGATGTTTACCTTGATGATCCTTTTTGAGTGTTTGGCAGAGCTCCTCCTCCGTTTTATGGTGTGCGTCTTTATGTTCTTCCACAATGGAGGGATATACACCTTATGAGGCCACCGAATGGCAGATGGTGTATTATGAAGAACTTTTCGTGGCAGAAATACAGACGGCGCTCGTAAATCGTTAAAAACCAAAAAACAAAAACCCCCAGAAGACCGGTAATCAATAGTATCAAAGCACGAAAAAATGGTTTTTTAAACAAATAAAATTTTGAGGGTTTTAAAAACTATAAGCAGAATAGTTTTTTGTTGTATTCGACCATCCACCCTATTTCCTTTAGCGGAGTTATTTTCATAATTCTGTTTTAGGCTCATCATTTGTACCAAAATTGAGCAATATAAACTTCTTTATTTTTTGGAAAATTAACATTACATGGATGGCGGACGTGGTACTTGACCGGTTCGCCCATTTTTAATACAAACCTACCTTGGAGGAAGGTCAATGTGTGTACCTAGTTTCATTTATATATATTATTTTTTGTTCGAGTTATCGTGCACATGGACGGACGGACAGATGAGGCTTAATCGATTATCCTTATCATTCTCTGCATTCGATTGTTTTATGCTGTTACATAACCGTTATATGCACTACCTTTTTCACAAGTGGACGGATATCAAAGTATACGTGCTGACATAGATACTTTGGAGATATTGAAAATATTTGTTCGCTTCTATTTTTTTGTTGTACCATTGAATGACCTGTAAAACTAACGGAATCCCCTATTATCTCGAAACAGCACTAATTTGCTGATACAGTGGCCACACAATTTATTCGTACACCCTGCATGGTATATATATTTTTTTTGGGTCAGTGTAAGAATGTCACATTCCTGATGAATTGCAGCAAACAAAACTCCCGTTATTTCAACTCACACTGAGGGATTCCAAGGAAAGCAGGTAGACGTAGCAAAATGCTGCAAAACATTTATTCGTACACTTTTAGTTCATGATATTGTTGCTACAAAGGCAACAGTAAAAATAATATAGGTTTTTTTTTAGTTTTTCTCGCTGAATCAGTTTCAGTTGCAAAATGGGACAATGGCCCAAAACACTCATTTTATCTCGTGTAAGGATGGCTTATTTACCACTGTAAGCAGCTTAAATATTCACTTCAATAATCGGATATGAACCCAATTGAGCAAGCTCTTAGAAAGGTGAATCAGAAAGCACAAAATAACATAAAAGGCGACAGCTTTAAGTGTTAAGTAGGAGAAAATTGCAGCTAATGAAACCAGGGTATTGATAAAAAGTATGCAACGACGTTTGGAAGCAGTTATTAAAGCTAAAGGCGAACCAACAAAGTACTAAATACCCGTTTTTTCATTATTTTTTTAATAAAATATTCCTATATGGCTATGTACGAATAATATTTTTGCTTAAAATTATGCCTTATTTCGTTATTGCCTTAAGTTCTCTAATTCCAGAAATGAAATTGAAAGTTTTTGTTCCTTAAATATTGAAAAAATATGTTATTCTTCACGAATATATCAAAATATTGTTCGTTTATATACATCGTACTAAGTATCAGGTGTATCTGTTTATAAACTGTGAGTTTACGAATAAATTGTGTGACCACTGTATATTATTGTATATATGTTTGCAAAAACCCTTTAAAAAAATTCTTCTTCTTCATTGATGCAGTAACCGCTTAAGCGATTATGACCGAATTCAACAAAACACTCGTTTCTTTCACGTGCTAACCGACGCCAATTGATGCCAAGTCCTTCTCCACTTGAGCTGTAATAGGTCATTCCCTTCATCTGCTACCACCCTCGGGCATCGTATCGAATACTTTCAAAGCCGGAGGGTTTTGTCCATTCGTACGACGAAGCCGCTGAATTTTAATTCGTTGAATTAAGTCCGTGCCTGCGCACAACTCATACAGCTCATCGTTCTCTCGCCTTCCATATTCGTTCGGCGAGGGAGGACTTCACTACTCAGTTGCCAACTTCGTCCAAGAGATAATTCTCCGTTGGTGTCCAGGCCTGACGCTGTTATCATTGTTAATGCTGGCTCCCAAGTAGATGAAACCCTTTACAATTCAAAATTTATAACTGCCAACAGTGACAGGGTTGCTTAGGAGCGATGGGTTGCTTGTATGTTGAATGGAAATACTTCGTTTTGCCTTCGTTCACCAAAATTCAAACAGGTTAATTATCAGCTGTATGATTTATGACTTAGCACCTTGGTAGATATTCTGAATAACCTTAGAATAGGTTCGAGTCTAATCAAAAACTCTTAGGCTATACATATACACAAATTTAATCAACATTTTTCGGATGTATTGTAGTAAAGTACAAATGTTAAAAGCATTATTTCAAACTCAATAAAAACTCTCGTATACAAATGCACATTTCGATTAGACTCTATTTTAATGCATATTTTTTTAATTTGCGAAAACAAAATACATTTTTATGTATGTACACATATTCGCAAAAAAAGTATCTTTTCTTTGCAGTAACGAAGAAGCAGGGCGCATTTTTTGTCGAGTAATTGAAATATATGTATGTAGCCCATACATATCGCTCATTTGCTGCAAGAGTGTCATAGTCCAGAAACAATTTTTGCAGATAACTATACAGAAATTACCACAAACTGTTATTTTAATGATATATAAAATTGCGATTGCGCTATCAATTTACAATATCTCACTAGACTAAAAAAAAAATAGCAAAATTTTGAACTGTTTTTCTGGATATTTAGGTTTTTTGAATTATATCGGTCCTGCAAGGAATGAGCGCCTCAAAAGTTATCCTGCAATGTGAGCTGAGGTTAATATAAACTGGCCTACAGGTCCCCGTGGTGTTACTTCATTCATTCATGTCCACTCCAAACGCTCTGCTTTTCTTTCCGACCCAAAAGTGGAATTCGATTCACAGAGGGCACTATGGATAGGCGCGGAATATATATATATATATATATATATACATTTTTTTTTTTTTTTGTGGAATATTAATTTTATTGTATGCAGCTTACTAGGTTGTTCAATAAGTTTTGCGGTTCGTTAAGAAAAACACAAATTTATGGTTCAAAATCATGATTCAATGATAAAAGGTTTGCTCAGTAAGCAGCTTTCTCGTTCTCTCTTGACAAATCGGCTCCCTTAGCAAGACACTGGGTTGCTAGCTCTAGAAATTTTGAGTAAAAGTGGAGGAAAAGTAAAATTTGTACAAAAACATTTCATTTTCAAAATGGTCTGCTTACGAGCAACAACTCGCTAAATAGTTTTCATCGGTATGTTCCGGACTATGGTAGTATGACATGGAATACATACCGCTTAAGTCAGGACGAGATAGAGTAATTGACGCAGTCTGAGATTGATGAGTGTATTGTATTGAATAATTGGATAGTCCCGACACAATCGATAACATTGCAGACCTCATTATACAAAAGTTGGGATTGACAGAACTTGTTTGAGCCCACCTTCCAATGGATGGATGAAGCGTCCAGAGAAGGCTTAGCAAAGCACAGTACCAGCATGAAAAAGCTTCTCATAAAAAACCATCTACCAGAATCGGCTTAAAACTGTAGGTCCTTGCAATTGTGGAATGCGCGCTACAAATAGGAGGAGGATCTCGGCGAAACACCTAACAGAATCGTACGTGCCAATTATTTATTCATTTTTAACAAAATAGTTTCATATTGGCGAAACTTCGCGATCGGTTTTAAATTTAAAAATTAGTTCACAAAACAAAATCTTGGATTATGTGAAATAATTTCTTGTTTTAATATTAGACTTGGCAATTTCCGCTAATAACTTCTATCTACGAGTATACCATTATTTACATTCAAATATTAATTAAAATTTACTTTTTTAACCGTTCGCAGTTTGTTTCCATTTAAGTAAGAAAATACTTTTTTGCTACCATTTTTACCAAAAAGGATTTAATTTTTTCCACTTTAAGCACCTTCTTAAATGCAACCTTTTGTAAGGGAGTGTCAAAAATCGAATGTCACTAATGAGCAAACCTTTAATAATTGAATCATGGTTCAAAATACCATACACTTTATTATTCAGTATAGTCTCTCTGAACATAAATACACTCACTTGTTCCAACGAGATTCCAATATAAGAACTCCGTCCCTGAAATGAGAATCTAAAAGAGCTGTAAATTATCCTTCCACAGCTGTTATGACCTCATCATTTGATGAAAAACGCTTTCCATGCATGAATTTTTCAGGTCTGAAAACAGATGAAAAAGTCGCTAGGGGCCAAATCTGGTAAATACTCCAACAATTTGAACTTTAATTCAAGAGCTTTAGCCATTGTCAAAATGCTCTGTGTGCCACTCCACCGTGCGCTGATCAAAAATAATTTTTTTCTTTTTCACGAATTTTTTCTTTCAACTCGTCTAAAAGGTTACCATAATATTCAAAATGTATTGTTTTACCATTTTTTTGTTTACCAAAAACAAAATTTCTTGCGCACCCAAAAAACCTGATGCTAACACTTTCTTGGCCGGTTTCTGGACTCGAACTCATTTCGGAGCCGAAGAACCAAGTTCACACCAATGTTTAGCCCATTTTATTATTACTTGTTTAACCTGATCTTATATTTTTAATATTTCTTATATCAAAGACATTGCGGTAAAATATTCGGAAAGAAAAATAAGTTATTTTTTTGTGCTTAATTTTACAAATTAAAAAAGAAATTATAAAATTGAATAAAATCGTCATAAAATTTGCCAACTTTTTCTTGACTTTTTAAATAAATAAAATAAAAATATCAAAAACTTCTAAGTATATAGTTTCAAAGCCCTTTCAATTTTAGTATAAAAAAGTACATATAAGTTAGAAGTCGCTAAAAAATCGCGTTGGTTTTTGACAATTTTCTTTTTGCATACGCTGTTGAGAATGAATATGAATATGAAGCACATATTGGAAATCTTTTATTCAATTTGCTCTATAACAAAGTTCCATCTATCGATTTTTCTCTTCGTGAATAAATACAAATGCACTTACTATTTTTAGCTGCATGAGAAATATCGATGTCGATAACTATGGTTTGACAGCTGAGAATGGCAAGCTGTCTGGACATTTCTGTTCAGTAAGGTTTCGCAAGTCATCTCATGAATCGTTTAACGCCAGAACAATACTTCCGGATTGTGGAAATTTACTTTGAAATAAATTAATCTGTTCGTGAAGTTCTTAGAGCACCATCGGCCCTTATTTCTTTTCTTTGAGGAAGGAGCTGCCGTTACTGTGATTGACGAGCACTATCGAGCCATGCTGACTGAATTTTTGTATACATTATTGCAATTGATTTTAAAGTGATATCGTGTCAGTAACGGTGAAATTTTTAATTCTCTTTTAGTTTTTATTATTATTATTTTTTTAATAATTTAAATTATTAAACATATAGATAAACATATATAGTTTTAACCGAACACCTTTAAAATTATAAGTTGGATTTCATTTTCACACACCTTTCGATTTTACGAAGCAGACCGTTAGCCTAAATATCTCCTTTTGAGCATTTTGCTTACTATAGTATTAAATCACTTACCATTCTCTTTGAATCTGAATATTCTAATATTAACCTTCACTGTGTTCTGGCCAGAAAAGTTCTTCGGAAAGGTTCAAGCCCCAAGATGCGGAAGCTTTGCAACAACATGAGTATAAATAATTGTATATTTCAGCTTTCTTTTTATATTCTTTGGTGGTTACTCTATTTCATACTGATTTGTCGTTTATATCCGACAAAAATATTTGCCGCTTTCGATTCACCACTTCTCTGCTCGCCAGAGAATTCAGCTGCTCACCAAGCCAGAAATTTGTGAGGGAAAAATGATCAAGCGACTTTGTTTATAGCCACTAAGCTCACAAACGATATATTTATAGCGATTTATTATATTTTTCAAACTTTGTGGGATGATTTGAAAAGCAATGGAATTACATATGAGTTTAGTGGCATGTGATGAGGATCACAACACTTGTATCTTGCATACTTTCAAGCGCAACGCTTTGGAAAACAATACTGGGCGTCTTATTTTCGCCAAGACTTAGCAAGTGGCGAATAGATGAAGCAACTGCTACAAATGAACATACATACATATGTCGGCAATGCGGGAAGAGAGCTGCCTTAAATTACTTGTGTTGGTAAAGCAGTGCATTTAATGAGCTATAGCCATACTCGCCAGCGGTGAATCTTACTCGATAACTTTAGTATTGCTTTCGCATGCAAATTTTTCGTCAAGTTAATCGTGCACAGGATAGCGAGCGGGGAAATAGCGAATAGAAGAGGCCTATTATTACATAGCAGCTTGTCAAACCCAAAGTAATGCAGTGCTGCCAAATCGTATTCAACGTTAGAATTTGGAAGGGGAATTTTTTGTTTTATTCACTACTGGCTAGGCAGTTAGTGAATCGAAAGTGGCTGTTATTGAAATTGAACAAAAATTACGTCATACATATGTACACAGAAACTAAATTTCCGTGCGCCTGTTGGTTTCATTAGCTATACCTTCCAATAGGTATGAGTTTGACTAAAGTCAGCCCAAATTAAATTTTACTAAACTGTGCATGAGTATATAAACTCCGATCCGGCTGAATTCAGTCCTTCTTTACTTATATTTAATTATCATGATATTATATAAATGAATATTGCCTTCTAATAGTAAAAAGGTGATAACTGAATATTTTCCAAACAGTGGCCCAAGTCACTATGTGCAACTACAAGTTATAAAACTACGTGAGACGCTTAGGATTAATATCGTTTGGGCGGTTAAAGAACCAAATGAGCATTTAAGCAAGTATAAGCTGTTGGGTTTGAATTATAAAGATTAAAAAATTAAAGTATTTTGAGAATTTGGAAATATCCAAACGGAAATCAGATAACATTTTTGTTTTTAATGCAGGACTAGCAATGATAAGAGAAATATTGTATAAGTATAATCTATAAACCAACGGTACGTCAACTAAAAACTCTCCACATTGAAATATGTTATACGCATTGCTTGTGCACTGCAAGCGACACCTGGCGACCCTGCAGTATTTCAAATGTTAATTCATACAGACTTTAGTTGGCAGCACCATAAGAGCTCAGCTGTTTAGCTATAGCAGTGTCAGAGCTGTATTTCCAATTGGACCAGTTAGCATTTGTTTTTTTCTACTTCTCGCGTACGGTGGTAGAATTCGTGCGGATGATAATTTGCTCCTATAAAAACATTCCAACATCGTGTTTGTATATACATTGTTTGTGTTCCGTCGGTTCCTTTCAATTTTGTTATTTGAGTAGTAATTTTGTTTAATAGAGAGCAACTGAGGTTTCTTATAACTAAACAAAGGTGGATTTTTTTGTGTTCAGAATATCAAATTTATAGTGGAAACACCTGCATTGTATGAAAATATATACATATATAAGCATACATACATATATATGCAATGAAATAGTAATTTGTGGTCTTAAAAGATGTAGTGTTGATAAATGTCAAAGAAAGTTTCTTTGTTCCTGCAGATGATTAAACCAAAACTGCAAATTTGTTTTTATTTTTCCAGATAACGCAATCAGTACCGATAACGAACGGCTCAACAAAATGGCAAATTTCGAAGATGTGAGTGTTTTATTAAATTTCTATATTCTGTTGTGGTTTTATATGTATACGTACATACAAGTATATGCATTTACAACTTTGTATTTCATTTACATCTTTTTATGAAAATGAAAAAATTCACACATTGGGTGAACAAAAACCAAAAACGGGAAATAAATGTATACAACACAGATTGTACAGAGATGCCGCACCGCATTCGCCAGTGGAAAAACAAAAGACGTTAATTTCAGGTGAGCTCCACATAATATGTATATACACATTGTATGAAACTCTGCCTTCATTATATTCGGCATAGTGGTGTGCCCGGTGACTGTGGCGGATGCAAAGCTAAAGTGCACACAGCTTCACAAAAGTCAAATAGATTAGTTACAAATTTTACTTATATTTTCTGGTGCAGTATCGGGTCCAAATTTTATAAAATAAGTTTTTTTTTAATTAACGTATGTTATAAATCAATATTAGAATTGATACGACAAAACAACGTGAACTTTGAACTCCGATAATGCTCTTATCCAAGAACAGTAGAGATTTTCTTATCAATGCGCTTATATATAAAGGGATATATTATTCAGTTGAAAGATTAGCTTATACATATATATACAAATATATTTACAAATTCCATAAAAACACTCTATAATTAAAATAAGTACTTCTTTATTAAAAAAATATCCTGAGGTTAGTTTAGTTTCATTTTACTATTCCATGTCATGTTTTTTACTACTATACTTATCAAGTGGTACTAGTATAACTGGTATCTACTGGTTTAATTACATATAAATACATACATGATATGTATGTATGTAATATGTACTATCTGCCTTCATTGCAAAATTACTTGGTCTACACGCAATTATTCCATTTATTTTATATAAAGACTTGTATCACAAAGTATACGGCTACACAAAGTATACAGGCTAACTATTGTACATACATACATATATTAGACATATATGTACATACATGCATCCATATGATGTGCATAATGCATGAACATCTTTGACTCTTTCGTGATATGAAGTTTTGTTTTTGTTATGATTTTCTTTACAGCTGATGCATAGCTACTACATATACACAGACATATCGATTTCGTAACCTGCTGTTGAAGACTTTCTTACTACTCCTCGGTCTTCGCAACAGGGCATAGTTAGTTATTTTTCCTATTTAAAGATTTGGTTTTCAGGTTATTTGGTTGTTCATTTTTAGTACGATTAAAGTACAATATTTTTTAATTATTTTGCAAACTATGATTTAAAGTATTAGGTATACAAAAATAAATAAATGAACAAATACAGATATGTTGGTCTTGTAATATTTCCAAGCTAATTTAATCTTCCTTTGCATTTAATATAGGAGTATCAAAAAGTTTCACCCTTTTACAAATATTAAGGGTATTCGCTGAAAGAAGGCACTATTTTATGTGCGGGTCGAAGTACTAGTAGCACATTAAAAAAAATTGATTATTGACATTGGAATTAAAAACAGTTTTAGTAGCAGTTTCAAACCAATTGTTAGCGCGTATATATGATAAAATTGTTAGTATAATTTTTAGTTAAATAACATCTGCATATGCAAATAGATAATCTGTGATTGTGTCGCACTCGTTGGAGGAAGTCCATCTAAGTATTTTGAATCTACACTAGTCCGGAAAGTGAAATTATTTTCAATTTAGTAGATTTTTTGTGTCGCTCTTACACAATAAGTACTGTATGTCTACTTGTAACGAAAATTTATTTATTTAATCGTTGTAAAAGTGTATGCATTATATAGAAAGTTAATTGTTAAAGTTAAGGAAAGTTAATAAATTGACACAGAATTGATGGACTTAATGGAAAATTATTCGTATTATATGACATAATGCATACACCTACTTCAATAACAGTTGTTTATGATTATGCCATGATTAGTCGACATCAGTTTTAAAGTTATAAGTTTAAGGAGGTCCTGGGGCTGGCTAGCCATTTGCGCGAAACCAATCCTTGACCTTCCGACTCCTATGTTTAGGATCATTATCCTGCTGGTACACCCATTTCATTGACATTTCCTCTCTGCAATACGGTAACATAACGTTCTGCATTATTTCCACGTAATTCATGGTGCCCATTATGCCATCAATTTTGTGTATAGCGCCTGTGCCATAATATGACAAGCATCCCCATACCATTACTTGGAAACCCCTTAGTTTTTATAGTGCATTGTGGCTGATTTTTGGTGCCAGGTAAACGTGTAACATATTGTTGTAAACTCGTGCCGCCACACAAAACTGTTTTAAACTTGTCAGTCTATAAAATAGGTCTGGTCATGTAAAAATTATCCAGTAACTTAATTTCCGAAAATTCGGTCTCCAAGAAAAAAATCTCAAAAAAAGGACATGAACGCAAAACCAGTAACAATTTGCAAGTTTTACGAACTACTGATTAAATTGTTGGCAAGGAAAAATCACGAAAGTTAAAAATATGTTTTCACTTGAGCTACTTCGTATTAAATAAAAAAAAAAAGCAAAATAACGAGCTTAACATCACATGTTTTATTTCATCCATAATAATTTGTTCCATCCCAGCATTGCTGTCAACTGAAGAACATTCCTTCAGCAATTGTACTGTTGAGGCAATCACAGTTTTCTTCATATTTTCCTTGCTTCCGTCTATGAGTGTATGTATGTATTATATACTTATATCGCCTCGCCAAATTTAGTTAGAAGCACAAGCATAAAACACAAAAGATACCTTCAATACTTTCAATTTGTGTTTTGGAAACTGCCGCAATATTGACTGGAGACAGGTTCAGAAGTACAGATGTAGTTCTATATCACTGGCCGATTCCTATTTAATATAATATATGACTTCAAATAAACTTTATAAATTGTATCTAAAATATATTTACTTATATTTTCCATTTTAATCACCATTTTTATTTAAATTTAGAATTTTGACTCAACTCGCATTTTAATTCTTGTTTATTTTTACTTTGCGATCAGCTGTTTTTTTTTCACTTGCAAATTCTTACAATTAAAAATGTATCCAGTAGAAACTTGCAACTTCCCCTCAAAATGAAATGTCATTTTGTTTTCTGACTTTCCCCTACTTTGCAAGTTTTTTGAATACATGAACACCAAAACGTGATAATTTGCAACAATTGTTACAAACTATTTGCTTCATGAACAGACCTAATATCACGCCACATGTCAGCTGTCCAGCTAGCATATTTTCTCACAATTTCAAACGTTTTGCCTTACGTTTTGGTGTCAGGAGTGGCTTTTTTCGTGGGTTCTTCTTCTCTTCTTAATTGGCGCTATAACCGCTTACGCGATTTTGGCCGAGTTTAGCAAAGCGCGCCAGTCGTTTCTTTCTCGTGCTAACCGGCGCCAGTTGGACACACCAAGTGAAGCCAAGTCCTTCTCCACCTGATCTTTCCAACGCAGAGGAGGCCGCCCCCTTCCTCTGCTACCACCAGCTGGTACCGCATCGAATACTTTCAAAGCCGAAGCGTTTGTATCCATTCGGACGACATGACCCAGCCAATGTAGCCGCTGGATCTTTATTCGCTGCGCTATGTCTATGTCGTCGTAAAGCTCATACAGCTCATCGTTCCATCGTCTGCGATATTCGCCATTGCCAACGTGCAAAGGTCCAAAAATCTTACGCAGAATCTTTCTCTCGAACACTCCAAGCGTCGCTTCATCGGATGTTGTCATCGTCCAAGCTTCTGCGCCATACGTTAGGACGGGCATGATGAGAGTCTTGTAGAGTGTTAGTTTTGTTCGTCGAGAGAGGACTTTACTGCTCAGTTGCCTACTTAGTCCAAAGTAGCACTTGTTGGCAAGAGAGATTCTACGTTGGATTTCAAGGCTGACATTGTTATTGGTGTTAATGCTGGTTCCTAAATAGACGAAGTCTTTTACAACCTCGAAATTATAACTGTCTACAGTGACGTGGCTGCCGATACGCGAGTGCGCCGACTGTTTGAAGACAGGAGGTACTTCGTTTTGTCCTCGTTCACCACCAAACCCATTCGCTTTGCCTCTTTGTCCAGTTTGGAGAAGGCAGAACTAACAGCGCGGCTGTTAAGGCCGATGATGTCAATATCATCGGCATACGCCAGCAATTGTACGCTCTTATAAAAAATTGTGCCTGAGCGATTAAGTTCTGCGGCTCGTACGATGCTCTCCAACATCAGGTTAAAGAAGTCACACGACAGCGAGTCACCCTGTCTGAAACCTCGTTTGGTATCAAACGGCTCGGAGAGGTCCTTCCCAATTCTTATGGCGCTGCTGGTGTTGAGCAACGTCATCTTACATAGCCGTATTAGTTTTGCGGGGATACCAAATTCAGACATCGCGGCATACAGGTAACTCCTTTCCGTACTGTCGAATGCAGCTTTGAAGTCGACGAAAAGATGGTGTGTGTCGATTCTCCTTTCATGGGTCTTTTCCAAGATTTGGCGTATTGAGAATATTTGGTCGATGGTAGACCTTCCAGGTCTGAAGCCACACTGATAAGGCCCAATCAGTTGGTTGACGGTGGGCTTCAGCCTTTCACACAATACGCTCGCTAGAACCTTATAGGCGATATTTAGAAGACTGATCCCGCGGTAATTGGCATAAATTGCAGGATCGCCCTTCTTATGGAGTGGGCAGAGCACACTTAAATTCCAATCGGCAGGCATGCTTTCATCCGACCATATTTTGCATAGAAGCTGATGCATGCACCTTACCAGCTCCTCGCCGCCATGTTTGAATAGCTCACCCGGCAGTCCGTCGGCGCCCGCGGCTTTGTTGTTCTTTAGCCGCTTTATCGCTATTCTCACCTCGTCATGATCGGGCAGCGGAACGACAATTCCGTCGTCAACGATTGGGGTATCGGGATCTTCACTTTCTCGGTGACATGCGCAGCTGTCACTGTTTAATAAGTTCGAGAAGTGTTCCCTCCATAATTTAAGATTGCTCTGTACGTCAGTCACCAGTTCGCCGTCTTTGTTCTTACAGGAGTTACGAGCTTCGTGGGTTACGAGCTGATAATCCAGCTCCCTGTAGTCTTCTACGTACAGTCATGTCGGAAACATTTAAGTCCATCTTTCTTTGAATTTATGTGGCTTACACTTGTGATTCTCTTTGTAGCAATTTGGATAATTCTGCGATCGTTTTGCAGGGAAGTTTTTCGTTTTCCTCCTCTTTTGCGGCTTTTCCGCAAATTTGATTGCATTCGAAATCGTTTTTGCTGAGCATAAAAAATAATTTGTATTTTTGTGTAAGATCTTTCATCTGCTCTCAATTTCAGAATCTGGTTTTTGTGGTGCAGCGTTTCGCTCAACCCACTATAATCAAAACCATAAGAAATATATGAATTACACTCGCCAAAACTAAAAAAATATATAAAATAAAAATAAAAAAAACGTACTTTCGTCTTAATCTGTGCGAAATTTAATTAATATTCCTTGTGTAAACTATTTCAATATTGTATTGAAAAGCATAACGGCGCCAACAAAAAATCGTTATTTACGTAGTTGCCAGATTTATTCAGAACTCTACACATCTGAAATCACTTGACTCTTCGTAGTTATTTGATATTCAAATTTTCTTTTGTATGATTTAAAAAATGTTTGGAAAAAATTGGCTTAAGGGTACTGCTATTTTCATGTTCTCAGCTGTACATATCTCGTCGCTGTGATAGCAAATAATAAAATAAGGAGACACAAATTTGCATACAGACAAAAAGCTTTTGCGTACTACATTTAGTACGTATGAAAATTATCTCTGTAAAAGTCAAGGCTAAAGTTGAAATGTCATTACCAACATTCATTTCTCACCTTTATTATTATCTATGTATGTATGTATCCGAATGTTTCATTGTACCAGAACCAGTATATAATTTTTATACACATATGTATGTACCTATGTTAAGACTGTGTTTATTAACTGTCATATTACAGTTTTAATTGACATGATATGTAGGTATGCTTGTATGATTTTTTTTAATTACAAACTTATGAATGGATTTCATCATATAGGTTTTTAGTCTACTAAAAGTATTTTAAATAAAAACACTGCAATTATTAGCTAAACGCGGTTAAAGTCTGGTTTCATGAATATGAGTTACAGAATTTGCTATAATATGTATGTACGCAAGTAGTTAATTGCTTTCAAGCATTGCAAAACTGGTATTGCAATATTTTTAATTGTCTCAATATGCTTTATAATAATGCTAATTTATATGCAAGTTGTGCATAGAGTATTTATTTACATGGACATTAACTATCATTTTTTACGTTGCAATCATAGATACGTTCATATATGTATACATACATATGTACATATAATCGAAACCTTCCGCAATACCCCGGCCCACCCGCCTTCAAAATGCTAGTCATGATCTTTATCGATAACCCATTACTAATAATGCGCATAGATTTAAAAGCCGTGAAGTTTATAGTATTTATCATTATTAGAGCTTAAGCCATATTTATTCTCTATATTTAGCTCTAAATGTTGCTTATTTAAATATTTAATCTTATTCTAAAATAACAATTAATGAATTTGTTTCTAAAATATTTCTAAATACATATAAAGTTATTATAACGCCTATGATTACCTTCCATTAAAAATAGCTTTATGTTTCTCATTGGCCTGTTGAAAGGTTTTTACTTTCTTTCACCGATATAACCGAACGAACTCTGCATGATTTTCGACTTCGGCGTTTACTTAGACTTAGATTAGATTAACGACAATATATGTACATATATAAGCTATATAGAGATAATTGACGCGTACACCCTTTATTGGTTGTTTGCCCGAGCCCCACTTCCAATTTGTTTTGTGTGTCTTCATGTTTTCCCTCAAATGGAGAAACCTACAGTTTAATTCCCCCTCCGGACGGCAATTAAATAACATTGTTTTTGTCTATGCAGCAGCAGGCAAAGCCGTTGTCTACCTCGTCTAACAGTACTGCCTCGATCTGTTCTGTACAAAAAGGATATACATACATATGTACTTGTACATTAGGGCGGGTCGATTTAAAAATCGCTCATTGCTCTGTGAAAATCGTATTCTAGGGATCAAAATAAGAAACTGTGCCGAAGGAACCATACCTCTAAAACGAATTCTGATGTCCCCCAATTTGGGTCGAACGAACGGAGTGCTCCAATCGAGTCTAAATGTATGACCGGCCCCCACTATCTTTGGACGGCCGATCCACCCATGCCAGGGGCACACCCCCTGGAACTCCCCTGGGGGGTTCCCCATACAATCATTTCAAAATATCACCATTTTTGGCCTTTACATGAGAAAAGAAACTAAAAAGTTCAACCCAAATTGGGGGACATCAGAATTCTTTTTAGAGGTATGGTTCCTTCGGCAAAGTTTCTTATTTTGATCCCTAGAATATGATTTTTACAGAGCAATGGGCGATTTTTTTGGCTCCCCACAAATCGACCCGGCCTATTGTACATACATATATGTGGGCTTTTGGGGATATACCTATTTAGCTTTATCAGTTTTTGTTTTAGACCAATTATTTCCGATCGTTCATTGAACAACTTTATATCAAATTTTAATTAGATAACTTGTATTATTTGGGGAAAAAGAAATCCATTATTTTCTCAATAGATGGCTGCGGTGATCGATGTCTCGTAAAGAATCGTTCAAAAAATTTAAAGTTTATGCTTGTCGTCAAGGTGACATTTCACACTAAAAAAATTATTTTGCTTGTGTTTTTTTGTGTGCCTCATTCAGTTGTGTACATTTTACAGTTTTTCTTTGATAAAGGCGAAAATGCAAGTCAGGTCGCTGAAATTGTGATACGGCCTTTTTGATGTTAATCAAAATGTCGAAAATGTCAATAATCGAAGTTGACCGACATGTTAATAGTCGTAGCATCGCCCAGAAGCTAAAGATCCGCCATAAAACAGTTTTAAACCATTCACAATTCACATAACGCTATCGACGTTGTACCCACTTGGCAACAGAGGAGGAAATATACTCTTCGTTGGAGAACTTTTAAGTCACAAAACTCAGTAAAGCGGCTTTGGCACTATTTAAGAAAAATAAGTATTTTAAACAGCTTGTGAGGATATCTCATTTATAACTTCTTGAATTGCTAAATGTACTTCCATTTTATTGGGTAAAAATTGTCGTCAGCTTCATGTTCATTGCTTTAACATTCTTCCACCTAAACTTTGGACAAGACTGCAACAACTTCGTGTAAGCTTAAACGGCATTTGTTTCAGCACCTGTTTATGTATTTGAATGAATAAAGTGTCCTGTGCTCTATCCAGACTAGTATATTTTTTGGTATATCAGTTTTGAAGCTTACTTTCATTTACATATACATTCATAATTGCTTACGTACACATGTGTGTGGATAGTAGCTATTTATTATTTATATTATACTTTAGTACTCGTATGGAAATCATCAAATTTTGACCAAAATTAATTTTAAGATTTCCAATAATTAAGTCAGCCAACGCTAAGCCGTAAAGAATTCGAATTTCAAATCTAACTAACGGAAGTATTATAAACTACGGAATGCTGCTTTTTGTTCTTGTTGTCGTTGTTATTCTCTACTGTCGCTTCGTGATTCTCAAGGTTTGCAATTAAAGTTTTCGATTGATGCAAGAACATACATACAAACATATGCACACGTCTATAATTGTATGTATATCTGTATGTTTTGCATCTACAAATGTATCTGTGTGCTTATGAACATACCATTCAAATGTTAGCACAAGAGTTTATATCAAACAAGCACCTCTGCGCTTGCGTTTGTATTGATGTTTTTATTGTGCTATTTTATAAACATTATAACGATGGCATTGTTTATGGTAATAATTATTTTAATTAAAAACAAAAAGCCTTATGTATATGCATATGTACATACGCAAATATAACTTCATCTCTGATATATAACCATGAACTAATCAATAGGACTATAAGTTCGAACTTTCTTTATATATCATATATCACACACCAACCGCAGATCGAAAGATTACTTCGATTAACCCTATTTGTGAAGCTCGCATTGCACAAAAAACAAGCTCAGACTTCAGACACTGATACACATTGATAAGAATGTAATTTATTAACAAGAACGTATTAGGCGTTGCTGTTGTTGTAGCAGAGGTATTCAGATTTAGCTCGGTAAAGAAATATATATATTTTTTTAATAGTACGATTATTATTGATTGTATATATCATATATAAGTATGTAAGTATTTCGCTCAGTATTGACGGTGAAGAAATTGATGAAATAAGCTCAATACGATCGTTAAGTTCGTAGAAAGTCTAGCTAGGTATATTTTATGCCTGAGCATTTCTCTTTCTCTCGGAAATGCGGACAATTCGTGGGCATGTTAGTTAACTATTTTTTATAGTTCGTATGTTAGCTAGTTGCGAACAAAATAATTTAATTAACACAATGCCATTGCAGTTTTCAGTACTTCGATTTTAGAAGTTAAACATTTACTGTACAAAATCAAAATTGTCATTATGTATCTTACTTTTACTTTTACTATTTTTATTCATCAAATTTTTTCATATTCATACATATATTCATGTGTACATATGTAGGCAGGCATCCTGCTTCAATTACTAAAGGTTTGCTCACTTGTGGCATTAGAATTTTAGAATTTTGACACTCCATCATAGCCTAAACAGGCAGCTTGATTCCGAGTTAATTCGGATTAACTAATAGACTGAATTCTCATAATTTAAGCGGATTAGGGGATTTTCAATGACAACATTGCCGAAAAACGATACTTAATATCTGTTATGAATGAAAAAATATCAAAATTTCAAAGAGAAGAGAACAAGAAAGTCTAAATTCAATGCTAGTTTGCACTAACAGGTTCGAAATTACATTAATTTTGTTGAAATTCCGGAGTATTTTGAGAAATTGCAACTTAAGTTGTTTTTTTTTTAATAAATAGTTATTTTTTAGTATCGGGGGACCGTATTTGTTGCCTGCGATCAATCTGTTGGTGACAAAACTATCCAATAAACGAATCAGCTCTTCACTAATCCGCGTAACAACCGTCTGTCACACTAGGCTATTAGAAAAGATTGCCTTTAAAAACAGAATAAAATGAAATCCCTTTTGGTGATAATAGTAACAAAAAAGTACCTTTTTACTTAAATGCAAAGAAACTGCACACGGTTTAAAACATAATTTGAAATTAAGATTTGCATGTAAATAAATTATTAGGCATCTTTCTGGTCTAGAGACGTGAAAATTGAAGGCGTTCAAAATTGAAGAAACACAATCGATATCAATTGAAAATCATTTTTATTCATTAGATCAATTATTTATTTACAAAAACAAATCAAAAATATTTTTTTCAATGACAATAATAAAAAAATTGCGTCCACGGACGTAACACATGCCACTGGCGTAACTAATTGGGCTGCTCAGGTACGTCTGAAAAAAAAGTTCGGTCGATTATTCATCAGGAGATATGTCGCTACGTTGGGTAGCAGATTTACAAACAAACAAAATTCTAGATATTTTATCTGTTTACTAGCTTTAACCCGCGGCCCCGCTCGCGTAGGAGTAGGTTTGAGGGATTTGATATGTATATAAAAGAATTACAAACAATAATTTCATAGAAAATAATATTTTATTGATAACCATAATATTACAATACCCGGCATTCGTTGCTATGCCTCGTTGAATAAAATCAAAACAACCAATCAGAAAAATATCAAGCAAAATTATTTTTATTAATCTTCTATCTCAAACCGTTTTTGAACTTTGGATTTGGGTTATAGTTGAACAGCTTATGCGGATTATGAAGTCTAGAGTGTGCTATAAATAGTGGGAAATAGGAAAAACTAAGATTTTTTAGATTAAATTTAAACAAATATTCGATTATTAGTGACGAATGAGAGTGGTGGCGCGGCCTGGGGGCTGTGCGAAGGGAGTTCCATCATAAAAACATGCCTACAACCTTCATTGGGTAAAAAATATGAATGTATAAAAATTTTTTCGTCATTTGGTGTTGTCGTTTCGTAGTGATGCGCGGACAACGTACAGACATTCACCTTTATAGTATAGATTGGAAAAACAAAACAAAAAGATTTTTTTTCACGTTCTCGCTCTTAAAAAAAAATAGAAAAATTTATTATAAAATTATAATTCTGCTACCCGCGAACTAGAAATTGTTCAACTAAATCCAATAACTATATTTTGTGAAGTAATTTTTCCATTGAAAACGGATTCGTAATTATTTGTATTAACTTATTTACTAAAGCTAATTTGTCATTATATAAATAAAGAAAAGAAACATCATACTATATTCCCGACAAAAAAAAAATAACGCAGAATTTACGAGTATATACATACCAATTAGGATATGGGCTATAAAACACGAGTGTCGCTGTTGCGCGGTTAAAAACCTGTAAGCAAAAAGTTTCCCTTTTTAAATAGTAATAGAGTCTATTGGCCACTGGTTTGAACTTATGTCTGTATGACGCACTTGAGAAAGAAGTGTCGCTGCACTGGACAGCACAAGGCTCAAATCAGCACTCAAATAGCCTAATCAATGTAAATTTTTAATTTATTTAAGTAATAATCCAAATTTTCTAAAATACTTACTCAAATTCACGCAGTCAGAAAATGAAATGTTAGCGAATATGCAAAAATCAGATATCAATGATACAAATGGATATGTTTGTTCTACAAATTTTACTTTTCTTCCACTTTTACTCTAAATTTCTAGAGTTAGCAATACAGTTTCTTGCTATCTCTTAGCCGATTTGTCAAGAGGGAACAAGAAAGCTGCCTACTGAGCAAACTTTTTATTGTTGAATCATGGGTACGCATATTAGCTGCCATGCAAACCCAAATATTTGAATACTTATAAATAAATACTTTAAATAGATATGTATGTCAACTTCCTGTCAGTTGTTGTAATGCATATTTTTAAGTGCGATTGCTCCCAAAGTACATTCACAAAGGTTGAGTGCAAAGCAGCCCCCACTTCTGAATAAAATAAATTTAATAAGTTTCCTGCCAAGCTTATACACATTCGTCACATTAAGAGTTTCTTTTGAATATGTTAATTGATTTTGCTTTTATTTGTCTATTATTATAAACATAACATTGACCTTGCCTTTTGCTGCTTAACATTGCTGTTTCTGCTGCTGTCAGATACCGTTTTTCAACAAAGTAAGTTTTTTTTTTTGTTTTTTGGTTTAATATGTATTTAGTGTATCTACATATGTGTGTATGTATTTTTCTCCGCAAATTTAAATTTTAAGTAGCGTCATTCAAAGCCGTTGCCCTTGCCTCATGCGTTTCACAGTCATCGCTGTGTTAGCCATATGCGCGCTGAGAGTTGTATTGTTTAATTGAAATAACTTTGTTCGTTTGGCATTTCGGGAGTACATAAATGGGTATTTTCAACTTTTTCTGAAGTGAAAAACGCATTAAGAACAAACTTGTTTGCGTAGAACAAAATATATTTAAATTAAACAGCTCCCAGATTGCTTGATTTCAGATTTAATAAAGGAAATTATCCTTAATTTGCTGCAATATGTAACAGCATAAAACATTCCCGATAATTTTGGCAGGTATCTACTGCGGAAGCGACAGTCCACGGCTGGATTTAAATTCTGGTCTTTCCGGTAACGCAGAACTCCGATCCGATTGATTCTATTAAAAAAAAATTGTTTTTGTTTTTAAAGTTATTCCATATACATACTTACATACATAAACATCGGTACCTTAATATAGAAAAACCCCTCCTCATCGAGTTTTTAACGATTTTGATATATAACCTCTAAATGCACTTTCTTTAAAAAAAGTGTTTGCAATATTATGGAAAATAACAGTAATAAAAGCATGAAAAAAGCCTTAATTAACTAAACCCCCGTTCTATGTAAATATGCATTCAGTTTTTTCCTTCTCTTTTAAAATAACAAAAATATGAGTTACAGGGCTCGGCACTCGAAGTGTAACCAATTAAAAAGGCCATACATTTAGTTTGGAAAACTACTTTTATTCTATTCAAAGTAAAAAGTGTGTGAAAATAATACAAAATTCAGATTCAATTTATTTTTGCTCGATATGGCCTTGAGACAGTCTAGAAACGAATCGTAAGCTGCTCGAGACTGCGCAGCTCCTCGAGACTGGTGAATCTCTTAGTTCGGATCTTGCTCTCCAAAATGGCCCAAAAAGAAGAATCCATCGGCTTCGCGTGTGGTGAATTTGGAAGCCATTGTGTGGGTGTTATAAGGTTCGGAACGTTGTTTTTTAGCTATTCTTGGTTCACTTGAGCTTTGTGAGACCGAAATGTTTGTCTGCTCATGGCTTCAAAGCAACCGACTTTCCCGATAATATTTCGCATTTACCTTGACTCCAGGCTCGATGAAAACGATTGAAGAGCGCCCATCTGCGGTCGAATAAACCCTATCGTTTTGGGAGTTTACGAATTGCTGAATTTGAAAGATTGTCTCATCAGAAAACACAATGTTCACCGCTTTCGGCCAAGCGAAGCAACTCTTTCGCTCTCTCAAGTCTGACTTTTTGCTGCTTTGGTGTGAGATCATGCGCCTTTTTGGATCTTGTAAGGCTTGACTTTGAGATCATTTTTCAGTATGTGGCGGATGCTACGCTCAAATATTTTCAGTTCTTTCGCCATTTGATTGGCACTTCGTCGGGAATTTCGCTCAAGTCGCTTCTTCACTTTTTGAACCATTTTACGTGACGTTGCAATCTTTTGATGACCACCTCCATAACGTTTCTCGATACTACCAGTATCATTGTAACGATTTTATTTTTCCGCGTTTACTTTCGGCAAAATGCTTGCGCGAGCTTGTAAACAATACTCTGTACTGTCATTTAACCAACTAAAAGACAGCTGATGCCCGTACATCGCTGCGCGAGCGGTTTGAAGTTGGTTACACTTCGAGTGCCGGACCCTGTAGAGCCTTTCTATTTTATATGGTATAGCTTGTGATTTACAAAAACACAATAAAAACAATTCAGTTAACTTTTTGCCGGACAAATCTTAGGTGGTATTCAGCCTTGAGTATATATGTATGTACACATATAAATGCACCTTTCATTTTAATATTTTCAACGGTAAATTAGCCTCTATACATTCTAAGTCTAATCGCTTATTTTATTTATTTTATTTAAGCTCATTTTGTACTATTTTATTTTATTTGTAGACGAAAACAGTTGGAGAATCTTTTAAAAATGTATGAGAATCATGAAAATGAAATGATCAACGCGCTCGATGCGGATTTGCGTCGCCCCAAGCAAGAAAGTTTAATTGTTGAAACAGAATTTCTCAAGAACGATATCAAACACATTCTATATAATTTAAATGATTGGGTAAAACCCGAAACGGTGAGTACACGAAGAAACACGACTTTTTTTGTTTTTGCTTTATTCTTAAACTGAGTATGTATACTTATTATTTTTTAAAGTGATAAATAAAATTATGAATATATAATTGGAAAAATAATATTTGTATTTCCTTCATTTCTATGCCAGCCTGAAAGGTCGCTGGTGAATTTACTGGACGATGTACAAATCTTTAATGATCCCTACGGCGTGGTTTTGGTGATAGGGGCATGGAATTATCCCTTACAATTGCTGCTTGTGCCTGTTGCAGCTGCTATAGCCGCGGGCAACTGTGTCGTAATTAAGCCTAGTGAAATTGCAACCAACTGTGCTAAATTTGTAACAGATATGATACCTAAATATTTGGATAATGTATGTCAATTATGGAATAATTTCAATCACCAAAATAATATTTTAAACTTTATTGTCCTAAACTAAATAGGATTGCTATCCAGTCATTTGTGGTGGGCCTACCGAAACTGCCGAATTGCTCAAACAACGTTTCGACTACATTTTCTACACTGGCTCCACAAGAGTAGGTAAAATCATACACGCTGCTGCCAACAAGTATTTAACGCCAGTGACTTTAGAATTGGGTGGTAAAAGGTGTTTTATTCACACGTTTCGCACTTATTGCCTTGCCTAACAGACATTCAATTCTAGCCCCTGTTATATTGACAAATCTGTTGAATTGCGCACAGCTGTAAAACGCATCCTATGGGGCAAACTGATCAATTGCGGCCAAACATGTATAGCGCCCGATTATGTGTTGTGCTCAAAAGAAATACAAGACAAGTTCATTGTCGAAGCCAAAGAAGTCCTCAAAGAGTGGTATGGCGAAGACATTAAAAGCAGTCCAGATCTCAGTCGTATTATCAATCATAATAATTTCCAGTAAATACTATATTAATAACAGATTTAGCATATAAGTAGGATGCTACTATAGTGCTTTATTTTTAACTTTTTAGACGCCTACTTGGACTGATGAAGAGTGGCAAAGTTGCTGTCGGCGGGAATTATGATGCTTCTGAACGATTCATTGAGCCAACAATTCTAATTGATGTCAAGACTGAAGATCCTATTATGCAAGAGGAAATCTTCGGACCAATTTTGCCAATTTTCTCAGTGGAAAATGCCTTCGATGCAATCAAATTCATAAACTCCAGGTAATGTAATCTTGAAAGATAGAAACAAGATTTAGAAAATGTGAAGTGTTGTGTATGGAATTGTATTTACCTAAACTTTGACTTCTCTTGGTTATCGTACACCCAACAGAGCGTAAACAAGATAAATTAATTGTATTGATTTTTAAAATAGACTGTGACTTCATTCTTAAAGATTATCCAGCATCATAAAAAACTTGCTTCGCCTAACACAAATCCGTCAAATAATTTTTTTGAAGCATTTTGAGTCATCATATATAGTATGACCCGGTCGGCGCCCGCCGTACCCAAATGGATTGGTGCGTAATTACCATTCGGAAGCGCGGAATTTCGAAACCCCGGGCACGAAACACCAAATGATAGAAAAAGTTTTTACTAACAGCGGTCGCTCCTCGGCAGAAATGGCAAACCTCCGCGTGCATTTCTGCCATGAAAAAGCTCCTCATAAAAAATATCTGCCTTTCGGAGTCGGCTTGAAACTGTAGGTCCCTCCATTTGTGAAACTACATCAACACGCACGCCACAAATAGGAGGAGGGCTCGCACGAATTCCTTGTACATAGTATGACCCGATGCTATGTATATAAATATCATGAGATATGGCTCAGTAAAGACATCTAGGAAAAAATAAAGAATTTTTTACTTCACCTATTGCACTAAAGAGCATTGTCCTTTTGCAAGTCCGATAACCTATTAGCATCTTGATGAAATCTTCATCGATCGTAGTTGTTGTTGCTGTGTTTGCATATTTTTTTACGTACATGTGCGGGGAATGCTGCTGAAGTGGCAGTCCTTGGCCAGATACAACCCGGGTCGTTCCGGTTACGTAGAACCGACTGTCACGGGAACAATCCATCGAAGTATTTTATCTTGGGTGAAATGTTCAATTCCTCATGCTATGTCACTATTAGTAACTGTTAGTGTTCGGTCAACACTAGTGATATATGCGGCATATTTATAATATTATATAAACTTGCGGCAGCCAAAAAACAGGATAAACGACAGTGAGCCAGCCATTGAGAACGTGCTTATTTGACAATTTGTGTCTGAAGTAATTTATATGTATGTGTTAGTAGTTTGCTTCTATTAACCCATAGGAAGTAAATGAGGTAAAAGTACCGAAGAATTTCATATGATATTTCAAACAAAATTATCGAAAATAAGATAAAAAAATGAGTTTGAAATAAAACTCAATAGTTCTATAAAGTTTTTTTTATTTATAGCAACCTTGTTTTTGTATTGCTTTAAAACTTTGCTTTTGCTTTTGAAAGACAACCTGTTGACTTAGTTGTAGCCAATTGCGACATTGCGGCACATAAATATTTAAATATTTTTTTACTGTTAATAGTTTTTCCGTTCATTTCTAAACATAGATTTTCCAAAAGTATTAGATCACTTAAAAATTGTGCTTTTGCTTTGATCAAATTTCCCCCTTTTTGTTCCATCCATGACCATCCAATCTCGTCCGAAAATTGAGATTGGCCAATACTAAGTTTTCAACACTATGCATAAAAACTCTAAAAAAATATCGAGTTACTTAATGTTTTTGCACGAATTTCGCAATATTGGTTTTTTAATTTCATTGTTTTATATTGCACAAAATATTTATTTTCCAATTTTTTAAGGTAATTTCATGGAAATTTTCAACCATTCAAACGAATAGTCAAATAAGCATAATAATGACTTGACTACTTGGTAAAACCAAAAACAAATAAGGGAGTCGAAATAGTTTAATTAACCCGGCGTTCGTGGCTACTGGGTAAAAAATACCACAGAGATAATAAAACCACTTCTAACTTTTTTTCTACAAAATATCGTGACCAGCCGCTTCAAGTACCTTTCTGCATAGAAACAAAGACGCGCTCCCTACGTAAAATAAATATTTAATTAATTATACAGCTATATATTATGTGATAATTTTTACCCGGTTGCGACCGTTTGTGCTTGTAATTGCATAGCGACAAACCCCGGGTTAAATAAACTGTGACTTCATCCTGCATGGATTTTTATAGTTTTGCAAATATTTTTTAATACGATCTTCTCTCGCTATGTGTACGATAACCAAAGCACTTGGTTAATACCAAGGTTTTTCTTAATTCTTGCCTATGACGTATGTATTTCATTTTTTCTCATTTATTAATTTTATTTATTGTATACATGTCTCCACATTAATGTGCGTCCAAAAAAAACAAAAAATCATTGCATTACAAACAAAATTATAACACCAAAAATTATACACCATTCAACACCCAAATAAACATGCAAACGTACACAGAGAAGCACCACTTTGCGCGTATATATTCACAGCGGACGCTGCGGTACAAAATTTATTTACACGTGACATCCAATCGGGCGGAATGTGTTTGAACGATACTATAATGCATTATGCCGGTAAGCGAAGACTGTATTGAAGCAAGCAAAAATACAAAAGCAAAGATACACCGATTCCTTTAATTGTGTCTACTTGCACAGGTGCAATGGCTCCTGTTGAATTGCCCGTTTATGCTCCTCTATTAATTTGTACAGCTATAAAATTCCCAAAAACAAAGTGGTGTTGGCGCGTAAAACTCCCATCTGCTAAGGCCTAGAATATGCAAATATTTTGTAAATATATTTTATTTGTTTTCTTTTTAGAGACGATTTAAATCCTGTATATACATATGTATTTGGTTATGGGTTAGTTAATGAGTGAATGCCGGTATTTATGTGAAAAAATTGAAATTGAAAAATAACACAAAATCGGAGTTGGTGCTACTAAATTAGTGTGAACTTTGAATCTGACGATAAGTAATTGTTGCGTATACTTAAATTCATATCAATATTTGAAAGAGCTAAATTCAAATGTAGTTCATTTGCAAGCCCCATGAATTTAAAAAACAAATCAACACAAATCCTGTTGTTGACGTTAGAAAATTCTTCAATTTGAAAAAAAAAGAAAAATATATAGCAATTGAGAGCCACCTCTCGCGTTCATATCAACATAAACAAATTGTTGATTCAATAACTCTTAGGTTATAATTTTGTTTAGCTAAGTTGTATGATTTGTTAACTATAACAAAAAAGTTATGCTCGTAAATCGTATACAAATTGTTTACTCATATAGTTAAATACATGTGTATGTATGTGTCGTATTCACAGCTTTTGGTCGAAATCTTGAAATTTTCCATCAATATCATCACCTTCTTAAGCCTACATGCATATAAATATATGTACATACATACTTATAACATACATTGCTGTATGTACCCGTGTATGTGGTCATTCACTTTTATATATTTGATGTTGATGTAATATTGAACAGTAAAATATGAATCTTTGTAAATTAGGGAGAAGCCTTTAGTGGTCTACGTTTTCTCCAAAAATCCAAAAGTAGTTAAAGAATTAAGACAAAACACTACCAGCGGCGGATTTTCCAGCAATGAGACATTAATGCATTGTGGAGGTATTTAAGCATACAATTTCACATTTTTTTATTATTCACATAAAATAATAAATATGCACTTTGTCACCATGAGAATTTGTCATGAAAGTTCAAAATTGATGCACTATTAGTTTTTTTATTTACTTATTATTATTATCATCCTTTTTTTTATTTTGCACACAACTTTCAAGATTAGCAATATTTGGCATATCTGAAATAATATTTTTTATAGCACATTTGTTTTATTTTTTGGGCTTTTTGTTATGAACGAGTGATTTTGTTTCAAAATTAGCCAAAGCTCTACTCAAATGATCGGTAAATCTAAATTTTGCATTGCAAAATAAAACATATTTAATAAAGATTTAATTATTTCTAAATTAACTAATATTTATAATTATTGCAATTATTTTTGAAAAATCATATAATATATGTAGATAAACATATAAATATGGCTGGAAAAATGTCTGTGCTTGAATATATCGTGCCTAAATATATCGCTTAATACATAAATAATTATAATATATAACTAGAAAATACTAAAAAGTAAATAAGTTTGTGCACTATTTTCTCTTAATTAATTAACTCAACTCAACTTTTATATGTGCTTATTAACATTTTGCTGTTGCGCTACTTGTTGGCTAATTTTTTTCGGTCCATTATAAACAAAAGCTTCAGTTTCTGCTTCTAACTTTTAAAAAGTGTAATCGCATGATAAATATTTACATTATTTATTTATTAATTGAACTCTTCCTTTTACTGCTAACCATATTAAATAAAACTTTTGTGAAACCGGTCCGAGCGTTGCAAAATTCAATGGGGAGGTCTGAATTATCAAATACACAGAGAAAAATGTGCCACCAAATGATAATTTTTAATGAAATATCGTTTTACTTTTGAACTTTTTTGCTAATAAATTATGTTCTTAAAAAATTCTTATTTCGTCATGAAACAAATTGGGGAAATTCTATAAAATAACAGATTTTGTAAATAAACGATAAACGAATCGAGAGACGGTAGGTATGTAAACATCCAATAATAGTATTTAGCCAAAGGCAAATCTATTCAAGCTGGTAGCATTCGAGCAACAACAACATTTTTTTAATTCGCACTGTGAAGAGAAAGAGAATAGCAGAATGGAATGAATGACAAATATACAAAATTAGTTTGTGGCGCATTCACAACCATTGTATAGAAACACAAATGAAAACACACTTCTTCCTACCTAAAGCTACGGCGACAAGCTCTTGCATTTGCTGTACAGCAGCTTATATGTGTGCGTGTCGGGTGACACACGTACTTGTTTCGTCTCACACATACTTGTTGTTGGCTTTTGCATGATGAAAATCAAAATTTTTAGATTTTTTCGCGGGCAAGCGTCATGCACCCAACACGCACACATAAGCTGCTGTACAGCAAATGCAAGAGCGTGTTGCCGTAGCTGAAGTGTGTAATAGTATGAGTGCTTGACCATTTTAGCGGGGTTGCTATACCAAATTATAATTTTTACGGTAACATTAGAAGCAATAGAATATCAACATAAAAAATACAAAATAAAATATTTGACTTGGAAAATTTACAATAAGAAATATTTTTAATATAATTCTTAATTACAATAAAGCTTTTTTATTGAGAAATATCTAAATCTTCACGACAATATTTAGTCTTTTTGAAACGATTTTCTATGAAATGTAAAAATTTTTTATGCAACCATGTTACATAAAAGAGCGTTTTGAAATCAGTTGATCTCAGCATTTTTTACAACCAGCTGAGAGTGTTTTTACTTATAGAGCTGTACAATGTTCACAACACAACAACAATTTTCCGTCATTCAATTCAAGCAATCAACTACTCTAATCACACCACCTTTTATAGATACGCTTGTATTTAGCTGAATGAGTTTATAAGTTGAAGTTGATTTTGTCGCAAAGAAAATGTTCCCTAATTTCCCCGTGCCATTTTCTCTTCTTTCCATCCATTCGTTTTTTCAACATGGGGCAATTCAAAAACTTTGCTTAGATACTAATTTTTCGCTTCAATTACTAGACTCGGCGACAATGCCAACTGATCCCAATACACTTTAGCTCCCTCCTGTCCCTGCTTTAATTGTAATTTTTTCTTAATGCCATAGATTTTTTGTTTTTTGCTCAGATACATGCGGAACATTTTTTTTTCTACTTGGCACAAACGTTTTACTACCTCGGCTGTGTGCTTAGACGAGGAGTACTAAAGTACTCCCCAAAACCCTGTTTTCTGGTTTATTTTTAACAGGGACTGGCTAACTGAGTACTGAAACATACCAGATTCTACTCAAAATTTCAACACAGTCAATAGCACATGTTAAGCTATTGACAAAAAACAAAAGTGGCAAAGATTTCCTTCTACTATGGCGTAAATCTAAGACCTAACAAAGGATATTTACAGCCTCTTAAGTGTATGGGGATGAGAGAGTAGGTACTATTTCGGCGTATGAAAGCAAACATAGCGTACCTGTTAGCATTTACATAATTTATAATATGTCATCTACAAATATGAACTTATTACAACAAAAAAACTCCTAGATCCTTAACTTTAAAATATCGATATTTACTTTAAAACCAGAACTGTAATAGGATGAATTTATAATGTTACTCTTTTTTGAAAAAAAAGAACTATTTGGTAAAATTTTTCAACTTTCAAATATAGCTGGTTATTCAAACACCAAGAGAGCACCTCAATCAACAGCAGATTTTAGTTAAACTGAGTCCTCAACTTTAGAAATAGTAGGGCAGATTTCGAGATCATCTGCATAGAGCATCCTGATGGCTGGGATGTAATGTTATTAAGAACAACTGTACAAATCCAACCAGATAGATGCAATTCAATTTATTTCAAGCTGCGTATTTGTTAAATAAATTTGTATGATAAATCTTGTCGAATCTGTATTAGTAGTATCCAGTTGGAATCTGGCCTCAAAATTTGCAAGGTAATCCTCAGTAAAGATGGTTCGAAAGGGTACATCTTTCTTTCACAAAACTTAACTTAATAACTTAATTTGAACAACATACTCAAATTACTTAGCAATAGGTGTCAGCTTCGTTATTGGTCTATAATTTGAAACGTTGTTCTTATTTCCCCCTTTGAGGATTAGTGCAATATGTGTATTTTTCCCATGTTGAAGAAATACCCCGGTTGAAAATGATTATTCTCAATAGTAGTTGGTTCTTATTGACGCGTCTATATAACTTGCTTTTACGTTTTCGATCTAGCAGCAGGCTAAGTAAATGAAATAGTTAAGAACAATATCCCAATTAGGTTTAAAAAAGTTATAAAAATGTTTAATTCCTTAACGGCACATTACTCTATCAATACCAGTAGAGCAGTAAAAGGAACTTATCCTTAACACTTTGATTTCTTTCATTAAAGGGACAGATACCTGTAAACAGCCATATTTTCCCTGATTTTCATTAAAATTATTTAAAATGAAGAACAAAATTTTTTTTCAAAATTGGCATACAGTTTATTTATACATTAAAAAAATATAATTTTTTTTATTTTAATCATTTAAAATGGCGGATGTACACTAAATTCTTCCAGGAAAGTCATGGCGGGGCTTCTCAATCGGCGGGCATTGTAGCATCGGCGTCAGTGACCTGAATACAAAAACAAACCAAAAATTTGTTTGTTCATTAATGTCATAATTTCTATATAAATTAAAAAAAATGGAAAAAAAAATCGCGGAATAAAATGCTTAAAAAACATGAATTTTGGGGCGAATTTTCCTACTATTTTTGCTTCGAAAAAATTTCGAACACTTATATGCGCATAGAAAGTAATATCATAAAAAGGATGTATGCAAAATTTCATAGAGATCGGTCTATAACTTTTCGAGTTATCGTGTATGCCATTTCTAAAAATATATTAGTTTTGAGAAAAACGCGTCTAAAGTTTGAATACAAGCGCTCGAACGCAAAGAATAGAGTCGACACGGTTGACGATCTATAACATAAGAAATACTTAAATTTACGTTCTAAAAATTTTTTGACATATTCTTAAAGGATTATATTAACATTTCATGAACAAATTTTTTTCGTAATTTTACAGGTATCTGTCCCCTTAAACAATAGATCTGTATTGAATATACGCTTTTTAACAAAATATTTCTCTAAAATTGTTACTCAATCCGATTTTAAAACTATGCATGCAATTTTCTACTTTCAATTTACAACCAATTCAATCCATTATATTTTCCAATACTCAATAACTGCTTAGTAGCTTTATTAGTTTTATTATAATTTCTATATCAATAGAAGCATAATACAAAATTTATTAAACACTAATTGTAATACAATTTTTGAAAACCATCCTTAATAAAATAAATCATAATATTCACGTTTATATATTGTATTTTTACTGTTACAAAATCTAATATACATTTTCTACTATATAAGTGGACACTTTGCCTTTTGGTGGCGTTGGCTCCAGCGGCATGGGGCGCTATCATGGCAGATATGGATTTGAAACATTCACTCACAAGAAATCTTGCCTTGGAAAGGATTTGAATCCCTTGGGTGAAATTTTGGCGTCGTAAGTAATGTTACATAACAAGGAATGATATTGTTTTTGACGTAAAATTTTTTGTTTATTTTTCAATTTTAGTGGTCGTTATCCACCTTATTCAGATCGTAAATCATCGTTACTGGGATTTCTGTTGCGCAAACGTCGGCCCTTCCCCAAAATATATCTGTCACATTTATTGGCTGTTGGTCTGGGCGTTGGCCTCACAATACTCTTTACTCACTATATGCAGGTAATTATTGATTAATAACCTATTAACTTAGTTTATTACTTTTTTCGTAAAACTAAAATACAACGCACATAAAAATGCTTTTTTGAATAAAATTATTGGTTAACATATTATTTCACATACGCAACGCACACCCTCATATATGATATATAAATTTTGAAAATATCGACACATTAAAGGGCAAATTGTTCTCACGCTAAAATCGCTCGTTCGGAGTTCGTTCGATGTGCATCAAAGTGATCACCATTTCCCTCATGCAAGCGTTAACGGATTACTTATATAGATACGAGTATGGATATGTGTTTTAGCAGCCCGCATCGCTTAGTGGTAGTATCCAAATCGTATTTGTAATATACATCTGTGCTTTTGTATTTCTTTGGGAAGGCAACTCAGCACAATAATCGATATTTGGACCATTTAATTTGTTGTATACTTTGTTAAATGAAGAATTATTTTATTATACATCTTACACATTTACATACCATGTACACCCTGTTATAAAAATCAGTCCAAATTAATAACGATTCAATCATAAAAACTAACCCCACTCGCACATAAGGCATTCGCATATATAAAATTTAGAAATAAAGGTGTAACTAATTATAGATTGAAATTAAATTTACTTTCATTCTTATCACTTGTCCTTTGCAGAGTGGTTACGATAAGAAATGATTGTTCACTAAGAAAACAAAAACACAAAATTAGTTATACTGTCTAATACAGGCCGATGACTTTAAATCTATGTATTTCTAAAAAATGTTATTTAATATGTATTGTAAAGTTATTTTATATATAATAAAAAGGAATATAATTTGAACACACATTGTACACTTTTATTTGCAACATAAAGAACAGTTGTTTACCTCGTTACGAATAAGTTATGTCGAGGTCTGGTATTGAATAATACATTTATTTATTTTTAAATATATGTGCTACTGGACCCGCCGATGTTTTAGACTTCTTATGCAACCTTACAGTAATTTAAAAAATTTCGTTCACTTTTTTAGTAATTTTTTCTTCGCTACAGTCATGTTAGCACAACAATCTAGTCTTCCGGAGGGAGTGCCGTATGTTAGCGTATGTTCTAAGAATAATCTTGTGCCATACTGGGTGCAAACTCTGGGTCTTATTCCGCTGAGTTGATGCTGCGTGATGAATTTTGTTAATCCAACTTCCGGTCATCCTAAGTAAATTTGTTGCTATGGTGTCACTTTTTGCTGTTGTTTGTTTTGTATTTTTAACAAACATCAGAACAATTCCCAGAAGGTATTTTGTTAATCATTTTTATAAAATTTTTATGCTGCAACAACAACAACCAGGCGGCCATCGTAGCCGAAAGGGTTGATGCGTAACTACCATTCGGAGATGCTCGAACCTGAAACCATCATAGAGATCCCAATCACATGCATTATCAATATATTTATATGTGACAAATATCCACGGGAATGGTTGAATTAAAAATAAAAATAATTAAAAAAAAGCATGAAATTATTCTATGGTTTACATCGACCATTTTCAATTTTTACTACCTTTTCAGAAAGGGGATAACTTATACCCCTTTTCCTCTTCCTCCCACATTGCGTCGAATGCTCTTAATCAGTTGCCAGAATTTACACAAACTTTTGTTATTGAAACATGAAAGCGATCACAGTAACACAAAACGGAAATTGAACTCCTTGATTCGTGGGAGGAGAAACACCGTAACTTCGAGATGCAAACTAAACTAATTTGATGGCTGACTAATAGGTTTCGCGATTTCTTGAATATGTAAACGGTGGTTAGTGTGGCATTTTCTAGCCTCTTCAAAAGTGAAGTTGATCCTTCTCCAGCTGATTTTAGTTTGTTTGCGTAAAAAAGTGCGTGTAGCGTAGTACACATAACAGAAGTGAAACTTTCAAGGCAAATAAAGAAAGAGGGAGAGATCCGAGAGAGAATGAGAGAGAGAGAGAGAGAGAGAGAGAAAGAATATATATCTAAATAAATTCACAATATTTGCAGAGAATACAAATAGACAAAATTTACAAAAAAAGGAGAAGAGTCGACCGGTGTAGGTAAACGCCGGACACAAACCGTGGCAACTACGCGCACTACTCCGAGCGTTTACCACCCGCACAAACGCCGCGATTCCAGGACCGCAGCAACGGCACAAATTACCGCAAAGCAATATCAATAAATCCGATGCACAAGCACTAGCCAGGAAACGGAAATAAGTGCCAAAAAAAATGGCACCAAAAAACGCCTCAAAGGGTAGACACCAAGGAAATATAACGCCAAAAAGTAGGCACCAAAAAGATATTTCCTACAAGTTTTCACCAACAAACAAGCGCCAAAAAGTAGGCAGTGTTATTTCTCACTATAAATTAGCAACCACAAGGAAACACTCGGGAAAAATAGCCTAAAGTGTATCTAAGATATATATAAGGTATAGCTCCCTCTCCTGTTCCTCTACGTCAAATCTTTTTTTCTCTCTCGCGGAACGAAAATGCCCAAAACGTTGCATGGTCTTGAAATTTTACGCTCCATTCTCGCTCGTCCATCGAAGCCTAAGAAGTTTTCCTTCAAAAATGTTTAAAATGACCGTTTGACAACTTCAAGTGGTACAAAAAAATGGAAGTAAATCGTTCTATTTTATTATATTCAGTACATACATACCTACATATATATTTTATTATTTAAATATATAATTTTAGTTTATTTTCTTAAGGGACCCCTTAAGGGGCTTTTAAGAATACAAGTATACTGTCGAATTTTTGGAAGGATATTCCCCGTATTTTCGATTCTACAGCCGTTTTAGCATCTAGAATCAGATTCGTCACGCGGCCACTCGCAAAACTATAAATTCAATTATCCCAAAACTACTTTTTTCGGCCTGGTGTTATCAAAAAAAAACACTATTCTACCGAATTGTCTGAAATTTTAATATGTTGTTCACAACATCAATGGCTATCACCCGTACTAGAATCATTATTATTATTTCAATTATTTCGTGCTTTTTTATTAAAAACTGAAAAAACCCCAATTTCAAGTGTCAAATTCAACCCGCACCATTTTGTCAAATTTTTTTTATTTTTATTCTAGTACGGGACACATACTGATTAATATTTTTTTTCGGTTTTTGTGTTTCCCCAATTTTTTGGGAGGGTCAACTTCAGCGTCATTTTTAAAGTTATTAATATTAAAAAAAAAGTTGTTTTTCATTTTTGTATGTAAAAGAAGTTAAATAAAAAGCCAAAAAAAATGTAATAACGTTGTAAAATAAAATCCTGAAAATACCCTACCACCGGAACCCCTTAACTACTTGTTAACTGGGAACAATTTGACTTGGAAAATTTAGAACGGCAAGGTGCACATGCTTTTTGGTTGTGCAAAGGTGTCTTTGGGGAAAACATGGGGACTTTCTCCTAGCAAGGTCCTATGGATCTACACCGTTATGATAAGACCTATTATCACCTATGCATCAGTGGTCTGGATGAGTAAACTCTCCCTCGTGGGAGTCAGGAGGACCTTATCGAGACTACAACGCACTGTTGCCATCTTTTGCACCGGAGCTTTTCCGACTACTTCAGGCCGGCATTAGATGCTCTGATTGGTCTACCACAACTTGATGCTTTCATCCAAAGAGAGGCATTGAAGGCCATCTGCAGGCTGAAACACAATGGGAACTGATACGGCACTGCACTTTGCTCTTGGAATGCATGCATCTGTGTTTCAAGCGGAGGTATATGCAGTTCTAGAAGCGATGAACTTTGTTGTGGAAAACCGATGGAGAGGTAGATCTACATATATGTATCTGCAGCGATAACCAGCCGCGCTCATGGCCTTAGACAGTCCCCCAACCACATCAGGGGTAGTCGAGTCCTGTAAATCCAGGCTGAACTATGTCGGTAGACATAATAGCCTGATGCTAACATGGGTCCCGGGACAAGTGGGTATCGTGGCAAACGAAACCTCTGACTCCTTAGCTAGGCTGGGTTCTGAGGCCCACTTCTTTGGCCCAGAGCCCGTTTTGCCACTCCCTTCTGCAGCCATCAAAGCCACGGTTAACTTGGCAGGCTGAGAGAGGCTGCAGATGGACTAAACTGATGTTACCTGTCATGTCCGATCGACTATTGCAAACCCTCCTGTCATTAAGCAGAAGAGAGTGCAGACAGCTGGTTGGACTGATGGCAGGCTACTTTCTGTGGGCGAAGCACATGGAAAAGGTAGGCATCTCAGACAGTGTACTCTGCCCAGCTTGTGAAGAGGAGAATGAGACGGCGGACCACTTCCTGTGCGTCTGCCCCGCCTTCGATCGGATCAGGTATGAGGCCTTTGGCACTGATTTGTTAAGAAGCGACCACCTTGGCTCCTTGGCACCACAAGATCTACTCAGATTTCTTCGGCGATCGGGTAGGTTTAAAAAAAATTAAAAGGGAATCCAAGTGTAGTACAATGGACTTAATTAATGTCTGAGTGCTGCACTTGCAAATATATTGGTACACACCCGTGTTTACAGTAATTGCAACGCAAGGTATTTATTTAATTTTTTTTATAAAAATATAGTTCATATCACAGCAAAAATCGTATAACTTAAAGTTTCCCTTTTGTGTATAAAATTTTAAGTAATTAAAAACAAAATCATAAAAAGGAGCTTTCAGTAAAATATCAAGTAGAACGTTAGAATATAACTACTTTAGTAGTAATACATACATATATATTTATTTTTCAGAAATTCAAAAATAAAAAATGTTTACAATTCATTTTGCTTATAATATAAATATATACATTTGTTCATAAGACATGGCAATTTGGCGTCTGCCGTTTTCCTTATACATTGTAAATATAAATAAAATAACCAATTAGTTAAACTCCGCTATCAAATAATTTCTATATTGTAAAGCTGAAACCAAAAAACTAAAATTGTTCTGAAATTTTCATCGATTTACAATGCAGTTGCATAGCCTACTGGATTTTGATGTATGTAATAAAACCAGTTTAATATGGCGAAATTCGCGTTGATTTTTGATAATTTTTTGTTTATAATAGAATGCCTTTTCATCTAACTCAAAGGAATTGTCATAACAATCTTTTATAGTTTATTATGTCAAAATCTCTTTCAATATCTTGAAAGTGAGACATTTATTAAGTGCACAAAACCAACTTTAGTATTAGCTTGTGGTGGATTCAAATTTAAATCCGGTTCTAGGCTAAAAACCAGATACTAATCCGACAAAGATTATAGAATAATCTCTGATTATAAATATACTTTTTGCTGTACAACCCTGTGTTTTCTGTGTTATCGATAATTTTATAACAAATGTGAAGGAGAAACGTAGAAGTAAAAACTAAATCAAATGGACGCCGGCAAAGAAAAGACGTTTGTAGACATAATTCTAATAAAATTGTTGGGAGATATTATTATTTATGGATTCATATTATAGAAAAAGCGTGTGTCCATAGACCCTTTAGCATGGGCTCTATTACTAGCTGCAAATTGTGCAATTTGATTAAACACCACTTCTCTTTGCGGTTTCTTCACATCGTTGATAATAATTAAACAAACCAAAAACAATAAAATATTCCACCACACCAGTTTTTATGGGGAAAAATCTTTCAAAACAGTCTTGACAGCTGATTATCAATTTTGCAGCTGATCTGCCATATACATATGAACGGATAGATGAAGTTTTGTGGATTTATTGTTGAAATAAAAGCTTTTCAAATTGTTAATACCGATTGCAAAAGGATGACGAACGGAACGGATCATAAATCTCTATCAGGATCACATCGTTGCTATTTTAATTGCGTTCAAAATTTGTAGCCGAATCCCCATCATTGACCACTGGAACGCAACTAATATCTAACCAGAAAGGCTCAATGCTCAAAATATCCATACCCGGTTATGAATCATAGTATACCACATCAATCGTTCGTTTTTCCCCTCGTTGACTCGTTGAGCAAGGTTTGTTTTCCTTCTTTTTTTTTGCGTGAAAGTTAAGAAAAAAAAAGTTTTAAATATTACGAAAATAAATACAATGTACAGATTGACGTAACCCCGACTACGTCACACTCTGTACATCGCGAAGGCCGACAACGTTGCATTTCATCGCAAAGTATGCCTGAAGGAAGACAATTCGAGCAAAACTATTAAACTTGATCGATAATAGTTGTGATGGATAAAAAAATTAATGTTCAATGCAAATCAAGAAGGTAAGCGAAAATTGTCCCTCAAAAAGCAAATAAGTTAACAAACGCAAAATATACCATCACTTGCAAAAAGCTCGTTTTCATTGTTAAATTTATCGTATTTAACTATAAACTTATAAACTATATTTCAAACCAGTGGAAGAGGCAGAAGTGCACAAAAGACCAGATTCACAAAAAATGTATTTGCTTGTTTACGAAAAGTTCTGTCATACATATGATTTTCGTGATAGATAATTTTTGCCGCCTAAAACTTCTCTAACAAAAAATTAACGTCTTTTGCACCGAACTGTCACTTTGCTCACTCAATTTTTTAGTGATGAATAATTTTTTGGTGTAACGAACCCCTACTTATAAAAATTAGAAAGAACTATTTCAAACTTTTGTGTTATCGAAAACGACTAATATGTTACGCTCAATAGTTTCGGCTTAAAATGTGGAGTATTGCGAAATTCAGGGTTGAATTCAGAGATTTCTTTTTAAACTGTATTCGTATCCAAATAATATTGAGGATTTTCGAAAGTAAATGTGAACCCATCAAATTTAATTTGCAAGATATTTCTTTATAAAAAACTGTCGATATCTTTCATATAAAAAAGTGGCAGCCTGTTGGCTTGCCATTAAACAAAAAGTCTGGCAACTTTCAATTGATTTTGAGTTAATTTGTGAAATCATTGCTTTAATTTTTATAATCTGCACTTCGGAATATAAAGTCTTGTATGCTGAAAATATGTCGAATAACGACGAACTTATTGCACAATTTATTGAGATAAGCGGTGGAGATGAAAACGTTGCCAGATTTTATCTAGCAAGTTCCAATTGGTCGTTAGAGGTACCCAAAAATCACAGATATTTAACCCCTTCCGATCGGTCTTAAATGATTGTTTTTAATTAATCTTAGGATGCGCTTTCCCATTTCCTTGGCAATCAAGTTGAAGGAGAAGGAGGAAGTGAAAGTGTGGACCAACCCATAGATAGAAATTCAGGCGGTGCAACAGTTGACCCGCCTCCAACCAATTCGACTAATCGGAACCGATCGGAAACTGGCGGTGAAGGTTTCCTCAAAAAAAGCTCGGACAGACCGAAGTAAGTCCTTTTTCGTACCGGTATTAGAATATAAATATAAATATAATTTCGATCAGAGTTGCAACACTGAATGATATGACCAAACGCTCGTCGAACGAGGAAGAGGGTCAAGCCTTTTATGCTGGCGGCTCTGAACGTTCAGGACAGCAAGTTTTAGGGCCACCGAAACGGAAAAATTTCCGTGAACAGTTAACAGATATGTTTCGCATGGCACAAGAGCACAGTACTGGAGATGCAGCTGGACCGTCGACATCCGGTGCTGTGCATTGGGGTCAGGGCGTGCGATTGGGAATGACAGACACGGATCATTCCGTCGTAGCGTCGCAGCAGGGTGAAGGCACCGCAGTAGAGGAGAAGAGGCCTATTGTAGTGCTAAAATTGTGGAGTCAAGGTTTTTCTATCGACGATGGAGAACTGCGGCTATATGATGATCCCGAAAACAAAGAATTTTTAGAGACTGTAATGCGCGGGTAATAATCTATTTTGAATTCGAAATTTATTTATATGTTATGCTACAATTTTATGCAGCGAAATACCACATGAGTTATTGGAAATGGGGTGGTTGGTTAACGTAGATGTGGAAGACCATCGTCACGAGGAATATAAGAGAAAAGCGGTGCCGCCTAAATTCAAAGGCTCTGGCCACACATTGGGAAGGTAATACATTTGTTTAAATTTTTGTTCGGGGTTTTAACTGGTCCGTTGTTAGTCCTACACCTAATGTGGAAGGAGCACCAGCTCCAAGTACAGTCAATAAAACGCCAGTTGTGCAGGGCAAAGAGGACGATAACTCTGCTAAGGAGAAACTTAAAGTTGATGCTTCACAGCCAACAACAACGTTGCAAATACGGTTAGCTGATGGTTCTCGTTTAATGGCTCAGTTCAATCTGAATCATACTGTTGGTGATATACATCGCTACATAATGAAGTAACCAAATACTATTTAAAAATATATATGAACTAATACTATTAATCAATTTTGTTTTTTAGTGCAAGGCCACAATATATGAACGGAAATTTCCGATTGGTCTCGTCCTTTCCAACCCGCGAACTGACAGATGAAACTGCAACTATTGAGCTAGCTGGCCTAAAAAATGCATCTATATTGCAACGAATGACCTAAAATTGTATAAACTTTTTTTTTGGTACATAAAATCTGCAGATATATTCATAAAATAATTTAAAATACCATTTTGCAGCTTGTTTAATAAAAAGATAAATAAAGCAAGATGCAAGTATTGCTTTTAAAAACCATCGTCATGAGTCTATATAAAAAACTTGGTCTTGGCTTATTTGAGTATTTATTTCATTCTTAAATAATAAACAAAATTATTGCATATATTTGCTTTAAGATAAGGTATATAGTAACATTGCTCTAATATATGACTTGACGTCCTACAATTCCAAAAGTCCAGTACTGTTTGCGTTCACACACTTACTGAAGTCGCAACTTTATAAAAAAACTACATTTATAAATTTCTAGTGTTATCTTATTTATGCATTAATTCTTTTACTTCTAACCTATTATTAATTATGTTGTTCATGAAATTCTGACGCAACGTGTTATGCCATGTGTGTAAACCATCCTTTCCGACATGGGTGCAATCAATGTACCTATGAGCAAAAGCTAAGGATTGTGCGAGGGCAGTACTACTTGTAGATCCTGCCGGCGAATTTGTGGCTGACGTAGGCACCAGAGGTCTATAAATATAAATTTGGTGTGGTTTCACTACTTCTGGGTCGTAAAAGCTATTATTTGTTAATAATTTATTTTTTTGGTCAATGCAAACCGAATAAGTCTGTAATTCAAATGCGGTATTGTCGGTGCTATGTGAATGTAATGAATACATCACAGAATGATAATCACTCAATTTAGCATTAGGGAAGAAAAATTCGTTCGGTTGTAGCAATATAGAGAATTTCGCCTTGTGCATACAACGCAGTAGGCAATCTGTTCTAATCATATCTCGCAAATTGGATGTATGATTTTTGTCCGTAAAAGGGAAATTAAAAGGTAACGAATGTATATGTAAATTCTTATTTTTCCTTAGTTGTTGCAGGAGCATTTCTGAGAGTTCATCGCCGTTGTAAACTATGAACTGGTTGATGCCTAGAACATAATGATGCAAAAAGAACTCCAACCAATTCGCATCATTTCTACCAAAGCTGTTGCTAATATTAAGTGTGACTAAATCTAGACAAATAGCTAATTGGGTTTGTGGCACGTTGCTCCGATTTTCATTTTTAATAGCACGTAAACGTAATTTGTGATCCGCATTACTACCGCCACCTACATCGGTGTAGACAATGCTTGTAGGCTCACCTAAATCACTTTTAAGGCGACAATAAAATATGTAATTTAAAAATATAGTATCATTATTATTTGTGCCTTGGTTGATGTGTTGAAAACGGAATCTGCCTTGCACAATCCGTTCGTTGTCGTAATATGCACTACAACGAAAGTTTACTACAGCTCCAATCTTTCCGGTTACAAGTGTCAAAACTTCCCCTCCCGAAGAAACCAGCTCGTTGCGATGCCAGTACGAAGCGTAGGCATGAAACGAACTTCCAATCAGCTGCCAAACTGGCATCGGGCGATTAAAGTCAATGGTGTCTTCATCCGTTGCGGTAAAGTTATTTACCAACCGCAATTCTTCGGCATCCTTTCGGCTAAAGAAATTTACTGCACTTAGAACATCTTTCAAGCGTGTGTTTTCGCTTTTGTAAGTAAGCAAGACAATTATACTAATACAAGATATTACGACCAATAATAACTGATGATATTTACGCATTGTTGTTTTGCAAAATAATCATTCTTTAAAGATATCAAGGTAAGCAAATAAACTATATTTAAAGTATACACAGTTAAAAAAATAGAAATGTCAAAAATATAGGCAATTGACCTATGGAAAAGAGTTGCCGTAGCTATGGAGGAAAATCACATCTAGTGGCAAGGTTATTCCACACAAGGTGACTTCACTAAAACTAAAGTAACATCAGATGAACGCAACTTAACAGTATGTTTTATTTTCAAGAATCTTTCATAACATAGAAATTTTTTGTTATACCCGCATACAGGTGCGTGTTGTATGCAATAGCAGAAATGAGCCAAAATATATAAATATATAACAAATAAGCGACATCCTCGCCATTCCCAGTCACTTAAACATCGAAAAAATAAGTAAATTCATTAAAACTATCGAAATCACAATATAACAAATAATCCACACAGCCACAGACGACACAGAGCTGATGGCCTCTGCAGCCAATGCTCAAACATAATTTTAGTACTGGTATTCATACCAGTCACTAAATAATAATAATAATAATAATAACAATAAAATAAATATATATACATGGAGATATACATACCAGTACTCAGATCGATGAGAGGAGTCAATTTAGCTATGCTTGTCTGTCAGTGTGCACGATAACTCGAGCAAAAGTTAAGATATTTCAATGGTACTTGGAATACATAATAGTACCTTTGTTCAAAGTATTTTGGTATTGAAAATATGTAAAATTAGGAAATCATCACGTACACCTGCTATACAACTATTATTTAAAAAAAAAACTTGATATGTTTATCATAAGCTAAGCAAAATTACTCCAATTTGATTCAAATGATGAACACAAGAAAAGAAATAAAACGGAATAAAATTAAATGAAAAACTACTACTTCTAAATGAATGCGTTTCTTCAATTAAAGCTTGATAAAACTCGTCTGAACTTTTTACATGTATTGCTCCCCACTAGAAATCGGATAAATCAATGTTCACTTCTTAAATGTTAATACTACATTTCCGTCCATCCGTCAGACGTCACAAATTATATATACAGGTATCCCTTGTATAACGCGGTCTTATACAACGCGGTTTCGATATAACGCGATTTGGAAAAATTAGGTTTCAGTACAACGCGAAATTTAGGCTTATATAACGCGAAGGGGAAAATACATAATTATAAAATCTGGTAACACTAATTTTCGTACCACATATATATAATATGTAATGTATTTTTAATGTAAACCGGGAATTACCCTTTTTTGCCTTCACAACATGTGTGAGTATACCAGAAAAGAAGCTTAAAAAAACCACCCACCAAAAACTGATAGCAGATTTTGCTATTATAAAACCAGTAGAAGAACCACAAGGTCCCACAACTAGTTTCTTATCCAATAGCGAAAACTATGTTGAAGAAATATCTTCTGATGAAGCTATTGCTCCCCCAAAACGCCCACGTGCAAAGATCTTTGAAGACAGTGAAACAGATTAATTACGATAAGAAGTTTGAAGAATAACAATAAAGTTTTTAATAAACCTTTAATTTGTTTTAGTTTGTTTTTAAATTTTTTAATGTGCACATAATTATTTAAATTTTGTTTTTTGAATTTTGAAATATTTATGTACATATGTATTATTATTCATATCTTGTGTTTTTAATTGTATAAGAAAATCTGAACTTTAGTATTGAGTTGAAATATATGTGCATCTGTTATTTTGTATGTATTTGATTTGAAAAAAAAAACCTATTGGAACATAACCCCCAAATTTATATGAAAACTATGTTTTAGATAACGCGGAATTACATAACGCGCAATTCTTCTGGAACGTAACTATCGCGTTATACGAGGGATACCTCTATATATAATTGCCGCGTACACCCTTTCTGGGTGTTTGGTCGAGCTGTGTGTGTGCTGGCGTTGTCTTGATATTGTCCCACAAATGGAGGGATCTTCCGTTTCAAGCCGACTCCGAACAGCAGATATTTTTTATGAGGAGCTTTTTCATGGCAGAAATACACTCGGAGGCTTGCCATTGCCTGCCGACGTCGCAAATTACAACTTACATTAATAATGCTATGTATTTCCCCAAATAAAACGTGTCTTTATAATTCCGCTGAGTTCGATCACTGAATTGCTCAATATAACTCTAAACTAATGGTAACACGACTCGGTTGCTTTCTTCTTCTTCTTAATTGGCGCGATAACCGCTTACGCGATTTTGGCCGAGCTTAACAAAGCGCGCCAGTCGTTTCTCTCTCGTGCTAACCGGCGCCAATTGGACACACCAAGTGAAGCCAAGTCCTTCTCCACCTGATCTTTCCAACGCAGAGGAGGCCTTCCTCTTCCTCTGCTACCACCAGCTGGTACCGCATCGAATACTTTCAAAGCCGGAGCGTTTGAATCCATTCGGACGACATGACCCAGCCAACGTAGCCGCTGGATCTTTATTCGCTGCGCTATGTCTATGTCGTCGTAAAGCTCATACAGCTCATCGTTCCATCGCCTGCGATATTCGCCGTTGCCAACGTGCCAAGGTCCAAAAACCTTACGCAGAATCTTTCTCTCGAACACTCCAAGCGTCGCTTCATCGGATGTTGTCATCGTCCACGCTTCTGCGCCATACGTTAGGACGGGCATGATGAGAGTCTTGTAGAGTGTTAGTTTTGTTCGTCGAGAGAGAACTTTACTGCTCAGTTGCCTACTTAGTCCAAAGTAGCACTTGTTGGCAAGAGAGATTCTACGTTCTCGGTTGCTTTACTCGTATTTAATTTCAATGTTTAATTACTTTGGACGTTTACACGTTCAACTTATATACCTAACACGCATGCACCTCTGCTTTTATATACACACCTGTAATTTCGAAATGTGGCAACTTGTATTTTCAGGCAACATCTTTCTTGTCGTCTGACATTCGTTTTTGTTTTAGTTCCTCATTCGTTCGGAATTGTTGCCAGAGGCTTTGCAAATATTTTTGTTTCATCACATACAATGCTATGTTCCCACGGCACATAATTCACTCTCCCATTCGTAATTCACTTCCCAATTACCCTTCGAGTTACGTAATTCGTTATTCAAAATTTTGAGAATGAACTACCCCATTAGTTCGTAATTCAGACACAATTGCCTACGAATTATGTGCAAATCGTAGTCTTCCCTTGATTTGCGTTATAGTTAAATGATGGTACGATTTAGCTAGTTTACGGATACCAACAATAATCACAAATCGTCAATGTGGGTGTCAATCGACGCATTTGGGTATCTATTCCCGAGACGGAGTGTAATATTTTGAAAAGAACCATTTCGCAAAATGGTAATTGTCATATTGCCCAACTTGAACAATAGGGGTACTTGCACCACTTTTGTTAATTCAGCGCATACAGCTGCAAATCGCAACAATGTCGTCCTTTAAAAAAATTGACCGGCTGTGTCTCTATTTATGTATTCAATCCTATATTTTTGACACTTAAAAATGAATTGCTCGCATGAATATACTGCCATTTTGGCGTGTTGACACCTGCGTTGTAAAATCAATCTATTTAACATTTTTAGTGCACAAAGAAGCGAACAAACTGATTTACCAACATTTTTCTTGTTTAGTAAACTTTTTTCTTATTAATTAAATAAAGAAATCTCTATATCGAATACGCAAAAAATTATATGTATGGGATTTTCTTTTCCATTAACTGTGCCTTAACATCTGTAAAATTTCTGTTTTGACTTTATCTATGTGTGACTTTTCTCATGTGAGCACCTTGTTGCCATAACATTTATTTTTAAAATATCATCAAGCTAATTGGATCACTGTATTTGCGCATGCAAATGGTTTGGTAAAATAGAAATTGTGCTGTCAAACTGCGAAATGTCAGCTGGTATTAGCACACATGTTCTAACAGTGAAACTCGCGGTCTTCACCAGGCATTGCTGTGTTAACAAATCCTTTTTTTCATAGTCAATAAGGTATTTCAAAATTAAGTTTTATTGGTTCGTTTTATTTATAATCTTCAAATCTTAAAATCACAATATTACCATGGTATTCATTAAAAATATATGTTACCACTATTCAGTACCAAGCTGTACAAACGAGTAATTTCTCTCTTTTATTTGCTTATCTGCAGAGATGATGTCATCGTTTGTCAGCACCGCGAGAAATGAAGTAGCGGTTTTCGGAAGGCATCACCCTATATATTCGAAGAACGTTTGGGGAAAATTTTGCGAAAGGGTGGTAACACTACATATAATGCATTGCATCAAATGTGACAGCTCTGTAGGTGCGTACAGTCATTGAACAATTCGCTGCGTGATCTCTTTGTAAAATAATTGTATTATCTTATTAAATTTGGTTAATAAAATATATAAGTGTGTGTTTTTTCAAAGGTGAGTGGCTATTGCGTAGTTTTATAAAGATAAATTTGAATATAAACTAAGAATTTGATGGAATAAAATTCGGAGCTCCGTTCGCAGCCGACGCCATTTTGGGAAAAAAATTTCTCCACAAACGCGTATACAGAAAATTTTCGCACAAGTTTTTCTTCATATATATATAAATGAATCGGGATAGTTTTAAACCAAATTAAGAAATTTTGTAGTATTTTTATACTCGCGTGCCATTGTGAAAATATCCAACAATTCGGTTAATATTTCAGGATTTCACGGTAGACCAATATAGGTGAAGTGTGGGGCCGAATTATTGCCAACGTTCAATTTGCCGTACCATATTATATATAAAAAATGTGTTGCAGGACTTATGTGGTAGAGTAGTATTAAGTAAATTACTATTCTCATCTTCCATCAAGCAGGTTAACAATTTAAGTATGAGGGCTTGATCGTAAACGCAGTATTAGAATTTCAATGCATGATTTATTCTTAGATTTTGGCATCGGTTTCATACAATAGTAACAAATTCTTCACAGGCTGCAGAAAGTATGGCTATCGGTTTACTTTACTTTTACCATATTAAAAGGATTTTGATTTATACACAGAGATACTTCCGCACAATTTTTTTGTTATCGTCATTCGTGCAGTGCTTTTACGAACAAACCCTATGTGTGTACACGTGTATGTGTGATTGAATAGGTACATATTTTTTGGTTATCTTTGCATATTCTTTTAACCCTTAACGACAATTCATGTTAAAAAAGATATATTATGTAAAATTGTCCTCTCAAGAAGGTTTCCTTTTTGAATTATAAAAGAATAATTATGATGGCAAGCGTTTAAAAAAAAAAGAGATATAAGACTGGGATCGATTCTAAAAGTGCAAACCTCGCCTTAATAAAAGTTATAGTTTTAAAGTTATTTGATTATAAAGTTTGTAAAATTGTTGGGAACTCCTGATTATTTGATTTATATATTATATGTATTTGATTTCCCGCTAATTCTATGTATGCTCGTTTGTACATATGTATACAAACAAGAACTCTGCATTGACCGTTAAACACTCATGCATAGAATTAGCGTTAATTTTATACACCATAGAATTAGTATTAATTTTGTATATACGCACATACCGCAGTGTGTCGTTCGTTAAATTTGCAGCTGCCTTAATCTGATTGATTTAAATTTACAATCAGTCGTTAACCAGAAGAGAAACGAAAGACACACTGCGAAATAGACGTTAGAAGGTTAAATTCGCAAGCGGGTTAACGACAGAAATTGACCAACAATTCTATTTTGATTATTTCAATAAGCAGAAGTGCTGCCAGACACCTTAAAAATAAACGATATAAAACGTAATATAAGATAATAAATGAATAAAAATGCTAAATTTTATGGTTTATATCTGTATTATATTTGTATATGTATACAGCCTTGGCCACCCCGCTAGAGTTACTATAGAACCCCCTGGAAAAGGTATTTTGTAGCAATTTTTTATTCCAAATTTTCACTTTTTGTGAACATATGTATTTTATCGTGTTTATTTAGTCCAAATTTTCAATATACATACAGTGTCTCACAGCTTATTTCGTGTGGCTGTATGTTAAACTAAAGAATTGTAAAATTATTTTAATTTTATTTACTTCAAACAAAAATTAAATGATGGGTCGTATGTATGTCGATTGAAAGGCGTGAATTAGTGATTACGCATTACAAAAATGGAAAATCGCAGAAAAAAAATTGCTGAAATTGTAAATTTAAGTACTTCCACAGTACAGTACATTATTCAACGCTTTTTTCGTGAAAAAAAGAGTGGTTGACAAAGGCCGCCAAGCTCCAAACAAAATTTTTACAGAAGCTGATGAAAGGTGGATATTAAGAAAAATTAAAAAAGGCCCACGAATTAGTGCGCCAGCTTTGACAAAAGAGGTTGAAAAAGTACTTGGTAAGTCATGTAATCCTGAAACAATAAGAAGAATTCTGCGCAAAGCTGATTTCCATGGTCGTACAGCTCGAAACAAACCGTTTGTTAATGAGCGTAACAGAAGATTAAGGGTGGAGTTTGCCGAAAACCATGTTAATAAAGAGCAAACATTTTGGAATGACGTTGTTTTCGCCGACGAAAGCAAATTCAACCTCTTTGGTTCCGATGGAAAGTCTTTCGTTTGGCGTAAGCCCAACGCGGAGATGGACCCAAAGAATCTGCGTGGTACAGTAAAACACGGTGGGGGTCATGTAATGGTTTAGGGCTGCATGTCAACAGCTGGTGTCGGAAACTTGGTTTTTATCGACGAAATTATGGATAAAACAGTTTATTTGAATTTATTAAAAAATAATTTACTACAAAGTGCTGAAAAATTAGGCATTCGGGACAGGTTCAGGTTCTATCAGGACAATGATCCGAAGCATAAGTCGGAATTAGTGCAACGGTGGCTTATAAGGAATTGCCCTCATGTGGTAAAAACGCCAGCACAATCACCTGATCTCAATGTAATTGAGAATTTATGGAATATTCTGGATCAAAAAATTAGAAAACATAACATAAGCAGCAAACAAGATCTAAAAACAGCATTGCAAGTGGAGTGGGAGAAAATATCTCCTGTTCTCCCGGTTAAAAGTTGTATTAAAACAAAAAGGCTACCCTACAAAATATTAGATTAGTAAAAACTTAAGGGGTTACATCTAGTTAGAATTTTCAAAAAATCGATTTTTTTTATTTCATTTTTGTAATGTACATATATTTAAGTAAACACTATGAAAATTTCAAGTCATTCCGAAGATTATTTTTAAAGTTATACGCATAAATGTAACGACGCGTCAGAGCACTTTAAATTAGCTTTTAAAACTTTAACCTTGTTTTTTTCAAAACTGTGTTTTGAAAGTCGGTGACCACGATTTCTCGGAAACGGCTAAACCGGTTAGTCTGAAATTTTTACACCGGCTTCTGAACTATATTTTCTAGTACTTAATCGAAGCTTTTTTAAAACCAATAAACATTTTTTTGTTTATACACAATTTAAGGTCAAAACTATTCCAAAAAATAGATTTTTGTTTTTGAGAAGCCGCCATTTTGTCAATAAATTTTTTTTTGCTTATTCCTTCGATTAATTACAAGAATATACAATACTTTAATCAAATCCGGTTGGTTTTTTCATTTCAGATAATCCACTTCGGAGATATAGTGGTCACCGTAAAACGTCTTTTTTGGAGGGGTTCCTGGAAATCTGCTGTAGCAGCTATAAAAACTGTTATTCTTGCAAATAAATTTTTTTTTAAATATTATTCAAAGTTACCATAATATGTGTACAAAGGCTTAAAACAATTAATTCAGAAGTTTTCTCAGGAAAATTTTTTTAAAAACCTCATTTTTCAGGGCTTCTAACTAGATGTAACCCCTTAATAGATTTAAAAAAAAATCATGTTTTTTCTAGTTTGGTTAAGCACACGAAATAAGGTGTGGCGTGGATTTACTTATAATTTTGATTTTGCTGTAAATTTATTACTTAAGAAGAAATAATTTAAGTTTATTTATGTATGTTTGTAACAAGAAATAATTTATCTTTGAATGTACGTTTAAGTTTTTTTTCTAAATAAAGTTTATACAAAAATATTAAACTTTTTTATTTTGATAAACGGGCACACGAAATAAGCTGTGAGCCACTGTATGCACATCAATACCTTGCTTCGCGTCGTGGTTACGTTACAAAAAAAAAAAATACGACGCAAATTGAAACGACGAAAAGTGAATTAAGATTTTCTATAGCAAATTAATTAATTTATGAAAAATAAAATTAAAATTAATCAATGTCTGATGAGTCCATAGTGGCTGTTGTCGTAAGTCAACCTTCTTTCACAAAAAATTGGTCCAATGTTTATTGAACACCTTTTTTTTCTCAACGTAAAATGAATTTCCTTGTCACTGTCATCTTCTACATTAGCAAATTGCAATTCCAGTTTTTGCAATAGTTCTTCATTAGAGATTTTTTGGTTGTGCGAGGTTAGCAATACATTTATGTCAGTCTGCTTCATGCCTTCAAAATTAGACTCTAGCTAAATTAGAAATTTCATGACGAACAGCTGGTATACCATAAACTTCTGCAGCGCGTATTCGGTGAACACATTCAGGCCATATTTTTCGCCAAACACCATTAATGCAAGTTGGTTTAATCCCCTCACACAAATCGAAAATATTTATGGCTTTCATAATGTTGAACTACTTCTGCAACAAAAAGTGTAAATGTTCGTCGAAGGTAATAACTTTTAGTATACACTTACTCCTGCCTGTACATTTATTTTGCGCGATATTACAAACGTTTAGAAGAACAATTTGTAATAATAGAATTTTAACACAATTCGAAGTATTATTTAGTAAAACTAGCCTTAAATCAAGTCTTCAATTAATAAAGAATGTTTATAAATGAATATTGTTACTTTTCGGCGTTTGTGTTTATGTAAAATAAGCGTCTGTAATAGGTAATTTTTCATGCTTATGCAAAAAAGAAGCATTTTTAAGGTTAAATATTGAGATTAATTTTTAATGTAATTTATAAAAAGTACTATAAGTCAAAAGGTTGATGAAGTGACTACATTTGTGTGTGTAATAATTTTTAATTTAGTTCTGCATTCAAACATTATAAGCAAACTTTTCGTGGTAGTAATGCAAAGCCATCCCGCGTAAAGTCTTAAAAGTTGCATTTTTGAAAGTATTCTTAAAAGATTTTGTCATTCTAAAATATGGTAGTCAAAGTGTGAATAATCTTCACTGCAAACTACCAAGGGGATATAAATAATTTATTTTGATGGAAATGTCTAAAGAAAAGTGAACTTGGTTACGGCAAAAGAGTGGGAATCCGAGATTTAAGTGAGAAAGTGAAGTTAAGAAAACCAATTTGGTGGTATGTTTGCAGTGCGCAGTCGAATATGCTATTGAGTGATTTGAGGAGTTAAAACCGCATTATATTGAACCAACAAGATCAAGACGCACGCCACAAATAGGAGGAGGAACTTGGGCAACACACAAAAGCTAAGCTCCAATTATATATTGCAGCAACAAATAAAACGAGTTAAAAATCATAGATGAAACTCATTTGAGACATTTGTTCTTGGGTAGAAATTTCGATTATATGCCAATGCTATTATTTCGAATATTTTTGTATATGCATGTAAGTGTACATTTGTAAACTACTGCATGAATGAAATCACAAATAATATCATGATACTAAAAAATAAAATTATTGTATCATAAATCATTTTTCACTTTTATTACGTTTGGTAAAATAAAGCTTTGATAAGAAGCAATGACATGAAAATGGTGTCTAATAAATACATTTCGTTGACTGTTTTCGAATGGGAAAGCTTGTTATACGTATATATATATGTATATACACCATTTTTGGGTGTTTGGCCGAGCTCCTCCTCCTATTTGTGGTGTGCGTCTTGATGTTGTTCCACAGTTTCAAGCCGACTCCGACCGGCAGATATTTTTATGAGGAGCTTTTTCATGACAGAAATACACTCGGAGGTTTGCCATTGCCTGCCGAGGTGCGACCGCTATTAGAAAATGTTTTTCTAAATTTTGGTTTTTCACCGAGACTCGAACCAACGTTCTCTCTGTGAATTCTGAATGGTAATGATGCATCAACCCATTCGGCTACGGCGGTCGCTTGTTATACGTAGAGTATTCTAAAATTAACGCTTTTTTGCTTAAACTTATTTTATGTGTTTATGTATGCATATCTAATACATATAAAATATTTTTTTTATTTCTTGCAGACTAGAAGCATAAAGACCTTGTGAGGGTGGTGAAAGATTTTCAACAGTAGTGTAAGCCAGCCGCTCATTCCAGACGCAGCTGGAAATATAATTTTTAGAGTTGAAATTCATAATATGAAGCGTAGTGCTTCAGGAGACTCCCCAACCAGAGGAAATCATTTAGGAATATCTTCACACAGTAGAACAATTATGGGTCGTGGTTATGACAATGGTAGTGGAGTGCCGGGAGATTCGCCTGAGCGCATGTCTCCCGATCGTTTGCGACGTCGTATAGGTAGGTCACCAAGTCCACGCGCACGTTATGGTGTTTCTCCCCATCGGGAGGAGTATTTACGGGGACCTCCTCCAGTTGCGGATAGGCCAACGTACAAAGTGCTATGCGTTAGCGCTTTGCATCCCAAAGCTTCAGATGATTTCATTAAGGAGACTTTGTATCGTGAATATAAGAAATTTGGAGATTTCAGCATCCGTATATCGCACGATTTGGACGAACGTGTTGCCTACGTTTGTTTTCGAACTTCGGAAGATGCTCGTGAAGCAAAACATCATAAGCCGCGTATTGTATTATACGATAAAATGGCACTAGTCGAGCCAGTTTACGAGTCATCATCACATAATGAATATAGGTTTGTTTTAAATTTGAAAACAGTATTTTTTTAAATACTTCCTAATATAACCTTTTTTCATGTATTTTATTTGCTTCTTTGTTTTTTTTTTTTTTTGTAATATTAGACCTCGGGGTCGTTCGATTACTCCGCCAGAGTATGATCGCTATCATTATCCACGTTCTCCGATGGGTCCAGCAGGTCCAATAGAACATCGTCGGCCTCCAATCGATCCGTATGATCGTTATGGACCGCCTATGCATCCGCACGGGCGATCGCGTGAATATCGCGGTCCAATACATCATGATTATCCACTTCCTCCCCGTGGACCGCCGATGCATCGTGTGCCGCCTCATATGCATGGCCCACCGCCGCCGCATCAATATGCACCCATGCGCCACATGGGACCGCGGCCCCATGTTCCATATGAGAAACCAGAAAGCAAGAAGGATAAATTCCCGAACTATTTACACCATGTTCAACCAGAGGACGACCCACTTGCGACTCGTACTTTATTTGCCGGTAACTTAGAAGTGAACATTTCGGACGAAGAATTGCGACGCATTTTCGGCAAATATGGGATTGTGGATGATATTGATATAAAACGGCCGCCTCCAGGAACTGGCAATGCATTTGCTTTCGTACGCTATCAGAATTTAGACATGGCCCATCGTGCAAAAATAGAGCTGTCCGGTCAATACATTGGAAAGTTTCAGTGTAAAATTGGTTACGGTAAAGTGACGCCTGCTACGCGTATATGGATAGGCGGTCTAGGAGCTTGGACCTCTGTTACACAATTGGAACGGGAATTCGACCGTTTCGGTGCCATAAAGAAAATAGAATATCAAAAAGGAGATACATGCGCATATATTCAATATGAGACTATTGAAGCAGCCTCTGCTGCGGTGAAGGAAATGCGTGGTTTTCCCTTGGGTGGCCCGGAACGTCGCTTGCGTACAGATTTTGCTGAGTTGCCGGGAACTACCCCAGCTGCACCTTTTAAGTCAAAATCGGGCTATGATGAGGCACCGGAATATAGACGTCCAGAGTATGATTATCACTATGAAGAAACCCCCCATTATGCACCACGCGGTGGTTACACACCTTATCCGCCACGAGGTGGTTACAGAGGTCGAGGTGGATATCGTGGGCGAGGACGCGGTTCTTACCACGTCTATCACAATGACGTACATCGTCCATCTCATGGCAGTTCAACATCATCTATGCCACCACCTGCTGGAGCCGAAGACGAATGGCGTCGTCCACCAGGCGATTCGTATGAGAGAGCACGTTCTGGTTCCCGTGAGCCAGGCGCAGATCGTTCCCGTTCTCGATCACCGCATAAACGAGCACATTCACCTGAGTCGGACTCAGATTCTTCTTCGCGACGGAACGGTGCACTTAGCACCGCGCGTACTCTACCAGACATTGCTCGTAAATGCACTGTTATTTGGCAAGGTGCACTCATATTGAAAAGTTCGCTCTTTCCGGCTAAGTTCCATTTGACCGACGGTGATGCGGATATTGTCGATTCGCTGATGCGCGACGAAGAAGGAAAACATAATTTACGTATTACACAGCGTTTGCGCCTCGATCCGCCAAAATTGGAAGATGTGCAAAAACGCATTAGCTCTTCATCCTCTCATGCAATCTTTTTAGGATTGGCCTCATCTGCTGCAACCACTTTGGAGGATAGCAGCGTGCAAACGCGTCCTTTGCGAAATTTAGTTTCGTATTTGAAGCAAAAGGAAGCCGCTGGTGTTATTTCGCTTTTGAATAAAGATACTGAAGCCACTGGCGTGTTATATGCTTTTCCACCTTGCGATTTCTCCACGGAGCTACTAAAGCGTACATGCCAAAGTGTAACCGAAGAGGGTTTGAAGGAGGATCATCTCGTGGTAGTGGTTGTTAGGGGTGGAACCGCTTAAATATTAGTAACGGAAAAGCAATTTTTGTTTATTATAAACGGCTTTTAGTGCGCTAAAATAGCAAAACTGATAATCTTTCCGTAGCTTCGGTAGTGAATTTTTTTAATTATACCGATATGCCAGAGTTTATAAATCAATATTACATATTCGTACACCACATGTTTGGATAAACTTAAGTAGATGTAGCGTATATACATCTATAACATAGAAAACGAGTAAAAATTTAAGACATTTATAACTTGACAGTCAGAAACGCTTGCATACAAACCATTTTAAATTTTATTAGAAGGGGCAACTTCTGAGGTTAAAATTACAAAATAATGCATACAGAAACACTACATTTTTGGCAGAAGTAGTTACTTTGTGTCTTAATATTTTACCCGCTAAAATTAGTAAGTAGTTTTTTGACATATTTTGCTGCTCATTATGCTTTCGCTTACAAATTGTTACTGATATTTTGGAAAGCCCTAAATAACTTATTTTTTTCGAAACCTTTTTGTAAGTGTTTATTTGCAGAACTTTGTAATTCTGAGAATCATTTGAAACTTCAAAAGGAAGACAAAGTATAAAAAATGGTTAGGAGCACTCTACATTTCAGTATCCACATGTTAAGCAATACTATTCAGCTCTGCTGTATTGTATAGTTCAATAATACATATGCAGACATTCTGCAAATCGTACGATTTGAAATCAGTGCAATTTACAAGACCTATTCCGGAGATTATCAACAAATGTTTTACTTTCATTACAAGTTTTAAAAAATATTTTGCAAATCATACGACTTACCATCCAGAACATGTCTGATAATTTTGTCACACATTATTTTTCATTAGTCTTAAAATCAATCAACTACGTATTTAGTCAAAATCAATTAACATTAGTGTATGCACTTAAACTGAAGTTTTTATATAATATTTAATGTTTATGTTTTCAGTTAAAAAAAGTGAATAAGTTGCTGTGCCAATTTTGTGAAGTTTAATTTAATCGATCCTCTAAATACTTATGTAAATGCAGCATAATGAGAATTAAAATCATAATTTTCAGAGCTCATTTCAAGCTCACTTTGGTGTATATGTACAAAATCCGACCAAAAAGAAAATTTTAATATAAACAAATTACGAAGTTGTAAAAGGAGTTTTGTCCAATTTTGTACGCGTGGTGAACACATTGAGAGCTTGGTTTAACAGTTTGAAGTTGGTGTACAGTGTAGCGTTGTGGCTATTTTCCGGTGGTAAACCTTTATACTTCAAGAAGTGTGCTTTAGCAAAATTGGTGGCTGAGCAAATTGTTTGTGTTGAGTTTTTTTTTTAAGTTGAGTTTGTGTTTTTACATTTTGAATGTAACAAAAATACCTACAAGATATGGTTAATTGTATAATTTTATTAGAAACTATTATTATTTAATAAGCTCAAAGAAAATAGTTGGAACAAAGTGAAGTTCAATATCATTCTATCTTAAAGAAAATTTCAATTTATATTGAAACTTGTGCAGTTCGCCTCTTATATTCCCAGTGCCGTTACGATGCAGTTCAAAGGTGGTTAAAAGTGAAGTATTGGATTGAATTGTTAGTGTGGTGTGGTGTGCAGTGGGTGTTTTTGTTTGTGGTAAATTTTCCGATACTACAATTGGTTACTACATATACCAAATAAAGTAGAATTGCCTGAACCTCATAATCCCTGAATATAGCAAACTGTGTCTAGTTACAAATTGACCGTGAATTCTCCTCAAACTTGTGTGGCATAAATTCTATATGTGGCAATTTCAGTTCGATACTAAATTTAATATTGATGAGGGTGCTGTTTAGTGGTACGATCAAAAGTAGATAAAAATAATTCTCTACTCGTTTTGAATCTATTTTATCAGTGATTTTTGATGGCACAATCGATTCCGTACTTCAATGCCTTAAAAAGCTCAATTCATTATGCATTCGTGTAAACATGTTTGCTGCCTACATAACGACGCGAGTGCCAAACAAATGAAAGTGCGTCTGACTGATCCCTTGATCAGTCAATATCCTCCAAGATCTGTGGGTGTTTATGTTTTTGAAGCCATGCTAAGAGAACCACGTGTAGCATTTGTTTAAAATATATTGCTGCATATAAAGGGTTTTACGAATGCTACATTGTTTTCTTAAATTTGCACACCGACGTCAAATGCTGTCCTGTTTCTAGTGAATTTGCTATCACTGCACACTAATTTTTGAGAAGCCACGTTTACAAGTTAAATTTGACAAAAAAAATATAACTATTAATTTCTTTTTAATATTAAATTATTGAATTTTATATTTTGTGCTAAATAATTGGTTTTGAAGTTCTGTATCTACATATGCAATTTAATTTAATAGTTTTAAAGGCATGCTTGTAACGTATACCTACACCATCCGTTTATAATTTAAAATGCAGTTGAAAAGTGTGTTTATTGTAATAATCATCAATGGATTACGTAAATCTTAATAAATAAATGAATAGTTGCTATCAAATATGTGTTATTACTGTGATAGTGTTGTGGAGTGATGTGTCGGCCATTAAAAAAGAAAGCAGATGTTTTATTACCATAAGTCATAATCGAATTTTCTTTAGATGTGCTTACAAAAGCAAACGATGGTAAGTCCTGTGTTTAACCCTAACGGATTGATAATAGGATACATTCAATGTAGTTATTAAATTGGCGCAAAAGTGGTATTTCTATATGCCGGTCATAGCCAGATTTTATAATGAAGATACCTTAAGCCGCACTATAACTTCTTTAAATGTAGGTTAGGTTACTGCATTAAGTATAAGCCAATCTTAAAAAAAAATTGAATTTCGAATTTATTAAAAAACTAACAAAATTTGCTTCAGCAAGCTTACCGAGACATACAGATAGCCAATAAAGTCTGCGTACACCTCACAAATATTTTTAAATTGATTATCGGTCCGAGAAGAGCGCAGCATAATCAATATGGCAAAGATTAACGATCCAATTAAATCACCAAAAATTTTTGAAAACCTAAACCAAACATCTAAAAAATGATTTTGTGCGAAAACTGCTAGAAAAGTTTTACGGAAAACTGGATATCATGGTAGAATCACTCGAAGAAAGCCATTTATTTCACTTGTGAATAGAAGAAAATCTATAGAGTGTTGGAAACAAGTAAGTTTTGTATTTTTGGGATAAGAGGTCAACAAATTGTTTGGCGCAAATCAGAATTCACTGGACCGGCAATGGATAAATGGGGGTATTTGAACAATTTAAAAAGGAATTTGAAATGAGAGTGTCGAAAATTTTGGCTTGCCAAGATCGTTTTGATTCCAACGAGATAATCACACAAAACTCCCAGCGGAGAACGTTATGCCTTGGCTGTTAGGAAACAGAAAGGTTAATAACCTCAATGTCAAATAGACTGAGTAATGTCCTAAAACAACGTGGCTATTATTGTATTATTTATAAAGATTTTTTCATATGCTTTAAAACTGTACGCAAACTTTTGGTTTGCTATATTTACATGTTGCAATTACTTGCCGCCATGTATTATCATTGTTTAAAACAATGAAGTGAGGAATCTTGTTATTTTCTTTTTGTAACTTAAGAATATAATGAAATAATAAATTAATACAATATTTTTCAAATCTAAATTTATACTATGTTTTTAAGTTTTTGTATTGTGTACAATATACGTTTTTAATCAATTTGATAATATTAGTAAGGTTTATGTCCTTATGACATATTGGTCGTTTGCTTAAAGAACGTCATAACTAGAAAACAGCTGCACATAGATTTTCATGTCTAACCGAATATTTCAAAAGGTCCAAGCAATGGTTTTTTAAAAATCCAGTGTGGCTGGTAATACACTGAAATTACGAACTCTTCTTCAATATTGTGTAAAAAATTCATGGCGATATCTATTAAAAGGATCTCATTAGATGAGAATGTATCTTTGATTTTATATAGGGAGGTATAGTAAACTGAAATCTCTGAAGCTCTTTTCATTGAACTCTTATATTTATTGCTTTATGACGTTTCTCCAGGAAATGAGCAATATGCTGTAAATCTACACTTATCTTTATGAAATATAAATAAAAAAGGAGACATTTGTTTTATTTTATTGGAAGGAATAATTTAAAAGCCAATATATTTGTCGAACCCGACGAAGCACAATGACAGGATGGCAATCATTTTTGGTGGTTGTGTTTCGTCGAACCCGAACATACTCAACATATGTCCGGCATATGAAGATACCCTGCACGATACTAACCACCCATTCACAAGCCTTCTTAAACCCATTCAACCAACTGTGAGGCATTAGGCCACAGGAGACACAGTATCTTGGACTCGTACCTACTAGAGGAGGGATACCTACAATTGCTCCCTGCCAAGGAGCTGGTTCGATTCCTTGGGATACTAAAATTAATTCTGCTGTGATGAAGAGGAGTCTATGGAACACTTAATCACCAACTGTGAGGCATTAGGCCACAGGAGACACAGTATCTTGGACTCGTACCTACTAGAGGAGGGATACCTACAATTGCTCCCTCCTAAGGAGCTGGTTCGATTCCTGGAGTCGAATCCAACCCTGGGCCAGAAGTATTCTACTGCTGCGTCTGCCATCAACGGCTCCACCCGAACTCCACCTCGGTTAGGTGCAATAAGTGCAACGAGTGGAGCCACCTTAAGACCTGCTCAGGCCTTAAGTCGCACAGGGAGTGGTCCACACGGTATGTGGCCACGTGTTGCTCCCGCCAACAGGCGTCTGATGCCTCCACGGCTACCACACCCCCTGATAGGCCGGCACTACCAACCGCCACCACAACCCACACCTCCACGGTGAGGAGCCTATCGGAGCAACACAACTCCCCTTCAACCCCTCCCATCCCTTCCTGCTCCAACCCCAGTGCGGGGACAAACCAGCAGCTCCTGGTCCCCCGTACAGTCTGTTCCGTGTGTCAGACCGTAATACCTCGGAATCTGGTATCAGTCCAATGCAATTCCTGCAGTGGCTGGTGCCATTTTCGGAGATGTTCCGGCCTGCGCACCACCCGTGAGTGGACAACTGCCTACGTTGCCCCCTGCTGCAGAGCTCTGCACCCACTACCGCCCCCGGAGGCGCGGCCGCCCACCACCATCAGGCCGCAACAACCACAGTGGATTGCGCAGCAGGTCCAACGTAGACAACCCCACGCGTCCCTCACCCCCCGGATTACACTGACCTCACCGAGAAGCTTCAAGCTTCTCCAGTTTAACTGCAACGGACTTACGAGTAAGGTCGACGAGATAGTCGACTTTATGAGCCGGCACAGTATCAAAATAGCTGCGGTTCAGGAAACAAAGTTGCACGCTAGGTCATCTCTGATCACCAGGGATGGCTATAACGTGCACAGACGCGATCGCGAGCGAGACAATGGTGGTGGCCTAGCGTTCATAGTCCACCACACAGTGCAGTATCGTCTCATCGATGAAGGAATCGACCGCAGGGACAGCACCTTAGAATGTCAAGGCATAGCTGTCCGGTCAGGCGATTCCGAGCTCGAAATCTTTAATGCATATATACCCCCTGTCACCTGCTGCCCGGCAGGATATCACCCTGATATAGGTGCGCTCATCAGAGGTGAAAACCGATTGGTTGTAGGTGACTTTAATGCGCATCACGATCTTTGGCATTCAAGCCTGCCAAATGATCGTAGGGGACAGCAATTGGCAGAGCAGATAGACGACTCGACATTCAGCACTGTGAACGACGACGCCCCCACCATTGTAGTGGGCAATTGTAGCAGCTCGCCTGACCTAACAATAGCTAGCGCGGGTCTGATAAATAGCATAACGTGGCGACCTATGCTATCGCTTGCATCAGACCACTTGCCCATTATCGTCTCGATTGAGAGACCTGCCGACTTCGTTTCCGCGAATCACCGGTCCTATTTTAACTTTAAAAAAGCTAATTGGGCCGGCTTCGCGGAATTCACCGAGGACACCTTCGCCGCTCTTCCCATCCCCACTGATGTGCGCGTAAGCGAACGCGCATTCCGCAAGGTGCTCACAGCTGCTGCGGCTCGCTTCATCCCAGCTGGATGCTATAAGGACATCCGTCCTCATTTCCCAGCAGAAGCAGCCAGTTTAGCAAACGAGCGTGACCACCTACGCCAGGCCGATCCCGGGGATCCCCGCATAAGGGATCTCAATTTGGAGATCCGGCAACTGGTAAATCAACATAAGCGGACTAAATGGGTTGAGCACCTGAAGACTTGTAACCTCACCTCCGGAGTGAGTAAGCTCTGGTCCACCGTTAGGTCCCTGTCGAACCCGACGAAACACAACGACAAGGTGGCTATCACCTTCAACGGTTGTACTTCGTCGGACCCGAAGAGATGCGCGAGCTATTTTAGCCGGCTGTTTACACTGCATCCTCCGGGCGACAGAACCAAACGTCGTGTTACCAGAAGGCTGCACAAACTGACGAACGACAGTGCGCCACTTACTTTCTCCGGTGATGAGGTTCAGGGGGCCATCAACAAGTCGAAATCATCGAAAGCCATTGGCCCTGACAGACTTAACGCGCTGATGCTGAAGCATCTGGGACCCCTGGGAGTAGGATACCTCACAAGGGTCTTCAATTTGTCTCTGGCCACTCTCATCATCCCTGACATGTGGAAAGCAGGGAGAGTGGTCCCACTATTGAAACCTGGGAAACCCGCCAACCAAGGGGAGTCTTATCGTCCGATAACTCTCCTTTCCCCAGTAGTGAAGACACTTGAAGCCCTCCTACTCCCACTCTACACGACACACCTGGCCCCAGCCCCACATCAGCACGGATTCCGACGAGTGCACAGCACCACCACGGCACTCACAGCCATAAACGCCCAGATAAATCGCGGGCTTAACCAAAACCGCCCCTGCGAGAGGACTGTCCTAGTATCGTTGGACCTAAAGAAGGCTTTCGATACAGTCAGCCATTCCACGCTACTAATATAGATGATATTTATCAGTCGACACTCCCGCCAGGGCTGAAGAGGTGGTCCGCGAACTACCTGAGCGGTCGGCACTAATCAGTGATTTTTCGAGATCAAATGTCAAAGCAGAGGAAGATTAAGCAAGACGTACCGCAGGGTGGTGTCCTTTCACCCTTGCTTTTTAACTTCTACATCTCGAAGCTCCCCCAACCACCAGCAGGAGTTTCCCTGATCTCATACGCTGACGATTGCACGATAATGGCGTCGGGCAATGGCATCGATGGCCTGTGTTCCAAAGTGAACAACTACCTCACCGACCTTTCTCGCTTTTTCACTGCGAGGAATCTCCAACTTTCCCCCACCAAGTCCACGGCGACCCTATTCACCACCTGGACAAAGGAGGTCAAGCTGTCCCTTAAGGTAAAAGTCGACGACACACCAATTCCGACTGTGAATAACCCCAAAATTTTGGGTGTAACCTTTGACAGCTTGCTCTCCTTCTCTGCGCATACAACCGCAATTGCCACTAAAGTCCAAAATCGCAACAAGGTCCTCAAATCGCTGGCCGGCAGCACTTGGGGCAAAGACAAATAACTGTTGCTTTCGACATTTAAGGCAATTGGCCGGCCGGTTCTAAACTATGCTGCGCCTGTCTGGTCGCCTGGTACTAGTGATTCGCAGTGGACAAAGCTTCAGACATGTCAAAATACCGCCATTCGGACAGCGACCGGGAGCCTCCTGATGTCACCCATACAACACCTACACAACGAGGCACAAATGCTCCCAGTTGCGGAGCACAACAAATTGCTCAGCAAGCAGTTCCTGCTGGGGTGTTACCGCAGGTTTCACCCCTGCAGACACCTGCTTGAGCCTGAGCCGCCTCCCAGGCACGTCAGGAGACACCTCCTCAACTACGCTGACGAACTCCAGGACAAAACTGACCGAAACCTACTGGACCGGACAGTATTTAGACAGTCAATAAATGACATTCACCGGGAGACCGTTACCACCTTCATGAACTCCCGTCCTGTGAATGCCGTAATCGGAGTCCAACCACCACCTATTGCAGATGAAGAGCTCCAGCTTCCCCATGAGACTCGTGTAACATTGGCACAATTACGTTCTGGATATTGTAGCAGGTTAAACTCCTACTTATCCAGAATCGACCCCGACATACCAAACACATGTCCGGCATGTGAAGGTACCCCGCACGACACTAACCACCTCTTCACATGCCCCCTCAATCAGACTCATCTAACCCCCCTCTCCCTCTGGACCCAACCTGTCGAAACAGCATGTTTCCTGGGCCTACCCCTAGATGAGCTAGACGAAGACGACTGATGATATACTTACACTGACAGGGCTAACTATGCTGTTAAAAACAACAACAACATTCCTTGGGATACTAAATAATTACAATTAAGTGACTAGGTTCGTACAATAAATCAATCTGGTCGCAGTGCATAAAGACCTTAGCCTAACCCGTACAACCATTACCATTCTTAGCCTTTAGCACGCATATATTCTAATAATCTGGTCCATTATATTTCTCCTGATTTATTGCTGTTGTACTCCCGAATCATTTGTGATATCAATTTGGACAAGCAACATATGGGGTAAGTGCAATACATTGCGGACATTAAGATATACTTTTTTTTAAAGAGCACAATGCTACATCGCATTAGTAGAATCTAAAACCAACGAAGTAAAAACCTTGTCTGCATAAATTGTTCGGTTGTACACAAGTTCTCCGTTAACTCTTTCATAATTGTTAGAAAAATCATCAAAATAATAATTAGTTGATAAATAAATTAACATACACATCACCAGAAATCATTTCAATTATAGAATGTAAGCGAAAATTTTCTCGCAAAGAGAAGAAAAAGCGAAAAAGTTAACAGCCGGAAATTTATGCATCACTTACAAAAACTTACAAATTTCTTCGACACAGGATGAGCGTCTCGTATGCAAATAATTGTCAATTTAGTTCTCACTCTTTGAGTGGATAATTTTATGGTGGAATAGGAATAGCTATTACCAATTTTTGTTTTATCGAAACCCGACTGTTGTCTTCATAAAAAAAAAAAAAAAAAAAAAAATTAGAAAGCTCATCAACGGCACCGTTTCCTTCTCGTCATTTCTTGCCAACGAGCTATTTTATTCAACACCAGATATGCAACTTCACAATTTTCGCGTTCCATTATATGATGCTCCACAACCAATAAAACAGTAAAAATTCCACCAGAGACGTCCACTAAACATGCAACTCTTGTTTTGTACATCTGCGCATTTTTAAATCGAAATCCGTTTATTTTTGTAATTAAATTATAAAATATATTACAAGCATCAATCACCAATATTGTTTAGTATTCTAAATTGACTGCATTCAATCATAATACAGATAATAAAGTGTAGCGATACCCCAAAATTTTGGTGTATCATATACGTAAGAAATGTAACCGTCTTTTTCTGCATCCCAAAGGAAGTTGACCAATGAACAGTAGCCTTGCATTATTTTCTCACCAATGCTTACAATGCAAACATAACGGTATCTGAAATATTAAACGCAATACTTTAAGTAGTTGAATTGTGTATTCGAAAAGAAATAAATCACTTTCACCAAAGTTCTATGTTTTTATAAACTAAATAAAACTTGCTCAAATTCGCCAATTTATCTAGGATAAATCCGGTCAAAATGAACGTGCGATCAATATGTGAAGCGCCTCTACGTACGAGTAGTAACCACTATTCACTTGACTTGGTGGACTACATTTTATTCATAAATATGCTATGGTTAAATATAAATTCTAAGTTTGTTAGATTGTTTTTTCTTCACTTTACTTAACTGCAGCTATTTATGGGCCTTCACTTCTACAGTATTTGTTTTTTTCTGTTCACTATTTAGTGGTTGGTTTTTGTTCTTGTTTTTTCTTTTGAACTGCTCCCACATTTCAAAAAAATAAAATACAATTTTTACAAAGTGTGCAGAAATTACAATATCTTTAACAGTAGAGGAAAATGTGGTTTACTTTTACTTACAGAGGTATAGTAAATTTAAAATTTTGAATCTGTTTTATTCGAGTTTTGGCGTTTTTTCAGCAAATGTGCGTTATGCACATAATACTCACCGATCATAGTGTTGCGATTTAACACGATTCTTGATCTCTTCGCTAATTTGTGCGCATAGTGTCAGCGATTGTTTTGGCGAATATATAAAGTTTTCAAATGCATCGTCCATCACCGTTTGAATGATTTTCTCGCATACCTCCTTATTTAGCGGGAGTTTCGGATCTAGACGATATGTGGGTAAGTATTTTAAAACTGGCTGCAAACATACAGATATTGGGGAACTTATACTGCTGTTGTGTTGTGAAAAAGGCATCTTACCCGCGCTTGGGGAACTGTGAATGCACCACTTGTTCTACGCCCGGATGATAATTTGAGTGAACCACGTTTCTGCAAATTAAACACACAATGTACAATAAAATCAATTGCATTCGTACCTACAAGTGAATTTGTAAAAGGTTGTCTATCGCTGCTTAGTTATGGATTTCTATATACACATACATGTGTACTGTACGGTAATATGCATGTATTTATAACCTATATGTACATACAAACGTAAATGGAAGAGTGGCGTTGAAGGGCTGCGTGTTTGGTGAGCATTGCTCTTCAGTTACGTATGTGTTGATTATTTGATTAATGATAATTACATTTAATGTCATCGATTACGCCCGCTATAAATCAGAATGCCGTCCGTCCGCAAATGCATTGCAAATGTGCAAAATACAAATTCAACTACATACGTATTTTATTGATACTAACTGGTTTATTAATCCAAATATAAATTGACAAATTGATTAATTTATTACCTCCTCCTGTGCCTGACTTAGACACAAGTCAACGAGGTTAGACCAATTCTCTGCCATTGAGAACTAATCAACAGCAAACACATTTGGCCTCGTTAGCGAAATTGGCTAAATGTTAAATCGATATGACGTAAATAAAAAGTTTATATTATACCTATGCATGTGTGTTTGTATGTATATAATAATCTTCATTTCTTGGTACAAATCGCTTTCTACGCTTTCTTTCCATAATTAACTAATTTGAATTTCAGAATAAGCATGCATGTACATACATATATACGTACATAAGCATGCAAGTTTGCAGCGAATAAACGATGTCACGCATCCCTTTTACAAAACTTATACCGTTACTAGTTGCGATGTGCGGACGTACTTCGGATGTTGTTTCCATGATGCTTTTAAATGGTAGAGTTAGTTGAAATACTTCAAAATAAGCCCAGAAAATATAAAAATGAAAGCTTGTTCAAAACGAGTCACAGTAAATATTATTTTGCTTCGTAATCAAAAATATTATAAGATTGCGTGGGATGTCATAAATCGAAAATAAATATTTGTAAGTGTTGGAAAATGCATACATACAATATAAAGATTGGGGTATCAGCTAGAATCTTAATTAAAATGGTATAAAAGCGTCGTTAAATATTTTTCAGTATCTGTAATAAATACTTTGAGATAAGGTATTTAACTTTTCTTTGAAACTTTTTTTTATGAACGCATTATGCATTGCAAGAACACACGTCCCGAATTTTTATAAATATTGACAAATTTTTACTATTTACTTATTTTCATTTGAAATATTTTTTTTTTATAAATTTATAAAAGAATCTACAAATTGTGATCAATATCTTAAACTTCTTAAACAGAATTTTCGAACAAAACTTAGGTAATCAGTTTTGTAGCCCATTCAATTTTATTATATCATAATAAAATGAAATTTTGAAGTAGCTCAAAACTGTCGTCGCTTTTTGATAAGTTTTTCTTACATTTTTTTTTTTTACATTTTCTCCATGTAACATTCTTTTCTTCAGAAAAAAATTTCAATATCGTATGCAAAACAAAAAAATCTAAAAAATGAATGCCATTTACGTATTCTTCATTATACGAAAAATTAAATAGACTAAAAAACAGCATAGTCAGAAGTTTTGTAATTCTTCATATTAAAATGTTGAAAGTTTTGTCACAATTTTTAAAACTTGTTGAATTTTTATGAAACTCGTACAAAGATTCATAAGTTTTTATACAAATATTACGAAAAAATTTTGTTTGAAAAATATTATGAATGTTGTAAAAAGATAAAGTGACTCACTTATGTGGGCCCAAGTGTTTTTCAATTTTATAAAAAAACTTTTCGTTCAATCGAACCGAATACATATCGCTGTTTTTGTTTTTAAGCAAATTAATATTTCTATAGTCTTTGTCTGCTTTGTAGTTATAGAGAGCGTCAAAAATATACGAAGCACTTTTTGTCATGATACAGTTTTTTAATGTGAATGATTTCATTTAGCTTTACGTTCAGCGCGTGATTGCAAGAGTCTTCCTGACACCCGTTTCTGCACCCCGCGCTTCGAATCAGAATAAATAAATTATTCTAATCCTAAAAGATAGGCGTCTTCTTGAAAATGTGTACTTAGCCCATGTGCGTGATTAATGTAGTTGCATACATGAACAAAAGCCAAAAGAGGATTAACGTAAAGAAATACATTACAGTTTACGTGCTAATTGTCAAATAAATTTAAGTCACTTTGTTGAATACACTTTGGCAATAGTTGTATTTTTATCATGTGACCGAGCTTAAGAATTGTACGAAGATAATATGCGCTTATTGCGGATAAAGCCAACTTTTATATCGGTTAAGGCAATTGCTAATGAGCATTTTTTTCTTTTTTTTTTTTCAATAAAATAACAAATTAGCAGATATTTAAAAAAAGGACTTCGGGCTAGCAGCAATATCCCAAACATTTATGGGGAATGTTTTTGTTGTTACAACAACAGCATTCAGTGACACATGCTCAATTTTCAAATTTCGCAATGAAAATTTAGGAAAACATTGTTCAAAGGTTGCATTATTATATGTAAATTGACTTAATAAACTAAGGATAAAAAATAAATAAATAATTGGCGCGTACACTTCTGTTAGGTGTTTGGCCGAGCTCCTCCTCCTATTTGTGGTGTGCGTTTTGATGTTGTTCCACAAATGGAGGGACCTACAGTTTCAAGCCGACTCCGAACGGCAGATATTTTTATGAGGAGCGTTTTCATGGCAGAAATACACTCGGAGGTTTGCCATTGCCTGCCGAGGGGCGACCGCTATTAGAAAAATGTTTTTATTAATTTTGCTTTCACCGAGATTCGAACCAACGACCTCTCTGTGAATTCCGAATGGTAATCACGCACCAACCCATTCGGTCACGGCGGCCGCAACTATAACTGATAAACTAAGGATATATCTATATAAAACGTCCATTTTTTCAGCGTTGTGGAATGTAACTGTGAAAAGTCATTGACTAATGGAGATTTAATTCAGTAAAAAATGTGAATATAGGTAATAACATCAGTCCCAATCGTACATACATATGTGCAATTGTATTAATTCAAATAGTATCGGAATGGTTTATGCACTTGCAACAACACAATGCCAACGCTTCAGCCATGATTGGAATATTCTACAGATGATACAGAGGCATTTGTTGACGAAAGTTAATAATAGCCTCTGTGTGATGGTGTTGGAGACGAGCCATGTTTCACTTCCGTAGAACAGAACAGACTTTACATATGAGCTGAATATTCGCAGTTTAGTGCGCCTGAAGATTTGCAAACTCGCCCATATTGTGTGTATTCGCCCGAACACCGCCCTTGGCTTGTTTAGCCTGCAGTTGACATCTTCATCTGCTTCGCCGTCTAAAGCAGAAGCTTTCGACAAATTCCAACGGACACCCGTCAACTTGATATATAGTGTGGACGCCTAAAAGTAAAGTGAAAGATTCACTCTAATATTAAATATCTATGTTTATTTTAATATTAATTGTTGGTGTTGCCTTTTTGTAAACAAAGTCCATAATCTTTGGGTTGATGTGACTTAATTAGATACTTAAATCTGTCTGCAGTCTATAGGTCTCTCCATGTAAAATTTATCCAGCAACTTAATTTCCGAGAATTCGCAGTCAAAGAGAAAAATATCAAATAAAAGTACATGATCGCAAATCCAGTAACAGCTTGAAAGCTTTATGGACAACTCATTAAATTGTTGGCGGGAAAAATTACAAAAATTAAAAATGTTTTAGTTGAGCTACCTCGTATTAAATAAAAAAAAAATAAACCAAGTAAAATGCAAAGTAACGAGCTGAGCATGTGATGTTATGTTTTATTTCGTCCATAATAATTTGATCCATCCCATCATTGCTGTCAAATTAAGAACATTCCTTCAGCAATTGTATTGTTGAGACAATCACAATTTTTTTCATATTTTCCTTGCCTCCGTCTATGCATGTACATATGTATGTATATATTATATACTTATATCGCCAAATTAGTTAAGGGGTTGGGGGTAGTCAGAGGCCCGAAAATATGATGATTTTCAATATTTCTGTTTTGCTGATCAATTGCTTTATTTTACAAAAATAAAAACAAAGTATGTTTCGACTTGATTTTAGCCAAATTAAAAAAAAAAAAAACAGTAATTGTAAATGTCATCGCTGTTTGTGTAGAGCCCGTTTCTCTAGAAGTCCCTTGCGGTCACAAGTCCTTGGAGATTCATCTAAAATTAATCGGACAAGAGAAATTAGTTTTATTAATAGATAATCTTGTGTCTGATTGAAGCTTTTTTTCAAAATTAACAATATGGCGGCCTCAGAAAATATTTTTCAGATTTTCGAGAAAAAACCGACAATTAATTGTTAAAAAAAAATCGAAAATTTTCAATCAGGCAGGAGTTTTTTATGGTTTTCAAAAGCTGTTAAAACTTATTGAAATCTACCAAGAGGTTTTTAAGTTACAGTGATCACGAGTTCAAAAAACATAGTTTTAGTAGCTGCTGCTAGCTACTTACTCTCGAACGCTCCGGAGCGCTCGAGCGCCCTTTGTTAATTGTTGAATAACTCGAAAAGTATTTGTCGGATTCACTTCAAATTTTCTCACAATATTTTTATGATAATATACTTTAAGAGCATCCAATTTTTTGAAAATTATGACTACCCCTAACCCCTTAATAACCAAGAAGCACAAGCATTAAACACAAAAGATATCTTCAATACTTTTGATTTGTGTTTCGGAAACTGCCCCAACGGTGACTGGAGACTGGTCCAAAAGTACAGATGTCGCTCTATATCATTGGCCGAATCCTATTTAAGATAAGACTTCGAATAAACTTTATAAATCTTATATTTTATATTTTCCATCTTTATTCAAATTTGACTCAATTCGCAAATTTTAATTCTTGTTTATTTTTACTTTGCGATCAGCTGTTTTTCTCACTTGTAAATTCTTACAAGTAAAAATTTATCGAGTAAAAATTTGCAACGTCCCCTCAAAACAATTGTCGTTGTGCTCTCTCACTTTCCCGTACTTTGCAAGTTTTTTGTATAACAGGGTTGGGCATTTTGCCCAATCACTAATTTTTTAGTGGTAATTAAAATAAGGGTTTCATTATTACTAAGCCTTCAGTTTTACAGTGTTTTAACTATCCGCTTATTGCCTTAATTATTTAGGGAACTATGACCAACAATTGTTACAAATCATTTGCTTCATGAGCAGACCTCATTTGTGCTTATTTTTTAGGTTCACAAATATGGAAAAGCCCATTTCAACGCCAATTACTATCTTGTTTTTAAATTTAGCCAAAATTTTGTTAAAGCAAATTCTTTGAATGAGTTGACTTTTTCAGGCAGATGTCAGGCCTATGATGTTTACATGAAATAAGTACATACGAGTATTCGAATGAAAAAGAGTGATGGGTTACTAGTATTTTAGAATTTTATTTTATTTTTGTCTGCGGACTCCAGGTTGGGAGGGGCTGGCTTGGGCTGTTAAAGTGCCTTCGAAATTGGAAAATAACATACTCCATCACATCACATGTGCGTGTTGCAATATTTTTTATTTCTATTTGGTTTTCATAGATATATTTAGTATACATATATGTTACACAGTCAAAAATCCATTTACGATACTTTTGTATAGAAATATTGTATATGTAGGTATATGTTAAATATACAATATTTTATATATGTATTTATGCATGTATATACATATATTTATGTACGTATGCATAGATATATGTATGTACAGTTAATTATAAATATAAGTAGACATAAGACTACGCAAATTTACGTGTTCATGTGTAAATTCCATATAAACATAGAGGTGGTGTACACAGTTACATACATTATTCATATTTCATTAGAACATCCAAAGTAACAACATTACGCTAATACAACAATACAACAATTATGAAAATATGTGCATTAAGTAAAAAATAAGAATAACCATTTCTTTTTGAATTAAATCACTCTTGGCATCACTATCTCAATTTGTACATACACACATATAAGTACATAAAATTCGTTTTGGTCAATGCAAACGTAGTACATACATAGTTATAACTTTTTGTGTAAGTACGAAAAATAAATACTATTGCTACGTACATACATTGATTGAGATTTACTTAATTTTGGCATACATATGTACGTCTATGCATTATGCATGCTAATATCTATATTTGTATTTAATGCATTAGTTTTTTAATACTAGTTAATTTGTGTATAAGATCTATATTTAAGGACAAATTCGCTAGTAACCACATACATACATATTATTGAATAAATTCATAAGTGCATACCGAATCGTAGAGAAAGTGGCTTGATTGTGGACGACATTCGAAAAATACATATACGTGTATATATATTTTCGCAGTGTTGGCACATTGGTGAACTAAAACGAGTTGATTGAACGACTGCAATCGTGATTTCATTTTCTTAAAGTAGAAACTTGTCAAGCTTAAACAGGTTTAATTTTTTTTTGTTTGAGTTAAGTAGGGAATTTTTATTTCTGCACAAAACATTAGAACTAATATATAGTTCAGTTAAAATATAAAATACATGGGTACTAAAGTTCATCGATTCGACCACTCAATTTACTCATTTTCTCTTTGCTGCATGGTTTGATCGCGGCCAAATTTAATGTACGGTGTGTCCTGTGTGTGTGATCCTCGATGTCGAATAAAAGGACATTAGTTGAATTTTCCATTTGTAAAAACACATAATTTTGAGAACACTTTATCGAATCGACGGTCATTAGGAATAACGTACGTAAAATATGGTTAGTATCATAGAGTTAAAAAATGTTAATTGTTAACGAGTCAAATTCAGAGTATTTAAAGTAATATATATATATCCAAAAATAAAAGGATGCAAGACTAAGTCTAAGTAGATAGAAATGGAATTAAAAAAAAAAAATACTAAGTAGATAGAAATGGAATTAAAAAAAAATTACTAAGTAGATAGATTTGAAATAAAAAAAAAAAAAAAAATTTACCAAATTTCTACGCCCTTAGTGAATTCACTCTCTGTCTGCAGTGGCGGGTAGCTATTGGGCTTATGCCACCGGATAGTAAAGCAAAGCGAAAAAAAAGTTCATGTGCGCCGAGAAATTATTCTAATTATCATCTCTTTAACTTTGCAGGTACTATTTTAATTGCATTCAATTTGAGAGTTTACAAATAATTACTACTTGGGGAATGCAAATTCCATGCACACACTCAACGTGTTAAATCTTTGTTAATTATACTAAAGAATTATGACGCCTTCATGTACGAAACTAGAATTCTGATAAAAATATTTATAATCGACTTTCCAAAACGCATGTTTATGGTTTGCGAATTCTGTTGAAATAAGTAAAGAGCTTTTATTTCCAAGGCATATGAGATGATGGTAATACCTCCGAGAAACGTTTACCTGACCCTAACTCGAGTTTTTAAAGCTGTAATTTGAATTGCTCGATTTTCAGCTCTATGAGTTTTTTAAGCATTGAACATAATCGTGATCTTTAAAATAAAATAAAAATGAAAAACGAAAAAAATTACACATAAAAAACTTAAAAATATTTTGGGAATACTAATTATCCAGAGGATTTTGTCCAGTTTTATCTTCGGCGGTTCTGATAGTGGCACGCAGGCAGGATTTTTTCGGTGAGAGGTTTTATTCTCACAATGTTCTAAAAAAGCATTTAATAGTAAGAAAATAAAACAAAATTTTTTAATGAAAACAAATTAAATCCAAATCAAAATGTAGCAGCAAATGTTAATGTTTTCCGAAAATTTCATTAGAGAATTTTCAGCTGTGAGAGTTCGATTCTCTATACCTATACATGAAGATGTGCTGCTCCACTCAACCGCTCTTGCAACGCACGTACGTCACTTGATTAAATTTATTTTCAGAGTCGTCAAAAAAGGTTTTTGCCAATAAATTAATCATGTTGTAAGAGAAATTGTCACTAAAAATCTTTTTTTGGCATTAGTAGTTGTTAAGACAAAAGACGTTATTTAATCGTCTTCCGCTTAAATTCATTTCCGCTTGTAAGTATGCAGCAAGTTGCGTTTATTATCGTCAAGGCTCGAGGTATTATCGGGGAAAAATGTGTTAGAAAGCCAAGGCGACTAAAATAGTCTAAAGATGGTGTATGCAGTGATATACGATAGCAAGCTTCAACGCTTAGGTTACAGAAATCGTAACTTTTAAATCAACTAAATATTTGCCCTTCTCTTTCGTCAGTTTATGTTAGTTTCCAAATGGTCGTGGATGAATTCTGATTATTTATTTAATAATGAAAAGAAGTTTTTATGTTTTGCATTTGGAATTAGCAATAGTTGTAGTAAGCATTCAAGAATAAAAGTGACAAAAGTATATACTATAGGCGCAATCACGAATCAAAATCTATAAGTACGTATGTGCATACACTTGCGAACACGAAAATAGTAGTACCAAAAAAACTATCAGATTTTTTCCAAAAAAATTTAATCTATAATGTGATTAGTGATTATAATGTTAACGTTTTTTATTATTATTTTGAAATATGAGTATATTCTTTAACCGAACACATATTTAAAGTAATTCTTTAACGAAAAACAAAACTTTTTATAACAAAAGATAGAAATTAAGGGTTAACATTACAATAGTGGTTGCCATATAAGTAACGCATTCTGACAAAGTTTATAAAAGAAATTAAAGAAAAACTACATTGACAAAGTTTGCAGATACATAGTTGTAATTAATATTCAGTTGAATTTACCAAATTTTATATTACGCAACACAACAACGGGGTATTGAGTATATCAATTACTCACATCTCTGCTTCGGAATCTTCAGCCACGCGTCTTTAAGAATTTTCGAAAGTTGTTGAGTGTTACTCGGTTTGCATTGTGTGCAGCTCTTAAGTTCCGTCCAAAGATTTTTCTCGGATAGAGGTCGGGGCACTGAGCTGGTCATTCCATAACCTCAATTTTATTTACACGAAACCAATCCTTGGCCTTCCGGCTCGTGTGTTTAGGATCATTATTCTGCTAGTATACCCATTTTATTGGCATTTTCTATCTCGAATACGACAACATAACATTCTACATTATTTCCATATCAATACTGGTGTCCGTTATGCCATCAATTTTGTGAATGGGGTCTGCGATATAATATGAAAAACATACGCAAACCATTATTTTTGAGCGTCCATGTTTAATGATTTTTAGGGGGTATTGTGGTTAAATTTCGTGCCAGGTGGACGTCTAATATACTGTCGTTAATTCGCCCCACCATGCTCTACTATTTTAGATTCATCAGTCCATAAAATATTACACCACATGTCAGCTGTCCAGCTAGCAAGTTTTCTTGCAAATTCCAAGCGTTTTGCCTTAAGTTTTGGTGATAGCAGTAGCCTTTTTCGTAGAGTGCTAATCCAGCTTCCAGTAGTCTTCTACTTGCAGTAATGTCAGAAACATTTAAGTTAACCTCTCTTTCAAGTTGCGTGGCTGATTTCTTGTGATTTTCTTTGGAGCAAGTTAGACAATTCTACGGTCGTCTTGCAGAGAAGTTTTCCGCTTTTCGACAGATTTGATTGCATTTGAAATCATTTTTCGTTGTTCTGTGATGCAGTGTTTCGCTTGACCTACTAGTCAAAACATAAGTCATATATGCATACAACTCACCAAAATTAAAAAAAAAAACATATATATCAATAACTAATAAAAACGTACTTTCACCTAAATCTGATTATTAATACTCTTTGCATAACCTTAAAAACGGTTGTTGTTGTAGTCACTGCTAGTTTGATGTTGCCCTTAAAAGCGTAAAGACACCAAATTTATTCAGATAAACTAAACATCTTAAATCTCTTAACCCTTCGTAGATAATTGATATTGAAATTTTCTATTGTATGATTTATAAGAAAAAAATAAATGGCTTAAAAAAATGGCGTTGTTAAGGGTACTGCTATTTTCATGTTCACAGCTGTATGTTTAATGCACAATCTGCGCCAACACTGAATTGGACGTTTGGTTTCTAATAAATTAATTCTATAGTAATATTAAAAATTATTTTAGAAATTTATGAAAGCATTTGTTACATTTAAATATATTATATATGATAAAAAATCAGTTCTGTTGATAAGTAATTCGAATTGAACATGACAGCCTTAACTCCAAGGTATTTGTATTTCCACTTTCCATAAAAATATTATTCAATTAATAATCCTGAGTAAAATCATTGAAAATAAGTTAGTTATTTCATATATAATATAACTGAGTAAGAATTTTATTAGTACTCATACATACTTATTTCATATCACGATGGTAGTTTTTGTAAGATATTGACACAATATTTTGTATAGTTATTTTATAACTTTTGACTTTGAAAAACAATTCCAAACCGTTGCATAGATAAAAGATCTCTTTTGAAATATGTATGTGCATATGTATGTAGATATATATACTGTAAATATCTATATATGTATACTTACATTGTTGCTTTTTGAGTGCTTTTCTCTCATAGTTTTTATGATTAGAGATATTGAAAGTGTATATATAATATAATATACAGTTATGGACATAGAAATACGGATACGCAATAAGCTTGAATTACAGTAGACTACTTTTCAGTTACAATATTCGCAATAAATTGGTTGTACTTTGTGAGAGCCGACTTGAGGGAAAAGGGACACAATCTGCAATGAACAATTTGGTAAAGTAGATTCAAAACTGTAGTATTAGAAGTAGGTCAATAGAAGACGGTGGCAAAGAAGCTGGCTTAACACAAATGTAACTTTTTTTAGTTCCAACGTTATGCCACACGTAAAAAGAGCCGATGAACATTATAGAGACGAGTGTATACGGCGTACCGTTAGACAAAGTGGTAACTCACAGACAAATAATATTACGACTGTCGGTTCAACGATACCGAAACGATCCGGATTCATAACCGGTTAAGGAATGCCACTCCAGCTGCATTGGTCGACCATAAATTGAGAATATTTATGCTGCAACAACAAATGATATTACCTTCAAATACAATTCTAGCAAAATATTTATCTTCGTGTACATAACATACGTTTTGAACTTAAGCCAATTCAGACCATAAATATGATTTTTTAAGCAGTCTCAAACAAAGCGCAAACCTATTGGAAAATCCTTCGGGTTTCTTGTATTTGGCTTGAAGGCAAAATTATCCTAAGAGTTTGAACTCAGACTCACAAAAATAGTTGGAATAAATTTTTTATATATGTATAAGATTAGAAAAAGTAAATTGTGCAATGCAAAAATTGACAATATTTTTGGTGGCCGGATTTATATGTTCGCAACTGTATACATGTATGCTTATACACCTTACGAATAGGTGTTCTGGTGAGTTGTAAAATATTTTTCTTATTAAGCGACAATCATGATTTATATCAGGTAGAGTCATATTTGATCTTCAAAAGATGTGCTATTCTAATATTTTACTATATTTTTTTAATATTTAGTGTGATGGATTATTTAATATACCATTTTCGGTAGGTGTTTTGAGTAAAAATTCGTATGAAAAATTAAAGCCATAGGGCCCATAACATTTACATAAATATTTTTTAATGTAGAAGTTCATTTTTGTCAATCTATTGTTAGAAAATTCTTAAAATATGGAAGCGTATAAAACTAATATTGATTTTCACTAATTTCACAAAATTTAAATTTTAAACAAAATTTGTTTTATGATTTTCATCTGAAAAGTAAGGGTGTGAGCATAAAGTTATCTAAAGAAAAAACAAAAAAAGAATAGGTCTAAAATCAAAAAAAATTGTCTCCAAAATTTGTTCGCTTTTATGAAAACTGTTGTTTATTAAAGTAGGAAATAAACGTGAAATTAACAAAAACATCGTAAAATAAAATTGGAGCAATTTGCTGGGTTGGTCCTAGTGCGTGTTTATTTATAAAAATAACTTGCATTATCGAATTTGAAGATTTTCAAAATTCACATTGAACAAAAATAAACTAAACAAATTATAACTAGTAAAGCTCCATTCCGTTCATATTAGTTAGCAAGGTAACATTTTTCTATATTAAATATTTTTATATATACAGCATGAGATGGAATATCTGATTTTTAAGGTTGATTCTATATACATACATACATATTATGCGATTCCATAAATTAAAATATTATACGATTTCGAGGAATATACACGTATGTACTGGAAAAAAGTATGATAATTTTACTTGAAGACGTAGCTTTCGGCTGTTTTAGAATTCTATTAACCCTGGGTCACTAAACATTCGTCTAATAGACTACGCACGCCTGCGGGTTGCCAATTCGACATATTCCCGTCGCACCACCTCACTAACAGAACTTTCATAAATTGTTAAATAGAAATAAAATAAGACTCCTTTTAATTTACACTCATTTGTTTGAAATATAAAAATATACTTGCTTTTAATTTGTGAATGATTAGAGACAGAGTAACACTGATTTAGGTTTAGTGATCTAGGGTTGAAAAAATATATATTATGTATTTTCGAGATTCAACACGTCAACTTTGTGCAAAGCTATACAATGGTAAAATATTCCTTTTATATCACGATAATTAAAAAATATACATTTTGTAAGAAAAAAACTGTGTTTTCATTTACTTTACGCTGTGTGTGACGGTATAAAATATGTATATGTGCATGCATTAAAAGAAATCACTAGTCATGTTTTTATGGCTCTTCCTTATTTGAGACAAATATGTATGTAGTCAGGGTAGACAGGTGCTTTACGACACAACACATTTGTACACGTGCTTTTTCTCTATTACATATTTAATGAACAGTTTATGAAATTACGCACGTGATTAACGTTAAATATCATTTCTCTTATTCAGTGTATGTACGTTGCTATCAATACTTGCAAGTGTAAAATTTATATTATCAGATTATCTTTTTTAATTTTCATAATTGGTTTTTAAAATTTAGATGCTGCATTTTAGAAAGTATGTTTTTTTTTTATTATAAAAGCTTTTTCTGGAGGTGGTGATTTAACTTGGCTGGATGTATTGTGCATTAAATAATATAAAAAGGATCAGTGTACTCCTTTTCAGCACTCTTCCGAATGGTTTTTAGTTTTAGTTTGTAGCTATATTAGCTAGTTATTATTTACTAATCATTAGAGCGCACTTTACGTAATGAGCCGCGGTTAAATTTACAAATCGACTCTAAGAGCGCCGAGCGGGTGGGCTCACCGCCTTGTTCGGTGTCTGTTGAAATATTTGGTGATGATGCCTGCCGTTCTACATTCGCCAAAGATATTATTTGCTTTGACGAAGAATGTTTTTGTAGTTCCTGTGCATGTTGTCGCTCAAAGGGTGTAGGTGGAGGCGCTAAAGTAAACATGAAGAGTTCGTATTTTAGTAAAAGTAATTGTGAGTTAAAGCTCTAGTTGACATACATTTTACATCAGTACTCGGCAAGGAAGGTGCTGTACTTAAATCTCTTGGAATATGCATACTTAACACGCTATCAGTACGCTCGAAGGGTGCGGTGTCGCCGCCTATGCTACTAGAAGGGGCGAGCGTAGCAGAACCGCTGGCCGCAGAAAGGGATAGTCGTCCATTTCCCGCTTGCAGTGACCCCTGTTGCTTCAGTTTTGACTGTTTATGCTCCAGTTTCTATGAAAAATTTGAAAAAATTACACTTTGCTTTCTTTACTTTGTTATTTTTTTTTAACATACCGCTTTTTGTTTTGATTTTCGTTTCTCTTCCTCTGAACTCATCATTTCTTGAACTCGTACAATACGCTTTTGATTTTTAACAGATTTTTGTTCGTCCCGTAACCTTAACTCGGTTTTTTGTGCAGCTTGTTTTAAAAACTCCTTGGCATTTAGTGACAATTTAAAATGTGTTCTTCTTGAATCTTCATTACAACAGCTAAACCCACCAGCAGCACTACTGGCATGCTGTGCAAAGAACAGATGGCTGATGAGTGCCTGGAGCGTGGGTAAACCAGCCCTAACCGCCTCTTTTGATAAAATGCTCTCCAATAAGTTCTCTGCATATATTAAAAGCGACTAATTGCCTCAATAAATACAAAGTATAGTTATTCATTACTCACTTAACGTTTCAGGACATTCAGTAATCTGGCGTGCTACAGATTCTTGCAATGGATAGCCCATCGCCATTTCGAAAAGAACATGACCAAAACTGTACACATCTATGGCTTCCACTGAATGAATTTTACTATGCTGCACAAAAAATGGGCGATAAAAAGCGGGTACACCTAAAATGTTATTCTCGATATCCAATAATTTAACACAATCATCAACAATCACAATGTTGCCTGCGTGTAAGTGACCTATGAAAAAAAGAAACAACAAAACATATGTAAATAGTCCTTATAAGCATTTACAGAGGTCTTAAATTGCATACCGTATGAATATCCTTTAGAATGAATAAATATTAAAGCCTCCAGTATTTGACGCCCATAGATCGCAACTTGCCTCATTGTGAGAGCTGTTCTGCCCTTTGGATTGCCGTATTTGCTAAGAAATGGATTTTTTGGTGTGGCCATACAAAGTTTGTCCTTCAAAGTGCCTTGCTTGTAAAATCTTTTAGAATTCAATTCAAAAGCAAAATGATTCATATGCGTATTGTATTCATACATTGGAATTGCTTTGTATTTTTACCTTCGCACAACTATGCAGCCGTTCTCATTGTGTGCCGCATACACAACAGTCTCGATATGTGGATGCTGTAAGCCCATTAGGCTTTTTAAAATTCCACCCATTTCCTTATCATCTATATATTTATCCGGTCCATATTCGATCCATTCCAAAACTAGCTCAGATGGATCCAAACAGCCTCCATCTATAGAGCCGCTACTACTACCACCACCACCATTACTGCTCGACGACGCAAAGTGTTTACCTTGATGTGATTGGGAGCCACTTTTCACAAGTAATTTATTTCCAGTCTTTTCTGGTGGTTTCGGTGATACTTTGAAGTAGTGTTTCCGTAAGCGCCAACCTATTGGACCAAGTGTGCTACCCAATGTCCAAATTCCTTCGCTACGTAAGCACAGCATAGCATTTTGCACAGCTTGGTCTAAATAAGAATTGGTAAAAAAGATTTGAATGTGTTAAATTAAAATTCTCTCTAATAAAGCAGATGGGAAATATAATTTGCCATATTGGAGTTCTTGTTCTCAGAAGATTTCTATACGTAAATTTCAATTTCTGTTATTATAAAACAAAATCTATAGGGAAAAGAAAACCTAACTAACTCACGCAGATCAGATCCTTAACACACAAAAAGCAACAAGAGCTGCTCATAACGTTGGTAAATTTGTATGTTGTACATTACAAACACATCTTCGTGTTGTCATTAAAACCCAACAAATGGAATATACCCGAACTTCATAAGACATATGTACATATCTACATATGCGTCATAAGAGCATCCCAATTGAACTCGAAACGATGAATAACAGAGTACTCCTTTTTAAATTATTTTTGAGCAATGAAAGAGATTTCTCTGTTATTTTTTCTTTTTAATTCAACAATGCAAAGAAAAATGTCGAACATTATAAAAAAGATTATCAAATTGTGTCGGAATTAAATTAATGTATGATAGTAAGCCGAAAGTGTTCTAGTCTTATCTTTTTCAAATTTTCTAATCTTATCTCATACTGCCATCCCTTAAAAAGTGGCATTTTTGGTCGCAAACCATTTATTCACTTAGTTGAATTTGTCTTGAAAAGACGAATTTATTCATGCAAAAAGAGTTTTTAAATTATGAATAAAATAAAGTTTTAAATTTTAGCAGATGAACTATCTATCTGCAGCAATTTTCGATAAATCCTTATGAAAAAATGGGTATTTGCAGAAATATTGCAAGGCCTAATTTTTTTTAGTAATTCAGCCAAATACAGATATATTGTTTTTAAAAAGTATTCTTGATCATTCAACAATTGTCAGGATTGGAGTAAGTTTTGATATTAATAACTCTCGGAGCGAACGTGATAACACTCTAGTTCCCTGCATTTATTACACACACATAGGGTATATTGACAAGCTTTACCCGACATTCATCAAGATACCAATACAACGTTCACTATCTCTCTAACACCTCCCAGCTGCATCGTGCTACGCTGACACAATTACCTTTTGGATACTGGAGGAACTTTATTGTATCCATCCAGATTCGATCCCGACATACGCAACATATGCAAGTATGTCCCCACCATCACTTCACTTGCCTGTTAAACTAAATGATGTAAGCACATCTTCCGTTTGGCACGACCGCATAGAAACAGCTGGGCCTAGATGATACCGATTTCGTCATTATATGGGCTAACCGAACTACCCCGGTTAGTTATGATAAGCTATTATATATACATATATATTTGTAATACGAGTATAATATAAACTTTGAGAACATCATGCATTAGAAACTTACCGTGAAAGGATTGCGAGTAACTGTCCGGATCGACGAATCGTTTGGCCGGCAATGACGATGCCAAAATGGGATTCATTAGGACTGCGTTTATATAAACCTGTAGTGCTTGTCGTCTTTCAGCTATGAAGCCTGGTCGCATATTACCGAAAAGCCTTTTGCCTGGCATGGGCAGATCAATACCTGAAATGCAGAGGCATTTGTGCAACTCAGCGAAGTCATTGTAGCGACGCAAAATTTTCCAACAATTTTCTTTACTAGCGCCACGTTGTAACCGTAGTAAATACTCCTAAAATGAAAAAAAAACAATTTTTATAAGTACTTTACTCAAGTTTTTTATATCTATACGCCGAATATTTCGTTTTATCAATCACGTATTTTCATGTGCTGACTACAACCCCCACCCACCTCTCGTCGTACGGCGTCATATATTATTGATTTTTCTATAGCCTGTGCACTTGTATATTTGTACAAGAATATACAAATTAAATGCTTATGCTACTGTAATGTGATATTCCTAATTACCGTGTGGCCGTTTACTTCCTGCGCTGTTTCAATTACGCAAATTATCGTCTGTGTGTCATCAAGTTTGTGTCTATAACCGAAAGGTCTCTCAAATATTGCCATTGGTCATCCAAATAATGTACATCAAATGTGGACCCATTTTCAATGCAAACCACCCATTCCAGATGCAGACCAGCAACCAAATCTCCCTAAACTTTATTTTCACAGTTTCTTTTTTCAGGTTTGTACAGACACTTTTAAGAAAAACTAATCAACTTGGTATGGAAAATCTCACTGAAACACCTGCTAACTAAAATCTATAATAACTTTTGCGAACAATTGCTAATAAACGTTGTGAACGGTTTTAGGTTTTGTGAAAAAACAACAAGAAGTTTTACATGATTTCTCCTTATTAATTCACAATAACTCTCTTCTAGCAAGTGCTCTCATTGGGAACAGTTTTTATTCATACAGGAAGCATGATAACCATTGTTATTTATGAGGACTGAAATTAATTAAGGTACCCGAAGTTTCCTTCTAAATATGTAACGTTGAAATTCTTTTAAATACCAAAATCAAACTTTAGGTAAATCATGCCAATATTTTTCTGTATTGGTTTTATACAGATTTAGGTTGCAAATTTTCATTTGCTTATGACTAGATTGGATATGCCGATTGGCATACAAATAAAAGATTAGTTGAAGTATGTCAATTTAGGGATCCCGTGCTAATTTACAAATTATGAGAATTACAAGTCTGACGTCAGCTCCCTTCGCAATATAAAACAAACGATTGTTGGAAAAATTGCATTTTTGTGACAATTCAGTGAATGGCTTTGTACTACTGTGATTTGAGAGATTTAAAATAATCAAACTAATGAAAACGAAGTGCCGTGTATTAAATTGTGAAAGCACAAATTAATATAAAGCCTTGAAATGCAGTTTGTTTGCGTTTTTATGCGGAAGACGCCGTGGCGGCAAGGGAGTAAGTGTGTGTGCGTATAATTTCTTGTGTTTGGTAATTTCCATTGCTCTTCTTCACGCTTGTTTATTCATGGGCTCTTACGACATGGTGAATTCAAAACGCGCAATCAGTTTCTCTATCATTCTTGAGGTGATAGCAGGAGACCAACTGACTTTTTTTCCTTTTCTTGCGATTTGGTGGCTCGCATGTCAAATGCACTTTTTTTTTGTTAATTTTTCGTTTGTTTACATTTTGATTCAAATTTTGACATTCAGAGCACTAAATTGCAAAAGCAAATTAAATTAAGGCCAAGGCGAATTGAATGCAGAAGGTGGCGTCCTCCCAAAACATTGACATTTAAAAATGAAAACGAAGTGCAGTGTATTAAATTGTCAAAGCTCAAATGAATATGAAGCCTCCAAACGCAATTTTTTGGGAATTTTTATGTAGATAAAGCCGTAGCAAGAAAGTACAAGGAGCGACCGCTATTAGTAACAACTTTCTCATTCCCATGGCAGCCGGTTCTACGTTACCGGAATGACTCTGGTTTTTCCCGATCAAGGGCTGCCGTCCCAGTACACTAGCCCTGTCTAGTGTATCGTATATCACCCCACCCCTTACGTCACAGGAGCAAACTCCCGCAGCTAACCTGCTCCAAATACTTCTCCTCAGGGCTGGAGTCGAATCCAACCCTGGGCCAGAGGTATTCTACTGCTGCGTCTGCCATCAACGGCTCCACCCGAACTCCACCTCGGTTAGGTGCAATAAGTGAAACGGGTGGAGCCACCTTAAGACCTGCTCAGGCCTTAAGTCGCACAGGGAGTGGTCCACACGGTATGTGGCCACGTGTTGCTCCCGCCCACAGGCGTCTGATGCCTCCACGGCTACCACACCCCCTGATAGGCCGGCACTACCAACCGCCACCACAACCCACACCTCCACGGTGAGGAGCCTATCGGAGCAACACAACTCCCCTTTAACCCCTCCTATCCCTTCCTGCTCCAACCCCAGTGCGGGGACAAACCAGCAGCTCCTGGTCCCCCGTACAGTCTGTTCCGTGTGTCAGACCGTAATACCTCGGAATCTGGTATCAGTCCAGTGCAATTCCTGCAATGGCTGGTGCCATTTTCGGAGATGTTCCGGCCTGCGCACCACCCGTGAGTGGACAACTGCCTACGTTGCCCCCTGCTGCAGAGCTCTGCACCCACTACCTCCCCCGGAGGAGCGGCCGCCCACCACCATCAGGCCGCAACAACCACAGTGGATTGCACAGCAGGTCCAACGTAGACAACCCCACGCGTCCCTCACCCCCCGGATTACACTGACCTCACCGAGAAGCTTCAAGCTTCTCCAGTTTAACTGCAACGGACTTACGAGTAAGGTCGACGAGATAGTCGACTTTATGAACCGGCACAGTATCGAGATAGCTGCGGTCCAAGAAACAAAGTTGCACGCTAGGTCATCTCTGATCACCAGGGATGGCTATAACGTGCACAGACACGATCGCGAGCGAGACAACGGTGGTGGCCTAGCGTTTATAGTCCACCACACAGTGCAGTATCGTCTTATCGATGAAGGAATCGACCCCAGGGACAGCACCTTAGAATGTCAAGGCATAGCTGTCCGGTCAGGCGATTCCGAGCTCGAAATTTTTAATATATACATACCCCCTGTCACCTGCTACCCGGCAGGATATCACCCTGATATAGGTGCGCTCATCAGAGGTGAAAACCGATTGGTTGTAGGTGACTTCAATGCGCATCACGATCTTTGGCATTCAAGCCTGCCAAATGATCGTAGGGGACAGCAATTGGCAGAGCAGATAGACGACTCGACATTCAGCACAGTGAACGACGACGCCCCCACCAGGGTAGTGGGCAATTGTAGCAGCTCGCCTGACCTAACAATAGCTAGCGCGGGTCTGATAAATAGCATAACGTGGCGACCTATGCTATCGCTTGCATCAGACCACTTGCCCATTATCGTCTCGATCGAGAGACCTGCCGATTTCGTTTCCGCGAATCACCGGTCCTATTTTAACTTTATAAAAGCTAATTGGGCCGGCTTCACGGAATTCACCGAGGACACCTTCGCCGCTCTTCCCATCCCCACTGATGTGCGCGTAAGCGAACGCGCATTCCGCAAGGTGCTCACAGCTGCTGCGGCTCGCTTCATCCCAGCTGGATGTTATAAGGACATCCGTCCCCACTTCCCAGCAGAAGCAGCCAGTTTAGCAAACGAGCGTGACCACCTACGCCAGGCCGATCCCGGGGATCCCCGCATAAGGGATCTCAATTTGGAGATCCGGCAACTGGTAAATCAACATAAGCGGGCTAAATGGGTTGAGCACCTGAAGACTTGTAACCTCACCTCCGGAGTGAGTAAGCTCTGGTCCACCGTTAGGTCCCTGTCGAACCCGACGAAACACAACGACAAGGTGGCTATCACCTTCAACGGTTGTACTTCGTCGGACCCGAAGAGATGCGCGAGCTATTTTAGCCGGCTGTTTACACTGCATCCTCCGGGCGACAGAACCAAACGTCGTGTTACCAGAAGGCTGCACAAACTGACGAACGACAGTGCGCCACTTACTTTCTCCGGTGATGAGGTTCAGGGGGCCATCAACAAGTCGAAATCATCGAAAGCCATTGGCCCTGACGGACTTAACGCGCTGATGCTGAAGCATCTGGGACCCCTGGGAGTAGGATACCTCACAAGGGTCTTCAATTTGTCTCTGGCCACTCTCATCATCCCTGACAAGTGGAAAGCAGGGAGAGTGGTCCCACTATTGAAACCTGGGAAACCCGCCAACCAAGGGGAGTCTTATCGTCCGATAACTCTCCTTTCCCCAGTAGTGAAGACACTTGAAGCCCTCCTACTCCCACTCTTCACGACCCACCTGGCCCCAGCCCCACATCAGCACGGATTCCGACGAGTGCACAGCACCACCACGGCACTCACCGCCATAAACGCCCAGATAAATCGCGGGCTTAACCAAAACCGCCCCTGCGAGAGGACTGTCCTAGTAGCGTTGGACCTAAAGAAGGCTTTCGATACAGTCAGCCATTCCACGCTACTAGATGATATTTATCAGTCGACACTCCCGCCAGGGCTGAAGAGGTGGTCCGCGAACTACCTGAGCGGTCGGCACTCGTCTGTGATTTTTCGAGATCAAATGTCAAAGCAGAGGAAGATTAAGCAAGGGTGGTGTCCTTTCACCCTTGCTTTTTAACTTCTACATCTCGAAGCTCCCCCAACCACCAGCGGGAGTTTCCCTGATCTCATACGCTGACGACTGCACGATAATGGCGTCGGGCAATGACATCGATGGCCTGTGTTCCAAAGTGAACAACTACCTCACCGACCTTTCTCGCTTTTTCACTGCGAGGAATCTCCAACTTTCCCCCACTAAGTCCACGGCGACCTTTTTCACCACCTGGACAAAGGAGGTCAAGCTGTCCCTTAAGGTAAAAGTCGACGACACATCAATTCCGACTGTGAATAACCCCAAAATTTTGGGTGTAACCTTTGACAGCTTGCTCTCCTTCTCTGCGCACACAACCGCAATTGCCACTAAAGTCCAAAATCGCAACAAGGTCCTCAAATCGCTGGCCGGCAGCACTTGGGGCAAGGACAAAGAACTGTTGCTTTCGACATTTAAGGCAATCGGCCGGCCGGTTCTAAACTATGCTGCGCCTGTCTGGTCGCCAGGTACTAGTGATTCGCAGTGGATAAAGCTTCAGACATGTCAGAATACCGCCATTCGGACAGCGACCGGGTGCCTCCTGATGTCACCCATACAACACCTGCACAACGAGGCACAAATGCTCCCAGTCGCGGAGCACAACAAATTGCTCAGCAAGCAGTTCCTGCTGGGGTGTTACCGCAGGTTTCACCCCTGCAGACACCTGCTTGAGCCTGAGCCGCCTCCCAGGCACGTCAGGAGACACCTCCTCAACTACGCTGACGAACTCCAGGACAAAACTGACCGAAACCTACTGGACCGGACAGTATTTAGACAGTCAATAAATGACATTCACCGGGAGACCGTTACCACCTTCATGAACTCCCGTCCTGTGAATGCCGTAATCGGAGTCCAACCACCACCCATTGCAGATGAAGAGCTCCAGCTTCCCCGTGAGACTCGTGTAACATTGGCACAATTGCGTTCTGGATATTGTAGCAGGTTAAACTCCTACTTATCCAGAATTGACCCCGACATACCAAACACATGTCCGGCATGTGAAGGTACCCCGCACGACACTAACCACCTCTTCACATGCCCCCTTAATCAGACTCATCTAACCCCCCTCTCCCTCTGGACCCAACCCATCGAAACAGCATGTTTCCTGGGCCTACCCCTAGATGAGCTAGACGAAGACGACAGATGATATACCTACACTGACAGGGCTAACTATGCTGTTAAAACAACAACAACAAGTAACAACTTTCTATAGTATTTGGTGTTTCATGCACGGAGATTCGAACTTGCATACTTCCGAATGGTAGTTACGCACTAATCGTTCAGCTATGGCGTCGTTTAATTAAGCAACAATTTAAATTCTGGTAAGACTTAGTCAAGACGAAGGTGACTTCGAAAATGCTAACAACACCATTTACATGTATTTTATTTTGCAATTAGGTGCCTTTCATGTCAATATGACCGGCTTCTTATTATTGCATTGTTTGTTTGTTTACATTCTCATTGAAATTTCTACACTGAAACAAACACTTTGCAAACACGAAGTAGGCGTAAATGGGGTTGTTGCTTTACCGAAGTCACCTTCTATGAATTCGCCATGAGCTGAGTTTTTAGTACTTTATCCATGGGTAACTTTTTTCTTAAGTGGCAATATTGTTATTTTTCGATCAGGAAAGAATTCGCTTAATAACACAATATTGCAGAAAGAGTATAACGGGAGTCAAGTACACATTTTGTTTGGAAATTCTTATCTGAGCGCAGTTTATACAAGTAATAAGAACTCCACTGCATGAAAATGACTATCGGAACAAGTGCTTTGCGTACGCAGCTAATGGCGCTTGCAAACTTCTCTGGGACGCACAAAGAGCAGGCAGACAAATACCGGCAATTGTTAGTGATGGTGCTCAATAACATCGGTAGTGAGCTGGTGGACACTCTAAAGCTCTTCGTGGAAGCTATAGTCAACGAGCATGTCAGCTTGGTAATTTCGAGACAAATTCTAAATGACGTTAGCAACTCTTTGTGTAAATTGTCCGATGATATTTCGCGACAAGTTTCTCACTTTACGTTGGAGAAAGTGCAACCGCGTGTGATATCCTTTGAAGAGCAAGTGGCTGGTATACGGCAGCATTTAGCTGATATATATGAGCGTAATCAGCAATGGCGTGATGCAGCGAATGTATTAGTCGGCATACCACTGGAGACGGGCCAAAAGCAATACCCGGTGGGTTACAAGCTCAAGACATACTTAAAAATAGCCAGCCTGTTTTTGAAGGATGATGATTCTGCGCAAGCTGAGTTTTACATAAATCGCGCCTCCTTGTTACAAACAGAGACGACTGATGAAGAGTTGCAGGTAAAAAATAGTTTAAGTTTTGTCCAGAATTTTGATAATGCATTTAAATATACTTCTCTGTAGGTGCTTTATAAAAAGTGCTACGCCCATGTGCTCGATTATCGTCGTAAATTTATTGAGGCAGCACAACGTTATAATGAATTATCCTATCGCAAGACCATGAGTGAGAGCGATCGCATGGACGCGTTAAGGAGTGCTCTTATCTGCACTGTACTAGCTTCCGCTGGTCAACAACGTTCTCGGATGCTGGCAACACTTTTCAAAGACGAACGTTGCCAACAATTGCCAGCGTATGCTATACTTGAAAAAATGTATTTAGATCGAATTATAAGACGCTCGGAGCTTAAGGAATTTGAAGCGCTATTGCAACCGCATCAAAAAGCAATTACAGTTGATGGGTCATCCATACTAGATCGCGCTGTATTTGAACATAACTTGCTTTCCGCTAGTAAATTATATAATAATATTACATTCGAGGAATTGGGCGCATTACTTGATATACCGGCTGCGAAAGCTGAAAATATTGCCTCCCAGATGATTACCGAGGAGCGAATGAATGGACACATAGATCAAATTTCGGGGCTTGTACATTTTGAAAGCCGAGAGGTGCTACCACAGTGGGATCGACAAATACAATCATTGTGCTATCAAGTAAATTCTATTATTGAGAAGATCGCAGCGGCCGAGCCGAACTGGATGACCAATACATTGGATACCTTGAACTGATTCGATTAGCTTGCTAAAATTTGTTGGTTTTTGAATTTAAACAGCTTACATAAGCTTGCAGCGTTTGTGACATTAAATTTAATAAACATTACAAACCTTTTCTAAAAAGTCAATTTTTTTTTACATTTTTCCACAGGATTTAAGTATGTATATTGATAATTATAGTACGTGAGATGTAACTAATTGACTAACAGTTGTAAGTTGTAAGAACTCTCTAAATTTCTGGAAAATAACGATAATTAAATGACATTTTACGTATATCGCTGAAATTGAAGACACTGACAGCAGATGAAATAAGTTCCAACAGCTTACAAAAATTTAAAAGCCAGCTATACTACCACTGCAAATCGCAACTGATATGTAAGTCCTTGAAGACCAAGCCTGGTTTAACAACAATAATGGGATATACACCTTTTAAACCGTTAGCACAGTTTCCTCTTATTTTGGTTTGAAGCCTTCAAAACTTCACATACAAGTTAATTTTTGTGCATAACTCACTAGTTGAATTATCTACTACTGCTATTTGCGCCCTATTAACATTCTAACTTCTCTTGATTTTTTTTAATGCTATCCATCTACAGTTTTATATACTAAGGTTGTAAAAATGTATCAAATTATAAAATATGTACGAAAATTTTAATTTCCTGAATGTATTATAGGTCTGGTAAGACTGTAAATAAAAAATAGCATAAAATATTCCCCATAATTGTTTGGGGCACGAAATTACGAAAACACATTTTAATAGAGAGAATTTTTGTGTTACGAAGTCCTTTTTATAACGAATATTTTTTTTAATCTGTGTGAGCGAGGGGGATATTGAAATCCTTTCCGATAGTCAAGCCGCGATCAAAACTCTGACGACGCCATGATGCAGATCCAAACCAGTCAATTCCTGTAAGGAGGAGATTAAATCTCATTGGGTGTGTAGGTAATATTTCTCTGATCTTGGTTCCAGAGCATAGGAACATAAAGAGAAATTAAATTGCTGATGAGCTTGCCAGAAAGGGGGCTGAATTGGCCCCAAAGACCTCCTACCCGGTCATCGGCATCCCCCTGACAGTTGTTAAAGGGGAACTGCACAAAGTATTTCTCAGGAAAGCGCGGAAAAGATGGAGTTCCATTTCTTCATGCGCTATTTCGAAAACCCTTTGGCCCTAATACAAAATACGAAGGAACTCCGAACTCGTAGTTGTGTTTACCGGTCATTGGAGATCGGCACACACACGGAAAAACTAGGTTTACCATATAACACCCATTGCAGAAGCTGTAGGGCCTTTCAAAGGAGGAGACTTTCTATGCAAATATCCGGGTTTGGCTGCTAGACGATTAAAGTGCTCCTTTCTTCGACAGCCTAGAGCAGTGTACCAACCTAAATCGCACCAATCTTCTCGTTCCCACTACAGTAGGTTATACGTAACCGGAACGACCCGGATTTATATCCGGCCGAGGACTGTCATTTCAGCAGCATTCCACGTGTATGGGGAATGTTTATGCTGCTATAGCAACAACAACACTAATCTGCTCCCTTACATCAACAGCTCTGGGTGGCTGGAGATATCTGCCTGTTGGAGGTCTCATAATGGTTTCAAAACGGCGCTTTAGTGATCCTTGGAGCGTGCTAGAATGGTATTTTAACCATTTCACCAACCTACCTACCTACCTTTCATTATAAAAAGGAGCGCCATCTGATAGCACGAATTTACAAATAAATTTTGCAGCTGCCTTTACTCTAATTCACTTGGCTTCCTTGCTTGGTGTGTGGCGTGTGTTTTTTGTATATACGTGCACTGATTTATTCAGAACAAACAACAAAAAACTCTTTTAATATTTTCATTTATTTAATATTGACCAGCCGGTGGCTGGATATAATTCTGATGTTCTTGTGGATACTTAAAAGGTTTCCAATTTGCAAAATAAGTACATCCACTTTTTGTTCGATAATTCACACTTATTACACGGCTAAATATTGTGTGGATGCATTTCAAAATTTCTATTACTAAGTTGAGTTTTAATAATTTTTATAAATTTATGTACATTTTAACAATTCAAAAATATGCTATTAAATTAAATATACAAAACATAGTTTGAACACCGACGTGCTGTTTTATATTATTAAAAAAAACCTAAAGAAAGTATATATTGTGCTGCCGCTTTCTTTTTTCTTATATTTATGAATTGTGAACGGACACGCAAACAATCCCTCGAAATATAAATTTAGTTTCTCATTAAATATTTCATCTTTAATAAAGCAAATGTACATAATATACTAAATTAAAACAACTTGCGTAAATATATGAAGTATTGATGACAAAGCAATAAAGAAGAAATATCCGCTCATTCTGTGTTTGCTTAATTATTTACAGTTTTACTAAGGGCTTAAGCTTCGTTGCGTATTGTAGATGGGGATGTATGATAAATCATATATGTACATGAGCTGCAAGAAAACTCTTGAACAGTTTCTTTTGTGGCTTAACAAGTGCGGTATCATCCCTGCGTATTCGATGCTGTCGTCTCCTCATTCAGTTCTAATTGTGCCAAAGTACGTACCACAGTACCGCGATTCATCGGTGTCAGACCTTGGCATATGCTCACCACAGCATCTAAAGCAACATGCGGGCAATCCTATAATAATCAGAAAATTAAATTGAATAAAACTACAGAATGGCGGAAATATGAATTAATACATACCTCCAGCATTTCTGTAATTCTCGAGATAATCGCATCTTGCTTTACGGCGTTTATGTTCTTTGTAACAACGGAGTCAGGTCCTTTCTGCTCTTCATACCAATGCACCATCTCTTCGTTTTTATCCCAGATATACGACTATAAAATAAAAAGCAAATTAATGCAAAAGTCAGGTTGTTTCAATAGATAAACTCACATCTGTGGCACCTCGATCTTCTACCAACCAGCGACGCAACATTTGTTTGGCTTGCCCCACCGAAAGACTTTCTTGTGCCTTTATCAATTTTTTAATAAGAGCATCTTCCAGAAGCAGACGACGCAGACGCCAGTAGAGTAAGCGTCGAGAATCTCGCCATGGTACAATCTCGCTAATACATTCCTTCTCCAACATACGCTCTGGCGTGTCGTGAAGATCTGCAAAGTGTACTGCTACCGTATGGTACACGTGCATCAGTTGAGAGATGCGTGTCTTCAACTTTTCCTCAACTAGTGCGGCATTGATCTTATCCCCAGCAGCATTCAGTTGTTCCAACTCTTGTTTGAGCTACAAATTATTCAAATGAATGCGTAAGTACACACATACATACATAACTGTAGATTTAAACTTACCGCTATAGTCGTCGTATCCAGACGATGTATTGTCTTCAACAGATCCTTCTCTTTGTACTTGATTTCAACAATACCCTCTGGCTCCAATACGCCACCGCGTGCCTCTGGGTCTGCATACGTTTCCATATAGCGTGGATTAATTAGCGAATCCAAGACGGCCCAAGCGCCTCCACGCAGTTCAGCATTTGGCGGCAGGTAGATAATGATTGGCTTTTTGTATTCGCGCAAGCCGTCCACAATATAAGCGCCAAATTTAATTATCTGTTCGTACATGTCCTTCATGCCGCCAGAGAACCCACGCCAATTCGCAAATATTATCAGCGGTAACTCCTCACGTCCAAAATCTTTGATGGCTTGAGCTGTTTTATAAGAAGAATCTGGATACCAGACCTGCCCAGCTTGTTGAAGTGTCTAAAATAAAAGAGTTCTATAACGTATTGAATTGATTTAAAGGTCTTAAAACCTACTTTGGCTTCAGAGTCTAAATTAGCAGGATCAGCGGGTAATTCGACTTCAACAGTGCGAGTTTCAACAGCAATAACGCCTACTGGTACGCCACCTAGGCGAGCACGTCCTGTCACAACGGTTTTCGCCCAAGAATTCATGATTTCTGCCCAGCTATCACGATCGAAGAAACCATTTTCCCATTCATTTGAATTGGCTGTGAATATGAGAAGAGAATTATTAGGTTCGAAGTGATTAAAAAAAGCTTAAAAATATTCTTTCATAAAAATGTAAGCACTCAATTTATTTAAATATTCATAAAATATAGAAAAATATGACATCTAATTACCAGGATTTACTCGCCCAGCTAGCATCCATCTAGGATCATATGGGGATTTCGTTGGCATAAAATCTACTGAGCGATCGATGCGATCATTCGGCAGCACAATCGGTACATCACAACCGATGTACGCTGGAATGTATGAAAGCCATTGAAGAAGAGTATACACACCGTCGAGATCCAAAGCTGTTGGGTTAAAGAAAAAGAATTGTACAATTGTTATTCACACGCATAACTAAGTATTAACAAACCTTCAGTCTTATGTGTGACACCATTGTTGTACATAATTTGTACACCACCCAATTGGTTATTAGAGGCATAAACCTTGCGGCCAAGTAGCTGTAGTTTAACAAATGGCGTTGATTAGCACATTTTTGCCTACACAAATGAATCAGTTTTCTGCTCACCTTGTTCAGTGCTGCATAACCCGTTAGAATGATGTGCGAATTGTCGATCTGTATGACACGCTGGCCCAGACGCACCACATACGAACCTATACCAATGGTACGGCAAGTCACCATAGACATGGTGACAATTTCGTTATACGCCTGCGACGTTTCACCGGCAATTAAACCGGCATAGCGCAAGTTCTCTACACCCAAACCATCTTCCTTGCCAATGATGTCGGTAATCTTATAGCGTGGCTCACCCTCATCTTCGATAAGTATAGCACGAACTGAATTCAAACTTGCCACTTTGCTGTAGTCTTCCGTGGTTAAATAGAGATATTTGAAACCCTTGTCTGGCTCTTCGGGATCCTCCCATGCTACCTTAAACATTGATTTCACCTCTTCGGCAAGACCGATACGCGCTCCACTATTCACCGAAATATATATCTTTATTTTGAGGAAAATATATGAATGGTTAAAATACTTTTACAAATAAATCAATATATTTGAAATACTACTAACCCTAGGCACTTTTCTGCTGCGTGCCAACTGCGAGGCTTTATTGAAGAGAACGTCTTCTTTGATGCCGAAAGAGCCAATCAAAAATGTCAGGTCATTGGCAATTACAATCATTTCGCGCCCTTCGGGGTACTCTGGAGTGGCTAGCACAATGCGCCATGCAACCATACCACACTGTGTTTAGAAATGAAGCAGTATGAAAAAATATTATATCAGAAAAAATCTAAAGATAAGCAATGCCTACATTATTCTCGCCAGGCAAGCGCTGCATCTCAATGAGATTATCATCATCTAATACCAGTTCTACACATTCGATCAAAATTTTTTCAGGTATTCTTATGTCTACGGTGGGACGTGCTTTCGAGAACTCCTTCCAGTGGCGTTCTGTCATTTGACGGAACATATCCGGTATGTCGTAGACATAAGTTGTGCCATTTTGTTGGGCCTGGAAACGTTTCTGTTGCAGAAAATCTTTTGTCATGTAAGGCGTTGATATTGGATGGCCATGCAGTGAGCCTAGTTTCTCTCCATACGCCTTGAATTTGATCTAAAAGCACATATTACGTTTAATGAGGGTTTCAGCAATAAGCGTTTGTGTGTGCTACTTACGATTCCCGTCTCTGGGTCTGTGACTTCCGTGTACATAGCGATATCTAAGAAGTAACCCGAATCATTGGCAATACACAACCGTATGGCTTGAGTCGGCGCTTGCGGGGATTGACGAATGAGCATTTTCAGCTCCGCTTGTAGCACGCGCAACTTCCATAGACGCGGGCCGTAGCGCATTATCATTTTCGTAACGGATTCTTCAATCTTCGCTGGATCCATTATTACTGTTGGCACGAAGTTTAGGAAAATATGATTACAATCAGTGCGCTTGGCATGCGGATGTGAGAAGGCCACTTCCAATTCGTCCATTGACTCTAGCAATACACGCTCGCCTTCGTTTTGTAAATATTCGAAAGAAGCTTCCTTAGTGATAAGATCCGAATGCCGGATAATGGACCGTATGAAGAAACGATAGTCGGTGACCTCCGGACTCTTCGAACCCTTAGCCTTGCCCAGATAGAGATGCATTTTTTGATTTGCTGTTGGTAAGGCCTCCAATTCATATGATTTCATACGATTCAATTCGAGTTGGAAAGCACAAGCTGGCTCCAGGTGTCGGTATATTCTATCCTCTTCGAAGTTGTCGCGCGCACGGTATGTAAAGAATTTCGGGAATTGGCGTCTAGAATAATTATGGATTGGTCAGTCAATTTGTGAAATATTTGGATTATCTAATGAAAATATTTCGCTTACTTTTTCAGCGCTGCAAAGGTAATGCGGCGTATGCGGCGTTGGAACAGTTCATCGCGATGCAGTTTACAGAAATTGCCAAAAATGTGCGCCATTTGTAAATCATCCATATCACCGTTGTCGCGTACTGCAACGCTCACTATGTGAATGGGTTCGGTAGATTTGGCCTCTTCCACAGCGTTTGCGCGGGTAATGGGATCGGAGAGTGAGACATTGATTGAGGTGCTGAGGCGTCCATCGGAAATGGAATCGACGGCCTCGACGGCTTCTAAGATCTAGACAGAGTAAATATGTTCAGAATAGTTCTTAAATTTCATAGTAAAATATTATTATTTAGTTACCTTCGCGCTTACAAAGGCGGGCGATGCGTAGTCCTCCAACAAATCCAAGATTTCATCCGAATACATCTCGAAATGTTCGAATGAGTCGAACGCGGACATGCAGCCGGTACGCATGAAGGACGAACCGAGCACTTTCGTGGCAGGCTCACCGCCGTCTTGCACCATGCGTGGGAATAGTCTATATGAGAAATATAAAAATATAACAATTTCGAAGACACAACATTGGAATTTTATGAATGTAACCAAGTGCGATTTTAATTACCTGTTGGGGTGAGCGGTGGGAAGTAAAAATTGGAAGTGCACAATTGGCAGACCACCAGACAATTCCAAATGCTGCAAGCAAGTAAGCTCGTAAGATGTATAGGCGCGTCTTACGTAAACTTCCAGCGCAGCATTGCAAACTTGACGATTTGTGTGATAGAAGAAATCGTGTAAAATATCAAATATCGACGTCTCAGACAATATGAGACGTTGCAGGTTCTCCGGATGGAAGTCATGGCCATACATATCAACCGCAGATAAAAAGATGGATTCCATTTGGTTGTGACGCAGTTCATATGCTGGTTGATGGGCGGCAATCAGCACTTGGCGACAACGCAATGCGACGCGTGAATGTTCAGCACGATTTAGCGATGTTAGTTCGCTCAGGGTATTTGCGAGCTCATCAGTGAGACCAGGTTCAAACGACCACAAATGATCAATAAGCAATGTCACCAGTAAATTCTTCTTCGAAACTTGGGCATGGGAAAAGATGGTATTGACTACCTTTTGCATATCGTCCTTGCTGTTTTCGCGCACCAAAGCCACGCACTTGTCATAGCTGCCATGTTGGAACTGAGACTCGACTTCATAATATTGGCGCAATAGCTCGTGCACGACGGCCTTCATGCGTCCCCGAATGCCATTGCGATAGCGTTGCACCAGCTGTACAATACTCTGTGTGGTTAGGAAGAACACGTCACGGTCGGTGCGTTTCTGTAGCGTAGCAGCATGGCTGTCTATGACCGCCGCTATTTGTTGCGATGGGAATTGTGCTAAAACACTTGTTATGTTGCGCTCATACAACGTCATCAATTTGCGTATCTTTTTCTCTACAGACACGGGTATACGACCTGATATAGAGGCGATCACCTCTTGTAATTCGAGCAGCGGTAATGAAGCATCGCGCAAGCTTGTCATGAATTTTTCGATGACGTCACGTAAACGTTGTGCGTTATACGGCTCGGGTAGGCAGTAACCGGCCAATGTATTCTCCAAAATTGCTTTGAACATATTGTGCGTACGATTGAGCTTCTCAGGCACCTGTAGATTGTCGGATTGCGGGAAGGGGTTTTTATAAGGCTGTGCTTTTGTTACCAATGATGGGTCATCTAATTCCAAGTGCCCCAGAAGTGAACCAGCTTCCAGTACTGCACCAGGACGACGTAGGAATGACACAGTGCCTGCTTCTTGAGAAGTGAGTGTCATTACCATTTTCATTACCTCTATCTCAGCATAGGCTTGTCCCTTGGAAACATGCGCACCATCTTCTATCAATAAATTAATTAATTTACCGGTGGATGGACTGCGCAAAAGAGAGGGATCGTTTTCCTTTTCGAAGACACAGGTTTGATTACCAATTATTAGACGATATCGATCTACTTCTTCTTTCATGTAAGTCGTATACGAGGCGCCTTCGAGTGAAATCAAGAGACCACCGTCAGACAGACGATGGATATCAACTTCTTTGTAGGAATTATTCATGAGTAGGAAGTAAGAGTTTGAACCGCTTTTTGCGGTCTGCACCTTGTAACGCAGCCCGCCGTTGATTAGCTCTACGTCGACTACATTTGTTAGCGTGTTGGCTGCTTGAATCTGGCCTTTTTCAAGTGAAGTTTGGAAGCTTGAGAAGGCCTCATTGATTTGGCGATCAGCGATGTGCAAAGCACCACAAACAACACCCAAAAGTATATCGGGTTTATCCGATTGTACACGTTCTGCAATCAATGCATCCAACCAAGCAGTATCAATGCTGTTGTCTAGAAAACTGTTGGTTTCCAGCAGTGTTATTAGATATTCAACGGTGGTGCGGAAATCACCACGAATGGAAAGCTCCTTCAGGGCAATAACAAGATTTTCTCTAGCCTGTGTTCGGTTTTCTCCCCAAGAGAAACAGTGACCAAACTGTGAATCGGCATATTCGTGCAAACCACCCGAGGCAGCGACACTGAAGTAGCCCCACACATTCTTACTGGAACGGAAATTCAACTCCTGCACCGTACCTGAACTCGGCTTAAAACCTTCATCTGGATTTTCCGATGTAATACGTGCAGCAATTACATGTCCTGATGGTTGTGGCTTATTCACAGGCGTTTCAAAATCTATCACCGACGAGCCCCATGGTGATTCACCATATAGAAGACGAATATCTTTCAAACGATAAAGGGGTACACCCATACCGATTTGCAATTGCGCAGCAGGCAAATTTACATCTGATACCATTTCTGTACAAGGATGCTCCACTTGCAAACGCGGATTCAATTCTAGGAAATAGTATTGCCCGTCTGGTTCGTATAAATATTCCACAGTACCAGCACTTACGTAGCCCACCATTTTCGCTAGACGAACAGCGGATTTCTCCATATCCTCAAATACTTCGGGCTGTGCAATAATCGCTGGTGCCTCCTCGATAATCTTTTGATGGCGACGTTGTATGGAGCAATCACGTCCAAACAAACTTATCGCATTGCCATACTGATCGGCAAGCAATTGCACCTCAAGATGGCGGGCGCCGCGCGCAAGTTTCATCACAAATATGGGTGAGCCGGGTACCTCAGATTGCACTTGACGGAAAAGTGCGGGGAATTCCTCGGCAATATCTACACGACGTATACCTTTACCACCACCACCTTCGGAGGCTTTAATCATGACTGGGAAGCCTGAGAGGGTAAAATTAGAAAAATAAAATTAGTTTATAGTAAAGAAAAATATAAAGACATATACATACATACATACTTATGTAATATCATAGACTGAATAAATGGAATATATGTATATATGTAAATAAATATATGAACTCGGATGAATTCTATAATTTACTTTTGAGTGAATATCAGTGCAATCGCTAGAAAATTTCGATGAAATTTACTCGGAAGTGAATTAAATTGCCCGAATAATCAGGTCTGCTCTGCATTTTGATTCTGAAAAACAGTTGGTCTTCCGATTTCGATATATTTTTTTCGTCTCGAAGGTGCTGCCTCCGTATCGTCGATCTCACTCGAAATTGAAAAACCTTACATAAAGGAAGAGCAACTGCTTTGCTGTTTACACTGAATCACAATGCATAACAGACTCATACCACGACAGTCTGTTCTATGCTGCCGATGATAGTAACAATAAGTGGTTCCATTAGTTTAATTCTTACATAAAATTTCAACTTACCAATTTTCTTGGCTGCTGCCAGGCCCTCTTCGGCGTTACTAACGCAACCGCGTTGAAACAATTCACTCGAAATCTTAATTTTCTTGCCAGTGTACTGGGCCTTCAGCTCGGATCCAGACCAGGGCAGGGTTGGTATTTCGGCGGTCTGGGCAACAATTGATGAAGCAACTTTATCACCAAGCGCCCACATAGCACGATCGGGTGGGCCCAGAAAGACAAGACCCTCCTTATTTAACAATTCCGGCAATTTCGGATTCTCGGAAGCATGTCCCCAACCAGCCCAGACAGCCTGAAAAAGTTGCGGAAAAAGGGGTAAATTATTATTAAATTAAACACTTACAATTACATTAATAGCGCAGTTGATTGATAAATTTACTCTGCTGGCGTTGGCCGTGAAATTCTTATATCATAGTAAAAAAAGGCGTGATCAAATAAAGCAAACAAAGCCTCGCTTGGATTACAACAGTAAAATCCGGTTAGTTATGTATACTTATGTATGTGCGAGTATATTAATTACCAGCTAACTCACAGACTAAGTATTCTCAGCTTTTAGTATCATATCTTGTTTTTGTTATTTGTGTTTATTTCATTGCTTATAACCGTGAAATGTCCGACGTGTTTTCGTATGACTTCCAGAAATGTAATAAATGATAATTTTTAAGTGCATTCACTCACCTGAACCTGAGTCCGTAGTGCAATGTCCACGATCAACTCAACGTTGGCGTAGTTATTGTTATTTGCACCACCAGGCACTGGGACATAGTGATCTGCCATCTTGATGTATTCCGCATTGGCTTTCAGATCCTCAGGTGTGACCATCACAACGAAGCGAACAGCACGTTCATTCTTGAACATCTCATAGGACCAACGACGAATCGAGCGCATACATTTTACGGCGGCAATGCCGTTATTGGCAATCAGTACACGATTAATGACGCGCGTACCACCAAACTTTTTGACAAACTCTTCCGGTGTGGCAATATGAAAATCTCGGTCCTGATATCGATCCTGGCCAAGACCAGTGCCACGCGACATACTGGGCCTAAAACCGAAAGACAGACGATTACGCATTATTGACCGAATGTGTCTAGTCTAAATCAGCTATGTAACTAAATGGCTGACAGTCAAAAGGAAACTGAAAATGCAAGTGTAAACAACGAAATGTCTCGCCCAGCAAGGTATACTTAACATTTTGGATGCGTTCACATACATACGCATGTGTGTAGCCGAAGAAGAGTGTAAATGGGTTATTACCGAATTGCTAAACATCATCTGTGGCCAGATGGTCTCATCGCTCGCTAAGGCGCGACAGTGAGGATCGTAACAAACGGAATACAATAAGAGCAAATAAAATAAAAAATATAGTATAATACATATTTTTGTAGGTACGTGTATACCTAACCAGTTTGTTGATACCTTTTTTGTTAAAAAAGAGAGAGAAAATAGCAAGAGACTCATAAATTCGGCAACTCTGTTATTATAAATTTTGTTGACTTTGGCCTACTACTTTTACAAAAACAAATAAGGCATTGTAGTTGCGTCGCAATCAGTTGACCATCAATGGCTTGCTATGTATATGGAAAGCGCCGGAGACAGTCTGAGGATGGTAACCAAAAAATGATGGGAATTAAAAATAAAAATACATATGTAGCTGCTTTTACATGGTAGGCATTATTAATTGTTGAAACACTTAAATAAAATAGTAGGGAGACAGCTGATGAACGCTTCTGACCAATCTGGGCAATGGATTAAGTACAGCCGGTCTGACTCCACCATTTCTAGGATTTTATCGACACTTTCGACGATGGGCCTACCGGAGCGTACATCATCTTTGGCACCCATTTTATCAAAACAAAATATGAATCTTTGGAAACACTGCCTTGCTGATGTATTCAATACATTGAAGCCCATGAAGAGCACCCTTTTTTTTGCTTTGGTCGTAGTAGTACGGAATGTATCGGATGGATATATTAATAAAAATCTACCAATTTGAGTTGGAAACAACTTTTATTGTCTACTGGTGCCAAAGTGAGCTTTCGTCGTTCTAGGAAGGTACTGAGACGCATGTATTTGCATCTCTTTGGCGCCATGAGCTGTAAGAGTTCTTTTAGTTGAGGATGTATGAGAGACGTGTGCTTATGAATCTAGAGTTAAAACAGAATTTCGGAACTGTAGGTTAATTAATATTCTAAAAGAGCACATTAATCATTTATTTAGAGACTACTCCATTTAGTTACACAAATAAATTATATTTAACATTTTTATATATTACAAGGAATTAAAAATAAAGAAAACCATAGAATTCATGTCCAAACGAATAATCATACAAAATCCTTGTCCTTGAAATATTATACATTACTATCTGATCAGTATTGGTGTAGATTCTACTCAGTTTTTTACAAATGTCTGTGAAATTTCTACCATTCGGTTTTCAGAGCTTCCCTTACGTTCGATGGTGTTCCGAAATATTATTGTATTATTTTTATTTTTTATTTTTCTGGGCAATTGCTCCAAATATTCTCGATTATATTTATATCAGGCAATTGAGCGGATGTTTAGAGTAGTTCAGAGTATTTGTAGATGTCAAATCTTGGCAACCATGGAGGTGTGCTTCGGGTCGTTGTCCTGTTAGAATGCAACATTGTGCAATATAACTAACCGTTCGCCACTTTGTGTAACATGAACTAAAAAGTTTAAGCTACAAATTTCTTTCTACAAATCGTATATTTCCGACGCTTGAAACACAGCCCCACACCATCACAGAACCACCTCCATTTTTCTCAAACGAATGAGTCCACTGCATTAAATTGCCGATTACTCCGCGTTGTTTTGTCGGAATCATTGTGCGAGAACTATGTGATAAGCATAATTTTCAAATTTTTTTTATGAAATCTAATTCGTATACTTGTATTGACCGCGCGTTTGAAAAATAACGGGATTCCGTTGCATCCTTTTTATGTACCAACTTATGACCGATTGTTCGTTTTAACATGGATTCTCCGAATTTGCTTATTTTTATTTCTCTGTATACAAATGTTGAATGTAAACATAATTTTTTAAATTTGAATTTGAGTACACTAAAAATAAATTACAAATATGTTTCTTTCCAAAATAAAATTAATTTTTCGTTTCGAAAATCTCTTTTAAAGTTGAACGCCAAGCAACTTTCTATACCAAAATGCACAGAATGATGAGAAGAGTATATGTAAGTAACCAGGTCTGTCCGTCAGTCCGTGCGCACGATAGCTCGAACAAAACTTAGTATATAGTATGCCAATAAAACCGCGGCATTTTTACTCTTTCTCCTAGGTAGGTTGGTATTGAGTGAAAATCGATCAATAATCCTGCCCGCCTTCCAAATAACGGTAAGTTTCAAAACAATACAAACAAAAAAAAAAAAAAAAAAAACGTTATAAATTATTGCTATTTGGTAAAAGTGATAAATCCAAAAAAAGAAATACAATGAAAAAAAGATTTTGGGAAATAGGTGGTTTTATATTCATTTATAAGTTAATGCTTGGATCTTTTTAAGAAGGTAACTAGTCCCTCTAGTGAGGCATTTTGCAAATTTCCCCATGTTTTCAAAGAGATAATCGCCAAAAATGCGTGTATCTCGATAACGATTTTTTACATTTTGCTAAAATGTGCGCTTGTATATGAAGTTCGGTCCGAACCGAATTTAACACTTCCTTACATGTTACCTCCATTTTTGGAACGCGATTGTGTGTTACAATTGGCTTCATCAAATACAAAAATGTAATACTTATGGTATATACTAAAGCACTTTTTTTGAAGAAAATGTCACATTTAAACCTTTGAATTGGAAATACCCAAAGTGAATTAAACAAAATGAAATCAATATTTGGTTTACGCTTATTCGACAAATAAAACGTAAATAATTTATATATTTGTTTATATTATATTAACCCTCTTTTGGTTTTTGCGTCTGTGTGGTACAATGAACCACAGTGGAGAAAATACAGAAGGTGTTACAATCTTGTTCACTAAGCACTTCTGCCTGTAAACGCTAGCGTCCACAATGCGGAATTAGCAGCAGTGAAGTCGCAGTGCCCCACATACGCCAGTCACATGACTGTGGTAGATTTGCCTGCATGAGGGTAGGAGGAACAAAATTTTCTTCTAATTATGCCCCACGACGCTTTGAACTGAATATATAATTTTTTCAGGAACTGTACAGAATCCCACTTCGAATTGGAAAAAATCCTCGATGGCAGCACAGAAAATTATATGAAAATATTATCGGATGCGTTAAAGAAACATCAATTTATTCATGAAGTATACATTTTTCGATCCACTTTGGGGCTATATGACCTATTGCCTAGCCAAAAGTATATTTTATAAATTAATTTAATAATTATTTCGATTTCTGTGTGATTTAGCTTTATTTTTCTCAATTCAGAGAATTGGCAAGATTTAGTAAGTTAATAAAAATTTTATGTTACACTTTTAGTTTTATAGCATTGCCGAACCAAAATCCACACAGTCCCTTCACAGTGTAGGACCTTCGGAAGCAACAATCACAGGATTAGTTGACATCGGAACACTTACGCGTAATTCAGGTGTCATTTCCACAGAATTTTCGCCAATAACAATATTTTCACTGCTTAACGGTTTAAATGCTCAATTATAATTAATTTTTCGTGCAAACTTGTTTCGTTTTCAATCTTTTGCAATTGTGAATTCTTACGTATTATAAAATTCAAAGCAAAATTTGGTCAAAAATTCTATATTATTTATATTCTTCGTTCCCAAAAAAATGTAAATAAAAAATGCGGCACGACGATTAGCGGCTAACAACGTTGTACCTTAACGTTTGTGAATATTCTATGAATAGCCGATAACGAACCCACAACGCATAGTGTGCAGACGTCAATTGAAATACCGTTAAATGTATTATATATGTGTTCATTAGTGTATTCGTGTGTAATAAATTGTATCTTCATATGTGTGTACGAGTATATGTATGTGTGTATGTATCAATGTAGCTCATAAAATCACCACGCAAGCAATTGATGAGTAACTAATTTTATGTTTTTATGTGTTGATTACTTTAAAGTCCTCTGTATTTGTGACGGTGATAGCAATGCCAGCTCTGGCCTGTCAGCCAAGGATGAATTCGTCTGAGCTAATTTGCAGCACAGCTTAATATCATTATTATTATTGTTGACGACGTCATTGGCCGAATCGCATCCAATTTCGGTGTCGGGAAGTTTTTGCTCCACTTCATTGTGTTTATCATTTACAATTACAACGGGAACTAGCTCAGATATCTCCGAGTTGGTCTCCTCCTCGGCGGGATCGCCGATGGTAAATCGTCGTGTTGGTTTAAGCATTTCGAATAGCCACTTTAAGAATGCATATAACATTCAAATTAAAAGTAAGATCATACGAACTTATTCAATACACCGCAACAATTACAATTCACACAGAAAAAATTTATTTATTATAATTTTCACTTTGAAACTTTTCCCAGTTATGTCGATATATATGTATGTATGTACACGCGTATATACATACGCACATATGCTTGTAGTATGCACACCTAACGTCCTGTTTTGTCAATGAACAACACACACTATACACAATTATACTGTTCCGGTATTCTATAGGAGGAGAAGGCTTTGAAATAAAACACCAAACTACACTTCACGAAGTGCCAAGAGTAACTGCCATCATCTACGACGTTGTTACTGGTGTATAATTTCGTTAAATCCACGAATGTATGCACATATATATGTACACAATTAAAGCACGTTTCAGCAAAAATTCTCATTGTAAATATTTGAGTTACACAGTGCTTTTGCTGCGCGAGGTGACAATTATTATTGTGAGCCTCAATCAGCTGTAGTATTCACACTAATTTCATATGTATATGCATATATGTACGTACATACATGAACACATATGTACGTAATGCTCAAATACAAGTTTAAAGAATTTGTCGCAGTCACCTGTGGCGATACGTCAGCATTGGAATTGACCGAGTGAAACCGTTTGTTAAGCGTATCCATCGCATGTTTACGTTTCGACCGTTCGTTCATTTACATTATCAGTACTAAGATTTTGCGATGTTATGAGCGGCAGTAAACTCGTAATACAACAAATAAAATCACTGAAAAAATTTATTGACAGCAGAAACAGATGACAGCAGGCAGGGGGACACAGCGTACATACGTAAAATGTGTACACATTTTATTCATTTTTGTTAGCTAACAATTCTTGCACATATTTCCTCTATACCCCACTGCTTGTGCCCACATTAGGTGTCTGTTGCTCTGCTGTTAGCCTCTTACTGATTTGCTGTTTTGCCGGCTCAATTTTATGTTTTTATTGAATTCTCTTTCTTTCTGAATGTTCTTTCATATTTTTCTATGTGCTCTCACGGAGATTCGTCAGTGCTCTCTTGACAGAATTCAAATGTGGTTAGTTCGCATATGTGTATGTGCTTTTATCAATTTTCAACAATGAGATATGTATGTACATATGTTGCGTGTGTCTCAGTCGCACGCCAAATTGATTTAATACTTGCGGTCAAAAGCGGCGAGAAAGCGTGGAAGTACAAGAGGAAGTCTTGAAGTGTTTAATCAAAAATAGAAACAGCGTCGTAAAAAAATCTGTGCTTTGCATTAAACACTAATTAATGAGGAAATTTAAGATTAGTAGGGGTAAGTGTTGTGGAACAAAACAAGATAAGATTTCCCGTTTGGCTAAAAAACAAATTTTTTTTTTAAATATCATATCTCAATTGTTAGAAGGTCTAAAGAAACAAGCATTTGCTTTGAATTTTCAAATTGATTAAAATCTCGTAAGCGACAGAACGGCTACAGCCTGTTGCATATCTATAATGGCAAAAAAATTTTACTTGTATTTTTTATTGTGTTTTAGAGAAAGTATTTTTACATGCATTGTATCGAAAAGTGTGTTAAGAGAAATAAGTTCACTTAACAAGTAACAAAAACACCATCATTTGTATTAGGCAAGAAGAGAGTAGATAATAAGATAAATTCATTTCATCCCTTGCTGACCCTCCAATTCGACCTCCGCCATTTGATTTAGGCCGATCTGAAAAAAGGAATATATTACACGGCGCAGGAAAGTTGCGTAATGGTGTTGAATAACCGTTTCTTCCTTTTGGTAATTATTACAACTCCTCCATGTCTTCCTATTGGGCAATAACCTCACTTCTCAGAGAGTATAAGTCTATACGCGATCGTTTTCGATCTTTTTTCGGAAATCCTGCAAATCACGCAGGCCGTGCTTTGATTACATCTTTAATACATCAGTTACAGTTTTATGTAATGACTCAATGGCAGAACCCATTTTTATCCCATATATGTATTCATGACTCAGAATTTTACGAAAGTTTGTCATTCAAACAGAAACAAAAATTGCGGCATCCTCCGTAAATCGAACCACCCGTTCCTCATTACTATTTCAATTGCTTTAAGTTGTACTAAAAAAAATTGTACATACCTCAAACGTTTACGACGTTCCATTAAGTCGATCTGCGGGCGATTTTCATGTTGCATCTTTTGTGGGAATTCATCGCCAGCTTCACTGACCTCATCCTGTCCATTGGCATCGATTTCGTCTCCAACCTAGAATGAATTATAAAAGTTAATGAAATTGCAATAAACAACTTATATTATATGTACATATATAAGACGTGCGTGAATAAGTACACAAACATATTCGTCGGCCGATCTAGCCGAATGGGTTTAGGCGTAACTTGCATTGGCGCCCAGGTTCGAAACCCATAGTGGGCGTGAAATATCATATGAGAGGAAAGGTTAATTCTAATAGCAGTCAACCCTCGAAAGGCCACCACAAACCTCCGAATGTACTTCTGTCGTGAAGAAGCATCTCATTTGCCTTCAGAGGCTGCGAAAAACAGTGGAACAGCAAGAATATATATTGTACCAGTTTAAAGTCGCTCAAAATTCACGTTGAATTATAAAAACTTTTTATTGACAGTATTGCGCATTTTCTTCGATAAGAAAAAAATGTCGTACTTTAAAATAATACCTTATTTATTGGGTAGACAAGTAAACACAAAATATATTTATTAGAGAAATCTATATACATAATATACATACACATATATAATATATAAATTAATTCCTGTTTTTTGTGTAAACGTATCACCCACGAACGGCTCAATAGATTTGCTTAATTCTTTTCTAGTTTGCTTCTTTCTGGCTGTGGACGGTTTGTAAGGAAACAACTTGGGAACATGGTGTTGCCAGATTTTCGAAATTCAAAAAAAAAAAAAAAAAAAAAAAAAAAAAATTAGTTAAACGAGCTGTATTAACGGTAATGTATTAAAATATTCAATGTAGAAGATTAAAAAAATTGGTTAGGTTGCCATATAGACAAAAAATTGCAAAAAGGGTATTTAAATATATTAACGCATACATCTCTGTCATCAAACGGAACGTGTTTGAGAAAAGTCTATAACACATGGGGTGAAAATTCTCGGGCCTAACACATATGTAGATGACACTAGTTCTATTGCATTCACATATTTTTTAGTTAGTACTAACCTTAAAAAGACACCTGTTAAAATTTCATGATATTCTATTCATTAAGCGTGATACACCGATGATGCCCAACAAAGTGGACGTCCAAATGAGGCGATAACACCAGAAAACATCAAAAATCGTTGGGAATGAATGAAAAGTGAAGTTGCGTGAGTTAGCTGACATCGTTAGGATATCAAAAGAACGGCTTTATATTGCATGAGCATTTGACCATGAGAAAGCTCTGTTCAAAGTGGGTGCCGCATTTGCTCACAATGGGTACAATACAACTTGCTTATATACTAGTTAACTATTTAAGAAAAATTATGATCTTATGATAATTATCTTTTTTTAAAGCAATTTTGTATTTAGTTTGTTTTTATTCACAATCTCCTTAAGGCAACAGCGCTGTGAAATAACAAAAACGCCCCTTGATTAAGGGGCAATACTTTTTGTTACTCATACGCCATGCTTATTCGCCCAAACAACATGGCATAACAAATTTTAATGAGATACATTACTAGGTAAGAATATATATGGAACGATTTACACGGGCCTGTTTTGAATTCCAATTCAAGTTGGAAAGCAGGGCGATGCATTTCCTCCGTCTTTTGTTGATTTTTCCATTTTCAATTAAAATTTAATTAATTCCTTTTATGCGAACAACTTAGGCGCAACACTTTGGAACAAAGTAAACTGATATGAATATTCAACTGAATAATCAACATACATACATATGTAAACAGCATATAGAAATTTAGTTAGATTATTTTAAAAGCAATATTTATTTTGAAAGCAATGCCGTCTCCATGTCGAGGCTCTGTTAAACAAGAATTTTCCTTTTACTTTTATAGTCTACTTGTGTGAGCAAAAAGTTCTGAATCAGGAAAATGAAACTGGGTTCGTGAAGTAGTTTTGAGTGTAAAATTGAGCACGGTATACAGCGTATACATATCATATATGGTCTATTGTGATTTAAATACTATTTCCAAATAAAAATCGGTTGATGGCGAAGGAACACCGAATAAGTAAATGGTATTGAATATATGGTTTACTGTGTTGGGAGACAAACTGTTTCAGCTTTATATTGCTAAGGACATTGTTAAAAGCATTACAAAATATAGAAATTTTCAATACGGATAGAACATAACTTTTGTAGAGCTCAATCGGGGAAGTCTAAATAGTTCAAATGATAAATAACCATTTCCACAACAGTCGGTTCTACGTTCCTGGAACGATCCCAATTAATATTCGGCCAATTACTGCCACTTCAGCAGCATTCACCAAACATATATGGGGCACGTTTTTCCATGTTAGAAAAGAATAGAATAATTGAAGGTTTGCAGGTCTTTCCTGCTCACAAAACATCTTTCAAAACCAGTTCAATAAATAAACCTAAAATGGAGCTGGGTTGGATTTAGTGTCTGTGCCTTTGCATAAATATCTTTTAATTGTACTATTCCAATAAGGACTTAGCCTGGCGTAGCCCCATAGTTTAGTGTAAGTTTGTATCTCTTAGCCATAGCTCTTCGCTTTTAAGCTATTCATTGATGGTATATTTATTGTCTCTCTAGCAAATTTCTGATGTTACAACAACCACCACAAAGAAAAAAAACTTTATTTCTTGTATTAGTTTTATTTTTTAAAATTTGTTAAAAGTGAACTAAGACTGATTTGGTTTATTTTGAACTGAAGCTGTGGTATTTATATATTTCGATTAGTGCGTTGGCTCACTGTCACAGAAATATTCCATATACTTATATATGACTCGATTTTATACACTATCTATAGGGCGTATAGCCCAGCTGGTGAGGACATCATAATGACCGACTTAAACGACAAGTTGTGTCCACAGATACAGAATTTTGGTAGAATTTTTTAATAATAGCAAAAATTTTCTCGTTTGTGGAATTTCCCATGATATAAATGTAAGCCTTGGCGTTTAGGTATTGTCTATTTGAAAAGTTTACCACTTCATAGTTGTATATTGATTACAAGGGCACAAAATCACTATATTCTACTCATAACTGCTACACAAAATTATTACATATATACTTCTTTAGTACTTAAGTATATATGCATATCTGCAATATAATTGACCCCTACAGCTTTTTTGGGCCGAATTCATCTTCTAATTTGTGGTGTGTGTCTTGATGTTTTCCACAAATGGAGGGACCTACAGTTTTACGCTGCAATCAAACGGCAGATCGTTCCACTTCGAGTTGTGCCATTGTCTATCAAGGAGTGAACGATATTAAAAAAACTTTTTCTGTCATTTGTTGTTTTGTGCCGGGGTTTCGAACTTGTCACACACCAATCCATTCGGCTACGATGACTGATACACACGCGTAATTCACCACTTACCAGGAAGCTGGGACGTTCAGCAGAAGTATCGTTACTCATGCTGATTTCGTTTTTGCTGATGCTGATGTCACTATGATTACTCTTATTACAATGCGTATTGTGTAGCTGACCACTGCCGTCAACGTTATTGTGATGATTCTCTATTGTGATATTCTCATTCGAAAATTGTACTTTTTTAATACGGCTCCCACAATCACCACTATTGTTGCTGGTGATCTGTGACGGTTCCTTTAGCGGCTCACCCGATGTTTTGTTATCTGCAAAGCAAGACAAAATATATTCAAATTAAATCAATTGCACTTTTCCAGACAAATATGTTATGAAATATAGGTACTTTGTACGTTATGCTGCTCGCAGTCTGTGTTGTGTTCATTCGAACGATTACGATTACCGCTGTCCAAGCGGCCAACCACCGACAAAACGATTATGGTGGCAATAGACAATGTTGCCAGTAATACGATGATGAAGATGAACATCGGTTAAGGTGAATTGTTTTTGTGCGTTTTAATAATTTTGCGTTTTCGTCGATTTACGTTCATACATACATACATATGTACATATGTATGTATATTGTATTGTACTTGATACAGTTCGTAGATGTTGCTTATTGTTATTATTATTTTACATGTTAATGAAGTTAGTGATGTGAACGAAACTGAAGCTGACATTCAGATGCGTGACCGTTTCACAGCACATGAAAGTAGTTGCTGACGATGACGGCGACGAGTGCGAGTCAAAATTGAAAATTGTTAGCAGCATTTGGAGCTTCAAGTGTTTACTACCATATGGACGTATGAGTGTTTATGCATATGTAGATATTTATGCATATGCATACGTTAGGTGTTTACGCATTTATTCTCTATACGGCTGTTTAATGTGTTCTTATTGAATTACTCAACGCTTGCAGCTAGAATCGAAGGAGTATTGCTGTAGTATCAGACAATGCGTTTCAGTGAGTGACATTTGTTTGTGTTGCGCTTTTATTTTGTTGTTTGATTTTTGTGTACGTATGAAATGCGTCTTAATGGGTAAATACTAGTAATATGAATGCTACGACGAACAAGTCAAATTACAAAGCCACAAAGAAAGATGCGAACGCTTATAAACATGCAATGCTCGTTTGCGCTAAAAGGCGAGCAATTTAAATAATATTTGTAAATGGCAAGGCTAACAATTTTAACATTTAATTACTTCTCGTTTTCAGAGGAAATCATTGAAAGTATCTCTCAAAAAAGCAAAGGTACATATACAGCCATGAACAGATAAATAGCACAAATGTACCATATATGTTAAGTTAAGTTTTTAGTACGAACTCTGCTTTGATCAAAAAAATTTGTTTGTATACATTTATTACCGTTATTACATTCTCGGTCGCCCCTCGGCAGGCAATGGCAAACCTCCGAGTGCATTTCTGCCATGAAAAAGCTCCTCATAAAAATATCTGCCGTTCGGAGTCGGCTTAAAGCTGTAGCTCCCTCCATTTGTGGAACAACATCAAGACGCACACCACAAATAGGAGGAAGAGCTCGGCCAAACACCCAAAAAGGGTGTACGCGTCAATTATATATATATATATAAGCTTACATTTATGCGAGGAATTTACCGTTTTTTTTATGGAATTTTTTGCGGTATATTTTATTTACGCTTATTGCTGTTTCGAAATGGACATAAAAATAGCACATTTTAACTTGTGCAGCGGAGAGTAAAACTTCAATATTGTTTCAGCGATTTTTAGTATAATTTTTTGTTTCTTAAATAAAATTTTAAAATAATTACTAAAAATGGGACGTGGAAAACATTGCACGCGGGGAAAAGAGCTCTTATATACCGTATGAGTCAAAACGGAAAAAGCTATGCAGAAATAGCTGAAATGATGATGTGCTCTCGGAAAATGGTTTATAATGCTCTAAATTTAGTTAAGAAAGATTCATCCTATCTAAGCAAAAAAACGGAAAGAAAACCAAAGCCGCGAAAAACTGATGTTAATGTGGATAGAGCTATAATACGTAACAGCAAAGCAGATCCTTTTAAGTCGGCACGTCAAATAATGCTTGAAATAAACCAAGCATCTGATCTACAGGTATCCAGAAAGCTTGTAGGAAGGCGACTTAACGAAGCTCAGCTATTTGGCCGTATAAGCAGAAAAAAACCACTCCTCTCAAAAAGGCATATCAAACACCGACTTACCTTTGCAAAAGCCCTCAAAGACAAATCTATTCAGTTTTGGAAAAACGTACTTTGGATCGACGAAACAAAAATAAATAGGATGGGACCAGATGGGAAAACTATTGTACGTCATCCTAAACACCAAGCGCTAAATCCTAGGTTCAGAAAAAAGACGATTAAACACGGCGGCGGAAGGATCATGGTTTGGGGAGCTTTTTCCTGGCATGGTGTTGGGCCGATTGTTTGCGTGGTTGGTAAAATGAATAGATTTTAGTAACTGGATATACTCCAAAGTAAAATAGAGCCACTTGTATTTGAGTTTATGCCATTAAATTGGACATTTATGCAGGACAATGATCCAAAGCATACTGCAAAGACAGTGAAGCAATGGCTCAGAGGAGAAATAATTAATGTTCTGGATTGGACGGGGCAGAGCCCTGATGTCAATCCAGTAGAAATTTTGTGGAATGACGTTAAGGTCAAATTCACTAACAAAAATTTAAAAAATGTTGATGATTTGTGGGCCGCAGTTGAGGAGGCTTGGTACTCGATTCCAAAGGAAAGATGCCACAAACGGTGGATATAGTAGGTACAAAATACTAATCTGGCAAAACAATATTATTACTTAACTATCTGATTTGTTTGCTTTTATTTGGAATTTTTTAGGATGTGCTATTTATGTGTCCGGAAGGTTTCATGAGTTACCAACGTTCTCGTAAATTAAATCAGAACTGAAATTCTTTTTGACCATTTTTTTGTTTTAAAGTGGAATTAAATAGGTTGTTTATTTTTATGTTGCTTTTTTCCCTAATAAAAAATAATTATTTAAAAACATATTCAACTCTTTGCTTTCAAAGTATAAATGTGCTATTTCTATGACCATGTCTGTATAATGGGTGAGTAAATATACAAGTAAAGTGTCGAATGCAAACAAGAAAAAAAAAACATAAATTTATATGTGCATTTGTATATATGCCTGAATACAGTGGAATCGCGATAAATCGCCAGCTCGATGAGTTGAAAATCGCTATAATTTGTAGCAAAGTTCGGTCCCTTGGTTAACTCACACAAACTTTATGTAATTTGGTCCTCTCGATAACTCGTATTTTTCCCCAGCCGAATGACTTTCGTTAATATTTTTCTAGTTGTTCGTGTCTAACAAAAATGCTCTATAACTTCTATTATTTATTCATAAAACACGTAATTGACGAAATAGTTAAAAAATTAAAAATCCATTTTACCCGTTACTTTTGCCTTTAGTGGTTTTGTATAAATGCTTCATAATCCGTTATTTCGCTAGCTCGTAAATCGCGATATATTTACATATATATACATCTATGTATATACACATGCATATAATTGGCGCTCTTTTTGGGTGTTTCGCCGAACTCCTCCTCCTATTTGTGGCGTGCGTCTCGATGCTGTTCCACAAATAAAGTTTCAAGCCGACTCCGAAGGACAGATATTTTTTATGAGGAACTTTTTCATGGCAGAAATACACTCGCCATTGCCTGTCGAGGGGCGACCGCTATTAGAAACAACTTTTTCTTCATTTTGGTGTTTCACGGTAATTTGAGCTCCGTTCTCTGAATGGTAGTAACGCGCCAACCAATTCGGCTACGGCGGCCGCCGTAAATCGCGATAACCCGTAATATTTTTGACATCCCTTGGATTACGAATTAGCGCGATTCCACTTTATGCACGACTGAAATGTAGACATGTAAAAGATATTGCTAGCTTTAAAAGGCAAAATGTTAAACACATGTTAATGCATTCAAGCGAATGAGCCGACAAACGGACAGACGAGCAGCAAAAACAAAAAAACCACACACACAAAGTATAGGCTAAGCGATCAACGGTCAAACTGACCGCAAGCTTCCAAGCATACGTAAGTATGTACGAATCTCCATAGGTGTAGTTTTTTTGTATATACAAAAGTTTTTGCCAGCCAGGTCAATGTCTACATCATTAGTATGCATTTTTTCAAATCATTAAAAACACAATGGTGCAGCTGATTTCAGTTAAGTAGTAAATACTTAAAATTAAATGAAAGTAAACTTTGCGCCAATTATTATAAAGACAAAAAAATAAGAGAAATAAAAAAAAATCTTGATAAAATGAAATACAAGAAAGAAAACAATTTATATAAGAAGTAAAATGCAATAAAAAAATTTTATTTACACGTACACAGTACGACCACTATTACATAACATAAATCATCAAGATGCTTCAAAAACTAGACAAAAATTACAGCTATGTACAATAGCTGATAAGGAACACAAAAATAAGGAAAACAAAAGTCATGCATCTGGGTCTACATTGTGTTTTTATGTTGTCTCATATCAAGTCGTATGTATGTATGTACTTATACACATACAAACGCATATGTGATCACAAGCAATAAGCGTCTAAGTCAATTTAAGAAAGTTTCGTCAAAATAAGAAAGTTTCTACGACGGTCGGTTCTACGTTAAGAGAATGAAGCAGATTTATATCCGAGGTCTGTCACTCCAATAGCATTTCCCCATAACTATAATAGGGAATGTTTTGTACTGTTACAACAACAACAACAAAAGCTTAAGAAAGAATTGGGTTTATTTATCTTGCGCTATTTTACTAACAAAACAGCAGGCGTATGTATTTACGAAAATCCCCACCTCCTTGCAAATACCTTTCGTGTAGTGAATACATAAATATGTATGTAATGTAAATTTCCTCGAAAAACTGTTTTTCGACTTAGGCTTTTATGTTATTATTATTGCTTTTGTCTCGTGATATTAATCTACAAGCACACAAATCAAACCAAATTTCTGACAAACCAACTCACTTTTCTTTAGTAGTTTTTGGATCAATAAATAATTCCTGATCTTTCATGTAAAACATTTTATTTAATATTTTACTTCAAATTTTATTCAAATGGGTTTTTTTGCCATAGAAATGCTAAGTCGATTTAAGTTCTTTTGTTAAATAACTTTTTATTTAACAAATTCTTAAAATATTAATTTTCAAAACCATACAATGCCACCCATATGGGGTCCCGGACTCTCGGCCGTTTTTGAATTCCGAAAATTGCGGGTCTAGTCGATTCAAATCTCGGGATCGTTGAGCATAAATTTTTTTCATAAGATGCAATTAGTCAAATTTCCACTACAAAAATACCCATTTTAGAGCAAACAAAAGCTTTATTGACACATTCGTCCAGCTTTAAGCAGCACCTTTTTTATAAAGCAGTTGAAATCGATAGTATCTGAGTTTGCATTTGGCAGAAAATTGTGTTTGCCGATTGCAAGAAAATAACAGCGCAAAATGGCCGGCACACACAGCAGTTAGCCCAACAAGCACTTCGCAAACTTTAGGGTTAACAGAAAGCCGTATGATATGCGAGTGGTTTTGATTAAGGAAATCCATATTTCTTACAATGGAGATCGTAGAGACCCGCAGAAAGCATTTCAAGTTCTATCAATAATCTAGCCAACAAATGTTTTAGCAGAACAGTATTTCTCAGCTGTTGGATTTGTATGCCATAATTTTAGGTTATGCTTGGAGCATACCATAAATCGCTCAATGCTTTTTTTTTAAGATCACACTTTAATCAAAACAAAAAACAAAGAGTAATTCAATTTCACAAAGTAATTCGCTCATATATTATTAAGAATATATTAATATTTTCAATGCATAAGTCTCTACTTCGTTTAGTCTCGGAACAATATCGGGAACCCGGGAAATCAAAATTAGATTTCTAATATCCCAGGACCAGTGAAATCCCGAAAATTCCCATCCTTAGTGCTTATACATCGAAAGTGCATAAGTATGTATATACATGCGTCCACATTTCTCTCAGCACTTGCTTGGAAATTTTCATTTGGTTATCGCAAAGCATTTTTTTTTCAATTTAATCTAACATTGGTATACCCTTCAAAATGTTATTGATAATGAAATGGCGTTTGCGTTAAGTTCATTACATGCTTGGCTTAGCAAAATAATTAATCTCGAAAACACGGTTCACCCTTAATGGGCTTATAAGCGTTACGTTTATAAATCAGCAAATATTTTTTAAGAGTTTTATTTCAATAATTTATGAGTTTTACTAATAAGTTGCGTTTTGCGATTAAATACGTGTGTATGAATGAATGTATATGTATTTGAAGTGACTTTGCTGAGCCCTATTTTTCCGAAGTCAGTGTGGGTTTAAGCTGACAAATGTTTTATAATAAATAATTTTAGAATACAATATTTTTTTTTAAATATAGCTGCTCAAATTCACTTTACTTTGTAGAAGATATGCCCAGCAAAAAAATTTTTTTGGAATGAATTGGAAGCCAATGGTTTAATACTTTTGGTTCATTAAATTTATTATTTATTTATAACACTAAATTTTTTATTATATTGTTTTCTTTATGAAGAAATAAATAAAGGTGATCAATTCTTTTGAAATAACTAACACCTTGGCGAAATAAAGGTAACGGCAGCTGATCACAATTAAAGTCTGACCGGTCGTATGAGTAATTTTCGGAAATCTGTCGCCCTACATAATGAATGTGTATGCATGGATTGATTTGCAAAAAAACGCGCATGTTAAAGTTTTGTGTTCGTCTTACTTTTCTTAATCGTTTCTTCTGCGATAACACACATACATATGTATGATTTTTGCTATTTGAATCGAATATAACTAAAATTTAAGGTATGGACATGTCAATAAACATTGTTATACTCGTATACATACATATTTACATAGGCATGAAACTATGTAGTAAAGCATATACACATATGTGTTCATAAAAGTTGCAGTGTAAATAGAAAGGATTAATAAAAGTAAAAGCAATAACAATAATAATAGCAATAATAATAAACATCTAACGTTCACGTAGCGCACATCCTTCATTAGGTGTTTGGCCGAGTTTCTCCTACTATACTCGTACTCCTATTTTATAGGCAGCAGAAATACACTCGGAGATTTGCTATTACCTGCCGAAGGTCTGCAGGACTCACTGTCTGTACGTTACGAACAAGCTTTCTAAAAGATTACAATAAAGCGAATCAATAAATGATATGCAGTATTACTAGAGGGCAAGACGAAAATTCAAGAAATGTGGACCACATAACCAAAACTTCGAAAAAGTTTTTTCTAATAGCGGTCGCCCCCTCTACAGGCAATGGCAAATCTCCGAGTGTATTTTTGCCATGAAAAAGCTCCTCATAAAAACCATTTTCCATTCGCAGTCGGCTTAAAACTGTAGGTTCCTCCATTTGTGGAACAATATCAAGACGCACACCACAGATAGGAGGAGGAGCTCGGCGAAACACCTAACAGAAATGTATGCCCCAATTATTTTTTTTATTTTTTAATCCCCAAACTTGTATATGGAATTACGTTTAAAGCAAAACCAAAAATTAATTGATTGCGCAATTCACAAAGTGTTGTGAAGTTATAATTTCTTAACAAGGAAAAAGCAGGCATGTTGAAGAATTCTTTATCTTTATACGAATTGTCATTTTTGAAGTACTATTATTAATAGTTTTCAGATCACTTTCCAGACATTCAAACATTCATTTATATGAAAACTGACCCATAGTTTAAGTTTTCCAGAAGGAACTATGCATGCACATATGTCCATACACACACACACACATACCTATGTATACTACAAATAAAAGTTTTGTGGAGATACCATTTTTTAACCGTTATCAATTTTAGAATAAGCGAAAAAAAATGTTTTTTGTTTTATTATTACTTTCTCATTTAAATATTAATAATAATTTTACGAACTCATGGCCAAAGGTATAGCAGTCATAGGTGCTATTTCGGTGATCACGACATTTGCTCGTTCGAAATAAATAAGTATCTCGAATTAAAATAAAAAATTTGAACATACGTCGGACCTGGGTCTGCCTTGGAGCCTCGATACAAACCAGCTGCCGGGTTTGTTTGCGCAACTATATTATGATTTGAACGTTAAACATTTTCCTTGTAGAATACTTGCTAGTCCTTTGCAACTTTAAGAAGATAATACCGTTACCACAATCAAATCATTTGCATTTAATTTATATGCGACGCTGCACTTTAGTGAATACACAACTGTATATTTATTACAGTCTTTACAACCTTTATTGCCACTGGCCTCGTCGCAAATATTTCACAAAATAATTCAATAAATTATATTTATATATGAATTTAATGTATTTTGCTTGCCAAATATCACTTAAACTCAATTTTAATACGCACATTTCCAATTAAGCAAAACTCGCAGCGTTTTTAGAAGCCGACTATTCCTGAGTGAAAGCACATTTCCCATACACGATCGCTTGTATGAATAGCAGTGTGCGTGCGAGTGTGTGTGGTTAACGAAATTTTTGTGAACTTCTTGAGTGGTTGGCGGTCGAGCGGTGACTGAAACTTGAAATTCGCCATTCAACAACGTTATCACATACGCTTGACCTACTGCTTGGAAATGGAAATTGATCGGATTTGATTGCCGTGAGGTGCTTAGCTACGCGGCGCTGTGCCAAACGCTCGACTAAGCCACCGTTTCGTTACCGTTCATATACAAACATACGCACTTATGTACTTATGTATTTATATAAATATGTATACATACATAAATATGTATATTTTTGCATAAACGCTAAGATTATATTTTTATAAAATTATATTGTATATGTAGGTACTTACATACATGCACAAATGCATGTGTATAAATATGTAAACATACGATTGCATCCGCTTATTCATGGAGAGACAGACGAAAAGCGTGCGAAATGTTGCTTATCGTGTGGAAATTTAGGAGTCTTTGACATTTGTTCAAATACCTAAATGTTCTCTTCTTTCATATTCTAAGATTATGTATTATGCATACATACATATGTATGTACGCCTGCTTTACATTACACAAATCAAAATTAAAAAATACATACAAACTTCTATGTACATACATACATACATACATTGGACCGTATTTTTGAAAGACAATTTTCAAGACAATTTCGACAATTTTGGTTTTTTGCCGAACGTTGCCTTTTTACATTTTTCATTATATCTTCATAATTTTTTCGTTCCAAAGGTCACTAGACTGAAGTACCCCGTTTTACGCCTACCCATACAATCACCCAAATGCCAGTAAATTAAAGCTCGCCAAAAATCATTAAACTTTTCCTGTGGAAGCATTTCGCCATATCTTCGGTTGTTGTTGTAATAGCATAAACATTCCTCATACATGGTCGAGCAATACTCCCTTTTTAGGGATCCCTACAAAATGCTGTATATCAAAATTCTTTTCGTACGAAATACTGTAAATTAACGTAACAAAATTCTGCAGTGACAAAATTCTGTACTGTCTTAAAAAAATTCTGTATTGACGAAATTCTGTACTGACGAAATTCTGTATTAACAAAATTCTGTATTGAAAAAATTTTGTGTTGACAAAAGTCAACGAAAAAAGGAGTTCTACGCAAAAATACGGGGGATTGCGTAGCCGGAGTCGGACTGATGAGGGTTATTTTTTTGAAGCGCGGCCGAAGGCCGCCCACGCGAAAAGGAATACTACGCAAAAATACGGTGGATTCTATCGAAACTGAAGAAAAAAAGTGCGCAGTTTTTTTATAAAATTTGTTGAATTTCTTATCATTTACTTACAGCATTTCGGCAATACAGAATTTTGTCAATACAAAATTTCGTCAATACAGAATTTCGTCAATACAGCATTTCGGCAATACAGAATATTTTTTACAGAATTTTGAAATACAGAATTTCGTATACAGAATTCTATAATACAGAATTCTGAAATACAGAATTTTGTATACAGCATTTTGTAAACAGAATATTGTATCATACAGCATTACGTACCCAACCCTCCCTTTTATTCTTCTTGATTGGCGCGATAACCGCTTACGCGATTTTAGTCGAGTTTGACAAAGCGGGCCAGTCATTTCTTTCACGTGTTAACTGGCGCCAGTTGGACTCACCAAGTGAGGCAAAGTCCTTCTCCACGTGATCTTTCCAACGCAGAGGAGACCTCCTTCTTCCTCCACCACCAGCTGGTACCGCATCGAACGACATGACCCAGCCAACGGAGCCGCTAGATCTTTATTCGCTGCGCCATGTCTAATTCATCGTAAAGCTCATGCTGCTTATTATTCCTACGATCTTCGCCGTCACCAACGTGCAGAGGTCCATAAATCTTCCGCAGAATCTTTCTTTCAAACACTCCAAGGAGCGCCTCATCGGATATTGTCATCGCCCAAGCTTCTAATCCATACGTTAGGACGGACATGATGAGAGCCTTCTAGAGTGTTACTTTCTAGAGTGCCTATTGTCCGAATATAAATCCAGGTCGTTCTGGTAACGTAAAACCGACTGCCGTGAGAGCGCTATATCTACGCTATTTACAGTCGTACCATAAAGTGATATATATCGATGTTTTTGTCTTAAGGAAACAATATGTTTTGTTTCAAAGTTCATTGAACTCAAGCACCCCGTTCTAGTGTTTATCCACCATATCTGAGTTCTTATCATCCTAATTTCGGTAGGTTTTAGATTACATCACGTCAAACAAAATTTCAAACGCATTCCAGTGGTAGACATAGAAGTCTGGAATATTCGACTAGCTATTTAATTGTATAACAGTGCCGAACTGTTCATTCAGGAGAATGCTATGCGAGAATCCTCCGCTATTATGTAACGTGCGCGCAATCCTTGATGACATTGAAGAAACTTTCTCACTTTGTTGTAAAACTTTATGCGCCAATCTGATTTCTTGTGAAAATCCAACCACTAGCAATTCACGGAAGTCGGGACATCTTCAAAAATTTATCATAGATTCTTCAGTTGGCGGAAGACGTCCAACACACCGTCCGTTACCGATTACAACGGCCCCAGATTCGCTAGTACGGTCAAATGGGTTTACGAAGATCGCAACATCTCGCAGAAAAACAACGGGAAATATTCTTCAAATGTTAGGTCTACAAGTAAATTATTTCATAAACTTCGAGCCTGATTCATACTTCAATATGATTGATTGTACCAAATTTAAATTGATTGAGCCGCCATGTCTGCAGTTCTTCACGCAAGAGCAATTTGCTAAACTTAATTATTTTCACAGCTCCTCCATGCCGTTGTCAAAACACCGACCGTTCTGTTTATGTAATTCAAATTGTCTGTGATATCATTGATTGTCCAGATCTACTTGAATATATAACTTTAATATTATATTAACTAAAGGGCTTTGCGTTTTGTGTTTCATTGCATGTTAAAGTTTTTAAATCAAATTATTTGAATTATGCAGTTATTACTAGGGCTCTTAATGAAATGAAGAGATTTTTTAATAGTCGCAACCTTGATTTGAATCAAATTACTTTTATTATTTTGAAACCATTTTGTACCTCTAGTCTGTAAGTTTTGTAATCATAGACGTAATAAATGAAATTAATATGTCATGGCGGTCACTGATAAACTAAGCATAGACCAAATTTTATTTCAACGTGACAGCCACCAGATATAAAGCCAACTCAAATCGCACCGAAATTTAATCACTTAATATTTCTATTAAAAAGTAATGTTTATTTGATTTTACTTTTACTTTTTATTTCATATAGTCAAGAACGAGCTACGTGAGATCACCTTGTCTTCTTCTTCTTAATTGGCGCGATAACCGCTTAGGGGGCGTCCATAAATTACGTGAGGTGTTTTTTTCAATTTTCTGAAAGGTGAGATGTCGTGAGATTTTATTCAACCCCCTCCCCCATCCACCAATCTCACGTGAGATTTTTCAAAATGTGGGTTTCTTATGTAAACGCGTTGGATTGTTATTGTAAAAAGAAAAAAAAGTTGCTTCCTACTTTTATTTACGACTAGTTAAGACTAGTAATCAATATTGCTGAGAGTTATAAGTGTAATAAAAATTTAACAATAGAACACTTAAATCGTAACTACTGCGATTAAAAAAAGAATATCTACTCTAATTCAGTCCATGGAGAATCATGCGCGGTTTCAAGAGAGACTATTGGGACCAACATGTCCATATGATTTTCAGTAAAATCATGTGCTCCTTCAACTTCGTTCTAATCTAGCCACTCTAAGCCGTTGACGCTTGCGCACAGTAACTCATTAGCTCGTCTTGTGACAATCCGTGAGGGTCGCACTTTGCGGAACATATGCGCTTGCTTAGCTGGTGCAATGTGAGCTGCTCGCCTGTGCTCTGCAGCTCTTGTGATAGATGCGAAGTAAATACCGCATGTACTGCAGCATATTTTCTCTAAATCATCACGTATACTTGGGCAATAGAGATCAATGGGCGTGCTGATGAAGGCATTCAGCGGTTCAATCGGTACGCGTATTAGAAATGGAGCAAATGATTTTCCGTCATGTTCTTTAAAGTCCGGAATTGTCAAACGTCAACCTGAGTGATAGGGCGTTCGGCTCATAGTGGCGCGAAAACAACCGACGGGCTACACTGTACCGCAAATTCAGATTAAATTGAGCTATTTGGTATAAAACAAATATGGTGGTTTGACAGTAGTAATGTATAACGTCGAAGTATGAATGAAATTATTTTCTTTTGAACGAATTAGTGAATGATCTTAATCATACTACGATTACGCTTGAGATTAAATCTTAAGCATGTACAATTTTTTTGTTTCAATGAGAAAAAAATTGCGTGATATTTGCCGAGACCCCCCCTCTCTCCAACGTAAGATTAGATGAGATTTGACCCCCCCTTAAACATCTCACGTAATTTATGGACGCCCCCTTACGCGATTTTGACCGAGTTTAACAAAGCGCGCAAGTCGTTTCTTTCTCGTGCTAACCGGCTCCAATTGGATACACCAATTCCAAATTCCCAATACCAAATTCAGACATCGCGGCATACAAGTAACTCCTTTTCGTACTGTCGAATGTAGCTTTGAAATCGATGAAAAGATGGTGTGTGTCTATTCTCCTTTCATGGGTCATTTCCAAGATTTGGCGTATTGGGAATATTTGGTCGATGGTAGACTTTCCAGGTCTAAAACCACACTGATAAGGTCCAATCAGTTGGTTGATGATGGGCTTCAGACTTTCACACATACGCTCGCTAGAACCTTATAGGCGATATTTAGAATACTAATCCCGCGGTAATTGGCACAGATTGCAGGATCGCCCTTCTTATGGATTGGGCAGAGCACACTTAATTCCAATCGAGGTCACCTTGTACCTTGAAAAAATAGTCTCTCTGACGGAAAATGCCTAAGATATGACGAAAAATGTAAACATGCAACCGCTTGTTCATTCCAAAGAACATAAAAAAACAATTTTCGAATTGCCTTGCACAAACTCAGCCTTGTAGACTCGGAGATCTATGGCGAACTTTATTTTCTTGAAATGTAGGGCGGTCTAATGTATACACATATGTACATGTGAAAAGCATAACGAAGTTTTCACATACATATACAAAATATTATGGATTAGGTACGGTAAAATATTCTGTATTAAAATTCAGGCTGTTAAAATTCTGTATTGTAAAATTCTACTTGATAAAATTCTTTAGCGCGAAAAAGATGCATTTGAAAATATTGTACTGTAAAATTCTATAAAGTCGCTAAAACTTTAATTGTATATTAATTTCCTTCATATGTACACACATATCGATATTCAAATATTGACACCTCATATCAACCTCGATTGTCGTACGTTAGCACCGCGTAATTGCAGTGCAAAAAAAGTGTGACAATGTTTTGACTTATAGCAATGAAGGCAGTTACAGGAGTGCATATTAATGTGTATTAACATCGTTGAATTGCCAATTGTTTTCACTTCCATTTGAGTTTTTTATAAAACTATTTTTTTCATTCTCAACGCAAAATTGTCTAAAGAACAAAACGGATTGAGATCTAGTCGACTCTGCATAGATTAGATGAATACCTTACGCATAATAATAGAACCATCAAATCAATGGAGATCGGCAAGTGCCTTAGTTGACTTCGAGCTTACAAGTACTAAGAAAAACTGAAAAATGGAAAAAAATCCATCCAGGGATACCTCGAGGAATATCTCCTTTTAACAAATGCATTTAAATTTTTGTTTCAGATGATAATGCCAACAAGCTATGAAATACGAGCGTTGCCATTTTTATTTCTAGCCTAACAATGGAAAAATCAACATTGGTGGTAGAAAACGGTTTTAGTGTTTTTCAAAGCATTCTCCACACTTTTGCATTTGTTTTAACCAATTTTCGAAGTGACGTTGGCAGAACGTTTTTTGAATTGTGTGGAATCCAATGCGAACAGACCTTTTTTACCACAAGGTGGTCATGCAAAATCTTATTGATGATCCTCCTCCTAATGCCTAACGATGCCTCAATCTTTCGGCATGTGACAGGACCATCTTGCTCAACCATCTCACGCACAACATTGCTATTTCCCTGCGCAACAACAGATTTTGGAATTCACCGGGTTTCGTGGGAGCAGCAACCACGAAAAAATGTATCCTACCAGTTTTTTACGGTGCTACAGGGTTGAGCTTGCTCGCCATATAATGAAAAATGTATCCTACCAGTTTTTTACGGTGCTACAGGGTTGAGCTTGCTCGCCATATAATGATTTCAGTTCATCGATGTAATCCTGTTTTGTTAATCTACGTGGAAATTGTGAAAAATAATCGCACGAAAATATGTAAAGTTTCATTCCATTTTTTTGCCGGAACGAATTTATAAAGCTACTGTAAACAATTCCAAAAAGGTACACACATCAAAACGTACCTAGAAATGTACGTCAGATGGCTCCTGATAACAGTAGTAGTGATCAAGATGAGAAATAAAAAAGGCAACCCTAGTACATACGCCGCAAAATAGCTTTTTTTTAGAAGCCTCCGGAGATTCACTGTCACTCGTTCAATTTTCTATATTTTCCAATGAAAATTTAAGAAAATATTATCCAAAAATTTTACTGAACAAACTAGCCCGATCTGTATCGCCAAACGGTGCCCTTTTTTCACCGAATTAATATATACAAATATGTACATATATCGATCACCAAATGGGCAATGAAGTCTTATTTTTACGTAACATTACGCTTTAAATCCCACTTTACGTCACCATTACATTAAAAACAAAAAATATGTACATTATTTCAAATTTAAAGAAATCCTCAAGACAAATAATTAGTCTCCCATTCCAGAAGCATTCTCCAAACATTCATGTACGCTATTTTAAACTAATACGTATAAGTTTAATTGAAAGTTAATAATTACTTAAGAAAAAACACCGCACTGGCAAATTATAAATCATATGCACATGCATTTTAAGAATTATAAATCATATACACACGACTAAATTTTAATTTCCAGCCACCTTCAAAGAATATCAAAGCAAACAAATAAGCGTGGCAGATTCAAGTGACAATATAAGAATTATCTCTTACGAAGTGTACATACACATACACACATTATATAATATTTTGCCGGTAGCAACAAATAATACATTAACACAGACTTAGAAACGCTTGGTCGTATTTACATATGTGCATGTGTATGTATGTCCATTCATTGGTGCACGTCTTTGAAGAAACCGTAAAATATTGACCATATTGTTATTTACTCGTATTAAACACAAGCTTGTGAAAGATGCAAAAATAAGAGAATTACAAAGGCATAAAACATTAACAATGCCATATCGGACGCTGAAGAGGGCCTAAGCAGTCGTAGACAAAAAATTATGAGGTCATTCTTATTAAAATTTTTGATCACTACTCTCAGGCATGAGCTTATTTACTGATTACATTCTTCTATGTATATGAACTAAAACATGAACATAAGCAGCTTTCAATCATGCGATCAATAGGAATCTAGGAATGTCCTACAAATGTACAAATTTCAGCTGTTTGTATAATTTTGAAAAAGCAAACAAAATTCTGAATTGAAGACGAGACATATAGTATGTATTAAAAAAGGTCACAAAAGCTTTAAGCAAGTATAAAAGAGTGGCAATTTCTGTAAAGGTTTACGAATTCCTTTAGAGCCATTGAGTTTTGCTGGGCTAGAGATTCTTATAGAAATCGTGGATATTCACAGTTCGATTAAGTTCATACTCAGAACATATGCACATACCATACATAAGTATATGAAATACCAAAAAAGGAATTTTTTAATAAAAATATTTTAGACCCACTAAATGGCGCTGTGGTCGATATATTCCGAAAAATCGTATTTATAGTTCAATTCGGTTCATACTGGAAATATATAATTAATGTCTAAAAATAAATGTTTTTGGGAAAAATAGGAATAGAAGTTCGGGTTTATAGTAAGATTTATTTAAAACATGCAGTATGTCGCATTTACCTAATAGGAAATATTTTGGGGAAAAATATACAATTCAATTGATACATACCGCTCGGTTGCTGCAAGAGTGTCAACATTTTAAAAAACAAAATAGCGAGAAAAACGACCTCAAAGTTTACAATCCACAATGCCAAGTAAAGACATATTGTTATATAATGAAGAAATTGATATCGTCTTAAATTTTTTTATATAGCACAAAAGAGCTTGTGGTAATGTAAAAGTGTTGTAAGGTACTGTATGTGCATGTGTAAGTATGAAAACGTAAAATAATAAAACGTCTAAATCGATTTTCAAAATTTAAAATGCAGTAACTAATTGGCCAGGCAGGAATCTATTTGAATCTAATTGGGTTTTAGGATGGTTTTGCAACTTATAGACTACAAGATGTTGTTTTTCATGCGATTTGGTGGTTTGGATGTCAAAGTGATGTTTTTTGTTTTTGCTGCTACAGTCTGACTGAAATCGAAAAATACACGTAAATTTTGTTGTTGCCTAGAGATTCCATCCTGGTATTAAAATTCGTTACTGCCGTATTTCTCTAAGCTCTTGGCCAAAAGTTGGGCAAACATGTTGCATACAACAAGGCGAAATATAAAAAATTCTTCAGGTATCGAATCATTACCAACGTAAAGATGCAACAAAAATATTTGTAATGCTAAATAATTGCTACTGCTCTAATGCTAATTAATAACTTGGGCTTAATGCCCAATACGTTAAGGCCATTAATGCAAATTGATACTGCCTTCTATCTAACTTATTGGTAAATATGTTGCACTTTCAATGTTAACATGTTTGGTTTAATCGTTAAATTGTTATTCCGCCAATAAGAAATTAAAAACAAACATGTTATACAATAAATCTTTGGTTTCTCCCATTACAATTCACTTTTTGATGGCAAATATTCTTTTAACATGAAATTAGACATTTCTAGGAGAATAGATCTGGCAGCACTAACTATCTTACGTAGAAATGGCGCGAGTCTCAACATCCAATAAGAATCCAAGGTCAATAAGAGCTCCCGGCGTAGATGGTGGCGCGACTTTTGAGAGCGAATGAGCAGCGAGCGCGTTTTCATGGATATAGCCGGCGAGTACTGACAATACGAACAATACTAACAAAAGAAATACACACACGTTGTAAACACTGAGAAAGTGCAATACACAATTAGATGTTTAGGCGCGGGGGTGGTGCGACGGGGCGGTGGTCACGGTTGGCACATTATTGCAAGTAGAAAACATATTGTTTTTCTGTTGCTTTAAATGGAATTTCCAGCGAAGCGCGATGTAAATAAATGTCAACTCTCCTATGCAGTGCCGGTTAAAAGTTAAGAAAATATGAGAAAGAAATTAAACGAATCTCTAATCAAGAAGTACGATGTTGTTTGTCTCTGGTGTTGTACTCGGAAGGAAGGCGGATGCACCGTAATTGTTTATCGATTATATGATGAATTGGTGAAGAATGCGTTTCTACTCACCGATTTCCATTTCGCCTTTGTCTACGTCACCGTTATGTCAAGCTTTGCTGTTCACGTTCCCCAAGTTATTGAATATATATGTAGGTAGATAATTAACTGTTATCCAGTGCACCAGGCCCACTTATTAAGAGTTCAGGTGTACTGAAATTACTGCTGACTGCAAAGGGGGTCAGGGCAGATGTCGTTGCCGAGAAAGTTTGTTGTAGCTTTAAACACCTGTGTTCGATTTTGCTAGCACTGTTTTAATGTTATTATTATTGATTAACATTAAAACTGCTGCGTTGTTTGCTTTCTTTGCACTCAATCTGTCAATATCACCGAATGAACCACTTCAACAACTTTCTTACTGCCAAACTTTGTTGCGAGATTGCCAGTGATGCCACTGTACAAAATGTCGCGATTGGTAAGCTTTTGTAAATGTATCATACCACGCAATTACAAACTCAACAGGCCAGTTTACTTTGCGAATAATTGCGTTTAAATAAATATGTATGGAGGTATGGTCGTTTCGCATACTTTTGATCAGATTCTTATAGAAAATTAAATATATTAATAAGAAATTAGGCAGTTTTGTAAAGGCAGGTGGCAGTATTTGAACCTTCTACTTCTTCTTTTCCTCATCGGCTGATTTTTGACTTGTTTGTTTTGTTTGATCGCAAATGCCAGTGTTATTAATGACCTTGATGATGTAAGTTTTAAAAGAGATTATTGCGATATTAATTTAAAAAAATTGAAAAAGATATGAAAACGGAAAATTGTAATAAAACCCATTATCTACGTCTTTTAATTACAACTGGTACTTATAAGTAAATAATTTATTTTTTTGCAAGAAGAAATAGTAATAACAAATACTCTTGCAATGTAAAGAAAGCAATTGCAGTGAGTCGACATCCCTAGAGATGGGACAAAAGTTCGTAATTTAAATAAACTAATATAACCATGGCGGCCGCCGTAGCCGAATGGGTTGGTGCGTGATACCATTCGGAATTCACAGAGAGAACGTAGGTTCGAATCTCGGCGAAACACCAAAACTAAGAAAAACATTTTTCTAATAGTGGTCGCCCCTCGGCAGGCAATGGCAAAACCTCCGAGTGTATTTCTGCCATGAAAAAGCTCCTCATAAAAATATCTGCCGTTCGGAGTCGGCTTGAAACTGTAGGTCCCTCCATTTGTGGAACAACATCAAAATGCACGCCACAAATAGGAGGAGGAGCTCGGTCAAATACCCAAAAAGGGTATACGTGCCAATTATATATATATGTAATATAACCTGTATCTAATAACTATTCGAAGAGTAAGTAATGAAATGTTTATATAGATTTCATTTGATTATTGTATTTTAGAAGCGCCCCCTATCGGTATTTTTTTATTGAGTATTATAGTTTTTGTTTCTTTTACAACTGACTGCTAACAAGTGATCAGCTGTTTCCTTTGTTTAGAAAGTGAGACGAAGAAGAAAAATCACATGTATATTGTATTTTGCTCGTGAATGAATATTATTTTATTTTTACAAAGCCGTAGTTATTTATCATGACGGAGTATATTTGCCGACCAACGAAACGTATCAAGCTAAATGAAAGCCCCAAGTGGTATGCTTACGCTATACTGACCGATGAATATGCAAAAGAGCCTCCCCTTGTGAAGGTTTATTTAAGTAAATTGGAAAATAAGCGCCAGATATCGAGAGTAATGCAAGAGCTAAGCAAACTTCTACCCGTGGAACAAATGAAACTCCAACATTTGAAACGTGTACGCCAACAGGATATTCTCTTGTTTAAAATGAATGATTTAAACGGTCAAACCGTCACTGAATATTTAGTATCTGTAGGATTAAGTGCCGAAATTGTTGAACTTTTGTGCAAAAATATACACGAAACTGATGTTTTTGCTTCCGCGCCTATGTTACGTTGGCAATATGAGTTGGCACAACTGCGTTGGCCGTGTAAATTTCATCCAGACAAGTATATGGAGTCATTGAACGAGGGGAGTATATTTAGTGAAAAACAGCGAAATTTTCACACGAAAATACTGTATTTATTAAATGAGATTTCAAGTGAGTTGGAGAATAACAAGCCCTGTGGCATTTGCATAGATCCACGCACGAATGCAGTTGTTGCTTTGGCAACCAGCAGAACCACTATCAGTCCGTTAATGCATTGTCCAACGGTTTTGATAGACTTCGTAGCACGGTCGCAAGGCGGCGGCGCCTGGCAAAAGGAATTTTTACACGAGTTTCAAAATGTTGATGAAAATTTATTTAACAAAAACAAAATAAATCCCAGTATGAGTGGAATTCCTAGCCATTATTTACATTTTATAAGGGCAGATAAACGATTCGAAGACATAAAAATTGGTGCAGAACCACCTAGATCAAAAACAATGATTGAATCGGCGGATCAAACTGCACTAAGTAGTGTAGGTAACTTGGAAAAATATGGTCCATATTTATGCACTGGGTATGAGATGTTTTTAAGTCAGGAGCCATGCCTGATGTGTGCAATGGCGCTCGTACACAGTCGAGTCCGAAGGGTGTATTTCCAAAAACGTTCTAAAAACGGTGCACTGGTAAGTCGACTGAAGTTGCACTCCGTCAAGGAATTAAATCATCACTACGAAGTATTTGAATGTAAAGAAATATGTAGTTGATAGTTTATAGCATATTTAGGTATATTAACGTGCTGTTTTTGTATTTTAGCTGAAAAACTATGTAAGAATAAGGTAAGGTTTATGTAAATAAATGCTACTTAATTTGTATTCAATATTTTTGTACTCTGTCTGGCAGGCGATGATATCAAACCAAGTAAGTGACAATCAGCTTCTAAAATAGTCAAATCCTTTTCCGAACCCAAAAATTTCGTTGACAACTCTAAATCTTTGATGCGTAGTCTTACACGCGCACCACGTACGTAGTCTCTGTAATAATCAAGAGTTAGAAGTTCCTAGGCCAATTACTATATTCCTATACTTACTCTCCACCGCGCACTGGTCTCGTGCATACACAATGAAATTTCCAACCAAAATCAATATATAAATCATCACCAACTACGTGAAAAATTTTGCCACTCACAACCTTGCCTTCAGGATCGCCTAGCTATAATATATAGAAAAATTCAAGCTTGAGAAGAGAGACTACGGTTGTGTAGTTATCGCTCACATCAATGAATTTTGATTTTCGCAGCAATGACGCGAATGTTTCTGTATCAGGAACTTCTTCTGGCTTATTGGTAGTCGCTTCTGTGTGTTTGTCAAACGCCAGGGCGAAGCCACTTTTAACAATTGTATTGGTTGCAGTTGCTTCTGCATTTGCACTTGGTTCGTCGCTCGACGTCTTATTTGTACATAACTCGCGCACTGCATGTGTTTTGTGTATGCTGCTTGTTAATCGGGCCAAAAAATGTGGCTTTGGCGAGCGTGTAAGCGTCACTGAACTTATTTTATACAAGAGCGACATTAAGGAAAATTATTAGATTAAAAACTTGATCAGAATGTATTTTAGGTTATAGGATATTATGTCAAACGATAATATTCAATATTTGTATATCAGCTGTTTGGGTTGCAAAAGAGTAAAGTGTGTTTAGTACCTTTTCGACAACAAAAAATTATTAAAAGTATTTAATTCACATTCGAGCAGAAATATCGATATCGATAACTGTAGTGTGACTGCTGATAATGGCAAACTGTGTTGATATTTCTGTCCAGTAAAGTTCCAGTCCAAATTGTTGGAATTTACTTTGAAAAAAAAAAAAAAATTTCGCGAAGTTCATAGAGCACTTATGGCATCATCGGTCCTTATTTCTTTTTAAACGAGGAAGGAGCTGCCGTCACGATGAATGTCTAGCGCTATCCAGCTATACTTTTGTTTCCAATAATTTATCGGCTTAACATCGACGGAATTTGGTTCCAAAAAGATGACGCAACTTGCCATACGCGCGCTTAACGCTTGATTTGTTCCAATATTCAAGCCCCCATTGACGCCATACGGCTAAAGTTGTTGGAAAACGTCGTCGAAAATTGGACTGATCGAATGGACTCGTAGTCCCAGAGGGCATATGTCGGATAACATAATCAAAAAATAAATGCCATGAAATTATCTACCACATTATATTAAACAAGTTAATTCCAACAATATTTCTGTTTTGTATTATCATTTTAAGTTCTCGCCTTCTTGAAAGACGATATTTCTGCGACTCCGTTTAGTAAACCGTGTTTTTTGTTTAACATCCACTCTGATGTTTCACTACACTGGTTGCTTCCTATCAGCTGACTATCTATGGTTTGTCATTTATTTAGTTTCTCTTCCTTATCAAGCATTGCAATCGGTGCACGTTTTCTTGCTGGTATCCTTTGAACCACTTTGAACTATAGTTTTTCGCGGCCATTGTGTAATTTTTTTACGTTCGCATTAATTAAATTCAAATATGATCGAACAACAGAGACAGCGCATTGAACGTGCGGTTACAGAGATGGTGGATGATATGGACAAAACTCATTTACGTAAAATGCAGGTAAGCGGCAGAATTAACGTTTAAGGGCACAAAATGTTTGTTATTTTTATACCCGATACATTTGTAGACAGACATGCATTTATGTGCTGCTAAATGCTGCCAGGATATGAATGCTAGCATTGACAGTGTTCAGAGATGTGTGGACAGATGCTCGGCACCACTGACACGGGCACAAAATTATGTTCAGCATGAGTTGGGTGAATTTCAGGGGCGCCTCCAACGCTGTGTTATGGTGAGGAAATCACTTCGATGCTTTTTTAAATGTTATTTCGTTTTTAAACGTTTCTTTTTTTTTCTAAGCAATGTAATGATGATGTCAAGGTAAAAATGCCGGCTAATCCCTCGGAAGCGGAAATTGCCAAATATACTGACCAATTTGAACGATGCGCTATTCAGTGTGTGGACAAGCATGTTGGTCTTATTCCTACCATGATGAAAACAATAAAATCCGTTTTGGCGAAAGGTCCAGATACCATTCCTCAAGTTTAAAAGCCAACAAATATAAGCACATCTCTTAGTGGAGAGATAGATTCATCATACAGATAAATGCTCTAGCCAGAAAAAAAAGTATGAGCACTCATTTTGTATCTAAGTTATTTAAAACTTTTAAAAGTTTTTGCATAAATAAGATCGCACATCAGCAACAACTGTTTTGTTTGTTAGAAAGAATTGGGAGGAGTAATAAAAAAAGCATTTAAAATTTTATATACATTTATATTTTGGGGAAATTTTTTTGGGAAGCTAAACTTTACAATTTAAATGTAGCTTTTCGTCTGCTAATGTCAGACAAAGAAGTGTTTAGGAATTCCAATCAACCTGAAGTCCAGCACTTACTCGTAAATGATAGAGCAACAACGTCAACGCGTAGAACGCGCTATTTCCAACATGATCAATGAAATGTATTCAAGTCATTTACGTAAAATGCAGGTTAGTAGGCAGTGCGCAGTTTTTCGTAATTTTTATTGATCAAGTAAATTGACTATCCTAGTCCGAAATGCATATGTGTGCATCTAAATGTTGTGATGATCAACGTGGTACTTTGGACTCCGTGCAGTCTTGCATTGAGGGGTGTGCAGTTCCGCTTACTAAAGCCCAAGATTACTTGCAGCATGAGTTGGGCCAATTTCAAGGGCGCTTGCAGAATTGTGTGATGGTATGCCTTAAATTATATAATTTTTATTTTTCAAACGGTAAATTGTCATACCTAGAAATGCAGCGAAGATGCTCGACAGAGGATGTCACCGAGTCCCGGGACTGTAGAGCTATCAAAATACCAGTATCAATTTGAAAATTGCACTGTGTCCTGCGTTGACAGACACATTGGACTCATACCAACTATGATGAAGACCATTAAGGCTGTATTGGAGAAAGGTCCTAACGCTATACCTCAGGTGTAGAATATCGCAATACTTTGGAGTGATGTTTTTAAATTGCGCGAAGAATAAAAACATAAATATTTCGCAATCGTTTTTGTTTAAACTATTAAATGAGAATTGGGAAAGATGGAAATTATAACTGAACGTGTCGTTGTATTAAATGGGAATTGACTTAAGCACTGTTTACAATGTCGCTTTGGAGTCTAAACACGATTCTACAAACTTTGTTGTTAAATATCATAGCACAAAGTACTCCCAAAATGCTTTGTGCTATTATATTACAATTTTTCTAGAGCTGAAGGATTCGCTGAGCCACCGCGGAAAGATTATACTGGTATATTGACTGGTTTCTTTTACATTCATCTATGCTATTAATCCGTAATATATTAAACTCGTAATCGTTACAGCCATTGCACTGCGCATTTGAAATATTATAAAATTAAGAAATTGTTTATTTTGAAAAAAGCAATAAGGAAATTATACGAAAATGATATTAGCGACAATGAAAAATGTATTAAATTTTAACTCAGACTAAAGGCGAAAAAACGTTAACATACATTCATAAAGAGCTAATATTATTCCAAAGTACGACGTTTCTTTTCCGTTTCCTCTTCTTCATATTGTTCACGCAGGTCTTCAAGTTGATTTTCATAATGCCGTTTCAGCGAAGCAATCTAAAAAGATAATGAAATATTTTTAAAATATTTTTTTTGTATTGGCTATTTTGTATACCTTTAGGTCGTGCAAACGCTGCTGCAATTCCCGCTCTTGCTTTAAGCTTTGTTCATGGTCTCTTTCTTTCTCAGCCAGTTTCTTTTGAAATGATTCAACCAATTCTTTGCGCAAATTTCTTTCTTGTTCGATTAACCGATAATGGAGTTCTGAATTTAAACGCTCCACTTCGCTGCGTAGACTGAAAACAAGTGCGTTAGTTAAGTAAAGTTAAAATTCAGTGAGTTTGAATCACTTACAATATCACTTCTTCTGCATAAGATTTAGCTTTTTCAACCACAAACGAGTAGCGTGATTTGTTCACAGCTTTCGCAGGTTGTTTGAAAGTAATGTTCTTGGCTATTGCGGAAAAGCGGAGTACATTCATGTTTTCCTCATAAAAGGTATCAGTTGGCGTAACATTTACGATCATTGTGAGCTTTTCTTTGCCTAGTAAGGCCGCTTGCAATAACATTGTCAGCTTGGATTCACGTACCGGGATTACTTGACCTTTCGTCTTCATCTTTTTATTATTATTCGCTGCATCCAGACACCGACCAAGTGTCATAAGTGAAGTATTGATACCTTTGGCCTCTGTAAGGCGGAATCCAATGTTCCGCGTTTTATTCAAACGTTCAGAGCCCGCTAGGTCGCAGAATTTACAAGAGGTCTGTAAATGGAACATTTTTATAAAGCGTAATTTGAGACGGGCCTACATCTTTTACGTAAATTACTTACATCAACGACTACGCCAGAGCTGTAGTATTTAATTACGTCTATAAAAAATATACAATGCGAACGACTAGAGTTGGCGTTAATACTAGTAGATGCGTATGAAACGCGTTGTAAGCCCCATTGAAGTAATTTCAAGGTTTCTGCTGATGACTTTACATAGACTGTGGTCAGGCCTGGTATGAAAACCTTGCCGTCATTTATAACAATTTTAAGGCCTTTGCGTTGCTGAGCCGTCATTTGCTGACTTGTTTTTGTCTGTGTTGGCGGTGGTGCCAGCAGATCAAACACCAATTCGTTGTATATCTCCACGAAGGATATCCAAATAAATACAGACACTTCTTCTTGCTCCATAGTTTTAAAATCATGTTCTGTTTCTATGGTTTTTTCGAGCAGTTCGTAGTCTGCATTCAGTCCTGCACAACAATCCAGCAATGTCTGCCGTATGCTTTCTTCGCGAGCTAGAGCGTCATCGGCTAGTATGCAGGGATTTGCTTTTTCTAACTTCATTGCAGGTTGTGGATATATATTGGATGCGTTCATTCGAAACACATTTTCTACTGCACGCGGTACTATTCCTGGATTACTTGGAGTACCTATTCAAAATATGTCTTCAAAAGTTTTTTTGTAAAATATAACAAATCTTTACTTACCTAGCAATGTGAATGTTTTACCCGATCCTGACGTTCCATATGTAAGCACTGTAAAGTTATCTGTGCTTTCAATGCGAGGAGCGATACATATCCTATATACTTCATCTTGTTTCACGGTGCTGTCAAATACCGATGAAAAGCTGTAATGCTGTTCCATTTTATTCTTATTGTTGCTTGTAGATGTAGTATCATTAGAAGGCCCGGCAATAAGAACATTACCCGCTTCAGAAATTGTATATGATGAAGAAATATGTGGTACGGGTCTTAAACGTAAATAAACTAACGCGGCATTCGAATCTGTGCAAAGTTCACTGCTCGCTTCACATAGCGGGGTGGATAGATCTTCGTAAGATGATGAAATGTCGGCGTCGCTATTCAATTCTGCCTGACCTTCCTCCGTTATTTCATGAAAGAGTCGCACTTGCCGTTCGGGTCGCGGTCGAGAACATCGATCAACAGACGGGTCGCGTGCTCGCAAAAACGATGGACGTACCTCTTCAACAAGCGTGCCATAATCCGATGATGAGCTGGACATTATATTTGCTAAGTATACAAATCACCTCCGGTAGATCGCGCATATAACTGTATTCCAAAAGAAAATTGTGAAAATATTTCTGACACAAATTGGCGCGGATTGAAAATACAAAATTAATATCAAGCAGCTAGTAAAATTCAAAATTGAAGGATTCAACAGAGTGACCCATATTCAAAATAATTAAATAATAAAACAACCAAAAACGTCTTACTCTTCTTTGATAGCTATTCACAATAGCGGAATGAATCGAGTGAAATTTTAGAAAAAACTGGTATTGATGGTTTGGTTTGTAATTGCTCAAATATATATAATACTTCTAAAATATATGAAAAAATTCATGGATTGTAGTACGGAAAGAATTGAAGTCAGTAACAGCAAATATTTTCCACATAATTGATGAATTTTTTAATTGCTCTTATTATGCATCGAAGCAACTGTTTCGCAACATTTCCATCACTAAAAAATAATAAATTGGTATAGTAGATGTGTAAAATTTTCTTAACATAGTAAACAAGTTTTCCAACATACAACTTTTCTAGTTATTGGCACAGGCACCTTAAAAGCTGTCTACATGAGGCGGCTTTTCATTAAATGTATGTAATATATGTATATATGGTAACGCAAAATTAATCACTGAAGATATTATATGTTTTGCAAATGTCTTCGTACATGTTCCCGTACAAAATGTAAACAGTGTATCAGTTTATGTTGATCGTCAGTCGTGTGTGAATTACTATCAAGCTTTCCTCAACCCCCGCAATGAAGTTGATGATTTGTGTCGAAAAAAAGCTTTGAGCCATTCAAAATTTTTATTACAAACGTCGCTTTGTTTACATTCTGGACTATTGTTGAAAGTGAAATCGTAGTAAGTGGCTTTGTTTACGATTTCATTAGTATAATGATACGTCTTTCTCTAATAAAACGTCTCTCTATAATTCCTCTAAGTTCGATCACTTTTCCGACTTTTATTTAACTGTACTGTGTTAAGTAATTTTCAACAAAAAATAAAATTCAGTAACATATTTGTAAATTCCAATTTTTTTTAATATTCTGCACAATTCTTAAAACGTAATTTAAATCAGCAACTGTTTTACCGCGAAGATCAAAGAGTATAATTGACGGCTACTGGATTTCGATTCCGATTATTGGCAGAAATGATCTCTTCTTCCTTGTTGGTGCAATAAATGTCTGAGCTATTTTTGCCGAGCTCCTTTCTTTCATGTGCTAAGCGACACTAATTGGAAATCTCAAATCCTTTTCCATTTGGTCCATCCAAAACCCCTTCAGACCCGGTGCGGTTGTGGCCATTCATACGATATGACCCAGTCAGCGGATCTTAATTCGCTCGATTAAGTCTATGCCTGTGTACAGCTCATACAGCTCATCGCCTTGGATATTCGTCATTGCCAATGTGCAAATGTTATTTCTCCCGAATAATCCAAGGGCCGTCCCATTAGATTTTGCTATCGTCCAAGTTCTGCGCTATAAGATAGAACGGACATTATGATAGACTTATAGAGTGCGATTTTCGTTCGGCTGGTTTTCAAGGCGAATCCATCTTGGTAAGGCGCGAATTAGCTGTATTTTTGTGTGATGACATTGGATATCTTGTTTTGACCTAGTCCACCTCCAGACCCACTCGCCTCGCTTCTCCATCCATATAGGAAAAGACAGAACTAATCACGTCGTTGTTAAGGTGGATGATGTCGATACCTTCGCCTGTAACTGCACGCACTTGTAGAATATTGTGCCAGCTTGATTAAGTTATGCAGCTCTTGCTATCTTCTTCAGCATAGGGTTAAAGTCGCCTTTGGTATCAAACGGATCGGAGAAGTGCATCTCAATTCTAATGGAGGTGGTAAAACTGCACAGCACAATTTTGGAGGGGTTTTGATATCGACAAAGATGTGGTGCGTGTCAAGTCTCGTCTCGTCTTATTATCTTCCTTTTTTTTATATAGAGAAGAACCTCGATAGCTCGTAGCTCAAGGGACCAACAAAATATGGTACTACGTAAAAAATAGAAATTTTCATTACCTTTAATTTGATTTGATTAACGGATTCCCAGATTTTATAAATTTTTATGATCTATCCTGTTTTCTTTAATCAAAAACAGTTATTTGGCTATATCTCGTGGACTACACGACAGAAAAAATATGTGGATTTTCGGACCGATTATACTGTACATACCTTTTTGCGGTTTTTTATACATACTTTATACTGCGTTTTGTAAAAGTTATTAGTTTTAGTACGGTGGGACTACCATTCGGAATTCACAGAGAGAACGTAGGTTCGAATCTCGGTGAAACACAAAATTAAGAAAAAAACATTTTTCTAATAGCGGTCGCCCCTCGGTAGGCAATGGCAAACCTCCGAGTGTATTTCTACCATGAAAAAGCTCCTCATAAAAATATCTGCCGTTCGGAGTCGGCTTGAAACTGTAGGGCCCTCCAGTTGTGGAACAACATCAAAACGCGCGCCACAAATAGGAGGAGGGTGTACGCGCCAATTATATATATGTATACCTATATAGTTGTTGAGTTAATTCCTTTTAATTTTTTTACAATCGGTCTTGTTCAATATCTTACACAAGAAGTTAATTTTTATGTAGAATAAAGTGTAAAAAGCCGCTAGCAAAATAAAGAAAAAATTGTTTTTAAATCAATTCGACTTTTAAGTCGCTTAAAACCTACACTTGTTTTTCTAATATATCCAAATATTTTCTAAAAATTCAGGTTAAAAATAAATAAATAATTGGCGTGTACACTTTTGTTAGCTGTTTGGCCGATCTCCTCATATTTGTGGAGTGCGTCTTGATGTTGTCCCACAAAAATTCAAATTAAACAGTTCAAAATTTAGATCCACAGTTTTTTGCAAAGTTCGAAAGTCTCATTTATATGGTTTTAGTTACAGAATGAACAATGTTAACAAAAAAAAAACAATTCTCATCAGAAAAATAATTAGATTATCATGCACTCAGTTATGATCGCCACTGTATGTAATTGGCGCTTATACCTTTCAAGATCCTCCTCCAATTCGTTGTCTTGTCAGATTTTTCATGTTAGAAATACACTCGGAGGTTTGCCATTGCCTACCGAGGTGCGGTCGCTATTAGAAAATACTTTTTCTATCATTTTGGTGTTTCATGCTCACAGCGAGATTCGAGCCTGGACATTGCCGAACGATAGTCATACACAAATCCATTCGGTTTAGGGGGCCACAGATGCTACCTGTTTCAAAGTAAATAAAGGTAAATGATTTATTTGTAATTGTGATTTATTCATAAAAACCGAGACCGAGTTATGTCAGCGAGAGCAATTAATTTAATTTAATTGTTCCAAAGATTAAAAATATATCTAATATTTTATTTCAATTACTTAATTACTCGCTGAAAAGTTCAGTTTTTATCCACTATTATTATTGCTTTTACTTGCATTGAGGTAGGAATGTGAGCGAATTAAAAAGCGACACTATTATTTCGGTCGTAAGAGAAGATTGTGCGTTTTGCGGATCAGGCAACAGATAAAATTTTTCAAACTACTTGCTTCTTTTATTAAAGAATTTACAAAGATTGCAGAATATTAAAAAATTAAAAATAAAAATGAAACAAGCGTATAGTGTTCAACAATTTATAGGGGATCTTGCAGCCATGGTGTATCTCTCGATAATCACAGTAGTATACATATTCTGTTGGATCGTAACTATTTCTGTGATCGTAAGTTTATTAGGCTAAATATATTACTTCTGTTTGTTTGCTCAAACACTTATTTTCAGTTTTACGGCAGTTTCTTTTGGAAGTCGTTGATCATATTTTACATTTTGTATATTCATATATCAAGTTCCAAACACTTTTTTACCATTCAAGGAAATGGGTAAGTGAGAATAGGAATTAGTTGTTTACTTTTTTGTAAATACTACGTCAATATTATATAATATTATGTGTATGTGTATATTTTCAACTAAACGCTTGCCACACAGCCTTAGATTTGCGCGCAGTAATTGGTTTTGGAAACATCTTCGCCACTACTTTCCTGTTGAGTTGGTGAAAACAACAAATCTACCTTCAAATAAACACTATATATTCGCAAACTTTCCACATGGAGTTCTCACGTTAGTATCAGCGCACAGGTTTATACAGGGTTCCGCACTCGAAGTGTAACCAATTAAAAAGGCCACAAATTTTGTTTGGAAAATTTCTTTTGTTAAAAATGTGTAAAAATAATACAAAATTAAGAATCAATTTACTTTTGATCGATATGACCACCTTTTGCCTTGACTATGCCCTTCAGACCGTCCAGAAACGAATCGCCAGCTGCCCGAATGTGACTTGCAGGCATTTTGGCCCACTCGCGGACAATAGCTTTTTTCAGCGTCTCGAGATTGGTGAATCTTTTAGTTTGGACCTTTGTCCACGAGCTTTGTGAGACGGTGCCGAGTCCTGTTGAAATGTCCATGGTCTGCCACAGAAATCTTTGTGTGCCTACGGCTTCAAAGCAACCTCCAGAATACTTGCCCGATAATATTTCGCATTAACCTTGACGCCAGGCTCGATGAAAACGATTGGAGAGCGCCCATCTGCGGTTACAGCGGCCCAAACCATTACATGTGGCGGGTGCTGCCTCCTGGTGGCCAATCGATGACTCAAATTCTCGGTCTAATAAACCCTATCGTTTTGGGAGTTTAGGAATTAATTCGAAAAATTTTCTCGTCAGAAAACACAATGTTCGGAAATTGACCGCCTTCGTCCAAGCGAAGCAACTCCTTCGCTCTCTCAAGTCTGACTTGTTGCTGCTTTGGTGTGAGATCATGCGCCTTTTGAATCTTGTAAGGCTTGACTTTGAGATCATTTTTAATTTTTTGATTGGCATTTCGTCGGAGACTTCGCCCAAGTCGCTGATGCCCGTCCATCAGCTGCGCGAGCGGTGTAAAGTTGGTTACACTTCGAGTGCCGGACCCTGTACTATTGCTTTTACAACAATTTTTGTATATTCTACATACCCACATACGTATGTATATATATGTATTTTAATTTTATAGCTATGGATGCTCTGTTAACGTAACATTTGATATTGATAATTGGCTCACGCTTTTCCCCGGTATTCGACCCAAACAAACTATTTTGAATTCGACTTATGTAACACCATTCTTTCACGAGTATATGCGGCTTTGCGGTTTCGTTTCCGTGTCTGAAAAATCATTAATGTATCATTTAACCAGCCGCTGGCAGGGCGATGGTTTTATGTCCAATGGTATCTTCATTATGGTTGGAGGTGCACAAGAGGCGTTGGATTCGCGTCCAGGCAAATATGAGCTGACATTTTTGAAACGTAAAGGATTTGTTCGTGTGGCGATTAAAAGTGGGTACGTAAATAATAATTGCAAGCAAATCTATCTATTTTTTTTACAAATAGATTATTCTTCAAATTCTACAAAATGGTGATAGTGCATTAGGCAGCATCAATTGCTTCTCTCGGTTTCCTCTATTTGAAAGTACGAAACTTACATGAAATAAGCAAGATGAGTTTTAGTACTTTCCACTTCTCGATTTCTAGAGTTCTGAACTTTCGTTACCTAGGATAAGTGTGGTTATAGTGCCAGCCGCCGAAAGGACTGATGTACTCAGGCCAAGAGTAGAGGCCTATTATAGTGAAATAGGGTTGAGTAGGAAATATGTTGTATGACAGATCCATCTAAAGATAAATCTCTTACTTAGTCAAAACTGTGGCATTGTAAACACTATATATATATATAACTGGTGCGTACACCCTTTCTGAGGGTTTGGCCGAGCTCCTCCTCCCATTTGTGGTGTGCGTCTTGATGTTGGAGGGACCTACAGTTTCAAACCGACTCCGAACGGTATTTATATATTCATAGATATTATATTATATAAGGCCGCCGTAGCCGAATGGGTTGGTGCGCGTCTACCATTCGGAATTCACAGAGATAACGTAGGATCGAATCTCGGTGAAACACCAAAATGAAACATTTTTCTAATAGCGGTCGCCCCTCGGCAGGCAATGGCAAACCTCCGAGTGTACTTCTGCCATGAAACAGCTCCTCATAAAAATATCTGCCGTTCAGAATCGACTTAAAACTGTAGGTCCCTCCATTTGTGGAACAACATCAAGACGCACACCCAAATAGGAGGAGGAGCTCGGCCAAACACCCAAAAGGGTGTACGCGCCAATTATACATACATAGGTATACATGTACTTATTTTCCATGTACAATTTAATAACAATTTTACGCATTTCTAATGGTAAATCCGCACTTCGTCCCATTTTGCCACTTTCAATCGAGATATTACGCGCAACTGAATATGAATCAGCGAGAAAAACTAAAAAAAAACTTATATTATTTCGTTTTCAGCAATACTCGTATTAGTAAAAACGCAAACGAACGTGGGGTTTGTTTGCGGCAATTCATCGGGAATGTAACATTCTTACACTGACTCAAAAAAATATATTCCCACAGCAAATATTTTGCGCAAAGCTAAAGTTTTTGACGTACTACGCAGGGTGTACGAATAAATTGTGTGACCACTGTATATATTTTTATTTACATATTTCTTACACATAATTATTAAGAGTCTCCAAATATTTTCAGCGCTTCCATCGTTCCGTGCTTCACTTTTGGTGAAGTGGACAGTTTTGATCGGTGGGATGGTAAATGGGCTTTGCGTTGGCAGTTGCTGGTTAAACGTTTGTCTGGTATATCGATAACGTTAATCAAAGGACGTGGTGGCTTTCCAATACCTTTCAAGCGGCGAATTGTTCAAGTGGGTAAGTATGAAAATTGTTCTGCAACACTTCTAAATGAGTAGAGGTAGGCAGAGAATTAAATTCTGCTCAAAAGTTATAAGATATCTTATTAATGACCACACTGATATTTCATAATCAAGATATTTTTGAAGTGAAAACTTCTTTAGAATCGTTGGGAGTGATTTGAGAAAAAGTGAAACGAAAAAAGCGACACTCTTGGCTACGAATATTACATATACACGTAGCGACGAACTAAATAACTTTTAGGCCAGCGCCGACAGCATGGCGCGATAGCCGAGCGGCTAGCAATGTGAGCTTCCGATCCAAAATCCTTGGTTCGAATCACAAGAAAAAAATTTTTTTTATACAGTTATTTTATTTTTTTATTTTATGATATGTTTATGAGGAGCTTTTTTTCATAGCAGAAATACACTCGGTGTTTTGCCATTGCCTGCTGAGGGGTGAGCGCTATTAGAAAAATAGTTTTCCTTAATTTTGGTGTTTTCACCGAGATTCGAACTGACATTCTCTCTGTGAATTCTGAATAGTAGTCACGCACCAACCCATTCGGCTACGGCGTTTGTTTAATTTTACTGATGCAAAAATGAGGAAAAATATATGAATAAAGTTTGCTTACTGTTTACACATTTTCCAAAGGTGACGGAGAACCAAAAAAAAAAGTCGATTTTCAAACAAATACGAGTGCATATGTGTAATTGTGTTAGAGTTTCGGTCACGCCCCAGCAAAACCTGCGTGCATATGTGTTTGTAACATTCAATAAAATGTAATTGTGTTAGAGTTTCGGTCACGCAGGTTTTGCTGGGGACGCTCATAATAGCAACCGCGTGTGTATTTTTATATTCGTAAATATTTTCATTTTTAAATATTTACCGCAATTATGCCGAAAAATAATGCAGAAAAGTGTCGTGAATATCGACAGAAAAAAAAATCAATAAATAGCATCACGGAATTCATTCACGAAAATTTAATAAAGTATACACCAGAAGTATCGCGGATACTTAGAAAAGATTACAATAAAGTTCCAATGATTTTAAGTGGCGATTTTAACGTAAATTTTGCATTGGACACAGCGGTTCCTTTAATTGACGTTCTCAATACAACATTCAATTTAAAAATGTGTAACAATCGCACTGAATCGACAACACGATCAAAAACAACCATTGACGCGGTATTTCAAAGACATGTCGACAACATCGAAACCAAAGCATTTGTATCATATTTTAGCTATCATAAGCCACTCGTATCATTTGTTGAAATTGAAAACATTGAGGATGAATAATAATAAAATGAAGAAAATAAAATATGAACTTTATAGCAATATTATAATGAACCTATAATTATCTTGCTCCTAATGCTGCTTTCGTCTTATTCTCTCTCAGTTTGTTTTACGGAAGGTTTCACTTCTATCGCGTCTAACCGTTAGACTGGTGTTTTTTTTTTTAAATATATCTCGACCATCCACATTCCCGCGGCCAATACGAGAAGTTGAGTAATTTGCTGGCAAAAGTGCCAGAATGAGTGAAAAGAAATTTATAAATTGAAGTAAAATAAATTGTGATATGCATTTATTAAAATTAAATGTGAGTACTAACTACAAGGTCTAAAAAAAGAATAATAAACATCTTTTTAAAATGCTATAAAATATGTCAACAATTATCAAACAAAATCAATCTGAATTTCATTGAAAAAGTCGGTGGACTAATCAGAACTTATTTTAGGTGGTTGGCAACACTAACTACGATAAAGTTGGAATTACTAATAGCATTTTTCCCGAATTCGTGATGAGAGTTCCGCTCACGGCGGAGGTTCGTTCGAAATACATGGAAGGGCTTTTTTTCAAAGTGATTTTTTCTGGTTTCGTGTATCTGTTAGTTGTTAGTTAGTTAATATAACGCCTGATATAAAGAAAGTTAACTTTTTGAACGCCATATTATCTACATACTTGAAATCTAGGCAGATTATGACGTTCTGTACAACCCTTTATTTATGACATTCTGTACTTAACCCTTTCAGATCCATGGTTAAAGCAGTTGAAACAATTTTAAAATTTTCGGTGCATTACTTTTTTTATAGGCCTAAAATATAATTATACTCTAAATTTGGGGCTGGAATTTAGAACAATGTATATTTTGGAATTTCTGGCAAACTATAATGTTTTTTTTAATGAAGCTTGGTGGAGATGTTAGTGAGGTGTTAAGGAACACTCTTTATAACTTTAAATTATTCGGGAAATAATAATTTTTTAATTATTTACATTCAAAATGCCCTCGGGAACTTCACTATAATTTGCCACATTACACTCTATATTTTTTAACATTTCACTAAAATTCACCAAATATACACTCACACGCGTGTTTTTACCGATTTTTATGCTAATATTCTAATTATATCTATTAAAATTAAATGAAAATTCATTTGCCTATGCAATCACATTCCAATTTTAAGCGCGAATAAGAAGAAGATTGGAATGCCAACAGTATGGTGTTGCCGGATGCCTGCAAACGAAAACAAAAATTAAGTACTTGAGTTTAGTGTTAATGATGGGAATGGGGGTTATTGTGCCTGCTTACTACATACACGCATATGACGTTTTAATTTTGGGTTCAATGGTTTTAACACGGAAAGGAGTTTTACGCAAAAATACTGTGCATTGCGTAGCCGGAGTTGGACTGATGAGGGTTATTTTTTTGAAACGCGGCCAAAGGCCGCCCACGCGAAAAGGAGTTCTACGCAAAAATACCGTGGATTGCGTAGCCGGAGTTGGACTGATGAGGGTTATTTTTTTGAAACGCGGCCAAAGGCCGCCCACGCGAAAAGGAGTTCTACGCAAAAATACTGTGGATTGCGTAGCCGGAGTTGGACTGATGAGGGTTATTTTTTTGAAGCGAGGCCGAAGGCCGCCCACGAGATAAGGAGTTCTACGCAAAAATACTGTGTTAATTAATTTAATTTAATTTTAATTACTTTATTATTTTTTGTGATACGCTTAATATCATTGTTTTTAAGTTTAAATAAGTTGTATGTTTTTATTTTCCAAATTATTTCTCAACTTTAAATTACACCAAAAAATACTGCAGTTTTACAATGAACCTTCCACTGAACATCCCTGCGTGCGAACTTTGTTTTCATTTCAGGTGTATGGCAACACCAACTTTTCGCTAAATTAGAGAACTTTAACATTAAATTACTTAAACACTATAAGCCTCCGGCAGGTTCTATTTTCAGTTTTAAGATGGGGATACACCCCTCTATCACCCCCTTTTTACCGTATTTTCCAAAGCTATATACATTATACTAAAGTTTTTCCAAATTTGGTCTTTCATAATTTTCGGGTAAAAAGTAATTTTAAATTTAATGTTTTTCTTTCAATTCCATAACAAGTAATTTTTATGAATTCAAAGAAATTGTAAATATAATTGCAAGGCTGGAAGTCCATTCACGAATGTGAAATGTGGAATTTTCGGCGTTCTCAAATTCCTCAAATTTGACCTGATTTCCTAGCAAAGTAAATTAAAGACAAATAGTTGGGAGGAATCAGCTAATCAGACCTTGATGAAAACAAAATTGTCATCTACATCTATCAGACGGTTAACCAACCTCCTCTAAATTCAAGAATTGACCAAACGTTGAGAAAACTGATTTGATTGTTAACTGCATGAATTAATACAGCGTTGAAAAAAAATTGTTTAACGGTGGAAATAGTTTTATTTAATTTTAATTATCAATAAGGCATGGTAAATAAAAAATAATGGAACAGTTTTCCATTTAGGTTTTCTTTACGGAATCATTTATAAAAAGTAAGTGTAAAGTATAGAAAAGCGTTGAAAAGTGAAACAATTATTATCCGCCGAGAAAGATAGTATGTCGACTCCATGAAAATATCTGTTTTTGTCAAAAAGTATTTACGTTTTACTCTGCTTTTTCACAAACTTGTACAAAAGTAAGCTTATTTCTAAATGTCATAAAATCATAGGCAATTTTTTTTGCGTTTAATTTTTGCTAAATATATATTTAATGGATTAATACAGTTTAAATTATTTTGTAATATTTAAAAATAAAATTAAATAAAGGGTAGAGACACTTCTTTACTTCTTTACCAGTTTTTTTATTCTAAATTTTAAACATATTTTTGCAGTTGGCGCACCGATCGAAGTGCAGCAAGATGACAGCCCACGGCCCGAATATGTGGACGAAATCCATCAAAAAGTCGTTGAAGGTGTGAGGAATTTATTTGAATCTCACAAAATGCGGTACATAGATGATTATGAAAATACAAAACTTATAATTAAATAAATGAATACTACTAATAATGAAGTGATAATTTACTAAAGGATGAGCTTCTTTACTTAACATACATAGATATATGTATATATATATGTAAATGATTTAATGACATCCTTCAACACCATAATCTGTTTGAATGATGAATGAATGTCTGCAATAACTTCGGTTTTTATGTGCATTACAAATATTTTAATATTATATTATATTATTTTGATATATATCCTCGGTAGCTCTGAATTTAAATTTTAAAGCGAGTATCATTTGCTGAATTTTATATTCTGTTTAGACATCCAATATTGCAAAGTTAACAGTTGTTTAAAAAATAGCTGAAAAGTTTAGCTTAAATTTCTAGATGAAGTGGTAGTTTAACTTGGAAATTTTTAAACTGATTCTAACCATGCAAAGGTCAGCATTTAAACGTAGTTTTACTGGAAAGCAGAGATTAGCTTGCACTGAAAACCAGCACTTAATCAGGTAGATCCAAGCTTTTCTTGATGCTGTACAAAGCTTTGTCATATTCGATTATTCAGCTGTCTGCGGTCGAATGAGTGTATGAGTAGGCTATTCATTGAATTATTGGAACTTGTACACAAAAGCTAATGGGACGTGTTACCTTTAACCTCTAAAGTCCTTATACCGTATATAGTATATCCGCCATTCCCATTTGACTACTCTACTGCTTATCACGCATACGAGTAAAATCGCAATGTAGAAAAGCTTCTAGCCTCAAATGAATGCCAGCTGTTCAACGCAGTTCGCCCTTTTATTTGTCTTTTCTATTTTCTTTAAGCTCAAAGCAGAGGTCTCAGAACTATAACGCCATAAATTTGCTGATCGAACCAACAAATGGGCTACACTGTAATCGATTAGAGGTGACATGCCATAATTCAGTAGTCATAACCATAACCGCAGAGACCAATTGAATTTTGGGGTTTGGCCGTAACCATAACCAGTGGCATTTTAGATAATTTGCTGCATTCTACACTTCGAAATGCGCAAACATGTGATAGCTGTGATGTGATACCAGCTACTTATGGCTATGATAACAATAATTAGCTACCAGCTGCTTATGGCACGAACTGAGTTTGAATCAGTGTTGCATTTTTTGGAAGTAAAGAAGGGTTTAAGACTTCATCTCTTTGTTCTGGTGATCGTGATTACTCGTGTTTGCTGACGATATAGCTCTTCTTGCACGCGGCAAAGTCATCCTCCAAGAAAATCTGAACCGGTGGGCTACCGTTCTTGAATCGAATGGGCTGCGAGTAAGCCACATAAAGGCCGAAGCAATCAAGTTTCATTTTGCTATAGGAGTCCACCTCTTACTCTACCATAAATAACGCCCGCTCAGCTTTAAATATTTGGGCTCGCATGTTAGCGAAGATGGCACCTTCGAACGAGAAATTGCTCACCGAATTCAATGTGGATGGCAAAGCTGTAGAGCAGTGTCCGGTGTCATGTGCGACAAGAAAATGCCATATAAATTAGAAGGTAAAATCTATCATGATCAGGCCCGTAATGACATATGGTTCTTTAAATTTTTTTCATTTCTGTGCGAAAAAAAAACAAGAACATTACTCACAAATTGTATTAAAAGTATACAATTTTTGTATTTTCATATAATGGTTATGACCTACAGGGTTGCCAGTATTCGACGGACCCATCGGGCAACCCTGTATATTTTGACAGAGACGTCAGATCGCTTAATAACATACCGCGTTGGAAGCGTCAGTCCAAGCAGATTTTTACCATGGAACAGTACACGTCACGCGAGCGCTCCCAAATTGTTGAATTTGCATTCAACAAAAGAAGTCAATTGTGAAAACTCAACGTGCGTATAAAAAATTAAATAATGTGAAAAGTGCGCCTTCTAAGAACTCCATTAAACGTTTGTACGAAAGGTTTTCGACTGGTGATGCTCTTTCTAATCCAAAGACGCCAAATCAAAACCGACCAAGGCGATCGGGTGAGAATATTGCTCTTGTATTGAGAGTTGAGACGACGCCAAGAATATCCTAAAATAGCCGTTCTCAGCAGTTGGGCATTGCTCGGACCACTTTACAACGAATTATCCGCATTTATTCCCGTATAAGATTCAATTGACGCAAAGCCTCGTCGATTGGAATGGGCCCAAAGAGTCATCGAAATCCGTCGGGTCCGTCGAATATGGGCAACCCTGTACTTTGGTTTTAGCGCAACAGCTATGACTTAGAAGTTTTCAATTACATTGGGCATACCCTCGCATGCTGTTGCAACCTTTCGCCACTGGGGAGTGTACTTTGTTTTGAAGCACGCCCACTTAAGAGGTTTAACAGCGAAGCCGTATTACTTCTAAACATGCAAACTAAAACTGATTTTCAGAAAATGACATGATCCGGAAACCAGAACACGGGTCCGTAATGTACGGCAGAAGATTTATTGTACATATTGTTGTTGTGGTTTTTTTTTATATTATTTCAGAACTTGATATTTTACGTACAGTGTAATAAATTTCCGTATTTAGTCGACGGAATGTGAAATCGAAGCCTTATCTATGGGCATTAGTAGCAGAAAGAATTCCCGGAAATGATAGCTAATCATTGCTACGCATGCATTTTCCATGAATGCATTAGGTCGCATGTACAAAGTCTATCCATGCAATGACGATTGGATTGTTGACTTGAACATTGATCTTGCAGTGTAAATAAATCATTTAGTTAACATGAAATTCTGATATATGCATTTAAATAGTGACTTAAATATTCAGTCCAGACTTATCACACATTTGCAGCATTTTAGCAGTGTATTGTCGATGGATTTTATTTGCCAAACAAAATGTTTCATACTTCTGAGTGTAATTGAATATTTTTAGCTACATCGCTACTAGATAAATATTGCACATTTTATTCTAATTTTTACTTCGTTGCCACATTTCTTGGCCACATAGCTTTGCACAAAACGAAAACAAATAAAAATCGTTGAAATTAGTGTAGGCTAATTTAATAATAGTATTGTAATAAAGGGTGAACAATTTAGAGGTATCGGATTTTAAATTGAAATAAAACAAGGAAAATTCAAATTGATTGGTCAACATTTTTTTTATATAGAACCATTCATAACATTTATTAAATAATACTTTTCAAATGTTGGCCGCAACTGTGCCGTAACTCTGTCATCCGTAAACACCGATTTCGAACGACTCTCTGGAGGACTTCGGTCGGTATCTCGTGAATAAATTCAGTAATGTTGGCTTCCAATGCCTCAATCGAAGCTGGCTTATCTACAAAGCATTTAGACTTTACATACCTCCACAAACAAAAGTCCAAAGGTGTGATATCAAACAATCTTGGTGGCCAATCCACTGGTCCTGGCAAGTAGCGCCGTTTTTATGGAACCAATTTCCGGCATCCGGGGTCAAAAAGTCGTTTATCATGGCGCGATAGCGTTCGCCATTCACTGTTAAATTAGCGCCAGCCTCGTCTTTGAAGAAATATGTGCGATGACTTCTCCAGCCCACAGGCCGCACCCAACGGTTGTTTTCAATGGATGTATTGGCTGTTCTTGGCTTCGGGTTGTTCTTCAGCCCAAATACGGCAATATTGCTTATTGACGTAGCCATTAAGGGGACCAGGTGTTAGAAAGTTCAAAAAATAAAGTATCTTAAAAATATACCGTGAAATTTTCATGCGGAAATTCCCAATATTACAGCTTCTACAGCCCATTAACTAGGTAGAGAATGGTCCGCGCGCTACTGTACCTCAAGCTTTAAACTCATTTATCTCGAAACGACTTTACTCGGCCTGGTGTTGTGAAAAAAAAAAAACTATTCAACCGAATCGTCTGAAATTTTAATATGTCGTTCACATCAATGGTTATCGCCCGTACTATAATCATATTGACGTGATAACGTCTTATAATTCGATTTAGCCGGCTGCACGCACGAAAAAATGTGTCGTTACCTTGCTCATTAGTGTTACCATGCTCATTGCCGTTACCTTGCTCATGTGTCGTTACCTTGAATGAACTGCAAGCGAAAGCGTGGAACGAACAAAGCAAACGAACGGCAACGTTCGACATCTTGCTCTCTCCTACATATGCCTTCTTATTGATTATTGTTAATTTGATTTACTTGAAGAATTTAAAATAAAACCAAGTTTGTTAATAATACCTGTTGTTTTAATGTTACAATATTATTATTAATTTTTTTATGTATGGTAATATTTACCATATACCTTATAAGATATGTTGTATACTAATATATGTATATAAACATGCATATACATATACAATTTCGCGCAATTTTCAAAAAGAACAAATCTATATGTAAAGATGCATACAAATCATATGGACATATCAAATATACGAATCTATTCCGTACGCAAGCAAATGTAAGCTAGTGTGCTTGAACTGCAAGCGAGAGCGCGGAACGAACGACAAAGAGCACAATCGGCCCCCGCGTTCGGCAACGTTCGATATCTGGCTCTGTCCTACTTGAGTGAGCATATATATGTATGTATATGCGCATTTGTATATAAATTCACATACTTGAATTTGCATATGCCTTCTTCCTGTGTGCATGGTAATGAACCATTTCTCTGTTGAGAATAAACGATGATAGGAAAAATAGGAAATGAAAGGGACTGTTTCAAGTGTAATGTGTCTTGAGAAAGTCAAATCGATGATGATGCCTCTTAGTGTTGTTGTCTTATTAACGTCTGATGCACAATCGAAATTGAAGATATCTTTCATGAATTTGATAAATGTTTCGGCATTTTTCACGTTTGTGTAAATGTAACTTGACCTATTCCATTGCAATTCCATTTACCTCCTCCTCTATATCCATACAAAATATCTATCAAACAAATAAAATTAAAATTTTGTTTTGAAAATTGCAACCATTCCATCAATATTTTCTTATGACGTTGTCACGTTAAACTATCGTCAGTAAACCGACTTTACAGACAACCTCTTTTTATTATTTCAACTTCAGCGCCATTTTTAAAATTATAAAAATTAAGAAACAATTTTTTCTTCATTTTTGTATGCAAAAGAAGTTAAATAAAAAGCCTAAAACTTTAAATATCGTTTTTACCCTAAATTTTCCTGCTCTAGACCACCTTAAGATAAAAATGGACCTTTTCGCTGTACACCATAAGTTGGCCTGAGCACGCGCTGAGCACTTTTCACAGAGCGTCAATTTTCGTAATATAATTTTAGGATTTGTAAACGTTGTTGGCGTAAGTCTTTCCATGATCAAATGTCAACGAATACTAAAAAAAATATGTATTTAGTTTGCCAGCAGTCACGCGTGATCTGTCAAAAAAAAAAAATCTATTGGAGAAAGTACCTCCTATCTGATCACCCTTTACAAACCTAAAATCAATAGCGAATATTACCTTGCATAATTTTTAGATCTTTAAGCTTCTAGTTTTCAGTTTTTTAAACTTCTCTTTCAATTTGCGGTGTACGTCTGGACCTAAATGGGGCCTAATTATAAGCTGTCTTCGAACCCCAAACGCTTTTTTATAAGAAGGCTTTTCATGGCAGAAATCCCCTCGGTTGTTCGCCATTGCCTGCCGAGGCAAAGCGATATCTGTTAGAAAAAAAACATTTAATGCCTACATTACGGAGTTGCTGTCAGTATGCAATATGCTCAATCGATTGCTGATTGACAACAAAAAGAACATAAAATCCTAAGAGGAATTGTTTTAAATGAAAACTACTTGATTTGGTACGTTTGCAAGTAATTAAAATAAAATGCTCTTAAATCTTGTTAATGTTGAAGTCAACGAACTAGCTTTAGATTTTAAATTGTTAAGGTATGTGTCAAGGCTTTTTTATATATGTACATATAATATTTTTTAACGCCATTTAGTTATTAAATTTAAATCTCCATATATCCAGCATGCACGTCAGTTACTCACATTTTGCTCAGCGTTAGTAAAAATGATCCCATAAATACGAGCATAGTCGTACATATATTTAAGTTTATATATCATGATGCAATATTCTTAGTGAAAACTTGAAAAACGCGTTTCAAAAACGCAATGCAGTTGCTAATTTTGATGTAGAACGCATATTATTAATATCGTTTGAACTGAGTAATGAAAAGGTCATTACAAAATTGCTAGCCAGAAAAGTGTTCGCTTGTACGGCGCTTTAAAATGCATAGCAGAGCGCTTGCTTGTATTATACATACTCGAATGTACATATGTATGCATGTATATGTGATGCTCTGGCTATATACGATATTGTTGAAATTTAAAAATTAATAGACATATATTATTAAAATATTCATTTAAAAACCTAAACGGTCAAATAAATTTACAGCGAAAAAATTTGAAAATATATTCTCTGCAAAGCGTGGATAGAAACAGCTTCTTATGGTAGTTTGGGGGGAAAATAAATTTATTATTTTCTCGGTAGATGGCTGTAAGGTATCGATCAAATAATTTAAAGTTTATGCTCCTTGTCAAGGTGACATTTCACACTAACAAATTCTAATGCTGTGTTTTGTTTTTTTCCATTCAGTTGTGAGTTACAGGGTGTTAACAATGGAAGTCAAGAGATATAAAATTCGATATATTTTACCGTTTTTCTTTAGTAAAGGCGAAAAAGCAAGCCAGGCCGCTGAAATAGTGAATGGTGTTTATGGTGCCGATACTACAACAGCTAATTATGTGCAATTTTGGTTTCGTAGATTCTGTTTAGGCATTTAGGCATAGGTCGAAGTTGACCGGCATGACTAGGAGCTAAAGAACGACCCAGTTTTAAACCATTTGCGCATTAATACCAAAAAACATGATGGATCGAATTTCCATCTGTGAAGCCTTGACCAAACGGAAAGAAATCGACCAATTTCTTAAACGGATAATGACTGGGGATGAGAAATGGTTCACATACGACAATATTGTGCGAAAACGATCGTAGTGAAAGCGTGATGAAGCAGCTCAAACGGTGACCAAACCAGCACTAATGACCAGAAAGGTTCTACTTTGTATTTGGTGAGATTTGATATGAATAATTTATTATGAGTAGCTTCCGTATCTCTACTGTCGACAACGATCAGAATTGGGCAACAGAAGAGGTTTTGTGTTCCATCAGGACAACGTTCGGCCACACACGTGTGTAGTGACTCGCCAAAAACTCCGGGTGCTTGTTTGGGAAGTTTTAATGCATTCATTGCATTCATTACATAGTACGAACCTGGCACCAAGCGATTACCACCTTTTTCTTCCATTGCAAAACTTCCTGAGTGATAAGATTTTGGTATCAAGAAGAAGATTTTGAAAATCGGTTACAAGAGTTTTCACCAGTACGGACCAAGATTTCTGTGAGAGAGACATTATGAAGCTACCTTTAAAATGGTAACAAATTATACAATAAAGCGGTGAATAATTTACCCAAATCGGACAATCCAAAACATCTTAAATAATCGATTCCTTTTTCCCCAAACTATATTAAGAGTAAAAATTACCGGGCGTTCGGAAGCGCCTTTACTTTGATAGTTGCATAGAATAGGCCCCTCTCTTATTGTGATAACATACTCGTATATTGACAACACAGTTGGGAGAAGAATTTCGACCAACACCGAATTAGCGAAGGACATATGCACTAAATACGGGTATATGCACGCATAAAAGTTTTAAGCTTAACAGTCCTATTGCTAATTCCGCCGGAAAATTACTATTATCAAGTCCGACTTGGTAACGAAATTCTCCCATAATTTCGAAATTTGTGAAATTGGTATTATTAATTCCGAATGAAACACAGCTATGACAGTTTTTTGTAACAAATTTACACGAATGCTTTACTTTGTTGGGAGAAAACATAAACTATATACATAAAAATAATTTAAAAGTGTTATTAAATTGTTTAAAAAGAACAAAAATGTTTATTTGAAAATAGTGCACAATTTTCAAGCTAGTTTTTTTAGTAAGTCTCTACCATCCACATACCGCATTAATACAAAAGGGCCAGAATGCATTAAAATTAATTTATTCACATAAACTTATAAACTAGAAATGAATTAAATTAGATTGTGTATACGCATGCATTATACATTTAAAAACAGATTTGAATTTCATATTGTTATTTTTTTCTAATGACTTACCCTTGATCGCCCAAATTAAAGAGATTACAAGCATCCCTTATCAATTTACGCTTTACTCGTAAACATCTGTTTTGTCTAGCTGCCTCTTCTACAACAAAACTGCTGTATCATGAAATTCATAAATATCCTTGCTTTCTTTAAATATTTTTTATTACTTAGCTCAAGTGGTTGTCAACACTAACTACAAAAATATTGGAATTATTAATCCTGAATTCGCGAGGGAAGTTCGTTCATAATATAGGGTGTTATGATTGAATGGATTGCGTTATCGAGAGATGATTGACGATTTTTTATGGCCGCAATTGGATGGTATTGATCTGGACAACATTTATTTTCAACAAGACGCCGCTACGTGCCACACAAGCAACGAAACCATTGATCTTTTACGGGAAAAGTTTCCGGGCCGTATTATCTCTCGAAGAGGTGATCACAATTGGTCACCAAGATCTTGTGATTTAACATCGAGTGACTTTTTTCTTTGGGGCCCCGTGAAGGAGAAGGTCTACGCCAACAGCCAACAGCCCAGGGTCGATTCAAGACCTCAAAGATGGAATTCGTGAGGCTATCGAGGACATAGGGCAGCCATTTTGCAATTCGGTTATAGAAAATTTCATGAAAACGACATTGTCCTGTAAGCGTGGTCATGGTGGTCATTTGTCTGATGTTATTTTCCACTATTAACGGCATACCTTCCTCTTTATAATGAAATAAACATCCGATCATTTATATTAAAAAATAGCATTTTTCTTTGAATATCAAAACAACACCTCTTACATAATAGGGCTGTAAGTATTTCGCAATAGCTTGAGTTAAAAAGTAGATTCAATGACGTTCCAAATGCTCAAGCAATGACTACTATGCATATGATTCATTAATTTAAAGGAAGGAAGATAAGAAATTTCAAAGTCCATTTAGTGTACGTAAATACGTACATGCATTCATATGTTATACAATTCATATGTAATACAGTAAGAAACATGTCAACACATATCTATCGATTGAAGTGGCAACGCATGATAAAGAGAGCAAAAGTACAAATCGCTCATTTACTTCAGTGATGTCATAATCCAAAAACAAACAAAAAAATGTTTAGAAAAGTATGCAGAAATTATTACCTGTGTAAAAAATTCATGGCGATATCTATTAGCAGTACCTCATTATATGAAAATAAGTATTGACTTTTACACCGGGTCATAATAACTTAAAAACTTTGCAGCCCTTTTTCTCGACATTTTGTTTTTTTGAGTTATGCCACTATTGAAGTAAATGAGCGACTTGCATATATGCTGCTTCGAAAAGTATTAAGCTATGGTACACAATTCGTCACATCAACTAAATATGGACCTTGGCTCCTTGAAAAGCGTCATATCTGATAGCAGAGAGTGGTCGTGTTCTTCTCTTCCATAGTGATTTGTTTTGTTTTAGTAGTAGACATTTAAAACAAACGAAAAACTAAAGTATTAGGCTAGAATTAATTTGACATTTATTACAGTTAGATTATATAATCTAAAGAAGAACTTCAAATTTGAAACTTTATGTTTACTTTTTTAGCAGATATTGTTGTTTGACTTGGCCACAGAATACACATATGTAAAAATTATTTTATGGACAGATATACGGCTCGCGAAAAAAATATAGCACCTCAACATTTTAACAAGTTTTGACTATTTATTTATTCCTTATTTTTGAATTGAAATAATTTTGTTTATAAAAATATAGTTCATTCTAAAAAATGACTATAGTACCGAGATTAAAAAGTTCCTGGAATATATACATATATTCAGAAAATTCAAAATACGAATTTATTTTTCAAAAGTGATATTATCATCTTCAAAGTACTCGCCATCAACTGCATTGCACTTATGCTAGCCCTTGATCCATTTCTGGAGCTCTATTTTCGGTTTAGCCATCAGAGCCGTATTCGATTTTTCTATAACTTTTTTTCGGTTGATAAAACGTGTTCTCCGTAGTGGTGTTCTGACTTGATCAAATAGAAAAAAATCACAGAGAGCCATATCAGGTAATTTCGATTGCTGTTGGATGGTATTCGTTTCGTTCTTGGTGAAAAATTTACGGATAAAGATGACACTATGTGACGATGCGTTATCATGGTGCAAAATCAACAAATCCTTTCTTTTTTGGCGAATTGCCTCATGTAAACGTAGTAATCCATAAAAACTATGAGCAATGCTTTCTTTTTTGACTGAAAGCGACGTGTTTTTTTTGGGCTTAGTTCATTCGGAGATCTCCACTCACTTGGCTGATGTTTGGATTCTCTGTCGTACTCATAAGTCCTCGTCTCGTTTACAGTCCACTTTGGATGATATTCATGTTCTTTGGGACAAACTTTGAATCAACAATCCACAAAACCAAATTATTAACAACAATGTCCTGAACGGATCCATCAGTAATGTTCAAGTCCTCTGCCAGCTCCCTAATGGTTAATTTGCGGTTATCGTTCAACATTTCTTTCACTTTATTGATACCAGTTTTCGATGTCTTCTTCTTCTTCTTAATTGGCGCTATAACCGCTTACGCGATTTTGGCCGAGTTTAGCAAAGCGCGCCAGTCGTTTCTTTCTCGTGCTAACCGGCGCCAGTTGGACACACCAAGTGAAGCCAAGTCCTTCTCCACCTGATCTTTCCAACGCAGAGGAGGCCGCCCCCTTCCTCTGCTACCACCAGCTGGTACCGCATCGAATACTTTCAAAGCCGGAGCGTTTGTATCCATTCGGACGACATGACCCAGCCAACGTAGCCGCTGGATCTTTATTCGCTGCGCTATGTCTATGTCGTCGTAAAGCTCATACAGCTCATCGTTCCATCGTCTGCGATATTCGCCATTGCCAACGTGCAAAGGTCCAAAAATCTTACGCAGAATCTTTCTCTCGAACACTCCAAGCGTCGCTTCATCGGATGTTGTCATCGTCCAAGCTTCTGCGCCATACGTTAGGACGGGCATGATGAGAGTCTTGTAGAGTGTTAGTTTTGTTCGTCGAGAGAGGACTTTACTGCTCAGTTGCCTACTTAGTCCAAAGTAGCACTTGTTGGCAAGAGAGATTCTACGTTGGATTTCAAGGCTGACATTGTTATTGGTGTTAATGCTGGTTCCTAAATAGACGAAGTCTTTTACAACCTCGAAATTATAACTGTCTACAGTGACGTGGCTGCCGATACGCGAGTGCGCCGACTGTTTGTTTGAAGACAGGAGGTACTTCGTTTTGTCCTCGTTCACCACCAAACCCATTCGCTTTGCCTCTTTGTCCAGTTTGGAGAAGGCAGAACTAACAGCGCGGCTGTTAAGGCCGATGATGTCAATATCATCGGCATACGCCAGCAATTGTACGCTCTTATAAAAAATTGTGCCTGAGCGATTAAGTTCTGCGGCTCGTACGATGCTCTCCAACATCAGGTTAAAGAAGTCACACGACAGCGAGTCACCCTGTCTGAAACCTCGTTTGGTATCAAACGGCTCGGAGAGGTCCTTCCCAATTCTGATGGCGCTGCTGGTGTTGAGCAACGTCATCTTACATAGCCGTATTAGTTTTGCGGGGATACCAAATTCAGACATAGCGGCATACAGGTAACTCCTTTCCGTACTGTCGAATGCAGCTTTGAAGTCGACGAAAAGATGGTGTGTGTCGATTCTCCTTTCATGGGTCTTTTCCAAGATTTGGCGTATTGAGAATATTTGGTCGATGGTAGACCTTCCAGGTCTGAAGCCACACTGATAAGGCCCAATCAGTTGGTTGACGGTGGGCTTCAGCCTTTCACACAATACGCTCGCTAGAACCTTATAGGCGATATTTAGAAGACTAATCCCGCGGTAATTGGCACAAATTGCAGGATCGCCCTTCTTATGGATTGGGCAGAGCACACTTAAATTCCAATCGGCAGGCATGCTTTCATCCGACCATATTTTGCATAGAAGCTGATGCATGCACCTTACCAGCTCCTCGCCGCCATGTTTGAATAGCTCACCCGGCAGTCCGTCGGCGCCCGCGGCTTTGTTGTTCTTTAGCCGTGATATTGCTATTCTCACCTCGTCATGATCGGGCAGCGGAACGAAAATTCCGTCGTCAACGATTGGGGTATCGGGATCTTCACTTTCTCGGTGACATGCGCAGCTGTCACTGTTTAATAAGTTCGAGAAGTGTTCCCTCCATAATTTAAGATTGCTCTGTACGTCAGTCACCAGTTCGCCGTCTTTGTTCTTACAGGAAAACGCCCCGGTCTTAAAACCTTCTGTAAGCCGCCCAACTTTCTGGTAGAATTTTCGGGCGTTGTTCCTGTTGGCCAGCATCTCAAGCTCTTCGCACTCACGTATTTCGGCCTCACGTTTCTTCTGTCGGATAATACGTCTCTCTTCCTTTTTCAGCTCTCTGTAGCGATCCCACATGGCTCGCGTTGCGCCCGATCGCAGCGTGGCTCTATAGGCGGCATCCTTTCTTTCTGCGGCAGCATGACATTCCTCGTCGTACCAATTGTTTTTTCGGGCTCGCCGGAATCCGATTTCTTCTTCGGCGGCGGTACGTAGAGAACGAGAAATGTTGCTCCATTGTTCGTGGATGCCGGTTTGTTGGGCAGTACTCTCTGAGAGCAGGAGTGAGAGTCGAGTGGCGAATCTTCTGGCTGTCTGTTGTGATTGCAGCTTTTCGATGTCGAACATTCTTTGCGTAGGTAGATGCACGTTTTTTGCTGCACAGAGGCGTGTGCGCAGTTTGGCTGCAACAAGGTAGTGATCCGAGTCGATGTTGGGTCCTCGGATCGTACGTACATCTAATACACTAGAAGCGTGTCTTCCATCTATCACAACATGATCGATCTGGTTTCGTGTTTTTCGATCAGGAGACAGCCAGGTGGCTTGGTGAATCTTCTTATGCTGGAATCTGGTGCTGCAGACTACCATGTTTCGGGCCCCGGCGAAGTCGATCAGCCTCTGTCCGTTACCGGATGTTTCGTTGTGCAGGCTGAATTTTCCGACTGTGGGACCAAAAATTCCCTCCTTGCCCACCCTGGCGTTGAAGTCGCCAAGCACGATTTTTATGTCGTGGCGGGGGCAGCGCTCATAGGAGCGTTCCAGGCGCTCATAGAAAGAATCTTTGGTAGCATCGTCCTTCTCTTCCGTCGGGGCGTGGGCGCAAATTAGCGATATGTTAAAAAAACGGGCTTTGATGCGGATTGTTGCGAGACGCTCGTCCACCGGAGTGAGCGACAGTACTTGGCGACGAAGTCTCTCTCCCACAACAAATCCGACACCGAATTTGCGCTCCTTTACATGGCAGCTGTAGTAGACGTCGCAAGGTCCTATGGTTTTCTTACCTTGCCCCGTCCATCGCATCTCTTGGATGGCAGTGATGTCAGCCTTTACTTTCACGAGGACATCAACCAGCCGGGCAGAGGCACCTTTCCCATTAAGGGACCGGACATTCCAGGTGCATGCCCTCAAATCATATTCCTTATTTCGTTTGCAGGGGTCGTCATCAGTATAGGGAGGTCTCATCCGAGGCTTTTTCAAACTTTTCATTGGGGGGGGATTTTTAAGTGGTGGGTCCCTAACCCAACGCACAACCAGCTATCCTGGAATGTTTCGTCTTCTCACGTTAGCTCACTCCCGAACGGGTGTTCGGAAGCTACCCAGAGGATACGTGGGCTAATCCCGGCCGTTGTGAGCTGCTTGAACCATATGCAGAAGAATCGTCCTGGCCATTCCCAAGTGAATGGCGATCAGTAACTTTCCCCACTTGCGTGGACTTCTACACATGGAACCATCCTCGATGTCAATGACCTTTATTTTCCTCGATGGATTCACGATCTCTTCTGAAGTGTTCATGGCACTCGTAAACGGCAGTTTTCTTTATAGTATTTTTACCGAAACAGTTTTCCAGCATTTCTTAGGTTTTTCTTCCATTGAATCGATTTTTAACGCGAAATGTTAGACAACCTCGTTGTTGCAAATTCAAACCCATTTTTGAAACTGTAAAAAATGGAAAACAGGTGCAGATGTACAATAGATTTATTCAAGACGGCGTAATTTTTACAAATGTTAAGCAATGGCGATAAAATTTTGGTGGCAGGTTGCCACAGAACTCAAATCAATTGACATAGAGCGTCGTCTGATTGTTGTTCCGGGAACTTTTTGATCAAGGTGGCATTAATCAAAGTTTAAAACTTTGTACAATATTTATAAAAATTCGACAAATTTTCATTACAATTTTCAATAAATGTTTACAAAAAAATTTTGGTACGCAGTTTTAGAGCCCATTGAATTTTAGTTTAATAAAAAGCAAGTTTGAGGTGGTTTAAAATTATCTTTAATGAACTTTGCAATGCAAGTTCAAATTCAAACAACAGTGACTCCTAAAATAGTAAACATAAACTTTAAAATTTTAAGTTTTTCTTTAGATTAGCTTATCTACCTTTAATAAATGTCAAAATATTTGCAGATACAGACTTTTTTTCCAATAAATAGCGTAATAGACTTTACGTACTTTTCTCTCTCTTTTTAAGGGTTTGATATAAACACACACATAATTTGGAACGTTGTCTACTATATAATTTTGTTGGCTCTCGAAAGAATCTATTTTTCAAAACAAAAAACTTCTACATAAAAAAATATAATCTTTTTAAGACACACCTTCGAAGTAAGGCAAAATAAAAATGACATTCCTAGGGCTTTCGACTTGGACGCCAACTTGTAGGTCTCTTTCGTAATGAAACGAACAACAGAATGTAACTTTAAAATCTTTGCAGACGGTAAATAAACAGCCTGTAATATTATTATAGTATTTGTAGGGGATGTATACTATATAACCCTAACTGAGTTTATTTAACACTATATATATATATGTAAGTATATGTAAGTGCAATATTGTGAATGCCCGATGTAGTGAGCTACTTGGTAAGTGGCAGTGAGCAAGTTGTCAAGCGGTGACGCGATATACAAACACGTCACTCTCGGTCAAGAATGATCAGTTAACCCAAATGCTCACATATTCACATACACGTACGAGCACCGGGTAATCCAAAAACTTACTAAAATACAATAAAAATAAGAAAATCACAACGGCGCGACATTAATATTTTATCTAACCCATCTGTTGTTGTGTTGAGGGATACTTGATTTTTTTTTTCGAACCTGACAGCGGCATCAACTGTTATTTGGTATTTGTATTTAAAAAAATTATTTCTTTTTGCTAAACAATAAACACAAATAGACATTAGTAAGCGGTAAAAAAAAAAAAATCACGGCGTCATCGGAGGTATTCCCTTATGATTTTTATATCAAACGAAGCTGTTATTTATACGGGAGTTTATTTTAGAAATAGTTTTATAGTTACTAATAAAGATAAGTAAGTGTATCATATATTAAAACGATACTTTGCTTTACCTATATTGCTTTAATATACATAAGTAGATCAAATCCAGAGTCATTGATTGGTCACCGATCTCGACAATGAAATACTTTACGCACCAACAGATATGACTTTGTACAAGCATCTTGGAATATTCGCTCTTAAGATCCAATCGATTCACCTATACAGTAAATGACTACTCATTTTCTTATCGCTTCTCAGTTTGAGCCTTACAACAGCTCCTATTGGACATTCAATTTACCCGAAAAATTATGTTTTCTGACTCTAACTTTCAACTTGGCTGCTATATTAAAAATAAAAATTTTGGTTTTGGGAACCGGTTAGGGATATTATCGAATGCTCCGTGAAACGCTATTTCTGAATTTCGAATTGTACTCCATGTTACATAAATCATCAAATAATTTATCCTTGGCGCACCAACTGCGTTAATCGTGTGATGGATGCTAATGGCTTCCACAGAGCTGGGATCTGATTGCGTTAGACTTGTTTGTGGATTGCTATAAATGATCGTTATTACGGGGATAGTCGGTGAATGTCCCAGACTCTTAAGTTGAATACTGGACAATTAATAATGGCATGAAGCTACAAACTATCAATAAAGACCTGGAATATTGGGTTGACACGATGCTCTACTAAGCAGTCGTTCGAGATAGGCAAATAAAATGTAATATTTTTCCATAAATAATGGACATTTTTAGTCTTTCTAATAGAAAATTATAATATTTTAACAATCATTGAATTTTGGTTCATTTAATTTAATTTGTAATAATATACTCGTATATGGACCACCCGGTATATTTGTATGAGAATGTATTTTCGTAAAATAAGTTTGATAAAGTAAAACGAATGGGAATTGTGTAAAATAAAACAAAGTCAACAAAAGCGACAGAGTGTATTAAAATCAGAAAAACAGAAATAAATAAAAAAATTTCAGTGTGTATGTGAATATGTATGCAGGTTCATGCACCGATATACTCGTGTGTTATGTGAGTTTACATAGAATTAATATGCATTTTAAATGCATTCGTGTCCGTGAGTTGTGTATATCGAAGTAAAGACGGTATTACTTTTTATGGATCAGAGAAGAGCACTGTGCTTCGGGATCTGATAGGTCGGTGGGAGTTATGAAGATTAAAAAAATCATAAAAAAAGTTAAAAATGGTTGAATTTTGGAGGTCTTATCTGAAATTGGGGTAGTTGCCTATATTTAAAGATCCCAAAAAACCCTAATGGCCACTGTTTCTTAGATGTTGTGGTATTGTGATGCCCTTTGTTATGGCTTTTCGTTGCCTGCTCCATAAGCATAGGTGTACAAGTTGCGAAATCTTACCCTGTCCACGAATTTGAGACATCACATACATACATATATCTGGCTCAGAAAAGAACATTTTTCCGCTAGATCTTCCGAAAGTGAAGATAAAGTGCCATATCTAAATGCTGCCCTAATTAAAAACGTTGCTCTAACTTTCCTTTCCAAAAATTCTATCTCGGCAAGTAATTTTTCTTTCGAAATTCAATACCCTTCAACAGTAGCTTCAGCAACTCGAAAAGCACAAGGTTTTTTTAAATAGAAAGGTCTTGAAAAATTATATCTCAAAAATTTTGTCCGACTAAATTGCCAAGTACTCTATTTTTGAATCGCATAAAAACGGCTTCAAAAATGGTTCAACACCTTAAGGATTTGTTGGGTGAATAAAATGTACATTTAGCACAAGTTTCTATTACCAGAAATTGTTATGTAATTTCTTATATTCAGCAGAGCAATAGAGTGTGAAATCATTCTCGAATTCGGGAATGGGGCTAATCATTTATAAATTCTGCACTCAAAGAAAATACGAATCCACACATAAACGTATTCAATGAATGAAAATCGGAATGCTGAAATAAAATTTTTAAACACTGAATTAACATTTAGATGAACGCGATTTTTGCTGTGTAGGCATTTATTTATTCAGTCCCAATCATTCAAACATATAAATATAATACAAAAAATTTAAAAGCCACTCTAGAATTGTAGAATGATATGCAAAGGTGAATATTGGGTTCATGGTGTATCAAAAGATATATACAACAGAAAAAATATATTTTATTGATCTATATAATAAAATTATATATACAATAAAGGGTGATCAGATTCCAATAGGAGATTTTGGCAGATCACGCGTGATGGCTGTCAAATTAAATGCATAATTTTTTTCAGTATTCATTAACATTTCATAATAGAAAGACTTACGCCTCAACTACGTTTACAAAAGAGTTCATCATGTGCTCAGGCCCACTTATGGTGTTCAGCGATGAGACCCACTTTTGGCTTAATGGCTACGTCAATAAGCAAAATTGCCGTATTTGGACTGAAGAGTAACCCGAAGCCATTCAAGAACAACCATTACATCCGTTGAAAACAACCGTTTGGTGAGTTTGGAGGAATCAACGGCGCATGTTTCTTCAAAGACGAGGCTGACGCTAATGTAACAGTGAATGGCGAACGCTATCGCGCCATGATAAACGACTTTTTGACCCTGGATACCGGAAATTGAAGCACGTGACACGTTACTTGCCATTCAGCCCGTGAAACAATGGATTTACTGCGTCGTCGTTGCGGTGAGCAATTTATCTCTCGTCTCACATCCTCGGATTTTTATTTGTGGGGGTATGTAAAGGTATGTAATCTAATCCTTTGTGGATAAACCAGCTTCGATTGAGGCATTGGAAGCCAACATTACTGAATTTAATCACGAGATACTGACTGACTCCAGCGAGTCATTCCAAATTATTGTTTACGGATGGGCGAATTACGGCGCAGGTGCGGCCAACATTTGAAAAGGACTATCTTTAAAAAATATATAAATATCATGAATGGTTCTACAAAAAAATAATAAAGATTGCCTATTCAATTTGAATTTTCGTTGTTTTATTTCAATTTAAAATCCGATACTTCTAATTAGGAGTTTCATATGGAATTTTAATAACAACAATTTTTGGTAAATTGTTTTACTCAAAAATGTTTCATCCCATCGTAGGACATGCTTTTTGAGTAGTATATATATTACGTGTGTACATATGTAAATATATATTTGTAGACTTTTGTCAAAATAGTTCAATAAATTATAACGTTTCATAGAAAAATATAATACGAGGGTTGCCTTTTATATTTTGCGCCTTTACAACACTTCTGGTAATGAGCTGTAATTCGATATCTTTGTCGAAAAGTTTGGTATTTTTTAGCATAAACTTAAATATAACGATTTCCCTTACGAGATTTATTTGTTATTTTTTGAAATTTAAAAAGATGGGACTAACCCGTGAAAGTATTCCTCCCATGGTTTATTACGATTTTCAAGTGGATTTTAGAGACAGGAGTGCATTAATAAACTTACTTCGACATTTGGCTTTGAAGTACCACACTTAGCCACTGTGAAACACGGGTACAACGAGTACCAATGGGGCTGTTGATTCTTGCAGGATGAATTGATAACGCACGATTGTCATGAGACATGTCGCAAGATAGCATTTGGCATTAGTGGGAACAGCATACACTCAATAAGGCATGAATATTTAGTCGTCAGTTAGATTTTTCTCGTAGGATACCGCATAATGTAACAATTATTAAAAAAAGAACTCGTGTTGATTGGTGTAAAAAATGTTGAAGAAATTCGGCCACGATGATTCAAAACATGTTTGTGACATAGCTTGAAAATTAAAAAGAAGCACCATTGGGGTTTTTTTACATTACTTCCATGTGAAAGAAAAGTACGGATGTACCAAGAGAAGTGATAGAAAACCAAAACTTAACAATAGAGATGTTCGGGATTCAAACGTTTAGCTATAAATAAATTAAATAGCCCTGCTGAAATTAAACACGCTTCTAATTTTGAAGTCCCTACCCCGTGTGCAACAAATAATGCAAGCGGATTCTAGTCTAGAATATGTAAAACGAGTACCTAAACTTAAGTTAATAACACGACACAAACAGACCTGATTGAAGTTTGCAGAAAATTACAATACTATTTTGGGGAAGATTAGTGGAAAAGAGTAATTTTTTCCGATGAAACAAAATGCAATCTAGACGGATCAGATTATTCCCAAATGTATTGGCATGATAAACGGAAGAAAAGGGAGGATAGAATGGCTCGTAATTTCGGAAAGGCGTTTCATATCCACAAAAAAGAATAGTGTGAAGTCTATAGAACTCCTACACGAAGCACTTTTTACATTTTTCGGTGATTATTTCGATGAGGAGTGGATTTTCCAGCATGAGAACGCAGCTGTTCATGCTTCTAAAGCAACAAAAGTGTTTTAGATAGCGAAAAAAAATACTAATTTTAAAATTTACCTTAATCCAATCGAAAATGTATGGGCTATTATTTTTCAATTGGTTTTCAAAAATGGCACACAGTTTGATAGCGCTAAAAGGCTTAGAAGTGCCATTAATGTCGAATGATCAAAAATTGATGAAAATATTTTAAAAAAGTTAATCGAATGGATGCCTGGACGACTTCAACAAGTTATAAACAAAGGAGGATTCAACACAAATTACTAAGCTCCAAATTATAAACTAACACCAAGAATTCTTTTCGTTTATTTTAAATATTGTATAATAAAATTGGTCGTTAGGCCTGAATTGATAATAAAAATATAAGAATTTTAGTTGGTCTTATAATTTTTTCGTGTGGTGTACCCTATGATCAGAAAGTACCGGGAATGTTTAAATAAAACAAAACAGAGCTAAATTTCAGGAAATTTGTTTTATCTCCTTCAAAATATGACCCGTCTGAAGCAACACACATGTGCCAACGTTTAACCCAGTCCTCTATGCACCCCTGGTAGGCCGACGAAGAAATGGCCTTCAGCTCCTTCGTCGCATTCTCTTTGATCTCCTATATCGACTGAAATATCCTTCCACGAAGTGGTAACTTCAACTTGGGAAACAAAAATAAGTCGCACGGGGTCATATCGGGTGAATACGGTGCTTGCGCGATGGTATTTACTTGGTGTTTGGTAAAATAATCCAACACAATTTGGGCTCGGTGCGATGGCGCGTTACCATCATGCAAAATTCAAGAATTGTTTGCTCAAATTCCCGGCCGTTTGTGACGTACAGCGTCTCTCAAACGCTTCAAAACGGATAAATAATATTCTTTATTGACTGTCTGGCCCGATGGAAGGTATTCATGGTGCACTACGCCGTGGCAATCGAAGAAAACAGTCAACATCACCTTCCCGGTACTTTCTGATCATAGGGTATATACATATATATACTATATGTATAAATAAAATAAAGTACTATATGCAGTATATGTATATGTATACATATATCGTATCGTTGATTCCGCGAACACCATAGTGCTACATAAAATACTTTATCAACTGTTAGTACGACTATTCGGCACATCTCTAACAGCGACTCGTTATTTGCAGCGATGAATCAAGCATTTATTCGAAAGCATTACAAGTTGTTAGTCGTTGCAAATCGCCAGTGCCAACGAGTGTTGGTGGAGAACGCCAAGTATATTTAAAATATATTCTTAGTAATTTATTTAAATGGAATACAAAACATACTTGCAAATTGTAGGAAACAGTGATACTTACAATAGAAACAAACATAATATGAATCGAAGTAAAATGTAAAAAGTGGAAAGATATTAAATAAAAAATATTTTACAGAATATTTACTGAATTTTACATTTGCATGTTAAAACTATTTAGAATTTCGCTAAATGCGAAACATAAACAAACTTAAGTTTCAATACAAAATATGGCAAGAGTAAATGAAAATAAAAGTCAACTAAATTTAAATGAACGCATTAAAACTAATTTCTAAAAGTGTTCGTGCAATATAGTATGAAAAAAGTATACAGCTCAGAATATTTAAGTGACAAAAAGTCAAATAATAATGCATGTGTTTTAATTGAAAATAAGCAATAACAATTGGCAAAGTGTAAACAAGTAATGTCGAATATACATACATATGTATGTATGCATTCCATGAATTTAGAGAGCGCTAGCCCAAGTCCTTAATTAACATGTACATATTTATTTGAAAATGCCAACCTTCACATTTGCTGCCCAAAATCGCTTTTAATATTCTACGTTTTTAAAATAAGCGCAAAACAGCCACAAACAATTCTTAATGCAAACGGTTTCATAAAATCACTTTAGACAATCGAAATATGTGCGAGTTAAACTGTGTCAGTGCGGCTTTCAATTAAAAAGTAAATCTCAAGGTGTGTCGATGTGTCATGACAGACGAGAAAAGTTACATACAGAAAGAAAACAAATTTAAAAAGACGAATACTTATATGTAGTTATTAATAAGTTGATAAACGTATAAACAGTTAAATATTGTAAACAAATGACTTCATAAGGTTTCAAAAGTATTCAAGTTAAGTGAATTCACACGGCTGATTGCGCAAGTGAACGATATTTAATTGCATTGCTTTGCATTATTTACAAAATACTTTCAATGTTTAAAAATGTGGTATTAATTAATATCACGCCAACTATCTGTTACTATAACTCATTAAATTGTAAATATTTAATAATGCTTGCATGTGACAATTGGCGAATAATAACTATGCAAAATTCTTAATCAGCTGCTCTTCGTTTTGCGTTTACATGCACGCATTTGCGATTTTTGGTTTTCTCAAATGAATAGCTGCACCAAGTTTTTTATTTATGGGTTTTTGACTATGAGTTGATGTATGATTGTGCTATCGCTGAAAATATTTTTAGTGTAATTATATAGTTTGGTAGATAGGAAATCAAGGGACTGCGTTTGATAAAGCTTTTGTTCATAGGGCATGTACGGGTCAAAGTTCAAAATATGTATTCCAATTATAGGAACTTAGGTGTAGTAAATACTGCTGTGGTCAAGAAGGAAGCGTTGTTAGTAGGTAGTTAGGTGAAATGGTTGAAGTGCCAGTCTGGCACTCCTCAAGTAGCAGTAAAGCGCCGTTTTGATACCATTATGAGACCTTCAACTGGCGGATATCGACAGTCAGCCAGATCTGTTGATATAATAGAGAATAGTGCTGGGATTTAGGTTGGTGCACTGCCCCAGGCTTTCGAAGAAAGGAGCACCCAGTGAACTTAATCGTCTAGCTGTCAAAACCGGACATTTACATAGGAAGTGCTCAACAGTCTCCTTCCCTGAAATGTCCCCACAGCTTCTGCAATGGGGGTGAGTTGTGGTAACCCTAGCTTTTCCGCGTGTGTGCCGATCGTCCCGTGACCGGTAAACAAAGCTACGAGTTTGGAAATGGAATGGCGAGGATTCCAAAGGGCTCTCTGAGTCCTTCGTATATTGTATTGGGGCCAAAGGGCTTTCGAAATAGCTTATGAAGAAATGGAGCTCCATCTTTTCTGCGCTTTCCTGAGAAATAATTTGTGCAGTTCCCCTTTAACATCTTTCAGGGGGATACCGATGCCCGGGTAGGAGGTCTCTGAGACCAATTCAGTCCCCTTCCTGGTAAGCTCATCATCAATTTCATTTCCCTCTATGCTCCTATGTCCTGGAACCCAGATTAGAGAAATGTTACCTGCACACCCAAGAGATTTTATCTCCTCCTTACAGGAGTTTACTAGTTTCGTTCTGCACCATGGCGTCATCAGGGCCTTGATCGCGGCTTGACTATCGGAGAAAAATTACGAATTTGTAGCGACACAAGCCTTGAATTTGCATTCAGTGCACATTACATTCATTGCTCATAATTATTTGGCCAAAAGTTTTATTCATACAGTTCCGCGACCGCCTGATTTCACCTGATTTCAATCCCTGCGTTTGCTGGCATTGTTTCGGGGACAATGCTTCAAGTCCGTAGGAAAGATGCAAAATGAAAGAAAACTATTTAAGAAATTAAGTTTAGCAATCACTTCATTGCAATCATTTTATCGCAAATATACTGCCTTGTGCTTGACTTTAATTGAAGAAAGAGCGGCCACCTTTGGCCTTTGGCAAGTCGCTGTGTGTATTAAGTGCATATAAGCATATAATCAAAAGCAAAGGGCATAAAAATGAATGATCTTTCATTTGTACTAAAAGATCATGGTAGAGTGAAGCAGGACCTATTGACGAAAATTCCTATGAAGAACGCAAAGCAACGGAAGTTTGCTTTGAAAGTAGCTCTAAGGCGCAAAAGCAATTGGAGGTCTAAATCAATTTAATATTATTTTATTAAAAAAAAACCTTCCACTCAAAATATCTCAGTGATTTGTTATCCGAAATGAACGAGTTTCTGATTAAATATTAGTTTGGAAAAACAGAAATACACTTTTTTTGCGTAAAATTTTTGCGCAATTGGTTTAAAACTGTTTTATGTACGATCTTTAGCTCTATGTAGATGCTACGACTACTAACATTCCGGTCAACTTCGATTATTTCTGTGATTTATCGATATTTTCGACGACGGGCCTGCCTGTGAGAGGTGCATCTTTAACCCAAAAAATGTCTGAACGGTATCAAAGAAAACCTAAAAAATGTACCGAATTTTCTCTTTCTTGACTTCCATTGTTAACACACTGTAACTCACTACACCGGATTTACACACGGAGACATCTGGAAGGGAGACACTGGAAATTCTCTTTTCATGTCTCATTCGCGGCCACACGGGCAAAATTGTTTTCGGCAACATTTTGACATTTAATGCTTTAGCATCGTCTGGTTCGGGTGTATTCTCGCACGCGCTTACATGTAAAGCGGAAAACGTTCGTCAACAATTTCTTAAATATATGAATGAAAAATGCAAACTGATTAAATAATAAATAATTTGTTGTTTTTTTATTTAAATATATTTATAAATTGTTGTACTTGAATGAAAAAATTAAATTAAAAATACTTCACACATAAATAATTAACTTAAAATTAACTTGAGTATCTAGAAATGCGGGGAAAATTAGAATTCAACATAAAAATGCCCCATAATATATTTTAAATTATACCTACTTTACTAGCAAAAATAATCGTGCATTTCCCAAGCAGTGTTCGGATGTTTGTCATCTTTGTTATCTTCCGTTTGCTTGAAAACCAACACATAACTCAGAACCTTCTCCCACAAAAGAAGAAAACAAATGAAGCAACTGTCAAAAATTGCTTTAAGATTGGAAATACGAATAAGAAGAGCAAAGCGCGTCGCCAGTACAGGAGACAAATTCCCTTCTCTCTTCCGCGGTCGTCCTTCACCCCCGAACAAAATGTTTCCCTTCCAGATGTCTCCTCGTGTAAATGGGCACCTACTGAATGGAACAAACAAAACACGGCGATCGAATTTTTTTAGTGTGAAATGTCACCTTGACAACGAGCATACACTTTGAATTGTTTGATCGATACTTTACGAGATATCGATCACTACAGCCATCTACCGAGAAAAGAATGGATTTCTTTTTCCCCTAACTAATATACAATTCGACATATACAGATCAGCTTAAAATGTATATTCCATCAGCACATGAACATTGAAAGCACTCCCTAAACTGCTGCTTGCCATAACTATTTATTTTTGGGCATGGCAGCAAGCATTTATAATAAATATAATATTTATGTTTGCAATAGTACGTTCTTGTTTCATATATTGGCCCGAGCCAAGTATGTATGTATAGGTATGTGCGTGCGCATAAGCTGTGTCATGAAATCAAATATTTGAAAAGTTTTGTTCTACACCGCTTATCAGCACCGCTTCAATATCGAACAAAATGTATGTATGTGAGTGCGTACGTACAATTAACTATACACGACGCGCCGTTTTATTATTTTGATAACTGTATTAACCGAAAAAATGTTTGATAAGGTTCTTTTATTTCTAATCATTTCTCCCTCTGCGTTATAGAAGTAAGCAGTGCTAAGAAAGTGGAGATTTAAATTATTCATTTCAGTAGTGAGTGAATCGTTTGGGGAGTGTGATCGATTGTATAGTGATATTCCGAAATAAGTTGTGGAAATATAAATAAGTTGAGGAAGCCCGGGAAATTTATTAATACGCCAATATATTTCAAAAACACCGATGAAGATTGAGTGGGCACCGGTGCATGTGCCGCCAAGGCGTCGACTACAAACCCTTGCTGCTGGTCTATATGTCGTAATATTTATGGCCTTACCATTTTTATCACTAACGATTACTTCGTTATTGCTGGTGAGTTCTGATAGAAGAATACAAGTGTTTATAAGTAATTATATATTAATGTGAAATGTTGAGAGGTTAGAGAAATACGAGCATCGAGCATATGATATCATTTGTTTATTGCTTAATATTTTATTATTATTAGTTTTTTGCGCTTTTTTCTTATTTTAGTTTTAATTTTAAATGACTTATTAACTCCTAGTATCGCCCGGTGATCGAGATTGGCGAAATAATCAAAATGATACATATTATAAAATGCTCTCGTTGAACTCGGCCAAAATCGCTTGGGCGGTTAAGGTGCCAATAATGTAGAAGAAGAATTTGTAAATTACCATGAATTACTTAATATTACTTTGGAAAAAAATAAATCCATTATTTTTATTTTTTATTTCGCGCAAATGTTTTAAAACTGTTGGAAAGATGGACCATAACTTAGGACCTGGGCGATGCTACGACTACTAACATGTCGGTCAACTTCGATTATTTCTGTGATTTTATCGACATTATCGACTTGCATTTTCGACTTTATCAAAGACAAAATTTCTCTTTGCTGACTTCCATTGTTAACACACTGGAACTCGCAACTGAATGGAATAATCAGAACGCAGCAAACTCATTATTTTAGTGTGAAATGTACCCTTGACAACGAGCATAAACTTTAAATTGTTTGATCGATTCTTTGTGAGATATCGATCACTACAGCCATCTACCGAAAAAATGAAAGCTGTAGGAGCTTTCAATAGCGATATAACATAACATTTGCGGAGGAAAAAATACCCAACTTCCATTGGTTAAGAGGCTTTACTTTTGGAGTTAATTTGATCTTCTAGGCAAAGATATTTAATCGGGTGTTTTTTTGGCTGCGCGAGAACTGCCAAAATCGATGACTATGGTTTAAAAGCTGAATATGACTCACTGCGTTGACTTTTCTGTTCTCTAAGGTTTTATGCTATGAAAAAGCTCTTCATAAAAAGCCATTTGGAGCGGACCTCGGCCAAACACCTAACAGAAGTGTACGCGCCAATTATTTATGTATTTATTTTAAGGTTTTGGCCAGCCATCATAATCGTTTAACGCCAGAACAACGTTTCCAAATTGTAGAAATTTTCTTTGAAAAAAAAAAAAAAAAAAAATGTGTTCGTGAAGTTCATAGAGCACTAGCGGCATCATTGGCACTTACCTATACTACATCTTTCGAAATAAGGAGGAGCTGCCGTTACAGTGAATGGCTAGTTGAATGAATTTTTGTTTCCAAAACTTAATCAGCTAAACGTTTGGTTCCTTCAAGATGGCGCAACTTGTCATACAGCGCGCTTAACAATCGATTCATTGCAATATTCAAGCCAACATTAACGCCAAACGGCCAGTTTTATTGGAAAACACTAGTGAAAAATTGGGCTGTTCGAATGGACTAAGTAACTCGTAGTCGCGGTGGACATATGCCGGATAAAATAATCAACTAATAAAAGCCATGAAATTATCTACTAGATTATAGTAAAAAAAATTCATTCCAACAATATTTCGGTTTTGGATTTTCATTTTAAGTTGCCAAGCTCTTAAAAACCACCTAACATAAGACTAAAAAACAAAAATGCAGAGAAGAATTCGATGAAAACAAAACTTCTTATTTCAAACAATTTTAATTTATTTATTGAGTTGTAGACCTTCTTCAAGTTCATATTAGCTTAATAGCAAATGTTTCGATTCATTTTATTTTGATTTTGCAAAACTTTGTATAAAATGTAGGAAGAGCTATTGAATACGTCGTTGCGATATTCATTCGCACCAAAAATAATGTTCGAAACAGTTCTTTGTTGCCAACGCCTGAAACATAGCTAAAAAGTGAAATATTCTACTTTCACTTTGCTTTCATATAAAGGGTTTTTCAATCAGAGGTCTTATTTTAATATTCAAAGGAAAATGCTATTTTTTAATATAAATGATCGGATGTTTATTTCATTATAATAGTGGAAAATAAGATTAGGCAAATGACCACCACGACCACGTTTTACAATATATTTTCCATGAAATTTTCCATAACCCAATTGCAAAGTGGCTGCCTTATGTCCTCGATAGTCTCACGAATTCCATCTTTGAAGTCTTGAATCGACCCTGGGCTGTTGGCGTAGACCTTCTCTTTCACGTGGCCACAAAGAAAACAGTCACAAGGTGTTAAATCACAACATCTCGGTGGCCAATTGTCATCACCTCTTCGAGAGATAACACGGTCCGGAAACTTTTCCCGTAAAAGATCAATGGTTTCGTTGCTTGTATGGCACGTAGCGCCGTCTTGTTGAAAATAAATGTTGTCCAGATCAATACCATCCAATTGCGGCCATAAAAAATCGTTAATCATCTCTCGATAGCTATAGATAACACCTGTTATTGGAAAAAATATTACATAATTACACTGACTTATCTTTTGAGGCATAAGCGGCGTATGTGGCAACGCCTGAAAGGACTGGTGTGGAGTTCAAAATCTAACAAAGAAAAATTCATTTATTGGAAAGTGTGCCAAAATAAAGTATGATACATAAAAAAGTACATAAGAAATATATTGTAGCTAACGTGTTTTATGTTGCCAGCTTAAAATTGGATGAAAATATATACAATATATATTTTTATTATTTTTATTTTACATAAATAAATGTATATTACTATGGTTGCCGTATAAATTTGGCGGACAATAATGGAAACACTGTAAAATAATAAAGAAAATGGTTTTATTGCTGTAAAAAATATTCTCCTTGGAAGTCAATATACTTCTGCATTCGCTTGAATCAATTTTCAAGGGACTTTTGCCACTCAGAAGTGGATACCTCCAAAATGAGCAGCTCAACAGCTTCTGAAGGCATTGAAAAATGTTCGCCTCGTATTTTGTTTTTGATGTCTGGGAACAAACTAAAATCATTATGAGTGCTGTAAGGCGGATTAACTATTGATTCGATATTTTGAGTGCTCAAAAACACTCTTGGGTGAGCCGTTATGAGAGAGCTTTAATTTCATTAAAAGCGAGGTAGAACTGTTAATAAAAAGAGGCTTACCACCAATACTATTTTTCTAATTGCTCCTCTCTAGTAAGCACTTGGATTGCTCTTGCTTTAGTAAACCTTATTTTTGTCACACTCACGTAAAAACTGTTCCTTTTATTATAAAACACCCTTTTTTGCTACCACCTCATAAATCAGTTACACTTTTTCTTGAGTTCAACTGGGCCCTTTCATTAAGATCATAGCGAGCGCTACTGAAAGTATGAAATAGTCGGCATTCCCCCTTGTATTAACCAAATTATACCAGATGCCAGGGCCCTGTATTACTAACCTTATTTGCTAAGCAACGAAAATCGCGTTCATATTTGATTCATTTTTAGTAAGGTTCACTTAAAATAGGTACATATATCTATAATTACTGTTACTGCATTTCTATTTTAAGATTTAGCCAATTTTATTTTTTCATTATATACATTTTCTTTTTCATTTTTCTTTGTATTTGTATCCCATCCAGTATTATGGTAATATTCTCTGGAGGCTTTTGATTCTTGCATACCTGACTTTTATTTATTTTGATCACACGAGGAATTTCAGCGACATTCATGGCAATGGGTAGGTTGTTATTATTTTATATAAATTCATGAACACTTTTATTATAACATTACAAGTATCTATTAATTTTTGTGAATATATTCCTTTTACAGCTTCAAAATTTTCCGGAATAATTGCATATGGCGTCACTTTCGAGATTACTTTCCCATTGAGCTGATAAAAACCGTTGATTTGAGTCCCGACCGCAATTACATTTTGGCTAGTTTTCCACACGGAATTATCGGGTGAGCAGGCAAATATTTAAATTTAAATATAAGTATAAAAATATTGTTTTATTTCTCTTCTTTTCACAATTCCGGCAGTACGGGCATTTCATGCAATATGAGCAGTGATATTCGAAAATGGCTAGAGCTGTTTCCTGGTATACGGCCCAAGATTGGCACTCTGGATATGCATTTCTATACGCCCATTTTGCGTGAATTGCTTCGTTATTGGGGTCTGGTATCGGTGTCGAAGGATTCTTTAATGTATTATCTAACAAAATCAAATCATCCGAAACATGTTGATAATCTTGATGGTTTCACGTCGAATGCTGTAGCCATTTTGATTGGTGGTGCTCAAGAGGCGTTGGATTCGCATCCGGGCCGTTATATAATTACATTGAAAAGGCGCAAAGGTTTCGTTAAATTGGCTATACGCACTGGGTAAGTTAGAGAGGTTTTGAGTTGTAAATCAAATGATTGATTGATTATGTTTTTGTTGTACTACGTAGTACAAACGTGAAGTACCTATAATTATGCGTGGATAAGGGCCGTTAAAAAATGCTTAATTTGGTTGTCTAAAGGGTTTTCCAATAACAGGTGTTATGAATGAATGGATTGCACTATAGAGAGATTATTAACGATTTTTATGGCCGAGTTGGATGGTATTGAACTGGACAACAATTATTTTCAACAAGACGGCGCTACGTGCCACACAAGCAACGAAACCATTGATCTTTTACGTTGAAAGTTTCCGGGCCGTGTTATCTCAGAAAGAGGCAATCACAATTAGCCACCGAGATCTTGTGATTTAACACCTTGTGACTTTTTTCTTTGTGTCCACGTGAAAGAGAAGGTCTACGCCAACAGCCCAGGGTCGATTCAAGACCTCAAAGATGAAATTCGTGAGACTATCGAAGACATAGGGCAGCCACTTTGCAATACGGTTGTGGAAAATTATATCCCTCCGCTGAAGCAGAAGGGATTTGTGTGTGGTTATTATTCGGTGGAGCCCAATTCCGAAACGAACTGGGGTATGAAACACCAAATAAAGGTTTTTTCTAATAGCGGTCGCCCTTCGAAAGACAATGGCTAATATTTGAATTTATTCTCTCTCACATCAAGGCGCACACCACAAATTAAAGGAAGAGGCGGACATAATATACAACCAACGAAAGGATGTAATTCCCACCAGTGAAATCGTCTCTAAACTCCAGAAATTGGAAGGACTTTCTTCTTATCTCTAAATCTGTCATAGAAATCGTCTCTAAACTCCAGAAATTGGAAGGACTTTCTTCTTATCTCTAAATCTGTCATAGAAATCGGGTTTCGAACCAAGCCGATTATTAATTTTGAGAACCCTAGCAATTTTTCTGTTCCGCGTTTATCCAGTGTTACTCAATGAGAACGCAGTTCTCTGTAGTTGCCCTGATTAGTTCATCTACGGCGGCAGCTGCTTGAACGTTCTTCTCAACTTGTGAAAACAGGATATTCAGTGGCTGATATGCTTGGACTCGGTTCTTCAAAAAGGAAAGATTCTTTTACACATAGCAAGTTGTTATTGCTCCAAGTTAGATTCCCATTTGCAGCCTAAGAGGCGCCGTAGACTCAATTGAGCTTTTAAGCTGGAACTCTATTCCCTCGGGTTCGTCTTCTCACTTTAGCTGTGTGGCTGCAACCCAGGGAATACGTGACCGAAGTATCATAGACAGTTTTAAGCTACTCGAACCGCATACGAAAGAACTGATTATGTAAAAACAGTCACTTATGTACATGGAGTTTTGGCTCCTTTCTTCGAGGGGTGCTTCAACCGCAAGCAAAATAATTTTTTCAAAGCGCATTGACTAATATATATTTACATGTACAAACGCCCCAACTTTGAAAATAGTCAATGTTTTACGTGCTGGTGGTGTCAGAGAAAGAGGAGAAGGGGTGCCTCTGTGTTGGAATGGCCAAATGAGGAAGAATGTAGCTACGCTTGGTCTTTGTTGAGCTGTCTCAAAATAATTTAGGTGGTTACAATTAAAAAGAAGTGGAAATTGTTAAGATTTCGAGTGGAATTGATATAAGTTATGTGTATGTACAAGGTGGGGCAAAATTAATCATCCAATTTTTTTTTCGAATAACTTTTTGCTAAATAGAAGAAATAATTTGAGTGGTGGAAATCTTTATTTTGACTTTTACGTGCTGTTTGAATACATTGCTAGCCTGTTTGAATACTGCAGCTGTGTATTTCAGAAGTGTCAAATATGATAGCCATACGACGAAAAACTATAAATCTTCCAATAGAGTAATTAATTTTGCGCCACCTTGTATGTATGCACAACAGAATACAATATTCGTATTCTTCCTCCATAACATTAAGTGCTTTTTTCATGGTATATTTAGTCCGATGTTATATAGTAATAGCCCAGACAAGTCGGGGGCATTAATCGGGATTAACAACTTAATTCGGAATTATCTCAGGAATTAAGTGCGACTATGCGGATCGACAACTAGACTTAATTCTCATAAATTAAGCGGATTAGGGGAAGTTTCAATGGCAACATTGCCGAAAAATGACAGTTCATATGTATTGTGAATGAAAAATAATGAAACCTTTAAAGAGAAGAGTAGAAAGACTTTCGGAGCAGTTTAAGAAATTGCAATTAAAGTTTTTTTAACAAATAGTTATTTCTTAGTATCAGGGCGGCTAATAGCCGTATTTGTTGCCTGCGGTCCACCTTATACTGACAAAACTATTCAATAAGCAAATCAGCTGTTCAGTAACCCGCGTAGCAACCGTCTGTCACACTAAAATTTTAATCTGAGTTAACTGCGCTGGTAATCCCGATTAACGCCGCCGTCTAGGCTATTTGGAATCTTATTAGCTATATATGTATATATATACAGGGTGAACGGTATGAAGTGTTACCTATTTAAAACACCATAACTTTTTTGTGTGAAATTAGTTTTTATTGATTTCAAAGACAAAATTGTTCAAAAATGATTACAATTTTAACATTTATTCACTTTAGCTCGATATGACCACCTTTTGCCTTGACTATAGCCTTCAAACGGTCAAAAAATTAGTTGCATGCTGCACGAATGTGATCTTGAGGTATTTTGGCCCATTCTCGTATAATCGCTCTTTTCAGCGCATCCTTACTGGCATATTTTTTAGTCCTCATCATGCTCTCCAAAATGGACCAGATGGAATAGTCCATCCGACTTGTGTCTTGCGAATTCGAAAGCCATTGTGTGGACGAAATGAAGTGTGGAACATGATTTTTTAACCATTCTTGGTTCACACGAGATTTATGAGACGGAGTCGAGTCCTGTTGGAACGTCCATGGTCTACGACCGAAATGTTTGCTTGTCCACGGCTCTAAAGCAGCTTCTAAAACATTTTCCCGATAATAAGTCGCATTCACTTTGACACCAGGCTCGATAAAAACGATTGGAGAGCGTCCATTAGCGGTCACTGCGGCCCAAACCATTACTTGCGATGGGGAATTCCTTCGAGTGGCCATACGTAGGCTCAAATTCTCGTATGAGCGTTCGGTCAAGTAAACACGATCGTTTTGAGTGTTTATGAACTGCCCGATTGGGAATTTTTTTTTATCAGAAAACACAATGTTAGGAAATTCGCCACGCTCGTGCAAGCGCAACAACTCCTTTGCTCTTTCGCACCGATCTTTTTTTGCTGGGGTGAAAGATCGTGTGCCTTTTGGAACTTGTAAGCCTTGACCTTGAGCTCATTTTTCAATATGCCTCGAATGCTGTCTTACGATACTTTCAGTTCTTTGGCCATTTTTCTTCCACTTCGACGTGGATTTCGTTCAAGTCGAGCCTTCACTTTCCGAACCATTTCTGGCGTTGTTGCGGTTTTTTTTGGTCCACCTCTATAGCGTTTTGCAATGCTACCAGTATCATTGTAACGTTTTATAGTGCGATACACAAACATTTTATTCACTTTGAGGTGACTGAGCTCACGAACAATGGCTGGTTGTAATTTTCTAGCCAAATATAACGCAATCACATTATTACGTTCGAATTCCATCACAGAAAAAAAACTTCAACAAAACTGAGACGTAAATGTTTTTGATGGCTAATAAACAATATATTGAACTGTCATTAGAACAATTTTGACGTTGATGTCATGAGCTGTTTTACAGAAACACTTCATATCGTTCACCCTGTATATATAATTGGCGCGTGCAACCTTTTTGGGTGTTTGGCCGAGCCCCTCCTCCTATTTGTGGTGTGCGTCTTGACGTTGTTCCACAAATGGAGGGACCTACAGTTTGAAGCCGACTCCGAAAGGCAGATATTTTTTATGAGGAACTTTTTCATGACAGAAATACACTCAGAGGTTTGCCATTGCTTGCCGAGTGGCGACCGGTATTAGAAAAAACTTTTTCTTCATTTTGGTGTTTCACCAAGATTCCAACCTTATTAGCTAGCCACGGTTTATTTTAAGCAACTTACGCTTTGTATGCACTTATATATAAGTTGTCAGCTACTCCGCATAAGAACGCATCTTATCGCAATCATACCAAATATTCCGTATCTTCGAACCCTATATGATTTCTTTGTTTTGAACACAGAAAATTATTAAGGATTCAAAAATTGAAAATTCGTAGGTCAGACAGGTGAAGAAATGAAAGGAAAATTAATTTAAATAATTTTTTTTGGGTAAAATTCAAAAAAAAAATGTAAAATTTTTTTATTCCTCCGAAATTCGGAAATTCTCTGGCATTCTGTAGTGAATCCATTCAAATGTCACAGAAATATTGTATTTAAAAAAGTTCCATACCTAAAATGTAAAGGCTTGTGTTTTGAAAATTTCTTTCGGCCAACAATAACATTTTATATACTATTGTAAAACCAATTAGATTAGCTAATTCTCAAAAGATGGGAATACCTCACACCAACTTGGATATTTCCAAGAAATGTTGAACTTTTAGCCCTTATCGAGCCCTAATCTTAGCCCTTTAATCAGTTGAAATAGAAATTTTTGTGGGCGGGTGCGGTATTTAGGGAGAAGGCTCTTGAACTTAAAAAAACTTAACTTAAAACTATTTAAATTCCTAAATTCACATAGAGTCACTTAGTAAATTCAAATATTTTTCGCTTACAGTTCTCCTATTGTACCGACATTTTCGTTTGGCGAAGTGGAAATATTCGATCAAGTCAATAATCCGCCCAATTCATGGCTGCGCCGCTTCCAAACATTAACAAAAAGATTAACAGGCATTTCGCCTTTGATTGTATTGGGACGTGGCTTCTTTCAATATACATTTGGATTTCTGCCCCGACGCAAGCATATCGTGCAAGTTGGTGAGTGAAATCGAAAAAATGAGAAATTACGATTACGTGTGTTTTATTTAACTCTAAATTTTCAACCATTTTCAGTTGGCTCACCAATTGAGGTGGAGAAGAACGATTTGCCTGATCCTGAATATGTAGATAAAATTCACCAGCAAGTTATTGAGCAGCTGACAGAAATGTTTGATAAATACAAGGTGAAATATATAGAAAATGGCAAGAAAGTTAATTTAGTTATAACTTAAGTGAATAGCTCATATTTGTTACTTAGATTTTTAATTAAGTAAGTATTGACAGATATTAAATGCTATCTATTTATGTATTGTGTTGTATGTGGAAAAAGTTATTGTGAATATAAAAGTATAAGTATGTATATAAATACTATGTATATATGTACATACCTTAACCATTTTTACATCAAATGAGTTATTTATTTTTGATATTGGTCAAGTGGTGAGTTTATTTGCTGGTGAAAATGACACAACCAAAACAAATTTCAAAGCTAATGGTAATCGATGCATAACTTGCGGATTGATTTGTGTATACTATATTACTTTTAGTCCATGTCGATTAAGAAGTAACAACAAATACTGCGTACAAAATGTACTTATACTTGATTAAATGAATACACACTATTTAGTTGCTTTAGTTACTTAATTGCCATGCGAATTTGTATTGCCACTACATTCCCCTACATTTTCTGTTCGGCAATCTATTACCGCCGCAGCCGAATGGGTTGGTGAGTGACTACAATTAGGAAGTGCATAGGTTCGAATCTCCATGCAAGAAACATCAAATGATAGAACAAGTTTTTTCTAATATCGGTCGCCCGACAAGCACTGACAAAAGAAATACAGTCTGTCTCAGAAGAAAATAACCGGTGTTTTCTTGTAACTTCAAGATATATTTCGTTCTGCTTTTTGCTGCATAATAGTCCCACTCCAGGGCTACGACGCTAGTGCTAACTCAGGTTAGTATCGTTCGAAACTTTCCCGTAAACGCAACCAAACAAAAAGAGAAGTACGCGAAGCGTTATGAGGCGGTATTTTTATGCACGCATTCGAAAGGGCCGAAATTATCTTACGCCGCGGCTGCAAAAGGGATTAAAAAATCAAAACAGTTTGCTGTGATGTAGAATCAGCGGTATAAGGTGTACAAAAATGTTGATAACTTTTCCGAGCACGGCTTGAAGCGAGTGACGACAAAACAGCAGTAGGAAGTAATCTTTCAACTTTTTAAGCGGGACCCTTCTTTGCGACTAGGCCAAGCACACACAATTCTTGCTAAAAAGTTAATAGATGTGAGTAGCAACACCATCGAACGTCGACTGAAGGAGGCGAACATATCCTACCGTCCTACATCATCAAAACCACTGCTCTCAGAAAAAAACATTGAGAAACCACAAAACAAGAAAATGGCGCCACAGTATTAGACTGGCCTTCCCAGTCCTAAGGCGCCAACCCCATTGAAAATGTGTGATGAACTATGAAAACACATCTTGCCGGAAAGCCCGTCCATGATTGCATGCAACTCGTGCGTCAAGTTCGCAAAATCTAGTCCTGTTTGTCGACGAGCTACGCGGAAAAGCTGGTTCAAAGCATGAAAAAGATGCCAGACTATACTCGAAAACGATGAAGTCTACACGGTTTATTGAGTAATTGTGACTCGTAGTTTTGTACATAGTTACTTTCGTGTAGAAAATTTAAATATATATCTTTTATACTTCATGAATAATCGCTGTTCCCTTTTTCTGACACAGACTGTTCATATTGACCATAACGGTATTAATTGTAGCCTTCCGACATAAAATGGTGTTATGAAAATGCTTATTGGTTTCACGCTCAACTGCGCCCCATACGTAGTAATCTAGGGGATTAAGTCCACTGATATGTGGTAATGGAAATTTGCAGCCATCTAATCTTTTGCCGCCATCGCTCTGTGTGAAGGAGCAAAGTCTTGCTAAAAGATCTATGGGCTGTCACAGTGTACACTATCAAATCTGGGTTTCACTTCTGTCTCTTGAACCTCGATATATGCAGCAGAATTCATTCGAAATCCTTGAGTAAGTAATTGTGGTGGCATGCTCACCAAACCTAAACCCATAACAGTGGCTGGAAACGTCCAACAGGAACCTCCACGTAAACAAGACCCTTTTTAGGATTGGAACAGAGCCATTTGTCATTTCTTCGTTGTTTTTTGGACCTCAATGATCGCTTTCATTTGTTGAATGAATTCTGCAGATCGGACAATGTCAGCACGTTCCTCGGGTTTTTTGAGTTTTGCAGTTCCAGTTCATGGCCAACCGTATGAACGAATGAACGGACACACTTATGATAATTAGAGATTTTGCCATCGGTGTGATTTGCACATAAAACGATGATAACTGCATGTCTCTTCATTTCTTGAATTATGTTGTAGTCCTTCATGTCTTATCTGAAAAAGAGCAAAAAGTTTCCAAAAATAAATAAAATTTTTCTTAAACGCATTGTTATTATGCGAAAACAAAAGATCGAATACCTCTGTTGATGAAAAAGAGCACAGAAACAATATAAAAATCATGTTGCAAAAAGTGTCCCGTGCGAGAGTGATCAAAATTTTATTTAAAAAATAGTACAAATATATTAAAAATAAAAGCAAGCCATTTATAAGATACATCGATGCTCAACATTTTCCAAATAAGTCGCATTGAATTATTGCCTTAGGTTCGCTGATATCGGCGTTTGAATTGTTGGCCGCGAGAACCACTTCTGTTTTATCTCGTGCGAATGAGTTGGTTTGAAGTTATCTGGAAAACTAAAAATTATCACCAATTACAAATAAAAATAAATAAATGAATAATTGGTGTGCACACTTCTATTAGCTGTTTAGTCGAGCTCCTCCTCCTATTTGTGGCATGCGGCTTGATGTTGTTCCTCAAATGGATTGATCTACAGTTCAAAGCTGATCCGAACGCCAAACGAGCAACCGCTTTTAGAATGAAAAAAATTCTGAAGACAGTTTTTTTTCAGTTTGGAAGTGTGCGTAGGTCTCGTTCGACGTGATGGAAATACCCATGTACTTGCGCATTATTTTAAAGAAACATAAAAGGATTTATTATGATTTGCTTTTACCATTTTTAATTTTATTTTATTTTTTTGATTTTATTTTTTATTTATTTTTCAACATTTTCGGTTCTTAAAATTAATTCATATTTATAATTTTAAACATCTACATTTCTTTAACTAAATTTTTGTTTTGTAAGGTATAAAAGGAACAATGACATTTCATTTATTGAATGTACGCTAATAAATACAATATTTAGGTTGGACACATAAATTAATGCGTGATTGAAAAAAATATTTTTAAATAGTAGTACATTTTTTAATTATGCCTTTAATTGGTATTTTCGAGTTGTCAAAATTTTATAGCAGTAGATTTTATTTACTGAAATGCATTCTGTGCAGTTGAAGGTTTCCTTTGTATAGATACATATGTATATATGTATTGTGATAAGTATTTTTAGAATTTCATAATCGTATGCATAATATTCGAAATACATTTCTATATACTTTTTTATATATATGTACGTATATATGCTCATAAGGGTATAGTTTTAGAGTCTTTAAAAAACCAGTTGCGAAAATATGAAAAAGAAATGAAAATTATATTGGACGCTACTAAATTGGGCAGGCCTACTTTAAATTTCAAAAATGCATTATGTTAATCCTTCAAGGCCTAATCATGTTTTTTCAGAATCAGTCGCAGGGTATGGGTGTTAAGATTACTTAAGCTTTTATCTACCGTGAGTCAAGCTTGGTAATAAATAGAAAATAATCGTATAAAAAAATCATTGACTTCTTTGCGCCTAAGAAAAAAATCAAAAGAACTTAGGAAGAGTCCAATTGTGGACTTCTTGAATAAAAACAACGTATTCCGGTAATGAGTGGACTGATGATATTAAAGTGGCATATCTTATAACGCTTAGATCGTTGATTGGCAAGGTGCAAGGCTATCAAATTAGTTGTTTTTGCTATCAGGTGACTTTAGAAAAGTCATTGGAACCGTAATTTCTACTACAGCTTTTCTTTGAATAAGTCACATTACACCAACATCCACGAACGTAATAACTCGAACGTTAACACCAAAGCTGTATTACTTTTGATTTAAATAATGCCCTTGATGGAATTGAAATTTACCTTCTTTGATTCTGGCTGAATGTCATGCTTTAAAAAAGGAATATTTCATTAGCGATGAGTGTAGCGTGACCTTGGCTAGGATTTCCACATGAAGGAAAACACTCAAATCGATTTCAGAGACATCTTAAATGACACCCAGAGCACGAGTTGGCCGACAGCTACTTATACGAAATCAAACGGCGTAAAACCGCAGGTCCCTCCGTTGTGTAGAAATACTTCAAGATGCACTTCGCAAATAGGAGGAGGAGTTCGGATCAACACAAAAAGGGTGTAAGAGACAATTACATATATATAGGCACTCAGCCTTGAAATCCAACGGAGAATCTCTCTTGCCAACAAATGCTACTTTGGACTAAGTAGGGAATTGAGTAGTAATGGGCAAGTCCTCTCTCGACGAACAAAACTATCACACTATATGTTTCTTATTATGCCAGTCCTAATGTGTGCACGAATACAATATCCCTGGGGTGATTAAGAGAAAGATTCTGCGGAAGATTTCTGGACCGTTGCACGTTGGCCATGGAACGATGAGCTGTATGAGCTTTACGACGACATAGACATAGCGCAGCGAATAAAAATTTAGCGGCTACGCTGGCTGGGTCATGTCGTCTGAATTGATACAAACGCTCCGGCTCTGAAAGTATTTGATATGGTAGCAGTTGGTGGTAGCAAAGAAAGAGGAAGGCCTCCTCTGCGTTGGAAAGATCAGGTGGAGAAGGAATTGGATCCACTTGGTGTGTCCAATTGGTGCCGGTTAGCTGGCGCGCTTTGTTAAACTTGGCCAAAATCGCGTAAACGGTTATCGCGCCAATCAAGAAGAAGAAGAAAAGACACACTTTTCAATTTCATCTTCAATGGTCTTTGTCATCAGTCTTGTGTCTTCAGTCACCTTTGTCTGTTATTTACTTCTGTAAAGTGTGAGTTCATCAGAGTTCTTGACCTTAGCGTAGACTTACATTAAATTTATATTTTTCCACAAAATCTTGGAGATAACCATAAAACGAAATTTAATTTCAAGAAATGCCTTTTTTCCTGATGAGGGGCTTGTTGTTATTTCATTTCAGTTTTTTTATTTATGTTTTATTTATATTTATTTTTTATTTGATTATTATTTTTCAATTACTAAACAAATTTTTTTATTAATTTCAACGATCATCAATGCGATTTCTGATATTGATAAATATTTTTCGAGAAAAGTCCGTTTACTTCATGAACGCACCTCGTAAATGCTTCTGTGTTGTAGATGAACAGTTCACAAAAAAAAAAACAGTTAAGCAAAAAACAATGGCAGCGTCATAATTTAGGGATGCGCCTTTTGATATGAAGTAGGACCTATTAACCTCATGACCAATGAAATGGACAAATTATTTACAAGAATTTGCTGAGGATAATATGCCACTTCAACAAAACAACATTTTTACAAAATAAATACTGTTATGTTTAATGTTATGGATTGGCCAGGTCACCCAACCATACCCCACTGAAAACCTTTGGGGAAGTTTAAGGAAGCGAATCGGGTAGGAAATATTCAAAAATAAGAACGATTTATGGGGGAAAACCAAATAATCCCAGGAATCTGCTGCAGTATTATTAATTCTATGCCAAAACGAAAAGCCGATAATTTAAATTTAATTTAATTTTAATTTTTAATAAAAACACTAAGTTTCGATCGTTAACTTTAAAGGGATATTATTATTAAAATAAATCGTAAAAAATATTATTAAAATAAAAAAAACTGTTAAACAAAAAAAAAAAAAAAAAAAATAAGTTTGAAATTCCTGCATTTTAATGTGATATTTGAAGTGATACTCACTCATATTTGTAGCTTCTTAATGCTCGCTATTAGAAGTGTAGTAAAATACTGAATTTTTCAACGAAAGATCAGCACTTTTTGATCTAAACTTAAAGCTTACTAAGGTCGTAGTAGTTTTCTCAAAAGTCCGCAAATATTTATGTAATTATGTATGTATATGTGTGTGTATGCATGTATGGAAATACCAAACAACTGCGTGATTAAGGGGTATAAAATTTCATAATATTAAGCGTACCTAAGGGCGATATTCTTCAATATTTATAGATATTTGTATTTAGTCGAGAACAAGAATTTAGAAAAATGCGTTGTCTAATATCTAAATCGGATTTTTTTACTGTTTTACGTTTACATTCAAAAATTTAGTAGGCTTGCAGGTAACCAGATTGAGGCTTAAAAGCACTTTATTGCACTAATGCAAAGTTCATATACTCTAAAATTACATTTCTTTTTGTTCATCTTCTCTTTCATACTATTTTTTTGTATTTTTATTTTTTGCATTTTGCATTTTGTGTTTTTGCTTTTTTAATTTCAATTGTTATTACTTTCAGTAATTTAATAATTGTAGTGGCCTTGGATTTTTATTTAAATTACTTGTGGTACAATTATCTAAATTAATACTTCAAATTTCAACAAATTCGTTATTACATAGTATGCTCATATCCACTCTATCAAATTTACATAACATTTTTTTATTATTTGTTTCTTTTTTCTTACTTAATTGTTTTTTTTTGCATCTTGGACTATTATAAACTCTTGCATTCATTAATTAACTTCTCTAAGCTCAATTTACCGTTAACTTACATATTCGAAAACTAAACTTCAACAATTCTTATTTATATATATCTATACCAGATGAAATAAATATTAAAAAACAATAGAATAGTAAACATATAATAGGACTATGAATAAGTTCGTGCGGTTTTTTTCGAAATTTGAAACTTTATTGACGTAAAATGGTTACAAATTTAATATTCAAAATATTGTCCATCGCTTACTACTACTTTTTCCCATCTTTCTGGCAATTCACGGATTCCCTTTGTGAAAAATTCGGTCGGTTTTGCCGCAATCCACGAATCGATCCATTTTTTGACTTCATCGTAATTACGGAAGTGCTGGTCAGCCAGGCCATGTTGCATCGATCGGAAGAGATAGTAATCGGATGGCGCAAGGTCTGGACTATACGGCGGGAGGGGTAGGACATCCCATTTGAGCGTTTCTAAGTATGTTTTGACCACTTGTGCAACATGTGGCCGAGCATTGTCATGTTGCAAAATAACTTTGTCGTGTCTATCGGCGTATTGCGGCCGTTTTTCTCGCAGTGCTCGGCTCAAACGCATCAATTGTCGTCGGTAGACATCCCCCGTAATCGTTTCATTCGGTTTCAGTAGCTCATAATACACAACACCCAGCTGGTCCCACCAGATACACAGCATAACCTTCAGGCCATGAATATTCTGCGCCGACGTCGATGTTGAAGCATGGCCAGGGTATCCATACGTTGCCCGACGTTTTGGATTGTCGTAATGGACCCACTTTTCATCGCCAGTCACAATTCGATGCAAAAAACCCTTTCTTTTGTGCCGTTGAAGCAGTTGTTCGCATGCCATAAAACGGCGTTCAACGTCTCTTGGCTTCAATTCATACGGCACCCAATGGCCTACCTTTCGGATCATTCCCATGGCTTTTAAACGTTTGGAAATGGTTGATTGATCAACTCCCAAAGTTTTTGCAACCTCTTCTTGCGTTTGAGCCGGATCTTGATCGAGCAATTCCTCCAATTCGGTATCCATGAACTTTGGCGGCGCACCCTCGCGTTCTTCGTCTTCCAAGCCAAAATCACCACTTTTAAAGCGTGCAAACCACTTCTGGCACGTTCGCTCAGATAGAGCATGCTCACCATAAACTTCCACCAAGATACGATGACTTTCGGCTGCTTTTTTCTTCATATTAAAATAATGAAGAAGAATTCCCCGCAAAAACACATTATTTGGCACGAAATTCGACATTTTCAAGTGTGGTAAAAATATTGTTGTTTACGCTTCAAATAAAAAACTTATACTGACGTTTGTGCCTTACGACAGTAGCTCTCCAATGAATGTTTGGAAATGTGGATCGATGGAATAATAATCAAGTTACGCCATCTGTTGTAAAACCGCACGAACTTATAAATAGACCTATTAGAAAAATCCGGCGATCTTCTCTACAGTTGAATCTGAATATTTGCTATGTCTTTCAAAATGGTAAGGTTTTTTTTTTTTAACAATTACTAGCATAGACAGAGTAAATTTCATATACTTGCTATCATTATAAAGGGTTTTCCAATTACAGGTGTTATTTAAATATATAAAAGGCTATCGAGAGATGATTAACGATTTTTTATGGCCGGAATTGGATGGTATTGATCTAGACAACGATTATTTTTAACAAGACGGCGCTACATGCCACACAAACAACGAAACCATTGATATTTTACGGAGAAAGTTTCTGGACCGTGTTATCTCTCGAAGAGGTGATCACAATTGGCCATCGAGATCTTGTGATTTAACACCTTGTGACTTTTTTCTTTGAGGCCACGTGAAAGAGAAGGTCTACGCCAAAAGCCAACAGTCCAGGTTCGATTCAAGATCTCAAAGATGGAGTTCGTGAGGCTATCGAGGATATTGTCATGAAAAGGATATTGTCCTGTAAGCGAGGTCGTGGTAGTCATTTGCCTGATGTTATTTTCCACTATTAACGGCATACCTTCCTCTTTATAATGAAATAAACATCCGATCATTTATATAAAAATAGCATTTTTCTTTGAATATCAAAATAACACCTCTTATTGGAAAACCCTTTACTATATGCATAAAGGCCCAGAGCTAATGCGTGCTCTTTTAATTTAACGCTCGCAAAGCGAATCGTACGCGTGGCAATAGAGTAAATGCGAGTCATTACGTGAGATGAACGCGTATGAAATCAACGCTGATGTCAATCACGAATAAAATTTTATATACAATATTAGTCATAAAAACAATTTTTTGTTTGCTATTTAGAAGTGTTTGTCCCAGCTTTAAGTATCATTCAGTATCAAATTTTAAAAGATTTTGCTTGATAAATAAGTTTCTTGATTCATGCGCTTTGAGCGCTGCTGTTTACTGCATTTGCGCTTCGTCGTATAATTCGTAGTTTTTGACCACAACAAAACCATGACATTACTGCCAGAAAATTTCAAATTTCATTATTTCCGCCCTGTGTCACCTTGCGTTGTTGATTCATGGATGTATAGCCATATCCATCTAGAACTCTCAGCTGTAGTCCGGAAGTTATAATTTAGGGTTGATAGAAAGTTCACGAGAGAATAAAGCTCTCCCAAGCCTTCCACCTAAATTGGATCTATCTGCGAACGAATTCACAGTAATCGATACTCAATTTTACAACTTGTTTAAAGAGCGGAGGATGATGGAATAGCCCAAAAGACCTTTGAATACGTCACAGCTGACACATTGGGTGCATAGAGTTTCCATGACAGCCATTATCAAACGGCCCCCATACGACGAATATGCATATGTTACCCACTGTATACAGGGAGGTAGGTAGGTGCAATAGTTAAAGTACCAGTCTGGCACTCCCCAAGTAGCACTAAAACCCTACAACAAGCTAGAGCTGTTGATGTAATGGAGCAGATTGATGGGATGTAGGTTGACGCACCGCCCAAGGCTGTCGAAGTAGAAAGCACCCACTGACCTTAATAGTCTAGCTGTCAAACAGAGAAAATGCTCAACAGTCTCCTTCTCTGAATGGTCCCCACCGCTTCTGCAATGGGGGTTAAATGGTAAAACTGGTTTTACCGCGAGTGTGCCGATCGTCCAATGACCGGTAAACACAGCTACGAGTTTTGAAATTGAATGGTGTGGAGTCCGCAGGACTTTCAGAGTCCTCCGTCTATTGTACTGGCGCTATAGGGTCTGCGAAATAGCACATGAAGAAATGGAGCTCCACCTTTTCTATGCTTTCCTGAGAAATAAGTTGTGCAATTCCCCTTTAACAACAGTGAGGGGGTTGCCGATGACCGGGTAGGAGGTCTCTGACACCAATTCAGTGCACTTCCTGGCAAGCTCATCATCAATTTCATTTCACTCTATGTTCCTATATCCTGGAACCCAGATCAGAGAAATGTTACCTCCACACCCATCTGGATCTGCACCATTCTTAAAAATATGCTTTTTTTATGAATTCCCATTCATAAAATGTGTTTAATTTAAAAATTAAGCCGAACTTGAAGCACCCTGCACTCTCCAACGCAGAGCGCTATAGCATTGGTCATACGGTTAATAATAGTTTTTGCGAATGCTCCAGAGTTGAAGATAGACAAATTCTATAAACATTTTTTGGAATGAGGCCAACATTGGTACACATATCGGATATAAAAGTAACCTTAGGGAGCGCCGTGGTTAGATAGCTGTTAGTTTCTTGTCATTTGCATTCAAGGCTACATTTCATAGTTAAATACTTTAGTTTTATATGCGTGTACATATGTATGTATGTATGTAGGTAGGTATGGTACATATATTTACGACTAGTAAGGAACAAGAGTTTTTTTGCCTCATAAGTACACTCTATGATGCTTAGTTTTTGTTTTTGTAGTAGAAAGTTCAAAAGTTTACAAGTAAAATGGAAAATTTTTATTTGATGTACGAGTATTTATTAAAATTCTTTTTTAATGTAATACATTTTTTTGCTACAATGCATTGGTGTTTGCAGGTACTTTCGGAGATTTGTAATTCGATATAATAATTTTTTCTTTTAAATTTTTCGGTTTGATTTCTACAAATGTGCATATTTTTTAGCAAAGTGGCAAAAACATACTTACTTTTTAATGGCAAAGAAGCACAAGTATACGAATGTAGATGCATAAAAGTATCTGATTTTTTACAATATCTCTTCAATTTTTCGCTTTTAATTGCTTTTTTTTGGTTTTGTTTTTTGCATAATTGAAATTTTCAGCAGCAATTATTGATGTAGTACACATCCGAGGGTATATATGTATGTATGTGTGTATTCATTATAGGGATGATTGTGTGCATCTATTACATTACTGATATATCGCTTAAGTATTAGGAAAAGTTTTCGTCAGCGTTCAATTTGATAATGTTTTTAGAAGGTCTTTATATGTCTGCATTAACAAGAATATGTGATTTCATAAACTCCATTATTCAACTTTTTACTTCGCTAAATCCTATTTAGTCAATGCCTAAAATTTCCCAAAACAAAAAGAAAAGAAAGAACTTCGCAACCGCTTTTGTGCGATATTAATTTTCAGCTCGAGCTTGGTTAGGCTTCCTTTACCGGTTAGCACTGACGAATAAATCTGGTGGTTTTATTGCATCTCACAAAAGTTGTAGATCTACATACCATCACTCACACGTTATTTGATACAGATACGGTTTTTTGGTATATTCCTATATTTCACAATATTTTGCGAACATGGAAAAACTGAGTATTTCATTTCTCAGCATAAAATACAAAACAAGTTACAGTGTAAAGTACCGTTATTACCGGCGCAAGTTTCAACAAACAAAATTGTATTTGTAGTAAGTGAGCTTGTAGAGGAGCTTCACATAAGGTCTGGTCAAATACTCATTTTTTAATAGGTCTATTTATAAGTTCGTGCGGTTTTACAACAGATGGCGTAACTTGATTATTATTCCATCGATCCACATTTCCAAACATTCATTGGAGAGCTACTGTCGTAAGGCACAAACGTCAGTATAAGTTTTTTATTTGAAGCGTAAACAACAATATTTTTACCACACTTGAAAATGTCGAATTTCGTGCCAAATAATGTGTTTTTGCGGGGAATTCTTCTTCATTATTTTAATATGAAGAAAAAAGCAGCCGAAAGTCATCGTATCTTGGTGGAAGTTTATGGTGAGCATGCTCTATCTGAGCGAACGTGCCAGAAGTGGTTTGCACGCTTTAAAAGTGGTGATTTTGGCTTGGAAGACGAAGAACGCGAGGGTGCGCCGCCAAAGTTCATGGATACCGAATTGGAGGAATTGCTCGATCAAGATCCGGCTCAAACGCAAGAAGAGGTTGCAAAAACTTTGGGAGTTGATCAATCAACCATTTCCAAACGTTTAAAAGCCATGGGAATGATCCGAAAGGTAGGCCATTGGGTGCCGTATGAATTGAAGCCAAGAGACGTTGAACGCCGTTTTATGGCATGCGAACAACTGCTTCAACGGCACAAAAGAAAGGGTTTTTTGCATCGAATTGTGACTGGCGATGAAAAGTGGGTCCATTACGACAATCCAAAACGTCGGGCAACGTATGGATACCCTGGCCATGCTTCAACATCGACGTCGGCGCAGAATATTCATGGCCTGAAGGTTATGCTGTGTATCTGGTGGGACCAGCTGGGTGTTGTGTATTATGAGCTACTGAAACCGAATGAAACGATTACGGGGGATGTCTACCGACGACAATTGATGCGTTTGAGCCGAGCACTGCGAGAAAAACGGCCGCAATACGCCGATAGACACGACAAAGTTATTTTGCAACATGACAATGCTCGCCCACATGTTGCACAAGTGGTCAAAACATACTTAGAAACGCTCAAATGGGATGTCCTACCCCACCCGCTGTATAGTCCAGACCTTGCGCCATCCGATTACTATCTCTTCCGATCGATGCAACATGGCCTGGCTGACCAGCACTTCCGTAATTACGATGAAGTCAAAAAATGGATCGATTCATGGATTGCGGCAAAACCGACCGAATTTTTCACAAAGGGAATCCGTGAATTGCCAGAAAGATGGGAAAAAGTAGTAGTAAGCGATGGACAATATTTTGAATATTAAATTTGTAACCATTTTACGTCAATAAAGTTTCAAATTTCGAAAAAAACCCGCACGAACTTATTCATAGTCCTATTATAAATATTTTTTAGGAATTTTTTAAGAAAACAATATACGATCGTTTTGATTTTATAGTATGTGAGCGTCAATACACCGCTGGTAGCGGTCCTTCCACTGCAGGAAACATATTTTAAACTCATTCGCCGGAATCGCGTTCAATTCGGCTGTCACAGTTTTTTGGATCGCCTCGATGGAGTCGAAGCCTCCCCATCAGCTTTCACGATTTCCCGCACATTGTAATAAGTTAAATTTAACTCTTCACTGATCTCACGTAGACTAGCATGACGGTCAATGCTCAAAAATTCACGAACCCGGTGCACATCTTCGTCTGTTTGCGTCGTCGAAGGCCTTCCAGATCGCTGTTCGTCTTCGACGTCCTCCCGGCCTTCCTTGAACGACTTGTGCCACCGTTTTACCTGGGCACTGGACAGAGATTGGTCCCCGTAAGCCTCCTTGAGTAGCCCAATGGTTTCGGTACTCGTTTTGTTTAGCTTTACGCAAATTTTGATCGAGTAACGTTGCTCTAACGATCACTGCATTTTCGACACTGCAAAATCCTAACACACTTTTAAAACAGCTTTCTCGCGCGGAGCGATGTTGACTGCACCGCTGTTGCCAGCGAGCTGGGACCGGTTTCTAGTGGAAGGGGAAGGTACAACGATCATTTTCCCCCACCAGCCGATTCGGTTGATCGCTTCGCAGACGCTCCGCGCGGGAAGTCTCATTACTTTTCAATCAAACCCTGTATAACTGTCCCCACACTGTTGAAACTCGTGCACAATCACCGGTTTTGAACATCATCGAAAATTTGTGGTCGGTTTTGAAGACAAATACAAGAAAATATGACATCCACAATAGATCTGATCTTAAAAAGGCGGTACTTGAAGAGTGGAACTAAATTAGTCCAGAATACACAAAAAACAAAAAAAATGGTTGACTCCATGCCACGTAGACTTCAAGCTGTAATTGATAATAAAGGATACCAAACAAAGTAGCTTACAAAAGTGCCTTAAAATTTAAAAAATTACACAGAAATATTGGATTGGAGAATAAATCCATAGCGTTTTTATTTTTTCTTTTATTTTACAACGATTTGTTTCCTGTTTGTATTTGTTTCCTCCTTCTGCTCTACAAAACTATATATGTTAATTGTATTTTTGAGCTACTTAATTTTTTATTAGTTTTGAGGCTTAATGGTGGAATACCCAGGAGGTAAAAATCAATATTTTCGACACTTGCTTTTCTTTGCTACGTTAGGCGAGTCTACAGCACGGAAATCGTTTCCAAAGTTCAAAAATGGCGCTTTTGACGTTGATAACACGTCGCGCAACGGAAGGCATTCTGAGTTCGATGAAGACTGCCTCAAATCACTTTTGAAGGAGAATGGCCGCCAAACCAGTGGTGAATTAGCGAAAAAGATTAACTGGTAGTATAAAACGATTCCCAATCACCTTCAATTAATGGGATTTTCCGAAAAAGTGGGAGCTTGGGTGCCGCACGAGCTCCACGAAAAAAACAAAGAAAGTTGTCTTCAAATTGCTTCTCAGCATCTCGCCCACCATCGAGTAACACGCGGTTATAAACAGCGCCTTTTGTACCAAATCATTACGGAATATGAGAAATATGCCTATACATCAACATGAAGCAAAAAAAAAAAAGATACGCCAAAACCGACAATCAAGCCGGATCTTCATGCAAAGATGTGTGATGGGACTGGGAGGGCATGGTGCACTGGGAAATGCTCAAAAAAATGTCACGCTCAACCAAGAGCTCTACATTGCCCAGATACACCACGCGAATGAGGATCTTTGACTCAAAAAACCTGATCGACACGGTCGAACCCTACTCCTTCAAGACAACACCAGGCCCCATGTTGCACAAGTTGTCGAAGCCGCACTCCAAAAGCTCGAATGGGAAGTTCTTTACCATCTTTTACGCTCCCTGTCAAACCATATGAAGGGCGTTACCTTCGATAACAAAGAAGTCCTTGAAAACTGGTTCAGCAACTTCTTTGACACCAGACCAGGCGATTTTTGGTGGAACTGCATCAACAAATTGGTCGAGAGGTGGGAAGAGGTTGTAAACAGTAACGTTGAATTATAATTATTGTTTTTTGTAAAAGCGCTACAAAATCATTCCCCAACCTAATAATTTCAAGGCCCACTCGATATACAATACAGTTTTATGCGATGGAGAGATTCGAATATTTACGAATACTTTGAAATAAAGAGATGCCTGCTTCCAGCTGAGTATTTGTTTGAAGTTTATACTGAAAGTTCGGCGACTATTTGCTAACCTGCCCATGTGATTATGAAGAATTCGGCTTTGAACTTGACAAAAAATATTTAGGTGGATTTAGAGCAAATTACGAAGTTTTTTTCTATGCCCAAGAGAGATATCTTGGCGATAAAAAATATGTCTTTTCTCACCACGCTATAAAAATTTAGAGTATTTTTACTGATTTCTACAAGGCGTATAAAACTTGTTAGCGGGTTGCAGTATTTTGAAACGTATTTCAGCGCTAAGTTATATAAAGTTTTATTAACAATATTTTTGTTTCACGATTTATTTGACGAGTAGGTAAATGCATCTGAGAATTGCGCTTGGGTAGAATGCACATTAGGATGATCATTATCTCGGGACATCGTAAAGCTATCAAAAAACAAAAAAAAACTACTAATATAGGAGTTCTGACTAAAGCCTCAAGTTTCAAAAATGAATTTTGGGGACATTTTTTTGTGTAATTATATCTTGATTTGTAAGTTGTACGTATAATGGAATTTCCATCACTTTTGGTAGATGGCTGTATTGATCGATATCTCGTAAAGTTTCGATCAAACCATTTAAAGTTTATGCTTGTTGACGTTGTGACACTTCACACTAAAAAAAAATTGGGTTGCTGTTCGTTCTTTGTTCCATTCAATTGTCAGTTACAGGGTGTTCACAAAGGAAGTCAACAAAGAGAAAATTCGGTACATTTTTCAGGCTTTCTTTGTAGAAAGGCGAAAATTCAAGCCAGACCACTGAAATTGTGAATGGTATTTATGGTGCCGATACTGAAAGAACTAATTACGTGCAATTTTGGTTCCGTCGATTCCGTTCAGGTATTTCTGATGGTAAAGAAAATGTCGACAATGTCGATAAATTGACAGAAATAATCGAAGTAGATCGGAATGATAGTAATCGTAGCATCGGCCAGAAGCTAAAGTTTTAAACTGTGTGCCCAAATATTTAAATTTTTAAATAATGGATTTATTTTTCCCCAACCTGATATTTAAATACTCACGATGTACAGAATGCAGAGATGTGGCCAACATCAGACCGTTAACAGACCTCCGACCTTCGTGTCTTTGAAAGAATCAGCTGATTTACTGATGTAAGCGGGGTTATGAAGGATTGATATACGAAAAAAAAATCAACACAGCCATGTTACTTCGTTGCAATCTGAACAACGACCGATGGAACGAGTGTGGGAATACGTGTGAAATGAGCGGGCAGAACTATGCTGCCGAGTCCCCGGTGATGTGACATCCGAAGCTACTTTCACAATTTTTCTACGGATAACCAAATCTGGGAATCTAGCTTCCTTGCAAATACTTACAGTGAATTAGTGAAAAATACCGCCTTAACTCATTAAATTGTGCAAAATTTAAAGTTTTCAAACTTTAGACTCAAGTCAGTACCTCCAAATCTCATCCGATTGGCTTGATATTTCTACTTAGTAGTTTCTTGGGTAAACTTACATTTCTAAGGAGTACCCCGAACAATATTAACAATTTCAAAAATGGCGATCACCCTAATGTGCATACATGGTTATTGGTATTTATTTATAAGTATGTATATGTATGAGTAAATATCTTTGGAATTAAGCAAACGGGTATTTTTATTATACTTCTTTATATGAAAAGTCATAAAAAGTTTATTGATTGCAAAGAAAAGTTTTTCGCAAATAAAAAGTAACTATGAGACATAACCTCAAATAAAATTATGTCTTTTCTGGTGCTATTTAAAAAACATGAAAAATATGTACATGTATATGTATTTGTTGTTTTAAATTAACTTGTTGTTGTAATGTGTGTACCTTATTTTTACTGCTTGTACTCGCGGCTTAAAAAAGTAATGAATTCATATATGCATATGTGTGCTGGTAAATACTTGTATGTATGTATATGTACATATGTATACGTGATGTTTTACAAGCCTTTAAATCAATCCCTGAGCATATTTTGGCAAATTGATTTTTTTTATTATTTTTTTATGCAAATTATATAATATAGGTATGTACAATATTGAATGAGCTGTGGTAGGTTTAGTGCTATACTTTTTTTCATTGAATTTTTAATAATTATTTAATTAAAAAGTGTGTATGTACCCGCGCGGTCTCGTAATTTTTTGCTTAAATGTGAAATTCAAAATTTTGTAATGCCTTCTTATTTCATGTTGTTTTTATAATTTATTTATTTATTTAGTTATTTAAAAAAAAATTTATAGCTGTAATTTTAGAAATGTGATGTGGTTGAAAGCTGTTTAGAAGATAAAAAATGTGCTCATAATACTTAAAATAAATTTTGGAAAAATAAGTAACCATTAACTCAATGCGAGCTGTCATAATGATCAGATGATTCGTAAATGGGAAGGGGAAACAGAGATGTTAACCATATTTAACAACATATTTTTGAATCATGAAGTTCACTAGAAGCTGAAAAATATTGCGAATTTTTCTTTTAATAGCCAAAATGTACAAGATAAATCAAAAGGGTACAGACAGACAACAGACATCTACATTTTTACTGTTATGGCTGCGCTCGCCGATTATTCAGCAGTTTTCCATTTAAATATATTTGGGGCAGGTAACAGCTGCACTAATTACCTCATTATTTGTAACAACCAAGCATTCCTTTAGGGGTTTTCCAGTGTGGCTAGCCTGTATTTTAAAAAGTTTCAATCCTTTGTTGTTTTCGCATTATCACTCGTCTACCTGCGAAAATTCCTACAATTGAATAATTTTGCAAGTAGAGCTCTGGCCCATTTTCCGCTCTTTACTACCACTCCAACTACACAGGCCACTTACAATTTTTTTTACTACTGCTCTACTAGCAGTAACGAAATGTCTTTATCTTCGTCTTCGGCACTGTCGGCAACACTGTGCAACACAAATGAAGCTAAACCAAATCAAATTAAACGAAAGATGGGGATGTTCAACTCCTTAAGCTAAAAGCGCTGCAAATATTTAGAACATTGAGCTATTTGAAACTTTGCCGTACTTCAATAACTTCAAGCAAAGGGGCGATTAAATCTCATTTCATATATTTCAGTATTCAGTTCTATTCATTTTTGACAGTTGTCGAACCCAGCCAGCATTGGACCTGCACTTTGGTTAGAGAGCTGCAATCGATGCTTTCGTTATTTTCATAAAATTCAAAATTGAGGAAAAACATTCAAGAAACTGGTTCTGTCGAGGATAGACTGATAGACCAAAAACTTGGTGTTCCTTTGAGAATATTGCTGCTGTAGCGCAAAGTGTTGCTGAACAACCTTCAACATCGATATCTGGACGTTCTCTACAATTAGGTATTCATGCAGCGAGAGCGACTGTTTGGCAGATTTAACCTGTGGACGTGTTTATGATGGATATTTAAATGATATCATATTTTTTATGTAATTGTTAAGAGCCGAATTTAGCCGAAAGTATTAATTGTGTCTTTTCCTCAATTATTTGCTTGGTAGAGGACTGTAGTGGTCGATATCTCGTAAAGCATCGATCAAACAATTTAAAGTTTATGCTCGTTGTCAAGGTGACATTTCACACTAAACAAATTCTTTTACTGTTTTTTGGTTATTCCATTCAGTTGTGGGTTAAAGGGTGTTAATAATGGAAGTCAACAAAGAGAAAATGCGTTACATTTTACAGTTTTTCTTTGATAAAGCCGAAAATACAAGCCAGGCCGCTAAAATTGTGAATTGTGTTTATGGTGCCGATACTACAACAACTAATTGCGTGGTTTCGTCGATTCCGTTCAGGCATTTTTGATGTTAAAGAAAATGTCCATAATGTCGATAAAATCACTGAAAGAGTCTAAGTTGATCGACTAGTAGTCGTAACATCGCCTAGTAGCTAAAGACTGATCATAAAATAGTTTTAAGGGGGTATTCTAGTGTAGAAAAATCGACTTTTTTTTTGCATATTTTCAAAGTTTACACATTTGGGAATATGCCATTAAGAGGATTTTCTAAAATTCTTATTATTTCGTGAGTTATAGCCTTTTTGGTGGCATGGCATCGGTTCCGATCCGTCTTGTCCGAAAACTTTAAACGTGTTTTTCTCGAAACAACATTTCTCAAAACGTTTAAGGGGACAGATACCTGAAAAATGTCGAAAAAATTTGTTGTTTCATATTTTTGTTTTGGGTCATTAGAAAGCTTGCACTCGTGACAAGTTTATCCCGCCATTTTTTTTGGACCCACAACAGCTTATAAAATTTTCAGTTTTTAATATTTTTACTTTGTTTACGTATTGTCAAAAGATTAATAAATGTCTGGTAAAAAAAATGGATGGTAAAAATGTGTCTCGATTTTTATTTATAACACCCGCAAAAACACCTCAAATTCATTCTTCTGCACTAGAATGCCCCCTTAAATCATTTGCGCAAAAATTTTACAAAAAATTAATGTTTTTCGTTTTGCTCAAACTAATATACTATTTTAAACCAACATCTAGGCGCGTGTTTTGAAGAACACTTTATAAAAAGAATCACGCGTTCGTTATTTGGGTGATAGAAGCGAATGATGCGGCTACATTTTGAAAGTTGAAAAATAAGAACAATCCTAATGTACGTATTTTATTTGAACAAATAATCCAATAAAAAATGGTAACAAATAATGTAAAACTCAGGGTGTTGGTTTAGTACTATTATTATCATTATTATTATTAATATTCTTTTATTTTATTTTATAATTTGTAAATAAACCAAATATTACGTAAAAAGCACACAAATCAGTAAAACACTAAATTCATATACTAAAAAATACAAATAAAAAAATAAGAATTGCCGGCCACTCATGGCTTATTGCCATTTATGACGTTCGGAGAATAAAAAAACATAAATCATTTTAAATATTTTGGTTAATTTTCTACACTCTTATCTTCAATTGTTGAAAGATAATAACAAAATTGATTGTTCTTTAGTTCAGTTTGTGTTTTGTTTAGCACAGTGACTGACAAAAATATACGGTTGGATGGCATTTCGCTGCGCAACGTATTTGCAAATCGACAAATCATGCGATGTAATAAATTTGCTCATAAGTAAATATGTATGCACGTGCATGTTTGTATTTGCAAATAAAAAAATCGGTTTAACTACTCGTTGGCGCTTAACAAAACATCAGCACTTAGGCATGTGTGAATGTATGTCCATCCATATATATGTAGGTATTTCTGTAGGCTGTTATTGTTGCTTATTTTGTTATTAAATGGTTTTTGCAAAAATATAATTGATTTTATTCTACTGCCACTGCTGACATTGATATTTATGATGTTTATTTTTTATCAATACAAAATTTGGTATATGTTTTAATTAACAAATGTACATACATATATTTATGCAATTATAAAAATAACCGTAATAACATTAACAATTACTGCGAATATACAATACAATACAATACAATGTATATATGTAATAATTTAAGTCAAATATATATGTATGTATTTAGTACGAGCACATCTATCCTTATAGGTAAATATGAATGTGTATGTTTGCCATTGTATGTATGTACATGCGTGAGTAAATTTTTTATTGTAAATAAGTGCAATTATTGCTAGATCAATTTTTAAATCGTTCCTAATCGACCGAATTGTTCTAATTAACTATTCTCATCATAAGAACATTTTGGTTTGTTTTAGTTTTTGCTGTACTGTTTTCAATATTTAATATTGTATATATATAATATATTTGTTTTTGGATTTACAATATCAGCTTATACTTTTTTTTTTTAGCTGCGCTACATAACTACTGTACGTTTTTCAGTTACTAATTAAAATTTTGTTGTTGGGTTTTCACTTTTGAATATCTAGGCATGCTAATCATTTATTTTTCTCGCACAAAATAACAATTTTTATAACAATACTCTCGCTTCATCACTGCAATAAAATTACATCTTACTCGTTTTATTAATAATTATAATTATGATTTTATTTCATTTCATTTATATACGTGTGTGTGTGTGTGTGTTATATATGTATGTATGTACTGCATGTAATATGCCTTCATTAATCTATTTGTATAAGTACTATGTAATATAATTTCATTGACAAAACGTAAGTATGTATATGTAATTAAGTATGCACTGTGTGTGTGTGTGGAATCAGCATGTACTTATGTACATATGTATGTGGGTTCACACCTGTGTGTGTCAGTAGGTACAACATTCAGCGTTTTGTCGGATTGTTAGTCACAGAATTTCTTATTTTACAATTTTGTATGTATGTATGTGTATTTATACGAAACTACGCGCTTATTGTTGTTGCTGCTATGCTTTTAGGCTGGAACATGAAATCAACTAAATAGCCACAATCGATATCTATGATGTAGTCGGAATAGGCGTAAAGTAATGCAGGCCATTGATCTGGAAGTAAGGAAAAAATATATGGATTAAAGGGTTACGGGTAGTCAAAATTTTCAAAAAATTATTTTTTATTGCATTTTATTAAAGTATAATATATTTTATTAAAGTATATTTTATTAAAGTATAAAATATTGTGTGAAAATTTGAAATGAATCCGATAAATACTTTTCGAGTTATTCAACAATTAACAAAGGGCGCTCGGACGCTTCGATCGATTTTCTTTTAACAATTAATTGTCGGGTTTTTTCTCGAAAATCGAAAAAAAATTTCTTGAGGCTGCCATATTGTTAATTTTGAAAAAAAGCTTTGATCGGGAACAAGATATATTTATAATAATAAAACTAATTTCTCTTCTGGAGAAACGGGTTCCACCCGAACAGCAATAACTTTTACAATTATTAATTTTTTTTTTTTAATTTTGCTAAAGTCAAGTCGAAACATGATGAAACGAAACATTAATGCTATGTTTTTATTTTTGTAAAATAAAGCAATTGACTATCAAAAAAAAAACAAAAAAAAAATCAAACTATTGAAAATCATCTTTGTTTCGAGCCTGCCACTAACGCTAACCTCTTAAGGGAATTGTTGAAAAGTACTCTCTCCAAAAACCAAAAAAATAACAAAGTATAAGTTATATAAGTTGGCGGCCGCCGTAGCCAAATGGGTTGCTACCATTCGGAATTCATAGAGAGAAAGCAGGTTCGAAACTCGGTGAAACACCAAAATGAAGAAAAACATTTTTTTAATAGCGGTCGCCCCTCGGCAGGCAATGGCAAAGCTCCGAGTGTATTTCTGTCATGAAGAAGCTCCTCATAAAAATATCTGCCGTTCTTGAAACTGTAGGCCCCTTCATTTGTGGAACAACATCAATACGCACACCACAAATAGGAGGAGGAGCTCGGCCAAACACCCAAAACGGGTGTACGCTCCAATTATATACCTATATATACATATATAAGTTACATCGGCAGAGATGTGATGGATAGTTCATAAAAAACTTCTAATTGGCGCCTATTTAAGATTATATATTTTAATTGTGTTCACCTTGGGTTTATTTTTGCTTTAATGGTACTATGCCCCAACTTTATTCGTTAACCTCGAAAACAGAACTGAACTAAACTAACTTAGCTTCTATCCTAAAGCAGTTCCCTGGTTGCGGTTGTCGCCCTGCGTTCGCTGGCACTCCATTGGGCTGTATTTGTGTGTTTGTGTATGAATATTGTATGTCTTGGCGATAGTTGTCCAAAGGTCACGTTGGGAGTCCGATAGCAAAACTGCTGACAGCCGCCGATGGATGTGATGTGTTAACTTATACATATATACAGACTCCTTAAACAATTTTAATCTTTCGATATTAACAAATATTTCATTGAAAATAGTGTAGTTCACAAATCACTGCGCTGGTAAAAATTACATTTACTCTAAATAGCAGCAAAACACATTTTGCTACTAACCAAATCTACCAGACCTGATGTCCTGATTCCGGAATATCATTAATATCAATTAGATCATCTTTGAATTTACAGGGTGCGCCATCTTTTATGTTTGTGATTGCTAATGTGTGATATTGTATTCAAAAAATAGTTTTAATAAATTGTAAATAACCAAACCAAATAGAAATACCTCCCTTATACAAATCAGTTTTTTTTCAATGTTATTCAATGTTTTTATACCGACATAAAAGATGGCGCACCCTGTATTAAATTTGATTTTCATTTAACATGATTTAATTTAATTTTATCTTAATTCATATATAAAATATTATATTATTTTATTATTTCGTTCCATTTTTTGCATGATTTGTAGGATTTATAGAATTTTTTATTTTAAATTTACTTACTTTTTTATTTCATTACATTTTATTCTATATAAAATATATTTTTTTAAATTTAATTTATTTTATTATTTCATTAAATTTTTTGTAGGACTTATAGGAAGTTTTTATTTTAAATTTCTTTCTTTCTTTATTTCGTTTTATTTTAGTTTTGTTTCGTTTTATATAATTTAAATTTTTTTAACATCTCTCTATTTTTTATATGATTTGTAACTATTTTAATTTAATTAAGTTTCGGTTTGATTTGATTTGTAGCTATTTTAATTTAATTAAATTAGGTTTGGTAAAATTTATTTTAGTTTTGTATATACATATATATTTATTTTAGGTAATTTATTGTATTATTTTTTTATTTCACTCCATGGTTTTTGTCCGACCTGTAGGCTTTTCTATTTTAAATTAATTTGGTTGTTTAATTTAATAATTTTTCTACTAATTTTATTTCAGGTATTTTTTTTCTTTTATACCATTTTTTATTGATTTATTCTATTTTAAGTTCATTAAGTTGTTAAGTTAAAAAAATGTATTTATATTGTATATTTTTATTTTTTTATTTATTTTATTTTTTTTTTTATATGTGATTGAATTTTTTTTAATTTCCCTCTATTTTTATATAACATGTAGAGTTTTTTGCTTAAAATAAATTAAGTGATATAATTTAATTAATGTTTTTTTTTTCATTTTATATGATTTTATGTATTTCTTTCCAATTTTTATTGATTTATTTTATTTTAAGCTTATTAAGTTGTTAAATTAAAAAAGTTTTATGTTTTTGTATATGATTAATTTTTTTTCTATCAAATTAATTTGTTATGTTAATTTCTCTCTATTTTTTATATGACTTGTAAGGTTTTCTATTTAAAAGAATTTAGTTGTTCAATTTTTTAAAATTTGGCTTAATTTGATTTTACTTTACATATATATATCGCTATAGTTTATATCTGTCTATTATCTTTCGGTAGTGCACAGATTCGAATCTCCGAGTATGAAACACAAAATGATAGAAAATGTTTTTTTCTAATAGCGGTCGCCTCTCGGCAGGCAATGGCAAGCCTCCAAGTGTATTTCTGTCATAGGACGAGGAGCTCGACCCAACCCCCAATAAAGGGTGTAAGCGCCAATTATATTATATATCTATCTATATATATATGTATATATACATATGTATAATTTATATCATTCACACAAGAATACAAAAGGTGGCGCCCATCTCGTAGCGCTATTTCGCTCTCAGGGAATTTGATAGGGTCGATGTGTGAGCAACGTCCGTGCGATTTATTCGTGGTTTGTTTCTGTTATTTCTTCTCATTCCTGCTTTTTTGCACTTATTTCCACACATCTCTCACGCAACTGCACAAGTGTGATGTGATGAGCACAATCTAGTATTCTATAATTCTTGTTATTTACCAATAAGAGTTTTCAGTGCTTCAAAAACAGCTTTACTACGGTGGAAAAAATGAGGGGTGGTGATTTTCGCTCACCGCTGTCCAGCTCTCAGTGAATTTGGTGATTTGCTGACGTAACCATATTATATTTTTATTAATTTTATTGTTGTATTGTTTTTCTTTATTATTGTTATTCAGCAACGAATTTCCCCTACCACGTCGTTCTCTTTCCTGATTATTTATTATTACGTCACAGGTAAAATTACTCTCACGTTACTATGTTTATCAATTATGAACCTCTTCATATGCTATTCTCAAATTGTTGTAACCTCTTCCTTGGTATATGACATGTTTATGTAGCGTGAACTTAATTGCAGCAAAAAAATGCAAACCAAGGAAAAGCTGGGATTTTAATGTTTGCTCTACTTACCGTCATATCGTATTCGGTGATATATGCGGGTATCTCTAATTGATCCTTGGAAATGGCGGAGTATAAATGCTCGACACCGGGAAGTGAGTGCACCTTGGCCTTAATGGCGGGCGCCATGAATGTTGTGAACCACCAGGTCATCATCTGTTAAAAATAATGGTTAGTAAACTTATGTATAAGAACAAGCAATATTTGAGTGTTGTTAATAACTAACCTTTGTCCAGAATGTTGGATGTACAATATAGAAGGCCTTTAGGTTTTTCTTATACCTTAAATAGAGAAAAATAAAAGTTTTCTTAGAAAGAATAAAATTAAACATACATTTTCTTTAATTATTTTATACCCAATAGTAATTTTTAGGGACTGTTAGCTTTTTCAAAACATGACATTCACATGGAGCCTTTCTGTGGAGCTGTTAAGAAAATTAGAGGAATTTCACTTTGCCGTCGACAGGTGTACGCCATGAAATGAAAGGGTCAAAAAATGTATAACTACTGTTACTCAAGCTCCGCGACTCTCTGAGCGACTACTGAAGCCCAGTCGGGAAGCCAGGGAGCTGTTACTGGTTCCTCGATAGCACACTGCAAGTTAATGGTGCCTGATATGTGGATCAGTGCTTCGGAAATTGAATAGCATTGCTAGTAATAGCGAAATATAGGAATTTCTCATAGGGTTGAGGCAATGTTTACAGGCTGCAGAGGTGCCGGAAAATGGCCATTAAAATCGGCAATTTGATCCCGTTACACTTTTTCTTGTCACAGGAGTTGCAAATCCAAGTAAATTAGCTGCAATCGGTACGACTGATGCTCTCAAAGCCAACATAACCAAGGCCATTGCTCAAATTCAGCTATGTTGCCAACAAATCTCAGAAAGGTAAACAAAAATCAGCTGTTTGAGTTAGCTCTATTGCGGTGGCACCTTAACAGAGCTTTTAACTGTATGTTAAGCGTACGGTGAAAATAGGCTATTATGTAATAGCTGTGCGAAGCATTATCAAGTTTTAACTATTTAAATATTATTTATTTAATATTATTATTTAAATTAAATAAAAAAGATTTTTGGTTATGGTTTTATTAAAGTATAGTGCATTCTAAATAAAAACCATATAAATCATAGCTTCAAAAATGTAACAAATACATTAAAAATATTTGCAACTTTTTATTCAGATATTATTTTTTATTATTATTATTTTTTAATTTGCAACTTTTTATTCAGAGGCAGGCTTATAAGTGCAAGTTGGAAGTATGATACTTGAGCGGGTATTTTTGACATTTTTTTTCGCTGAGGTGATGCGTATTTTTTCTATATAAAATACTTTCGAATACTGCTTTATATGAAGAAAATTAAATTTTTTTAAATCAACAGGAGTTTTGAGGGAATAAAAAAAAATCAGCTGTTCTATTGCGATGGAGCCTTAACAGAGCTTATACCTGTATTTCTAGCCTATGGTGAAAATAGGCTATTATGTAATAGGAGTGCGATGCACTTCAAGTTTTAACTACATATTTTTTGCTATTTAATTTTTGTATATAGTTTTATAAAACTACAGTAAATAAAAACCCTATAAACTCCAAACTGAATTCGCTCAAAAGTTGCATTACTTAAAAAAACAAAAATTTCACTGAGGGATGAGCATTTTCTTCTATGTAAAATATTTCCGAACATGAGCTTTTATTACATGAAAAAAAATTATCAACGTCGATGCAAAAAATTTAATAAAAACAATGGAAGTTTTGAGCGACTTTGAATGGCTTATAAAACTGCATATTTTTAAATCTTTTAATTTTTTCGACTTTGAGCGAAATTAAATGGGTTATAAAACTGCATATTTTTAAATCTTTTAATTTTTGTAAATTTTCTGCAATTTTTTCTTAAATTTTGTGTATGGTTCTTGTTGTAGATCGCACTTAAAGCTTCGTAATTCGTCGTGCTGATATTATTTTGAACACAGGTGCATGTTGAAAATTATTTAAATTTATTTGAATTTTTTATCATTGCACTCACTTGTATGGTAATATGCTGTAAACTTCACGCAACCAGTGAAGTGATGGATAATTATTTGTTGAAGTCAAAGTATGGAAGTACGCAATTACATAGTCCCCTTTAACGATGGGATCCAAAAGTTTAATCAAATATAAAAGTGCCTGCGAAAAAAGAAGAAGATTTGAATAAAAATATTGGGCAGATATTTAAGGGAATTTGTGCGCCATTCGCACTTGAATTACCTTCTCCAGGTCGATGTTGTGTGCTGGGAACCATTTACCGCAAAATACGATCACTGGTCGGCCCAAGCGATCGACACCGCTTTGATACAGGCACCCAATGCCGGAGACTTCTGTAAGATCCTCGATTTGAGCACGATGCAAAAGACGTTCATATCTGCAAAGAGAAGAAAGGGAGATAAGGGAAATGAGATTTTAGTTAAATTTGAAGTCGCCAATAAGTAGGTATTAAAGCTAATTAACTTTAATTTAATTTTTCACATGGACGTATTTAGATACAAATGTCTTTATATAATTCGCGTTTGTATTAAAAAATTTGCTTCTCTAGAATTTTCATAATAAACTGTCAACATTTAAGAACAAGAGAAATGAAACAAATTGAAAATTATATACACAGGCATGTTTGTATGCAACTTAATTATTTGCAACAGTTAGACATTTGTAAACACATTCATAAATAATGCCATGTATACACTGCACATCATGCATGTATGTAAATACATACAATGCAAATAAGTAAACTACTAACAAAAGCTGGACTAAGTTGTTCAATTGCTGGAAAAATAACTTTGAATTAAACTTTGACTACACGTACCCATACAGACATATGTACGTGTAAATGTGTGCTAAACACATAGAAATGAAAATGAAGTGCCAGTTACGAATTTCGCAGATGAATGTAAATACCAAGCTTCACAACCATTTGAAAGCCGATACTAATCAAATTAGGAAGTAATTTGTGGCAATGTTGAAAATAAAGCAAAAATTAAAAAAGTAAAATGAATCAGCAGTAAGAAATACAAAAAAATAATCGGAAAGAGGAAAACATATCAAAGTTTTGTGTCAGTAGGCCGTTCGTTCACAGTCTATTAGCATATACAGTTGCAGTTAGCGTTAATAATATTTATTTCCACTTTTGAAATATGAAATTTGTTTAACACACTCAGAAATAATGTGGAAATTTTTAAACACATCTCGACGAATTTGGCATTTGAGCCACCCTGTAAAATTATACTGCAGAATATTTAGAACAACGCGCACTTAGAGCTCCCACACACTGCAGACTTTATCGGCAAACTATTAAGTGAGCCTCCCTTAAATACATGAAGATGTATGGAGGAGCACACCGTGAACGAATTAAAAAAGTCGTTGACTAAATTGGATATGAAAATTGGATGTGCAGCGCGATTGCGTTCAAACAAAAAAGTCTGCTAACTATGAGGCTGACCGCTTGATCAGCAAGTCACTCCTCTGCACATATTGCAGGCTTCTTAGTGGGCAAACTTTTCGTTATTCTGGTGAATTTACAGTTATTTGTTCATATACACATAGAAAATCTACGAATATTGTTCCGAATGTACGATATTTTTTTGTATGAAGAAAATGCGTATCACCGCCAGGGGAAAAATGATTAAAAATAAAAATTAATAAGCTATAAAACTGCATACCAAAAATCTTAAAAAACCGTGAAATTGTGATGAGAAGTTTGTGAAATGTTTCTGATTTTTGTTAGACAATGAGCTGTAACAATAAAAAAAATTGTCAAACTTGGTGAAAATATTGATGCGCTAAAATTTTGTCGCAGAAAGTATGTGTGTGGCAAGCACGATACCCTCACGGCTATCAATTTACTTAAAACGGAAACTGAAGAATCTAAAATCTTCCACTTCTTAAGTTAAGTTAAATTTTAACTTATAGCCACACAGCGTTCCATATGCATGAGCAAAATATTTAGTTAAATTAGGTTACATAAATTTAATCCAGAGTTTTGAGTGCTAAAGGTTAAGATGGTCCTGTTGCTTGACGTAAACCTTTAAAGAAATTAAGGAATCCGCAAGCTAGCTTAAGAATCGCACAATTTTTTGTTCTAACCAAGTTTTTTGTGATCGTTGCATTACTTGCCACTGATAGTAAATATTACAATAAAATGTTTTGTGATTAGATGGCTAAGCAAAAGTATATTGCAAACTGAGTGGATAGCTCTGGCGGCAGAATTTTAAACCTGCCATTAATTAACGTTAACGTTTACGTCCCTGAACATGACGCCCGAGTAGATCGTTTTAATCTGGAATGGGCACTGAAGCACTGCAACACATTGGATAACCAGAAACCAAACGGTTTGGTTTAAGAAGCGGATAAGAGAAAATTAATATGTCACACTAAATAAGAAACTGAAATAGGAAAGGAAATAGAGACTATCTTCAACTTTATCTATCTATAACACAAATAACGCTCTCTCTCTCGCAGCAAAAAAGGTTGAAGATGAAGAGTTGACAGCCCTAGTATATGAAAATCAATGCCATAATGAGTATGAATATTGGAAGTTCTTTATACACCACCGCTTAAAGGATAAAAAGCTCAACTGTGGTTAATCATTAAAAGTAGTTTAAGTTGATAACCCGAATCGTTAGGTAGGCGTAGCCAATCATCAACACTGACGTATGTATATTCCAAGTTTTAAGCTAAAGCTCTTTTCAATTTTTATACTACTCAAATGCTTTCGGGGCACTTGTGTTTCCAGAAATACCTGTTCAAAATAGGGAAATGCGAACACTCCACATGTAAAAACGGTGACGCAGCCGAAGATAACGCTGAACATACCTTTTCCCAATGCATGCAATGGGAATAAGAAAGTTGAACGTTGGAGAATGAAGTCGCAAGGTGGCACAATGTTAATAATTTAATGGTTTTTGAATACCTTATTTCCTAAATAAAAACAAAAAATATATTTTGAGTGATGGAAATCTTTATTTGGGCCTTCAGCACTCTGTTGTTTGTCTGTTTATATGCTGCAGCTGCAAGCAAAAATTATGCCATTGGGGGATTCATTTTGCGCCACCTTGTATAACTGTATGTCGTAAATCTGTGAAAGAAACGGCTAAGTATTTCAGTATTAATATTAATTTGGCTACGAAGCCACAGACACATTGAGTGGAAGGGATGGGCTTGGCGGACAAGATACGACCACAGAATCCTTGCGAATAAGAACTCGATTGACGCGATTAAGAATTAAATTAAAAACAGACAAATTCTCATAGCAAATCAGGAATTGGAGGGCGTTTATATTGTAAACGTAAGAACCTCATGGCTTATTTTTACGACATTTATGTACATACATATGTATGTACGCACGCATGTAAGTTCACAATAATAACAACACGAATTATTCAAGATCAAAAATTATGCATAAACATCCGCACTAAATACGCACCTCCAAAATATAAATAAACACATGTGCGTATGTATGTATGTATGTAGGTAAATGTGTGTATACAATACGAGTATGTGCGCATACTTGAGTAAGTTTAATCCCGGGGAAAAGGCACAAACGTCATATTGTACATCGTTGTGTGATGTGCCACCTCCTCAAGAACGCAACAAAATTTGATAAAAGCTGCCGCATAACACGTCATACCTTGCGCATAAGCGCGATTGTACTAGCGCAAATTATATCAAACAAAGGGAACAGAAATGAAAACAATAAAAACAATAGGATTTCAAATCAGCTAACTGTCAACACGCTCAGCTTCCACTTCGCTACGTTCCAACTCGACACACTTGGCCGCGCGTTAGCGATTGTTTGGGAAACGTGCCGCATCGAAAAGCGCTAGCCCTACATATGCACACATACGCGCACACATTACACATAAGCTTAGAACACATTTGACAATACATACAAGCGTATGCTTGGCTACGAAACTCTGCGTTTATAAATCTATCTGCAGTGAGTTGGTTTAGCCTTTTGTTTGCTGGGCTGTCCGTTATGCAGTAGTAGTCACGCTTTTATTGCCTGAAGATATGCGCGCGCTTATCGCTCGTACAGCGCAAATGATAAGCAGCACTACGACGACATGTTTGCTATTTAAATAATCCGTTTCCATTTAAGTTAACGGTTGCTTACTGCTACTGGTTTTTGAGTAACCCAAAATTGTTATTAAACAGTTTTTTTTGTGTTTTTGTTTGTAGTGACACGCAAGTGCGGTTCAAGTTGAGTTTAAGTAAAGAAAATCATTTTGTATAATTCATTAATTTTTTTCATTTTTAATTAGAAATATTTACAGTTTTCTTATGCAACATGTGGACTATATTACGTATGACACAATACATGCATACGTACTTGTGCAACTGTGCAACTATGCAATGATAATTTTCAGTTTTCTTTTTGCTAAAAAGTTTCAAATGACAGGGGTTTTAAGATAAAATTCGTTGAGCTTTTGGATTGTAAATTGTGCGAGTTTGTTTGCTACGTTGCATTATCTTTTAATAAACCATTTGCAAAAACAAAATTAAAAAATTCAATCTATCTTGAATGTGTCATCCGTTGAAAGAGTTATATTTTTAAAATATATGAGTAAGATTTTCTGGGAAAGCGAAGAGTATTTGCGTCTACATATGTATTCTTAAAACCATTTTGGCTTCGAACCAGTCAGAATCTATTGTAATTTTGAGCAAGTAATCGAATTTTTTCTGTCAAGTGGAAATTATCAATGTAGTTTTTTGTGAAAGTTAGCAAAATTCATGATTCAATTATACAAGGTTAAGTAAAGTTTGACAACTGATTTCGAATGCTACTTAATCCATTGATGCAATTTGGAAGCAAGGGAAAAAAGGGCATAAGTTTATCCCCTTTCTGAAAATGTAGTAAAAAATTGAAAAAGGTTGGAAACCATAGAATAATTTTATGTTATTTTATAAGTGGTACTTAATTATTTATATTTTTAACTTAACTATTTCCATGGATTTGTGTCATATATATGTATTTTGACCATGCATCGGATTGGAATCTATATGTGCCACTTGTAAACCTACACTGAAGTAATAAATAAAACAACTTGAGAATAGTGGAAACTCTTAACAATTATCTTATTGAATGCTCATTGTTCTCTTCTTTTGTTTATTGCACCGGTTAAGATTCTTTATTCGAAAGTGCATCCGGCATTTAAAAAAAAAATCGTTTAACATCATAGCGTAAACTCACGTTTGTACTTAATGTGAACAATTTTTGTAAAAATGATATCCCACCGTAAAGCTCCCTGCCGTTGAACTGGTTAAACGCTGATTCCAACATTTTAATTTTGTCCAAGAACTCGGTGCTTGGTTTAACTAATCCGCCCTTAGATAAAGTGTCAACCCAAGTAAATGTACGCTCATTGCAGGAACAATCGGTCAACTTTAATTTGCGTATTATGTAACTGGCAATATATTCAATGGCATCTTCGTGTAAGCTATCAAAGTCAGCGTCCTCATTTAATGAATCGTTGGCGAAGAGAGAGTCGTCTGAAACTATCTTATCTTCTGTTAGCAAACTTTGTAAAGTTTCTAAAGAAGTATCATTGAGACGGAGCAAGTTAGTTTCGTCGGCCTCAACATTGCCACGATCAACTAATATTGAAGTATTTCGTGCTGTTAATAGAAAGCGTTAAGTTATTCAGAAATGAGTAAAATATGCATTCATTCACCTAATAAATATCTTCGTAATCTATATTTAAATTCCATAGGACTAGGATTGTCATACAACCCGCCTTTGGCACGCATCGCCCCGAAAAAATGCTCCAGTATATCCTTATTTAATCGATAAGTCAGAATGTACTGAAAGCAGTACTTTTCCTGAACATAACGATATAAGTCCCTGAGGGACTTGTTGCTTAGTTTTCACAGTTTCCACAGAACTTTCAATAGAATTGAAAGATGCGAAAGTGTAAGCAAAATGGAATAGGCAAAACAGTATTGCCTGCTAACTTTTTCAGCAAAAGTTTTAATTTCTACGCTTTTGAGTACTTTTTCTTTAGAATTTGCTCTGAAATAAAAAGTAGCTTTTCCAAGAGGACAACACGGATTTATTAAGTAGCTTCAAGATGGCTAACACAGGGTGAAAACTAGGCTACTTACATCACCTTTAATTATTGCTTCATGAGCAAAATTATATTTGAAATTTGTACTTTATTGTACTACAATTTTGAGGGCTATAAAACTGTATACCCAAATATTTTTTTTAAATTCTGATTAAAATTATTAAACTTTGTTAAAAATTTGTCGAAAAGCTTTCTGAACTCATTGTTAAGGGAACTTTTTCAAATCTTGAAGTATTTACAAGGACTCAAATAAATGCTAAATTTGCTTAATACATATATTTTTAATCACGAATATACGCAAAAATACCATTTTTAGTGCAAAAATTTATAAAGTGGCGGTGCGTCATGCTGCAGTAAGAAAAACATGTAAAATTTTTTGCTTTATCACGCGCAAATTGGAACTACTAGGCTACTGCCTTCAAATTTTCTAGTCATACGAAAATTTTCATTGTAATTGGTATTAAACAGAAGAATTGAGGCATCATACATTCGAAATTTTTCTCTGAGACAACAGCGACGAACAAAGACTGAAAGACGAGTATAAAAAAGCATAATAAAAATTTCTTTAAAATTTAGTAACAGCATTCGCCACAGGATTGGGTGTTCTTCAAAATCTAAATGACTAATGAATTACTTACAAAACCTTCTTAAATAGCTGCAAACGCTCAATGGCTCTCTAACATATGATCAAATCCTTTATAACTTCTAGTGGTGAATTTAAAGCACTACTTAAGTGAGAGTTGTTAAAAATATGGCAATGTCGGCCTAGTGTGTCAGCCAGTGCCGAGTTAATGGTTCTGATGTCCTTTGAGAAATTTTACATACAAAATTGATTAGATATTTTTGAACTTTTTTCAAACGTTTAATGGATCTCTATTTAAACGGATCTTAACCCCTCCCTCATTGGCAGTGCAGATGAAGCCTTGTTCACCACTATGAAGAATTTCGAACTTGATTTTACGATTTGTTTTTGTTTTTATGATACGAAAATTGCTTATTTAGGAATAGATATGCGCCGAAAAACACACATTGTGGACTTGATGAGCAAACACGTTAAAGAATATGGACGACAAAAAAGAGCACTGCGAATACAGTACCTGCCACTTCTTGGGCGTTTGGTCACAAATTTGAGAACTCGAACTAAATAGACCATAAAGTTAGTTTTGTAACTAAATTGAATAATTTGAGCGCCGATCAAATCCACATGGGTTTTTGTTTTTTAATAAACAATTATATTATTTATTAAAATATGTTTTTATTAAATTTTTTTAGTTTAAAATATTTATTAAATAAGTATATGAACACAAACATTATATAACTAAATACAAAACAAAAAAATAAAAAACTTGCACAAACTTCTTTAACCACAATTTTTTATTAAAAACAAAAGTTGTATATTTCATATTAAAATATGCTTTTATTAAGGGGATTCGGTGGTCTAGAAATTTCAAAAAATCAATTTTTTTTTATTATTATTCTTAAGAATATACTATAAAATTTTCATGCGGAAATTCCCAATATTATAGCTTCTACAGCCCATTAAATAGCTAGAGAGCGGTCCGCGCGTTCCTGCACCTCAAACTTTAAACTCATTTATCTCGAAACGACTTTTTTCAGCCTGGTGTTGTCAAAAAAAAAAAACTATTCAAACGAATCGTCTGAAATTTTAATACGTTTTGTTTGTGTTTATTTCGTATTTTTTTATTAAAAAACTGATTTTTGGAGTATGAAATTCAAAACTACGCCATTTTGTGATTTTTTTTTATTCTAGTAGTGGGTCATAGCTACAGTCATACTGATTAATAACTTTTTGGGTTTTGTGTTTCAGATAAATGGAAGAGCCAAAATGGTCGACACCGTCCAGGTCCAATTTTTCGGGAGGGTCAACTTCAGCGCCATTTTTTAAATTATTGAAATAAAATAAAAAAAATTTCATTTTTGTATGCAAAAGAAGTTAAATAAAAAGCCTAAACATTTAAAGTATCGTTTTTAATTTTTTTTATTCTACTCTAAATTCTAAAGCTCTAGACCACCCTTAGGTTTTTCATGAAAAATTGAAATGCAAAAAACAAAATGTAAAATGTAAAAATATTTAGCAAGCTGCCAGATGTTGATTGCTTAAGGATATTTATTATTGATTCTATTCATAATAATTATATAAATATTTTAATTTTTATTCCAAGATTCCGGTTAGCAGTTGCTTTATGTTTCTATGATTAGGGCTCACAAGTAGTTACTAAAGCCTGCAGCCTAAATTTCAACATCATTTTCTATAACGACATAATTTTCTATAACGGTTTTAAAAGATTTGCTGCAAGCAAACTAAAGTGCACACGAATTGATCTGATCTTTAATTCGAAGGGAGTGTAAAAATATGATATTTGTTTTCTCCAAATTCCGTGGTTGATGTTAATTACCAATTTATTTATTTTTTCTCCTATAGTGGAAAGATGTAAAAAGATCAAAACCCTCTTGAATGCATTATAAATGCATACTAAACGATTTCCGTTTACGTCACACTTTTTACAACTTTGTCCAAAAATACATGTGTATATATGTATGCACATATTTTCGTTCAATTAAATTCACAAAACTTTCCCAAAACCTATAACGAGTGTGACGCAAATGGTGAGATACTTCTGCAAATAATAACTGATCTGCATTTATTTTTGAGCAGCCGTTAAAGAATTCTAAAGTAAACCGTGTTTTTTATTAAGTGTCAAGTGTTTTCTTTCCATTTGGTTTGTACATTTGCGTCATACTCTCGAAATTAGCATTTTAAAGATCTTTCTGGACTTGCTTTTTTTTTGGTTTATACCAATGCACCTACATTTTTATGCAAATTCTTTACACACCTAGTTTTAGAGGTTATTGCATCTGAGCTGTGTAATTGGGATAATTGTAATTATTTTTTTAAAATTAATTTTTAAGAGGTTGACGTAGATATAAGCAATAACTAACTAACTAACACTTAGTGATAGGCATGTAAGAGGGTATACACACAAATTTAAATGTAATCGAATTACTAATCCAGATGTCCTCCGACTAGCGCAAATAATTAACAAATTTTTTCTCAATCGAAATGGTGTTAGATAGCAAACTCTCTGTTAATTTGCTTCAAAATTCCTTAAGTACCAGAAATCATCATGTTTAGTATCCTTTTTGAATAGTTAGTGGAAATATTACGAGGTTTGAGACATACGCAGAGCCTAACGAATGTTGGCACTTCTTCTCTAATTAGTGGAGTGCGTTTTGATGTTGCCACACAAATCAAGAGCTCTTCAATTTTATGCTATCTTCGAATAGCAGACAAGTCGTTATGAGAAGCTGTTTCATGCAGAAATGTATGACCTTTGGTTGGCAAGGGCGTTGCGCTAAAACAAAAAAATTGAATCAAAGTGACTGAAAAGTGAAGGCACTTACTTCTATCTTCGATATTTGTGCCTTGCTAATCCTTACCAATGGATTGGAAATGTAGAAAAACAATTTACGAATTTCAAGTGAAAGTCACCCAAAATAGTATTGGTTTTTCCAAATCTGGTGACGGGTTACATTTTCATTGTCTCTAAAATTAGTTTAACCAGTTACCTGGTACCTGTTTTGAGTCTATTCAAGTTTTAATTCAATAAACAAATTAAAGAAATAAAAATAAAATGAAAAAATGTGTGCAAATGCGAATTATATGTTGGAGGAGAGTATGAAAATATTTGTGTACACCTTTTATTGAAATATTTCCAATTAGCTTGAAAGAAGTTAAATAAGAGATCATGTTAATACATCTTTAATTCATATATTCGTTTAGCTGTATTTAAAGTCTTATAACTTTTTTGTTTATTCATTTAGTAAAACAGTAAAAAATCAAATTTTTATGAATTTTAAAGTACTTGATTTTGATGAAACAAAAGGGATATCTTAGGGGGTGATGCCCCAACAAGTAAATGAAAACTGCTTCGGACTTTAAAAGGACATGAAAGTAAAGTACACAATTTCTCAAGTCTGGAATAATGCCATATTGTTTATGAAAATCGGATGTAAAGTAACTAAGTTACAATAAAAAAACCATCTCGGATGGATTAAAAACAATTCTTATTTAAGGTTCCGAAATCCTCTCAACATAAGCCCTAAATACAGGAGTAGACTTCTGTAATTTCTTTTCTTCGTAAACTACAAATAAGTACAGGGTGGTGCAAATTGAATAAGATTTATATTTTTCGAACTTGACAGCTGCAGTATACAAACAGATAAGACACGAAACGCTAAAGGACCAAATAAAAATTCCATTACTCAAAATCAATATTTTTTGTTACAAAGTTACGCAAAAAAAAAGGATGATTAATTTTGCGCATATAGGAATTTCTATGGCAACTTGCAAATTAAGCATAAAAAATAATATTCTCCTCTAGAGAATGAAGAGAAGAAAACACTTGTGTTACAACCAGGCTAATTTGGTCGCAAATAGATAAGAAAAGGTCAGGAGAATTGCACAACCTCTCTAGACCTCTCTTGAAGTTCCTAGTTGATGCTATCGATCATTGGCTGTTAGGTAGCTCTTCTGGGCTAGGAGTATTTTCTCCTGAATACTCAAAAGCTGTTGCAGACGAATAAGAGGAAGAAACAGTGGAACACTTCCTCTGTAATTGTCCAGTCTTGGCAAGGAATAGGCAAGGTTTTTAGCAAAATACTCTTTGACTCTCATACGGAACCATCCGTTGTTGGGATGAAACCTATCCTACGCTTCATAAGAGCGTCTAAATGGTTCCGTGATGAATAAATACTGAGGTTCCTGTGTTACACTGTGGTACCACAACGGACTTACATGGTCTAAGGGAGTTGGCTCCTCTAAACCTACTGCTACAGAAACCTAACCTAACCTAATGGTGGACAAAGCTTCGAGCTTCTTTTAAAAGGGTTTCTCTAACTTAAATGATTAATTTATTTGGTAAAATGTTAAAATAAAATAAAAATACAATCTAACTCACTAAAACAAAACCGACCGCACGCAAATTCTATATTCTAAGCTTTAATTAGTTAAGGAACCGAAAATCGAGAGAACTTTAAAATTTTCCATATAAACTGGAGCGCCTCTAATGCACAATTTAATTTGTTTTTAATATAACTTTTTTTCTAGACAAAACAAAAAAAAAGATTTTGAGTGATGGAAATCTTTATTTGGACCGTTAGCGCTCCGTTGCTTATCTGTTTGTATACTGCAGCTGCCTAGTTTACAATAATCAAATATGATTGACGTACAACGCAATTTGCAAAAATAATAAATCTAATTAGCTGATTAATTTTGCGCATAGTTTGTATATATAGAAGTAGTTGCTTTTATAAATAATAAACATATACGTACGAATATATGTATGTATATTTACGAAACCTTGTCATCAGCTTTCATATTTCTTCTCTTCCATACAATCGGCTTTAAGTTTAAGATGTCATTGACATTAGCGCCGTATAACATAATGGAATGTGGAGCGGTTATGACTTTTATAAGTACTTGCCCAAGTTTTTTATTTTTAAATAGCTTATTAGCACTTCTTATTAAGCGTTTAACGGGAATGAAAATTAGAAGAAAATTGAGGCTGTGCGAATGAACATAACTACCTATATTGAATATACATATATATACAGTAGGTTCTGTTTTTATGCGGCTTTTTTTATGCGGTTTTGAAATAGTGCGGTTTTTTTTTAATTAAAAAAATGCATGTTGACCTATCGGGAATTGTACATATAAACAAGATTCTAAACCAGCTAAGCAAAAACTCATCACAGATTACATCACAAATGCTAGCCCTACAAGTATGGAACCGCCTGCATAACTATCTAGATCAGACGTGTACATTTCCTCAAGTGACGAAAGTGATTTTACGCCAAATCCTAAACGAACGCGCAACATGTGGGTATTGTCTGATTCTATTTCTGACTTAAATTTATTTTTCGATTCTGACGTTTCTTAAATAAAGATATAATTTTCAAAAATACAATATTTTGTTTATGCGATTTTATTTAATTATTTCAGATTCATGCGGTCTATGGAACGTATCTATAGTTATAATATGGGACTAGTGGCCTTTTTTATGCGATTTTATTACATTATTTCGGATTTATGCGGCTTTAGCACTTTTGAAACGTATCTATAGTTTTACTATAGAACTAGTACCTTTTGTTATGCTGTTTCTTGCGGAACGTATCTACCGCATAAAAACAGAACCTACTGTATATACATGAGTACTTATGCATTTAAGTAGTTTAATTTACTCATAAAAGACGTTTCGCTGCTTGCTTTTTGGCGCTTAGTCGATTGATTGCGAAAGTTGAATTCGTGTGTCATATTTAAGATACGCAATTGTGTGCTTTTGAGAAATACTTCAGATTCGTACAAACTTGCTTATGTACATTTCTCAATAAATTTCATGTTTCAAAGAAAGTTTTCAAGGCAACGACTAGTCTTGCACTAAAACTCAGCGCACCGATTTATTGGTCATCAGTTCTAGAGCAGCCTAAACATGTTTTTCATTGATTTTAATTTCAATTTTATTTTATTTTGTAGAGAAATTATATAAATACAGTGTACTCTCTATTGAGTGGATACCTAAGGGAGTCAGAAATTTGTCCGCTTATGTGAAGTGCCCGCTTATGAGAAAAGTGTAAACAAAAAAGTAAGTAATATGTTATGGGAGGCTTGCCCGCTGCAGAGAAACAACATTTTCAAAAATTCTTAAAGATTTGTGGTATGTACTGAAAAGAGTGTCCGTTTAAGAGAGGTGTTCGTAGGAGAGAGTATACTGTATTTATAAATAGACAAATAGTCAGTGCGCTTATGGTGTTCGTGTTTTAATTGTTCGGAAGACGCCGTAGTCGAATTGCAAAACAATGCCTAACATCTTTAGGCAAAACACCGGCAATGTTTTCGAGCCGAACAGGCAGAAAGCTCTGATTCTAATCGGATTAGATTATTTAATAATTTTCGTTACTACAAGTCGAGTGACATTCCAAAGATGTGGAGGTTCACTTGTAAAAAAGTGAAATATTTTCCGAAATATCTTCACATAAGTGCCACTAATCCAGTCCATTTGAGGTAAACGAACTGAATCGATCCTAAAATTCCAAAATATTTTTTTTACACTTATTCTCACAATTTAATATAAGACTGTGTGATTTAGCCCCAATTTGAAACTAAAGCAGGAAAGGATGTGGCACAAATTGGTCTAATTTGGTGGTAGTCTTTTTTGGTCCAGTTATCTACTACGCAGTTATGACTTTCAAAAAAATCGATTTTTTTTATTGCATTTTTGTAATGTACATATATTCAAAAGTATACGCACGAAATTTGAAGTAGATCTAAGCAATACTTTCGGAGTTATACCTAAATATGTAGAGATGCCTCGGCACGTTTTAAGGTAGGTATTGAAACTTTAAACGTGTTTTTTTCAAAACGGCATTTTTCAAGTCGGTGTACACGATATCTCGAAAACGGCTTGTTTGATCGGTCAACGGTTTTAACTCAATCTTTAAAGATACATTTTCTAGTAATTAATCGTTCCTTTTGTAAATCTGATACTTATTTTCCATTTTATAATCAATTTACGGCCAAATTTTAACGTAAAAATCGAAATCATTTCTTTTAAAAGCTGCCATTTTGTGAAAATTCACTATTTTGATTAGCCGAACGATTAATTAAATTACTAGATAATCTAATATATTAACAAAATTTGTTTGGTTTTTTGATTTCAGATAATCCAATCCTGAGTTACGATGTACACCGCAAATCGTCTTTTTTTAAAGGAGGTTCCAGAAATCGCCTGCAGCGCGCTCTATAATCAACATTTTCATAAATAAAAAATTTTGTTACGTTCTTGAAGGATGCTTTTATAACCGCCAAAAATTTTCAAATTAAAATATTCTGAAGTTTCTTCAGGATAAATCCTTGACAACCCGTCTTTTATTTGCTTCATAACTGCGTATAACCCCTTAAAGGTGCTTCTGAATTATCGAAAAAGGCAGACAGCGGGCTGCAATTGACACGTCTTAGAATAAAAACTACTTGAAATTCACTTGAAAGACGACAGTTCATAACTAGTGGTTTGCTCTTCCAGAATTACACACATTACACACACATGCACATTACAACAAGCTTTTGTGTGTGTATATTAGAGCAATAAAATCTACGCTAAAATGCGCAAATATGAAAGTATGCAATAAAAGCAAATAATATTCGAAATTCAATTAAAAAAATCAATTTGTTTTTATTGTTACTATATATAGAAGCTGCTATAATTTTCACACGCAAAAGTTGTTTGTACATATGTACATATGTATCTCTGGTACATATATACATATGTATCTTTGAATCTCATACAGTGGCGGTGGCAGAAAAAATATCGCAATTTTGATGCACATTGCACGCGTAAGGGGAAATTTATATTATTTAAAAATGTTTGTACTTAAAATAACATACAAATTTTTATTATACTTATTTCAAATTTTCTTGTGTATTATTTTTGGAACGCAATTTTCAAATGCAAGCGGTTAAACATAAAAATGAATAATAAACCCAACGGGGCGCTCTCTTTTCGCTACATTTGAAGTGTACATTCAGACATACATAAATACATATTTGCATTGCAACATCTGTAATTGAAATTTATAATTGCATGTGTTGAACCGGATTACCGAAGCGTACAGAAATAAATGCATTCTTCTAATTTCGTTTTATTAAAAATGAATGTGCCTTGCATTGAAGCTGGATTTCGTCAATTTGAAAAAAGAAGAAAAAAACTGGTTGAGAAAAAGATTTCGTATTTGGATATTAATACCTATTGCATATCATATCAAAACTCTGTGATCAGGTCGGATACATCGGATTATAAAAACCGTCTGCCTTTTGGAGTATACCTTCTCCTCCAATGATAGGACAACTTTAAGATGAGCCCCACACAATGAAGGAGAACAACAAACATATTTATATGTACAAGGTGGTGCAAAATTAATCATTGAGTTTTGATTTTGAATAACTTTTTGTACCCTACTTTTCAGTGAGTAGCTTCCGAACATCCGTTTGAGATAACAACAACAGGATATCTGGTTGTGCGCTGGGTTTGAGACCCGTCACGTAAAAATCTTCCTCCAACTAAAAACAAAACAAAGCTTCGGAAGAGAACTCCCTACTTTGATGATGATCCCTGCAACCGAACTAAGGATTATGATTTGAGGGCTCACACCTGGAATGTTCGCTCCCTTAATGGGCAAGAGGTGCCTCTACGCGGCTAGTTGATGTCCTCGTTAGAGAAAAGGCTGAAATCGCTGCCATTCAAGAGATGCGATGGACAAGGCAAGGCCATGTAAAGGAGCGCAAATTTGATGTTGGATTTATAGTGGGGGAGAGACTTCGTCGCCAAGTATCATACTTTCGTTCACTCCGGTGGACGAGCATCTCGCAATAATACGCGTAAAAGTGCAATTTTTAAACCTCTCGCTCATTTGCGCCCATGCATCGACGGAAGAGAAGGATGATGCGATCAAAGATTGCTTCTTTGTATAACTGTGGTAATGAAAAACAATATTTTAAGTGATGTAAATTTTTCTTTTGACTTTTAGGCGCCCATTGCTTGTCTGTTTGCATCTGCAGTTTTCTACAAGTGTCATGTATGATTGACGTACGACGCCATTTGAAAAAATTATAAATCTTCCGATGGGGTGATTAATTTTGCGCCACCTTGTGTACTTAATTCATACTATGAAAGAAGGTAGGTATCACAAAGCCTTCCTTTTCGAGATTATTATTTTTAAGTGAGAATTGGAATAGCTGCTATGTTTTGAGTCGTCATTTCAAGTGATATAACAGGCTTGTGTTTTTAGAGGTTCCAACATTAGAAGTGGTGGTTAGTGCAACTTTTTTTATCTGCTGTATTGTTAAAATTAGAAATTTAAGTAATAGCATTCATTTGGAATTTAACAAAGAAATTCTGTAATTAAAAAATAATAATTTACAAAACAGAAAGCTTTGAAATTTAAAAAAAAAAAAGAGATTTATCAGTTACACACATACTCCTCTCAATAAATTGCAAGTTTTCTAATATGTGTATGTATCTAAGTACTAATAATTTCATTTCAACACAGTGGCATCACATTTTTGACCTAAGTGTTGCTAGATTCGAAATGTACACAATTAAAAGCAAAACAAAATTTTTCACATTAACAGTGTGTGCGGGCACGAGTATATACCTACTTGTAGTATATAAGCTGGGTAGTGGTTAATTTAATGATGTCACTTGATTTTCATTGATGCGCTTATAACATTTTCTCATGCAAATAGAAGTATGTATTATGCATATTTGCTTTTTAATTTATTTACTTTTACTTCATGGCTTTCATAGCTGTGAATGGTGCACAGGTATGTGTGCTTAGATGCTGTTTCTGTACAGTTAAAACTTTTCCCTATGCATATTTTTACTATTGTGTAAATTGAGTTTTTTTGAAATACTTTTCCACGTTTAACTTGTCTACACATGTACAGAGTAACATATCTGCAAAGCTCATTCAATTGAGTCTTATTAATATTTAATAGGCGTTGCCTGTAAAATCGAAAAAAAATTTAGTTTAGTAAGCGCCATTTCACACAAAATTCCACTTTGACCAACAAAATGCAAATGACAAAAAGTACCTGAATGCTTTAATTCGATCATGATTTCAACTCTCCTCATATAACTTTAAACTTTTAAATATTATTGCTGATTTTTTCATGTAAAGGAAAAAATGGTGATATTTTGAAATTGGGGGACATCAGAATTCGTTTTAGAGGTATGGTTCCTTCGGCAAAGTTTCTTATTTTGATCCCTAGAATACGATTTTCACAGAGCAATGAGCGATTTTTAAATCGACCCGCCCTATTATACATACATATATATACGCATATAAATATATAATAGGACTATGAATAAGTTCGTGCGGTTTTTTTTCGAAATTTGAAACTTTATTGACGTAAAATGGTTACAAATTTAATATTCAAAATATTGTCCATCGCTTACTACTACTTTTTCCCATCTTTCTGGCAATTCACGGATTCCCTTTGTGAAAAATTCGGTCGGTTTTGCCGCAATCCAAGAATCGATCCATTTTTTGACTTCATCGTAATTACGGAAGTGCTGGTCAGCCAGGCCATGTTGCATCGATCGGAAGAGATAGTAATCGGATGGCGCAAGGTCTGGACTATACGGCGGGTGGGGTAGGACATCCCATTTGAGCGTTTCTAAGTATGTTTTGACCACTTGTGCAACATGTGGCCGAGCATTGTCATGTTGCAAAATAACTTTGTCGTGTCTATCGGCGTATTGCGGCCGTTTTTCTCGCAGTGCTCGGCTCAAACGCATCAATTGTCGTCGGTAGACATCCCCCGTAATCGTTTCATTCGGTTTCAGTAGCTCATAATACACAACACCCAGCTGGTCCCACCAGATACACAGCATAACCTTCAGGCCATGAATATTCTGCGCCGACGTCGATGTTGAAGCATGGCCAGGGTATCCATACGTTGCCCGACGTTTTGGATTGTCGTAATGGACCCACTTTTCATCGCCAGTCACAATTCGATGCAAAAAAGCCTTTCTTTTGTGCCGTTGAAGCAGTTGTTCGCATGCCATAAAACGGCGTTCAACGTCTCTTGGCTTCAATTCATACGGCACCCAATGGCCTACCTTTCGGATCATTCCCATGGCTTTTAAACGTTTGGAAATGGTTGATTGATCAACTCCCAAAGTTTTTGCAACCTCTTCTTGCGTTTGAGCCGGATCTTGATCGAGCAATTCCTCCAATTCGGTATCCATGAACTTTGGCGGCGCACCCTCGCGTTCTTCGTCTTCCAAGCCAAAATCACCACTTTTAAAGCGTGCAAACCACTTCTGGCACATTCGCTCAGATAGAGCATGCTCACCATAAACTTCCACCAAGATACGATGACTTTCGGCTGCTTTTTTCTTCATATTAAAATAATGAAGAAGAATTCCCCGCAAAAACACATTAATTGGCACGAAATTCGACATTTTCAAGTGTGGTAAAAATATTGTTGTTTACGCTTCAAATAAAAAACTTATACTGACGTTTGTGCCTTACGACAGTAGCTCTCCAATGAATGTTTGGAAATGTGGATCGATGGAATAATAATCAAGTTACGCCATCTGTTGTAAAACCGCACGAACTTATAAATAGACCTATTAAAGTTGCTTCACTACCAACAACGTCAAGGGCTACTTTGTAAAGGGTATGATCCTTGATTGAACCCCTAGTCTCTTGATGCATAAATATGCTACTTAGATACGGAGGTCTGAAAGTTCTGCTGAACGAGATATATTTGGAGAAGCTTTAATTTCTAATCGTCCTTCTGTCAATCATAATTTCATTGGACAACTTTAATTAAATACGCGATTGAATGATGACCTTTGCATGCCATTTAAAAGTGAATGGTGGAAGACTTCCGCACCATTGTTATCCATCTTCAGTCTAGCGGAGAGAACACTTCAAAGTTAGGACTAAATTTAACTATAACTTCTTTGGGTAACTTCCATTGTATACAGGATGGAGTCATGACCCTGCATGCTTTCCACCATTGCTTAAGCAATACAATCAGAACAATGATCTGAATATTAATAGATAGTCTAAGTTTGAACTTCAAAGCATTCATAAAGTTTAAATAGTCTCAAATTTAAAGAACACAGAAGGATAAAATTTAGTCAACTATACGCCGTTTTTTTCATTTCTTCTTCTACGAAAACACCTGTTTACAACAATATATTTGGATAACTTTTACTGAAGTTCAATGGATTCAGATACCCAGCATTCGTGCCATCTCTTTGGTGGACTTCCGGGAGTTGTAGTGCGGATTATTCTGCCGTTCATCGCCATACTTGCTATTCGTATACTCGACATTCTGCGAACACGATTTTTCCACAATGATTTGCTCTAATTTCTGGATAGGAAGATATCTTTGATTTCTTAGAGTTCGAAGTAACTTTTGTGAGTTTGTAAAAATTTAGGTTTACAAGTTTTCTATTATTCTTTTTTTAATTTCTGTCATCATAGGATGATTTATATAAATGTATAATAGAGCACCGATGATAATTCCATGCTCCAATAAAACTGTCTTTTTTACCCGTTGATAGAAAAAATTACTGAGATTCAAAAGTTTCTACTTTGCTACCTGTATAAGAGATATGTAATTTTTGAGGGGAAATGAAGGGAGTGCGAGGAGTTTTGGGGACATTAATAACTGTTTGTTCAATGCATTAAAGCAGTGACTTTATGCGTACCAATCTACTTCAAATAAGCTTTGCGCTCTCTCATGATTAAAGTAATATTGTAACTAAAGTAAGTCATGGATGCGACATGTCTGTGCAAAGTTATACCCATTTCATCATTAAACCAAATATTGACATACCCAAATAACTTTAATTGTCCAACTATGGTAAGTGTGAAAGCTTTTAGTCTGGTAAATCTGCGTGTATTTAAAAAAAAACGTGAGTGTCTAATGATCAGGTTGTAAAAACATTATTTCGGATAGTATTTTACTTTAGTTAATAATGGACTCTTAGTGAAAATTACGCATCGCTAAGTATAAACTACAATTATCTCACACCTACTTATGAACATATGTATATACAGTTGAGAACACGAAAATAGTAGTACCAAAAAAATATTCGATTTTTCCAAAATATAAGGAGAAAACACGCAACAACTTCAGGAGGAAAATTTAACAAAAATGAACGAGAATTGAGAGCCAACTCAACTAGCACTTTATTATAGTAAAATGTAAAAGGTTACAAAGCTGCGCATCCAATTGTTTTTTTTTTTTTAATACTGATTAGAAGGTTTGAAATTTAGGTAAAAATGTGTTTAATTTTTATAAGTTTTGTACAAAGTTTAGAACTTTGATTTATAAGGCATTTCATGTAAAGTGAGCTATATGTCTATAATAATTAATGAAAATTAAAACAAGAAAAAAAACAAAGAAAAATGGCCAACACTGGTCGAAAAATTGGATATATACTATGATATTTTGAACATGGGAGTATATATGTATAAGTATACAAGGTGGCGCAAAATTAATAACCCAATCGGAAGATATATAATTTTTTCAAATGGCGTCGCACGTCAATCAAATTTAACAGAGAAGAGATAATTGTTTTTTTTATTTAGTAAAAAAGGTATTCAGTACAAAATTGGATGACTAATATTGCACCACATCGCATAACTAATTATATAGACGCAGATATGCGTACCACCGCTGTAGCCGAATGAGTTCAGGCGTGATTAGCATTGAGAATTGTGTAGCTTCGAATCTTCGTGCATGAAGTACCAAGGGATAGAACAAGTTTTTTCTAATAGCGTTTTTTCCTCATAAAAAATAACTGCCGTTCGGAGTCGCCTTAAAACTGTAGATATCTCCATTTGCGGAAGAGCTCGTCCGAACGCCTAAAACTGTTATAAGCGGCTTTATATATGCATATATAAATATTACCCATCCACTTGTTTATGTATCAATAAATGCACCCCTTGCGAATCATTAATCATCAAACTGCCTGCTCTCCTGCCCTGCGCTCATTTCTCTTAGAAGTCTTACTGTACATATGTATGTATGTACTTGTATTATATAATTAAGAAATCTTTCATCACCAAACGAACTTACGCGTACTGAATGCCTATACGCCTACTGTCTGTCTATACCAAAAGGGATGATTTCATTTTCAATATCTTCTCCCCATCATACCATCTTATGCATATGTATGCATGTATATATTACTGACCTTTCCTCTGGTGTTTCGATCGGCTCATGTGGCATTGCCTCTCCAATGTCTGCCGCTGTCTCTTCCATGGGACTAGTGCCCAAATCTATGCTTGTCATACCCTCAATCATGGCCATGTTTTTTTTGTAAGTTGATGGCTTTTGCTTGTTATTGGTATTGCTGTTGTTATTAAGATACCCTTCTGTGCGTCTTTAACACAAGCAAACGCAAAATATACCAATGTCAGTAAGAAAGTAGTAGTGCGTAAGGCGCCGGGTTGCTGCTAGTGCCACTCGCCTCTCTATTATATTGTTATTGTTTTGGGTATGGCGTCGTATTGGCGTCGCGAATGTAAAATGTTGTCGTTGTTGTAGTTTTTTCTTCCTTTTTTTCGTTTTTCACTTTAGACTTACGTCTTTGCCTATTTTATTGTTATTTTTCTTGCTTTCAGCGGCTTTGTTAGTGTATATGCTTGTAGTTGTGGTGAGCGCTGAATCAAACTTTTGCCATCACTGAACTGTGTACTACATATGTATGTACGTATGTAGCTATATATGCACTTATTATGCAAAATGCACTGCACGTTAGTGGTTGCAGTTGTGTTATTGATTGCTCCGCTTTGGATTGACAGTTGTTTATTAGTGAGTAAATTTGTGGTTCAGACACGAGTTAAACGACGCGCATAAATCACATACAATTTAGTATTGTATAGCTTACAAATCAAATTAAGTAATGAACAATGCCGCTATGATGTGTGCAGTAAAATTTTCCGCCGCAAAATATTTATATGTACGTACGGTAGTGCCTGAGTAAGTACGTGTGAAAAATCAATGCAAAGATTTTTTCTATCAGGCAACTGCAAATGTGTAACTGCTTGGCAAATAATCAAATTTGTGTAAAGCTTTGCAAGTTTTATGTACATACGTATATATGTATGTACGTCTGTTTTGATTTCACTTCCTTTTAGTTGTGTTTTCCGAAAGATGAAAATAAAATTTCCACATTCACTTTAGTTTATTTCACTTTTCTTGACGTAAATCGTTTAAATGACTAACGTAGAATTGCTACTTCTTGTTTTTTTTTGAGATTGTTTTTACTGAAAAATGTATTTTTGGAAGCCAAATTTGTAAGTATAAATTTCTATCTTCTACGCAGTCTTGTATTTTAAATTTTGTTTTGCAGAACTTCAGCTGTTTTACAAGTTTATGGTTTGAGGAGCACGAGATGACTGTTCTTTCAGAACATCCGCAAAAGTTTAAATCGAAAGAAGATTTTTTAGTAATAGAATAAAAGAAATTCAAGTATGAAATGCCGTTTGGAGCGTCTGCATTCGCCGAAATTTGTATCTTTACTAAGCACAACGCTGAGCACCGACGAGGCAATGTGACGAACTCACGAAAATGAGATTTCCAAGCTTGTAGCAGTAGCTGCGATGCGACATGCATTGCGCTCCCAAAAAAACCAAAAAATGCGTGCTTACTCGGCAAGCAAAGGCAGTCCACATGTACGAGTAGAAGTAGAGTAGAGCAGATACAGCCACAGACACAGCTGTAGGCACAATAGCATGTAGCAGAGAAGAGGCGAGCAATGCAGATTGTAGCAGAGCATGACGGAGCAAAGCAGCGTCGACTGAAGCAGAGCAGCGCAACGTATCCGCGACTAGCCACATGAAAGCATGCTCGCTGAAATACCCCGATTTGTAGTGACCGCTGAGAGTCCAAAATGAAAACGAGGTACATACATACATTTATACAAAGTATGGAGCAAAGGAGACTGTTAAAACAACAACAGCAGCAGGAGTGTTAAATAGGGGGTGGGGCGTTGCCAACGACGGCATAAATATAATACTAGTTGTTGGTTTTTGTGCTGATGTGGCGTTGCTGCCGCTGTGTGCCGCTTTTGTGTATAGTTTTCAGCCGCACAGCTAATAACGGTGGGAGTGTGCATGACGTATGCGTAACGTAACGCATCCTTTTCATTTGCTCGCTAAGACATACTGCGTATGAGCAACATTTAAGAGTGGTAAGAAAAGTAGTTGTCTATATTTTGGTGCTAAAAATGTTAAATTTTCCCTGTGAACAAACAAAAATTAGTTTTGAAAAATCATGAAAAATGTAGCGTTAATGAATTTCGGAAAGGAAATTTTCATAATCTGAACCTAACTGACTTTGGCAGGTCTTGCTTTTAGGCTAATAAATTTTGATCTTTCCCAGCTCAATAGCTCAAATATTAATTTAGAGCTCGTCAATTTAGTGCTTGACTAAATCGTCTTAAGGCACTTTATCACAATTGCTAAGAATTGCAGATTAAACTTTGATATAGAACTTCATTATTGTAATTATGATATCCTTTTATGCGATATAAATTACGTGTTGATTTTTACGAACTCCTTTTAGACTACCAAGTATTTATTGCCTCTTTAAAAAAAGAGAAAAATTCCACACATATAACTTATTTCCTCATAAGCAACATTTTTAAATATGAAAATGACGGGACTGATTAATTTCAGTATTTACTCCTCAACTGCCTTGCTTTTATGAAGCTAAGGTAAAGATTGACTTCACAATCGCATTCAGCACGCAAAATGAGCTGGAAAACTTTTGGTGCCATCTTATTTGTACAGGGACCGTTCCACTCAGCGGATTTAAATAAATTTAATTTTATTTCTATTGCTGATTGGGGGCTTCGATGGTGGAATATATGTACGTACTTATACTTTCTATTAATTTTGCACTGGTGCTGTTTAGTAAACACCCTGTATGAGATAGAAGGGAAAAATAGTTAATAAGTAAAAATACAGAGTGATTCCATAAGATCACAGATTTTCTTCTTCCAAATTATAATTTTTTTAATTACATCATGTTTTCTAGTCTATTGTCGAAATACAACATTCATTAAATGCCCAGCACGACTCCTCTGGCAATACAGGATGCGCTTATCAATTCTATGATTTGGGCTGTATATAAATTATAACGTGTATGAGTTCGTTTTTCAGCTCAGAAATCGTATCGGGCTTGTTTACATAGACCATTTTTATTCACATCATTCACATAGACTTTTGATGTAGCTCCGGGGATAGAAATCTAATGGTATCAAATCGCAAGATCTCGGTGGCCATTTTACCACGCTGTTACGTGCGATAATGTGTCTTGGCGGCTTCGTTCGTAATGGGGTCATGGTTTCAAGCGCCATTTTGGCGCCGTACTATTAAAACCACACCTTGTCTAAGTCCGTGTCACCTTACTCAGACATCATATCACGATAACATTCAGGAAAAAAATTACATATCAAATATAATTTCTGTCAAAGATCTGCACCAACCTTGACAAATCATCAAGCATCAGTATCACCCTATACAAACATAATTAGAAGAGAATACGCAAGTATTCTGCCGCGTGCTCTCGTTATCTCTTGCTCGCTCTCTAGCATTCTCAATCTCTTATTCTCTCTCTCAGTGCAGGTTTCTGTTCCGATGCTCTCTTGTGTCCTGCGCACTCCCACTTTACTCAATGTGAATTTCAACTATGTTCCCCGATTGTTTGTGGCGCGGTATCCAGCTCGACCTTGCCATATTGTACATTGACTTATGATAAAGATATTATAGCCTAAAAAGCTGCTTTGGTGTTTTTAAGAAACATCAGTCACACTTGCATTGCATGACATGCCATCAATTCCTATTGTGAAATATCGATTGGCTTTGATGCAGTTTGTCATTGCGCTTCAATGCAGTTTGTTTCCATTTCAGTTTAATTTGCTCAAAGGCTTAGCGGGGACTAGATTTTATGTTGCAAATAGACATATTTACTCTTTATAAGAAATAGTTTTACATTCATGATTCTAGCTTTCTCGCATTTAAAAATATAACAGTTATTTTCATAAACAAAATGAGTTGTTAACTTCTTTTATGGGAAGGCTTTACAAAAAATGGTTTGCCGAATTCGTAAGAGAGAGAGAATAGTTTAGGTGAGGTTAGGTTACGGCGCTTGCCACTTTCCGTAGGGGCGTAGAGGAGCCTACTTAGGGAAAAGTAGATTGTTTATTCCAAACAAACACATCCCTGCATTGTCCTCTTAAATTCCGTAAGGCGAAAGAAGGACAATGCAGGAATGAACAACAGCACCAACATCGAAATAAAAGTTTCAGTTTTTAACTAACAGCACACGAAGAACAAGGTAGACCACACGAAGGAGATAAAAATCCAGCTATATCGCTAATTAAACAGGTTATTATACATATTATTTTAAATATAATTAATACTCAAACACACACATGTATATACCATATAAACCCAATTTATACAATAATAAATTGAATTATAACGAATTGAACACACCCTATTTTTCATTTATACGGAATCGGCCACATATCGTCGATATACCCCGACATTTTGGTCCTTCGAGACGGATATACACAGTGAAAAATATACCCGAAGTATTCAATCACAAGTTCAACAGATATTAATCTACAAAGAAATCTAAGCAGAAGCTGCCAAGACATCAACGATAAAAACCCATCAACAAAAAAAAAAAAAAACTGTAAGTACGACCAAAATAATTTCAAATATTTTTTCATAAGTGTAAATCACAATTTTGCAAAGTAAAATTAAAAAATTTGTGATTAAGCTAGCTTGAATCGCTAGTTATTTTGCTATATATTCTGCTTTGCACTTTTATATATACCTATATATATATATATATATATAATACATACCCGAAACAGTTCAGTATAACACAGTATAATATACATACATACCCGAAACAGTGTAACACCAGTTGCTCTGTCGACAGCGATTATTGCTTATATTTTTTACATTTTAGTCAAATATACACACCCACACGTATATAAAAACAAAGCAACCCATTCCACCTAACAATTTGTTGGTATCAATATCAACGGTTAACCCAACCAGTACTCACAAACTAAAATTACCCAGTAGGAAATCGAAAACGCTACCCAGTAGGAAATTGAAAAAGCGACCCAGTAGGAAAAAATTGAAAACCCCCTGTAGGAAAAATTTGAAACGCATTCTCAGTTACCTTTAGTGAATAAAATTTTGTAATACATAAAAGTACGAAAATTCATTTGAGCTTTATCTTCAAAATAATAATCGAACTCACTCCCTTCATTACATTCGGTTGTAAAGCCACATTCTTTTAAATAAAATGGAAGACTTTAAGATAACAACTTCTGATTTGATTGAATTCGTGGATGATCATTTCCAGACCCTACCTGAAAACGAGTCAGTATACACTTTAGAAATCAAAAGAGTTGAACTCGATTCTCTTTATAATAAATTGAAAAAGCATATGATTTTTTTCGCAGAGCCCCTAATAGTGCCGACGATTTAAACAAAATAAAAGATTCATATAAAAAATGCTATCAAATGTATCTAAACTGCTTAGCTTCAATAAATAAGGATGTGGACATTCTAAAGAACCCGAAACATACCCAAGAAATTAAAGAGAGACCTTCAGAGGTCCCTATAATGGATTTCGCACCCACAGTTCATCTACCCCCATGCGACACGGACATCTTTTACGGAGATTATGTGACATGGCCTACATTTAGAGACATGTTCACAGCCCTTTATATCCATAATCCAAGGATAAGCAATGTGGAAAGGCTCTTCCACTTGAACCAAAAGACCCGGGGCGAAGCACGAGAAGCAATTAGAAGTGCACCCTGAACGAATGATGGTTTCATACAAGCTTGGAAAAATTTAACCGACCAATATGAAAACAAACGAATGCAGGTGAATACCCAACTAAAAACTCTTTTTTTTTGAGTGTCGAAACCCGTATATCTCTAATCAAAAAGTACGGATATTGTTATAACTGTTTAGCAATGTCGCATAGGTTCAGAGTTTGCAAAAGCAAATACTCTTGCAGAAAATGTAATAAAAAGCATAATACCCTACTCCATAGAGACTCAACAAGTCGAACCCAGTCCCCCCCGGAGGGATCAAGAGTCTTAAGTTCAACTCCTGATACCAACACAGATATCTCTACACCCACGCAAACCCCAAAAATAAATCCGCAAACCTATACCAACATTATACAGTCCACTCTATCGACAACCCAAGACCCATTCAACCCAAATAGGAAGCAGATTTTATTAGGAACTGCCATGGTTCAGATAGAACATAATGGCCAAAGATTCACTGCAAGAGCACTCACCGATTCGGGATCCGAAGCTACGTTTATATCCAAAAAACTACAGCAGAATCTCGATATACCCACACACTCCATGCCAGCCCAAGTAACTGGGTTAAATAACTCAGTTTCAGTAACACCAACAAAAATGTGCGAAATTACCCTATACTCACCGTTGAATACACATTTTAGAATATCGGCACAAGCATTTATTGTAAACAACCTCACGGACAATTTACCCTCATACCCACTTGACCCTAAGTTGTGCCTTGAAAAGCTCGGTTTCATATTAGCAGACCGCCAATTCCACAAACCCAGACCCGTGGACATATTGATTGGTAGCGATCTATACCCAAAACTTATTCTAGGAGGAGTTAAACGAAATATTTTAGGTTCACTCTTAGCCCAAGAGACAGAGTTTGGGTGGATTTTGACTGGCCCTGTACCCAGATTGTCTCAGTCACCAAACTTGGTCTCTTTTTACAATAAAATGAGCCCGGATAACCTACTTACTCGTTTTTGGGAGGTAGAGGAAGTTCCCAAAAAGCCCCTAGCCTCCCCATCAGACGTACTTTGCGAAGAAAGATATCAAAAAACTACACGTCGAAACGCCAACGGACGCTATATAGTAACTCTACCCTTTAAGAACCCCGAAAACGTCGAAATTGGAGAGTCAAGAAACATAGCGCTAGCTCAATACCTCAGAAATGAAAGGTCTTTACTCAAAAGGCCCGAAGCTAAGGCAGAATATGATAAAGCAATTACCGAATACCTGGAACTTGGCCACATGAAGAAAGTTGAATATAAGGCCGCGGATAAAACCACCTCATATTATTTACCACATCACGCGGTTATTAAACCCGACCGTATAACAACAAAATTACGAGTGGTATTTAATGCATCAAGCCCAACATCTAATCGAAAGAGCCTCAATGACACTTTATATGTTGGACCCACTCTTCAAATGGACTTAGCCCTTCTAATTTTAAAATGGAGACTCTTTCGATTTGTTTTTAACGCGGATATTCAAAAAATGTATCGACAGATACTTGTCGACCCGTAGCACACCCCTTTTCAAAGAATACTCTTCAGAAAATCTGTCGAAGACCCAATAGAAGACTTTGAACTTCAAACAGTTACGTTCGGTATAAATTGCGCGCCATATTTAGCTATTCGAACCCTATTAAAGCTAGCCGATGACGTCCAAGATACACACCCTATAGCATCGAATATTCTTCGCAACGAAATGTACGTAGACGATGTCTTAACAGGAACCCATGACCTATCAACTGCTAAAAGAGCAAAAAATGAACTAATTTCTGCTTTGGAATCCGCTGGATTTGCTTTACGCAAATGGACCTCAAATGACCCAGAAATATTAGCAGAACTTCCTCAGGAGCATAAGTTAAACATGGAATTATTGAATTTGCCCGAGTTCAACAATGCCAAAACCCTAGGTATACGATGGAACTCCAAAAAAGATTCATTTTTCTTTCTCGTCAACCCAATCGAGACGTTATTTGACCCCGCCGGTTGGCTCAGTCCAGTAATAATAACGGCAAAAATTATTATGCAGCAAGTATGGCTTGATAAAACCGACTGGGATGAAAGTCTTAAGCCACTCACGCTTCATCGATGGCTTAATTTCGTTAAAGACCACGAAACGGCAAACAATATTCAAATACCCAGATGGACCCATTTCTCACCATTAGCAACCATCGAATTTCATGGATTTTCTGATGCTTCCGAGAAAGCTTATGCCGCAACCCTTTATATTCGAGTCACCATCGAAACCGAAGTATGGATCCCCCTCTTAGTATCGAAAACGAGAGTTGCCCCAATTAAAAGCATATCGTTGCCAAGGTTAGAACTCTGTGGAGCCGTTCTATTAGCTAATCTTGTCGACACTACCCTATCCCAATTAAGCTTAAAGCAATATCAAAGCTATTTTTGGAAGGACTCAACTATAGTTTTATCGTGGTTAAACAAACCACCATGTTCTTGGAGTACATTCGTGTCTCACCGAGTTACCGCGGTCATGGAAAAGGTTGGAGTCAACAACTGGCGCCATGTCGAAAGCCATGACAATCCCGCAGATTTGGCAAGTCGAGGATGTACACCCACGGAACTTTTGAATTCCAAACTTTGGTCCCGTCAATTGGTTAAGATTCGGACAAGAACAATGGCCAAAAATTCAAAAACCCTATAACACGACGATTGAAATCAAACCCGTAAAGACTTTCGCAATAACGACCCATGAGGATATCCTAGAAAGATTCTCCTCACTACCCAAAGCCATTCGTATAGTTGCGTATTTATTTAGGTTCTACTCAAATGCCTCACCCAGGCGACGTGAATGTCAATATTCAAGCCAAGAAATAACTCCAAACGAATTCAAAGCGACGCGAATAAAACTAATTATTTTGACCCAAAAAAATTATTTCCCACAAGAATATGATGCCTTGTCCCGAAAGAGCCAGATACCCAAGAAAAGTTCATTATTGACTCTCAACCCGTCAATGGACCCGAATAGAATAATGCGAGTTGACGGACGGTTAAGCAATTCTGCAGCACTATCATATAACGAGCGACACCCAATCTTACTACCCTATAGCAGCCAATTAGCAAAGCTATTAACCCAATTTACCCATTCAATAACCCTACATGACGGCAATCAATTGGTTTTGAGACTCATACGAACAGAGTTTTGGATACCAAAATTAAGGATCCTCATAAAATCGATGATCCACAACTGCAAAACTTGTATATTGTACAAGAAGACACAACAAATAATGGCGGCACTCCCAACTGAGAGGACAACCTTAACCCGACCATTTGCAGCCACAGGAATTGATTTCGCTGGACCCTATGACATAAAAAATTACACTCAAAGAGTATGCCTAATAACCAAAGGTTATATCTGTATATTCGTATGTTTCGCAACCAAGGCCATACATCTTGAACCCGTCAGCAATCTTACGACGCAAGCCTTTATGGCAGCATTTGCACGTTTTTTTTTTCCAGGCGTGGATGTCCCTCCGATCTCTATTCGGACAACGGAACAAACTTTGTGGGAGCTTCCCAACTATTGGTCAAAGATCGACGAGAATTTCTCAAAACCCTACAAACCCAAGTAACAGCTAATTATGGGCATCAAAACATCAATTGGCACTTCAACCCCGCAGGAGCTCCGCATATGGGCGGACTATGGGAGGCAGGAGTAAAAAGTTTCAAAACTCATTTAAAAAAGGTATCACAAGCCCAAAAATTTACCTTCGAGGAACTAAGTACCCTATTAACCCGCATAGAAGGTTGCTTGAATTCTCGCCCATTAAGCCCTTCAAATGACGACCCAACAAGCTTAGAACCCTTAACCCCAGGACACTTTTTGATTGGTACCCCAATATTAACACCCGCCGAACCCAATTTAGAAGATACTAACCTAAGTATTATAAACAGATGGACAAAACTAAAAGCACTCCATCAACATTTCTCCAAAAGATGGAAAGAAGAATATCTGAAGGAACTCCACAAGCGATATAAGTGGAAATACCCTCAACGTAACGTGGAAGTTGGTGATTTAGTTGTCGTCAGAAACGAAAATCTACCCCCAAACGAGTGGAAACTAGGCCGAATAAAAAAGGCATACTGCGGTTCAGATAACAGAACCCGAGTAGTAGACATTCGTACCGCTCAAGGCACAATAACCCGTCCCATAACAAAACTTGTAATACTACCTATTAATTAAAAGTTAATTTTTTATAATATCATGGCCCCCCTAACCCCAAAAAGGAAAACCATTTCAACGGTCAGGACCACTCGCCGAAGCAGCCCAACAATGAGCATCCGCTCCCTCAGCACGACCCACAGCTTGTCACCACTCTCGGATGAAAAAGCTTTAAGAGCTTTAGCAATCCGATCTCGCCGGTTTCGTACAACTCTTTCACCCATACAAGAAGAGAGAAATAGCGACATACACCGCACGGCACACCCCAAAATTTCCAACACTACGCGACCCAAATATAGTACACACCGACACGTTGCATGTGGAATATGCAAAAGGGATCATAGGTTGGTGACATGCTCCAAATACACCAACATGAATGTAAAGGAAAAATACGACGCAGTCACAACCCACAAATACTGCATCAATTGCTTGGCCAGATCACACCGGACAAAGAGCTGTACAAGTGAGAAGAGATGTTCCACATGCAATGGAAAACATCACTCCACCCTACATGGACACCCAAGACTGTACACTCATGTCACGGAAACAAAAAGAGAACGAGGAGTCGAAGCACATCCCTTTACCACCCCTAGAGGACCACCCTCATTACTGGCCAAGCAGACCCTTGTACCCACAGCACTCATCCGCATCAAACAGGCAGACAAATGGCATAAAGTCTGGGGCCTCATCAACCCGGTCCAAAAAATAACCACCATCGGCTCTGACTTAATAAAAAAGCTGAGACTGCCGATAACATACCTCAACGAACATCGGATTTGCCATCTCAAAATCGGATCAATAATTGATGATCAATTCCGGCTTGAAACACACGCTTTGATATCAAAGGATTTACCCACACGACCCTATGAGCAGGACATAAGCGACGAGATTCGAAAACGTTTCGATCACTTAGTCCTAGCTGACCCATTATTCACGAAGGCAAACAACGTAATGCTCGAACTTGGAGCCGACCTATACCCAAAAATTATAAAATCCGGCATATTTCATCCCGATAATGGCACAGTGGTCGCCCAAAACACCACATTAGGATGGATCTTAACCGGAATTTTAAACTAGACCCTAAGTGTAACTCATTATCTAAAACAATTTCTCAATATCATGAGAAGTATTTTCCACAAAATTAACCAATTTTTATTCGCAGACACTGCAAGGCGGCCGGGATGTTTATTCCAAACAAACACATCCCTGCATTGTCCTCTTAAATTCCGAAAGGCGAAAGAAGGACAATGCGGGAATGAACAACAGCACCAACATCGATATAAAAGTTTCAGTTTTTAACTAACAGCACACGAAGAACAAGGTAGACCACACGAAGGAGATAAAAATCCAGCTATATCGCTAATTAAACAGGTTATTATACATATTATTTTAAATATAATTAATACTCAAACACACACATGTATATACCATATAAACCCAATTTATACAATAATAAATTGAATTATAACGAATTGAACACACCCTATTTTTCATTTATACGGAATCGGCCACATATCGTCGATATACCCCGACATATATTAGATCTTGAATTTTTGTATATAGAGATTTTTTCTTTATGATGAGGCCCTACTTTAAAGGTGCATAAACTCGTGCTTGAGCTTGGGGTAGATGGGTTTGTTAGTTTGATATATTTTTATATCCACGCACTTGTGCTCAACCGTTTTTTATTCACATAACAGTCGTATGCAACAGCATAAAGGGATCGAGATATATGTATATAAACACCCTTATAAATATATACCAGAACGCTCAGAATGTTGAAAAAAATCGGCTTAGTCCTACATGCCCATCCGTCCGAGAAAAAATTAATATATTCCAATAAAACAGGGGACACTATTACTCTTTGTCCAGGGTAGTTTGGTACTGAAAATAGGTGAAATCGATAGATGCATGCAAGATTAAGTTCCTGGATGCGCAGCCTAAGTTTTATCTGAATTGCGAGCTTTGGTTTGCTTGTTACAGAACGAAATATCTGGAAGATTTATAATAATTGTCGAAAGAAATTATGGCTTCTTCCTCTACATCCAGGCTACAAATTGCTTACAATGAACATAAAAGTTATATATGTTTTTATACATATTTTGGCAGAGGTCTTAAGTATTAGATTTTATAATTCCGCTTTACTGGCTTAAGTTTTTTATGAGGAGGGAAGTACTTTAATATGCCAATCTACGTGTTTAAAGTGGCAATCTCTAAAATTCAAAAAGCAAGATAAATAGAGAAACGCGTAATAAATTTCTTCCCCTCACAATGCCCGGGACTTAGTTGCAATAAATGGGAAGTAGTCTTTTGCGGGAGCTTTAGGCAAAATGCGACAAATGGGGGTTTCTAAGAGCCATTAGGCAATTATAAAAGGTTCTGAAATTTGCAATTTGGAAGTAGGAAGGAAGGGGCGAATGTGATTCCCCCTTGCTAAAATGGTGGTACAAAAATTACGTAAAATAGACAATTAGGAATGAAATGTGTATTATTTGCCTAACATTCGGTATTTTACTAAATGAAATATGCAAAAATATGCACGATGATTTATATAATGAGCCAATTATCGGCCGGCTACCCGCCGTAGCTGAATAGGATGGTACGTGACTACCATTCGCAAGTAAATAGCTCCGAAACACGCTGTGGGTATGAACCACCAACTGATAGAAAAAGTTTTTTTAATGGCGGGCACGGGCCGTTCCGAGTCGGCTTAAAACTGTAGGTCCCTCTCTTTGTGGAACAAAATCAAGACGCAAACCACCAACAGGAGGAGGAGCTCGGCTAAACATTCAATAAAGGGTGTAAGAGCCAATTATATATATGTATATACGAGGTGTGTTCAAAAAGTATCGCGAATTTGGTGTTTTTCAAAAATTATTTATTTATTCATTAATATCTATTTTGTCCCCTTCAAAGTAATCCCCATCAGATATTATGCACTTATGCCAATGTTTTTTCCAATCTTCGAAGCACTTCAAAAAATATTTTTTTTATCTTGTGTAGCTCCTCCTTCGATGCCATCTTTATCTCGTGAATCGAAGCGTAGCGTCGTCCTTTCATGGGCACTTTTAGTTTGGGGAACAAGAAAAAGTCACAGGGGGCCAGATCTGGGGAATACGGTGTAAGTGGCATCATTAGTATGTTGTTTTTGGCCATCTTTTAGAATAGGTAAAAATCGAAGACGAGCCGAAACACGTGCAAGCAAAGCAGCTGTCAACAATTAACTGAACATTCAAAATGAACTGACGCTCACAAAAATAAAATAATATAAGGCACAAAACAAAAAATTAAACATTTTGGAATATTATAAAACCAAATATTATTTCTTTTGAACACTAATTTAATTGTAATAAGTATTTCTCAGAAGCCAATATATTTTGTTGTATTAAAACAAAACCTGTACTAAAACCAAATATCAAACAAACTTCGTTATAGTGGAAATTTTCTTGACAAAAATCAATATTTCTCCATTTTATAGACGAAATCAGAGATTCGTAGTTGTAGCAAGATTCGTTAACAAGGATTTAATTCAATATATTCATTAGAACTCAATACCCATTCTTTTATAAAACACTAAATAGCTATAGACCTATTAACAAGTTTTGACAACTTGTTTCCTATCTATTTGCAGTAATTGTATAGAACTATGAAAAAAAATTTAAAAATGTTCATCAAAATTTCAGACTTTTTAATCAAAACTTAAAAGAAAAATTAGGAATGGGGTTTGATAGCCCATTAAATTTCAGAGTAACAAAATGAAAGCTTGTAGTGGCCCAAAATGCTCGTTGATTTTTAACAATTTAATTCCTTATAACGAATTCTTGATATTAATTTTAAATGGAAGAAAACACCCAACACCATCAGCAAAAAAAATATTGTCAAAAATTAACGTGATTTTTGAGCCACTTCAAACTTCGACTTTATCATACCAAAATTATATTGGCTAATAATTTGCATTTGGATTTTTTTTAAATAAAAAGTTGGAAATTTGATGAAAACTAAATTTTTAGTTTACTTTTAAAAGTTTGAAATTTAAATTTTTAAAAAGTTTGAAATTTAATGAAAATTTTAAATTTGTTTTTTCAATTTGGACAAAGTTTGAAACTTGGATATGTTTATGTGGTTTTTGTAAGAAAATGCCTAAATTGCCAAAACTTGTCAATAAGTCCCTGTGCTATAGTTATTATATTTATGTAAGGCAATGCATGTGCATGTTCAATTAAGTACGAGCAATTTTTTTTTTCAAATTAATTACAAAGTAAGTAAAATATACCTTACTTGCGTAAAAAACGAACACTTTTTCCCGTCATACATCTAAAAAAAGTTTTTTCATTACCACAGCCAAGCGATAAATATTTAAATATATATAGAATTATAGGAATCCATATATATATTTCTATACAAAGTTTTGTTCCTCAAACAAGTAAGAAAAAAAACATTGTACATTTTTTAAGATGCTTTATCTTTACTAAACCTTTTGTTAAACTTAAGCAAAAAGTTTCAATGTTTATTTATTTTGCCTAATAATCAGACTCAGAACCACACTGATTCTATTATTTGTAAGTGCGAAGTAAAAGGTGGAATTTGTTTTGCTAACTAATACAAATTTTAACATTAATTTACAAGCTGCGTTTACTATCGCACAAATATTTTCTTAGCTCTTATCACTGATATCATTCCAGCTACCGCTTTTACATAATTAATTGCTGACGAAGGCGTACTCGTATTTATATCAAAGTTCAAAAATTAAGCTGAAAGAGGCAGCCTCCGAGATATGTATTTATAACGCACCTACCTAAAAAATGAAAAAGCTTACCAAAATTCTGGCAATCAAAAAACCAAATGTCAACAAATGAGTTCAAAGTAAATGACGTAAACGCCAACGATTTTTTTTATATATAAAGTCTATGAACAACAAATAGAAATTTAAGTATGAAGAAGTTATATTTTTACTATAAAAAAAAAACTAAAAACTGTAGAGTGGGCAATATTCTTCTTCACTAAAGAAGTTGGTTTTTCATGTGGAAGTGAGAAAACTGTTTTTTTTTTCAAAACCTTTTATTAATAAATAATGTCTTAAACCTGATAATTTGCACCGATTTCTTTGTACATCGGGTCAAGTATAAGTTATAGGGTAACCTATAAAGGTGGGACTGGTTACTGGTTACAAATGACCTGCTTTAACACAAACAGCTGCATTGGCCTAAAAAAAAACTCTGGGGCATACCTTCGCTACTCGAAACGAAATGCATTATCCCTGAATTTCAAAATATTGAGAACTTATTTATGTATATATAAAGCCGTTTCTTTCTCGTGCTAACCGGCGCCAGTTGGACACACCAAGTGAAGCCAGGTCCTTCTGCACCTGATCTTTCCAACGCAGAGGAGGCCTTCCCCTTCCTCTGCTACCACCAGCTGATACCGCATCGAATACTTTCAGAGCCGGAGCGTTTGTATCCGTTGGGCGACATGACACAGCCAACGTAGCTGCTGGATCTTTATTCGCTGCGCTATGTCTATGTCGTCGTAAAGCTCATGCAGTTCATTGTTCTAACGCCTGCGATATTCGCCGTTGCCAACGTAAAAAAGTCCAAAAATCTTGCGCAGAATCTTTCTCTCAAACACTTCAGGCGTCACTTCATCGGATGTTATCATCGCCCACGCTTCTGCACCATACGTTCGGACGGGCATGAGGTGAGCCTTGTAGAGTGTTAGGACTAGGACTAGAGGAAGTCTGGATGTTAGTACTCATTAATTCCTAGACGGTACTTTTTTTGATGTCATTTTTAACATTTGTCAAGTAGGCAGATGCACGATTTTACGCTTTAAAATTATTGAAACTTATTACGAAAATGGTCGTTCTTTAAGAACAACATATCGCAAAATTCGACCGAATGAGTCGACAATTTAAAGGTTGGTGAAACAAATTTGACAAAACTGGTTCTATCGAGCATAGAAAACTGACTGACCAATGAATGGTATGTAGTCACGCACCAATCCGTTTGGCTACATAGGCTTCTGTATAATGCGTATACAGCAAGAAAAAGAATACACTAACATATGTTTAAAAAAGAACAATGTTGGTTGGATAGTTTTTATTTCTTTGATTTATTACATTCATTTTTTTTTCTCTTTCGTGACAGTTTCTTAAAACATATTCAGCTCGATTCTGAATAGAAACTCACTCAGCAGATTTCCCTCTCTCTATTCCCTTTCCTCTAACCATGAATTAGAATTCCAATGGAATATTTGCTGTTTTCCTTTTATTCTTGCCACTAGAGAACACGGAAAAATGGAAATTTTGTTTTTGGCGCAAATAGGTATCAGGTTTTCCAATGAATTTTTCACCTGGAAAGTGTGAAGCATTCCCCAAGAATGTAAGAATTAAATTTGTTTAATAGAAAACAATATTGTTTTTAGGTTTAAAGAGGTTATAAAATCTTATCTTAGTCTAATCTTTGTATGAAAATGGTGGCGTAAAATTAATCATCCAACTTTTTTTTATAACTTTTTTACTAGATAAAAAAATTGTTTTCAGTGACGGAATCCTTTATTTTGACCTTTGAGTGCTTATACTGCAGCTGTCTACTTCACAAGCGTCAAATGTGATCGATGTTCGACGCCATTTGTAAAAATTATAAATTCTCCGATAGGGTGATTAATTTTGTAATAACATACAATTGTTTTTGTGAAAGAGTTTTATTAATTTTATGATCCATTATTAAAAGAGTCCAATCATATTAAATTTATTTGAAATTATAGAAAAAATCAGTTGATTCTATAGAGCGCTTCCACTTTGTTTCTCATGCCTTGGACCGCAGCTAAGTGAGATCAAAAAATTTAAGTAAAAGTTTTTCATTATCGGTAAATTGGGTGATAACTTTTTCTGTTCTTCTCCACCTAGGGTTGAAAACGCTTTCGAGTATAGGGTGGGCCATGTAAAATTTTCTTTTTGAATCGGCTATAAAAAAAAACTAATCAATATTTTTTCAAACTTGTTTTTGTATTTTGAAGATTGAGCATTGTCATTTACGAATGAAAAATAATATAGTTCAAATGACTGCCACGACTGGTTTTACAGTAGGCCATTCGATCAACCCAATTTTTAAGCACATTTTCGATTGTTTGGGCTCCAATTTCATGAATGGCAACATCAATTTCGTGTTTTATTTATTTATTAGGCACAAATGTATTAGAAAAGTATCAGGCACCTTTTCTGTCCCAATTTGATACGTATCTTCAGCAGAATAGCGCAAATCTGTACTAAGTTCTGCAATAGGCGGAACACCAAGTTGTTTTTATTTGGCTGCAAATGCATTATAAGCATCTCTCACAAATGATGGAAAATGAATGGAAGGCTTATCACAATATATTTTCAATACCCACAGAGAATGCGGCAATTGAAGAGGGTTTGTGTTATTACTTTTTCTTAATTTTTGCAACTTTATTTGAAATAACTTAAATTTTCACCAGAACGATAGAAACATGATTGCGTCCATCAGAGAGTGTTACCAACCCTTTGCTCTTCGCAATAAATTTAGTGCTTCTTCATACCTAATGCGAAAATTTTTGATTTTGTTGTTTGCTTCTTTTTTTAATTTGAAGCTACCAAAATTGTAAGTTTAAAAAAAAAAATTATAATTAAACAAGAAAGTCTAAAAAAGAAATTTTAGTACTATTGAAAATTTGTTGATTCTTATAAAATTTGATGTTTTGAAAGTGCAAATCTTAGTTTTTGCTCTTTTTGCGGTTATGAAAGAATATGAGATCTACTTTTCTCAACTCTTCTTAACATTTAAAACCTTTTTACAGATTAAAAAAAATCTTTAATTTTACTGAATACGAATTAAGGCCATAGGGTGTAATTATAGTAAGAAAAACACACAAAAATACCAGAAAATACCGAAACCATAATGATCTTTTTGAAGAAGGAGCACCTTATCTTGTTACAAACCTGAGGTGGCGTCCCAAAAATCGGATCATAATGTCAAATTCGCTGAGAGCAAAGTAACGGGATTAAAATAGGTGCCACCTCATTATTCTCTCCATCGTGAAATTTTCATCACTTAGAACTATCAAGAATGCAGAATTTAGCTTTCGAAGTTCGAATTTCTTGCTCCTAATATTTTGGACAGAAATCTTTTTCTCGAAATTTAAAAGTCAAAAATGGTACTCCACTTAGAAATTATTTTAAAATACTCGATGTTGGCCTCTAAATAACAGTGAACGAACTCAAAATCTTTTTATGCATATGCATGAACTCAAAAAGGTATTTTTGCCACTGGAATGTCATCTGAATGCATTTATAAATAAGTGTTTGCTTTTATATCCTTGGTTTCAGTCATTTCCCTTTGCCATGTATATGCACTTATATATGTACGTGCACTTGTTACGATTTCGAATTAATTTATTTTTGCACTCCAGATTTTCATTGAACTGCATTTGATAAAATTATTTAATAAATATGTCTAAGTTGATATATTCTCACACGCTGAAAATAAAAATAAAAAAAAACTCACTAAGCAACTACAAATACACATCATACGCATACATACATGCATATTCATAGATCAGAATCCAGTTAATGCACACTCTACCTGAGCGAAACAAATACATTCATTGCACATACACAAGCGTTACGGAATTATTAACGATCCAAATGCTAATTCGTTCAAACGAGCTTTCAATTAAATTCAGTGAATGAACATAGCATAAAAAGTATTATGAATTATAATATTTGTGTGGTCATTGTACTCGAAATGACTAAGTTCTTTTTAAGTATTTTGATAAAAAAAATTAATTTACGTATCCCTTTAATGAGTTTTATAAAATTAAGTGGTTATTTAAATTTTATATTTCCTTAAATTTATACTCTGAATGCCAAGAAAATACAACAGTACATACTTAAATACACTCAGCGATTAGTCTGTGCCACAAATGCCGGAAACAATTGCGTTATTCGCTACATAAAAAATGTCAACTAATAAAAAAAGTATAACTGGAGATTCATCTAAACGCTTAAATGCCCTGCAAACTTGTGAGCTCATAAAAGAGATTTAAAAATTTATATGAGCAGTGGCTTATTCAAATTGTGTAAGTTTAAGAGATGATTTCATTGCGTAAATTTCAGTGAAGATAGAAAGTAACCCTGACTAACGGACTTGCCCAAGTACTTCTCGAAAAGATTGTAAAATAATGCAGGAGGTCGCTCTTGCTTATCCAACAACACAACGCCACACTTTGTTGGGTTCCCGGCCACGCTGGAGTAGAGGGAAATGAAAGAGCAGATGAGTGTGGAAGGGAAGGCGCTGCACAGTGCGGCCGATTCCCGAAAAGCTGGCCAAAACTCAAAAAATTAAGTAATTGATTCAAAATTTCTCACTCGGGGGTTGTCGGGGTCGTTGATTACGAATTTGATCTTAATATAAAATTTTGAAAATCCACCCCCTTCCACCCCTATTGGCCACCCCCTCACGTGAAATAGCGAATATTCAAGAACATAATCAAGATGCATGTAAATTTATATGTTTTCGGGGCCGCTGATTAGCAAGTGGTAGCAGCTGAATCTTGTTTTATTCAGTAACCATTACTTTTTTGAGTAACCTTTAATAGGTTTCAAAGCAGCATATGACGGCGTTGTATTACTATACAGTTTGAAAACTCAAATTTTATAAAAAAAATTGCAAAAAATGTATCTACGTATTGCTGCAGCTAAAAATTTTGTGTCGAGGTATTGATATGTACTAAAGATTTCTCGTATTTTACTAACCTTCCGAAGATGATTCCATTTGGTTTTGTTCAATTTACTCCATTACAAAATCTTTCAAATGTGTACAACTTTCACTATTCATCGACAGTAATACGATGCTCAAACGCAGGCCATGTTGCGACTGAAAATACAGAGGATACTTAGGGTACAGGACGTTGCTATGAACGGTTTTCACTACTCAAGGCATTACTGTAGCCAACCCAAAGACAAAAAAACTCTATCTAGAAACTTTTTTTTTCGACTTTTGGCCAGCTTTTTGGGAATCGGCCGCACTGTGCGCTGAGATTTACCTTCACCGAATGGTAAAGGACCTTAGCATTTCTCTAAACGAACTCTACACTGCAACTGACTTGAGCGTAATCGCGGAAACCAATAGAAGGCGTTCTGTGACTACTAACTGCAGGATCGCCAAAGCGCTCTGGCTAAAACTGAATCATAAAAGCACAAAATGTCTGCTTGGATTCAACAGATCAATTACCAGCGTCCTCACAGGTCATTGCACTATTTGCACCCTTGCCAGTGTAATGGGTGTACCTCACAATGAAGGGATTGGAAGATTTCTCCGGAGAAGCTGTACTGAGTTTTTAATAACCTGTGTAATTTTCAAAAACAAAAAAAAACATGGCAGCATGTTTCAATATTTAAAAAAAGATGTGATCTCAAGCATTAATAATATAATTCATCTAATTCGGATTGGAGTTTCATCATATCTGTAGTATTCTTAACGACTGAATAAATCTGCAGATCGTCGGCGTATAATAGAAAGTTGGCGAATGATAAGCAAGAACCAATGCCTCTCATAAACAGAGTAAACAGCAATGGACCCAGAATGCCACCTTGTGGTACTCTAGAGGTGGCGAAAAAAGGTTCAGATTCAACATCATCGAGTGTGACAACGCACCGCCTTCGACTCAAATAGGTTTTAAGTCATATATATTTTGAGGTGTTTTAACCATTTCCGCACATTTTGGGGTTTAATCTTGGTGAAGCCGTTTTCTGCCTCGAGCACGACATTTATAAAGCATTTTAGTGTCCATTTCATAGAATCAGCAGATGATGATCTCAGAAAGGCCAATTTTGTTTAAGAGGCATCTTAGGCTAGAGTAGCCAGTGAAGTAATCAGTTAAAAGTCTTAAGTCTGCTTTGCTGATTGAAAGTAGCTTATCAGAAATTCCTCTGTCCGATGTTAGGAATTGTTTCGCTTGTCGCTGACTGATAGAATTTCGCCAGTGTTCAACGAATTTTTTCTCCTCCCATTTCCTGAGAAATTTGTTAAAGCGGCCCCCAGAAAGGTTTAGGTGCAACTAGAGGCATTTTTAACTAGATGGTCTGTACTGATACAATTAACTTTACGAGGAGAATGTTTTTAGCTAAAATTTGCTCTCCCGGGCCCAGATGAATTGCCAATTTGCTATTTTTCGTTTATTTTTCGCTGTCTAAAATAGCTTAGGATTGAGTTTACCACAGCAGCGAAGTTGTATGTATGTATGTAAATATGATTAGTTTATACACTGAATTCATTAGTTAAAAGCGTTTAAGTAACTATTCTACTGAAACTACACACAAGAAAATTAATACAGACACACGAAGTAGAGAGTTTGGTATATAAACTAATGCATTAAGTTGATGATATATTTGTAATATTATATATTTATATATATACGAGTATATGAGCACGCACATTATATATGTATGTATGTATAATATGCATGCACGAGTTTTGAAATAAAATTTAATTTGGCCTTTCCCATACATTGTTGTCATAGGTGGGCACTTTGCATTAACAGTAAAAATGCAGTAAATATAATATTTTACTGATATTGCAATTTAATTTTCATTACCAGTAAACTTTTACTGATTACTGAAAAAAATTTGCAGTAAAAATATTTTTTTACTGATTACTGAAAAAAATTTGCAGTAAAAATATTTTTTTACTGATTACTGAAAAAAATTTGCAGTAAAAATATTTTTTTACTGATTACTGAAAAAAATTGCAGTAAAAATATTTTTTTACTGATTACTGAAAAAAATTGCAGTAAAAATATTTTTTTACTGATTACTGAACAAAATTGCAGTAAAAATATTTTTTTACTGATTACTGAAAAAAATTTGCAGTAAAAATATTTTTTTACTGATTACTGAAAAAAATTGCAGTAAAAATATTTGTTTACTGATTACTAAAAAAAATTGCCGTAAGAATACTGTTAATATAATTTGATTTGCTATTAGCTATTAGCCTTTCTTAACACAAGCATTTCAAAATTTGCATCGCTGAGTTTTTGCCTTCTGGACCGATTTAAAATTCCAGCGAATGAAAACAACCGTTCTACAGGTGCAGATGACGGTAATGGGGTATTATATTTTAAAAATACGTTTTTAATAGCCTGATATTTATTTAGGCAACTTGTTGTTTCTTCTCGTTCGGCCAGGTATAAGAGTGTTTCTTGAAGATAATTTTCCGAGTCAGTGGAACCACATTGTATGCTAATATCTATTTAAGTAAATATATGCATAAAACAAATATTTAATTGAAAACCAAGTGTAAAAAGTTTACCATTACTTTCATCCCCGAAGTCAAACAATGTTTTTTGAGGTGGTTGAGGTAGAATACGAGTTTTGGCACAGGCTACTTTTCCATACTTGACCACACAAGTGTTGAACATTTTTTTAACTTCCTCTTCTGTTTGCGTTTTAGCTGTTTCTAAAAGAGCTTTCACAAATCGCAACTTAATGTCAGGGACAGAAATAGCGGCAATAACAGCATCCCAAGCGTCAGGCTGAATCAGAAAGTACTTTCCAAATCTTTTAGGAAAAACTTCATGCATTTTTTTGCTACTTTCGGTTAAATACTTAAAACTTTTAGGCTCCAAACGACGCATTTTTATTCTTAAGGACACTATAGTGGGTATGAAATAACCAAAATACATGGTCTTTTCCCCCTGAAGGAAGTCGATTGCTTCTGCAATAGGTCTCATAAGCTTTACGTATTCCTCTAAGTACTCAAGTTCACCACTGAGAATGGTAGGAATTTTTAAACGGAAACACAATTCCGCTAAATTGGTTTTGTGCTCCAGTAACTTATTTACGGAATCACAAAGCGAGTTCAACCTTGTTATGCATGGAGTTATTAAATTCGCATTTAAAGTGTACTTATTATTATATTGAAGTAAACTTGATTTGACAAACGAAAAAACGTAGGTTAATCGATTCTGTAAATCGAATAAATATTTATTGGAATGTTTTTTTCTTTGCATCTTCATCCAATTCTTTTGTTTGGATTGTACGACAGTTACAGTTATGGAGTTATTATTTTGTTATTTAGGAAAATAAGAGAAACCAAAAAAAATAAAGAATTATTGAGTACATAAATGATTGGATTTCGTGATGAGAGTGTATTACATTTTGACTTCCCATAAACAGTAAGTATTATACTGATAATGCAAATCAAATTATATTATCAGTAATTTTACTGCAATTTTTTTCAGTAATCAGTAAAAAAATATTTTTACTGCAATTTTTTTCAGTAATCAGTAAAAAAATATTTTCACTGCAATTTTTTTCAGTAATCAGTAAACAAATATTTTTACTGCAAATTTTTTTCAGTAATCAGTAAAAAAATATTTTTACTGCAAATTTTTTTCAGTAATCAGTAAAAAAATATTTTTACTGCAATTTTTTTCAGTAATCAGTAAAAAAATATTTTTACTGCAATTTTTTTCAGTAATCAGTAAAAAAAAAGTTTTACTGCAAATTTTTTTCAGTAATCAGTAAAAGTTTACTGGTAATGCAAATTAAACTTCATTATCAGTAATATTTTACTGATTACTGCTTTTTGTAATGCAGTAAATTTATAATGCAGTGTGCCCACCTATGATTGTTGTACATACATGGGGATACTACTATGGCATATATCTGTATTTGTACATAAATACATTTATGTATCCACGAGTGTGGATATTCATTCAAAGCATGTTGGTGTTTGTTTACGTGCTGCAGGATAATGAAGTCTCCTTGCATTGATCCATTGATTTTTAGCACGCACATAATGACGTAATTGTTACCATAACTGAAACATTGAAGCGTGTGCGGGGGCTTTTCACTGAGTACACACAGTTTCGAGTGATATACCCATTTACCCTTCCATCACCCACTCGCACTTCTCGCACTACTCACTCACTGCTGTCTTTAAGCCAGTTGACGTCATTGACTTTCTCAAGGCAGCAGTGATGACAAGGCAGGCAGAGAAGATAGCTGACAGACGATGGCTGTGACTTAAATAAATTGAATGCACTTTTACTCGTCAGCATAATAATCTATGTACACATGTAGGAATAAAGCAAAAAGGAAAATAACATTTATTTAAAAATAGAACAAGGACTCTATAAATAGCCTTCGTTTACTATTGCACTTTTCAGCTGGGACATGCGAGTATTAATATTTTATAATAGTCTACTGGAAATAACATCAATGGCGGCTAGAAGGGCACCACTGTTTAACGGAATTGGCACATTACATTTCATAACAACAATCACACTAAATAAGTGATGAGGTAACTACTATGGCTCAATGCTCACTAAAATATTTCTTTGATAAATAGACGAGGCGAAACAAAGTTAACATTTCATTGTAATGGTAGGCGACTTTACGACATGGCGTATTTAATTATTTTTTTTTTTTTGTTTTGTCTAAGATTACTTAGGTTGGTGGCTGACGTGTAAGAAATTGTGTTTGGATATGACAATAGAGTTGACGTACACTCCGCATGAGATTATATTACATTTTCATTTAATATGATATGTCAGAATATTTTTTGCGGAAATGCCAGCTAAAACCTTCAAATGATTCTGTGTTTGAAAAACAACTGAATTAACTATGTATTTATATAAGTAATAGCTGGAGCCCGCGGCTTTGCTTGTGATGCTTTGCATCATATGAAATAAAGGGTGATCACTTTGAAAGTACTTTCTTCAAAAGGGTTGTTTTTTGACAGATAAAAGGGGGCTAATGTCAAACTAAATACATTTTTTTTTCAGTATTCATTGCCTCAATAATGTTTACAAATCGTACAACTGTATTACGAAATTCGACGTTCTATGAAAATTGTTCATCTCGCGCTCAGGGCCCGAATTGCGATGAGCGATGAGACTCATTTATAGCTTAATGGCTACGTCACTAAGCAGAATTGGCATTTTTGGGCTGAACAGCAACCCGAAGTTATTCAAGAACAGTGGTGTCAAAAGAAATATTTCCATTACGCAAAATCATTTTTTTTATCTAGTAAAAATGTTATTCGGAAACAAAATCGCTTGATGATTAATTTTGCGTCACCTTGTATATACATATTACACAATATTTGTAATTTTATAATCGGTAGCACAAATGCATAAATCCGCAACTGGTTGGTACCGAGAAAGTAGATCAAACCATTTACCTTTTAACTGTCAAACATAGGAGTTTTAAATTTTTAAAACTGATTGTGGTTTTCATCTAACGCAGCTTTAAGTAGATGTACCTTATGATCAGAAGGTATCAGGAATGTTTAAATAAAACAAAAAAAAAAAAAAATAAATAATTGGCGCGTACACTTCTGTTAGGTGTTTGGCCGAGCTCCTTCTCCTATTTGTGGTGTGCGTCTTGATGTTGTTCCACAAATGGAGTGACTTACAGTTTCAAGCCGAACGGCAGATATTTTTATGAGGAGCTTTTTCATGGCAGAAAGACACTCGGAGGTTTGCCATTGCCTGCCGAGGGGCGACCGCTATTAGAAAAAGATTTTTATTAATTTTGCTTTCACCGAGATTCGAACCAACGACCTCTTTGTGAATTCCGAATGGTAATCACGCACCAACCCATTCGGCTACGGCGGCCGCCAAAACAAAACAGAGTTAAAATTCAGCAAATTTATTTTATCTCCTTCAAAATATGACCCGTCTGAAGGAACACACACGTGCCAACGCTTAACCCAGTCCTCTATGCACCCCTGGTAGGCCGACGAAGAGATGGCCTTCAGCTCATTCGTCGCATTCTCTTTGATCTCCTGTATCGACTGAAATCTCTTTCCACGAAGTGGTAACTTCAACTTGGGAAACAAAAATAAGTCGCACGGGGCCATATCAGGTGCATACGGTGCTTGCACGATGATATTTACTTGGTGTTTGGTCAAATAATCCAACACAATTTGGGCTCGGTGCGATGGCGCGCCATCATCATGCAAAATCCAAGAATTGTTTGCCCAAATTTCCGGCCGTTTGCGACGTACAGCATCTCTCAAACGCTTCAAAAGGGATAAATAATATTCTTAATTGACTGTCTGGCCCGATGGAAGGTACTCATGGTGCAATACGCCGTGGCAATCGAAGAAAACAGTCAACATCACCTTCACTTTACTTTTTGATCATAGAGTATTTATGTATATTAGATCGCACCACCTTACACGAATAAAAAGCTCTTCACTGTAAACCAATGAGTCTATAGTACTTTTGGCAATTTCGAAAAAAAAAGTAGGGCTGTCTTTTAACATATTTTCGGCTTATATAGCCTGATCTGAGGGTATGAGATACTGATATTTTTATCCCGCTAAGACAATTGTTTTGTTTCAAAGTTCATTGGTCTTAGGCACTCCGTTCTAGTACTTAGCCACCAGATCTCAGGTCCTATCACCCTAACAGTTTAATATATAGTAGTATCAATAAAGTAAGCCCTCCAAAAATCATTACGCTTTGATTAATATTTCGACTATTAGTATTTATAGAAATTTTTTTGTCGAATGTAGGGGTCGAATTTCTACGTTTTTTGCCATATATTCGGCATTTATAGTTCGATTTTAAAATAAGATAATATGGATGTTTTTGCTTCGAGGGGACAATTATTGTTTATTCTAAAGGTTATTGCTCTCTTGTTCCGCTTTCTACAATCCTATTTCTCTTCTAAATCCTTCTCTACCATCCCCACTCTCAATCACAATTTGCGTGATCCATCTCTATTATTATTTATCATTTTTGTATTAAGAGTTGGGTGGTATTACTATACACAAATAATGCAATTTCGTTATTAATTGGATAAGAACGCCATTTAAATATATTATTCGATTGAAATTCTCTGTACTTTCACATTGATATGTGTGCACATATTTTTTAAAACTAAAATATATTCTTAATCAATTTTTGCACTAAAATTTAGGTGGCAACGTTTTCAAAAAATTGCTGGAAATAGATTTTTCCTCAAAATATTTGCCTTCATATCCATATTTAAATAATAATAGGTCTATTTATAAGTTCGTGCGGTTTTACAACAGATGGCGTAACTTGATTATTATTCCATCGATCCACATTTCCAAACATTCATTGGAGAGCTACTGTCGTAAGGCACAAACGTCAGTATACGTTTTTTATTTGAAGCGTAAACAACAATATTTTTACCACACTTGAAAATGTCGAATTTCGTGCCAAATAATGTGTTTTTGCGGGGAATTCTTCTTCATTATTTTAATATGAAGAAAAAAGCAGTCGAAAGTCATCGTATCTTGGTGGAAGTTTATGGTGAGCATGCTCTATCTGAGCGAACGTGCCAGAAGTGGTTTGCACGCTTTAAAAGTGGTGATTTTGGCTTGGAAGACGAAGAACGCGAGGGTGCGCCGCCAAAGTTCATGGATACCGAATTGGAGGAATTGCTCGATCAAGATCCGGCTCAAACGCAAGAAGAGGTTGCAAAAACTTTGGGAGTTGATCAATCAACCATTTCCAAACGTTTAAAAGCCATGGGAATGATCCGAAAGGTAGGCCATTGGGTGCCGTATGAATTGAAGCCAAGAGACGTTGAACGCCGTTTTATGGCATGCGAACAACTGCTTCAACGGCACAAAAGAAAGGGTTTTTTGCATCGAATTGTGACTGGCGATGAAAAGTGGGTCCATTACGACAATCCAAAACGTCGGGCAACGTATGGATACCCTGGCCATGCTTCAACATCGACGTCGGCGCAGAATATTCATGGCCTGAAGGTTATGCTGTGTATCTGGTGGGACCAGCTGGGTGTTGTGTATTATGAGCTACTGAAACCGAATGAAACGATTACGGGGGATGTCTACCGACGACAATTGATGCGTTTGAGCCGAGCACTGCGAGAAAAACGGCCGCAATACGCCGATAGACACGACAAAGTTATTTTGCAACATGACAATGCTCGGCCACATGTTGCACAAGTGGTCAAAACATACTTAGAAACGCTCAAATGGGATGTCCTACCCCACCCGCCGTATAGTCCAGACCTTGCGCCATCCGATTACTATCTCTTCCGATCGATGCAACATGGCCTGGCTGACCAGCACTTCCGTAATTACGATGAAGTCAAAAAATGGATCGATTCGTGGATTGCGGCAAAACCGACCGAATTTTTCACAAAGGGAATCCGTGAATTGCCAGAAAGATGGGAAAAAGTAGTAGTAAGCGATGGACAATATTTTGAATATTAAATTTGTAACCATTTTACGTCAATAAAGTTTCAAATTTCGAAAAAAACCGCACGAACTTATTCATAGTCCTATTAAATTACTTTTTTCGAAATGCAAGCAGGTGGGAACACGCATATTAAATTATTGGTACATAATCATCATACATAATCAGTGTTTTTCAGTGATACTCTTTCGAAGAAATTTTCTACGTGTTTATATCCAGTGGCTTAGATAACTAAAGCATAGGGACTTATTTGAAAGGTTCGACAATTTAATCGTTTCTTATTGAGTTCTAATAATTTCTTGATGAACATTTTTATGCTGATGGTGATGGGTGTTTTTTCCATATAAAAATGTGTAGAGGAAATGCGAAAGATCGCCATTAAAAAAAGTTCTAAAAAGTCAACAGTATTTATAAGCCACTTTTGCTTCGTTTTTAAGCTGACGAATTGTGTGGTTATAGCGCTGCTAATGACTTGAAATTGCCTGGAAAATTGGCTAAACAACAGAAATCTACTAAGTAGTAAACCTTAAGTAGACTCAAGCGTGCCAAGAACACAAATAAACATTAAGTCAAGGTGGCAGCTTAGAAAGCGTTCTTGATAACAACATTACCTCAGTTGCCTCTCGCTTATGGCTCGCATATAAGAAGCTAAAGCGAATGCGGTGGTAAACTAAGTAAGGAAAGAAATATGTTTAACCGACCAAACCTTACTAACCATCTTAATTTTTACTTCATAATAAATGTAACCCAAGAAATGTGGATTATAAGATTGCGACATCCGTGAGAGTAGCCCACGGTCAAATGATGCGGTCAAATTCACTGCGAGAGTAATAGCGACAGTCTGTATTCTCTTCACCGTGAATATAACGTTGCCTTATCGATATATTGCCTTAGGTGTTAAATAGCCGAAGCAGAAAGTAAGTTCTAAAAGTAAGGCCAGTAACGAATTACGAGGTGCTTTACGGATCTACTTCTGTTTCATGAGGTTTAGTTGTTTGTTGCACTCTGATCTCTACGCCATGTGGTGCGGATCCAATACCAACGTTAGAGATCAGTCGCTATATTTAGTACGTTCCATAACATGATTCGTATAAATCTACATAAGCAACTGGCAATATTTCTTAAAAGTGTTGTTGGGAAAGGGAATTCAACAATAATAACCACAATATTATGAGCCCATGAAATGAGAATATATAGGCTTTTAATCTAACGAAAATTTTCCTGTAGTCTACCAGGTCGTATGAGTAACAAATTTTCTATAGAAGGTTTAATGTTAAGCAAAATTAAATATATTGCTGTTGAACAGTGTTTGTTAGAGTTACTTGTGATATTATTTTACAACGGTAAGCAAGTTGAAAGGTGTTATTCAAAAGTACTAATTTACAGGTCGTATAAGTGATATTATTTCCCTAAAACTAATTTACTTCAAAACATATTTAAATGTTTTTTAGGCACAAAAACATCATAGGCTTAACAAGCTGGTCGACTATATTATTTAATGACGTTGTTCTAGTTTATAATATTAATTTATCAACATAGGCGCTTTGTCCAAATAAGAAAATTACTCACCGTTCTTGATGCTCTAAGCCTTCCAGACCATCAGCAATAACACTCTCAAATACTTGATTTCGGTTGCCTAATAGATGTTGTCGATCCAGATCGATCTGAAAAAGTTCAATGCAAAAATGTAAATAGGGAAACAATAAATTGTCACGAATAAAAAATTGAAGGAAAGTGATTTCTTTTTTTTTTTTTTGGTTGTAGCGCGTCTTGTGCGACTTGTGGAAAGTTCCCTGACTGAGTTAACATGTCACATATTAACTTGTTTTCTAATAATATTGTACTTTATGGTGTAAGGCGTCTGGCAAAGCTAGTACAATGCCATCAAAACAACTAATGTGTGACTAACAGTCACGTCAAGTTATGTAAGTATTTTGGAGATTGCCGTAAAATTTTCAAAAAGTTGGTTTATTTGTAGGCTTGAGTATAATAAGAAGTAGCCTGGAAAAATAAAAAGAATTCAATAATTCTGAAATTTGTTCAATGCTGAAAATTTTGGTATAGAGTTTTTTAAAGTGAACTATCGTTGGTTCTTTTTAACATTAAATATTTCTTGTAACTTTCTAGAGTAATACCTTTAAAATTTTGTTTACATTTTTGTATCTTCTACAGGAATTTCTGATAAGCTACTTGAACTCAGCAGAGTATACTTAAGACTTTTAACTGGTTACTTTACTGGCCATTAGAGTCTGAGATATCATATAAAAAAAATTGTTGGCTTAGCAGACTTCGCACAATAGATTTCCTTTAGTAGCCTAATAATAATAATAAAAAATATCCACGCCTACTTATGCTAATTTAAAAAGCCATAGATTATCTCGTAATAACTTTGAAACAGTACTCTGAAATTCTGTTTTTTAGTATTCCATAAATGCGGAGCTAATTGTGCGGTATAGCCAGAATGAAAAACTATCAAAGTCGGTTATCGCATAGAAGTTGGGTTGCTTCAGAAGATGGCATTTGAAGCGATTCCCCAGCGCAATAAAATATAGTAATTTCATATCACAACAAGACAGTATTTGAAAAAATATATGCTGTAAAGTCATTTCTAATTATAAGACCACCGCTGTAGATGCTTTAATACAATTTAAAAAACCGCAAGAAATTTAAAAGTTGTAAGAATTGAATTATGCAATAAAAAAAAAAATAAATGTATTATTAAAACTCGCAAACGCACAACACAAAGCTCTCCATTAAAAATTGAGCTCTGTTCGGTTGCAATAAGATGACAGTTATTCCGGCTGTGCATGCATGCAAACAAGGGTTAAAAGTGAATAAACTGTGCTGCGAACGAAGAAACTTGTTTTGGCGTTGATCGCAATTTTGAGGGAAAAACATTAAACTGATATAAAAAACCGCTCCAAACGTCAAAGAGTAGGCTACATCAGCAGGATTGTTGTTTTTTGTTGTAATTTTTATTTGACCTGTACTTGTACCAATACTTTGTTAGCAGTAATGGCGGAAAATATTCTGTTTGTTTTAGGAAAAAAATATTTTTAAAGCATTTTTGTTTTAATAAGTGGTATAATTATAATGAAAAAAGAGTTTATTGAACTGCCCCTACTTAACCCCATTCTGAATTGCTTGGAAAGGTTTCTATCCAAATTTTTTTGCTCTAAATCCACTTGAGCTTTTACACTGGATCCTCACTATCCATAAAGTAATTAGACACAGTGTGCTCCAATTTCAGTAAAATACTTATCTACTTATATTAACTAAAGAATTCCAACTCACCTGCATCTGTGAATAGGCGGCCGATGTGACGCCACCATAGTTATTAAGGCTCACACCATTCATATCGGTGAATCCGCTCTCTAAATCCGAACCGTTACCTTCCATATCGTGTGGACTATTATCAGAATCGTCGTCGGCTGAAACAAAATGCAAAAAAATAACAAAATATTACTACACAAACAACAATGCAACGAACGAATAAATTCTTTGATGAAAACTTAGCATTTACAGGAGAATTCAAAAGAATCGTTGATCATTTCAATTGCGTTTCCTGCAAGTTACGAAACTTATTAGCGAATTGTTTATTCAAACCCAAAAATTGTGAAGCGCCAAATCTTTACGAAATTTTACACTTTTGACTTGATTGTTTTATTTAGCCGCTATTTGCGCGTTTTGCTTTCTGCTCCACATATATCCGTCGGCTTTTTGTTTTTGCGTAAACTGTCCTCGCTGTATAATGAATGGAGTGACATTTAATACCCGACTGAATGAAAAGACGCTGAGCGAAATCGTTCGTATATTTGCTGCTGCCTGGTTTATTTTGATTGAGGCTGCAGCATCAACAAGTTCCACATGTCGCCGCTGCTTCGCCGCGTCGTGAAACCATGTAACGATCCGCCTCTTATTTGTCCTACTCATTTCTGCCAGTAGATAAAAGATCTTCTTTGCTCATAAATTCAAGGCATTACATATGTATACACATACACACACACACATACATATGTATATAATATAATTTAATATAAGATAAAAGCTATTTATCCCCTTCAACGGTCGCACACCCAATATACTAGACAGGCTTATTTTGCTGATAAGACGGACTCTTGCTTGGACTTCTCGGCCTACTTGATGGACATATAGGGTAAAGGTGCAAATTTGAGTAGGACAGTCAAAAATAAGAAATTACTTGTGTTTTTTTTAATTTTTTTATTTATTTAAAAAATGAAGATAAATTTGCACATGAAGTCAAGTGACCAAATTCAATGTTTGGAAACGTTTACGCGCAGACTATTGAATTAAAATTTGGACAATGCCCTTCCTACTGCACCTGATTTCAATGACCCGGCTGCTTCTGACAGTTTGGAAATATGCATTCTATTTTATTTGAGTTTGATGTTACTAGCGACTCAGATCATTATGATGTGGTTTCTTTGCCTTAAAGGCAAAGGAGCGCAAAAGTCAGGGATGCGCTTTGTAAATATAATTTCCCATACTCCTGCAGAGGATTCGACATCCAATATCCTTGTCGAATGATTCCCTCCACATTATATCATGCATACCTTCTTTATAAAAGGAAAAACTTTAAAGTGATGATTCTAGTTACCAGAAGAGTATCAAATAGGCTCCTGAACCTGGATAAAGAAGAATTACGAACTCTCACTGGAGTTCGAGAGTTCATTAGTTGTGACTAGCACTAATAATTTTAAGGTTTACTCTTGTTGTGTTAGAATCGAATCACTAAATAAATAAGATAAAAATAAATACCGGACAATGTGGATGGCGAACGAACGATGACTGAATTGCGGCTGTATTAACCGCTTCAGCTGCTGATGAAGTTCTTCAGGTGGCTTTAATCTAGGCCTGCTAAATCAGCAAGTGTAACAAAGAAGGGACAGGCAAAATGTCTAAATATTTGTCGCGCGAAAGCAGGAGAGCTCAGGAGAAAGTGTTGGTGTGACTCCATCTCATGCTCCATACAGCTGGTTCAGAAACGACTCGAAGAAATGCCTAGTCACCCCAATCACATATATCAATCACATCATCAGCAGAACAATGTGTCTCCAGCTAGCTACGGCTTTGTTAGCTTTAGAAGCTCCCTCGAGCGCCTCCGATCCACCCTAACAACCTTACAAGTTTGTGTACTTCTCCAGTGCTTTCTGAGTTTATGCGAGGACACCATTTCCAAGAGAGAAGAGAATACCAGAGGTCAGAGTCAATATAATCCCAATCATCTCATTTCACGGAGAAACTATCACACAGGTCACCTCCCTCAGCTGCCCCAGCAATACCCCTGTGACCAGGTACCCATAAGAGTCCAATGTCAAAGGATTTTGAAGCGAGCGAAAGTGAAGTTAGACATTCTGGGATGAGTTTCAAGCGCACCATCATCGCTTGGTTAACGGAGTAGATATTTGCTTTTGTGAAAGTTTTTACACAAGTTAGCAACCAATCAGCTGCTTCTCTGATTGCGACTACTTCTGCGTGGAGCACAATGCAGTGGTCCGGTAGTCTGAACTTGAGTCTGATCGGAAGCTCCAAGCAGACACCAACTCTTCCATTCAACTTCGAACCATATGTGAGCAGGTTCATCAGGCCCCGTCTATAAAAGCTGCACCCCACCCACTCTTCTCTTGACGGAATGTGAGCGGAGAATATCACGCTCGGAAAAAGCGAGGTTGTACATTCTTCAGTCCCAAGTGTGACGAACTCAAAGCTTCTGAGGATATTTGAATCTCCGTAAGTGAGGTGAAGCTTGGACAAATGGCGAAGGTATGAACGCATTTGAATGTAATTAAAGGGTGGGGTCCCAGTGTGGAAGGATCTAAATCAATTTGAAAATAAATAAACAAAATAAAGCAAATATAGAGTGAACTGACTATGTTTTTTTGATTTGGATGCAAATATCTAAATAGTTTGGACCTATTCAAAGGGAGCAATCGTATAAAGATTGATTTGAACACGGATTGAAGCCATTTAAATTGGTCCAGGTTGACGAAGTATTACTTGCCATCACTTGTGATCAAACGTAATCAAGTCTCCCTTGAGAGTTATAATTTTGAAGTCGTAGAGGACTGTGGAGAATCGCAAGAGCTAATTTGGACTAAGTAGATAATTGAGTCTGTAACTGGAATCCTCTCTGCAAAAAATAAAATTACACTTTATGAGACTTTCATTCTACTAGCTCTTTCGTATGGCGCAGAAGTTTAGACAAAGATAACAGCGGTACCGCTGGCTAGATAACAGAGGTGTCATCAGTAATCCAGAAAAACACATCCTATTCAGTAGTCTCAACGATAGATTCGAACTCCATTTTGGTGCTCCAAGAAATAATAATTATTTCACCTTAAAAGCGTCACATCGTAACGATTTACGCTTCTTCTTTCATTCGTAGGAGTTTTTCATCTTGAGTGACCGTTAGTAAAATTTTCTGTTTAAGGATTTTGTAGAAAATTTTAATGCTCTTATTGCCTCTTATTGCTCTTTGCCCGCTTATATTTGCCATGGATCCATAGCAAAAGATTTGGCACTCCTGAAATTTTTTGCCTCATAGCTCCAGGCTTGAAAATACAAAATTTCGGAAGCAAAGTGTATATCTATATAAAATCACCATTTAGTTACCTTCTGATAGCCGATAATAAGCCGAATACCCTATAACCATTTCTGCCAATGCAAATAAACGTCACGAAAAATACACGAATAAAAGAAAAAAAATCACAGTAATTTCGGTCTCACTTTACACAAACTTAAAAGAAAGGATATGTTTTTTTACATGCAACTCAAGTCGAAATTTACAGTAGAATGTAAAACGTTCTACTTTATATAAAAATTTGTTAGGCTGTGAACAACGCGCTCAGTTAACGCCGAATATAAACTGTTTTGGTGCAGATATCACAGCAATTGAGGCCAACTCTTCACACTCGAATTTCCTCAGTGCTATCGGTCATTTGAATGAAATTCCACAGTTGATTGAAAAGATGACAATGCTCCCCAACAAAAAAAAAAAGAGGATGATTATCTGTTGTGTATTTTTCTTTACCGAGTATTTCGATAACTATATGATAAGTTGCTTTTTGTGGCGTGCAATTGAACATTTTGATCTGTGCCACAAGGCGTACGGGAAGAGCGTTTATGTTGTGTTATACCAAACAACGATTGCCGGATTGTGAAATTTCCCGCTTCAGATTGTGTTAGTTGACCTTGAAGTATGAGCGATTGCGAAACTTTTGCTTGCGGTATAAATTTTTTGCGACATCTAATACTCAAAGAAGTTTAAAAGAGTAACTTTGGCCACTAATAGTTGAGCAATAGTTAAATTATCAATTCCAATGTGTATGCGAACTGACTCAGCATTCATCTTATATGTTTGTACGAGGTACTTTGAGGTGTTAGGTGCGCAACTAAGTTATCGCTGTTTGTCAATAGATGCCGCCAGCAGTGTGTGCTAGTCGATTCTAACATAACCTAAACGTCATAAACCAAGCTTAGACATATGGTAAACCAACTGCTTCGACACATTACTGATTTTGTTTTGGTATCATATATTTTTAGTTTTGTGAAAATGTCTGATTTTGTGCCGAATAATCGTCATTTGCGGAAAGTGTTGATTTTCTTCTTTTATTCGAAAAAAAAAAACAGCGGCTGAGGCGCATCGAGAGCTACAAAAAGTGTATGGAGATGCTGCTTTAAGTGAAACAGCATGCCGAGATTCATTCCGTCGCTTCACAGACGGTGATTTTAATGTTGTCGACCGTCCGCGTGAAGGAAGGCCAAAAACCTTCGAAGACGCTGAATTGGAGGCATTGCTCTATGAGGATCTGTCAAACGCAAGAAGAGCTTGCTTCAATATTAGGAGTTACCCGCCAATCCATTTCCAAGCGATTGCATGCTTTGGGAATGATTCAGAAACAGGAAACTTGGGTGCCTTATTAATTAAAACCAAGGGATGTTGAACGTCGTTTTTTCGCCTGTGAACAATTGCTCCAGCGTCAAAAAGGAAGGGGTTTCTTCATCGCATCGTGACGGGTGATGAAAAATGGATTCATAACAGCAATCCAAAGAAAAGAAAGTCATGGAGACTGCCCGGTCATGCTTCTACGTCGTCGCCTCGGCCGAATATTCACGCTGCGAAGTTTATGCTATGTATTTCGTGGGACCAAGTTGGTGTTATTTATTATGAACTGTTAAAACCAAGCAAAACCATCACTGGGGATCAGTATCGACTTCAATTGATGCGATTGAGCCGAGTACTGCGCGAGAAGCGGCCGCAATACGCGGAGAGTCATGAAAAAGTGATTCTACAGCATGACAACGCTCGGCCTCACGTTGCCAAACCCGTGAAAACCTGCCTGGGGACACTGAAATGGGAAATCCTACCCCACCCGCCTTATTCTCCAGATATTGCGCCGTCCGATTATCACCTGTTCGGATCGATGGCACGTCGTCTAGCTGACCAGCAGTTCCATTCATATGAAGACATCAAAAAATGGCTTGATCCGTGAATAGCCTCAAATGATGAACAGTTTTACCGCGACAGTATACCAGATCTACCAGAAAGATGGGAAAAAGTAGTAGCCAGCGATGGACAACACTTTCAATGATTCACTTGTAACCATTTTTTCAGAATAAAGTTGAATTTTCATCAAAAAAACAGCGAGAACCTAGTTGCGCACCTAATATTTTCTAAGAAGTATAGACTACTACGGTTAGTCCATTTTGTAGCAAGCAAACTAGTTATTAGAAAAACACTTGTGAAGTACACTTTGGATCATTAGAGTTTGAACGAAGATTGAACGAAGGGTGTGTATCTGTAACGAAGTGAAGTGCAAAATAATGTAGCCACCGGGGAATCGCTACATATTGAGGATGGCAGGTTCGACATATGCACATACATATATATAATTCTTCGTTAAACAATTATCCGAAATGCTAATGGTATCAGAAATTTCACACTTGGATTGTCACAAACAATAGCTGAGTTGTATTTGCGCTTAAAATTTATATGGAACAATTATGAAATAGTTTTGGATGAAATCGGCGCAATTTGACTTATCGATCGTAAAGACAGAGAACGTTTATAGAGAAGTGTCAATGGAAGGGACGCATGGAATTTTGAGGGGTACTCCTCTCGCGAAGTCAATTCACAATAGATGCATTTTTTATTATAAAATCACTATCAGCTATAGGCCGAATTGCTTAAACTTAACAACAGTGGGGTATTATTCGTATGTATTGGATATGGGATAAGTCCCGCCCTCGTGAAAAAGGTGTAATATACTGGTGACTTGAAGGTGTATATGTGAGGCCTCGATCGCAGTAGTTGACATTCGTTTGAAGCGTAAAGATCCTTTTTTATCATCAAAAATATCTACGTTCGTCCGGAAAAAACAGAATTTACGGGAAGTCGTGCTTCATTATCACCTTTTACAGAAAAATGCGACTGAAACGTGTCGTATATTGATCAATATTTACGGCAATCACGCTCCATCAAATACAACTTATAAAGAGTGGTTTCGATGCTTCCAACATGGCAATTTCTACATGAGTGATCAAGATCGAAGATCGCGAAGGTGCACCGAAAAAGAAGATACTCAACTACAACAATTATTAGTTGAAGACGCATGTCGAACCCTTGGAGATATGTCTACAGAATTGGATGTTGACAAATCAACTGTCGGTAAACATTTACACGCGACGGGAAGGGTTCAGAAAGCGGGTAACTGGGTGCCACATCAATTGAAGGGGAGAGATATCGAGCGACGTTTGCTGACGTGTGAGATGCTTCTTGAACGGCAGAAAAGAAAAGGTTTTTTGCATCGCATCCAAAAATGGATCTATTATAACAATCTTAAACGTCGAGTTGGAACCTGCCAGGTGAACCAGGTCCATCGACAGTGAAAAAAATAGTCATGCTTCAAAAACAGATCAGAAGGGTGTCATCTATTATGAACTCCTTAAACCATCTTAAACCATCACGAGCTCTCAAAGAAAAGCGGCCGGAATTGGAAGGTAGACATGACAAATTGATTTGGCTGCATGACAACGCTAGGTCACACGTTGCTAAACCGGTCCAGAAATATTTAGAGAGACTGAACTGGAAAATCTTACCCCACTCGCCATATTCCCCAGACATTGCACCTTAGGATTACCATCTGTTCCTATCAATGCAGTCAGCCTTTATTGGAGAGCGGTTCACTTCTTATGAGAGCATCGCAAACTGGCTCAATGAATATCTCAAGACAGAAGAACTCGAATTTTTTCTTCAGAGGAATCCGTATGCTGCCTGAAAGATGGAGTAAAGTTGTTGCTTCCAATGGGACATACTTCACATAATACCATGAATTATTTAATTGTCTAAATAGTTCGCAACTTTGGCTAGGAAAGAACGGAGACTTACTCCCATACTCAATAATTAGGAACAAAGAGAGTATATATAGCTAGCCTATAGAGTCACTAGCTATACGTGCTGCTTTAATTTGCCCATTAGGTTAGGATAACCAAGGCTGGCACTAAGCCACGCATATAACTTTCAGCCTCGATCGATACCAGATAGAGGCTGACCTCTATTAATATTGTATATCAAGTAGGAACCTAGTAGGAAGTCAACGCTTTTGCCCATTAATAATATATATATATTTTTTTTAAATTTATTTTTCATTTCATTTATTTACTAGTCTTTCCTTTTCGAGTTATCTCATATTTTGTTATTTTGTATTTATAAAATCTAAAAGTGACTATAAAAAACAAGTGGTCTTAATTCAATAGTGGTTATAAGTATTTTATTAGAAAAAGCAAATTACAAAAATTATACCAAGTGTGTAATTAGTTAAGACTTTCATTAAAATTAAATTAATATTTTCATATAGAAAACTATGCTATAAAATATATGAATTGAGTATCTCACGACTGTCCTAATGTTTATATTATTTGTTCTAAATATTTAAACTTTTACTCAAACTAGAAAATCCATGTTTTATTCTCTGTAACAAAATATGGACTAATAAAATTTCATTTCTAGTAATTTTTTCAAAGCCCAGCCACGTTTGTAGCTGTGCAATTTGTCATTATTATGAAAATATATCGAATTTTACTGATTACTCGTACATATACACAGGTGGAGCGATAATATTTGCATTTTTTTTGTTTCTGATGGCGCAGCTATGAAAAGTTGCCTTTGTAAGTATTGATAAAAACCACAAAATATTATCTTATTATAATAACGTTTTGAAGTACCCTCCACGTAAGCGAAATTTATTCAGCTAGTTATTAATAAACTTCATACATCAAAGGCACTCATAATCATATTCATATTTGTAACTTGATTTTGAATTGCCGAAGAAAAATTATATCGGATTGCAAATGGAGTGTACGTCAATCGTACAGCTACAGTGCGTAAAAGTTTAAATGCATATTTCCATAATTTAAAATCATTTTGTTTATAGCTTTAAGGATTATATTCTGTGATTAATTTCATGACGAATGACAGCTAAAAGCAGTACACAGATGATTCAAACATGCATTGTGGCATTGGAGCAGGTAGGTATTCTCATAGCCTTATACAAATATACCCTTTTTGGGTGCTTGGTCGAGCTCCTCCTCCCATTTGTGGCGTGCGTATTGAAGTTGTTCCCCCAATGGAGGGTTTTATAGTTTTAAGCCGACTCCGTACGGCAGATATTTTTTATGAGGAGCTTTTTCATGGCAGAAATACACTCAGAAATTTGCCATTGCCTACCGAGGAGCGACCGCCATTAGAAAAAACTTTTTCTATCATTTTCTCTCGAGTGGTAGTCACGCACGAACCTATTCGGCTACGGCGGCCGCCGTCATAGTTTTAGAATTGAAAAATCGGCCGAAGTATTAGCAATAGGAGAAGCTTGTTGGCTACTGATTGCAGACTTCTCTTTTAAGGGCAATATTACTATTCTTTCGGATAGCCAAGCTGCAAATCGGGTACTGTATTCGGCTACAACAACCTCAAAACTGGTGTAACAAAACAGAAACAGCCTTACCATCTTGAGCGTAAACCATAACGCTACCTTAATCTGGGTCCCGGATCATCGGAACATTGAAGGAAATGAGAAAGTGGACACACTGACAAGAGAGGAATCTGTCATGAATAACATTCTTGCAGAATCAGTATTCACACACTGGTTGCAAGAAGAATGCAATCTCCTCAAAATATTACGAATCGCAGATTGTAGATGGACAGGTCAGACAACATGCAAAGTTAGCAGAACGTTATGGCCCACCTATAACCACAAACAAACGTCAACATTGACAAATATGAAACGAAGGGATGCCTGCAGATTCATGGCGGTGATACCCGGTTTCTGACCCATAGGTGAGTTAGCAGTCAAAATGGGTATCCATTACAATACAATAAAATACTTTTTGTGCATTTTTCAATAAAATGAGTGGACACGTTTTGTATTTTATGTTGAGAAATAAGGTAAAACAAAAAAAAAAAAAAAACACTAAAATGTCTGCGTTCTCTATTTTTGAATTTTCGTAATTGTGAAACATAGAACACTTTATAAATAAGATGTGAGTGACTATATAAAAAGATTTTATTTTTATGTAGAAGTCTTATACTTAGAAAAATAGATTTATTCGAAAGTCATTAAAATTATCTACTAGATCACATTCGAAATTGTGTTTGTTTGTCTCATGAGACAGCTAAAACGAGCGAAAAAGTTAAATAAAAAAAAAATTGTTTAAAATTATTAAGGAAAATTTTCCTATTACGCTGCTCACTGTAGAAACTAAAGTCTTGCGCTGTAACTATTTTGATATTTTTCGACAGTCAGTTATCTAATCTTAAGAATATCATCAAACTTTAATATTTGTATTATCTTTTTTAATAGCTTTGAGCTTTGGTTGCTTTGCAAAGTTTCTCAAAGTTTGTGGTTGAGAGGGAATCAAGTTAGCATTGAAAATAAATAATTTATTATTTGAAAAGTTTGCAAACAAATTTTAGTCTCATTATAATCTCAAAAACGTTAATTCTTTGTGATTTTAAGTCTAGTTTGATATGTGAAAAATTGTTTGTGTTTCTGTTTTGATTCGTAGATAAGGGTTTCGACTTCTAGAGTAAAATGGCTAATTGGTCATATTCAGGCCAGCATATTGCAGGTACTTATGTATTTTGTGTTATGTTGACTGTTGACTGAAATTCCAAATTTGCTCAACGCAAATATCGACGACGCTTTCCAAACAAACTTACGCCTAATGCACGTAGCTTTGAGGAAACTCATCTAAGACTAGTTAACTATGGTGTACAAAGAGGCCCAAGTGCACGACGATGCTTATTGCCGCCTCAAGAAGGGGTTTTATCACTGCAAATCAAGGCACATCCATTAAAGGTGGTGGCACTAGACCAACAACAATGTTTTATACCTTTGATTGTCAAAGCAAAGTATTGGCAAAGTAAAAAACAAAGAACAAATTCGTCTTGTTTCATTGTGGGCTGATAGCCCTGGATACGGCGAAAGAAAAAAACATATCAGCAACATATTTACCAATGCCACCTTTAATAGATTCGCCTTATTGCAAACGCAACACTAAGTGTCAGCTGAATTGCCAATCAACTTGAAATATGATTTCGTTCATTTTTTCAGTTCATTGATGTAATTTGTTTTGCCTATTTGTTTCTTGTTCATATCTGTCCATTTTTTCAATTTTTTTTCCACTTAATATTTGCAACCTTATTTTTAGGTTTAAAAGGCACTTCTCTGCAGGTCTGCCGAAAGCGATAAAAAACACAATTTGCACTCCACCCTAATATGCAATTGTCGAAACACAACTCATTATTAACACTGATTACAGCGGCATAAGCAGTTACTTATTATGCCAAACACTTACATTAGTAGTTAATATTTTGAAATTCACTTCAGCGTATGCTTCCGAAAATTGAATAAGTATTATCGAAAATAGATCGGAACTTTTTAAACCGCTACTTTGATTATTCCCGCAAAATAAATAAAAACCCAACAGATTTTTCGTAATCCTCTCGTGTTGAATGGATGTCAGTAAATGTCAAACGAAAAGCGAAAATCAATGCTTTTTATCAGTTAAACAGATTGCCATATATACTCCAAATAACAAACTGATTCACAACTGGTAACTCTCAAGATGATAAACCAACTCAGTTCAGATAATACCTATGCAGATATGTACGTACTTATATATGCATTCATTCGCGCCGCAATGAGTCATTCGAGTGATATTGGCATTGTAAGTAATGTAGCTTAGCCAAAAGCCTAAATAGTTTTATGACTAAGGCAGTTAATGTAAAAATTAACAAAAATAAAATGGCCTAGTGCCGCTTGTTGGCAACCCTAAAACTACACCTCCAATACTTTTAATCTTATCAAGTCTATCGTAAACGTTGTTCCATTGCTCCTTTTCTGTATGTATGTATGTATGTATATGCATAAGTGCCCCAAACATTCATGCATATAAGTATAGCATTTACGTACTTATAATTGTTAACACTGCAGATACGGACTCTATAGACACTCGTATAGTGGCCAATGACAGAGCGTCATATTGCTATCGCCAACTATGACTACCCGCAACCTAACTACTTATTTCTATACACTTCTAAGTGCGCTTGTGAGCATGCCAACTTACTGTGTCGCATTAGGACGCTATGCTGCGGATTACGAATGATACGTATTTGTCGGTCAGGATGCTGAGGTTCACCCAATTCCCCGCCAATATCTTTTGGCAATTGCCACAGGGCACTACGCTCCTCGAGATGATCGCGTGGAAAGTAGAGCGGCGCTAGCACTTCATAAATGCCACGTTCGTGTGCACTCACACACAATATCACAATTTGTGTTAGATATTTATCTAAAAATCGACGAATTGTACCTGAAAACAAAGCAATGCAAAGATCAGTATTCCAATGTGCGTATATACATATGAATTTGATGAAATGCAAAATATTTACGCAACGCTATGTGGGCAGCTAAGTCGGCTGGGAAACTACTCTGATTGGCACTTAAGTTGTTGACGGCGATTGTACGTAGATTTAGTTCTTTAGCTTTGGACAAAGCATTTCTGGAAAGATATTAGAAAAATTACATATGTATATTGAGAGTATTCATATATAAAGAGGGATTCATATATAAAAAAATAAATTTATAAGAGAATCGCATATTAGCGAGATTCAGGCGTTCAAGTAATGTGATCCTGAGACTCGATTTTTTAGCAAATTTTTGATATCTGTTAGTCTTTTTACCAATAAAATTAAACGTGACATTTTTAGCTTAGAGTGTCGGTATTTGCCAGCTGCCATTAAATTGCACTAAAGCTTACTCAGCTGACCGTCAAGCACGTGCTGGCATCGTGTCCAGTTTTGATGAATAAGTGTCGCAAATACCTGGATAAAAATAATTTCCGAGAGAAGGAAATAAAACTGAATAAAATAGGACAAATACTAAAATTCATTGAGGAAGCTAGCCTCTGAATCCATTAAGGGGGCACAATAGATCGTGCAGATCGCAGTGCTAATGCAGGTACTCAGCTGACTAACACAAGCGAGAACGAGGAAAATACTTCTACCACGATACCAAATATGTGGCCTAAAAAGTAGAAAACTAGTCTTGAAAAGTTTTGATTTTAAAATTTTAACAATAGTCATTATCAGGGCAACCCAAAATACATATGTTCATAAAAACTTTTTTAAGCGCTTGAAATATGCCATTAAATTCCAAATATCTGCTCCAGAAATGCCTTCAAAATGCCCATAAGCCTTAAGATATGCTTTTAAATGATATACAGTGCATAAAATACATATAGCACAGGGACTTGTTGACAAGTTTTGACAATTTATTTGTATCTTATAAATATTGGGTAGTCGAAAAAGTCTTTTCGTATTTTGTCAACAGATGTCGTTGGAGTCATCTATCTCCAGTGCTACCAATCACATTGTGTCATATCATATGGTGTTAGAAAGTTGACATTTTAAGCTTCATTTAACCAAAATAAAATTAAATTCGGAGAAGTTGAAAAAAAGTGATAGCTGTTCAAAAATGAGTGAAAATAATGAAGAAATTCGCTATATTTTGATTGTTTTTTTATAAAAAAAGGGAATAATGTCACGCAAGCCACCAATGAAATTTGTGAAGTTTACGGAGACGATGCTGTATCAGTTCGTGTAGCACAACAATGGTTCGCTCGCTTTCGTTCCGGAAATTTTGATGTGAAAGATGCACCTCGTTCCGGTCGACCTATCGTTGAAAAAGTCGATGAAATTATGGAAAAGATTGACCAGTACCGTCACATAAGCTGTCATGACATCGTCAAGGCACTAAACATTCATCATCAAACGGTTTTGAACCATTTAAAAAAGGCTGCTCGATGTTTGGGTACCACATGAATTGGCTGTGAAAAATTTAATGGACCGAATTAACATCTGCGATTCTTTACTGAAATCGAACCATTTCTGAAGCGAATGGTAACAGGAGACGAAAAGTGCAAGAGCCACACACATCTTTGATGACTCGGCAAAAACTGGGAGAGCTTGGCTGGGAAGTTTTGATGCATCCACCATATAGCCCTGACCTTGCACCATCGGACTACCATTTGCTTCGGTCAATGCAGAACTCCCTTAATGGAGTAAAGTTGGCTTCAAGAGAAGCCTGTGAAAATTACTTGTCGCAGTTTTTCGCCGAGAAACCACAAAAGTTTTACACTGATGGAATAATGTCTCTAGAAGGAAAATGGCAAAAGGTGGTCGACCAAAATGGTACATACTTATTTGGTTTAATAAAGCTCATTATAAATTAAAAAAAAAAATGAGTTGAAGTTTGATTAGAAATACGAAAAGACTTTCTCGAGTACCCAATAGCTCAATCTCCAACAAAAACCATTTAACTTAGTTTCCCGTCATCTAGAATTTTCAAAAACTCGATTTTTTTGATATTTCGAAAGTATAGGCTTTTAAGAATATACTGTCAAATTTTTGGAAGGATGTTTCCAGTATTTTCGATTCTACAGCTGGTTTAGCAGGTAGAGTCAGATTGGTCACGCGGCCACTCTCAAAACTTTAAATTCAATTATCTCAAAACTATTCTTTTCGGCCTAGTGTTGTCACAAAAAAAAAACTATTCAACCGAATAGTCTGAAATTTTAATACGTTTTGCTTGTGTTTGTTATTATTTCGTATTTTTTATTAAAAAATTAAAAAAAGCTTGATTTTTATAGTTTTAAGTTCAAAACCGCGCCATATGTAATTTTTGTTTTATTCTAGTACGGGACATAGCTACAGTCTTACTGATTAATATTTTTTTTGGTTTTTGTGTTTCAGATAAATAGAAGAGCCAAAATCGACAACATCGTCCAGGTCCAATTTTTCGGGAGGTTCAATTTCAGCACCGTTTTTAAAATTAAAAAAAAATTGCATTTGTAAATAGTTTAAATATCGTTTTTCATTATTTTTATTGGAAAAAAACAAAAATTCCTGAAAATACCCTAAATTTGTGAGCTCTAGTAAATAGTTTAAATATCGTTTTTCATTATTTTTATTGGAAAAAAACAAAAATTCCTGAAAATACCCTAAATTTGCGAGCTCTAGATCACCGAAACCCCTTAAAGTGAAAAAAATGAAAATTTAATTTTTAGAAAAATTTCGAGTGTCAGGAATATAACCCATGGAATTTTGGTGCGCATGGAATGAAGCGCAACTTGAAGTCGCTCGAAAATCGCGTTTATTCTCGAGAAGTTTTGTTTTCTGGCGGTCGAAACATGTATTTCTTCTCCCGTTGAATAGGTATTTTATAAATTGGCTGTGAATGCGCTGCATGATATTCATTTCCTTTTCGACTTAGTTTTACCATATTGTTATCATTACAGAAATTGTTATTATAAGTTCTAAACGTAAAAACGAAATATTCATTTTTTGCAAAGCTCAACGGCAAGTTATATAGAAATTGACTCCTACTGAGTTCCTACCGAAATTTCGGATAAACAAATAAGCGAGTTGATGTAAACGCGGTAAACATTTCAAAAAATAATTAACCGAACTCTTGAAATAAAAGGAAAATGCCTGTACTTTGGCTTAGTTAAGTCCAATCCTAGATTATTAAAGAATTTAAGTGAATTAGAGGGCGTCGCGTTTAAAATCTTTAAAGCCGAGAATAGTTGCATTAAATCATTTAAAGCTTGTTGCTAATCATATTTGGTACATGAATCTTTTGGCAAACTATTTGACTTCAAGCAGTATGTGACAAATAAATAGGTATGCCTTCAATTAACCCATTCAATAAATAAATATGAGAGGCGTTTGTGGTGTACAACGTGGAAGCCTTAGAAATAGCAAACGCTTTTCTGGCTATTCTTTGGGAACGTCAGGTGCTCCGGCTGGTTAATGGATTCAAGCGTTAAGACTTTTTGGAGGAAAACTGATAATAAGACATGATTTCTAGTGATTTATACATTTGCACCCTTATACTGATCACAATATACCCATAGCTGTTAATCCGTTATTTTCTAAAATAAGAGAGGTCACAGCCGGTGAAAAAAATAAAGACTACCTATTTTTTGTTTTAATATGAACTATTTGTTTTTACAAAATAAGAGAAACATTTTAGCCCATGTTTTAAATTTTGCACAAGATTTACAAAAAATCGACAAATTTTCTTCAATATTTGAAAATTTTTAATCAGAATTTAAAAAAAGAGCGCTGTTGATTTTTTATAATTTTTTTAGGGTGTTACGTATTTTTTTCATATAAAACTAAAATTTTATAAATTTGTTATACGGAGAAAATACGCAATACCGTCAAGGAAAAATAAAATTATAAAAAATAAGCGGGATTTTCTAGCAACTTTAAATTTGTACTGTACTGAAACTTGAGGAGTTATAAAACTGCGTATCCATTTTTTTTAATTACGATTAAGAATTTGAAATTTTGATGAAAATTTATGCAATTTATTTTTCAATTTTTGTTTTTAGGTTTAAAATTGGACTTATAAGTTTTTGTTATAAAACAAAACGAACATTAAAAAATGGATAAAACTGATCAAAATGTGGGGGTGTGATATTTTTGCCCCCGAGCTGTATGTGCAACTTTTTAGGAATGATGATTTCCACGGAGTATTGAGTTACATTTCCACTGAGTGAGTGACTTCTGTAAACGTACGAGTTTTGATGATGCGAATGTAGCATTTGCCCTACATTTATAGAGATTTATGATTTCGAAAGCTCCTATTATTGATCGCTATTTCTGACTTAATACAAATTTTCAAAATTTCATCAAAACCTTCAACTTCAAATCGCAATTTGCTTCCCTTCTCATAGAAATTGAGAGGATAAATCGTCGGTATTGACAAAGAGCAGATATTTTTACAATTATTTAATTAGAGGTTATGTGTGTAGCATTTCATCATTAATTCAGTCGCATTAGTTTAACATTAATGTCACTTTATTTAAGTAATGAATTTTTTTATTGCTGTTATCAATACAACTTTAAACTTCAGTCCTGCCACATCGTTAACATTAAGTAACAATTTATGGGGGATGCTTTATGCTGCTACGAGAATAACTAAGATGCCTTAAGAGAAATATTCGCAGCGAACTGGGAAATACTCTTTTTGAGGCTTTGATTAGTAAGATAGCTGCTTTTGTGCTTTTCCCACTAAGAGCATCGGACATTCAAATACTTTCTGTGATTGTAGTTTAACGCTAAATATGGAGGATACTCAGCCAAAAGGTTGCATTCATTCTATGTATAAAGCGTAAGTCATTACATATTATGAATAATCAAAGTAAGGTATGCATAGAAACATAATTTTATTGATATAGAAAAAATATAATAATCTCCACATATTACTTTCCCTTCACGTAGAATTTTGGCAAATTTGTTTATCATTTGCATTATTCGTGCATTTATATGTGACATTGGCACTTCTTTTTTACACCTATTCATACTCTTTCGTGTCTGACGTCAGCAAATCTCAGGACGTAAGCTTCTATCAACCTGTTCTTTCACGCTTGATCAGTTGTCAAGCAGACGCCATTTTAGAGTATTTTCTATGCATCTTTACAAACAACTCCTTTCTTTCTATTATTTCCAATGTTTACATTAACTGAGGTTAGGTTAGGTTAGGGTAAGTTGACCTGGCTGGCTGAAAGCCATCTCATAGACCTATTGGTCCTTAGTGATACCAGATTGAGCTTGATCTTTACGTTTCTTTGTAGTGGACTTCTATGTAAGCTCCGAAGCTCAAACCCCAAAAGGCATTCTAATTTTTAATATTTTAGAGCTCCAGTCATTACATTAACTTAACTTCTTTACAAAATATGGCTATGTTGACACTTTCTTCGCACTTCTTCTCTCTTGTAGTTCTTCTAAAATTATGTTATGGTAAAATTGCTCTCAAAATTTCACTTCGATCTACGCAATCTTGCATTTTACCTTTCTTATTATGAAACTAGAAGAGATGTGACCATACCAACACCATTTCACTTGGAATGTGAGAGGAACGAGAGAACTGTTGCGGGAGAAAAGTCATGCGTATTGCTTGTTTCGCCTATAATCTATTCATTATCAACAAAAATTATGTGAGTAGGCCTAATCGCTTCATTACCTCTCCGGATCAAAGAAAGAAAATAGTAGAGCATTTCTCGGTCTCTTGATGTTGCACCTTTTCAGGCGTATTATTTTCCGTTTTGAAAACAAAAGAGGGGCTGGGAAAATACAAAAGGTGTTAGGTTGGTTCAGGTTAGCCAGGTTTCTTGACTAAGACAAGACACTCGGTGGCCCTAAGGCCCATTGTGATACCTGAATTTGATTTCCATACACTAACTAAGTTGCTTAAGCCACTTGGATCTTTTTGCAAATTTCCCAGATCTTCAAAGAAATAATTGCCAAGATATTTGACACGGTTTTATTGAACTTTAGGACATTTACAGAGGATGTGTTGTACCGACTGAGTTTCCTCTTCATCACCACAGCTCCTGCAGAAGTCATTGTGAGGTACACTCATTATAATTGCTAGGGTGCCAATGGCGCAGTGACCCGTTATAACACCTGTGAGGACGCTGGTAGTTGTTCTGTTGAATCCAATCCAACATTTTGTCCTCTTAAGATTCAGTTTTGGCTAGAGCGCTTTGGAAACCTTTCAGTTAGCAATCAGAGATCCCCTTTTATTGGTCTCCACGATTACGCTCAAATCAATCACAGTGAACAGTTCATTTAGAGGAACGATTATGTTCTCTACCACTCGATGAAAATCAAGCCCAAAGTCTTTCCTTGCATACTTATCCGCTCTTACATATACCTCAACTCCCAGCGAGAGCGGCCTGCTCATTCTTTCACACATGTTGAACTGAGGTCAGTGTCTTGATCGCTGCTGGACTATGAACAAAAATGTTAAAGTTTGCCGGAGGTAGGTCCATTAGTCTTATCGTTTTAGCTACTTTGTCTATAGCATATGTAAATCTCAGCTTGGAAGACGCTACACCGGTCTGGGAGTCTAAGGAGCAATTTAATGATAATTGTGCTGAAGCATCGATCAGAGCGCACCTGTTATTTCTACACAAGCTAATCGTTGGACTTTTATGAGACTCTTTAGGCGTTAATATTGGGAATATTTCGAGACTTGCTAAGGCACGATCGCAGGCTCAGTATAACGGCATAGCAATAGGGAGCTTGTGCCATGGCTTACTGAGTTTACGCGAAGATGTCGCTCTAATGGCGGAACACACGTTTATTTCACTATCTCGCTACCATTTGTGTCACAATGTCTAAACACACCATAAATAAACTCTAAAATTTGTTCCTTGACATCCATTCTTCCCTACACCTAGGGCTACTTCCACGCAGAGTTCCTTTTTAATTACCTATAAGAGTAATGCAATGCACTTTCAGCAGCACTTTTTGATGTCTCCTTAACAGCTGGTCCAACGGTGTGTAGCACATGCCTGGCTGGCAAATTGTAGCCACGAGTGACGCACACCTCACCAGTCCGGCACTCTATGGAGCAAAGAAAATACATTATATTGCCAAACATATAAATTATATATAATATATTTCTGTGAGGCACCTTTTAAGTTATTGCTTAATTCTTCTTTCAACTGATTACCGGCAGCGGCATAAATGCGTTCGGCAATTGGATTAGTCTCGTTTTGTGTCTCCTCGATAATGTTTGTGATTGCGTCCACTTCGAGTGTGGTTATATCGCCCTCCCTGCGAATTGAAGAATAACAGAAAAAAAAACCAAAAATAAAAGTTATTTCAAATGAGTTGAAGGTAAAGCAGGAAATGTAAGTATGCAAATATTTAGTTTACCACAACACGAAGCGATTATTAACATCTTTCGATAGCGGAAATGGACTGCAATTGTGTCGTGGTCCGCCCAAAGTGGAATAGTCCGTTATTGGCAAACGGGTATCTGTCTTCTCTGAGCCACCCCAGACTGAGAGTGTGTCAAATTTTACTTTCTGCATGAACAATAGTTGAAGTATTATTATGAGAAGAAGAAGAATGTGAAAGAAGAAACACAAAGAAAACAAAAACCGATAATTATTTATTCCGGTCATAGGTGTTGGAGGCATCGATAACTTACGCACAATGACGAGTCTGTCGACGTCTTACAATCCTCATTGGAATTGGAATCAAGGCGCATGTCTCTGCAAGGATATCATAGAAGGAGAGAAGATACAACAAATTATTAGTAACATTACAAACATAAAAATCTGGTGCAAATTACATTGTAGAATATAATAAAATGGAATGATCCGGGGGCATTGATGGGGAGAAATATCGTATTTTCAAAGCACACCCAGCGGAAAAATGGTAGCACCCCAACATTTTAACCAATTTTCGACACTTCGTTTTTTTGTGCATACTCAACATTTTTTTTTATAAAAATATAGTTTATTGTCTCACAATAAACATATACATTTAATTTTAAAATTTGAAGCAAAAATTGGGAAAACTTCACAAAGTTTTCATTTCAATTCAACAGTTTTTATTAAAAATTATACAAAAAGAGGTCGTTGGTTCGAATCTCGGTGAAAGCAAAATTAATAAAAACATTTTTCTAATAGCGGTCGCCCCTCGGCAGGCAATGGCAAACCTCCGAGTGTATTTCTGCCATGGAAAAGCTCCTCATAAAAATATCTGCCGTTCGGAGTCAGCTTGAAACTGTAGGTCCCTCCATTTGTGGAACAACAGTAAGACGCAAACCACAAATAGGAGGAGGAGCTCGGCCAAACACCTAACAGAAGTGTACGCGCCAATTATTTATTTTTTAAGTACAAGTTGGAAGTTGCTGAGAAATCCCCCTGATTGTTTGTAAATTTCTCCATACAACGAATGTACGCCATTTTGTTTCTAATGCGGTGAAAATGCACTAAACCATCAGAGGGAAAATTGTCTTATAAAAACCATCAACTATTTGGAGGCGGCATAAAGCTGTAGGTCCATCCATCTGTGGAACAACATGGAGATACTCTTCGCAAATTGGAGAAGAAACTCGACCAAATACTTCATAAAGGGTTAACTTACATAAAAAGCGTACTATTGCGTGGTAAAAAATGAAAAGATAAGCGTTGGCAGGGCTTTGCTGACTTCCTTTCGTCAAAATTTGCTTACAAGTGTATTTGCTTTGTGCAAGTGAAGTGTGTTGGGTTTTATTGTTGAGTAAACAAAACGAAAAGGTTCAAAAATAATGTGCACGTTTCAAGGTGAATCTATTGGAAGTGGTAGCAGTAGATTAGCTGATTGGTCTAGCTCAAAATTAAATTATGAAACGTATAATTTACATTCAAATTTATAATTTGAAAACTGAAATTTTATAATGAATTTAAATTGAAAAAGCTGTCTATAAGTAAATATCATAAAATAACGAGGAAAAGGGCAATTTGTTTTAAATAAATATGTAAATCACTTCTTTGCTTTCTACCTTGACGTGACATTCTAATAAACAAAATCTTGTTGTTCGCCTAGTGTCTCCAACTTTAATGAATTCGCTTTGGTAAGTTCCACATTATGATACAAAAAAGAAATTAGTTTCACTTCATGACATTAGCAGCCATTTTAGACATTTCACTTTTGCTGGTACTATGACAAGAATGATAGAAACATGATTGCGTCCATCAGAGAGTGCGTGACGCCACATTGGTTTATTTGTGCAGTGTTGCCAACCCTTTGTTCTTCGCAATATATTTAGTGCCTTTTTATACCCAAAATGAGAAATTTTTTCAGTTTGGTATTTGCTTCTTTTCTTAATTTAAAGCTTAAAACAAATAATAAAAAAGGCTAAAAACGGTCACTCTAACATTTAAAACTTATGCTGAGAAGATATCAGTGCTATTGAAAATTTGTTGATTCTTATAAAATTTGATGTTTTGAAAGTGAAAATCTAATTATTTTCTTTGTTTTAGGGTAATGCAAGAATATTGCATCTTCTTCTCTCAACCCTTCTTAAGATTTGAAACTTTTTATAAATATTAAAAAGCCTTTGAATTTATTGAATGCGAATTAAGGCCATAGAGGTATAATTATAGTAAGAAAGTAGCACAAAAAAACCAGATAATACTAAAGAAACCAAAACAACCTTTTTGAAAAAGAAGTATCTCATCTTGTTACAAGCCTAGGGTGGCGTCACAGCTCATACTGTCAAATTCGCTGAGAGCAAAGTAACGGCAACACGATAGACACTACCTCATTATTCTTTCCATCGTAGGACAACTTTATCGAAATATAGCTACCAGTTCCATGTTTCATTACCAGTTACAATGTTGTAAGGGAAGTCCTCGTGTTTTCTCGAATGTTGAATTCTGAGCAATTTTTGGTCCTCAGTTAACTTGTGCGGAATGAAACGGGCACAGACTTTTCGTAAGCCCAAATTATCAGTTAAAATGCGATAAATCGATGCTTTGGAGATACTCAACGAATGAATTCCAACGATGATTTCGGATTGAGTCGTGCGGCAACTTCTTAAAGCCTGGGGAAAAATACGTACGCTTCATTTCTCTGAAATTCACTTTGAGGCCGGGTCCGATCGGAAAAGAACTAAACTTTCTAGTAATGATCTTCCAATGCCTGTCGAGCTTTTAAATATTTTTTCTTTACGCTTGCACTCAGACTGATTAAAAACCGGATTGCAACTCTTGAACAAGAATAGGCCTGACTCAATGCACAAGTCGTGGAATTGCTTCACCTCTGTACTCATCGTAAATAATAAGCGCTTATGCGACACAATTTTCTCTTTGCAGAGCTAACTTCGACAATGCACTTTGAGACAGTCTATTGCGCAAGACTTAACACCTTGACCGAGGAACTTTAACGTCACACCAAACTTAGTAGCTAGTTTTCGCTGTGTCAACACCTAAAGAGGCGCCTCCTAGACAAAAAAACAAAAATTTCATTGTATGGCTCAATTATATGTAATTTCCATCTTGCAATACGGTAGTGAAACATGAACACTCAGAGATGCAGATAAACAGAAACCGCAGACTTTCGAGAGAAGAGTTCTGTGAAAATTTCTTGGCGCGATATGCGATAATGCGACGAGTGGCGGAAACGCTACAACCATGAACTGGAAAAACTATATGCGCATCCATCTGTGATAACCACAATCATGATCAACAGATTGAGATGGGCAGGTCACATATTGGGCTAACACGGATTACTCACCTCAACAAATACTCTTCGGTAAATGCCACAGACAGAGAAGAAGGGGCCGCCCGCCGCTTAGACGGATTGACAGTGTAGAAGAAGACATATAGGACACAGACACGAAACCGAGACAATTGGAGGCATATTCTACAGTAGGCGAAGACCCGACTAGGGTTGTCCAGCTAACAATGAAACTTAGTAGTAGGTGGTACTGCTGTCAACCTTACACACACACTATTCAATAAGTAGCTTCCTTGCTCAACCGAAATGTTGCACAAACTTAAACACATACACATATATTGGTACAACGCGATACATATACATACGAGTATGTTTGCCTATTATTTTTTTCATACACTATATCAGTTAGTTCTATATTACTGATGCCATCGCGTATTGCTTTTTTCGCCGCACTTTTATGATTTTGTTTCTCCGGGCACAACGCAACTGAACCCATTTTCGTGATTATAGTTCGAAAATGTATTTGTTTGAATTTTTTAATATTTTTTGTTTTGACATTTCTCGGCATCAAAGGTCGCAAACTGAAACAAGAAATATTCGAAGTGAGAGACGAACGATTTGTGAATGAATGACATTTTTTATTAGGTTCGAAAGTGTTAGATACAGAGTCTGGCACTCGAAGTGTAACCAATTAAAAAGGCCATAAATTTAGTTTAGAAATTTACTTTTATTCAATTCATAATAAAAAATGTGTGAAAATAATACAAAATTAAGAATAAATTTATTTTTGCTCGATATTACTACCTTTTGTTTTGACTATGGCCTTGAAACGGTCCAGAAACGAATCGCAAGTTGCCCGAATGTGACTTGTAGGTATTTTGGCCCACTCGCGGACAATGGCTTTTTTTCAGCGTCTCGAGACTGGTAAATATTTTAGTTCGGAGAATAATCCATCGGATTCGCGTCTGGTAGATTTGAGAGTCATTGTGTGGACGTTACGAAGTTCGGAACGTTGTGTTTTAGCTATTCTTGGTTCACTCGAGCTTTGTGAGATGGTGCCGAGTTCTGTTGAAACGCCCATGGTCTAGCACAAAAATCTTTGCCTGCCCACGGCTTCAAAACAACCTCCAGAATACTTTCCCGATAATATTTCGCATTTACCTTGACGTCAGGCTCGATGAAAATTATTGGAGAGTGCCCATTTGCGGTTACAGCGACCCAACCGATTACCTGTGGCGGGTGCGACCTCCTGGTGGCCAATGGAGGACTCAAATTCTCGTATGAACGGTCGGTTAAATAAAGTTTACGAATTGCTCAATTTGAAAAATTTTCTTGTCAGAAAACACAATGTTCGGAAATTGACCGCTTTCGGCCAGGCGAAGCAACTCCTTCGCTCTCTCAAGTCTGACTTGTTACTGCTTTGGTGCGATATTTCATAAAGTTTCGATCAAACAATTTAAAGTATATGCTCGTTTTCAAGGTGATATTTTACACTAAAAAACAATCGTTTGCAGTATTTTTTTTTTGCTCCATTCAGTTGCGAGTTACAGGGTGTTAATAATGGAAGTCAACAAAAAGAAAAAAAAAACGGTACATTTTACATTTTTTCTTTGATAAAGGCGAAAATACAAGCCAGGCCAGGTCGCTGAAATTGTGAATGGTGTTTATGATGCCGTTGCTGTAACAGCTGATTACGTGCAATTTTGGTTTCGTCGATTCCGCTCAGGCATTTTGGATGCTAAAGAAAATGTCGATAAAATCACAGAAATAGTCGAAGTTGCTCGGCATGTTAGCAGTCGTGGCATCGTTCAAGAGCCAAAGGTCGACCATAAAAGAGTTTTAAACCATTTGCGTAAAAATTTTACAAAAAAGTAATGTATTTATTTTTCCCCAAACTAATATTAATTAAGAATAATTTTTGCCTATGTCTGCTTAATTACAATTAAGAAAACATCATCAGAGAGATAAGATTTCACGTACATATAATTAGTGGAATACACTACACTTGCCCAAGTCACTGTTATTTCATACCCCTACTATTTCTTCTCATATACAACCCGTTTTAAAATTATAAACACTCCACTATTTTCTTATAAAAATAAAGTTCATACTATAGAAAAATACCATATAACGTAAAGTTTCATACTTTAAACATTTTTCTTTTAAATTTCATTAAAACTTTTTAATTAGAATTTCTACAATTTTTCTGGGTACTTTGCTGTAAACCATTCAGTTCTAGTATAACAAAGTGCAAGTTTCAAGTGACTACAAAATACCGCTGATTTTTGAAAAAAATTGTTCGCTGAACTGCCCGCACAAAGTGCATTTTCGATTTTTTATTAAAAAAAAGTTATCAAAAATCGACGGTACTCACTTGGAGCTTGCACTTTGCTACACTAAAATTCATTGGACTCTAAAACCGCATACCCAGAAAAACTCTGAAAAAATTCTGATTAAATTGGTGAAATCTGTTACAAACTTTTAAGATTTGCGTTAATTGGTTTTTGTTTCATGTAGTATGAACTGTATGTTTATAATAAATAGTTATATAATTATAATTTTTCAACGGGGTGTATATGAGAAGAAATCGAAAGGTTAGGGCAAATGCACTCAGTACACATACATACACACATAATTCTTAGCCGATTTACGCTGTTATTGCTTGCGGCGCTAAGGCATACTAGCAAAATAAATGAATGAAAAGATAACATTTTTTAAAACCATTTTAGTCAAGTTTATTGTTGCTTTACCACACTTTAAATAACAGTAATTAAGTTGATTAAATTGTTGCATATCATGCCGGTTGTGTGTACACAAAAGCACTCCAATAAAATTTAATAAGTCTGAGCATTACACAAATGAAAAATGTGCGTCGCTATTGACATGGATAGTTACATATTTACAAATATATGTATGTATGCTCGTAAATTAAAAGGTGCACTTGTCGCATCTGTGCTTGAGAATAAATGTATATGTAATATATGTACAATTGGCGTTTACACCCTTTAGCGGGTCTTTGGTCCAGCTCCTCCTCCTATTTGTGTAGTGTGTCTTGATATTTTCCACAATTGGAGGAGCTTTTTCAAGACAGAAATACACCCGGAAATTCATCATTGGCTGCCGAGAAGCAGGTACTAGATAAAAAAGTAGGACGGGTTCAAATGATGACCCGCGGGCTTCAATTGATACCGGTAAAACGATTACAAAATTTATTTCCTAAAAGCACGTTTCATTGATGGGCTGAGTGGGGTATCTTCGCGTTCAGATTGGTGAATCGTTAACCAATCTGAACGCCAAGATCGTTTGGGGAGTTTAGATATATAATTGTTTTATAAAGCAATAAAAGTTGTTTAGATTGGAGGCCCTTTTTCCAATAGCGATTTTTTTTACAGATCACGCGTGATTACTGTCAAACTAAATACATAATTTTTTTTCAGTATTCATTGAGATTTCATCAAGGAAAGACAGACTATGACTCAACAGCGTTTACGTAATTGTATCACGAAAATCGACGCTCTGTGAAAAGTGTTCATCGCGCGCTTATGCCAATTTATGGTGTTCAGCGATGCGACCCACTTTTGACTTAATGGCTACGTTAATAAAGAAAATTACCGTATTCGGGCTGAAGAGCAACCCGAAGTCAATCAAGAACAGCCAGTACATCCATTGAAAACAATCGTTTGGAGCGGCCTATGGACTGGAGGAATTATAAGCTAATATTTCTTCACAGGCTGGCGCCAATGTAACAGTGAATGGCGAACGCTATCGCGCTACTGTTACAAGGCTACAACAGCGTGAAAAAATGTATATACTGCGTCATTGTTTCTGTGAGCAATTTATCTCTCGTCTCGGACCAGTGGATTGGCCACCAAGAGCTTGTGATATTACACATTTGGACTGTTATTTGTGGGGGTATGAAAAGTCTAAATGCTTTGTGTATAAACCAGCTTCTATTGGGGCATGGGAAGCCAATATTACTTAAGTTATTCGATTGAAGTCCCCCAACGAGTCTTTCAAAATTAGTGTTTATGGATGGCCGAATTACACCTCATGGCCTCCTGTTATGAATGGTTCTACACAAAAATAATAAAGATTGCCCAATCAATTTGAATTTTCATTGTTTTATTTTAATTTAAAATCCGATAACTCTAAATTGATCACCCTTTACTTCAATACTTGCAATTTTCTTGCGTGCGCCCTCACTGGCTCAACTTCGCTGCAGAACTAGGCGAATTGAGATCTTTTAGGACCTTTGATTTATTTCGTACTATTGAATTTATTTCGACATATATTATAATTGCCTTATAAAATGTCTTCGAAGTTCCGCTGTTCTCATACGGCTTAGGAAAAAACATTTTTAGTGAGAGTGGGCAGGAATCTCATGTGAAATATCAGCGATATTTTTATTTTATTTATATTTATTTTTTATATTATTTTTTTTTTAGTCTGGTAATAATGACAGCAGTTTTTAGAATTATTCAACTCTTCACATGGAGTTTAATAAAGATATCGGTCGTCTAAGTAATTATATATTTTTCATATTTCTGTTTCGTAATTTGTTTCAACAGACTTTATGTACGACTCTAGGCCCCCTGTATGCGTGCGTAGCTGAGCATTTATTTACATACAAATAAACGTAGGCAAATAAAATGTAATTAGCTTCAGTATCGCATAAAAAATTCTAATAACAAAAACTTGTGCTAAAAAGTGTGCTCATACTATGACACATACGTACGTATATGTACTCGTAAATCTATATTTTTATTATTTCCTTTATAAAACGCATTTGTGTAGAACATTTATTTATACATCGTTTTTACAGTGTTAATTAAAGTCTGAATCAACTTTCCCCATACTGGCCGTGCTCACACACTATGCAAATAAAATACTTTGGCGGTATACTTTGTATATGTAGATGCAAATTAACACACACACATACACACATGACATGACAGTTTACATATTCATTAGCCTTTTTGTTAGTCCACGTCCACTTATCACTTTTGGAGCGCATCAATTCATGTATGGGTATGTTGGACATAAATCCCTAATTTTAAGAGTAAATATGTTTGTATACACATACATATGCACATGAACATATCAGGCGGATCGTTAATAGAATCATCCATATATCTTCAGTTATACTATCTGCACATTGAAAACTTGTTTAAAAAAATGACCGAAGGTGATGTAGGGAATGCAATAGAATACGAGGGTTGTCTTTTAACAGGCTCGCCTTTGCAACACTACGTCTGATGACCTGTAAGTCGATATTTTTATCGAAAAGTTTGGTATCTTTTAGCATAAACCTACTTCTAACGTTCTCCTTAATTGTTCTTTTCTCAGTGTCTTGAAAAACTCATCTCGTTCACAAGAAGGAATTAATTTGTGAAAATTCTCGTCCCATGACTTATTACGATTTTCGACGTGCAATATTGAGATAGGAATGCATAGACTTAGTGCAGCGAATAAAGATTCAGTAGCTTTGTTGGCTGGGTCATGTGGTCCAAATGGATACAAACGCTCCGGCTCTGAAAGTATTCGATGCGATACCAGCTGGTGGTAGCAGAGGAAGAGGAAGACCTCCTCTACGTTGGAATGATTAGGTGGAGAAGGACTTGGTTTCACTTGGTGTTTGTCAGTCGAAATGGCGACTAACCGAGAGAAAGAAACGACTGGCGCGCTTTGTTAAACTCGGCTAAAATCGCTTAAGCGTTTATAGCGCCAATCAAGAAGAAGAAGAAGTAATTGGACCCTAGACTTACGCGTATACACTTCAGTGACCGCTTTGCTTAGTCAAAAACAGTCCAAAAGATTAGAGGATTTGTTAAGGCTTAAGCTATCAATGCTTCAAGCGTATATGGCGTCACCGATTTGGGCCCAAAGAGTGACTCATAAAAAAAGAAATAACGATCTTAAAAGCATATGTCCAGTCCTTTAGAAAATAACAAAAAAGGCTTCTCTGTGTCAATTTTAGAATGATTCCGATACCAGTAAACATTGAGTACTTCTCTCCGATGCTTTTAATAAGTCCTTACATACTTGGCTGTATCGGAACAACACCACTTACCCCCTTACATTTAGTAGTTATCATATCTCTAAAGCATGAAAATTTGCAAAGCTCTTGAAAGATTTCAGTATAAGTTAATAATCACTAAGTAAATATTTGTGTCATCGTAAAAACGCGCACACACCCACAGAAAAAATATGTTATAATATTTTATACAAAATTGAAACCATAAATAGCGCCTTTGACAATTTGTTTACTAACTTAAACATTTGTGTAAGCAAAATTTGTCGCTGGAAAGTTTTTTTTTTAGCACAGCGTAAAAAAAAAACTGCGAAGTTTAAGTGAAACGAGCAAAGTATTGAAACTAAACTGATTTATGTGCATATTTCACAATTTGCTACAAGATAATTGTCTAAGATTTAAACCCAGTTAAACTCGTATCTTCATTCTATTTTTAAAGGGAAATAATAAAAAATTCAAGCGCTTAGTTATTGTTGACGTCATGCGCGCAATTGACGTGCATTCTAACAAAAAAGGTATAAAATGATAAACCGAAAGGAAAAAAACAATAAATAAATACATAATAAATTATCTTCTACCCACAACTTACGTTATGAAGCTATCATCATTTTCGAACTGAAAATTCGTTGTTAAACAAATCTTTTCGCTTGTCTTATTGGGTGGCCTAAAAAGTTAAAACATGTTTTTTGTTTCTATTTTGTGAAATTGGTTTCATCAAATACTTATTATTTTGATCGATTTGATTTTTTTCAAGGGGTAATATTCCAGCAATGCAGAACTTATGAACTTATGAACTTATTCCTTTAGTAGATAAAAGCTGCATATTATCGATAAAATTATTACCGAATTTTGGTCACCTTTCCTATGATCGGAGTTTTGGCGTACAGGTAAAATTGTCGTCAAGTGCCAAAGTTCCTAAAATAACACGGAACAGACGGGTCGAAAATGTCTTCTTCTTTATGGTCGGGATAACCGCTTAAACGATGTTAGCCGACTTTTACAAAGCGCGCCAGTCGTTTCATTCTCGTGCTAACCGGCGCCAGTTGGACACACCAATTGAATCAAACTCCTTCTCCCCCTGATCTTTCCAAAGCGGAGAAAGTATTCCTCTCATTCTGCTTCCATCAACTGGTATAGCATCGAATACTTTCAAAGCCGAAGCGTTTTGTCGAGGCTGCGGGATCTTTATTCGCTGCACTATGCCCATGTCGTCGTAAGGTTTATACAGCTTATTGTTCCATCGCCTACGATACTCGCCGTCACCAACGTGCAAAGGCCCAAAAGCCTTCCGTACAATCTTTCTCTCAAACACTCCAAGGGACGCCTCATCGTAACGTTAGGACGGGAGTGATGAGAGCCTTATAGATTGTTAGTTCCGTTCGTCGAGAGATGACTTTACTACTAAATTGCCTACTTAGTCCAAAGTAGATGTGTTGGCAAGATAGATTCTCTGTTGAATTTCAAGGCTAACATTATTATCGTCAATGGGTGCCGATGCACGAGTGCGCCGACTGTTTGTTTGAAGACAGGAGGTACTTCGTTTTGTCCTCGTTCACCACCAGATCCATTTGCTTTGCCTGTTTATCCAGTTTGTAGAAGACAGAACTAACAGCGCGGTTGTTAAGCCGATGATATCAATATCATTGGCATACGCCAACAATTGTACGCTCTTAAAAAAAATTGTGCCTGAGCGATTAAGTTCTGCGGCTTGCACGATCCTCTCCAACATAAGGTTAAAGTAATCACACGACAGCGAATTACCCTGTCTGAAACCTCGTTTGGTACCAAACGGCTCGCAGAGATCCTTCCCAATTCTTATGGTTTTACTGGTATTGAACAACGCCATTTTGCTTAGTCGTTTTAGTTTTGCAGACATACCAAATTCAGACATCGAGGCAAATAGGAAACTCTTTTTCGGGCTGCCGAATGCAACTTTAAAGTGGACAAAAAGATGGTGTGTGGTGAATCTCCTTTCAGGCGTCTTTTCCAGGACGTGGCTTATTGAAAATATCAGGGCGATTGTGGATTTTCAAGGTCTAAAACCACACTGATAATGCCCAATCAGTTGGTTGATGATCGGTCTCAGCTTTTCACACAATACGCTCGCTAGACCCTTATGCGCTATATTTACAAGACTCATCCCGGGGTAAGTGGCACAGATTGCAGGGTCACCCTTCTTATGGTTTGGGCAGAGCACACTTCAATTTCAATCGGCAGGCATGCTTTCATCCGACCATATTTTGCATAGGGGCTGCTCCACGAACTCTACCAGCTCCTCGCCGCCATGTTTGAATAGCTCAGCCGGCAGTCCGTCGGCGCCCGCGGCTTTGTTGTTCTTTAGCCGTGATATTGCTATTCTCACCTCGTCATGGTCGGGTAACGGAACGATAATTCCGTCGTCAACGATTGGGGTATCGGGATCTTCAAATTGCCTCTGAGATGCACAGTAGTCACTATTTAGCAGGTTCGAGAAGTGTTTCTTCTATAATTTAAGATTGCTCTGCTTGCCAGTCACCAGATCGCCGTCTTTGTTCTTACAGGTAAACGCCCCGGTCTTGAAACCTTCTTTAAGCCGCTGAACTTTCGGGTACAGTTTTCGGGCGATGTTCCTATTGGCCAGCATCTCAAGTTCCTTTAATTTTCATATTTCAGCCTCTCTTTTCTCAAATTAAATTAATTTATCAAAATTAACAACTTTTTACTTCTTTCAGCTCGATGTTTAGAAATTTTAGGGATCCCGCAGTTAATACAAGCTAATTGGGATTTTCCGGGACCTGAAAATCAATTGGTTCCCAGAGTTGACACTCCTAGTATATATGTACATATTTAGTCAGGGCAAAAATGTTTTTTTGTTGTTTTAAAGTGCTGATATCATTAAAGACTGTAATTTAAGAAGAAAACACAACAAAACAAAACAACAAAGTATGCACTATAAAAAAGAATTTTATTATACTTTGTTGCCATTTTTGCTTTTATTTTGTATAAAATTTACGATGTTTTCATTATTTTTGGCAACAAACATGTCGCCTTTGTTTTTCTGTCTCGCGCAGTTATTTTCCTTTTTCGGCGGGAATTTTTTTATGTGCAAATGGAAATGAGTTTTGCAAAAGAAGCGTACAGTACAAGTGGCGTTAAAGTCGAATAAAAAAAGCGTATTTCAGTTACAGCTGACCGACTTAAAAACACACACACATACACATGCCCACATACATACATATGAGGGTGTGTGGAAGCGTATTTCTACATTACATTCGAGCTTAATGCATTTTTAATTGATTTCAACGAAACCGGCTTAATCACGTGGACTCTGTTTATTAGACTCTATTAATTGCATTGTTTTTGTTTTGAGTTTTCTGCTGCGAAAACAGATTTAAAATATTGGCCTGTGTTTTGTAATTTTGCTAATAAATATTTAAATTTGAAGAGGGGCAACAAGTTTTTTTTATTTTATGGGTGGCAGCTTAAACGAATTTATTATTACGTGGTAATTGAGAGCCTTTAATTCACTGAAGGTTGACGGAAACCTTTGCTTACGGATAATTTCTGTAAATGTACGTGCAATGTATGTATGTATCCATGTATGTACGTATAATACACGGTTCATTGGAAAAAAAATTTCGCGGAATAAATGAAAAATGGTTCCTGGAAATTACGTCTCCTCTTACGCAGTCTGGACGACCCATGAGGGGTATGCGTTAACTAACCGGTACGATGCCAGAGTCATTTCGAAAAAGAAGAGAAATTCAATATCTCCAATCATTAAACATTGGGTTGAGTAGGTACTGCTGTAAATAAATAAATCGTATTCGCCATGTAGAGTACCTTGAATGAAGTTCGACTTGCTTTGATGCTGAAAAAAGGTGCGTGGAATAAAGTTTCAAAAAGAAAATGTATCGCTTTTCGAGCATTACAATATGCACGTATTGGGATGGGAAATAAGTTCGTAGCATTTATATATTTTCTTTTATTTTATTGTTCAACGAATTGTTTGCTGCTGGACAAAGGGTAAGCATTCATTCGATAGAACTCTTTCCGCTCTACAAAATTATGTTAATTTTATTTTTGAGTTATTTAATTGTGTATTAGTTTTAAAGCTTAGAAATGGAATACCCAGGAGACAAACATCAACACTTTCAACACCTGCACTTGCTTTTCATTGCGGTCAAAAAGCTACCAAATCAGCCCGGGACATTTGCGACGTGTATGGAGGAGGTGTCATAGGCGAGTCTACAGCACGGAAATCGTTTCCAAAGTTCAGAAATGGCGCCTTTGACGTTGATAACACGTCGCGCAACGGAAGGCATTCTGAGTTCGATGAAGACCGTCTCAAATCACTTTTGAAGGAGAATGGCCGCCCAATCAGTCGTGAATCGGTGGAAAAAAGGAACTGCGATAATAAAACGATTCTCAATCACCTTCATTTAATGGGATTTACCGAAAAATTGGGAGCCGGGTGCCTCACGAGCTCAACGAAAAAACAAAGATATTGCTTCTCAGCATCTCGCCCGCCATTGAGCAACACGCGATCATAAACAGCGCTTTTTGTACCGAATCGTCACAGAATATGAGAAATAGTGCCTATACTCGTACATCAATATGAAGCGAGGAAAGAAGTGGGTGGCTCCAGGAGATACACCAAAGCCGAGAGTCAAGTCGGATCTTCATCCAAAGAAGATCATGATATGATTTTGGTAGGACTGGGTGGGAATGGTGCACTGGGAAATGCTCGAAAAAAATGCCACGCTCAACCAGGAGCTCTACATTGCCCAGCTACTCCGCGTGAATAAGGCTATTCGATAGCACCAGGCCCCACTCCTACTCTTTCACGACAACACCAGGCCTCATGTTGCACAAGTCGTCAAATCCGCTTTCCGAGAGCTCGAATGTGAGGTCCACCGTATTCTTCAGATCTTTCATCGACCGATTACCATCTTTTCCGCTCCCTGTCAAACCATGAAGGGCGTTATCTTCGATAACAACGAGGTCCTTAAAACCTGGCTCAACAACTTCTTTCACACCAGACCAGGCCATTTTTGGCGCAACGGCATCAACGAATTTGTCGAAACAGCAACCATTTCCTCTGTGAATACCTTGCTTTATGCACTTATGGGCAAACCACTGTTCGAGAGTCTCGAACAACTGTCTGCCTTAGGTGTCAACAACTTAACCGGACAGACTTTAACCAACCAAGTCTAGCCCTAGCAGATACCTATTCCAAAGTGTTCTTACAAGCCAAAGCGTTTAATTTATTCAGAGTTGAAACAGAAGTAAACAGGGAGGCGCGTTGTGTACGCTTGTGTTTAATCTGATTCTACACTATGAAATTAAAGGTGTTGATTCATCAGAGACTATAATCACCAAACCTTCCCAAATATATGGCTTTGTTGATGACCTGGTCATCCTCGCGAGAAATATGAATGTTTTAAAATAAGTATTTCAAGTACTTCAAAAGCAAGGCTTAACACACCGAGAAAGGGCCAGACCTTACAACTGGTGATCATAAATTTGAAAGCATGGATAAAATTAACTACCTAGGACTGCTTCTCAGTAAAAGGGAGGGTACAACGATTGCTACCCAAGACCGTGAGCTGGCTGCAAACAGAGCATAATTTGCAATCGTTAGACTGTTAAAAAGTAAGCTCTTGAGTAGAGGAACGAAAAGCAAAATATATTATATAATAGGACTATGAATAAGTTCGTGCGGTTTTTTTTCGAAATTTGAAACTTTATTGACGTAAAATGGTTACAAATTTAATATTCAAAATATTGCCCATCGCTTACTACTACTTTTTCCCATCTTTCTGGCAATTCACGGATTCCCTTTGTGAAAAATTCGGTCGGTTTTGCCGCAATCCACGAATCGATCCATTTTTTGACTTCATCGTAATTACGGAAGTGCTGGTCAGCCAGGCCATGTTGCATCGATCGGAAGAGATAGTAATCGGATGGCGCAAGGTCTGGACTATACAGCGGGTGGGGTAGGACATCCCATTTGAGCGTTTCTAAGTATGTTTTGACCACTTGTGCAACATGTGGCCGAGCATTGTCATGTTGCAAAATAACTTTGTCGTGTCTATCGGCGTATTGCGGCCGTTTTTCTCGCAGTGCTCGGCTCAAACGCATCAATTGTCGTCGGTAGACATCCCCCGTAATCGTTTCATTCGGTTTCAGTAGCTCATAATACACAACACCCAGCTGGTCCCACCAGATACACAGCATAACCTTCAGGCCATGAATATTCTGCGCCGACGTCGATGTTGAAGCATGGCCAGGGTATCCATACGTTGCCCGACGTTTTGGATTGCCGTAATGGACCCACTTTTCATCGCCAGTCACAATTCGATGCAAAAAACCCTTTCTTTTGTGCCGTTGAAGCAGTTGTTCGCATGCCATAAAACGGCGTTCAACGTCTCTTGGCTTCAATTCATACGGCACCCAATGGCCTACCTTTCGGATCATTCCCATGGCTTTTAAACGTTTGGAAATGGTTGATTGATCAACTCCCAAAGTTTTTGCAACCTCTTCTTGCGTTTGAGCCGGATCTTGATCGAGCAATTCCTCCAATTCGGTATCCATGAACTTTGGCGGCGCACCCTCGCGTTCTTCGTCTTCCAAGCCAAAATCACCACTTTTAAAGCGTGCAAACCACTTCTGGCACGTTCGCTCAGATAGAGCATGCTCACCATAAACTTCCACCAAGATACGATGACTTTCGGCTGCTTTTTTCTTCATATTAAAATAATGAAGAAGAATTCCCCGCAAAAACACATTATTTGGCACGAAATTCGACATTTTCAAGTGTGGTAAAAATATTGTTGTTTACGCTTCAAATAAAAAACTTATACTGACGTTTGTGCCTTACGACAGTAGCTCTCCAATGAATGTTTGGAAATGTGGATCGATGGAATAATAATCAAGTTACGCCATCTGTTGTAAAACCGCACGAACTTATAAATAGACCTATTAATATGAAACACTGATTCGACCAGTGGACCAGTTTGTCATATTCGACAAATAGATACAATTACAGAATTAAGCACATTGGAAAGAAGAATACTGGGCCCAGTACGGGAAGAAAGTTGTTTCTATCGCAGTAGATATAATAACGAATTGTAGGAATACCAGATGAAAGAATACGGCAAAGTTTTGGATGCACGCATGTGTGGTGAAAAGCGAAGAGGGCGACCGCGGAAGCGATGGTTAGACGACGTTGAGGACGATCTAAGAGCTTAGGAGCGACCAACTACCTTAGTATGGCTATGAACTGAGATGCATAGAGAAAAATTGTGGGCGAAGCTGAGGCTCCCATCGAACTGTAGTGCCATGCATGATGATAACGATAATTATATTATAAGATTTTCGAAAAAATGTTCAGATTTATATGAGCTGAACCGATTTGGAGATACGCCCAAAAATCGAGATTTTTTACATAAAATTAATTTTTAAAATATTTAGTGTTTAAAGATCTACATAAAAATGTTTAAAAATTTTATCAGCAGCCCCTCGCTACAGCCTATTGCAAACATTCACTATACATACATATGTACATACTTTGCAGTCTTATAAAGTCATTCCCTTCTTCTTCGCACCATTTGTGCACCTTCAAAATGTTTTCTTCTTCAATTATTCTGTTCCGTTTGTGACATTGAAAGCGTGCTAGCACGAAATGCGCGCCGTATAAAATTGAAATATTAGAGTTTCTGAAAATATGCACGTCGACTTTGGTATTTTCTGTGGCACAATAAGGCGATTCTATCGCCCAGTAATCCGGATGCGATGTGTACGCTTTTTTACGGAAACAGCACTTAGTGCACGAAAGGAAATTACAGGTACCTCATGTATTTAGTGGTAATGGTATGCAATTAAATTTTGGCAAGCATGGAAACCACTTTAGAATTTGGATTAGCTTATAAGTGATCGTTTTGCTATTAAGTTAATAGAAATAAATTTAAAAAAAATTTCTGGTTGAGGTAAGTACGCTTTGTTCGATTTTTAGCGGCCATCGTAGCCTAGTACGTTTGCTAGTGACATGCAGGCAGTATGGGCCTGTGCTCTATTTCCACTTTCTACTACATATAAAATATCAAACTTGTTTCTTCACAATAGCTGCTCTTTCGCAGGCAATAAATAGTTTACCTTTGAAAGTATTTTTGGCATGATAATCTCACTCATACAACTTCACACATTCGGTGGAAGAAGGACAAATAAAGTGAGTTGGCATTATACTGCACATCAAGCTGCTTTGAAGCTCAATATAAAAAGCTCCCAAAAGGTCAGCTGAGAGCAAATTACCGACCGTTATAAAATCGGGCGTATGAAGAATAAAAAGCACAGGTATCAGGAAATAGAAGGTACAAAAAAATATTACTAAGAGGACAACAATGCTTTCAGCATTGCCTTTAAATCCTATTATGTATTACGAGCGAATTCCCATCACGAACTCGGGAAAAATGCTTATTTTATTAATTTCGACGTTTTCGTAGTTCGAATTAGTGATACCAACTTAATTAAAATTCAGATGATTTTTGTGTACTTCGTTGACAATTACTGACATAGAAAGCATTAAAACGTTAGCCATCTGATTTAAAAATGTTAAATTTCGACTTGTGAAAAAATTTTGAGAAACTGGTTCTGTCGAGGATAGAAAAAGGACCGATAGACGATAAACTGCATGTTCTGTTGAGAATATTGTTGCTGTAGCGCAAAGTGTTGGTGAACAACCTTCAACTTCGATGTCTCGACGTTTTCAACATTTAGGCACCTATGAATCGACGGCGACTTTTTGGTGGATTTTTCCTGGTTACGTGGGCATAGTGGGCATTTAAATGATGTTACTTTTCAATTACAATTGTTAAGGGCCGTATTTTGAATAAAATTAGTGAAACCCAATTTTTGAATTTTTACTTATTTTATTTTAAAACAACAAAAACATCTAGGCCCGTATTTTCAAAGAATATTTACATGCAGTGCGTTAAAAAAGTGTGTCGCTGTGATTTTTTTATATATACTTTTATATATATACATACTTTTGTGTTTAATTTGTGTGAAAAGTTTTAAAGTGTGTCCAAAATTCTAAAAAATGGAAGTTAGAAATTTCTGAAAATGGCCATTGATTTTTAATAATTTTTCTGCTGACGGTCTCTGCATTTTCCTCCCTTCAAGGGGACAAGCGTTGTATGGAAGAGTATATCCAGGTTATCAAACACAATAACAAAAAAGCAACAACAAAAATAAAATATTAAAATTTAATATAATCTTTAGCGACTTCAAACTTGCACGTTGCAGCTACAAAACTGTGTGCTAGAAAAAAGTTTGAAAAAAGTTCGAAATTCTGCTGCATTTTAATGTTGTACTAAGTTTATTTTACTTGTTATAAAGTTTGAAACTTTAAAAAATGTTATTTTTGTTGCAGTATAAATTATACTTTTTTTTTTACAAAACTAACGTAAAAAAGTGGCATGAAGAACATTGCGCATATTATAAGAAAAACTCGCTCTTCCAAAACATGAATGATGCGCAGTAGAAAACATTAAAAACTTTTCCACGCTATGAATAAGCCAAATATTATTACCTTTACATAGATATATACTATTTGTTTACCTTAGGTAAGTTTTCAAGTGCACTCTTTTGACTGGTCAAAACAATTTCTTTTAATACTTCCGTTGACGAAACCTTAGAAAACCCGAGATGTGCTAGCGTACGCTAAGGCTTTTTTGTATTCTTGACATCTCGCACTCGTTCATGTGGAATAAAGTACCGCATTCCAGGCCAAAAAATCTGTCCATATGTACACTGTTTAGTAATTTAATATTTATTTATTGAACAGTTCAATATTTGCAATCGATCTGTGGCATTACAAGTATCGGAATATATCCATATGCATACTATGTATGTATGTATGTATGTATCCATGCATGTCTACTTATTTGAGTACATATACACACACTCGTACATGGTGTGGATGTATTTGTTTGTATGCATTCCAGCCAATTCAGTTACATACATATAAATTATTTAGCAATTTATGGCGAAAGCAACAAGATTAAAAAACGTGAAAATGCGTCGAATTCAAAAGCTGACACTGTAATTAAGATCTGATGGACGGAAGGGGTAGACTGACCAGTTGGGGAGCGGCAAATATGGCAGGTGTGGCAGGCGTTGAAATGCTTTATTCCTACAAATTCGCCTGAGCCTCTAAATAACTGTGTAGACGTGCATACATATGTGTGGATGTGTGTAAATTTTTTCAAGTAGTTTTTTCAGAAAATGGTAAATTTTAATAAATGTGTCGTTTTTTTGATTAATGATTGATTTTGATCAATTATAATATCGTGAAGTAAAATAATCTAATGTAAATGAGCATTTTGTGGGAGATTACTGTTCCAACTTACTTAAAATTTGAGGAATGGAAATTAATGAAGAAATAAATAAATGACTTTCATCATTTCAGAACACATAATTTCACATAATTGTCAGATATATGTATTAAATTTGACAAAATGGCGGATGTTCAAAAATGAAAAACCGTTTTTGACCATTTCTTTTACTTTAAAGGTCCAAAAAAAATACTAACATTTATTTTCCGAATGATCGTATTTCACACGACAACGACATCAATTCTATGTCATTTAAATTTCATATCATAAAAATCGGTTCATTAAAATATTTATATATCTGTGTCCATTGTCCATGTGAAGACCATTTTTTGAAGACTGACAACTTTTTGAACGAACGTCGTATGGACAAATATTTTTTTTTATTTTTTAACAATGGACCAAAAAATAAAATACTCAAAACAATGCTGTTTTACATGCTTTTAAAGAGACACCCAATAAAACCATCGAAAATGAGGCGGAGCCTTCGTTCCCACGACAGTCGGTTCTACGTAATAGTACGTAACAGGCGAGTGCCTTAAATAAAGTTTTGAATTTTAGGCAAAAATAATGGATTTCTTTTTGAATATCGCATTTGGGAACTTGGGGTATTTACTCAGAAAACTTTCTTTTCTTTTAGACCACTTCATAATAGATTTTCTGATTGAGACCTAAGACTCTACAACTTTTGCTCGAACAAAACACGCCTTCTGTGTCAATTGGCAAGCAGAGATTAAATAATAACAAAATGATTAAACATTTTTCCAAAAGCATTACTTATAAATTGATTTCTAAATCTGAAATTCTTTTACAGCTCCTATGTTCTTCAGTAGAAGAAAACAACTAGTGAAAGCCACAGACATCGGGTAAATTAAGCTGGATGTTGTACAAATATCAGCGAAAATGGCGTTCACTTTGACGAATACACAACGAACAAATTATGAGGAATTTACTGGAGATTAGCTAGAAAATTGGAATACGAACGTGGCTCTGAGATAACAAATGGCTGTGAGGTTGGGAGCTCAACGCAATGGTTATTGTAAGAGTTGCCAAGACGAAAAAGAATTCGAGTTTTGAAGTTCTTGGTCACCACTTCTTTAATTTTTTGAACCTTCAACTTGTTAGCAAGGTTGATTTCATTTTCAAGAAGATCGGTATAGTTGAGACAAAAGCAGTGGTAAAGTTATTATTATTATTAAACTCAACGGTTACTCGCCTCTCATCCCACCGACACCAAGGGCACCCTGTACGTATAATGTATGGATCATTTTAGTTTTGACGTTAGGCGAGAAAGGCAGGAAATCATTAAGCGTTGAGTTCTAAAAATGTACAGCTACAGAAAAAAATCATGCATCAGCTAACGATAAAACTAGAGTTATGCACCATCTTCAATCATTTATTGAGATAATATAGTACCGATTTCTTTATGGTTTAAAGTGGAACCGATCACAATTCTAGAATGAGATTTAAAAGCTTAGCATAAGGATCGAAATGGTTCATTAAGTTGGTTTGTTTTACTAGGTTTAAGAAAAGGCCTAAAGTACCTGGATAACCGAAAGTGAATATTACGGGGACCCGGTGGTCTAGAGCCGAAAATGTCACCTATTTTCACGTTTTTTTTTTGTTTTGATATTAAGAATTTAAAAGAAAACTATACTTCAACTTTTCGTGTTTATTACTTCATCTATTGAGCATACAAAAAAATTTTTATTTATTTTAAAAACAATATTTATTATTATAAAAATACCGCTGAAGATGGCCCTCTAAAAAAAATGGACCCGGACGGCGTAGGTGATTTCGAGACTTCTACTCATCTGAAACACAAAATTCAAGAAGATTCTTAATCAGAAAGAGCGCAGTTATGGCCGGAACTAGAACCAATCGAAAAAATTAAAAATTGACAAAATCGCGTGCTTTAAAAAAAAGTTCGTAAAATCGGGTATTTTTTCACTAGTTTTTCAGTGTAAAAAATAGGAAATTATTTAAAAAAATGATAAATGATTCTAGTTTCGACAATAGCCATATATGTTGTGAACAACATATTAAAATTTCAAGTGATTCGGTTGAATTTTTTTTCATCCCCGCCGTGCCAAAAATAGTCGTTTCTAGATAAATGAGTGTAAAGTTTGAGGTACAGAGGCGCGCGGGCAGCTTTCTTACTAGTTAATGGGTTGTAGAAGCTATAATATTGGGAGTTTCCGCATGAAAATTTCGCTGTATATTCTTTCGATACTATACTTTCGAAATGTCGATAAAAAAGAAATCGTTTTTTGAAATTTCTAGACCATCGGGTCCCCTTAAGTTTAACTTCTGCCAGAAGAAATGGGCTCAAAATTCAAAGGGCAGCTTAATCGCAAATAATATGCCCAACATTTGACCGCGATTATGAAGGGTGGGAAGACTGATAAGCTTTAGGTAACTATTGTATGTGGGAAGTCCCATTGAAAATCTCGTAAGATAAAAAGTAAAAACTGCTTTTGATTGCTTATGCTTGAGTGTTACGAATTCACGTGGGGAAATTTCCAATTCTGCGTTCCAGACGACGTTGCCATATTCCTGAATCATTGCCTCTAGAGTTGTAAAACGCACTTTAGCAACATGCGTAATTTTTTTTACTTGACGTCTATAATTATTCCTGTTGGCATGCAATTCGACTATAGAGCAGCTCGTGAAATCCAACTTAATCTTCTGCAATCTTATCTGAGCAATATATAAATTTTCGTCTTTGAAAGGCGTGCATTTTATCAAAGGAATCTTTATTGATAAAATGAAATTTTGCACCACTCGAAAAGGTATTAGTAAGCATAACTGACAAAGAACGATGAGTAGTGGTCAAATTTTGACGATAAATAATAGATTGCGCAGTTTGATCAGAAAAATAAAGATAAGCAGGTAAAAATGCGCAAAAGATATTTCTGTTTTCGAAAATTTTTATTTATTTTAATATAAACTTTCTTTAGCTATATGAACTTGTTATGAAAAAGAAATGAAAGAGATTTAGTAGAAGCCCTAGGCATCTCACTAGGCAGTATAGGCAATATTTTGACTGAAGTATTTGGCTTCAGAAAGCTGTGTGCACACAAGAAAAACACGTTCGAACATTCACAACATTTAGAGAGTTTTCCAAAGTACAAGGTTAAGTCCAAAATAAAAAAGACTGGACTTTGTGCATTGGAAGTTGACTTCCAGTGAAAGCTTGGTAACATTCGGTATAGTGGAAGCGAAGTTATTGCGTCTAAAGTGTCAGAGTTTCGAACAAAGAGCTAATATCAAATTTTGTTTTAAAATCAGTAAAACGGCTACCGAAACATTTGAATTGATGAAAAAGTTTATGGCGATGATTGTCCATCTCGTTCCATAGTTCATGAGTTTTTCACGTTTGAGAGATGGTTGTGAGGACATAAATGAGAATGAACATACGGGCCACCAAAAGTCAGTAATCACCGAAAACTCCATCGAAATTGTTCGTAAATTTATCAAAAACGAACCGAAACTATTATTGAAATTTATAGAATCAGAGTTGAATATCTCCAAAACAACGATTTATCGCATTTTAACTGATCCTTTGGGCTTACGAAAGGTCTGTACGCGTTTCATTCCTCACAAGTTAACTGAGGACCAAAAATTGGTCAGAATTCATCATTCAAAAGACCTCATTAAAGAAGCGAGGAAATCGCGAACTTCCTTTACAACATTGTAACTGGTGATGAAACGTTGTGTTTCCAACGTGAACCTGAAACTAAGCGTTAAAGTGCCGAATTGAAGACCCCAGATGAGTCACCACACAAAAAATCGGGGTTGTTTTTACGATTATAAAGGAATCCAGTCGATGCTCATTTGTTTTTACGATCATTGGATTCCACAAGGAGTTCGTGCAATTTTCTAGCTTGGCGTTTTGAAGCGTTTGTTGCATCGCATTCGTCGAATTAGCCCTGAATACCGCGAGGGAGGAAGCTGGCGCTTATTGCATGATAATGCGCCAGCTCATCGATCCACTCTTGTGACTGATTTTTTGACTTGAAATCGCATTTGAACCATCAATCACTCACCATATTCGCCTGATATGGCTCTCTGTGACTTCTACCTATTCGGAAAATTGAATTTGGCCATGAAAGGAAAACGTTTTGCGTCCGTAGAAGCCATCCAAAAGGTTTGTACCGACATCCTGAAGGACATTCTGGTCAATGACCTGAAACACTCTTTCGAAAATCGAATCGCGCAAAACAGTGTATCGAAGCCAGAGGGGACTATTTTGAATAAATAAAGTCGAAGTTATCATAACAAAGCTTTTGTCGTTTCTATTTCAGCTTAGTCACGTTTATTTTGGACTTCACCTTGTATAAAGTGGATTTTGTGCGTTGATTCCTCCATATAGATGAGACTTGTGTCTATCAATATGATCCTAAATTAAAACAGGATGCTAAAGAGTGGTGTGAACCTGGTTCTTGGACTCCGAAATGAGTTCATGTCCAGAAATCGGCCAAGAAGGTGCTACCATCAGTTTTTTGGGATGCGAAAACAATTTGTGTGTGGATTACTTGCAAATTGGTAAAAAAATAAATTCTGAATATTATTGTAACCTTTTAGACCAACTAAAGGACAAATTTCGGGGTAAAACACAAAGTTTGCAAAGGAAAAGAAAAAAATCTTTTTCAACAGGATAATACACCGATTCGCATGAGCATTTGGACAATGGCTAAAATCCATAAATTAAAGTTCGAATTGCTGGAGCATCCATCGTATTCACCAGATTTGGGTCCTAGTGACTTTCATCTGTTTCGAGGCCTAAAAAAAATTGATTCGTTTTTCATCAAATGATGAGGTCATAAAAGCGGTGGAAGCATATTTTGCAGCCCTTCCGAATTCTCATTTCAGGGATGGAATGCATAAATTTGAATCTGGTTGGAACAAGTGTATTGATGTTCAGGGAGACTATACTGTAAGTAAAATAAAGTGTAAAGTGTATCTCAAACCATAAAATTGTATTTTTCTTATCGAATCGCAAAACTTATTGAGCAACTTAGTATGTATTACCTACATATATAAATAATTTTCAATCTGTAAATTCTCTTTGCGTTTAAGTGCTCTTCAAATCTTCGATAAACGTGATATTTTGCCTCATAGGTTTTTTGTAGAGCTCTCTCTTAAACTTATTTATTTCAACCTATGGATGTACATTAAGGAAATAAGATCGAATACAGCACCGGCAGTCTGTATGCACCTATACAAATATATGCATGTGCATATGTAGGTAGATGTTGCATTTAGTCGCAAAAAAAAGTGAGCACTAGAACCAGTTTAATTGAGGCTTTCAGATGTTTATAAACAACAAGTATCACAAAGTTACAGAAATTCCATGAACTCAACTGATAGCCAACCTTTTCCGTAAGTACAATAACTACCTGCAGGCATACATATGTACAGAAACATACTAATATACCTACATAAATACATACAAGTAATGAGTATATTGTATAGCCAGTTGAAATAACAGTCTAGCAAGTGATATGCGCATAAAGAACGGCATCCAGGCGTGTATCTACTTAAATATGTATTATCTATTTTCATGATTACAACTGCAAACTGCATGCTTATATATATGTACATACACTTGCACTTAAGTGTACGTTAATGTTTGTAGTGGATATACATATGTGTGTATGTATATATATGAATACCAAATATGTATTGAAGAGCTTAGGTTTGTATGTGTGTGAGTGCACACTTTTGCAAGGCGTATTTATAGCCAAGTCGTTGAGAAAGACACAAATATGTATACAAACTACACTATGCCACTTAAGTACTGGCTTAAAAGCATGTACGTTCTTGCGGTTGATGGCCTGCAGCAAAATGCAACCTACAAGGCGTAATTGCCATTTTTAATGGTTCTGCATTGCACTTAAGCGCGCACTTAACGCTGCGCAGTGGGCAAATGGGCAATGTTCGTGCAGTATCGGTTCGCTGCTGGTACTTGCTAGCTGGCAGCTCGTTACTAACTTGTGTGACATGGCTACAATATACGATTATAAGTCACTAGCGTCAGATTGTCACACACACACACACACACACACACACACACAAGTAAATGTCCTGAAGAATACGGATATTAAAGGATTCGTCTCGGATTTGAAAGACATTTTTTATGCAGCACCGAAAATGCGCTTGAGATAATTTTAATACAGACGCACATACAAAGGACAGGTACAAAATGTATACAGGGTCCGGCACTCGAAGTGTAACCAACTTCAGACAGCTCGCGTAGCTGATGCACGGGAATCAGGTGTCTGTTAGTCGGCTAAATGACAGTCCAGAGTATCGCTTACAAGCGCGCAGAAGCATTTTGCTGAGAGTAAACGCGAAAAAAGAAAATCAGTAATGGATGTGTGATTACATTATATTCGACTGGAAAATCACAACCAGCGATTGTTCGGGAGCTCGACCATCTTAAAGTAAATAAAGTTTTTGTTTACCGCACCATTACCCGTTACAATGATACTGGTAGCATCGCGAGACGTCCTGGAGGTGGTCATCAAAAGACTGCAAAGTCACGTGAAATGGTTCAAACAGTGAAGAAGCGACTTGAGCGAAATCCTCGACGAAGTTCCAATCAAATGACGAAAGAACTGAAAATGTCTGACCATAGCATCCGCCACATACTGAAAAACTATCTCAAAGTCAAGGCTCATAAGGCGCATGATCTCACACCAAAGCAGCGCAACAAGTCAGACTTGAGAGAGCGAAGGAGTTGCTTCGCTTGGCTGAAAACGGTCAATTTCCGAACATTGTGTTTTCTGACGAGAAATTGATCATTTGACCGACCGTTCATACTAGAATTTTTCATCGATTGGCCACAAGGAGGCAGCACCCGCCACAGGTAATGGTTTGGGCAACTGTAACCGTAGATGGAAGCATTCTGGGGGTTACTTTGAAGCCGGGGGCAAGTACACAGACGTTTCAACAGGACTCGGCACCGTAGCTCGAGTGAACCAAGCTAAAAAACAACATTCCGAACTTCATAACGTCCACACAATGGCTCCCAAATTCTCCAGACGCGAACCCGAAGAATTATTCTCTTTGGACCATTTTGGAGAGCAGGGTCCGAACTAAAAGATTCACCAGTCTCGAAGCGCTGAAAAGGTAAAAGGTGGTCATATCGAGCAAAAGTAAAGTTATTCTTAATTTTGTATTATTTTTACACATTTTTTACTTTGATTTGAATAAAAGTAAATTTCCAAACTAAATGTATGGCCTTTTTAATTGGTTACACTTCGAGCGCCGGACTCTGTAGTTATATGCAAATATTCCTTTCAGGAATCGTCATACTTTGAAATATTTCAGCGGAATCTCTCTTATGAAGCTGAAGCTAGCCAAATTCCTTAATAATAAGTCGACCGTTAATGACCTGTAACGAGCTAGAGGTAGACATAAAAGAATAATTCTAGCTGTTCCGCTTCTAGCGACTAGGCAACTAACTCCTTACCCCAATAATCCCTGAAGCTTATCGTTTGACTTTTTGTAAAACGTGAACAAATTTGAAGAGTTTGTACTAAACCGAATTTTGCAAACAGACACCACAAATTCCTGTGCAAGTGCTTATATGTAATATGTGTAATACGAGTATGTGTATATATCAAAAAATACATGTGTGTAAATAATTACGCGGCTAAAAACTTATCGAAAGCATGTTTTATACAATCGGTAGTATTTCGTATATGCATCCGTAATTATGTATGGAAGTGGGCTTAAGTTTATGCACGCAGTCTAACAAGCCTACATAAACAAGTGTGCATACTCGTATGTGTGTCGTGCTTACAAAAGTGGATGTGCATGTATGCCTTCGGCTACAGTAGAATAGCAGGTCGAATATATTACCTTACCCTTCGTCTGAGCTTCAAAAGGTTTATTTGCGTTGAACACTCTAGCAAACATTGGGCGACGAAAGCGTGTAAAGATAGGAAGAACCCCCGGGCCCATACAATACTAACATACAGACATATGTATACGGATGGCATAAAATGGAGAAAAACCTGCAATGTTCGGCTCCGAACCGGGGATCAGTAGATTATTTGTGCACATAATTATGAAAGTGGACATATAGGTATTTCCATATGACACATAAGGAGGCTCTCTCATCATGTTAATTGCGAAGCTTCAGCTCTCAACGATCGGAATGTGTTTAAAGAAAGACTGAAGCATAAAAAGTCGCATCAATTCACGCAGCAGCCAACTAGTCTGCAGGAGTGACAGACTCTTCCGCACGAGCGTACCAAAAGCGTCAAAAAAAAGTAGCAGGTACTAAGGCCGTGGAGAAGGGGGAACTAAATTTCTATATAGATGGTTCCAAGCTAGACGATAAGGTTGGCTATGGAGTATTTTCGAGGGAATTAGGACTTGAACTATCCGTTCGACTACCAGACTACTGCGGCGTCTATCAGGCGGAAGTTCTAGCTATAAAATAGGTGGCTACACATGCCGTAACAAAATCTTCTATAAATATATTCTCGGATAGTCAGGCAGCTCTAAATCATATTAGGCACAGAGACATTGAGGGAAATTGTAAAGCCCATGAGCTAGCCAGAAAAGGTACTACTCTTCAGCTGCTGAGTGATAAAGATAGTATTGGAATACCTGGGCCACGAGCAAATGAATAATTGAGAATAATATTACCACAGAGGTTAATAGGAAGTGGAGACATGAAGACATATGCGGAACAGCTAGTTTACTATGGTCACAAATAAATAAGAAAAAGGCAAGGAAACTGCTTAGCCTTTCAAGAGAAGATATCTCGAAGGTCATGGCTTGTATAACCGATCAGTGGCTATTTGATAGGCATTCCTTGAGACTAGGAGTTTTCTCCTATGAAGATTGTAGAACTGGTAGAGAAGAGGAAGAAACAGTTGGGCACTTCCTTTGCAACTGTCCAGCCTTAGCTAAAATCAGAGAGGGATTTCTACGTAAATATTTGCTCAATTCTCTTACGGAACTGTCTGGCGTGGGTATGGGATCATTCGTGCGCTTCATAAGAGCCACAAAATAGCTCCAAAATTCGCATCCATGTATGTCAACGCTACTTTAATGCTGTGAATTTGAACTGAACAAGTAGTTATACCCTTCATCCGCACTAAAATGAATGATGCTACTTCCTGTGCACGTCTTGAAGCTGACGTATATCGCGACATTGTCATCATAGGTTAAAATTTCGCCAATAATAGGCCAATGAGAATCCATATAACATATTTCCTGGAATTTTCGTTTGCTTTCTTCTGGTCTTCTGCAAGACAGTTCCTAGCTCGTTCCGCATTTTGTAAATGTATATCATGACTTCGTCTAAGATGTAATGTCTCTTCGCTAAATGCTCCGATTTTTCCCTTCAGTTAATCGCCAATAATAAGTTTCGAAGAGCCCAACTGAATTATATCTTATATAAATACGAATGAATTGTCGTTTCTGTCATTATTTTATTGTCATATATATCGGCTTATACGTAGTTCAGAAAGGCGGCAAAGAGGGTCCAGCGCCATCTTCAAGTTATGTTTATATAATTTCTTTAAAGTTTTGACTTAGACCACTTTCACACCACATTATTAACACTAAATGAATTCCATATAATGTTGAAATTATAACCACCACCAAATGGTTCAGTTTTGACTATATCGTGAAAATTAAATTGAATAAATTTAGTTTAAAATAATGTTTTTTTTAATTTTGACTTAGACCAATTTCATAATTATGGGCACATTTAAAGTACTGTGATTCTTTGAAGCAGTAGAATTAAAAATAAATAAATAATTGACGCATACACTTCTGTTAGGTGTTTGGCTGAGATCCTCTTCCTATATGTGGCATGCGTCTTGATGCTGTTCCACAAAAGGAAGCTGTAGAATTAGTTAGGTAAAAAATAAGTGTCGTAGAGTTAATGCTAGTAACTTGCCTCATAGACCCACCATTTTAAGCCAATAAAGGTTTTGTTTTCGTAAAGCACTGTAGACTGTAGAAAAATCATAGCAAGGTGGGTTATGACTAAAATCCTCCTTCTCTATTGGCTTTCGGTACCCAGAGGCTTACAATGTAACAAGGGCACTAATGATCTATCGAAAGAGGTATTTAATAAAATAATATTCTCGTGGGAATATCAATCGCTTTACAGCTACTTCAATGACCATACGAGCTGCATGCCGGGCAAGGAGGCAAGAAGGCAAGGATGCCTGGAAGCGAACGCAAGTGCAAATCCTAAGACATCGTAAGAAAAAATATAGGAACTCACTTATATTTCGGGAAAAGACCATCTCACGTGTATTACTTGTGTGTCCAACATTCAATAGGCTTCAACTTAGGTTGGTTTATGAAGGGCAGAAACGAGACTTGCTATCAGCCATGGATGTGGACGAATAGCAATACTAGAATTCACCCATGACTTAAATGTTCCTTGGCCAGAAGCAGTGGTTTGTAAAATTATGTCATAAATATTTCAATGTTAATGTTCGGTATATGATATGTGAGCGCGCCAGCTCAACTTAGTCAAACATGTAGCTAATTGAAATCTGACTGAAAAAAACACACAAAAAAAACACAAAACAATTTTTACATATTTATGGTATAGCTGCATGAATGGCAATAAAAAGGTAACTTTTTACTGGAGTTATTATTCTTTATAAACTTTGTAGTTGTTCTATAAAAAGGAAATGTTGGATTACAGATTTTTCGCAAAATTTACAATTTTAAAGTAGGTACTGGGTGTGCTAAGTAGGTGTGCCAGAGAGTTTTGCGTATGTTTTATTTAATTTGCATAATAGGTAATATTTGCAATTGAAATTTCTAAATAAAATAAAGATAAAAAGTTCATCTCGTAAACTATTAGTCTTATAAGAAAAAGCCTTTTAGGCGAAAAATTATAGAAAATGTCGAATTTTAATAATATTTCATAAGTCATTAACATTTGTTGTTCTATGTCTACAGTGGGCATCGAATTCTCTACAAATCGAGCGGTTACCAGGTACAAATCTAGGGCGGCTGTTAGAGCAAATACTTGTTTTTTTGTTTTAGTTAAAATTGAGTTGTAGAAACATCATGAAAGGCGCCATTGCACCAGTGATATGCGGGAAATGCTCCTACTAACACTATAACATTCCTCCTCCTCGACTGATTTTCACCCTGGGAACGCTGTAAGCATTTCAAGCTGGAGCCGAGTTTATGTGTATTAAGGCGCATGCGTTAAGGTCTCTCTCTTGTGGAGGTATGGAGATTTTACACCAACGATAGTAACCATTCCTCCCACTGCTCTCATAAGTGGTTCTAGAGGAAATGGAACATCGGAAAATTTGAGATAGTGCAGTATTTATGATCTTTCGCCTTGCCTCCTGTCTGATGTTATTGTGAATGATTGACACATACATATGTCGCCAGTCTGTTGAGAAACAGTTCAACTCCATGTCATACATGCAACTGTAGCTGCTATTGCTGGGCTTTGCGCTTATATTCAGTAAATTGAAGTAATAGCATTATTTTTCCGGCAAACGCTCAAACCTCCATCCACTTAGCACTGGATGAGCACATGCACCGTATGAGATTGATAGGACTACGTGAGTACCCCAAAACGCTTTGAAGTATTGTACGTTCTCGTGCGAAGCGCTTTCGATTGTCTCAGTTCTGCCAGCTGAAAGCGGCGGAGATATTCCAACAGCCGTAATCGGTGAGTATCTATATATATATATATATAATTGGCGCGTATACCTTTTTTGGGTTTTTGGCCGAGCTCCTCCTCCTATTTGTGGTGTGCGTCTTGATGTTGTTCCACAAATGGAGGGACCTACAGTTTTAAGCCGACTCCGAACGGCAGATATTTTTATGAGGAGCTTTTTCATGGCAGAAATACACTCGGAGGTTTGCCATTGCCTGCCGAGAGGCGACCGCTGTTAGAAAAATGTTTTTCTTAATTTTGGTGTTTCACCGAGATTCGAACCGACGTTCTCTCTGTGAATTGCGAATGGTAGTCACGCACCAACCCATTCGGCTACGGCGGCCGGTGAGTATCTGCATAAGATAATAATCAGCATCACCATGCTTTCTTTTCGCACACTCCTCGAGATCTGATATTAGTTTGTACGTCCATCGTTCTATAGGTGACTGTTCCAATCTTCTTTGCCAATCGTACATAGATCGCTCTCTCTCTCTCGATGGCCTTTCTTTTGCCGTTCGTTTTGCTTCTTCCTCGCTATAGAGGCGGCGAAGCTCTCTTGCGTGAATATCAAACGCTAATTTTTCGGCTACAACACGTATTGCACCGTCTGATACCGTTCGATATGCGCATAAAACCCGTAATGCGATGAAACCCGTGATGCGACCCGCCTGTGTCTGCGCACCACTTCACGCGTGTGAATATTCTTTGCTTCTGCCATACTGGGCAGCGCTAAGCACGATTGAGTCCACGACTGCTGCTAATATTCGCCATCTTTTTCTTACGCGCACTTATCAGCACTGCCTCCGTTTTTTGGGCTGCCAGGTCTCGACCCGCATAGCTGAGCCAACGTTGTACTCTTGCTGCCGCATCATTGCATTATGCTTCCAGATGATCAAGTCGCAATGTCGTTCGCGATTGTTGTTTTTCCGGAAGTTTTAAATTCAGAACCCCGTCATACGCAGTATTCCAAAGAGTTGGTCCCAAATCCGATCCTTGCGGAACTCCTCCTGTGACTTGATATGTGTTTGGGCCATTAACAGTGTCATTGCTATCAGAAGCTCAAAAGATGGCAATGTATAAAACGCTTGTACGACCCATATTAATACACAGCATACAGCGAGGCATGGGTACTTAAAACAACAGACGTCGACCAAATACTGCGGTTTGAAAGAAAGATACCACGAAAAATATATGGTCCCTTCTGCCGAGATGACGGAACATATCAGGTAAGATATAATGTACTGATTCTAAATAAAAACGCAATATGATTTATAAAATGTCAACGAATCAGATGGCTGGGGTACATTTACAGAATGCCCAAATGGAGAGCTGCCAGTATAGCATTCCATGGGAAAGTGGTGGGACGGAGAGGACGAGGAAGACCAAACAAACGCTGGATTGACGAGCAAAACCGGAGTTGTGGAAGCAATGGTCTGCGCAAAACTGTAGTGCTATTGATGATGATGATGATGATCAGTGTCATACAGTAGAATTCGTTTCTTGAGATAGTTTGTTGAATGCTTAGTAGGTAGCTCGGTACCTTCAGATTTTCCAGAGACAAATTAGTACAAATACTTAAGTGCAAACATACATGCACATGTGTGTATGTACATATGTATGTGAATTAGGGTGCCTCCTATTATATTGTAAGACTTTTGCCAAAATATATTGGAAAAACTTTAAGATTTACGTGAGCTAGACCGATTTGAAAGGGCCGCCAAAAATCGAGTTTTTGTATAAATACTTACGTATATGTACATATGTAATATACATTTTTTCTAAAACATCACCTTAGATAATAGGAAATCACTTCAGAATTTAAGCTTAAAATATCTATATAAAATGTTTAAATTATGTAAAAGGTTGCGCAAAATTAATCACCCAATCGGAAGATTTATAATATTTACAATGGTCATCCGTCAGTCATATTGGGCACTTGTAGAAAGCTGCAGTATACAAACTGACATGCCATGGAGCGCGCAAAGGTCAAAATAAAGATTTACATCTTTTTTTTCTGTTTATTAAAAAAATTAAGTGACTTATTTTGCTCCACCTCATATAATATTTTTTAAAGTATTTTGACGGAAGTCTTACAATATAATATCACTACATATTATAAAACAAAGTCGCTTTTTCTGTCCCTATGTCCCCTTATACGATTAAATCTTTAAAACTACGCAACGGATTTTGATGCGGTTTTTTTTTAAAGATAGATTGATTGAAGAGGAAGGTTTATATCTATATAATGTGAAGAAATATATAAAGGGGGCGTGGCAATCGGTCAAAATGTGGCAAAAAAACATAAATTTTTTGTTTTCACGGCCATAAATCATAAACGAATCAACCAATTAAAATGAAACTTTCTTGAAGTTTAACTTTGAAATATTTACTTTCGTTCTGCATCAAAAAAAAATTGATTTATTTGTTATTTAACCAAAATTGTTTAAACAAAAGCAGCTCTTTTTCCAAAAAAAGCTGTTTGTGTGTTTGTTCGCTGTCAACCGAATGAAGCAACAGGCGTTAAGCGATAATCTCACCACACCTCATTAATGTTGAATTACATCGTATGGTGACGTATGTATGTATGTATTTACGAATCGCTCGCATTATTTCATTTCGGACGTATGTACATATGTATCTATGTATGTACTGAATTCCATGTAATTATATGCACATACAATTTTACAGCGAAATAAAACGCTATTTTCACGTTCTATATTAGTAAATCGCACATAATTAAAATACAGTTTTTGAATAGTTTTTATTGATTCGGAGCGCGTTTAGTTTGCTATCGATTCCATACAATAACATTTTTTGTCATTTACTTTTTACGACAACTAATAGCTTATTTTCGAAACGATTTCAACAAATAGGTACAACATTAATCCTTATCCAATTAAATACGTTAAATACATTGTTGTTTTCATATAGACCTATGTATATGGCTCTTTACAGCATATAATTAAAAACAATATTTTTCAAGATATTACATCAGTAATTAGTAATTGAGATCTACCGGAAAAATTGCGTTAGCTGTTGCGTCATCCGGCATTGCCGCTACTCTTTTGGAAAGAGGCCGAACCACACTCTCTACAATCAAGCACCCGCTGAAAATCGCCACCGATGATGATAACAGCGTCTGTAGTGTTTCTAGACAGAGCAATACAGGAAAATTGATGCGTGACTACTCATTAATAGTCTGGGACGAAGCTACCATGTCAAACAAGACGTCTGTGGAAGCACTGGATAGGACAATGCGCGATTTGCGCAACAAAAATGCACCTATGGGTGGATGTACAATTCTGTTCTCAGGAGATTTCCGTCAAATCCTACCAGTTGTGACTCGAGGAACACGTGCTGACGAAATAAATGCTTCGCTAAAAAGATCCCACCTTTAGTCGTATGTCAATAAATTAGAGCTTATAACTAATATGAGGATTTCGTCATCTTCACGTGAGAACAGGCTATTTCCAGAGATGCTGCTAAAAGTTGGCAATGGAGAATTAACACAAAGTGAGGGAAGGATTAACCTAGAAAACCTTTGTGTTTTGATAGACAACATCCAAGAGTTAGTCAACAATGTCCATCCAGACATTGATAACATAAGTTATAAGACAATATCTTGGTTTAAAGAAAGAGCTATTCTGTCACCAACTAACGAACAAGTAGATAAAGTAAATAACTTGATTATTTCAAAGATTGATGCGCCGACGAAAATATACTACTCGGTCGATACTGTTCTCGATTTGGAAGAAGCTGTTCATTTTCCTACAGAATTTCTAAATTCGTTGAACCCGTCTGGACTCCCTCCTCACAAAATGGAGCTGAAAATAGGTTGTCCTGTTATTTTATTAAGAAACCTAAGTCCACCTAAACTTTGCAATGGCACGCGTTTGCTGGTATAATCACTGAAAACTTTCATAATAGAGTGCACAATACTCACAGGATGTGGTACCGGAGAAGATGTATTGATTCCCCGAATCCCTCTCATACCATCGGATCTACCATTCCAATTTAAACGCTTACAATTTCCGGTAAAGACATCTTTTGCAATGACCATAAATAAATCTCAGGGTCAAACCTTCAACGTTGCAGGCTTAGATTTGAGTGTTGACTGTTTTTCACATGGCCAACTGTATGTCGCTCTTTCAAGAGTAACCTCTAGAGAAAACATGTTTGTATTGTCTAATGACAAGAAGGCTATGAACGTTGTATATAAAGACATTCTGTAATATAGTAATTGTTGTAAAAATAAAATAAATAGATATGTAAAAATGCAAAAAGTTAATATGCAAAAATGTAGGGTATGAATTTAGATATCCCAAAGACAGCAGGAAATCTTCATGCTATAAAGAAAGGGGAATTGTTTTACTCCAAATTTAACGCGTGCGGGCCACGGGCAGTAATGAATAAGCCAAAACTACTGGATCGATTTTAATCATTTTTTCAGTGAGTGACATAGGGTATATATTTTATATCCGTGCGAAGCTGGGCGGGTTGCTAGTATTTTATAAAATAGTATCGATAATTTTTGTTTGGTGTGTGATGCCACCTAACGTGGATATTGGACTTCTACGCTTACACACACATGCGCATATCATTAAAAATGTCTACTGCCAGAAGGACAGACCCTTAATACCTTTCCATTACTTCTTACATGAATTAGTTTTATACAATAGCTTTTATTACATATGGACATATGAGTGTAGATTTGTATTGGTGGAAGTGCTCAATTGCCCAGCGTCATAAACAACACAAAACGTCAAGTCAATTATTTATTTATAAGTAATCAGCGACAAATAGCCATCAAAGCTAATCGTATGCAAACACACAATCTCTCTAAGCATTCAGATATGCACTGGGATATAGGGTTTCATAATAGGGACGTACCGATGTTGACAGACTGCGGCGGCGATATTGCTTCAGCAACGTCTATTGAATCATATAAAAGTGAACCCTGCTAATACTTCAGACAAAACTTGTTTTATTCCACGCCGACTCGTCCTTATTGAAAACCCCTATACATACAGACATACATATGTGAAAATATTTAGAAAGGCTTGCATGTGCGGTTACCAATTGGAAATATACGGGTATTTATTTTTATTGTGTCCGATTGTAGAATTAAGTGTTTCATGCACCCGCAATTATGCACATACATATTTACATACAAGCACATACCTTATTGTACAAACACGCAAAAATTCGTAGTCAATGGATTGGAACAAATGATTCTCGGTGCATATCAGAGTTCAATTACATTTTGTATACTGGTGTACATGACTTGCCGCCGGTGTATCTAATATCCATGCTTACATACATTCCTGCCCAATCATTTATTCTATAGCTCACGGCGAATCGTTTGCGCGCCTGTCGTAATTTGTTATTGTTAAACGTATACTCGCATTCTCAAGCTGCGTTTTATGACAGCAAAATGTATTTTTTAAATGGTTGCCTGAATTGAATTCATCTTCTTCTTCTTAGTTAGCACACCAACCACGAAAATGATTTTGTATGAATTGACTTAGAAAAGAAAGAGATTTAGTAATGATTTACCGATAGAAGTAAAAAGCGGTCGAGGCGAAATAATATTTTCCCCTTTTATACCATGCAGTGTAGGGGAGACTCTCTATTATTTCTGTTAGCACCAGTAGCTACATGAAATAATTTTACGGAGATACTTAATTTATTGAAGAATGAACGTAATAAGATTCAATCCTCTACGAAATTCGCTGCTTCCAGCACAAAATGCTGTTCTCTCGAGATCCTTTTTTATCTTACACCTGTCGAAATTATTATAAAGGCCTCACCTAGATATTGACAAGTTTTGACTACTTACTTATTATTTTTTAATTTCAATACTTTTTTATAAAGATGTAGTTCATTCTATAACAAAGGCCATAATAATCCTGCTTTCAAACTTTCTACGAGATTTATAAAAATTCGACACATTTTCATCAAAATTTAAAAAATCTTAATCATCATCTTTATCAATTTTAGTATAATGAAGACGGCATCACAGCCGAATTAATGGAATACGGCGGATCCGCTGTTGTATTTGTACTAACAAACCTTATACAAAAAATCTGGGAAGATGAAACAATTCCACGAGACTGGCAATCGAGTTCAATCTTTTCGATTCATAAGAAAGGAGACAAATGCGACTGCAACAACTTCAGAGATATAGCTCTTTTAAGCTCTGCATACAAGATTTTCACTAATTCTGCGGCAGAGGATATTCTGGGCGAGTATACCTACATATGGATATGCTCGAAGCAAATATCTAAGATCCACGACAGATCAGTGTTTCGTAATATGTCAAATCTTTTAATACCAAAAGTTTTATGAACAAGTGTTTGATATCCATTGATTATTTGTAGACTTAAAAAAAACTTTCGATAGCATCGACAGAATTAAACATCCTTTTGTTCCCCGTCGGCAAGGTGTACCAATGAAACTCGCGCCGCAGCTGTGACTTTGGCAGGCCCAGTGTCTAAAGCAATGATACAAGGAAAAACTACGGATTCTTCCGATTTTAACACTGCTGTTAAGCAAGAAGATACGCTGTTTACTATAATTTTTATTTTGAATTTAAACTTTGTCGTCTGCGAAATCGACCCTGTTGCAACTATCTCCACGAAGAGGATTCAGATTTGTGGTTATCTGACGATCTTGCTATTGTAGCAAGAAATCCACCCGCACTTATCCACTGCCCGTTAAAACTCTTTAATAAAGCATTTCCAGTGGGTCTAGAAGTTAAAGTGTATAATACAAAATTCCTAGCAAAGTCAAGCAATATCACCAACAAAGCAACCTGAAAGTTGGTTCACATACTTTTCAAAAAGTTAAACCTTCAAATATCTGGGTATAAACCTTAGCAACGTTTGGGCATCTGCTCAGAATGGACGACAACAGGGTAACGAAAAAGACTGCAGTCAACGCGGAAGACCCCAAAGAAGATGGATTGATAACATCCAAGAAGAAGACCGACGGTCCATAAATTCCATAAGGAGCGATGCAATAAACCGAGATGTATGGGCATGATGATGATGATGATAGTGAAGTGCAAGTTTTGAGTCGCTAAACAAATTTTCGTTGTTTTATATCAGTTTTTCACTGACGATGTTTTGCATTTTTTCCGCATAAAACACAAAAATATCTTGGATTTTTCAACAGATTGTTTTTAAGTGTTAAGATTGAAATTAATACAAAAATTAGGCTGAGATATTTTCAAAATTGGTATACATTTTCGTACAGATATTCCACATTTAGTGGTAACGTAAATAAATATCAAAAAGTTTTGTTTTATAAAAACAAAAATAAAAAAAAATTAAATATCGACAGGGTGCTCCTAACGTTTAAGTCACTAAACACCCACAACCTTCGTTACCCGAGCGGTCAAGAATTGTTATTCTCAGTCTGCGCTGGTAATTGCGCTCCTTGAAAACATGCTAAGGGACCGCTTGAGCTCAAATAACTTCTAAAAATTCTAAACATTTGTACAATTTCAACTTCAGTTTTCGAGAAATTTAAAAGTTAAAAGCTTCACAAATATAGAACTTAGTCGTTTAAAAATCAAATAAATATATTTTCATTGCAAATGAGTTTTCTTATTTACTTATTATAAGGCCTTGAGTTAAAAGCGCAGACCCTACGGGTATTTAGGTTAAGTAAACACTTATTGACTTGTTGTTATTTGTTTAGCTCACGGCAGCAAAAACACAACGAAACGTATTTAGTTAGTTATGTTTATGTGCATGCATGTAATTTGCTTAGGTAGATGGCCCACTCTATGTGTACATTAAGGTGGCTGACCAAAAATATCCTGCCTATCCTACCGCATAATAAAATATGGTATTCGAGTTTACAACTTCATCAAAATAGCAACATTTTCGCTCAACAGTACCAATAATGAGGTCTATCCTGTTGAAAATACACTGGGTTAAATAAGTTTCGAAATTTTAATTGTTTCTTATTTAATTTTAATAATTGTTTGAAGAAAATAATATCAAATATTCTAAAAAGCCATATAAATCTATGTTTAAAAGTTTTTGCATAATGAAATAAAATCTTTAGAGAAATCTTGAGTATGCATTAAATTTTTGAAATTTTCCTCACATAATAAATGCTCATAGTTTTGAACAAAACACCCAACTCCTCAGCAAAAATAAAAATCAAAAATCAACGCAATGTTTGGAACATCCCAAAATTTAATTTATTTCCAAACATTTGGATTAAAAATTTAAATTTTGTTGAAGATTTATCGAATTTTTATAAATCTTGTACAAAGTTTGTAATTTGGATTATTATGGCGTTTGTTTCTAAAAATTCTTATCAAAGAGTTATTGTGTCTTGTGTATATACGAGTATGCCTGCAAGTAAGTCAAAGACCCGACAAAATTATGTGTACGTACATGAACAAATGCCAGAACGAGTTAACTGGGCGTGAAATCAAATTGCGAAATGGCCAAATGGACAAGCCAAGTGCCAGGCCATTAGATTTATGCACGCCACCAAGTATACGAGTATGTGATGTAAAAAATAGTGAGGATGACGGATAATTGGCAATTTGGCATGGAACGCGAATGTACACATACATACATACATATGTATTTGTGTATGGTCATATTTGTAAAAAATAGTGCGCTTATATGTATGACATATATACATATATACATACATACATACATACATAGATATGTATATGTACAACATTTATTTCTTATAGCATGCATATATCACTTATGTGTGTGTGCTAACATACGAGTATTAGTGTTCGACCGAATATTTCATTTCGGATGGAAGGAAAAATTGTATTTATGAGTAAAAAGATAGCAGCAGAAATCTAGAGCAGCTCGTTGTAAACAAGTTAAGTTTTAAAAGGACATGCAGGGATAAATTTATTTTGGCAGTTAGACGCTTGCATAGCGACCATGCACCAGAATAGCGTGACCATTTTTGTTTTTGGGTAGAGAGGGATAATGTTTTTGATTGAAATCGTATGCACAAAAGTAATAAAAAAAAAAAAAAAATTGAATTTCGTAACTAAAGTTTCAAAACAAAAAACGAAATATTTAAGTTCAAATTAATTGAGACTACAAAATATTATGAAAACAGAATAGAGTTTTCTTCGTCATGCGCCTTTTTGGTTAAGAAATCTCCGAAATATGTTTTGTAAATCGCACTGATTTCAAATCGCAAGATTTGCAGAACATGTCTGACCATTATTCAAATCAAATGTTGTACGAAATACCATATATTATGCGGAAAAAGACATCCATTATTTTCTCAGCAGATGGCTGTAGTGATCGATATCTCGCAAAGTACAATTTAGAGTTTATGTTCGTTGTGAAAGTGACATTTCACACTAAGCAAATTTTTTGTTTGTTCCATTCAGTTGTGAGTTACAGGGTGTTAACAATGGAAGTCGACAAAGAGAAAATTCGTTATATTTTTCAGTTTCCCTTTGATAAATACAAGCGAAAATGGAAGCTAGGCCGCTGAAATTGTGAATGGTGTTTATGGTGAAACAGCTAATTACGTGCAATGTTGGTTTTGTCGATTCCGTTTAAGCATTTTTGATATTAAAGAAATTGTCGTTTATGTCGAAAATGTCGATAAAATCACAGAAATCGAAGTTGTTCCGCATGTTAGTAGTAGTAGCATCGCCTAGAAGCTAAAGATTGGCCATAAACGTATGTAACCCCTACGTCTGGAATTTTCAAAAAGTCGATTTCTTTTTTTACAAATTATTATTCTTTACAGTTTTAAGCGCATATCTGTGGAAGTCAATTGGTAGAAAATGTAACTGCGCGACGAAAGTTTGATGCGCACAGGTAGCTGCCCTTCCTTTGCATTTGAAAGTTTAAAGTCGTTTTTTCTCGAAACTCCTCTTGCCGGCACGGTCTGCATGATAACTCATACACTTTTTAATATTTGTTGATGCGGTATTTTTTTTAAATATTCGAAAGTGTTTTCTCTATAGGCTGTCGAGCCAGATTTGTGATATTTTTATTAAAAAATGTTGTAAATATCTGTGACGTAAAACGCATTCTTTTTTTTACAATGCCATAAATCCCAAAATTTTTCGAAATTTACTTTATTTTACAAGATTTTGTTTTTTACTTTTTACAAATCTAACAACATTTCAAGAAGAAATGATGTGGACCGTGAAGCAGCTTTCCTTTCATTCTACTTTGAGTCACGTGATTTTTATATTACATACTAATTTTTGTCAAGAAAAATTAAAATAATTTTTTTTATACAGTTTAAGTCCTAATAAACAATGTATAAAATTTTTGTATATTTATTTGTATTGCTATCCCTTCTAATAACAGTTTTTCTTTTAGCGCATTTTTGGCGCTGTTGAAGGTATGTAATCCCTTAAACTAAAAAGAGAAAGAAAAACAATTTTCCTTTATAAACATTTAATTGCCGATAGTTATCTTATATGTGATCTATGGACAAAGTGCTAGTGGAAAAGAGACAACTCGAAGGGCCGTAGAGTTACAAAAATCGGTACTGCAACTCCTAGCACAATTTACACTTTCTAGTGTGTTGAAATGTACGAATTTCTATTTGATTAAAAGAAAAGAGAAGCAACATCAACTAGTTTCAAATTAACCAGACTCGGACCAGTTCTGGTGCATCTACCTGCAAAGTTATTATTGCATTGCGAACATTTGTCACCCACTGCCTTTATTAATGAAACAATTTATTTTCGTCCTTTTTCGAATTAATTTCAGTTTTATTAGCCGGTGACTAACATACATATGTGTCAGCTACCAAAAAAAAAACACAAAAAATCAGCTAACAAGCCAGCCGATGGCCTCTTTGAGCGAGTCATCGCCCAGCAAACAGCTAACCAGTTAGCGATGCGTAGCAAAAGCGTTAAGCAAAGAACTACAAAAATAATAAATGCTACAAAACGAAAATAAAATAATACCAATAACAGAGGTTATTTGTATATAAGCATAAATACACATGTAACTATGTATGTATATACAACCCAATGTGTGTATGTAAATGACACGGCCTACGTTTGTGATTGCCAGCTGAGGAAGAATGCGCAGTTACAGTTAAAGTATTCAATTGGCGCATTAATCTGAAAATTTCCATTTTCCGACTAAAGGGTGAGAGGTGTGTAATTTACATTTAATTAATGCATTTTCATTACTGGAATAAAAAGTTTCCTTGTAAAAGTGCTATAAAAAGTGCTGCTCAATATTTGTCAGTGATTTGTTTTGTACAAAAAAGGACTGCTTGCGACTGATTGTGGGGTATAACTAAATGAGTATATATATCATCTATGTAGACCCCGTTGCATTGATACAAGTTTTATTTTTTAATTTCAAATATTTTTTTATTGAAATATAGCCAGTTTATTTAACAAAAAAGACTGTATGAAAGTTCCAACTTATCAGAGTTAAAAAAAATCTATGCCCGCAATTGTATAGCCTATTAAATTTTTAGGTTATAAAAAATATTTCGTGCATTCGTTATATCGTATGAAGAAAATGCGTGACACCGTCAGGGGGAAAAATTGTCAAAAATCAATGAAAATTTTAAGTCACTTCAAACATGCACTTTAACTAGAATTTAAAGCACTATACAACTGAGTATCCAGAATTTTTAAACTCTGCTTAAAAAGTTTAAGATTCTGATACAAATTTGTCGCGCTTTTGTAAAATAAATCTTGCACAAATTTCGCAACATAGATTCATGTGATATAGGTTGAACTGTACAGTCAGTGAAGTCAGTTCTGTTGTACGGAAGAGAAACATGGCTAGTCTCCAACACCATCACACAGAGGCTAAAATTTTTCGTCAACAAATGCCTCCGCATCATCTGTAGAATATTCTGGCTTTCGCGCTGTGGAAATCACCGAATGAGGAGCCCATCTAATGGCAAAGGGTGCAGAGGTCGCGGTCGGCCAAAGATCACTTGGCGAAGGTAGCAAATGCCGACATCACATAAACAACAGCTCAGAACCGTTATCGATGGAAGAGTCTTGTCGAGGCCCTATGCTCCCGATTGGAGTGATTGGTTGGTTGGTGATTCATCCATAATCCAACTAGCGCTTCCGCACCATTTTGTTGCCACATTCTTGTTACCAACTTGTTTACCAGTTATTTACGGCATGACTATATCCAGTCTGTCCAGTTTAAGAACCTTATTAGGTTGTTGACATCTGAGCTCGACAGTTGTTCGAGACTCTCGAACAGCGGTTTGCCCAGCGTTAACATTCTGTCCTTCCATAGGGCAGGGCATTCACAGAGGAAGTGGAAGATTGTTTCCTTTTTCTCCGGTTGTTTACAACTGTGACAGTATGAGTTGTGAGGGATACCCATTTTGGCTGATTGTTCTCCGACAGACCAAAAGCCAGTTATGACTGCCGTTAGTCTCCAGACGTCCCGTCGTTTCATTTTTAACAATATTGACGATTGTTTGAGGTTGTAGGTGGGCCATAGAGTTCTACTTATTTTGCATTTCGTCTGGTCTCTCCATCTACAATCCGCGATTCCAAGGTATTTTAAGGAAATTGTACTCTTGACTGCACCTAATGGTGTGAATACCGATCCTGGCAGATACCCCTCTTGCGAGTTCATCTGCTTTTTTAATTCATAATTTTAAAAATGTCCAGTTAATCGGCGCATAATTGTCGATGTAAGAGTATTTTTGCGCCCGTTTCACAAGACCTGGTTTTTATTATTACTATTAGAATTTAAAGCGTTTTTCTGAAACTTGTTATTTTTTAAATCCAGCGTACACGGAAAATACAAAATCTACTTAATACAACGTTTTGAGATTTTGCTCGGTACTTGTTCACATAATTCACCTGGTATCCCTGGAATCGTTATTTTTCTAATAATTAGTCAAATTAGTCCATTTTTTAAACAAAAATTGGTTTTTTTCTAAATGGTTCTAATTGGTTCACAAATTCCAAAATTTTGCATGAAACTTTAGGAAAATATTGTTCAAATGCTGCATTATTATTTGGAAGTTTCCTGAATAAACCGGGGGTCCAACAAGGTAGTATTTTAGGTCCTCTTCTCTTTGTTCTATTTGTTAATGATATTAGCAACTGTTTTTTTCTATATGCTGAAGATTTGAAAATGAAGAAACTGAGGATGTTCCTATGTTGCAATTAATATAATTAATTATGGAAATTAATGCGCTCATTCGCTGGTGCAGTAACTCTGGCATCCAAAACTCAAAATGTTTTTCAGCCATTTCATAGTATTGCTAATACTTTACCTCATCTGTTCATGAATTGAAAGGTCTAGGCATGATCTTTGACTCTCATTTTTCATTCCATAGTCACAGTAATTTTATTGTAACTACATCTTACTCAACCTAAGGTTTTATATGGCTTAAGCTCGAAGTTTTCGGACTCTTACTCTCTAATATTTCTTTTTACATCCTTTGTTCGCTCGGGATTACAGTATACAATATTTATCTGGAGGCTGTTGTTCAGGTCGTATCAGGTCACTAAAATCCTCAAATCCTATCTCTTCCTATAATTCCTGTATGATTAGATGAGTAGAAGGTCTATACTCTCACTGCCTTTTGCTTTTAGCTTAATTAAAGGAGAAATTGATTACACATTAAGGAGCATTCCCTTTCATGTTTCTACGCAGCACTACTATCCATTTCATTTAAAAATTGTCAGCACGAATTATGCGCGAAATGCTCCTATTGCCCCCTATCTCAAGATCTATTCTACTTGACTTTTCGGTGTCAAAGATCGAATTTTTTAAATTTATAAACTCTTGTTTTTTAATTAATTAATTTTTTTGTTCTATTTGTAGTAATTTAAGCTCATGTTAGCTCTAAGTGGTCTGTAAAAACTATAATTATGCTTTAAATTTGAAATAAACGAAAACCACTTAAAATATACGAGGGGATTTGGCAACCCTGGTGTTGCAATCTGGCAACTGACAGCTGTATCGCAAAGTTTGACATTTTTTGGCTTTTACATACTCAGAACGTTTTGAAATACCAGCGCTATTTGTGTTGTTTACAGTAACTTAAAAGATTCATCTCGGTCCAAAAATGGAATTAAATCGTGAACATTTTCGTGAGATAATTTTTACAACTTTCGGCGTGGATTAACTCAGCAATATTGCATGGATGAACTTAATTCATTTTTTGGCGATGAAGCTCCATCGAGGACTAGTGTTTATCGATGGTAAAGTGAATTCAATCGTGGTCGTAGTTCACTCCAAGACGAATTTTGTGAAGGTCGTCCAAAATCAGTTGTTGTTCCGAAAACCATCGATGCTGTGCGCGAACTGATATTACAAGATCGTCATGTGACCTATCGTGAGATTGAGACAATCTTAGGCATTAGTGGGACCAGCATACATTCAATATTGCATAAACATTTGAATGTCAAAAAAATTTGTTCGCGTTGGATCCCTCACAATTTGTCAATCGGTCAAAAAAAAGCTCGTGTCGATTGGTCGAAGGAAATGCTCAAAAAATACGATCGCGGGGCTTCGAAACACGAACATGACATCGTGACAGGTAATGAATCATGGATTTACGAGTATGGGCCCGAAAGTAAACAGCAGTCGACTGTATGGGTGTTTCAAGATGAGCCAAATCCCACAAAAGTTGTTCGCGCACGAAGCACTTCCAAGCAAATGGTCGCCTGTTTTTTCGGAAAAATTGGACATGTCGCAACCGTACCACTAGAGCAACGCAGAACAGTAAATTCTGAGTGGTACACAACCATTTGTTTGCCAGTTGTCTTCCAAGAAATTAGGAAAACCAATCGCCAAAGACGGATCACTTTCACAAAACATCGAATTAATGGGTCATCCGCCGTATAGTCCTGACTTGGCACCGAATGACTTCTTTTTATTCCCGTACGTAAAAAGCAAACTGAGAGGTCAACGTTTTTCGACACCTTAAGAAGCGGTAGCGGCATTCAGAATGCATGTTTTGGAGGTACCTCATTCAGAGTGGCAAAAGTGCTTCGACAATTGGTTCAAACGCATGGAAAAGTGTATAGATCTTCATGGAGAATATTTTGAAAAACAATAAAGTGATTTTCGATGATTAAAATTTGTTTTTGTTCTCTAATCCCGACATATAAAAGGCACCCCTCGTATCATGACCTTTTTCATCGAATTAGCTGAACTCCTGTTAATTAATGAATATAGCTTCATATAGATAGATGACTCGACTGGTAGTGCATCTCTTATCTTGCTTGCGTAATTTCCAGCACATTTCTGATCGCTACAGCCCGACCTGCTTTGTCGACATAACATCGATATTTAGTGGCATTCTATGCAAGAAAAAAATCTAACGGTGGCACATATTTGCTTCTTCGAGACCAAATGATATCATCAAAACGGCTGGTTACACGATTATCTAGCGCTACAGTTTGATTGTTTGATAGGCTTGAGGCACGGTTCACCATTTTGTTGAACCAAAAGATCGATCAAACTCAGATCTGGAGCTTCAGCCTATCGGTAATCATAGACCTATAATCGTAAAAAGAGCTTGAGCTAATCTACCGCAGATATATGCATGTGAGATATTAAGTTTTTCCACTTTTTTGAGCGTGAAAGTTTCATTTAATATGTAACTTTATAAGAAACCAGCCGACGAAATACCCTTTATTGTCTGTTAGCTCAAGAACTAGCGGTGATCAATATTTTTCAAACTAATATACTGTGGAAAGAAATGTGGAAAGTCGTAAAAATGGTGGAGAAAACCATAATATTGCCAGAAAATTGTTCACCCGCCACTTTGATGGTGCCGGTGACGTTGAGTGTGAAGACTGAAGAAAAGCTGTCAACATTACAGGTATTTCTTAATAGTTATTGGCTATGCCTCTGACGTCATACACGACTGATTGGGTGTGGGCGGTGAGTTTATGTTCGTTTTATTATATATTCGATGCTTATACACAACTGCAATGAAATGTACATCTACATGTATACATTCACGTACACATATAAACTATCACTTTCTAGGTCAGTTGTGTCGCAGGAAAAAAATCTTTGATATTAGCTTATATCATTGTGAATACATACATTCGAGATAAAAATAACAATTCTACACAGGCTTCTTACTATAAAAGTGGCTAATTATTATTAGCACATCCGGTACTTCGCAACCAAACCATTCCTTTTGCAATCCTCTTCACATCTGATTTTCCTCTATCTTGGTTTTTATGACGCAGTATATATGCAATTAGATTATAAAATGAATAAATGAAAATAAAAATAAAACATTCGGTGGTCACACGCCTACATTTTTAAGTAAAATACTTCTTCTTAGCCGATGCAGTGCTTGGAGATGCCTTTGGCCATACGAAGCAGATTATTTTCTCCTCAGCCATTTGGTTAAAAGACAATCGCGGATTGCGTTTTTTTTCACTATACCGACTACAAGATTTCACATGCTATTGGTCATTATTGATATTACTTTCACTCCCTAGGATCCACGTTCCGCATCGGTTTAATGCTAAATGTGACGACTTCTACCGCAAGAGGCCTCTGGCTGATATAAGGCAATGAATGAACAGCTTTGTTAGATATAATATACCGCGAAAATCTGATTAACAACAACAATAATAATTATATAACAATTGTAACAAATTCCCATGCGAGAGTGTGGAGTCTAAGTGTTCAAAACCATTGCCGACATTTACCACATTGCTATGAGGATGGGTCAAAACGTCCCTGAAAATTGAATAAAACATTTTGCATCAAAGAACGCATTTTAATTTTCTAACTGATATATGCCGAAATAAGTAGACGGGAAAGAAAATTTCCTAAAAATGGAAAAATGTATTTCGAATGCCAGGAAACATTATTTTTGTGCAAAATAAAAAAAAGCAAATAAAACTGCCATGCAGATACACTTGAAAAGTACTAAGACTCGCTTCTCCAGGGTTTACTATCAATCATCTCCTTTTTACTCCATTTTTGGAGACGCTGAACGCTTAAGTAACCCAACTGAGGTCGCTCCACGACCAGAAATAGTCGATAAAGTCCATGGTCTGATGTTGGACGATCGACGTGTGAAGGTGTTTGGCGGTATTTAATTGCAAACTAAATGAATTTTTGCACTCCAGAGACTAAGGGATAATCAATATAATGGGCTACCCTTAATGAATTGAAGACAAAATGACTAAGGTGAATCTGCGGGTCAAGAATGTTGCGGAGATAGTTTCTTGTGACACGTGTGGTGTTATATGCGTCGATTACTTTGAAGAGGGTTAAACGTTTTCAGGTGTATATTACGCCGATGCAAAGCAATATCGGCGCATTTAGCCCATTCTCGTTCACCAGGCCAATACACTGACGCACAAGTCCGCAAAGTGGCAATGGAAAAATTTTATAAATTGGACGTATTGCCTCTCAAACAGAACATAATTTAAATTTAGCGCATTACAATTATTTAGTCTTTCTGTTATTATGAAGGAATTGCTTAGTGCTATGAGATTTCAGTAGAATGAAGGTGCCATCAAAGGTTAAAACAAATGCAAATTTGGAGACCATCAGTGCATCGAGCTAAAAAAAGACTATGCTGTAAAAGAATATTGCCGAATTTCAATTTTAAAAGCCCTATTAATCCTTCCTCGTAAAACTGATATTTGATTTTCTCTACATGCGCTAGTAAGCATAACCACCAATTCCAGTATTAAAGAGCTCAGCAAGAGAAATTTAAATGATTACTGATAATGCTTTCCAAATGACTTATAGTACAACTGTAACTATACCTTAAATTAAGTTACGGTGCATGTTGAAAAGATTTTTAGAGGTGTGCTATTTAGCAGACCGTTATTCGGCTCTGAGCGAATTTGACAGAATCAGCTGAAGGGCCGAGGTCACTGGGGATGTGTTTAACAAAGTTTAGCTTATGTAAGTGATATGTGACAAAACTCAACCGATGACACTTCGTTGTCGCCTGAACAACGACTGATTGGATGAGTGTGAGAATGCTTGTAAAATGATCGTGAAGAATTCGGCTGAATCTCCCAAATGACGTGGCAGCTAAAGTTCCCCGCACAAATTTCTTTTTCGCCATAGCTAAGTAGCAAATCTGCTGATTAAACATCCTTTATTACGGTTGTTGTCACTCCCTATGAGGGTGTAGCTATGCCAATTGTGATGTAACTTTTTTGGCCTTAAAATTCCCCTTCTTATTCTTAATATAGGGAAATCTCTTCACCCCTCTAATGAGCGATGAAATTTAATCTTAAAATAGTTTTGAGTGCCACTCTTTTTTCTTTAAATGGATAAAGTCGCTCCTTTTCTATCTTGAATGTGCAGTTGCTGTCGATGATGTACCTTCGTATCCTTTCATTGCCTCTTCCGGTGTCCCTCAGGGCAGCTTTTTGGTCCCTTTGTTCTTTATAATTTTTATTAATGACATATCTAAATGTTTCCATTTCTCTGAGCTTCTTTTATAAGCAAATGACTTAAAAATGTTTAAAACTGTACTAAGCCTGTCTGATTCAAACAGATTCATTCAGATCTCAATAGCGTTGTAACATGGTGTGATAGGAATCTACTTCACATCTACGGCCATATAGCGTTTGCTTTTTGAACCATCTATTTTTTTGAGAATGGTAACACAAATGCCATGTCAAATGTGTTCATAATTTACTTAAAGGTTTGACATTTACGAAATGGGACGCTATACGCTTGAACAAAATTGGGAAATATTGAAAACCTTTTTCCAAAGTGGTGAGTCTTCTTCTTCTTCCGCGGTTACAGTAAATGGCGAGCGTTACCGTGACATGCTCAACGAGTTTTTGTTTGCATTTCAAGAAGAGGATGACATGGTCGACATTTGGTTTCAACAGGACGGTGCAACTTGTCACACTGCCAAAATTTCACTCGAACTTTTGGCTACCGTTTTTGAATTCCGATATCAATTGGCCGCCTCGGAGCTGAGATTTAAGCCCGTTGGACTATTTTTTGTGGGGAGCCGTTAAGGACAAATGCTATGTGAACCATCCAGAGACAATTGTCGCTTTAAAACACGAATCGAAGTTGCCATTCATGAAATTGGAGCCCAAACAATCGAAAATGTGCTTAAAAATTGGGTTGATCGAATGGCCTACTGTAAAACTAGTCGTGGCAGTCATTTGAACTATATTATTTTTCATTCGTAAATGACAATGCTCAATCTTCAAAATAAAAAAAAAAGTTTGAAAAAATATTGATTAGTTTTTTTTTATAGCCGATTAAAAAAGCAAATTTTACATGGCCCACCCTATACAAAGTATCACACTAAGAAATGCTATCATGTGTCATTTGCTCAGTCAAAGCATTTAATATCTATCTTAAATTTTATAGAGAACTCGGTTCTAAATTCTCTTAATGAAATTACTGATTTGGGACTTTGACTCTTTGACGCCACTTTTCAGTTTGTTAGTTATCTGGATTTAGTCACTGCCATTGATCAACACTCTCCACTTCTTCCTCGCTCCTATAGCTGTGACATAAATCATTTAAAAGGGAATGCCGTGCCAGAGACTCAGACAACATTCATGGTTCACCGCTTAGCCAGCTCATTTACAATAGTTCAACATTAAATTACTACATTGGAGGAGTACCATTGCACAGCAGAGATTTAAATGCTTGCCTTACTTATCCTTTATATTGTTTTATTATTGATTTTCTCAATATATTTGCAATTAAAGTAGGAAATGAGTCTTCTCCCGCCCACGTTATATGCATCAGATTTTGATTAGCTTTAATAAATGCATTTCAAGAAGAATACAAAAATGCATTACGATTAAATATTGAGTGACCCACATTCTGTTTACCCGTTAGCCTTTAACCTTTTCTCATAGGTAGACAGACCTCCTTCCGCCCACTGCTTATTGATTGATTTTATCTCCTTGAAGTATTGTAGTTTTGCCAAGACCAATGTAGTTGTATGTATTTGTTAATGTAATAAATGTGTGTACCACAGAGTGTCACATACCTCATTTGCACATATATGTATGTTTGTATGCACGAGTATATGTACATGGTGCCATTCATTTAGTTATGCAAATAGATATAATTCGGTGATATCCGTGCTAATGCCTTGCGCTACAAAGTATTATATTTGTTTATGCTCCCAACCCCATCCACGCCAGTGTGGTAAGATGAGGTTTAAATGAATTTGTTGTTGTTATTATTTTTGGTGTTTGGACCAAGTTGGCAGTGTTTCAAGCACGAATTGGCACGAAACAACAAGGTGTAGGTAGGTGAATTTAGTTTTAAGACACGACCTGCGATAGTCTTCCACGACCTTCGTAATGAATGCTGAGGTCGCAAAAATTAATGCAAAAAATTTAATAGAGAAGTTTTCAAAGAAGTTATGGCCTCGTGATGTCGCCTTAATATTTAAGCACACATATCTACACATACACATACATACTTATGCATATTAAAATTATTAGTGACATTGTCACTGACTAGCACTTTTTCGACGATATCGCTGCCAGTCTCAAATGTTTGTATGTTTAAATACCCGTTGTTCCACAAGATAATCGCTGACAGCTCTTTGTCATAGTCTAGAGGTGGAAGTTCAAGCACAAGAAAAGCACGTGACATTCAACGGTGACTTCTTAATGTCTGGCTTATTTATGATTGCCTTGGTAAAATGCACGTACAAATGTGCAGACTAAATATTTATTATATAATATAATAAAAATTATATTATTTTCAAAGCTTGGTTTTATTTTTATGCTGATTTGTCTTTAGCTTGACTATGACTTTTTATCGTTTTTATGTATATACAATAACAATCACTGTTTACATAGAACTACAGGAATTATACCAAAAGGAGCAGTTAAGTATTTAAACGGAACTCGATTCCAAAATGGTCCAGTTTCTGATCCAATAATAAGAACCTAATTAGATAGGAAAGAGGAGTGAACTGTGTGCTAAGAAAGTAAATGCCTATATATTGTGTGTATGTGGAACACATTTTCGGAATTTTTACACAATTTACTAAGAGTAAAATAAAAAATTATAATATTAAGCAAACAAACGAAAAAAAAAATAAATGAAGTGCAATCAGAAAACCTGTAGCTTGCTTATTAATAAGAAAAGTTAAGGTTCACAGAAAAAATATGTTTCCCAGGCTTTTAATAACTACAATGCCCACAAACTAATTTTGCTATGTGTTTACCAGTTTCAAGGGTTTTTCGAATGTAAAATGTTTCAAATTTCTTACTTGTCATGGAATATTTTAATTATAGTAGAGTTTGAGATGCTTCCTAAGTTTTTGCATTGCTCAAACACTCTAGAATGGGGAGAGCTCTTGACTTAATGAAGGCTATTCAAAAACAAAAAAGCTATTCAAATTCTCGTAACAGAGCGATATAGCGGGCTTAAATGCAGCGCAAATATATTTACCATACAATACCAGTATAGGTATCAAAGCTCAAAAATTAACTTAAGAACCAGAAATAAGTCTAAACGGAGAATGTGTTCGGTAACTTCCGTATATTGCAAACAAATCTTTCGATGCACTCTATCGAAATTAACCGTTACATTTATTTTCTGCATTTAAGTTGAACTTTGAGCTGGTGCTTTAAAATACCTCAAGCTTACACTACGCGACTCTTAGGCTATACAACCGCAGAGCCAAACATTTCCTAAACATTTTGAGTGAAAAGTGTGAAATTTTCGTAAAAATTCGATGAATGTTTACAAATTTGGCACAAAGGCTTGTTAAAGAAAGAAACACATTTTTATACAAAAAATTTATTAAAATTAATTTGAAAAAAAGTATTGTCAAAGTTTATCGAAATGTGATGGCCTTATCATTTCACTATATATGGACAGAAAATTGGACGTAGCAGAACGAAAGGACATTGCGACGCAATAACTATCTAATAACTTATCTAGTCACCCCTACACTTTGCTGGCCAAGTGCTTTCACTATTCTTAATGAATATAAAATGGTTCAAACCCCTAAAGATTCGACTATATAGGAATTAAAACGTTCCAAACTCTGTCCAAGGTTTGACATTTCGTCAAAATTGGTTCGGACATTCCATCAGCCTCCAAAAACTGCCGACAAGCTGTCTTAGTGGACAGACCTAATATTTGCTTGAGAAATCGCAGGCGGTTGAAAACGCTTGGATAATCAATGAGCAACCTTATATCTTCTCTACTAAATGAGGCTGAGACCAACAAATTTTTAGCAGTACGTACTGAACTTTAAGTTTATCTATTTAGCAATTGTACATCAGAATCATAGAATGATTCGGGTTTAGTAAGGAGGTGCCCTACCCTTATCTGCAAAAAATGTGTTTGTGAAAAAAACTTTGTTTAAGGCTCTTAGCTCACCGGCGAGATACTTAGATCAGCGATTCCAAGCATAAATTTACGGAGTATGCGTATTCTTATCAAATTTAATCGTTCACTGTACATTTTTACATTTTTAAATGTTTTTGTTCTGTTTGCTTTTCTTTAATCATAAAAAATTGCTTCAAAACTTTTTGTTTTCTTTGCGAACTCTCAAAATAAAAATAATGCAGTGCTAGGAAATCGTATGCAACGTTCGATCCAAGCGTTTTTTTGTTAATTTTGCTCACGACCCGCGAGGTGGTTGCTGAATCGAAAGCAGCTTAGGTGCTTGAAAGTTAACGAGTTGATATCATGACAAAATATTTCAAATTCCTGGGTTGCTTTTAAGAGTTGAGTATTTTGGATTCTACTTCCTTAACTCCACCGAATATTTTTCAAGTTTTTCCCTAGCTACCGTATTTTCTTTCAAGTGATGTCTCAATGCGTTCATATTCCTTAAGAGCTTACACTCTGCGACAAAATGATCCCACATTAACATTTTGATCAATTTTGACTATTTTTATTTTTTGCATTTTCATTGTTTTTATTTAAATAAATAGCGTATTTTCTAACGGAAATCATACAAGGCCAATTTTCAGATTATAAGCAAAAATTAGAAGCATTTCACAGTCTTCCCATTCCAACTAACGGTTTTTAATTAAAATTTCTAGAACTATTTTTTGGTATGCAGTTTTATAACTTATTGAATTTTAATACAATAAAGTGCAAGTTGAAGTTGCTAAAACATCCAGTTAACTTTTTATAATTTTTTTTTTCCTTTTATAATTCCCTCCATATAACGATTTCACAATTTTTTTTTTATTTGGAGAGAATGAGCAGCACTGGAGCAATGCACTCCCTTCATTCCAGGTTGAAACAGAAATTTCTACTTAACCTAACCAAATTTATCCACTCAGTTCATTTACTATTGGACCAGCATGTACATATTGTACAAGTACTAGCGGAAAGTTGCGTATACGTAGAGTTGCCTTTAGTTTGTTGCGTATGCGTAGTGTCTTTTTTTATCGAATATGACTTGCTGTATGAACACGAATTACTCGAAACAATGAGACAATTTTTATCACCGGAATATTTACAATAAGTAACTTTCTAAAAATAATGAAGTGTCTACTGTAAAATTTTTTTGCTACGTATCCGTGCAAGAGATTTATAAATTTAAATTTAATATTAAAACTTTTCAATAAAGTCGACACATACACAGCAGATATGTGCTTGCATACCCTTTATATTTTATAGTCTATACAAAATACGAATATTTCTTCATGTAAACTTATGCACCATACATGCGTGTGTGTATATTGTAACTCAAACGCCCTCAATGACATATAAAGTGGCACAACAGTTCACAAGTATTGTATTTTTATGTGACAAAGGACGATTCAATGCATGTTAGGGCAGGCAAACATAAAAATTACCCAAGCATGCGCTCACATACATAGATAAATATTCACATACACGTACTGTATTTGAATTTACTTTCCTGAACTTGTATAATACATAGATTCTGTGCTTACCCAGTAGTAAATGGGATTGTTTAAAAAATAGGCTGCTAAGGCGTTTGTACATAACTTTAGTTTGTTGTAACCCAAAATTTTAGATTATGTATGTATATATTTACACACTTATAGGTGTGTGAGATTAATGAGAAAATTATGCGGATCCATTTGCATGAAGATTATAACAATGTATTGTATATAAATTTCATCGTGGAAATAAAGCTACAAAACGTTGAGCACTTTTAACGACCACCGTAGTCCAAAGGGTTTGTGCCTGACTGTCTTCGGTTGCCTCGGAAATGACGGCCACAGTAAGCTTTACACATCAAGCGATAGAAAACAGTTTTCTATCAAAGAAGGCAACGGCAGACCTCTGAGAGTATTTCTGCTATGAAAAAGACCCTCATATAAAATTGTCTGCCATTCGGAGGCAGAATAAAAGTAACGATCGCTCTATTTGAACATCGAGACCCCTTCTCGTACAACATCAAGACGAAAACCACAAATTGGACGAGGAGCTCAGCTGCACTCCCAACAAAGGATATGCATGCGAATTATATATATATAAATAGGTAATAGATACTCGAGCTATAAATGAGATTACTGAACTCATAGTCAGTTGTCTAGAAAAGTGGGAAAACGATAAAGACTATGCCAGTGCCTCATAGCACTTACAAATTTGAAATTTAAGCTCATTTTTTCCACTTGGTTCTGAAATTGAATTTCTTCTAACATTGTATTGGAGCATTGAGTACGAAAAATTCGCAAACTTTGGTGTTATTTCCTTGGACTCTAAAACAGGCAAAAAGGAGTATCCTATTTATATATTTTCAGCGGTTCCCCGTGCGAAAGGAATAGGATTTGAGTTCAGTAGTCAAAGAAAACACAACTCCCCCTTACACTGACAGATCCAAGATTGATTATGACGCCGGTGCTTGTGTGTATTCGAAAGACCTCGAAACTTCCATGTCTTTTCGTTTGGAGAATTGGAATAGTATTTTTCAAGCAGAAGCTCTCGAGAAAAAGGAAGCTTGCAGGATAATTACAAACCATCCACAATACTATCGGAAGTATGCATTTTTTCAGATAGTCAAACAGCCATCATAGCTTTAAAGTCACCTAAAACCAATACAAAAATACTCAGCCAATGCAAAGAAGAACTTAGTGCTTTAGCGCGCACAACAGACACTACTCTCATCTGGGTACGTCCATAGGAACATAGAAGGCTATGAGATGAACTGAACTGGCAAGAAAGAGGGCATCCTATAGCGATCTCGAAGCGGCAGAAACAGGCTGTCCACAAGGCGTGCGCAAAAGGAAGATCTTCTTACTATTCCAGAAGCAAGCCGTTAACAGATGGACTAACACGGATACCTGGGAAATAACTCAACAAACGTGGCTCAATTTCTACAAATCCAAAACTAGCGAGTTGTTAAGAAATCCCCGAGCAGACATATCCAGAATTATGGCAACAATAGCCGCACACAAGCCTTTAGGAGACGATGCCAGGAACACTAAAAAATTTGAGGAATGTTTTTGTAAATTTTTTTAGCTCTTCATCGTCTCCGTTAATCTTAATATTTTCCAGATTTTATGAAATAAGCACCAAAATGACTTATACGGGTAAGAAATGTTGGATTAAAATAATTCATAAAAATGTGCGCCATTGCATTTCCTTCTTCTTCCTCTTATTCTTAATTAGCGTGATAACCGCTTACGCGATTTTGGCCGAGTTTAACAAAGCGCGCCAGTCGTTTCTTTCTTGTGCTAACCCGCACCAGGTGAACCCACCAAGTGAAGCCAAGTCCTTCTCCACCTGATCTTTCTAACGCATAGGAGGCCTTCCTTTCATTACATTTCATTATAGACTGTTTAATACAATACAATATTAATGGTAAATGATGTTTTATAAGTTTTTTTTCCAAATAAAGTAGATCCACTAAAGACCAAGTAAGGAAAGCTTTAATACAAGGGAAAAAAGATTGTGACAATCAGAAATAAAATGACAGGTGGTACAATAATTTAAAACTCCTCCTCTTTCATAATACCTTTACAATAACATTGCCTTTTTTGGTTGCTGATCGAACCCTGCGTAACTAGTTACCCTTATGAAAAAGCACTAATTTGTATTCCGAGTTTATCGTGTATGTTAGAAAAAGTAGTGTTCACGCGACTGGCTTGCTGTTCCTGATTGTATTACACGCTTCCAACATTCCTTTGGAAGGTAGAATAAGCACGAGACTGGAATCCCCGTTACGGTATCATAGGAGACAAATAATAGAAGAAATATCTATATGTGTACATACATACGTATGTCGGCATGGTATAATGACAGGCGGTTGAAAAATTGGAAGAAATTCGTACAGAACCCAGCTGACTCGTTGTTGTTGAGTGGTTTATTCCAGCGCACGTATTTTCTCTCTTTTCGATTTAAGAGGAAGGAGTATTGCGCTCCAGAGCGTACATTAGAGAGTTTTGTCATTCAGGAGCGTAATCATAGGAAATGCATTATAGCAAAGAATCAATCAGCTAAAATCAATTAGGATGAGTTGAAGCGAAGGTAAAACTGTAATATTTCCATTGCATGTTCAGAATATTGTATTTCACAATACTCTTTTTTAGATATTTTACAAATAGAAATCCTTTTATTTTTACTTTTTTTATATATTATATATACGCATTATATTTATATATTTTGGGGAAATCCCCATTTGTTCTCCCGCCCCTTTTAAAAAAAGGGGTATAAGGGGGGGTAGAGGGGTGTATCCCCATCTTAAAACTGAAAACAGAACCTACCGGAGGCTTATAGTTTTTAAGTTATTTGAGTTTAAAAATTGTAAAATTGACTAAGAATCCTCCTATTTTGGTTACTACAACCAGCCGAAGTGCTGCCAGACATCGTATAAATAAACAATTTTAGAAGATAATAAATGACTAGAAATACAAAATTTTACAAATTATTTCTATATTATATACGTCTATTCATATATATATATATATATATATATATATATATATATAGGTATATTTATGGATATATGTATATATTTATATACATATATATATTAATGCTTGATTTTCAGTAAAGTATGTTTGATTGTATGCATTTTGAATATATGATATACATATATATATGATATATATATTTTTAATTCCAAATTTTCACTATATTATGAATATATGATATATATATATACATATATATATTTAAAAAAAAAGAAAAAAAGCGCCGCAGGCGAAAATTTGGAATAAAAAATCGCGCGATTTTTAATTCCAAATTTTCACTATATTATACATATATATATTTAAAAGAAAAGAAAAAAAAAGCGCCGCAGGCGAAAATTTGGAATAAAAAATCGCGCGATTTTTAATTCCAAATTTTCCCTATATTATGAATATATGATATATATATATACATATATATATTTAAAAAAAAAGAAAAAAAAGCGCCGCAGGCGAAAATTTGGAATAAAAAATCGCGCGATTTTTAATTCCAAATTTTCCCTATATTATGAATATATGATATATATATATACATATATATATTTAAAAAAAAAGAAAAAAAAGCGCCGCAGGCGAAAATTTGGAATAAAAAATCGCGCGATTTTTAATTCCAAATTTTCACTATATTATACATATATATATTTAAAAGAAAAGAAAAAAAAAGCGCCGCAGGCGAAAATTTGGAATAAAAAATCGCGCGATTTTTAATTCCAAATTTTCCCTATATTATGAATATATTATATATATTCTTTTTTATATATTAAATATCTATATATAAAAAAGAATAATTAAAACATCGCACGATTTTTAATTCCAAATTTTCCCTATATTATGAATATATTATATATATTCTTTTTTATATATTAAATATCTATATATAAAAAAGAATAATTAAAAGATTTTGCGTAAAACTTTTTTCTTCGTAGGCGGCCTTCGGCCGCACTGCAAAAAAAATCACCCTTAATAGTCAAACACCGTCTCCGCTGCACATCGGAGTTTTACGTGAAGCGGAACTGTATTTCGAAAATCATATCGATATTGTATTTATTGTATTTATGAACTCAATATATACACTTTAGAGGTTGTAAACCCCCATTCCTTCATTATTCTAACAGAAAAGAGTGTGTGGAAATTATGTTCCTATGTTGCTTCGTTTTCAATGGCATTCTATTATTTTTTTTATTTTTTGCTTCTGGCAGCACTCCATTCAGCCATGCTTTTCAGTTATTGTAAATTTAGCTGGCATATTTGGAGTTAGCAACTGAAAAATGCAATATAAATGGTTAATTTGTGGTATAAATAAATAAAAAGAGTTAAAAACGTATGTGTATGTTAATATAGTTTCAATATTTATTAAAATAAATGTGATAAATGCACTTATTCTATCAAAATTTGGTGAAGATAAAAGACAAACTTTATCAACAAATAACTTAAAAACTATTATTAACAGAATAGTGTTGGTGCTAGTTTTAGCAAAATAAGCACGAAGTGAACATCTCCTGTGAATTTCATTGAAAAATTCGTAATATTTCTCTCAAAAGAAGAGATGGGAGAACACATGGGGTCGGAGCCTATATTTTTTTTAATACATATGTATTGTATCTTTAACCTTTAATCATTTTTCAAGGAATATGAAAAATTAACACTGGCAGTTTAGAGAGAAATTTGTATTGCGGTAGGGCAAGCGCCATAGAAAAAGTGAAGTGAGAGAGAGAGAGGGATGTTTTAGCATCTTTGTTGGCTGCTGGGCGTGTAGTATATGTATGTTTGTATGCATAACTGGACAGAACTGACTAACATTTAGATGTTATTTGTATATATCGCTCTTGTTACGTTAAAGCGTAACAACTCAAAATTTCCAAATTTTAGTTTTTTGCAAGAAAACAATGTACAGTGGTCATCTCTACCCACTATAAAAATCGTTCAGTGGTTTGTCTAGTCTTTCGTTAAAAAAACCGTTATGACTCTCTCTTTGTTTTCAGAATGACTTCTTTTGTCTCAACCAAGGTGGATTTAATAAGGTGACAGCATTCACTCAGCTGAATTTTTCGCCGTAGGTATGGCTTACGTCAAAATGATATGCTTTGTTTGTATGTATTGGTATGTTTACATTTGCTTGCTGATTTTGACATGATGCTTGCACCAAACGCAACAACAAATACATGTAGGGTTTTACTTATATGTGTTTGCTGTCACCTGTAATAAATTCGCCTTGGTCTCAACTAAAGAGTTACATTTTTAGTTGTCTCCAAGTGATTGAACAAATTTGTGTCACATAAAGTGTAACATTTTGAATTGTGCCTGTTTACAACCAAACGGTTTGCTTAAAATATACCACTAAGTGTATAAAAAAATTTCAGGAAAAGTGTAACAACTCAAAAATTTGTTATTTTAGCGCAACTACTAAACAAATAAGAATGAAACAACCGTTATATTGTTTTTAATGAAATTTTCGTGCAATTACATATTTTTTTCCTTGTAATATATTATTAATATTTACGGAAACAGTTTTTCGTCTCTACTGAAAGAGTTAAGATTTTGAGTTGTTACGCTTTAACGTAACAAGTGCGATATGTATAAAAGGTAAATAGATGTATACATATATGCGTGCATTTAACTTCTAATAAATGTACATAATTGTCTACTCATAGGTCAATCAGATAGCGAAATATCACCTGCTGGAGGTGAGTAGATTACTGCATACATACACTTGGTGTATACAAGCAGGAAGTTGAATACAACATTGGAATTCAATGTCAAGGCATTTTAAATGCAGAAATAACCACAGTTGTCACATACATTTAACTGATATATGTATTGTACATATATGCATGCATATATAAATACATAGATTTAGATGCATACACCACACAGTCTTCTGTGATTAAGACGTTTTCTGGTGGATTTCTATATTCCTTCTGTATATACCATAAATACAATGCGCTCGTATGGATGAAAAAAAGCGGTTGAATTGTGTAAAATCCTTGAGCGCTAATTAAAGGGAACAATTGGATATGGGAAAGTGATTAGAAAAAAAATGTCAATGGGCAAACAAAACACAAAAAAAAAATGGATTAATGGGATTAATTGACGGATTTAAAAAAAGATTAATCATTGACTGATCTCTTATACATTCATTTTACTGAGATTATGTTTTAGTCTTTCAATATTTGAATTAGTTATTAGATATGGGTGATGCTTAGGAATTATTCTATATACACAGAACCTTTCAGCATTCGTTAGGAAGGCCGATGATGTCTTGGGCAACCATTTGCATGGGCTAACTATTGCACTGTGTGTCAAGCTGAGTTTTTTGGTTTAAATCAAGCAGCAGAGCTTGTATGCACAGAAGTAGCAATTGACTGCGAAATAAACTTCTACGTGAATAGCCAAGTGGCTATCAAAGCGATAAAATCATATTATCTATCATCTAAATATGTCCATGAATGCAGGGAGGCAATTAACAAAATTTCTCGTAATTGCAGGATTTGTGTCTATTGGGTTCCGGCTCATAAAGCCATAGAGGGAAATGAGATAGTGAACAACATAGCAAAAGATGGCGCGAAACTTACAGGGGATTAAATAAGTAAGGTACTTAAACCCCTCCCCACAATTCAAAAAGAACTAGAGGAGCATATGTTGAGAAAGTCAAAAGGCAGATGGCTTAGTTTAACCAATTGCAAAGTTGGTTGGATTATGTGTAAACGCGCATACGACGATAGTTACACCGAATCGGTTATATCGTTGGATAGAAGGAACTGTAGAGCTTTAATTGGCATACTAACGGGACACTAATTGCAGCGCATGCTTACAAGCTAAATGTAACTCTTAACGATGCTTGCAGGAAATGTAATGAACCGGTTATTAAAGAAACCCTGGATCATCTCCAATGCTGCTGTCCTGCGCTCTCGAGAGACGTGACTATGCTCCCTGAATGCTCTCAGTTTTCAAATATTAGAATGTATCCCTGAACGGGAGTTTGAACGACTCTAAAAATTAACCAACAGTACGCGCATCTTGGGCGATGCATATTTTCGCTAAAAATAGGACTCTGATCTGGTATCGCTATGGACCAAAATGGTCTCTGTGTGGCTTCGGCAAGCTACTATAACCGAATCTAACCTAATTTTAAGGACGAACTGCGGAATGTTCCTACGACAGTCGGTTCTGCGTTACTGGAACAACCTGGATTTATATTCAGAAAATAAGTGTCACTCTATCAGACCTCCCCGTACATGTATGGGGAAGTTTTATGGTGCTACAACAACAACAACAACAACAACGAATTACGTAGATGCAAAAGGTGTTCTAGGTCGTAGTCAATTCCTTTCCTTTTCTTCTACGTGAAGTTGGAAAATTCGTTTTATCCATACATATATAAAATTACAACGCACATTTTCCTCAAAAAAGCACAATTTAATTTTTCAGAAAACGCATTTGAGCTTATAAAATATTAAAAAAAAAAATAAAACGTTATTTATTGAGAAGAAAAGGTATTTGAAAGATTATATAAAATAATATTATTGGCTTTTAAAGCTTCTTAGTAAAGCTAATTTTGTTGAATTATGATTCCTGTGATTAAATTTTCATGCATTTAATTTCTTGTTAAATTATTTTTAGTTATGATTCTTTCAATGATATTCAAGTTTGTAAAGTAAGTGAAAGCAATTAAAAACGAAAAGGAATGAATCACAACTCCAAAAAGGTATCTTTGCAATAACCGGTTGCGATTAACGCACTTCGAGTATCACACCACAACAAAAAATATGAAATATTTGCCAACTGCAGTGTGGTGTCATTTTTAACAGGCCAATTTACAATAACAAATGTGTACTTGGATTTCGCGTTCTATGGAGCCCTTTTTATATTGTCATGCTTTAACTATTTATTTATTTTTTTGCTTAATTTAATTTAAAATATACATAAAAACTATAAAAAATATAGTTCATTCTATAACAAAAACCTAAACTCTAAAATTTTTTAACCGCATTATCTCGACAACCACTCAAAATTTCCTTCCCTCTTTTGCTCAATTTAAGACATTTTATGTAAATTAAAGCAGCAGGAAACAGAAAAATGAATAAGTAAAAAGTCTTTTTCTAATAGCGGTCGCCCCTTGGCAGGAAATATAAGACCTCCGAGTCTAATTCTAACATGAAAAAGCCACATAAAAACAATTGCTGTACGAAAACTACAGTTTTAAGGCGCCTCCATTTTTTGGGACAACACCAAGACGCTCGCCACAAATAGGAGGAGGAGCTCGGCGAAACACCTAAGAGAAGTGAAAGCACAAATTATTGATTTATTTTTTTTATGTAAAACATTTTCACCAAAGTGCAACAAAATCGAAGCGATGAAGTTTTTAGGCGGGAACATTTGTTGTGCATTGGTACATATGCAGGTTAAACATGAACACCAAATTTGGCATCGCATGGGCGTTCGTATTTCTAGTTCGAGCTTTGTCAGCATACACCGCGATAAAATTTTGAAGGGCTGGTTTAGCTAAGCGGTCAAAAGGCTTTCTCCTAACGTACGTTTAGCATGCTTGTTAAGGAGCGCTATGGTACCCTTCCTGCTTCTGGCAACAAGAAACACAGTTATGCTATGCGAGGCACGTGGTTACTGCGGGATTGAGGGCAACATGCTGGCAAAAGTAGCATCTTTATGGGATCACAATTAGTTTGTGGTCTTATAGCCTATTAACGGGATTATAGGGATTAACGACATATTTCGGAATTATCTCAGGAATTAAGTGCAACAAATGCGGATTGACAACTACACTCACATAATACTCATCATTTAAGCGAATTAGGGGAATTTACGATGGCAACATTGACGAAAAATGATAGTTATTATCTGTGGATGCAATGTTAGTTTGCTTTAACACGGTCGAAATTATATTAATTGTTGTGATATTTCGGAGCAGTTTGAGAAATAACAATTTAAGATTTTTAAAAATGAAGATAAAAATTGGATAAAAATAATTAAGATTAGTTAAAAATTATTTCTTAGTGTCAGGGTAATTAATACTCAACAGTCAACAAATACAGACTGCGGCCCATCTTTTACTGACAAAACTATCCAATAAGCAAATCACACTAATCCACGTATCAACCATCTGTCACACGACAATTTTGATCAGAATTAACAGCGCCGGTAATCCCGATTAACGCCGCCGTCAATCTAGGCCATTAGCTAGTCATCAAACAGATTTGTAATAGCTAAATGTGTAAAATCAGAGTCGAATAAGTTCTCGGGAATAGACTGGGCGTCAGTCAGATTTGGTTGGAAGGATATTAAGGGGACAGATACCTGTAAACGGTCATATTTTCCCTCATTTTCATTAAAATTATTTAAAATGAAGAAGTCAATAAATTTTTTCCAAAATACAGTTTATTTATAAATTAAAATAATATAAATTTTTTTCTTTTATTTTAATCATTTAATCCAAAAATCAAAATTTTTTTGTTTATTAATGTCATAATTTCTATATGAATTAAAAACAAATGGAAAAAAATCGCGGAATAAAATGCTGCAAACAAAAAATTAATTTTGGGGCGAATTTTCGTACTATTTTTGCTTCGAAAAAATTATTTTTTCGAAAAATTTTCGAAAACTTTAATTCACATAGAAAGTAATATCATAAAAAAGATGTGTGCAAAATTTCAGGGAGATCGGCTAATAACCTTTCGAGTTATAGTGTACGACAATTCGAAAAATTTAGCTTTGAGAAAAACGCGTCTAAAGTTTGAATGCATGAAAATTCCTCTCCCAGCGCTCGAACGCAAAGAATAGAGTCGTCACGGTTGACGATCTATAATATAAGAAATACTTAAATTTACGTTATAAATTTTTTTTGACATATTCTTAAAGAATTATGCTAACATTTTATGAAAAAAATTTTTTTTTGAAATTTTGCAGGTATCTGTCCATTTAAGTCAGCATATAAGAATGACATTAGGGCCACTAATCCACTAAACTAATTTGTATTCATAATATATCACTAATGCGATTATTGCTTCATTTTGGTGTTTTTGAGGGTGAAGTTATAATTTTTTTTTGTTTTTTGGAGAAATGTTGACATAAATAGGAAGATGTGTGAAATCAGCGCAGAAATATGTAAATTATTAAATTATAAGTACTTACTATTATACGTACAATTATCTAAATGCGTGCGTGGTGGCTAATATGGATTAGCTAAAATTGTGAAAATTCTGAATTGCTGCTGTTCGTACTGTTTGTGGGTCTTTGCAGTCTCCAGCAGTGAGTTATTGTTGTTTTCCTTTTGGATTTTGGAGTAGATTGCGATTTATTTTATTTTTATGCACTTTTATTTTTTTCTTTATTTTTATTAGTTAATTTCTTTTTTATTTTCTATTTTACTAGTAACTGTGGGATTTCTGCGGCGGCTACTATTTGGTGGGCTTTTTCTATAATTTTCTAAAAGCGTTTAGTCAATTGCTACAAAGGTGTAAATATAAATGTAAATGTAAATGTCAATATATTTTTGTTTGTTTGATTGTATAGGATATTTTGCGGTTGATTGCATCAGTTGGAGGACTTCACCCGCATGTTTTTTGCCACCTGCTTAAATTAACTAGCATTGCTTGTCTTGCTTCGTGTTACGCTGCTGCTGCTGTTCAGCTTGCTTTCAAGTACTTGAACGATAAACTTGAGCAAGGTTCTATTTGTTGTGTCCGTATTTACCTATAGATGTTTACTGTACATTTGCATATATTTTTCTAGTATTTCGCGTTTTCGTTAATTTAATTTCGCTTCACAGCGCACGGCTGGTAATACTTGTTTGGCGACTCGATACTGTTTGAATGAGTTGTTGTTAATTTTATTAAATCCGTATTGTGAACTTTTTTGTTTTCCGTTTTTTATTCTTTAGAAATTTGTTATGTGCTAAAGGTTTTATACATAATTAATTCTATTTGTTTATTTCTTTTTTCTTTTCTTTTATTTTCTACCTAAAGCTGCATTACGTCAACGAAAAATATCAACGAGCTACGCGCTTTGACCATTGCACCACTCACTGAGCAGTTTGAATAGAATGAAGCTCACACAGCACACGGCACAGGTATGTGTATTTGTATGCATGTGTGAATAAGTATGTACAAAAATCAAGACAATAACAACGATGACACCGAAAAATGGGAAAAATGGAAACAAACGACAACTAACGAACTGAAGTTATAACAATGAAGTACCGAACAACGAATCTGACGCGAGATTTCAATGGCGATGATGATGGAGTCGTCAATAAAGTCGTTTAAGTTAAGGCGATAAGTTTATACGCGATTATTTTCAATAGTCGTCTAGGCAGAATAATTGCTTTTGTTATTGCACGTTAAATGTTTGTATAGAGTAATTTTATACCTTTATTAAACACTTGTTTTTTCCGTATGTAAAATATATTTATATTTGTATTTATATGCAAAACGTTAACGTCGAAAAAATTCAATTAGGCTACTTATACAAGTACACACATGCACATACACATACTCATGTCAGTGAATCGACTACAATTGAACTTGCACACGGCTTATCTTTAAACACAATTTATTTCCTCTGAATATTTGCAAGCTCTAAGTATTTATATGTGCATATATGTATGTATCCATTTATGACTTGAGTTAAAGATAGATCCACATATAATACATAAGTATGCTTGCATTTGCATATGAGTGTAGCCAAATTAGCGCTTCGATTTAGGCAAACGTGGTAACTGGGGATTTCCACACACGCATAACGGCTATAACGGCTTGCACAATAGAAGCATCACAATATCAAGCAAGCGAAATTTGCCGAATTATTGTAAATAATTTTTTTTTCCCACGAAAACTAGCTAGCAATTTTTCCGTATATATTCTTATATATACTCCTTTTATCATTGTAATACCTTCGAATGTTTCTCAAACGCGCCTCAACGTTCTTCTGTCTAAATTGTTTTTAACCGTTTAACCAATCGGATGGGCGAGCGTGAGAATTGGAACTGAGCTATTGCAATAGCCTACCAGCTTACTAAAGTTGTACCTATCGTACCTACGAGTAGCAACATTCCAATAAGCCAGCAAAAAAATAAAATAAAAAAACCAACTTGCGCATAAAAGCACACATATGTGTGTGTATAATGCGCTCTCCTTGTGAGTTGTAGAACCGCAAGCCAAATCAGCTCTCAGTTTGTATTCCAATCACCTACAAAGAAAAATAACTTTCGCACGCCTACTCTCCACCTTCTGTACTGGCAACTTTTTCCAATAAACACAAACAAAGTCTCTTATAAGTATTTGCACACAGTTCCGTGACAATGCGCTCCCGATGCCACATCAACATGGAGAGCGTATTGCTCTGGAAGTGTGTTTTTTATGTAGTACTATGCACACTTCCGTCATTAGCTCACTTGCCTTACGTGTGGGCTCTTTTCTCAAAGCCAATTGTAGTTTTTGTTGCTTCCAAGTTTTTAAGCTCCAACACCACTTACATATGTTGCCATCTCTTTCTATGTGTGGAAATGGCTAAAAGCGTACCACATGCAGTATAAAAATTTAGAGCCATAGTTAGACTGCTTACTTCATTGTCATAGTTGTTGTTGTATATTTGACTCGGTTTCATGTATGCGACTACTTTGTTTATTTCGTGAATTAATTATTTATACAGTGGCTCTTACGCAAAAGCTTTAGTGTGCTTTTGGACTCTTGTGTAGATTGTGTATTGTCTTTTGCCAACAGTTTGGGAGGCACTGCAATAGAAGACAAAGTTTTCAAAGTTCATGAAAATATTGCAACTGTTGAGTTTATTTACATATCGCACTTGTTACGTTAAAGCGTAACAACTCAAAATGAAAAAGAAAAGAGTAACAACTCAAAAATTTGTTATTTTAGCGCAACTACTAAACAAATAAGAATTAAACAACCGTTATATTGTTTTTAATGCTATTTTCGTGCAATTACATATTTTTTTCCTTGTAATACCTATATTATTAATATTTACGGAAACAGTTTTTCGTCTCTACTGAAAATGTTCAGATTTTGAGTTGTTACGCTTTAACGTAACAAGTGCGATATATACGTGAGATAGATGATTTTTGGAGAAATTTGAGAGGTGCTCAAATACTAAACTTGAAGAAATGTTTTTAGTCCCACGACGTTTGGCTTTTTCTTACCTCTACAGTTTCCACAAAAGGAATAATCAAATCACAACTTTTATTTATTAATTTTTTTCTCATAATTATTTGGTCTACATGTTCCTTGCGTACTTTTTCTAATTGTAACACAGTAAATAAATTTAATTCAAATCTAGATAAAGTGGCAGTAAAATCAATCTGGTGAACATATATTATACATATGTATATAGTTCTGCTTATTACATTGTAAACAAGTATTGGTGCGAAGTACGATGGGGGTACAATAAGTCCACCATGTTTTCAAAAAGTTTTTCTTTTTTTTTACATAGAAAGATATTGTTCTCCCAACGCTCCGGCCATTTTTTAACACCTCGAAAAATATAATAATATAATAATATAATTTGTCGAATTCTCCAAAATACAGGTCTGTCTCGGCGATGACTTCCTCGTTTGAACTAAATTTTTTTCCCGCGAGCCATTTCTTCACGTTAGGGAAGAAGAAAAAGTCGCAGGGACCCAGATCGGGTGAATATGGAGGGTGCGACAGCAATTCATAACGCAATTCATGCAATTTGGCGCCGACAATTCCGGATGCATGTGCTGGTGCGTTATCGTGGGTAAGCAGCACCTTCTTTTTCGCTAAATGCGACCGTGTCTCCCTTTGTCTCCTCACTGTAGTATTGCCCAGTGGTCGTTCTTCCTTTTTCTAAAAAAATCGATGAGGATGACACCGTTCGCGCCCAAAAAAAAAAAACATCGCCACGACCTTTCTGGCCGATTTGCATGTCTTCGCCTTCTTTGGAGCGTAACGATGAATCTAGGCTTCATCAACGGTCACAACTCGACGTAAAAATTCCTTCGGATCTCGTTTAAATTGCTACAAACACTGCTTCAAAGTTAACAGCCGCATCCACTTGTTGTTACTTGTGAGCAATCACGGCACCCATCGGCACCCAAAAAAAATAATTGGCGCGTACACTTCTGTTAGGTGTTTGGCCGAGCTCCTCCTCCTATTTGTGGTGTGCGTCTTGATGTTGTTCCACAAATGGAGGGACCTACAGTTTCAAGCCGACTCCGAACGGCAGATATTTTTATGAAGAGCTTTCTCATGGCAGAAATACACTCTGAGGTTTGCCATTGCCTGCCGAGGGGCGACCGCTATTAGAAAAATGTTTTTATTCACTTTGCTTTCACCGAGATTCGAACCAACGACCTCTCTGTGAATTCCGAATGGTAATCACGCACCAACCCATTCGGCTACGGCGGCCACCATCATCGCCAACTTATCATTTAAAATATTAATTGACATTCCAATCGACACACCTATGACCTCTGCTACTTGGCGCGATTTCGTTCATCGACCAGCGAGAATCATGTCGTGGACTTTTTGTGTGATTTCCTCGGTAACCACGTCTGCCGGGTGTTCCGGTCGCTTGTCATCAAAAACGTACGTTCGCCCAAGTTTAAATATCTAACTGTGCTCCTAGATGGCGAAGTGTCCCCATAGACAGCATGCAACTTTGCTTTTATCTCCTCGCTGTTTTCCCCATTCAAAAACCAAAAGCGAATTGCCGAACGATACTGCTCTTTTCCATCTTAGCGAATATCACGAAACACGTCCTACTCGAATAGCTGACAAATCCAAACTAACCTATCAACCAGTCTGAAATTTATTTTCCCGTCGTTTGATAACTGGCAGCAATGCTAGTCTAAACTTTCCTCAGGAACGCCTTCTGTCATCAAGTACTTATTGAGTCGCCCTCGTAAGTCTGCCGATCTTGTAAACGCTGCATATCAAAGAGTTTCCCTCTCCGAATGTAGTACGACAAACTGCTAGGCCAATTAAGTAAAGCAATATTCGTAAAGGTTCTTTGAGCTCTCTTCACTTTAAAAATATGTGACGAATAGTAGAGATTCTACACCAGACAAAAAATAATCAAGATGGCTTCTTACTAATGAGTTGAAAAGCGACTTGAATGTACAGGGACCCTTAAATTCATTCGAATTTCTTCTGTTAAATCCCGGCTTACGAAATGCTTTGGAAATGCTATTGTCATTGCTGTGTTTTCGAAAGTGCCACTGTTTTTTGCTGCTAGTAACGATATTTCGGTTACAGAGCTGTGACTACCATCTTTTTTGGTCTGAAATCGATCTAAAGGTGTAGCTGTTTCTTGCTTTTTGGCATCTGGTTTTGGCAAGATGGCGCAAAGTTGATATTCTGCGCACTAATTTCGACAATTTTATATTTAGCCCTTTTGGTGATACTAACTGGCCTTTTTTAGGCAGATAAATCAGAAACGTGCATATCTTAAGGCGAATCTATACGAGGTGATTGAAGCAGTCCAAAAACAAAATTTACATGTGTTTTATTCTTGTAATTTTGCAATTTGGTCGTTTGAATGCCAAAATTTCAATCAGGATGTAAAAAAAAGAGGTTGTCTGTAAAGTCGGTTTACTGACGATAGTTTAACGTGACAACGTCATAAGGAAATATTGATGGAATGGTTGCAATTTTCAAAACAAAATTTTAATTTTATTTGTTTGATAGATATTTTGTATGGATATAGAGGAGGAGGTAAATGGAATTGCAATGGAATAGGTCAAGTTACATTTACACAAACGTGAAAAATGACGAAACATTTATCAAATTCATGAAAGATATCTTCAATTTCGATTGTGCATCAGACGTTAATAAGTCAACAACATTAAGAGGCACCATCATCGATTTGCCTTTTTCAAAACACTTTACACTCGAAACACTGCCTTTCATTTGTTACTTTTTCTATCATCGTCCTATTCTCAACAGAGAAATGGTTCATTACCATGCACACAGGAAGAAGGCATATCCAAATACAAGCATGTGAATTTATATACCTACATATGCGCATATACATACATATAAAATATATGCTCACTCAAGTAGGACAGAGCCAGATATCGAACGTTGCCGAACGCGGGGGCCGATTGTGCTCTTTGTCGTTCGTTCCGCGCTCTCGCTTGCAGTTCAAGCACATTAGCTTACAATTGCTTGCGTACGGAATAGATTCGTATATTTGATATGTCCATATGACTTGTATGCATCTTTACATATAGATTTGTTCTTTTTGAAAATTGCGCGAAATTGTATATGTATATGCATGTTTATATACTTATATTAGTATACAACATATCTTATAAGGTATATGGTAAATATTACCATACATTTTTTCCTTCATATATAATAAAAAAATTAATAATAATAACATTAAAACAACAGGTATTATTAACAAACTTGGTTTTATTTTAAATTCTTCAAGTAAATCAAGTTAATAATAATCAATAAGAAGGCATATGCAAATACAAATACGTGAATTTATATATGTACATATGCGCATATACATACATATATACGCTCACTTAAGTAGGAGAGAGCAAGATGTCGAACGTTGCCGTTCGTTTGCTTTGTTTGCTTTGTCGTTCGTTCCGTGCTTTCGCTTGCAGTTCATTCAAGGTAACGGCAATGAGCAAGGTAACGACAAATGAGCAAGGTAACACTAATGAGCAAGGTAACGACACATTTTTTCGTGCGTGCAGCCGGCTAAATCGAATTATAAGACGTTATCACGTCAAAAGAATCCTTTTACATTAAAATTACCAAATCCCTAGAAAAAGGGAAAATGAGCTGTTCTACTGAAATCTCCCCGTATGAATGTTACTTGGAATAGCTTTTAAGTTGTAGTTATTCTTAAAATAGAGTCATGAACAGCCAAGAACAGCTTGGAAAATCGGATTTTTTGTTAAGCCAGTCAAGACAGCTGATGTAATGTAACCGTATTTCATAGGTAGTGATAATTCTTTGCTTTTTCCTGTAAGAACAAAGACGGCAATCTGGTGACTGACATCCAAAGCATACTTCAATTATGGAGGGAACACTTCTCAAATCTGTTAAATAGTGATAGCTGCACATGTCACAGAGAATTTGAAGATCCCGATACCCCAATCGTTGACGACGGAATTGTCGTCCCGCTACCCGACCATGACGAGGTGAGAATAGCGATAACGCGGCTAAAGAACAACAAAGTCGGGGGCGCCGACGGACAGCCGAGCTATTCCAACATGGCGGCGAGGAGCTGGTAAGGCACATGCATTAGCGTCTATGCAAAATATGGTCGGATGAAAGCATGCCTGCCGATTGGAAATTAAGTGTGCTCTGCCCAATCCATAAGAAGGGCGATCCTGCAATTTGTGCCATTTACCGCGAGATCAGTCTTCTAAATATAGCGCATAAGATTCTAGCGAGCGTATTGTGTGAAAGAATGAAGCCCACCATCAACCAATTCATTGGACCTTGTCAGTATGGCTTTAGGCCTGGAAAGTCTACCATCGACCAAAAATTCACAATATGCCAAATTTTGGAAAATACCTATGAAAGGAGAATCGACACACGCCATCTTTTCGTCAACTTCCAAGCTGCATTCGACGAAAAGGAGTTACCTGTATGCCGCGATGTCTGAATTTGGTATCCCCGCAAAACTAATACGGCTATGCAAAACTTTGGCTGGGTCATGCCGTCCGAATGGATACAAAAGCTTCGGCTCTGAAAGTATGCGGTATCAGCTGGTGGTGAGGAAGACCTTCTCTGCGTTGGAAAAGGACCTGGCTTCACTTGGTGTGTCCAACTGGCGCCGGTTAGCATGAGAAAGAAACGACTGGCACGCTTTGTTAAACTCGGCCAAAATCGGGTAAGCGGTTATTGCGCCAATTAAGAAGAAGAAGATAATTCGTTGCATGCTAAGTTAGGTTAGGCTTTTGTGGTAGGCGGCATAGAGTAGCCAACACACTTTGACCATGTAGGTCTGTTGTGGTACCACTGTATAACATGGGTGCATTCTAATAAAATAACAAAACGAGCATACTAAAAAAATTGAGTTTTGTACACTTTATTGAATTTAATAAAATCAGTTGATACTTCAATATAGATTTGATTATCATCGTATTGTATCTTTTGCAATTATCAGCAATTATAGTGGTGTCAACTCCATTTTTGATAAAGTTTGTAGTTGATAATAACATGCCTATAAAGTTCTCCTAGCATCTTCCAGGCGGAAGTGTATGCCATCTGTCTATGTGCAGAGCTGGAAACCTCCGGAATGAGCGAATTACCATTCTGAGCGACTCACAAGGCATTACCATTCTTTGAGTTTAAGTCCTCATTAGTCCTTGAGTGCATCGGAAAACTGAATTTACTAAAAATGCACAATCTAATCTGGATCAGATGCGTATCGGCTCCATTGATTACAGAGGCTGCGGCATGGTTGCTAATAGGACTTGATCCTGACCTCGCAATGGGACAACACCCCACCAAAGCGGCGCTTAGAAACGAAACGGCTACGAAAGTATGGAGCTACGCCAAGCAAAGTCCTTACTTGGGGGTTTAATCAAAACAGGTTCAGGCAACTTATTATCCACCCTAAAGACAAGCGGAGAATGCTCACTTGCATTCTTACTGATTGAGCAGCCATCTGTACAGGTTTGGAATATGCTCCGTTGACTCCTGTCATTTTTGTGATAAATCCACGGAAATTTCAACACACCTTCTTCTCGTATGTGCTACTATAGCGCTAAAAAAGATACGATATCGCAGCCGGAGGAGGCTGGAAGAAAAATACAATAGGTTGTCCAACAAGTTTTGCGATTCGATAGGAAAAACACAATTTTATGGTTTGAAATACACTTTATTATTCAATTTAGTCTCCCTGAACATCAATACACTTATTACAACGAGACTCGAATTTATGAATTCCATCCTGAAGTGAGAACCCGGAAGACTGCAAAATACGCTTCCACAGTTTTTATGACTTCATCATTTGATGAAAAACGCTTTCCACGCATGAATTTTTTTTAAGTCTGGAAACAGATGGAAGTCACTAGAGGTCAAATCTGAGAATACGGTGTATGCTTCAGTAAATCGAACTGTTTATAATTCATTAATTTTAGACATTGTCAAGATGCTCTTGTGACACAGTGCATTGCCCTGATGAAAACTAGTTTTTTCTTTTGCAAACTGGGTCTTTTTTTAAGAATTGTTCCCTTCAGTTGGTCTAAAAGGTTACAATAATATTCAGAATTTCGTATTTTACCAGTTTGCAAGTAATCCACAAATAAAATTCCTTGCGCCTCTCAAAAAACTGATGGTAACACGAAATCACGGAGCCGAAGAACCGGGTTCACTCCACTCTTTATGCTATTGTATTGATTAAGGATCACGGTTATAGACCCAACTCTCTCTGATGAATCGACGTACAAAATCTACTTTATCTTTTCGTAAACGTTCTAAACGTTGCTGAGAAAGTCGCATTCGAATGTGTTTTTATTCCGTTTTTAGCACATGCGGCACCCATTGTACACACAGCTTTCTGAAACCCAATACTTCAGTCAGAATATTGCTTACACTGCCCAGTGAGACGCATAGGGCTTCTACTAAATCTCTTTCAGTCACTCGACGATTTTCCAATACGATATCCTGTATTTTTTCTACGATTTCTGATGTGTTCGCTGTTTTTGGACGTCCTTGACGTGGATCGTCCTCAAGGCTTGTACGACCACGTTTAAATTCAGCAACCCATCTACTGTTCTAATTGATGGCGAAAGGTCCTCATACACTTTCAACATTCGTTCATAAAATTTCCTTTGCTTTTAAACCTTCCAAAAATAAAAATTCAGTCTCTGCACGATACTCGATTTTTTCCATTGTAGGAAATACTGTAGCACGTCGATACTAAATGGCTTGTAAGCAAAGAATGCATTGACAGATTGAAATGAAACTTCACATACCTTCATTTGAAGAGTGTATCAACATAACAAAAACAAATTTAGGCTAGTAGCAACGCCCTCTCTTATCGAACCGCAAACATTTTTGAACAACCTACGCTAAGTCCTGCCCAGCTCCACCTCAGATATATTGAGATGGCTGGGTTTATATGATGTACCGTGGCGAGTAGAGGGCACAAAAGGCAGTGAAGTCGAAGTGCATTTGCTCCATATGCACATATGTCCAGAGGCAAATTTCCAGAAACGCTATGCGTTGCCTTCCTTAGCTTTGGCTGAAACATTTTGTTAGTTGTAGTAGTAAATGAAGCCTGTCGATTCTGAAATTAAAGCGTTTCTTTATACCCAAGCGACCAGTGTATGCATGTTTGCATATGTAATAGAGACATTACCCTATTAATTAAATGTGTGACCATCTCCGTTCACGAACCACTTGACTAATTAAAAGCCTACAAGTAAAATCAATTGAATAAATTTTAATTATTTGCATTTAATTTCGTTTAACTCTTCGTCTGCAGTTAAATGCATGCGTCAGTATATAATATCTGATGAGTTGTTAATGTCATATGTAAGTACAATCGCATACATACATATACACGTATGTGATAAGTTAAACGTCCATAGCTACATGTATGATCATCAGCAAATGTGCTCGTACAATTAGGCTTCAAATTGCATACAGGAATTCACATTGGTGTACCTGCTTACATTTTATAGATGGAGGTAAGTGCACAATTGGTTTGGCTACACCATTCACCTATTGGCGCACGGATGAGTTACGAGTAACAGCTGTGCAGTGAACAGTTCAACTTCAACTTTTACTAAACGCGCTAGCATTATAACATAACATAATTGGCGCATTAGGGTGATCCTTAAATAGCGAAAATTTATTTTTTTAATAAAAATTGGTCATTTTGGAAATTAAATCTTAATAATAGTTTCAACATGGCTAAGCGGAAATTAGATTATACATTTTTTTTCATAATAAAAATTTCTAAAATACCCAGATTACAACACCATCTATAGAGACAATTCTAAAGGGTGGTTAAGTTTCAAGGGCCGGTGTTGATTTTGAATAAAATACATTTTTTTTTAAAAAATATTATCATTTCTCTTTATTATGATACTATTGGTATGGCTCAATTACGTATGGAACAAAATATCGGCCGAATAGCCGCCGCGGCCTCGGCGGCACACCTCCATCCGATGGTCCAAATTTTCGATGACGCTGAGGCATAATTGAGGTTCTATGCAGTTAATGTGCCGAATTATCTCATCCTTTAGCTCGTGAATTGTTACTGGCTTATCGACGTACACCTTTTCTTTAAAATAACCCCAAAGAAAGAAGTTCAACGGTGTCAAATCACATGATCTTGGCGGCCAATTGACATCGCCGCGTCGTGAGATTATTCGGCCATCAAATTTTTCGCGCAAAAGAGCCGTTGTTTCGTTAGCTATATGACAAGTGGCACCGTCCTGTTAAAACCACATATCGTCCACATCCATATCTGCCAATTCGGGTCATAAAAAGCTCGTTATCATCCCACGATAGCGAAAACACTATTCACAGTAACTGCCTGACCGGCCTCATTTTGGAAAAAATAGAGCCCAATGATGCCGCTGGCCCATAAACCGCACTAAACAGTCACTCTTTGTGGGTGCATTGGTTTTTCGGCAAGCACTCTTGGATTATCATTCGCCCAAATGCGGCAATCCTGATTATGGACGAATCCACTGAGGTGAAAATGTGCCTCATCACTGAAGATGATTTTCTTCGAAAATTGTTCATTTACTGTTGCCATTTCCTGCCACCATACTGACCATTGACGACGCTTGAAATGCTCTTGATCATTAGTTCTTGAGTCAATTGCACCTGGTAAGCGTGGAAATGCAAGTCTTTAGGCATAATGTTCATCAACGACGAGCGTGCAATTGTTGGGCACGACGGCGAGTTGAGGTGGACGGCTCTTCAACCACACTATCGCGAACAGCAGCAATATTTTCTGCAGTACGAGCTGTACGAGCATGCACTGGTGTTTTCACATCTCCTACAGACCCGATTTGTTCAAACTTTTGCACAATTTTTCCGATTGTACGCACATTTGGACGATTAAATTGACCGAAAAAATCACGAAGTGCGCGGCATGCATTTTGATTTAATAAGCCTGAATAATTTTAACGCGTTGCTCGATTATGTATCTTTCCATGGTTCAAATTGAGTTAGTCTGGAATTGAAAAATGTCAAATAAAATGTAGAAAAAAACTTGAAGTTTAGGTGTGGTTCACACTCAACATCGGCCCTTGAAATTTAACCATGCTATTTGTATGAATGCACGAGTATATTCTGAACATAAATCGAATCGAATCAGAACTTTTATTTATTTTAGATTGCGATATTTCAATTTCATTCCCACCTATATGATTTAAATTTGCTAAGTGCATAACTGCATTCCACAGTGCGAAAAGAGTTACCTGTATGCCGCGATGACAAAATTTGGTATTCTCGCAAAACTAATACGGCTATGCAAAATGGCGTTGTTCAATACCAGCAGCGCCATCAGAATTGGGAAGGACCTCTCCGAGCCGTTAGATACCAAACGAGGTTTCAGACAGGGTGACTCGCTGTCGTGTGACTTCTTTAATCAGATGTTGGAGAGGATCGTGCGCGCCGAAGAACTTAATCGCTAAGGCACAATTTTATATAAGAGCGTACAATTGTAGACGTATGCCGATGACGTCAATATCATAACAACCGCGCTGTTAGTTCTGCCTTTTCCAAACTAGATAAAGAGGCAAAGCGAATTGGTCTGGTGGTGAACGAGGACAAAACGAAGTACCTCCTGTCTTCAAACAAACAGTCGGCGCCCTCGTGTATCGACACCCACGTCACTGTAGGCAGTTATGATTTCTAGGTGGTGAAAGATTTTGTTTATTTAGGAACGTAGAATCTCTCTTGCCAACAAGTGCTACTTTGGACTGAGTATTCAACTGATTAGTAAAGTCCTCTCCCGACGAACAAAACTAACACTCTACAAGCCTCACATCATGCCCGTTCTAACGTATGGCGCGGAAGCGTGGACGATAGCAACAACTGATGAAACGACGCTTGGAGTGTTTGAGAGAAAGATTCAGCGGCAGATTTTTGGACCTTTGCAGCCGTGGAAACGGCGAATACCGCAAGCGATGGAACGATGAGCTGTATGAGCTTTATGACGCAGCGAAAAAAGATCCAGCGGCTACTCTGGCTGGGTCATGTCGTCCGAATGGATACAAATGCTCCGGCTCTGAAAGTATTTGATGCGGTGCCAGCTGGTGCTAGCAGAGGAAGAGGAAGGCCTCCTTTGCGTTGAAAAGATCAGGTGGAGAAAGGCTGGGCTTTACTTGGTGTGTCTAACTGGTGCCGGTTAGCACGGGAAAGAAACGACTGCCGGGCTTTTTTAAACTCGGCCAAAATCGCGTAAAGGGTTATCGCGCCAATCAAGAAGAGGAAGAAGTGCACAAGATAACGCAAGATCTTAATTGGGTTAATAGTTTTCAAGTTTATAGAGGACACAACAAATTTTATTTTGAAATAATAAATATGTATGCCAATATCAAATTAGTTGTAAGAAACTCAAGTAAAAGATCTGCACTAAGACTGAGGATGACTGAAGAATTATTACAAAGGCTTTTTGATCACAGTAGCATACAGAATTTAAACGGAAGGTCAAATTTCTTTATTTCACAAATAAACTTTGGCACGAGGTCCGGTTTTCTAATAGAACAGAGTGGCTGTTAGAAGGACTTAAAATCCGTTTACAACGCATACAATTTTACAGATGGATACAAATGACGGAAGGAGTAGGAAGAGCTGTCTTGAATTAGCGGAAACAATTAACTGCGATCATAAAATGATTCTCCTTTCACCTTCATTCAATGGGATTTACCGAAAAATTGGGAGCCTGGGTGCCTTACGAGGTCAACGAAAAAAACGAAGAAAGTCGCCTTCAAATTGCTTCTCAGCATCTCGCCCACCACAGAGCAACACGCGGTCATAAACAGTGCTTTTTGTACCGAATCGTCAAGGGAGATGAGAAACGGTGCCTATACACGTACATCAATATGAAGCAAAGAAAGGAGTGGGTGGATGCAGGAGATACGCCAAAGCCGAAAGTCAAGCCGGATCTTCATTCAAAGAAAATCATGATATATATTTGGTGGGACTGGGAGAGCATGGTGCACTGGGAAATGTTCAAAAAGAATGCCCGGTCAACAAGAAGCTCTACCTTGCACAGATACACTACGTGTATGAGGATATTCGATTGCACAAGTCGTCAAACCCGCACTCCAAAAGTTCGACCGATTACCATCTTTTACGCTTGCTGTTGAACCATATGAAGGGCGTTACCTTGAATAACAAAGAGGTCCTTAAAAACTGACCCAACACCAATCCAGGCGATTTTTGGTGGAACGGCATCAACAAATTGGTCGAGAGGCGGGAAGAGTTTGTAAACAGTAACGGCGAGTATATAATTTATTCACTTATTGATGTAATTATTGTTTAAATAAAACTCTTCGGTAAAAATGCTACGAACTTCTTGCGGAACCTAATATAGTTGAAGGTGCTGGTAAGTCAATAAGCAGCTGGTGTTGGGTTGATGCGTGACAACCACTCGGAAGTGCACAGGTTCAAATCTCCGTACATGCAACGCCAAATTATATAAAACGTTTTTTCTAATAGCGGATTACCCCTCGGCAGGTAATGCTAAGGATTCGAGTCTATTTCCGCCTTGGAAAAGCTCCTCATAAAAAACCATTTGCCTTTCGTAGCCAGCTTAAAACTTTAGGGCTCTCCATTTGTAGAACAACATCACGACGCACACAACAAAGCCAAGCAGAAGAGTACGCGCATTTATTTTTATACAAAAATTTTCCATAGTGCGTTTCGGTTCTGCAACGCAAATTTTTCGTGCTCTCGCACATTCTGCCTCTGAATTTTCTCCATTTCGATGAATTTTTACTATGCTTTCTATAGAAACCTCCCAAATTTTGACAATTCCAGGTATTTGCCTATAGCTAAAATTTTCTGCTCTCTCAAATTTTGCGAGTTATATTAAGATGAGATGGCTAGAATGATCCACAGATAATTGTTTTCTTGTTGTTTTTCTTTCGTTTTGTATTCATTTGCCGTGAGAGCACCTCTGTTATAAACGTAATTGTAATATTGCGAATATTGTCTTCATAAAAAAATGTTACACCCTAATGCATATGCACCACTACGCCGACTCAATATGTAGTAGCGATGTCGCTTCTTTTGTAAATGAAGCAATTTACTCGCCATCAACTGAAGATGTAATGAAATCAAGTGTCCATAGAAATGCATAAATATTGAGGATGGAATTGTAATAAAGACACAAAAACAAAAGACAAAAAGAACAACAACCTCTGAATACAGCAACACAGCGAGTGCATTTGAAACTGAAGCCAAATATACACTAAAAACAACACCAAATCAAGTAGTAGATTTTAAAAGAAGAATACAGTTATAGAGCGCACAGAGTCATTACGGGCAGACGCAAGTGGTGGACGGTGTAAAAATTGTGTCGGAAAATTAACTTTAAAACCATGGATAGACGTAATAGCCAATTGAACGAGGAATCACCATCGCATCGTTGTAATCGTTTTGAGCATTGTACTTGGCCACTGTGCGCTCTGTCCGTCCCGCATCGAGTTGGAGTTGATTTTTGAAAGGAGGAAGCTAACTTTTACCAAATAGCTTGATGATGATTCCTAGCTGGCAAAAAAAAGCAAAAGAAAAACAACAATTACACCGATCACAGCGCCAAAAAAGTCAACAAAAACCAACTATAGTCGTACAGCTGCCGCTTACTAAATGGTGCAGACGACCACTCTCAAGGGGTGTCTGTGATTAGCAACGGGCCAGGCGGTAAGGCTAGGTGTGTACATATGTATGTCGCCTGTGTCTGCAACTCAGCCACATCGGTGGGGTCAAAAGCCCTACTAAATGTTAAATACGGTAAAACTGTTATTGCTTTTGGGTATTATGTTTGTTATTAATACTGTTTTGCGATTGTAGCTTTTTTGTTGCTTTGGAGATCAATTATTTGCATGTGCGAGGGTTGGGATGCCAATATTATGGAAAATTTGGCTGACCGGATTTCGCGATATTTTTCAAGTAGAACGAAGTACACACTCGAAATTTTTCATGTTGATGAAAAGGAAAAAGAAAAAGAAAACGGAATGATAAAAGATAAAAATCCCGTAAATCAGCGTTATTTTGCAGTCATTTGGAACTTGCATTTTATTCCCCTAGAACTCAACTGCATACCAAGAAAAATTCCAGAAAGTCTGTTGAAAAGGTGAAAGTTTTGATGAAGGTTTAAAAAAATTTTGGCAATTTACAAAGTTTGAAACTTTGTTTATATGATTTTTGTTGTAGTCGGAATTATATTTTTATAAAAACCCACAAAAAAAAAAAAAAATAACAGTGTGTTTATAATTGTGCAACGGGGTGTATGCGAGAAGAAACCGTAGGGGTCCGTTTTAATAATGATAAGGACAACAACAGAGTACGTGTGGAAAGTAGTAATTTATACGAAAAAAACAACATTAAAAAAAAAAACATTATGAAAATATATAAAAACAGTCAATGGCTCGTTATCACTCTAGTAAGGGTTCCAGGCCATAGAAGAATCGAATTTAACGAGAAGGCGGATGACTTTGCTAGGCTAGGTACTTCCTAAAGCTTGGCCAAATCGGCCAAGCAGTTACCTTCAGCCGGATTAAGACCGAACTAAAGGGAGATGTTTTAAGAGCTATAGGAAAGTTTTTTAAAAAAACATACGTAAAATTCAGAAAAATGTATGAAAGTTTTATTTAAATCGATAGTACAGTCCATGTAATTTAATGTTTGATTACTTTACTAGATTATTTCATGCAAATGTTGACCGCGACTGCGCTTCAAATGGTCCATCCGCTTAGTCCAATTTTGGCATACTCTTTCCAATGTTTCGGCCGGTATCTCACATATAAATGTTTTAATGCTGTCTTCCAATGCTTTAATTGATGCAGGCTTATTTGAATAGACATGAGCTTTAACATAGCCCCACAAAAAATAATCTAAAGGCGTTATATCGCACGATCTGGGTGGCCAATTGACAGGTCCCGAACCCGAAATAAAATGTTCACCGAACTCGCCTGTCAACAAGTCCATTGTTACGCGTGCTGTGTGGTATGTGGCACCGGCTTGCTGAAACCACATGTCATGCAACTCAAGTTCTTGCATTTTGTGCAAAAAAAAGTTGTATATCACTTCACGGTAGCGCTCACCATTCGCAGTTACGTTACGATTCGCAGCATCTTTAAGATGATACCTCCAGTTCATAAACCGCACCAAACTGTGACCTTTTCTGGATACATTGGTAGCTCTTGCAATTCTTCTGGCTGATCTTCACTGCAAAATCGAGAATTCGGCTTATTTACGAACCCATTGATCCAAAAATGAGCTTCGTCGCTGAACACAATTTTTCGATGAAAAAGAGGATCTTAAACTTTCTTAACAGAACACCCATTTTTATAATAAAATTCAATGATTTGCAAGCGTTGTTCGTTTGTAAGACGATTCATGGTTAAATTATAGACCAAACTGAAGATGTTTGACAGTGAAACAAAACACGAAACGTGCGTCAGCTGTTTAAACCAACTGTTTAAAAAGATAATAGCTAAAAAATCACCCGTTAGTATCTCACTGCATTGCAAGTAGACGAAGGGAGGACCTACTAACTTGCGCATTGCTCAGGAAAACATGGTCGCCTATGACGCTTGGCTATGGTCCACCGATATCTCAAAACTAACCGAGGATCTCACAGGACTTTGATCAGCTTTTTTTACTTTGGTAGCTTAACATACCACGCAACAACATATGCCATAGTTGTAGAGAAGTGGGGGAGAAGGAAAGTCCTTTTCACTATCTTTACAAAACTAGTGTACGAAAATGCCTTAACAACCTAAATCAACTTAGTGGAACAAATATAATTGTACTTTGCTTGGTTCCAAATCACTCTGGAATAAAAGGTAAATAAATTGCTAATGAACTCGATAGGGCGGGGTCGTCAGCAAATTTTGAGGGAAAATACTTATAAGACCTTTTACCCACAATAGGGAACTGTATAACATACGCAAAGTAGACACAAGGAAAATAGTTGGTTTTCTGACAGGTCACTATCGCCTAAACTACCAGCTGTCAAAAATTCACATTGGTAATGAGACAAAGTGTATACTCTGTCTGGAGGATGATGCAACCATAGAGCATATTTTCTGCAACTGTAGTGTCCGAATGAAATCAAGGACGCTCCTGTTGTAGATATTCTGAAATTTGTACGCAAGCCGGAAAAATTTACTAAAAGAATTTTGCTTTCGACCAATTCCCCATCAAAGCCAGGGAATATCTAGGTTAAATAGAACCAGCTGTAATATATTTAAGGTAGCACTGCCAGGTAATAGGAGAATATGTAGTGGAATATAAAAGATCTTTTTGGTCGAAGTGTCGGCAATTGGACACACTATAGGTATCAAAAAGTATGTATTTTTTTTTATATCATCCGTACGGGTGCATAGGGAGTCGACAAAACTCTTCCATCGTACACGGTTCTGGCCTCTTGTTTTTGCGTCGTCTCATCTGATGTCAGCATCTGCTAGTTCGCGCAACATCGACCATCTCCAAGTATTCTTTGGCCGACTGCGACCTCTGCTCCCTTGCGGGTTCCAGTCCAGTGCTATTCTTGTTATGCTATCTGGTGGTTTCCTAAGCATGGGACCTATTCATCGCCACTTTGTGCCTTTGATTTGCTATAGGATGGGCTCCTCCTTAGTAGATCTCCACAGCGCGTCTTTGCTGATGGTGTTCGGCCAGAATATTCAACAGATGATGCGGAGGCATTTGTTAACGAAAGGTTGTAGCATTTCTGTGATGACGTTGAAGACCAGCCATGTTTCGCTTCCGTACAACAATACTGACCTCACACTGGAGTTGAATATTCGCAGTTTAGTGTACGTGGAGATTTGCGAACTCCGTCCTTGCTCTGGTTTACCTGCAGTTGACATATTCTTCTGCTCCGCCGTCTGCCGTGGTAGTGCAGCCGAGGTAGCAGAACCTTTCGACAAATTCAGCCGGACACTCGTGAATCATTATGGGTCTTGTTTTGTTGGGGTTGACCCTCATGGCCTTTGTCTTGGCGATGTTGACCTCCAGTCCGACAGTGCATGCCAGCGTGAATAGTATGTCCGCCTTCGCTTGCATGTCAGTGAGTTAGTCAGAGAGAGGGCAGATGTCATCAGCGAAGTCCAGGTCCTCAAGGTGTCTGAGGAAACTCCATACGATGCCTCTTTTGTGTAGGGTAAATTTACTCATAAAGTCGTCAAGGACGATAGCGAAGAAAAGTTGTGACAGAGGACAACCTTGTCTTACGACTGCGTAGGTGGTGAATGGATCGTTGTAGAGCACTGCCAGTTCGGAGTTCTCGTAAAGGGCTCTGATGAGGTAAATTATCTTAGCGGGACCTTCCTTTCAACTCTACGCCAGTCATATTGAGTCTTATTTGATTGTGTCGAATGCCTTTTAGAAGTCGACGAACAGTATGTAGAGCGGGGAGTGCCACTCAACTGATTGTTCTGCTATGATGTGAAGAGTGTTTGATTATAAAATTATTATCTTTACAATTATTCGGGCTTATTAAAAGAAACCTTACGAGCTTTCAGCAAGCAATTCCTCAACAACAATGAAAAAAATTTCTGAATTTGAATTTAGATCTCTTCTACCCATTCTAGACGCCACGAAACAAAAAAAAATGGTCAAATGAGCCTAAACCTTACTAGTATCAAATTGCCCTGGCTAAATTCTTTCAGTCAAAGTCGTATAACTTCCTCTGATTTGCTTGAAGTTTTTAAACAAAATTACGGAAGCGGAAACCCCTTTAAATATGCAAAAAATGCAAAAATCGGTTGCAAAAAAATTTGATTTATTTATATGTAACTAAATATGGGACTTCCTGAACATCTCTAAAGCTACCACTTCTCTTGGTACATCCGTACTTTTCATTCACTTGGATTTATAAGTAATATAAAACCCAAGATGTACTTATTTTTAATTTTGAAGCTACATATCTGTCACATTGTAGGCTTCTCTCTCTCTCTCTCCATGTAAAATGTATGCCTCCGCAAATTCAGACAAGGCTCTGGTTTCCTTCATGCGTTGTTCATCAGTGGCTGTTGATGATTCTCCAGCGCGAGCCCCGTTTTGAACGCCTCTTTTTTGTAAACATTTTGTGAAATATCCTAGCCTGGCCACCGAAGGCTTTTTGCAACATTCTCAATGCTTCTCAAGCAAAAATTTCAATTCACAACAAAATTTAATGTGTCGTCTTAGCTCAACAAAGGCATATATTGCTAAAATCGCTAAATTTACTTTTTTATTAATCACAAAGCACGTGCGCAACTTTGAACGTAAGCTATTATTGACATGAAATTTGACACAGATGTCAATGACAGTATTATCAATTAAAAAAATTAAGAACTCGTATCCACATGCACACATACACATAAACACATATGTTAATAAATGCATTATCATATTTTATGTATGTTGTAAGCTGAATAAACTTTGAAAGGTGTTTTGTAAAAGTTCTTAAAATATACATTTATTAATATTTTTAACGATATTTCAGTGCTCAAGGTCAATTTGTGTTTGATTCAATTAGAAAAGCAACAATAAATCATAGCAGTAGAAGTTATAGCTGCTATTTCGCAGATCATCACATCTCTTTATAGATATCAGCGGGAGGTGAATCTGCGTCACTCCGCTTGCCAAGATTAGTTGGTATTTTTGCAGCTATACTCGTACGTAGTATTTAAATTAATAGGCAGTAATAACAACAAAAAACAACATTTATATGTAAATATTGAAAAGTGAAACTATGGCTTAAATATTTTCCTTTCTATATTTATTTGTAAAAGCTGAAGCCTATGCAAAATCTGTCAAAAAAGGAATGGTCAAAAAATCTTTTAAAACGCTCATTTACAAGGATTATTGAAAATCTAAAACAAAAAGGTCATACGTAAATACAAAAAAAGTAAATACATAGACGTCAGTAGTATCCGCCGTAGCCGAATGTGTTGGTACGTGACTACCGTTCGGAAGTGCACAAGTTCGAAAGCTAGGGCATGAAATACTAAATAGAAAAAGTCTTTTCGTATAGCCGTTGCTCCTTGGTAGGGAATGGCATATCTCCGAGAGTATTTCTGCCATGAAAAAGCTCCTCATAAAAAAGCATTTGCCACAACTGCAGGGCCCTCCACTTGTGGAACGACATCAAGACGCATGTCACAAATAGGAAAAGCAGCTCCGCTAAACAGCCAAAAACGGTGTAGGCGCCATATATAATATATATATATATATATATATGTATTGTATATGGACATTATGCCAATAGAATATATAAAAAAGCGTTGTGAACGAAGCCGACGTCGAATTACTTGCGTTGCGGGCAACGAATTTTAATAACAGTTAAAATGGATTCGGCTTCAAGTGAGCAATTGTTCCTAAATCAAAAAGTTTTTTTAAAGATAGATAGGTAGGTGAAATGGTTGAAGTGCCGGTCTGGCACTCCACAAGTAGCAATGAAGCGCCGTTTTGATATCATTATGAGACCTACAAAAGGCATATCTGTTGATATAATGAAAAATATTGATGGGATTTAGGTTGGCGCACTTCCTCAGGCTGTCGAGGAAAGGAGCGATCAGCGACCGTAATCGTCTAGCTGCCAAACCGGGAGATTTACAGAGAAAGTGCTCAACAGTCTCTTTCTCTGAAAGGCCCCCACAGCTTCTGCAAGGGGGGTTAAATGGTAACCCTAGCTTTTCCGCGTGTGTGCCAAACGTCCAGTGACCGGTAAACACCGCTACGAGTTTAGAAATTGAAAGGAAAGGAGTCCAAAGGACTTTCTGAGTCCTTCGTATATCGTATTGGGCCCAAAGGGTTTTCGAAATAGAGTATGAAGAAATGGACTCCATCTTTTCTACGCTTTCCTGAGAAATAATTTGTGCAGTTCCCCTTTAACAACTGTCAGGGGGATGCCGATGACCGGGTAGGAGGTCTCTGAGGCCAATTCAGTTCCCTTCCTGACAAGCTCATCAGCAATTATTCCTATGTCCTGGAACCCAGATCAGGGAAATGTTACCTGCCCACCCAAGATATTTGATCTCCTCCTTACAGGAGTTTATTAATTTCGTTCTGCGCCATGGCGTCATCAGAGCCTTGATCGCGGCTTGTCTATCGGAGAAAATGTTAACATCTCCCTCGCTCCCGCGTTTCCTAAGCATTTTGCAAAGACATCTGCCTTAAAGTTACTAGCAGTATTCGGCAGTTCAAAGGAAATAGATAAATTGGCTGATTCCATCTTGGAACCGTCAGTGAAGACAGAGGTGCAAGTTTCGGTGCAGATTTTCCTCTCGATCCAACCCTGCCTATTTGGACAGATTGCCCTAGCATGACCTTCAAACTCCAATTTGCAGAGAGCTCTGTTCGAAGTGCGGAGATATACGATGTTAACTGCCCGAAAATGCTACCATGCCCCTTGATAGATTGCCTCCAGAGGCCAACCTCCTTTAACCTGATTGCACTTTGAGCTGCGATGGAAACAACGTAAAAGTTGATGGGAAGTAAGAGCATAACGACATTCAGGGCAGCATTGGGGTGATGCCAATGCATGCAGTCCTTTGCACCCTCCCCAGTTTAGTGATATTGTAGTCCTTCCGAAGAGCTTCCCACCAAACCAGGCATCCATACGTTAAAATTGGCAAAACCACTGCGTTGAACATCCTCAGCACGACTTGGCTTGAGTCCCCACTTTTTACCGATCATAGATTTGGAGGAGTAGAAGGCTATACTGGTCTTCTTTACCTGATTCTCAATGTGTAGCTTCCAATGGAGCTTGGAGTGAAGTATCAATCCAAAATACCTAACTTCCGATGAAAGCGGAAGAACGTGGTTGTTTAATTTGGGAAGTCGAAAGGATGGAAGTTTATATTTTCTGGTAAATAGCACCAGCTCCATTTTGTCAGAGTTGGCTCGGAGGCCGCAAGTGGTAACCCAGCGACTGAGCAGGACTCAGGGAAAGTGTCGCGATACCATTAGGACCAAGTGATCGGCATATGTTACTACCTTAACGCAACCCTTATTTAGCATTATCAGAACTTCGTCAATAGCAAATAGCCAAAGTGGGGCGAAAGGGTGCAAGTGCGAGCAGAGGAAGATCTGCTGGTGTCATCCGGGGTTAATAGAGGTTGCCCCCAAGGCGGTGTGTTGTCTCCATTGCTCTGGTGCATGGTGATCGATTCTCTGCTCAACACCTTAAACGATTCGGGAGTCTACGCACAAGCATATGCAAACGACGTTGTCTGTTGGGTAACAGGCCCTTCGCTTATGAACATCTGTAGGAAAGTGCAGAAAACTCTGGATATGATTGATACTTGGTGCTGTGCGAATGGGCCACCAGAAGGAGGAAGCTTGATGGACTCGTTCTGCCTAAGCTAAAAAGAGTCACAATCCAGCTATCCAAAGAAATCAAATATTTTGGAGTAATGCTTGATTATAAACTCCTTTGGAAGTCACACCACAGACAGCCTTCTGGCAGTGCAAGAGTGTTTTTAGGAAAACGTGGGGCCCCCTCTCCTTGCAAGGCCCTATGGATCCACACGGCTATGAGAAAACGTATTATCACCTATGCATCAGTGGTCTGGATGATAGACTCTCACTCGTGGGAGTCAGGAGAACCTTATCTACACTTCAACGCACTGTGGCCATCTGTTACACCGGAGCTTTTCCGACTACTTCAGGCCCAACATTGGATGCTCTGGTTGGTCTACCATCACTTGAGGTTTTCATCCCAGGAGAGGCTTTGAAGGCCATCTGCAGGCTGAAACACACTGGGAATTGGAACGGCCCCTGTCCGGAATTGAACAACAGAGTAGGCATGGACTTCAATTCAAGGATCCTCGCCATGCCCCGTGACTCGATGCCATCCAGAGCCGTACTTGAGAAAAGATACAGTGTGGTGCTGCCAGAAGCTCAACTGTGGTCAATCTCAGAAAATGCGCCCAGCACACACTGTTCTCGCATTTTCCGGATGGCTCCAGGGCCGCGCACGGTTCCGGCTTTGATGTGTACGTGGAATCAAGTGGAACAAAACTGCACTTCGCTCTTGGAATGCACGCTTCTATTTTTCAAACGGAGTTGTATGCTGTTCAAGAAGCGATAAAATTTGATGGAAAGCCATCTGAATGGCTAGTTCAATGAGCGAAATTGCTGTATATGGGCTGAAGAGCAACTCAAAGCTATTAAAAAACAGCCATGTCATCCATTGAAAACAACCGTTTGGAACGGCCTATGGGCTGGAGGAATCATCGGATTATATTTCTTCAAAGACGAAGCAGTCGCAAATATAACATTGAATGGCAAACGCTATCGCGCCATGATAAACGACTTTTTGATATCCGCAACATTTGTTTCCAACAAGTCGGTGCTACTTGCCATACAGCCTGTGAAACTTACTGCGTCGTCGGACCAGTGCATTGGCCATCAAGATCTTCTGATATCACAACTTTGGACTTGTATTGGTGGTGGTGTGTAAAGGTATGTAATCTAATGCTTTGTGGATAAACCCGCTTCTATTGAGGCATTGGAAGACAACATTACTAAAGTTATTCACGAGATACCGATCGAAGTCCTCCTGCAAGTCCCAATTCATTCAAAATTGGTGTTTACGGATGACCGAATTACGGCACCAACATGTGAAAAATTAAAAAAAAAATGTTATGAATTGTTCTACACAAAAATAATAAAGATTACCCAATCAGTTTGTATGGTCGTTGTTTTATTTCAATTTAAAATACGATACCTCTAAATTGATCACCCTTTACAAAGGCAATCAAACACATATCGCTCGTCTGCTGGAAGAACGTCATGGCTGAAAAGATAAAAAGTGAATAAAAACCGTTCCACGGTTTAAAATTTACTATGCCTCCTGAAGTAAAAATGAAGACACATTTTCGTGTACAAAATGGGAATTGCAAACAATGGTACCTGCAGATTTTGCAATGAACTAGAAGAGAGGGAAACTCTTGCACACCTTCTATGTTCTCGCCCTGCGTTAGCTAGAACCCGAATGAAATTTTTAGGAGCTCTACAAGATGAGAGGTTAGAATGTCTCTCGGGGTTAGAGCTTGAGAGCTTAGTTAGATTCGCAAAAGTCGCAGGCTTATTACAAGAAGTCTACTATTCAAAAACGGTAGCCAAAAATTCGAGTGTATCTTTGGCAGTGTGACAAGTTGGGCCGACCTGTTGAAACCAAATGTCGTCCATGTCATCCTCTTCAATTTTTGGAAACAACTCGTTCAGCATGTCACGGTAACGCTCGCCATTTACTGTAACCGCGGCTCCTCGCTCATTTTCGAAAAAAATGGTCCGATGATGCCGCCAGACCAAAAACCGCACCAAACAGTGACTCGTTGTGGATGCATTTGCTTCTCTACAGTAACGTGTGGATTTTCTGAGCCCCAAATCCGACAATTTTGCTTATTGACGTAGCCACCGATGTGAAAATCAGAAAAGAAGAAGAAGACTCGCCACTTTGGAAATAGGTTTTCAATATTTCCCAATTTTGCTCAAGCGTATAGCGTCCCATTTCGTAAATGTCAAACCTTTAAGTAAGTTATGAACACATTTGACATGTCATTTGTGTTACCATTCTCAAAAAAATAGGTGGTTCAAAAAGCAAACGCTATATGGCCCTCCTTGTACAAGGAAACGTAAGGGTCAAACTCCATCTGGTACCACAAAGGACAAATAGGTCTATGTGATGACTTTCAACCAGCCAGGTCAACCTAACCTAACCTCGTACTGTTATTAGATATCGGCATGCATTTTTTGCACAGCATGAAAAAAGAGCTACCGGTTATTTCTGCATTCTTATCGCATTGCTTTGTTTTTTGTTTTTTGGTTTTTTATTAGAACACTCTGGCAGCAAATGAGCGATATGATATTTTTTACTTACTCTTGCGTATCACACAACAAACACACTTTCCTTCTCCTTAATGCGTTACTGCGATTTTTTTTTACGATTTGCAGCGATAAAAGAAGCAACGTCATATTTATTTTTCGTTTTTATTGTTTTTTTTTATTTTGTTTTTTATTCTGTTTTTAATGTTTTTTATTTTGTTTATTTGCATTTTTATATATTTATATATTTATTTATTTATTTATTTAGGTATGATTGTATAGCTCACAAAAAAGTACATTCTTTATACAAATCTCAAATAGCTTTTTGATTTCTTTACATACTTTCGTTTTATGTTTAAATGTTTTGGGGTTTTTCTCGTTTCTTTCTTCTATTGTTTAAGCTTATTTTGACATATTTTCATTCTTCTTATTTTTTGTTTTAAGTAAATAACTGTTCACTAAACTTAAGTTCTTAAATATTTAGAAGATTATTTTATTACTTTTAAATTTTTATTATTTATACTTATCATCATTAATAACGTATGTACGTATATTTAGACATGTTGCATGAAGTGTAAATGTAAATGTATTTATTGATTAGCTTTTTTCGTTTCAATATTTAGTAACAATGCATTCGCTAGGTCTTTAAGGTTTGCTAATTGTCAAAACAAAAACAAAATAATATGATAATAATAATTAAAGTAAATATGTTAAAAAGAACAAAAAAAATATGGTTTAATCTCTCATCGAAGCATAACGAGGATATATCAAAAATTGCCACTCAGGTTCGTTCGTGTACTGATCGATCGATCGTTCAGTGGTACTGGCTTACAACAGTTGTGTCTTGCGTACGTTGCGTGTATGTGTGTGTGTGTGTGTGTAATTTGTGAGACATTTATTGTTTGTGTACATTTTTTTGCTTTGTGTGGAAAAAGACTAAACGAAATTGGAATTAATTGCTTTTTCTTTTGATTTTCATTCATACTACAAAACTACTTTCTGCTTGTCATTTCTCAACGAATTTAAATAGTTTGTATGAGACATATGTACATATACTTACATATATATTTTTTGTCTAAGTGTATGGGGGAAGTGTGGTTTTGGGAGCTTGACATACGTACATATGCACATAATATAAAATTTCCAAAGGTTCACAATTTTTATCGATAAAATATCAGTAGGATAGGAAGCTGATAAATTTTCTCCATGTGGACTCAGTGTTTTTTGGATCATTTGAGTCAGGCTTTAAGGCAAATATTTGCAATTTAATAGCTTATAGTTGCCCAAATAACTTCGAAAACTTGAATATTTGTGAAAAGTTGAAATATGCTCATATATATTATAAATTTTTCTTAAAATTTGTCCAACTAATAAGTAAAGACCTTCTGCAGGTCGTGCTCGGCTTCATGCTAATAAAATTGCAGAAACTATTCAAATCAAATTTTATTAGAAGGGTCCAATTGAATTTTTCAGAAATTTCTTAGATGACAAAATGGTATAATTGTTAGAACATAATATAATATATGTATAATAAATTTTACAGTTTTTAAAGCTTGAAAATATTATTATTTTTTGTTTTTTTTGAAAATTCTGAAATTTTTTTTTTTTTTTGAAATTCTGAAAATTCTTATTTTTTACTACGTTTCCTTAGACTGTACATGTAGCAAAATATGTAAAACAAAGTTTGTTTTAAGCCTTCGAAGAAAAGAAGAAATTCGAATATTGGAATACTTTTGAGAATTTTTATAAATTTGAAATTAGTTAAAAAATTACAGTTTTTCGAAAATTCTGAAAAGTTATACAACTAAGTTTTTTTAAACCTTCGAAGAAAAGAAGAAATTCGAATTTGGAATACTTTTGAGATTTTTTATAAATTTGAAATTATTTAAAAAAATTGAATTTTTTTTTTAAATTCTATATATTTACATATATACGTATGAAAATATGTAAAACCAAGTTTTTTTAAAAGTTCGTAATATTCCAATATTGAAATATTTTTTAGAATTTTTAAAAATTTGAAATTATTAAAAAAATTACAATTTTTTTTTTAATTCTGAAAACGTACAATATTTTTGAAATTGAGTTTTAAATATTTTGAAATACATATTCACATTTAAATTTAGAATACCGGATTTATTGGTTTTGAAACTTGTAAACAAATTTTCATTAATATAAAAGTTGAAATTCTCTGATCTTCGCGATCTGAGGTTAAAAAACGTGTGTCAAATATATATATGGTATATATATTATAGGATCTGCTAACTCCTACTTGATGGGGTCACAGGGCGCATGCATTTCAACTTTTTAATTGAGACATTTTTTTTGCTACTTTAAATTTTAATTAAAAATATATTTTTGCATAAAAATTTACTAAGGAGAACTGCTGCCTAAACCTTATAAAATGATGCCTAACCTTGATTCATGAGTTTTTTAGGTCGCGTGCGCTGAAGTTTTTAAATCCAGCGTGAACCTTTTGCTACTAACTTTTACGTTACGCATCATAGCTCGCAAATATGTATTGGAAATTCGAAAAAAAAAAGAAAAAATCAATTTTTTCAGTAATTGTAAAAACTGAAATATTTGTAAGAATCCCCAATGTTTTTTTGGAAATATTAAAAATTTTTGAAAATTCTGAAATACTTATCTATTTGCGAAAATTTCAAACGCTTTTTTGTAAAACTAAAATGCACTTTAACTGCAATTTAATAGTATTTCGAATTCTCGTTCCCACGACAGTCGGTTCTACGATACCGGAACGACCCGGATTTATATCCGGCCAAAGACTGTGACTTCAGCAGCATTCCCCGTATGTAAGTATGGGAACAACAACAGAATTTCGAATTCTAAAATAATTGTTACAAGTAATGGTAAATACATATCATATTTTCTAAAAATTTGAATTTTTCAGCTACTATTTTCTACCCGTTCCATTTAGCAGATACTAGCATATATAAAGACCTCAAACTATTTTGCATTATTGTACTATTGCACTATTACTAACACTGTACCAGATTTGCAACTCTCAGAAATTACGGCATTTTTAAGCATTTTATTAAGTTTAGGAATATTATATTGAATAATTTCGGGAATTGTGAAATTTCAGTAGAAAATATTTTATAATTGTAAAATTTCTAAAAATATAGCTTCGAAAAATTTTTAAGTTTAGGCAAACAACACATTAAGTTAAAACGTTCTGAACCTGCATTACTTGTCAATCATTCAATTTGGAGCTAAAGAAATAAAAACTTTTAGAGCACTCAGTATTTCAGGAATTAAAAATGAATTACAAATAAACAAGTAGAATTTCATGAATTTTTTAAAAATTATTTTTAAATCTTTCCGAATGTTCGAAAATTTTCCACATTCACACATTTTCGAAAACGCTTTACTTGTGAGTTAAATAATTTCATAACAAAATAATTTTGTGTAAACATTATAAATCTTTGTGAGCGTATAAAATTCGATGATGAATGAATGATTTACAGTATTCTATTTACTACAATATACATATGTACATACATAACTTTTTTTGAAATTGCCGCTGCTGTAAAACTATTGAATTATTTTATGGAAATTCACTTGCCACACTTTGTTTTGCTTTCCTCGTATACGCAATTAAAAAAAAACTAATTTTTTTGAGAAGCTGCTGAACTTTTTTGATTGAGAATAAAATTTCTCGACAGTATTCTAATTTTTTGTTGAGCAAAATTATGACCAAAAAATCCCAAATATTTTTCCCGCTAATATGCGCTTGACAAGCACTGGAACCGCTTTTTATATTTTGATTTCTCTTAATTTTTTCCAGTGTACATTTATTACACATCACAATTCTTTAAATTTCAATTACAAATTTTTTTACAAAACTTTTATTAGGTTTTGTTTTTTAAATAATATTTATTATTTCTTTATGTTTTTGGTGTTTTACTTTCAAGTAATAAATTTCATTCCAAATTGTTATTTTCGAAATGAAATGCAGTAAATGGCGATGGACAATATTTTTTTGCGCTAAACTTCAGCAATTTCTTTAGCTTGGCGCTCGAAAAATTGTTGAAGCCTCAAAAAGTATAGTAAATACTGGCAGAGTTAAAAAATTGTCATAAACATTTTTCATAGCCAATTTTTTTTACAAATAAATTAAATTTTATGATGCTTTGCTTTAATCGGCGCTCCACATAGCGCACTTTTTTTGCACTAAATTTAAATTAATTTATCTAAACTTATAAAATTTCTTAGCTTTCTCTTGCGGCGCAAAGTTAAATGGAGTTTCCCCCTTATATTTAATACTTCCAGTGTCAAAATTATCGTATTTACATATTTAAAACTTTTATGTTCTGAAAACGCGGAAAAACTGAATCGAATATGCTTCTCGAGCTCCTCCCGCCATTGGTCTTTAATGCTACATGCATACATATATATATTCAAGCCTTTGCCCTCATTATAGCGTACACAAATATATAATTTTTTCAATTAAACAAAATATTCGTTTATGAAGAGTTCATTTATTGCTCCCTGGCAAGTATTTAAGCGCAAATTTACGTCATGCAATTACATACATACAGATAAAAAAGGACTCGCACATACATTTTTTATACATTACTCGCTAATGTTTTTTTTTTCTACGCATTCACAATTTGCTTTTGCTTTACATATTTTTGTTTTATTGTAGTACTCTATTCATGTCTGTCTTTCATAATTTGTTATTGGGTTTCATTAATTTCAAATGTAACTTTTCGTTTCTATGATTTTTCATTACTATACTTTATCTACTGCTGCATGACCCAAGAAAAAAGAAATTATTAAACTATAAATTTTTATTTTTGTTGCATTTCAACATTTCAACTATTACTCGCACATTCATTATCAGTTAAATTTTTAGCGGCATACTTGTATGCATATACATATAATTATGTCATGTATGTATGGATGTATATAAAAATTATCATTCTTTGTATTATCACCAAGTAGTTTTTTGTTTTTGTTTTTTTTTGTTTTTCCTAAATTCTTCAAAGTTCACACTTTACTTACAGCTTCACGCTCACATAACTTCAACACTCGACGCTTATATGAATATTATTTATAACAATAGTTTATATATATGTATATGTATGTGTGTGTGTGTTTTTGTTTCAAATTTCAGTTTATCAAAATTCACGCATTACAAAAAGCACTTAAAACAATAACACTCCAAGTGCTCGCTTGCTTTATCCTATTCCTTTCCATCGGCCAATGGACTGCCACCATTCGACTACTAACGGCCGCGCTTCAACTCTCACACTCTCAAACTTCTCACATTTCTCTCTAACTCCTTTACGCTGCAAAATTTACAAGTACAAATAAACAATTACTACTATAACGCATCTCAGTAAATACAATACACTCAAAATATTTTTGTTGTTTTTGTTTTTTTTTTGTCGTTTCTTTATTTTACAGTTTAAATTTACAGTAGAGATTATTATTTATGTAACGATTATCACTTAAAATTAGTATTTTTTAAATTTTATATGTAGAATTCTTAGCTAACACATACAACTTTGTTTTAAATGGTTTCTGTACTTTAGTAAAAGTTCCATAATAGATGGTGTGTGCGGATGTGTGTAGTAGGTATGAATGCAATATGTAATATGCATGCCTTTGAGCTCATGCACATGCCCCACCTCCCTAACGCGCACATCATTGCGCTGGCCAAAACTTGTATGCTTATGGGGGCGTTCAAGGTGAATTTGCGATCGATCATGACAATTTTTATATATCTCACTCTCACTAACGCTAACAAATAAGCTGCGGCACTGGAAATTGTGGCAGAGCAACTAAAGATTTTAAGTTTTGAAACAGCAGGCGCTGCTGAGACGAAGCTTTGTCAAGGTTCAAGCGTAAATGAGAAAAACAAAATGCTTCTCCAAATCATTTTGCTGTCAACACATTTCATGTACATATGTACATAGAGTGCGTGAGAGGTCCTTTCAACTTTGCGGCAAGCAATTTCGAAAATATACGATTTGTATGGCCTGCAATGTTAAACTGCTGTTAAATCGAGCTGTGTGAATTACCAAAAGGCGAATGAGTGCACACATGCAAGTTTTTTATGCTTATCTGCCTATTACACGCACATGAGAATGCAAGTTTTTTATATTTATCTGCTTATTACACGTACATTTGTATGCACATATCGTCACCCTTATGCCAGAAACATGAATATGTGGAGCTGAAAATGTTGGGAAATTTGAAAGTTTATTGCTCTTGTGGCATTAGAAGATTTAGTTGTTGATATTAAAAGTTAGTTGTGGTTTCCTCGCACGCGTGGGTACAAGGATTTGGTATAACACAGAACAGTCTCATAGGACCAATGCTCCACGAGGAGATCAGGACATCAGTAGTTGAGTAAGTAAGAACATTTAAAGGTTAATCAAGTCAAAATTGGAAAATTAACTCAAAACTATGCAAAGAATTTTTTGGAATTTTAGCATTACCTTACACACCAGTGATCTCACAGATGGTGGCATACGCTGGCGTTTTGCGAATTTTCATTTCGTCACTTAAATAAAAGTTACAAAAACAAAAACAAAAACAAAAATTGGAACACTTTTACATTCATGTTTCTGGCATAAACTGGACCATATACATATACATACATAGATATGTTAACATAACATTTTTCTAGCACAAGCATTTCTCAAATCAGCCTGGTACTTTTCACATTTATTGATTCAACATATTGTATTTTCATAGCCAGTTTTTCGCATTGATCTACGCGAATGATATGAAGCGAATAATCTGCCTTTCGTTCACGAATACAGAAATCAACGCGCCAGCATTTCCAACATAAAAAAAGTCACACTCGGTTAATATTTTCGCATTTCGCCGATCTCAGTTAGAGCTTCAATACATATGCAAACTGCTAATTGTGAACGGTTGTCTCAAATATCAGCTTGACCTGTGATAACTGATATACAATGTATGTACATATGTTCGTGTATGTACATTTACGCTTCACATCGACGCCTACACCAATTGCCTGCGTTCTTTCAGTGGGTCGCATGCATTAATTAGTGCAGTCAAAATCAAAAGTACTAAACTCCACACGAAACATGCATTTATAATAACAAACACTATTTACAGAGTTTTCTTTTGTTTCGTTCGTTTGTTTTTGGCCATTTTGGAATTTCCTATGAAGCATTACTTAATTGAATGTTTTATTTTTATTTCTTTTATTTATGTTTTTTTTTTTTTTTGTTGTGAAGATTTCGAAAATACATAGTACATTTATTAGATTATTTGTTGGCCTGCTGCAGCTATTGGCTTTTATCGCAACACTATTTGCAAACGTATACATACACACAAGATTTTGTGAAGTAACATTTTTATGATTATACATATGTATTTGTTTAAAATCTCTTAAATACTAACAAAGAGTGTGTGTGTGTGTGTGTGGGTGTATGCTGCTTCATTTTTAATTGAGCGCAACACCAAAATTATTTAAAATTTTATCCATAATCGTATTTATACATACGTACAGTATAGTATATATTTATATAGTAGATGTATGTATATGTAAATGTATGTAATATAGACTAAATTCTATGGAAAATTAATTAAGAAACGAAAGTAACGTACACATCTGTGTCTCTGTAGATAGTTACATAGGTATGTAGTATGTGTGTCTAAATAACACTGCTGCGCGCAGGCAAGTTCATCTTAATAGTAAATACAAAATAATTAGAAAAGATTTACATACATAATTAACATGACAACAATCGCAATATCGTTTTTTTCAGATTTTTTGTTTTTTTTTTCTCCTGTTTCTTCTTTTTTTGTTGGTTTGTTTTACATTTTTTCCTTTAACATAAACAGTGTACAGTGAAATAATATACGACACAAAATATAATTTAAATAATTTGCATGTCAAGAAACCCTAAATCAACAAAGTAGCGTCAACTATGAATGTATAAATTAATGGAAATCAAGGTAACATCACTTTTATCATCAATATCATACTTGTTACATTAGACATAGTATACTTTATCATAATTGTATGTATGTATGTGTGTATTATTTATTCATGTAGTATATTATGTAAATGGTATATAAAAAGAAAAATAAAGTAAATTACATACAATACACAGTCATCAGTATGCAGTAGTGCAGCTAGAAGCGGTGACGCAAACCATCACGAGCAGCTGAGATTGAGAGCAACTGAATGCGGACGAGAGGAATAGAGAGTAGGTGATATGGCTTTGAAAGGTTTGGAAGGGAAGAACGAGCAGCAGCAGCAACACCAGCACACACACCGAAATCGCAGTACACAGGCGGTCTCAGTGCTCTTCACCGGGCGTAGGAGATGTGCAAAATAATGGTTTATTTATATGATTATAGTAGATGTGCGCCTGAGCTGCATGTCGGCGTGCGAGTAGGTAGATAGGGCAGCGACATTTTACAAAGCCCATTCTGACGAATACTGCTGACAGCTAGCCAATGGATTAATTTTAATTAAGCTCAAAAATTCATTGTTTCGCAAGCTTGAACTAAAGAAAGCTAAAATGTGACGAATGTGCGACTTATCAAAAGCTCGAGTTGATGAAGAAAGTTGCTGTTGTTTGTTCAATGTCAAAACGTGTGGCAGCCACAGTTTACAAGTACGCAGATATGCGTTAAACGCAATGAAACTCGAAAGCTTGTTGAACTTTCTGCATTTCCAAGCGAATTGTTGGTCAGTCAATAACATTTTTGCTTTAACTTTTTTTTTGGTATTCTTTTTATAAAACTAGAGTAAACTCAAAATTTGAAATAAAGTAGGAAGTTAAACGAAATATTGAGTTTTATGCGTAAAAAGTATGCTGAACTAAATTTTCGGCGTAAATGGCGCGTTTTTTTATGCAAATAACAGAGTTGGGCATAGTGCACTAAATAACTAATGCAATAAGCGGATAGTTTAAACACTGAAAAAGTGAGGATTTAGTGATAGTGAAACCCGTATTTTAACTACCAGAAAAAATTAGTGGTAATGCAATTTAGTGGTAGTGCAAAATGCCCAACCCTGCATAATAATTTCTGAACTCATTTGTTCTTAGTCGAAGCGTGAGCTTGACCTCAAAGGCTTTGATTGAACTCATCGACAGATAGATACTTTTTTTCATACACAATTCACCTTTTACTCAGTTACTTGTTTTTGAGCTAAGCTCCTTTTTTTACGAAAAATACTCGTTATAAAAAATCTTTTCTGAACTTTTTTTTTTAATTTAAACTGATTAATAGCGAGAAATTGTATGCGAAAACTTCAAAATTCCAAAAACTAATTACTTTCACAAGCACATTAAATATTTAAAATAAAAAAAAATTTTTTTTGAATTTAAAATTAATATTTTACTGCTTCGAAATGTCAAATCGTCTAAATAATTAATTAACTAAATAACGGTTTATAATAACAAAATGCCCCAATTTTTGAAGATTTCGAAAAGCTTTGCGAAAAAAATTTAAGCTATGGAGTTTCTGAAGGAATTTATTTCATGCGCTCTGCAAGTTTTGAGGCACTCTACGAATTACTACTTTCAAGCAAAAATTATGTTGACTAGCGAACAAGCTTAGTTTTTTATAAAACAAAAAAAAATTGATTTTAGCATTAGTGCCTTTTTTTAATAGCTTTTAATAGCAAATATTTGCCCTATCAGCATCCACCCTAAGCTTCTCTAAGTTACTATTTCAGTGCCCATCAGCTGCTGTAGGCAACAGCAGTGGTCTCGTATGGGTAGTAATGCACAAACTGTTGTTGCTGCTGTTGCTGAGGGGCACAGCAAACAACGAATTGCGGCTGCTGTTGTTGCACTGGTTGCAAATGATGTTGTTCCACTGCAGGCGATTGCACTTGCAAGGAATATTGTTGTTGTGATTGTGTGAGTGCTTCCGCCGTTGTTGCTGCTAGCGGTATGGGTTGCACGTAAAATGTAGACGGTGGCTGCTGTTGTTGTTGTTGGTGCTGCTGCTGCAGAGCTAGCTGCAATTGCAATCGGTGCAACTGTGCCTGTTGTTGCTGTTGATACTGCTGCTGCTGCTGTGGGAAGGCACAATGTGCCTCGTAGCAAGGAAATACCGCCATGGTTGTTGTTGGTGTTTCCGTTGTCAAACATGCTGTAGCAGCACGCATGAAGCTGTTTTTGTTGTTACTGCTGCTGCTGTTGTTACTGTTAAATGCATAGGTGGGCACAATTGTGCAATTGCTGCTGCTGACGCCGTCACCTCTGCTGCTCTCATAGATGACTGCACCTGTTGCAGGCAGATAATGGCCGCTTGCCTTGCTGCTATTGATTGGCTGTAGTTGTATGTAGTCAGTTGCTGCTTCCGCTCCATGTTGCTGCTGGTTGCCGAGAGTTACTGCTTGTGGCGCAAATTTGTGTGTCGCTGCCTTTGTTGTTGGTGTAGCTGAATCTACTTCTACTACGACTGGTATTGCTGTTGCTGTGGTTGCTGCTGTTGTTGTTGCTGATGCGGTTGTTGTTGCTGTTGTTGTGTTTGTAGATGTTGCAGCTGGATGTCCAGCGGGCGGCGCATTCGCCAATCACGTGCTCAACCACGTCTGGTTGCATGTGCAAATAGTCGGAATCACAGGTGCATAGTAGACGCCATTGTAGACCAGAATGGTGGTCGTCGGCTGTGCCACAGCGGCATGCGTCTGCAGCGCTTGCACTTGTTGCTGTTGTGGCACTTGTACTTGCTGTTCGGCGCCTGTTGCTGTACAGCATATTGTCGCCGTTGTCGTCTGTGGTGACGAGGTGGATGCCTGTTGCACGTAGATCGTCTGTGTTTGAGGCGCTTGTAGTTGCTGTTGGTGTTGTGTTGTGACCAGCGTTACTTGTTGATGCTGCTGCTGCTGTTGTTGCTGTTGTTGTTGTGATTGTGCCTTTTGCACATCGACTGGCTGTTGCTGTTGTTGGTGGTGGTGCTGTTGCTGCTGCTGATGATACTGTTCCTGCGCCTGCTGTTGCTTCTGCTGCTCCTTGTAGAGCACCTGCGCGGCCAGTGTCTGTATCAGCAGTAAGGTTTGCCGCCGCTCGTGTCCCATCAGGCACACCGTAGACATTTCTACGACTTCGCGTAAATGCATCAGGTACTGGTATTGTAGTGGCTCTTCATCGACACCCCAGAAGTGATTGGACAAATACGCCTCCAGCTTTTTAGTTTGTGTATTAATGTCGGGGAAATCGATGAAGAACCTTGAGCACATGTAACGTTCCAGTGTTTTGATATGTTGCGGATCGACTGGCTTGTAATTGCGCACCAATAGATTGCAGTACTTGAGTAAGCCGCCGCCGCGTATCTCCTCTGGCTGTCGTGTTGAGATCAGTTTCTTTTGCAAGTGATATAGAGCTTCTTGAAAATCACCGTATACCGACTCGCCAACCACTGTCGGATAGAAATTTTCCGATATGGGTAGAGCGGCACAGTCATAGAAGAGTAGCAGTGAATCCAACACGATTTGGAATGAATCCACTGAGAACTCGAACTGACGTCGCATCGTGTCGACAAATTTCAGTTCGACATTCTTATGTCCAGGCGAATTGCCCAACGATATCAGTGACCAACGATCACCATCATTATTGTTATTTACCTTAACCATCTTGCCGACGTAAGCCTCCTTTAGGGCGCACGGCATAATGCGTCGCTTGCACACACCCTCGGGCAAGAGGTCCAACAAAGTGTTGAGCACAGCAGACTTGACGCGATCAAAATGACGTGAAGATGTCAACTCAATGGCATATATCAAGTCCAAGTCATTGTATGGCTGATCCTCGGAAGCTAAAACATGACTAGCTGCGCCGCCATTCAAGCGCACATCCTTGACTATCACACCGGCGCCACCCGCACTCACATCTGCTTCCAGCTTGCGTCTGACCAAATTAACCAAGTCTTTTAGGGGCACTTCGAGTGTGGGAAAATTACCACGTCCGTGTATGGCAACCTTTTCGTCCATGACATTGTGCAATTTGCGCACCTGTTCGAATGAGAGTACGGCCAAACGTTGAGTGCCACCAGTATCGACACTCTCCAACGAACCATGATCGGAAGCCGATGCTATCGAAGAGCCTGAACTGGGTGATGGTGGGGGCGTCTCGGTGCCACCATCGGAGTGAAAACCATCATCAATTTGATAGACATCCATTCTGTTGGAACGCTGTTGATAATGATATGACAATTCAGAGTGTGCGTCTAGTGTCCCGCACTGTAAGAGATAGAAAAAGAAAGCAAGAGAGAGAGAGAACAAAATGTTATTAGTTTTATTTTAGAGACGTCTTAATTAAATAAAATACAGATTTAAGATTATTAAATAAATTTAAATAACAAAACGAAATACCGAAGATATTTTAGTACCTCCCATAGACAATAAGAATTTGTTATCAATAAGTGGCAGGCACTAAAAAGCCTACGCGCCCCAAAACCAGAGCAAAATTAATGAAGTTCTCCAACAAACACCAGCACACATTTCTCCTACCTTTGAGAAATTATCATTCGCATGGTTATACTCGTATATAACAACAACCATTTTATCACAAAGATTCCTCAACTTTACAGTTCTTAAGCTTCTTAAATTGAAGCTCAGAATTTACTCAGTTGGTGAAACAGATTTATTTTCTGTCGTACAAGAAAAATCTGTTTTTGGTTGAAAATGCTATAATCCTTACTTAGTGGTAGTGTTGCGGCTCAATGCGAAGATTTTGAGAGCGCTACGATTCTCTCTTGAAGCCACTATTGAGATAGGTACAACTTCAGCATTTGAGGAAATAAGTTGAATTCTAATTTTAATAATATTTATAACTCTGCGACTATTTCCCAGTTGACAGCAAAGCTAATTAGGTTATTTAAGCTGGATATTCCGAAAAATGCATTCTATATTACCAGATATCCAATATCCAAATACTCCAAAAGCAACACCTATTTCATATGGAAGGTGTATGAATGGAGTGAAGAAAAGATTTGTTCTCATTGAGTTGGATGGAAATAAATAAATGTTAATAAATAACATTCGCTTTGCCAACGATACAACGCTGGTGACAAATAATTTGCAGCATCAACAAAAAATTATAAACAAAGTGGCAAACACCGCACAGACTTCAGGCTAAATATGAATATCGATAAAATAAAATTTATTATTGTAAACAAAAGCAGCAGAGACTATGTACACAAATGCGAGGATAACCCATGATGGAAAGAAAAATGAGGTGGCGCCTATCGTGGTACCGTTGCTTTGCTCTCAGCGAATTTGACAATGAGTTACGTCATTTTAGTAGCAGTATGGCCAGATAACCATTTTCGTAACTTAATTTAGCATTTTTTTTCTTATTTAGTCTCGGAGTTTTGTTCTTTCTTCTTAGTTCATTCTTCATTTTTCTAGCCTGCTCTAATGAAATGCAATGTTTATAATTTTGTAAAATATAATTTTTTTTTTAATTAGTTCAATAATTCACTCAGTTTTATTTAGCTTTACTTTTTTTAACATCTGGTCGCATTGCCCGCGATTGCAGTTGTTGTTGGTGTTATTCTGCTTTCAGCAGTCAAATCTCTCTCTTGCTACTGCAGTGTTGCCTAGCTTTGGATATAAAAACGCACTAAAATGCCCATTTATAGAAAATAAAATACCAAGTGTTTATTGAATTACTTAAAGAACTTTGTATGCGTGACAAATTGTCTTTAAAATGTGCGTTGTTTTTTTAAATAAATGTGTTATGGATATTTACAAGATTTTTTGTTAAAAGAAACTCTTTTGTTAAGGGAACGACTTATTTGCTATATTACAGGTTATGTAACAAAATAAGGTACTCTGTTGTAAAAATGTCGTTATGGTGTTTTCAGTATTTTCTGGTATTTTGTGGCTTATTTTTACTGTGAGCTGTACTCTTGATGCCCTATGTTCCACTAAGTATTGAGGACCGGACGAAGCGATTACGCCTCTATGGTTTTAATTCGCATTCAGTAAATCCAAACGTTTTTTAAAATGTGTAAAAGGTTTTCAATGTTACGAAGAGTTGAAAGAGAAACATCTAATATTCCTGAATAATCTTAAAAGGAGCGAAAAATTAAATTTGCACTTTCAAAATATCAAATTTTATATGAATCAACCAATTTTCATTAACAGTTTTTTGTTTAATAATACAGTTTTTTTTAACTTACAGTTTCGGTAGCTTTAAATTAAACACAAAAGAAACAAACACCAAACTTAAAAATTTTCGCATTTTGGGTATAAAAAAGCACTAAATTTATTGTGAAGAGAAAATGGTTGGCTACACTGCACAACTTGGCAAAGGTCACGTGAGGCTGTATTTGTATGTAGTCGCAAACATCCAGCATGGAAACGCCGACCAAGAAGAAAAAATATTCATTTCCTATACAGCAGTCATCAGCTTCCCCAACAAACTGAATCGGAAGAGAGAAAACACAATAGAGACACAGTCCTCTGTTAAATCACTGTTAGAATGCAACCAATTGCAGAATGTCTCAACACACTCGCTCACTCGCACACTCATTGCCCATTTATTAATTAATAAAAATATGAAAGTCTGCTCAAAAAGTTAACTTAAACTTAACTTTAAACATAATTGGAACGCAGACAGTATTATTTCATGAAAACAAAAATACAAATCGAACACGAAAATTATATTATATTAGTACTATGCATATAAAAAAAACTTTCATCACGTGACCCCAATAACATATTTCGGCATTGAGCGGCATATGTACGTGTGAATATTAATAGCGAAATATTAACTAATAATAAGTGATTGTATAATTTCAGGTTATCTGTTGAAATGAAGGCTTTTCAAAAAAAAAAATATATATATAAACACTGCTTTTATTTAAAAATGTATTGTTTAAAACGATTAAAAGTACATAAATATGACAAGTGTTTCGAAGGCTAATGCCATATTTCCAAAAGCCAGCACTAAAAAAACCTGAACTCTGAATTTATATTTTTTTTAAGTAAATGACAAAAATCGTGAATTGAATCTTAAAAACTATAGAAAAGAGATTTCTCATAACAATCGATAGGCAATCATAAAGGTTAGGTTCGGTTGGTTAGGTTTTAACATTTTATAAATTCATTTAGATAAGTCAGTTTAGAATTATCTATTGTGGTAGTATTCGGAACACAAGAAAAAAGAGGACAAAAAGTATAAGAACAAGAGTATGGCACAAAGAATATGTTTGAACAATTATGCTGAGGCCAACTGCTGCATGCTCATGCTGCGTGACTACAATTCGAAGTGCATAAGTTCGAATCTCCGTGCATGAAACACCAAAATGAAGAAAAAATTGTTTTTAATATCGAGCACGCCTCGGTAGGCAATGACAAACCTCCGAGCGTATTTCTGACACGATAAAGCTCCTCATAAAAAATCACTAGCCGTTCGGGGAAGGTTTAAAACTATGGACGCACCGCACGAATAGTAGAAGGAGCTCGGCCAAACACATAACAGAATTGTACGTGCCAATTATTTATTTATTTTTTAATATTCCACAGGCTACAAACTTCCAAGTCTGTTAGCTTCTCAGGCGTGTACAGAAAGTCAAAGCCTAGATATCTAAATCTTATCCTCTCAAAAGCGAACAAATTGTAATTTTAAGCTGATATAACTCCGGCAATCTTGCTCCATGCAGGTAATGAAAGTAGTCTGCATGGGTATGCAATGCATAGTGTCCGGTTAAGAAACCCACCACAAATAAAAAATACGGCTCTGATATGGATTCCCGGTCATAGGAATATAGAGGGTAACATAACAGAGGCGGCGGTAGTTTCTACCCCATTCCACACAATACAAATATCGATTGCTTCCAACACTTGCAATTAACTATATACATGCACCACGACAAGAAAAACATGGCCGTCGTACAATATCCAGACGTCGAATTACCTCTTAGGTTGCTCTCGTTCAAGCATCTCACCTATCACTGCAACCCTTACAGGTCACTGGAAGGTAGGAGATCATGTAGCTAGACTTGATTTTTCGTACAATTCCATCTGCAGAAGTTGTCAGGCGGGGGGATGAAATAAAGTCTGTTTTACTATTTTTGCAATTATTCAAGTCTAACTAGAGCAAGACTTCGCTCTTTCAGTAAGCCTTCCTTTTCTAGAAGGATCTCACGAAATGGATCTACCTCAAACAAAAAAAAAACAGCAAGACATCACACGAGGACAGTGGTAGTAGCTAATTAGGATTATTTCTATATAAATACCTAACCACTTCAACAACAACGGCTTTGTTGGCTCCAGACGCTTACTCGATAATCTCCGATGCTGCCGAGGGCAGAGGAATCTGACAACTCTGTCAGTCAAAGTTCTTGCTCAGTACTCGCTGAGCTAAATCAAGACCCGCCTATCAAATGGCAAACCGCAGGTAAGTAGCTAGCGGAACCCGAGATGCGCAGAATACAATGGTGACGCCCGTTGTGAGTTTGATCGAATCGCGGTGTGCGTTATATTCGTGTGTTGTTTGTGTATTCATGTTTCTTCCTGCATTATTGATCACATTTTCACGCTTCTCTCAAGCAACTGTACTAATGCTACGCCACGCCTCTCTGATGGACGTAATCTTGTATTCTATCATTCTTGAGGGAAATCTCTATTCTCTCGCTCGCACAGAGAGAGAGCATATAAATTTTTACCTAAATTTCTGAAAAATTATTTATCGTTCATCGACGCAAACAAAATGTAAGGGCCAACATTAATGTGGAAAACAATAATAATATAAGTACACTTTTTTTATCTACTAACCGAAGGATAAGTTCAGCCTAGGTCATTCAAGGTTCGATGCGCAACACTACCATTACTATCATTACATTCTATTTTTTAACAATTTAACACAGGTACACCATAAGTGACTATGTGCATTAAAAAATGTTCCAATGATTTTTTCCTTACAACAAAGCGTTTCGCTCAAAGCTTCGTGTCATTACAAATAAATGTTCCAATAATTATATATGTAATTTTTGTGCCTGCCTATTTTTTCACTTCGTGGAGCGCAAAGGTCAATGACAATTGGGTACGAAGGAACGAAAAATTAGAAATTAAAAACAAACAAAAACAAATTAAATCGAATAAAATGAGATAATAATAGCTCAGAGTCAAGTCAAATTGGCTTGGAAACGGTCGGCGAAGATGAATACTCACTCATACAAACTCATAATGAAGCCGCCCGCGCAAAGTGTCTTGCGATTCTCTATTAAAAACGCTGACACTTTCAAATTGCACGCGCGCATACAGACGAAACAAATTATACATAAATATATGCATAAAAATGCTATGATTTGTGATTACAACGAAGCATTTAATTTTTTGCGTCCGCGTTGAGCACGTGATTATCGCGTTACTTTGCTTCGACTGATATGAAATGTTGTTATTTTTAAAAAAAAAGCTTTAATAAATGAAAATATTAAATAATACTCGCAATCATATCTATGTATGTACATATGCACATATATTTGTATTTATATATGTATGTAAGTATGTAATAGTGGAAGAAAAAGTGAAATAAAAATAACAAAGAAAAATTCTTCGAAACAGCCTCTTTGTAAACGAGTGCGATAATTGCAGCTTAATACATAACAATAACAACAATAAATAATATAACATACATTTGAGTACTACTTACATCCATACATACATGTGCGTAATCGCGCACACCAACCGCACACCAAATAAGTAATTGCGGCATTATCACATTCTGATTCGAAATAGTTAATTATTAAAATTTACGTACATATGTATATATTCTCGTAAATATTAGTTCGGGGAGAAAAAAATCCATAATTTTTGCGGTAGACGGCTGATTTTGAGTTGAGAGTGGGAAACTTGCTTATGCAGAATTAAAAGAAAGAAGAGGGATGCCGAAAGAAAAGTTTTGCATTTTTTTATATACCAGCTGCGATGAAGCAACCTGAAAATTTTAGCAGAAGTTGTGACTGCCAGCAGATTTCCGTAACAAGAAGCAACTGGTAGTACAGCTGATTCAGGTTCCTAGGTTCTAGAGCGGAATGGTAGAAAACACCGTTACTCTATCTGCCACAAAATGTTTATATAAATACTGTTGCTTGAAGTAATAAGAGGATCTTATTGTGCAGTTTTATATATATACATAGATACACACTTGTTCTGAGTGTTTGACCGAGCTCCTCTTCCTATTTGTGATGTGCGTTTTGATGTTGTTCCACAAAATGGAACGATCTGCAGTTTCAAGCCGACTCCGAACGGCAGATATTTTTTATGAGGAGCTTTTTCATGGCAGAAATACACTCGGCGGTTTGCCATTGCCTGCTGCTATTAGAAAAAACTTTTTTTTTTCATTTTGGTGTTTCACCGAGATTCGAACCTAAGTTCTCCCTCTCTGTGAAAATGGTAGTCACGCACCAACCCATTCGGCTACGGCGGCCGCCATTATTGTGCATTGTGTTGTTTTAGATGTAGAAATTATCAAATCCTACAAATGACCAAGAAAAGATCGGCACGTATCTTTCCACATCTTTGTCGATTCTTAAAACAATTCATTTGAAATTGCAAAGGTCCTCTCGTAGTCGTTTAAGACTTAATCGTGTTTTAGTAAAAAGATTTTATCTCATGCTATTTTTCTTTGTTAGAAAATCGGACAAATTTCGCCAATCAAAATTTAAACCAAATACTGAGACTACGAAGTAAACGGATCTCATTTTATAAAAGCTCTAAGCATGTGTGCAATTTCCACATTTATCCAACTTAAATCATAGTGAGCCCTTTATGTTAAGTATTTTACATTCAAATATTTACATTACACTTTCTCACTAAGCACACAAACTAACATGGCTGGAAATTCCATCTCTGCAAAGATTTAGCAAACTCTCAGGTACCTTACAATAGGTACATATTTGTGTAGGTACGCTTCGCATTTATTAGAGTGAACGCAGACATACGTATGGTATGTACTTGTATTTGTGCAAGACTGCGTACATCTAAGGCAATCGCACTGAAGTGCAGCATGTGACTGCTGTATTTATTATTTATTTGTTTGCAGTGCTTTATGCACTAGATGATTTTCGGTTCAAAAAATGTGCAGAAACAAAAATAAGGAAAAATTTCCGTGTCATGCGAAATGCAATTAAAGGCACCTAAACAAATAGAGGAGACACTGCAACCAAATCAAAAATCTGCAAAGTAAAGAATTTATGCGAATAAAAATAGCACACAAATAGAAAAAAATGAAATAAAAATTCATTTATGAAAAGCATGTCAACAGATGTGGAAGCAACTATAAAAAAAACAGTATATACATACATTTGTAAGTATTATATGAATGACAAGGGATAAAAAATATGCAATTGAAGCTCCCCAAAGAAACAAGCAAAAAGTTAAAAATAATCAGCAAGAAATTAGAAAAGTAATGTAAGCAAAAATTGATACACAACCATATTAAAATCAAAATAAAGTTCATTAAAATATTATGCAAAAAAAAAAAAATAAAAAAAAATAAAAAAAAAAACCAAAAAAAAAAACATAATGAAATAAAAATAAAATTAAATTCAATAAAACAAAATATTGTAAAATTAGTTGTTGTAAAACTAAGTATCTAAAGTAGATAAAATAAAATAGAGTTATGCAAAATAAAATACAACAGATAAGGAAAATTAAATTAAACTGAATTAAAATAAACTACACTAAATTTAATTAAATAAAAAATATAAAAAAATAGTGTACAATTAAATTAAATTAAAGAAAATAAATAAAGTTAAATTGAGTTGAATAAAATAAAATATAATAAAACATAGAAATTTAATTAAAATTAAAAAATTAAAAGCAAAATTGAATAAACCAAATTGCTATGAAATAAAAGAAAACTAAATAAAATAAAATTAAATGGAATAAAAAAAATTAATAAGACATAAAAATGGTATGAAAAAAAATAAATAAGATTATAATAAACTGAATTAAATTGAGTAAAATAAAATAAAAAAAAAATATTTTTATTACAAATTAAATTAAAATAAAAACAATAAATTAAATTAAAGATTGGTGTATCGCCCAAAGTATGTATTTAGTGAAGCAAGTTTCGGCCGAGGCGCATTTCCATCTCGGCGTCATTATTAACAAACCACAAATTGCCACATCTGCTGATCGAGAAACCTGTACGCTATTGTTGGCTTTCACGAGACAGCTAATGAAGACAGCTAGACAAGAATAATGGAATGAATTTATATTCTAGAGGTAACTGGAAGTCTGCCCTTTCTAATAACAAAAATTTCTATGCAAACATTAAATACGGTTCAGTGTATTTTTTATAGCATTAAAAAGAAAACACGAGGCAATGGCCCACCCTTTATCCGAATATGTAGAAAACTAAACCAATAACTAAAAACTTACATTCCGTAAAAAGAAAAATGAAAAATAAAATCGAAGTCGAAGATGATGATTTGAAAGAAAAGTCAACAGAATTGTGCATGCCTCATTCATACATATATACATATGTATGGTATGTACGCTTATGAATAAGAAGTTTTTATTGCGTTCGTTTGTTAGCAACACTACTTGAATGCTAATTTCTTCAACACTCTCAATTTCATTTGGCTACTCGTCCGAGTTCGCATTGTTTCTTGTTTTCTACAAGTAAAGTACACCGCACACATTAGGTATTTACACACACATACATATTTGTATTTTGTCACATATTTGGTATGCATAAAGGCAAAGCCATACATATTCACATGCAAAAATACATACATACGTACATATGTATATGAATGAACAGCGAAGTCATGCTTGATTGATGGTCGCAGTCACCCACTAAATGGCTGCCAGTCAGTGTGTATACTCGCATTAGAAGCAAGCAGCCGTTTTAATCATCATGCAACAACAATAACATAAATACAGATGGCAAAGTATTTATGTAGCTTACAAAAACATGCATCCGAGGTATTGAGAGGTGGTAAGAGAAAAATTTACACGTACATATGTACATGCCCATGCATACCCATCAGCCACTATTTAGTGGGCGCCGGTAGGTGTGGGCGTTATTTATTTAAGCATACATACATACATACATCCATATAGATAAGCATGCGCTTAGTTGGCATGTGAAAGAATTCGCAACCGAAAAAAGGCAACTCAAAACAGCGAAAAATACTTTTTCCTGCTTTGTTGGTCAGTGGCGCGACATCGAAAAAGTTCACTACTTTGGCAAACATTCACACATATACATATATATTGAATTGTACATACACGAATGTGCCTGCATGTACATACGCACATATGATGGTATCGAATTTAGTGTTGGCCAATTGAGAACTTGACCTCAAAATTGCGGAAACTATTTCGAACCAAAAATTTACGGAAGTAAGAAAGTGTTTGAGCTCGCTGCAAAGCGACTTCCGGAAGAAACGTTAATATGAATTTATGTAGATGCAGAAGTGGCATTCCCAAAAATGTCGAAGAAGTACACGTGAACGAAAGTTGGAGGAAAATCATTATGAAATAAATAAAATAAAATAAGACAGACTAGATAAGTAAAATTAAAAAATGTCATTAAAGTAAAATAAACTAAATTAAAATAAAAAAAGGTAAAAAAAAAATAAAACAATAAAATAAAATAAAATAAAATAAAATAAAATAAAATAAAATAAACTAAATAAAATAAAATAAAAAAAAATAAAATAAAATAAAATAAAATAATATAAATAAAGTAAAATAAACTAAATAAAATAAAATCAAATAAAATAAACTAAAATAAATTAAAATAAACTGAATTCAAATAATTTAAACTAAAATAAAATAAATAACATAAAACAAATTAAAATAAATTAAACTAACATAAAATAAATTATATTAAAATAAAAAATATAACGTTAATTAATTAAAAAAAAAATAATAATAAAAACATTTAATAAAATTTTCAAAAAATTCAGTAAAATATACTCTTACATATTCAAAATTTTTAAAATCTCTGGGAAGACTATAAATTCGTAGAACATACAGTTCTAACTCCAGAATAATAAAAATCAAAAATTATAAAATTTGTTGTTTTTTTAATAGCATTCGCTTGTAAAATGTAGAATTATTACAATGTAGAACGTAAACAAATCTATAAAGAACAAAATTAATGCGTGCAAACTGAAGCAGAAGTTCAGCTGAAGACATTGAAATGAAAAAATAAAAAAACATTGAAATGATATGGCATAAAATACTTTTATTGCTATTGGTCCTCTTTAAACCTATCATATATCGCTCTAGAATTTCGATTGACTAAGACACGGTGAAAAACAAACAGATCCATAATTTTTGCTTCTGATGGGATTTATTGAACTTAATGCTCTTAATACTAGTCCAAGGATTTGATTTTGTATTTGGCAAGAGACTAAAGATGATAATTGCAAAGGGTGATCAGATTGAAAACGACATTCATTGAAAACAATCGTTTCGTACAGCCTATGGGCTGAAGGAATCATCGACCCATATTTCGTCAAAGACGAGGCTGACGCCAATAAAACAGTGAATGGCGCCATGATAAACGACTTTTTGTTGCCGCAAATTGAAGCCCGTGATCTCTACAACATTTAATTTCCAATAGACAGCTGACGGTGCTACTTGCCATAGAGACCTTAAAACAATGGATTTACTGAGTACTGAACCATTTATCTCTCGTCCCGGACCAGTGTATTGGCCATCAAGATCGTGTGAAATCACACCTTTCAACCTTTATTTGTGGAGGTATGTAAAGTGTAAATGCTTTGTGGATAAACCAGCTTCGATTGAGGCATTGGAAGCCAACATTACTTAAGTTATTTACAAGATATCGGCAGAGGTCCTGCAGCGATTCGTGAGTCATTCAAGATTGATGTTTACAGATAGCTGAATTACAACGCAGTTGCGGCCAATATTTGAAAGGGAATATCTTTAAAAAGTAAAGATTGTCCAATCAATTTGAATGTTCGCTGCTTTATTTCGATTTAAAATCCAATACGTTCAAAGTGAACATCCTTTAAAAATATATATAATATATGTATTTATATAGTCAACGCTTCATGTGCATATGCATATATTCATATATATCGGTCAAAAAATGTATATGTACATACAACAAACAAAAAAACTAACAATCTTTTATACTCGTATTTATATTGAGTGTGTGAGATTAGAAATATATATAATTGGCGCGTACACTCTTTTGGGGTGTTTGGCCGAGCTGCTCCTCCTCCTGTTTGTGGTGTCCGTCTTGATGTTGTGCCACCACAGTTTCAAGCCGATTCCGAACGGCAGATATTTTTAATGAGGAGCTTTTCCATGGCAAAAATACACTCGGTGGTTTGCCATTGCCTGGCGAGGGACGACCGCTTCATTTTTGACCTTTCACCGTGATTCGAACCTACGTTCTCTCTGAACTCTGAATGTTAGTCACGCACCAACCCAGTCGGTTACGGCGGTGGGTTAGATAGAAAGGAGTAAATCACGGATGAAATTTTACGAGAACATTTTATTAATAAATAAATAAAAGACCAAATTACAAAAAAAAAAAATATTCTCCACAGGTTTTTGATAAGTTGTTCAAATCTATTTCGACCGAAAGCAATATTAAGATTCCAGGTATGAAAAAAAGAGAAAATGGGGCAGAACTGTGCGTTTTGATAAATTGGTAGTGGTAGAATTTATAATGTTTAATTTTTGGAAAAATTTTTAAATTTTCCAGACATTTCTTTTTTTAATTTTGCGATGACAATAAATGCGATAAGATCAAAAAGAAAATCTTACCAATCGCTAAAAATCTGAAACCGAAAATAATCCAAGAACATAGCCTTGAAACCAGCTGCTAAATATATAGTCACATTCATAAGTACATATTTAGGTACAAATGTATGCCCGCCTGGTAGACAGCTTGTAGGTATGCACGTACGCTTATACATATATGTATGTATATATTGTATGTATCCATTTATTAATTGCTAAAATTTGATACAAAGCAATATTTAATACCAATCAAAATCATTTGCCCAAAATGTACATATGTACAATCTCATGACAATGTGTACTCGTATAAAGGTGGCAGATGACAAAACAAAAATTTCCAACTAGCCACCAAAGTCCAATAAACATACAAATAAGCAAACAAACGAAAAGTCAACTTAAATTCAACGCAAATAAATGATTGGACCAAACGGCACAGTAAACAACTTTTGCGCAGCGCTACAGTGGTTGCTCTTGCTGTTGTTGTTGCTACTTAATTAAAGCGTCTTTTTCACAATTTTATTAGATTTTCATTTTTGCTTTTGTTCCACGTTGAGTGTTGAGCGCTCACACAAACACAAGCACAAGCACAAACTAAAATTCACGTAAACAGTAAACAGAGTTGAACGTCATCGCTTACACGGGCAAAACCAACGCAAACTAAATCAAATAATACAACGCCATGCATATATGTATGTGCATGTATACATATTTGCATGCAAACACTCATACACATATGTGTGTGTGTAGCTGCATACATACGTACACATATACATGTATAGTAAAAGTCACTAATACAACTAATCGAGTGTCTTATATTTTTATTTGCACGCTGACCGACGCAACCCTGCTCAACGCAGCTCAGCTATCCGAAACAGCAACAACTTTGCTAAGTTATGTGAATTAATTTCATGTATTGTAGAAAAAAATATGCAAAGAAAAAACAATAACGATTGCTACATAGTTGCTATCTACAGGCACATATTAAAAATTATAATAAAGTAAAAAAAAACAACAATTCTGGCCATAAGAAACAATGTACGCTGAGCGAGCATGTGTGCGTGCGTGCTGTAGGTACAGTTGCATGTACATCAACTGCAGCGGTAAATGGCATTTGGTCGGAGGTGCACCATATACACACATACATACATACATATGGCTTTGCTACTGTATGCACTTGTATGTATGTACATATGTGTGTGTGTATGCAGTAGATAACTTGGCGGAGATAGCGAGTAGTAACCGTCTCGGATTTCACAAGTTGATTTCTTTCAATTAATAAGTGCGGCTAACCATTAATTACCAGTGTATGACTAGTTGTTGTTGTTGTCAATATTATTGCATGTTGCATTATTTTTTAATCTCATTGTATATTAAATACATTTCTATATGCGCACACCTAAGTATTTCGATTTATGTGAAAAACAGAATAAAAATTATAAAGAAAAATTAATATTTTTACAAAAAAAAGAAATTCTTTACAAGAAACTACAGAATCTCGAAAACTACACAATCTCCAAATCAATCGATGCCCATAAAATTAGTAGCCAATTGTTAGCAAATTTTTTTTATTATTATTTGAATATTACGACTGGTGAAGGTTAAATATGGGTTAGGTTAGGTTAGCCTGGTTGGCAATAAGCCGCGCATAGACCTTTTGGTCCCTAGCGATACCAGATGGAGACCGACCTCTATGAATACCTGAAGTAGGCATCATGTAGGATGTCAGCGCTTTAGGCGAATCTAAGTAGGGCTGGGAGCTCCGCTTTTGAGACGTCTTCCAGACCCTCAAACAGTGGGGCAAGCGCACAGAAGGTGTTCTAAAGGATCCTCGTCACTGGAAACTTGTTCATTTTGTTGTTTCTTGATACTACAAAATTACATTACGATGCATTTTTTCTATTTAGATATCTTTGGTCTTATGCAGCGATCTTTTTCTGCAAAACAAGCCTCCACCAACTATTTCACCATATTTAAACTATGTTCTACATCAGCCATTGAGAGTTTCTGAGTGGATGCATTCACAGGAATTTCCTCCTCTTCGGCTGTCACTAGATTTGGTTTGACTCTGAAAGGAGCTCCAAAAGATGTTCTCCATCCTTTTTATGAAAATTGGTAAAAACAGCCGAGGAAATATTGATTTTTTTTTCGTGCTACTCAAATACCGTGTATTTCGAGGGATACCTGTCCCGTGGTGGGCTGCATGAACATGGATTCTAGAAATAGGACACCATATTTCATAAATAAGTGACAGTATTCACTGGTACTTCTTATGAAATTTTCGTCAACATTTCGGCAAAGTACCGAAGCAGAATTTTGCTATAAATGTGCATACAAAAATTTAAATAGGCGGCCTTTATTTTTCTAACTATTGGTGGAAAAACATAGTCAAAATAAGGCTGGGGTCTAAATTTGTTAAGCTGAAGTTTAAGAAAAACTTTAGCTTATTTTAGTCATAGTTGTATCCGTACCTGGGCTTAAGTTTAAATGCTTCATAATACTTATTAGTAAGAGGCAAAGGGTTGGGAGATTGCGCTCATATAAAACAAAAAGGTCAAAACCACAAATTTCACACTACGAGAAATACAGAAAATAATTAAGGATAGTAAGAAATTTTAACCGAGTCGCTTAAAACATATAGCAGGGGTGGCCAGGCTCCATGATAGTGCAAGTCATTTTTCAAAATTTGAAAATTTTCAAGAGTCGCAATTAAATACGTATTTAAAAGGTGTGCAAAAACGGTATTAAACAATTTTTTTACCGAAATTATTTTGTTAAAAAATATAAATCAAAGTACACATATTTTATTGATTTTCAGTATTAAAAATTAAACACATTTAAGTCAAATAATTCTCTTGATAATTCTTTAAAATTTGCTGAATAATTGTGAAAAGCACCTCTCAGTAATTCTTTGAGATGCTGGTTAGGTAATACGGATCGGCGTTTGAATTTCACGAATTTTTAAGTGGAATAAAATGATTCACAAACCTACGTTGTTTCGAATATTAAAATAATTCCACAAGCAGCCTTTTTCAATTTAGGGTAGTTGGATTTTGGTGCAAATTTCCAAACTTCAGTAATCGATCTTGATCTTTTTATATCTCTATTAATTCTAATTCTCCAGATTTCGGGTCGTAATTATATGAGAAATGGAAAATTCACCTTTTTTTAATGAAAATTCACCAAAATTCAGACAAAAAAGCGAACTCGGGTACATTTATCGGGGACCACAAATAATCCTTCTAAGAGCCGAGAGCCGCGTGTGGCTCACGCGCCGCAGATTGGTCCCATCTGAGATACACTCGTACACTAATTTTGAAAAAAATGCATTGCCAGGGTTCTATTATTTTTTAAAATTTTTCGTAATTTACTTATATAGGGAGAATTACTTAGGTTTTTTACACCTATCCTTTATTTTCAAGAAATTTTAGAAAACCATTCATTATCTTGCTTTGGCTCAGACCTTATTTGAAACTTTATACCACCGCAGATTTTAGCCCTTCAATTTTTTCAAAAACTTCTACAAAGAAAACTCGTTTTAAGGGACTCCAAATTGTTTTTTCACAGACCGACCGTTTTGGAATATTTTCCCTGCGAAAACATTACGTTGGCGAAAGCCAAGAATTTCAAGCCAATTAGGGCAGGGCGCACATTTTCAAAATTAATTAATTAATTATTTACAAAGAAAAAGTTTAATAAAATTCATTAATTTAAATAAAATCAAAAATGAATAAATAGTTAAAATTATGCAATATGTCGCACTGCTATTATTCTGAACACAGATATATATATATTTTTTTAATATTGAATTTCATGTTGAGGCAATATTCAGCAATAGATAAGGGCAAATAAAAAAAAGTAACAATCAAAATTATTAAGGTTTTTGAAAGCTCCCGTTTTCTTACACAAAAACAAAAAACGAAAAGAAAACGTTAAAATTTATTTTTTATTAAACAAAAATCACGTCCAAAACCGCTGTCATTTATTTTTAATTACTTGTCATAATTTTTTGAAATTATTATTTTTTCATAACTTTGCCAAAAGTTTCTTGAGTTGTTACTATTATCATCATAATTTTTTTTTTTAATTGTGAAAAGATAGAGTTATTAAGCATAGCATAGAGATAAAAGTAATTTACTTCCATTAATTATTTTTATTATTATTTATCATAATCCTTTCTATTTATTAATTTTCCACAACTTTGCTGAGTCTTCTTCATCTTTGAGGTGAACATTCAGATTTATCAAGCTTTCAAACCAATTCTGGTTCAAATAAGTTTGATATTTTTTACCATTTTTCGACTGCATTTCAACTTAGACAATCCCACAGCGTTAGCGTTCCGGCGCAAAATTTCAAAGTTGATCTCAGAGTAAATTGCGCAAAAAAGTGTATTGCAAAAAGCAAAAACAAAAAAAATATCTACAAAGAATCAACGCTGCAGCTTAAATCATTCACTTAAAAAAGAACAACTATTTATTTCTAATGTTTTGAATTTTAATGTATTTAGTACTTTGTTGGATATTCCTTATTATCAATTATAGCCTGAAGTCTACGTGGCATGGAGCCAACCAATCTATTTGTGTATTCTGGACTAATTTGGTTCCACTCCGCAAATATCGCCTTTCTAATATCAAACTTGTTTAAGCTTCATAAGATTAAACTAATTGAAAACGCAAACTTTTTAATTTTAATAAACTGTAGCAGAAATCAATATTAAGGAAATTGTGAACTATTTTTTTATTTATACTATCTGCGTCAGAAGTACTCAACTATGTACTTTATTTGAAATAATCTTTTCAATTCAAAATAATCAATTCAATTTTTGATAAAGTTTTCACTCATTTCGGCATAATTTTCACTCTTTATGAGTTATAGTTTTCATAAATTTAGTCCACCCGATCGCCTATGGCCAAAACCATTAGGTTAGATTGCAGTATCATTCGCGATATAAAGATTTTTGGAAACCATGCAAAAAAAAAAAAATCGAGTTGTTGCTCCACAAATTCATGAACAGCTAAACAATTCAACAAGCAAAACATTTCTAAAAAATTCAACAATTTCATATCAACAGCCAAACATCAAACAAATTTTTTTTTAAATATATTGTTTTTCTTTCTTCCTTTTGATTAGCTATTCCAACACCAAATCATTTTCACAAAATTCGAGTTTTTCCTCAACAATTTCATCACCAGCCAAACAATTAAAAAACCAAACCGTTTTCAAAAAATTCGAGTTTTTGCTCAACTATTTCATCAACAGCCAAACAATTCAAAAAATCAAATCGTTTTTAAAAATTCAATTTCTTTCTTTTTTTTTCTTGGCTATTCAAAAACCAAAGTATTTTCAGAAAATTCGAGTTTTTGCTCAACTATTACATCAACAGCCAAACAATTCAAAAAATCAAATCGTTTTTAAAAATTCAATTTTTTTTTCTTTTTTTCCTTGGCTATTCAAAAACCAAAGTATTTTCAAAAAATTCGAGTTTTCGCTCAACAATTTCATCAACAGCCAAACAATTCAAAAACCAAAGTATTTTCAATAAATTCGAGTTTTTGGTCAACAATTTCATCAACAGCCAAACAGTTCAAAAAACACATCTTTTTTAAAAATTAATTTTTTTTTCTTCCAAAACCATTTTATTTGTAAGCATATGCGTGCCTACATGGAAGAACTCACGTGCATAAATTAAGTACTACATAGGTTTAATCATCAGATATATATTTAAAAGTTAAATAATTGCATAGAATTAACGTTAATTAATTTTCTCATAAAAAATTTTTACTTTCGGTGTTTTTGCGCTTTCCCCAATTTATACACTTGCGCTTCATTAGTCACCTTTTTGCATATGTGACATACGTATATCTATATTAAATATATATAAAAAATTATTTTATGACTATTTTTTATTATTTACGACACTTTTTCTAATTAATTAATTTTTTTTTCATTTCTTTCAATGCATGAATCACCTACCCAATAATCTCAGGAATCTGCACAAACTGCCGAAAACTCCGGATCTATTCACTATTCGTTTCGCACACTATCTCCGTTTTTAGTAGAATTGAAATATCTTTAGATGCTCGTAGAAATGGTAAACAACACAAACTGTGTGAGTGAATTTCTATTTGCGACCAACACTTAAATTTTCGCCTTGAATTTTCGCTTTCAAGTGTAAGTACAACGTGTATATGTTTTGTATGTATGTATTGGAATGTGCCAGCTGTGCACTAAAACCTCAAAATTTGCTGTTGTCTTTTACTTTTACTTAGTACTCTTTATTTTAATTAATTTAATTTTATTTAATTGATTTGTTTATTTTATTCAATTAGAGAGTATTTTCCTGCAAACTAAAATTTATTGCACTCAATTTTCGCGAAATCGTGAAATTGTGCCGCTTTTGCAATAAATTCGTTTGGTATTTTAGTATTTCGCGTTCTTTCGTTTTGCGTTTTACGTTGTGCCCGTTTGTTGTTCTTATTTATTGTTTTGTTATTGTTCTTGTTGTGAACGTTATACGAAATTATTTAATTTCTCGATTTTTCATCATCAAATGCGAGCTCTGTTGCTTGCTGTTGGCGGCTGTTAAATTAGCCCGTTTTTTTTATTTGATTCGTCCCCATACACTTTTTCGCTGTTTTCTACTTGCAATAATTTTCTAGATTTCTTTTCGTAAAGTAAACTTTTCAATTTCTTTGAAATGATTAATTTCTTTCACTGCCTTATTTGCGCGTATACCCGTATGTTTTTCTTCCACGTATATTTCTACGCACACACTTTTGTTGGTACACCGTCGAATTTTTTCTAATACAATTTGTTTGCAAGTTTTCTTAGCTTTTTCACTTTTCCAACAGCGATATGGTTAAGAAGAAATACACAGACTATAACCACGACGACGACGACGGCAACTAAGGCTACGACTGAGTTAACCGAGTAAACTCTGCGCTTTGATGATGATGATGACGTGTGATGCTGCACTGACGAAAATCTATTTGCTATGTGAAATAGGCAGTTAGACCGTCAGATAAAATCAGTTATAACGCTAACGCTAACGTTTTGTGGCAACTTGGTAATTATGTATGTACGACCGCGTCTACGGGAGCAGTCAATGTCTTACGCCGAGCGAGTTCGAAATCGTACTGCTGCCAACGTTGCGCTGTTGGGGAATGTACACCAATGCCAGGCTACATTGCTAACGAAATGAGTGAGTGCATGAGTGAGCTTGAGTGCTAGCTCAATGAGGGATTGCAGGTGGAGCGCGTATACTAGCAAGTTATAAAATATTGCTGCATGAAATGTATCACTTAAGGTACTCGTTGGGGTGATAGCGCGAGCGAGCACATTTGCAGGTATGCTCGTATATTATCACTCATACGCTCAGGTGCTCAGTTACTCAGCTACTCAGCAACTCATACGATACTTACGCTCTATATTTCGTTAGAGTCAATCGCCCACTCACGCTTGGTGGAGCTTTCGAGCGCATTCAAGTTCTTTGGATTTTGCCAATGAGTAAGTGACTGTGGTGACAGGGCGCTGGCGTGCAAAAGATATCGAGAGGCGGTGGTGGGGATGTATAATTTCGGCGACTTCGAAAGGCGCGCACTGACGTCACACTAAAAAGGTGGCAGGCTGCAAACATGCGAGTAGTATGCTGCTGGGAGCGGTTGTGGGGCAAGTAATACAGAGAAAATGCTGGGACGCTCGAATGAGTATAGTATATATGCATATGTGTGTGTGTGTGTGTATGGGTTTGAATCTGGCATAGCGTGTGGGCTTTAGACACTTATACTCTCATATGTATTCGTACATTGATAAATATGGTATATTAACAGTTTAATCGTATAGTATGCACATACATATGTACCTATGTATGTGTGTACATTGTGTGCATCTGATTATATAGTATATGTACATATGTATGTGTGTGTAATTAAAAGCGTCTGTTGCTGCGCTGGCGCCGCATTTAGATTGTTCTCGACCATTAACGATGCCGACTACAGCGACTATGGCTGCAACAACGGCGACGACGACGATGACGACGACGGTGCCGTTGCTATCATCATCGTCACCACCACCAGCACAGCTTCATAAACCGTTGACGATTCGGCATTTGCGGATGTTTAGTTTTTTATGAGGTTTTTTTTCTGTTTTTTGTGGTTGTTTATCTTATATTATTTTTGTTTCGGGCTTGATTTTTTATAGTGTTTATTTTATTATCTGGTACATTTCGGCAGCATTTCATTCATTTTTTGACATTTAGTTTGCCCTTATTGTTCTTACACTTGCGCTGTTTGTGGTACATTTTGCACGATAGTGTGGACTTGTTAGCGCTGGTTTTACATAGTGTTTTTTGTTTGTTTTTTGTTATATTTTGCTTTTTAGAGGTACAATCTCACACACAAATATAATATATTTGCGATTATATTCTTGAATAAGTGTTGTTGTTTACAGATATATGTATGTAAGTAATTACAGGCCGCATACCTGTTGATGATTTTGTCGCTTTTGGTGTGGATGCTCTTCGATGCCGGTGACGTTGAGAGCAGTAGTGAGCGTCATCAGACCATTAGCGATATTAGGGAAGGTGTAAAAATTGGAATTTTTGCATGTAAATGTTGAGTTACACGCCAGTTAGTAAAAGAAGATATTCGTAAGTTTGTGTATTCTATTTGATTTGTGACTTTACTTGACATTGCTTGACACGGAAAAATTGTTGCAAGTACTTTTCTTTGCTGTTCAGTTTAGAGTAAATGAATGTCACATTAAAATTAGGATGGATATGTTGCTTCGTTAAATTTCCATAGTTTGTAAAAAGTTTTAATTTACGAGAATTCGACACATTTAGTTTATCCCCAATGTCTATTGACTGGAAATTTTGTATACCTACATATTGATAAGATTTATGTTGAATAAATAAGTGGGGGTGGGGAATTTTTTCTAACATTTGAGTTACGTTGGCCCACAAAATTCACTCTTAACCTTATTAACTCCATTTTTTCTAATTATTTATCTTTATAATATATTACTATGTTTTTTTTTTTTTTTTAACTCAAAAAGCTGGTTATTGTAGTGTAAAATTTATTTAATATAATTTAAGTAAAAGTTGAAATCTCTAACACGGAAAACTATGAGAAACTCACTGCGCTTGCAGAGTAACTAATGACAAACGGTTATTAATAGCTAAATTCTCTTAATTAAATTCTCGCCTTAACGCAAAAAGTTGATGGTTACATTATCCAGAAACCCTCATTTTCTATGTCCATTAAAGTCAAATACTCAACATCTGACTGAACTGAACCCTTCGATTCGCTTTTGGACGTCAGCAGCCACTGATGGTTCTGGTGGAGCGCTCACACGCGTTCTAATTTCGTATTTGTACCTGTACAGCATTCTTTTAGATCTCGCTGTTAAGCCCACTGCTGCGTATGCAGCACTAAAAGAACAATTACAGCGCTGTTATGATGCTTCCACGCGTACGAATTTGCATTCAGTTAATGCCAAAAGGACAAAGCATTAGAATTGCAAGTTTTTATGACATCTTAAGTATTTTATTCGTCATTATTTTTCAAAATTGTGGCCATTTACGTTTTTTAACATGTAACGAAAAAACAACAACAATGAAAAAAAAATTTGAAAATATCGCTTTTCTAAAATGTTGCACAAACGGCTGGCCATCTTAGACACAAATGTATTGTAGAAGTATGTAATTCACAATAATCCGCTTGATAGCTAAAATGTTCTCAGTTTTTCGTAATTTTTTATTTTCTGAGGAAATATGTTTTGTGTCGAACTTTTACAGCCTATTGATAAAAAAAAAGCATAACTATATATCACAGTTATTTAATTTTTTTTTTAATTTCCGACTTATTTATGTTTCGCGGATTCTCAATATTTTAAAGAATCCTATAAAAATAATACGGAAGCCATCGATCTACGAATTTCGGATTTATATTGACAGCTTTTCGAGTAAAGTATCAATGCTCGTTGTCAAGGTGACTTTTCACACTAAAAAAATTCTCTTGCTGTTTATTCTATTCAGTTGTGAGTTACAGGGTGTTAGCAATGGAAGTCAGCAAAGCGAAAATGCGGTACATTTTACTGTTTTTCTTTAGTGTTTTTGTTTGAATGGTGTTTATGGCGTTGATAAAATCACAGAAACAATCGAAGTTGATCGGCATGTTAGTAGTCACAGCATCGCCCATGAGCTTAAGATCGACCATAAAATAGTTTCAAATCATTTACGCAAAAATTATGGATTTCCTTTTGCTCAAATTAATATTTTTCAACATAACATTTCCTGTATCACTCCCTTAACATAAACATCGCGCCACATTTTTACAAACGTATAGCTCTAATTTCGTCATCACCATTAATATTAGGTACCATTGTGGACTTTAAACAGACAAGACACCATCAATTCGAACTAAATAAATTAAATTCTAAATCAAAATCAAAATATAAAGCAACGCAACCATACTAAATTGAATTGCAACGAAATGTTAATTGAATCATTTGACTTTGACAGATTTGTATGAATTTTTCATGATAATTCAATCGCAACGGGGAATTGCTTTAGTAGCTGGGCAAAACAAAGCTTGTCTGCCTGTTCACCTAATGGAGTGCCTGCGTTCACCGGATAATTTAATACATTTATGCAAATGCAAAGCGACAACAAATGGCTGATTGAGGAGCCAGTGTAATGTGTTGAGGCAAATTTAAGTATAAAAAAATGCAATGAGGTGAACTGGGAACGGTACTTCATGTAATAGGTCTATTTATAAGTTCGTGCGGTTTTACAACAGATGGCGTAACTTGATTATAATTCCATCGATCCACATTTCCAAACATTCATTGGAGAGCTACTGTCGTAAGGCACAAACGTCAGTATAAGTTTTTTATTTGAAGCGTAAACAACAATATTTTTACCACACTTGAAAATGTCGAATTTCGTGCCAAATAATGTGTTTTTGCGGGGAATTCTTCTTCATTATTTTAATATGAAGAAAAAAGCAGCCGAAAGTCATCGTATCTTGGTGGAAGTTTATGGTGAGCATGCTCTATCTGAGCGAACGTGCCAGAAGTGGTTTGCACGCTTTAAAAGTGGTGATTTTGGCTTGGAAGACGAAGAACGCGAGGGTGCGCCGCCAAAGTTCATGGATACCGAATTGGAGGAATTGCTCGATCAAGATCCGGCTCAAACGCAAGAAGAGGTTGCAAAAACTTTGGGAGTTGATCAATCAACCATTTCCAAACGTTTAAAAGCCATGGGAATGATCCGAAAGGTAGGCCATTGGGTGCCGTATGAATTGAAGTAAAGAGACGTTGAACGCCGTTTTATGGCATGCGAACAACTGCTTCAACGGCACAAAAGAAAGGGTTTTTTGCATCGAATTGTGACTGGCGATGAAAAGTGGGTCCATTACGACAATCCAAAACGTCGGGCAACGTATAGATACCCTGGCCATGCTTCAACATCGACGTCGGCGCAGAATATTCATGGCCTGAAGGTTATGCTGTGTATCTGGTGGGACCAGCTGGGTGTTGTGTATTATGAGCTACTGAAACCGAATGAAACGATTACGGGGGATGTCTACCGACGACAATTGATGCGTTTGAGCCGAGCACTGCGAGAAAAACGGCCGCAATACGCCGATAGACACGACAAAGTTATTTTGCAACATGACAATGCTCGGCCACATGTTGCACAAGTGGTCAAAACATACTTAGAAACGCTCAAATGGGATGTCCTACCCCACCCGCCGTATAGTCCAGACCTTGCGCCATCCGATTACTATCTCTTCCGATCGATGCAACATGGCCTGGCTGACCAGCACTTCCGTAATTACGATGAAGTCAAAAAATGGATCGATTCGTGGATTGCGGCAAAACCGACCGAATTTTTCACAAAGGGAATCCGTGAATTGCCAGAAAGATGGGAAAAAGTAGTAGTAAGCGATGGACAATATTTTGAATATTAAATTTGTAACCATTTTACTTCAATAAAGTTTCAAATTTCGAAAAAAAACCGCACGAACTTATTCATAGTACTATTACTTGTAAACTAAGCAAACTCACAGCAGATGAATGTAGTTGAATGTACGAAAGAAAAACAAAAAACAAGTAAAAGAAACAGTTCAATGTCTTTAGGCAAGTTTTAGATTTTTTAAATCGCAGCGACTTAGTCATCACTCTAATAAATACATTTTTCAATACATTTCTTCATTGTAACGACTAAAATATATATTTATGAATCTATACATGTACAAATTATTTTAATTACTTTTTTCTTATTTATTTATATGCATTAGGCTCATTTCGCAAACGTGCCGGTACTTTATTGGCATTTTCTAACATTTTAAACGTTTCGAATGTCAATGCACCGCGATTATAAAGATTTGCACGTAACCAAAACCAACACAGTAAATATCCATACACACGAGCGTATGAGTGACTAAATGTAGTCCGTAAGTTAACCAGCAAGGGGTTAATTCAGTTGGCAAAAATATTTATTATTAACTGCATTGCATGCGCCGCACTGGCGACTTTAAATAAGTGCTTCCTCTTCTGTAGTAGCCCGGCAGAGTCAAGATAGAAGCTGGTGTTAAAATTACTAACTAAACTACAAACGGCGACACCGACGTACAGTGCAGCGCAGGTGGTAAAAAACAAGAAAAAAAGCAAATACATGCGGGAAATTTAAAATGTATTTTTATAATAAAAATTTGGTGAAAAGCAGATGATGACTTTCAAAATGCGGAACTAGTCATATAAAATTTGGTAAGCAGATATCCCAGATATAAACCTAACTCCCTTTTTAGACGATTTTTTTTACACGAATTTGATTTAACACGAGCTCAAAAGAAAAACCAAATATATTTTTTACACGAATTTATTTGTTTTAATACGATTTTCAATATTTAATGAATTTTTCTTGAATCACAGAGAGCAAATGAGCGACATTTTTTGGCGCATGTACAAAGCATTTAAATTAGTCTCAAGAAAAGTCTCGAAGACTCGGTAGATTTTGCACTCACCGTTTAATAATTTATCTCTTATAATATATTTTATGAATTAAAATGTGTAAGCACGAAATAAATTCTTAAGTGAATTTAAAAAAAAATGTTCTAATATTGTCACTTAATACTCTTTTTACACGAACCTTATTGGAACGTATCTATAGAGTAAAACGAGAATTAGGTATACTGACGAAGCCTTAGATTTGGCTATGTGTTCCTGCTCACAATGGAGTCACCTTAACGGCATAGAACGTACTTCTACATTATTTACTGACACATCGTGTTTGTGTGCCTGCTTGCCAATACCAGCTACATTAGGACAAACGTAATACATATTTCGTTAAGATCTATGTAAATCAGACGGCCGCCATAGTTGGATGGCTTGAAACGACGTAAGCTCGAATCTCTGTGCATGCAAAATGATAACAAAAGTGTTTTATAATAGCGGCCGTCTCTCGGCAGGCAAGGAAAACCCCCCGAGTGTATTTCTGCCATAAAAAAAGTTCCTCATAAAAACGTTTTGCCGTTTGGAGTTGGCTTAAACTGTAGGTCCCTCCGTTTATGGAAAAGCATCAAGACGCACACCGCAAATAGGAGGAGGAGCTCGACCAAATACCCAAAGAAGGTGAAAGCGCCAATTCGTTTTTTTTTTATCTAAATCAGACATGGCTCAACCAGTGCCAATGCCGAAGAAATTACTTGATGTTTTAAAATACATTTTATTTTATAATTCATTTTCAGTTAAGTCGTTTTATAACGGGAATTAATGAGTAAAAATTTTTTGAAAAATGAACGCAATTTTTAGGCAATTCCAACCTGCCCTTTATTTTATTAAAATCCAACAAAACTGCCTATTCGAACTTTTTCTAAAAATTGTAATTAAAAAGTTTGGAATTTTTATCAAAATGCAATGATTTTTTTATCGAATTTTTTCCGATCTTGCTAGATTTTTCGAACACGGGCAGCAAAAATATTTGGAAAAATCAATGGAATTGTTTAGGTATTTCAAACCTACCTTTGATTTTATTAAAATTCAACAAAACTGCATACTTTCTAAACATTTTGGAATTTTGATCAAAATGCATTGATTTCTTTTACCGAATTTTTATCGAACTTTTTACAGATTTTTTGAAAACAGTCAGCAAAAAAAGTTTTAAAAATCAACGCCATTTTTAGCCACTTCAAACCTGCCCTTGATTTTATGAAAATTCAACAAATCTGCATACTCGAGCTTTTTCAAAAATTTTAATTTGATTTTGATCAAAATGCGATGGGTTTTTGTTACCGAATGTTTTAGATTTTTCGAAAAAAAAATTTGGAAAAATCAACGCAATTGTTTCGGCATTTCAAACTTACGCTTGATTTTATCAAAATTCCATAGACAACAAAATTGCATACTTGTACTTTTTCTCAAAATTCTGACTACAAAATTTTGATGATTCAATGATTATTTTTTTGAATTAGCACACAGTATAGAACATGGATTTATATAATTGGTGGTAAAAAAATTAACTAAATTTTCCCAAAAAAATGTTTAAAATTAAAGAAACCAATAAATTGTCAAAACTTGTCAATAAGCCTCCCCATAGTTATGTAACGTAATGGATATCCATATAAATTCAAATGAAAAATGTTAAAATATTTAATATTGCAATTCTGATCACAGTTTATATGGAATGCCCTACAGTGCCGATAACATCGGCTAACTGTGTTTGCATGTTTCATCGACATAATACGGAAAATTAATTTGCAGTTACAGTTACGCCGCAATGGCGGCACTGAATAAAGTATTTTTTGTTACCATATGCAAATAACAAAAAAAAAAGTGTAAAAAATTATGAAAATGTGAGCACGGTGATTCGACATGTTCTTGAGTGCGCACACATTTAGCAAACTACCACCAATGCAAATGCTAAAAACGATTTGCAAATAAATAAACTCAACGCCCATCAACAATACAATTCCACTTACAACATGTTTTAGTGGTTGTATGTGAAATGTTTTGCTGAAATAAAAATTTAAAGCATCTCGTAAAATTATAAAATTAATTATTTTAGATTTATTGCTGAAACAAATTGCAACTTTTACGATTATTATTATGTTTGTAAGATCGCATATTTATTGCACCACATTCAGGCGGCAGTCAATCAGTAGTTATATGGCGAAAAAATGCAGATCATGGAAAATATGTGCACATTAGCATACATATAAAGATGCAGCCCAGTGGCATATTGCAACAAGCATATGGAAAAAAACCTTGAGTGTGTTTGCAACGTTTACTGGCTATATTATTTCTGCTTTGTTGTTGGATTTTTATATGCATATACTACATACATATTTATGCACATGACTTCGCTTTTTATACAACTCTGTTTTTTGTTCGAATTACATTTTGTACATTCCATGCGCTTTTCCAATTCGCGCTTCATTCATTCAAGAACTCATGCGACAACGAAATGGTTAATTCATTTGCAGAACAATACAACAAAAGTTATTGCTTTGCGAGTGCATATTTTTAGAGATGATGGTTTCTGAGGTGATTTTTTTCAAGGAATATTCAGTACAATTACGATTTTGCTATAGTTATTCTCGGACGGATTAGTGTTGAGTAGTGTTGGGTGTGCGACAATAATTGTATATAAATGTTGATAAAATATGGTCGAAATACAATAAGTGTCAAGAGATTAACGCAGCTATTTATATAACTATAATCTGACAGAAGCGCAGCCCTTCCTTTAAAAGTAGATTTATGTAGTATAAGAATATAATACAAAACACCCCACGCTTTTTGAAAATATATTAATGTATTTTTTTCTGTTGATTATTGTACATTTACTTTCTACTTTTTAGTTAAAGCTGCCCGTAAAGCCTGCTTTTTATTTACAATGTATTTAGCTATGATTTGGTTGTTTGAAATTTACTTCAACGATGAATTCTTTTTTTGAATGCTTCAGAGGATAAAGTAGCAGTTTGTATTTGTCGTAGTACAATAACAAAGACTTTAGACCTATCTCCTTATTCCCATCCGAATTCTGTAGTTCGCTAAAGCCAACGCACTTCTTAGTCCTCACCAATTTGGCTTCCAAAACGGAATAGGTGTGAAGGAGTCGCTTTTATATTTTGAACATTTCGCATTATCGGCTATAACATCAGGTAATCACATTTCTATATTAAGTTTAGATTTCGAGAAAACATTCAATAGAATCGGCATTCATGTTGTTCTAAACCGACTCAAGCGCTGGAAAAAAAATCAATTATTTTCTCGGTAGTGGTCTCGGCTGTAGTGATCGATATCTCGTAAAGTATCCATCAAACAATTTAAAGTTTACGTTTGCTGTCAAGGTGACATTTCACGCTAAAAAAAATTCGTTTGATGTTTTTGTTTGTTCCATTAAGTTGTAAGCTACAGGATGTTAACAATAGCCGTCAACACAGAGAAAATTCGGTGCCGTTTTCAGTTTTTCTTTGATAAAGGCGAAAATGCAGCCAGACCGCTGAAATTGTGAATCGTGAAGTTGAAGTTGAACAAATTTTGATCAAAATTTTAAACGTTTTAATCAGTTTCGGTCAGTTCCTTCAGAGTTTGCTGACATTTGGTAGCTAAATACTTTCAAATCGATACGATTGCATTGTAGCTCTTTTATTGCTGTAAGTTCAGCTTGAAAGCGCTTAAGTGAACAGGTAAGCGTAGGCTTGAGTTTAGTACGAGCTTTTTAGGTAAATCTACTACTTATCACATCGTTAGGTTTAGCGCCTTTGCTAGAAACGGCAGTGGAAGATGAGAATCAGCGGAGAAATATAATAATAAAGGATATCCTTAACTTTCAATTACCCACATTTGAATTTGTGTTTCTGTTTTCATTACAGCCAACCTGAAGTTTGCCGTAGATGTTTATTGGACGAAAGGCCAATAGAGGTTATAGAACCTTTGAGCTGAGCGCCTTATCTAAAGCTGACCACTATTGCGCAACCCATTAGAAGAGAATGGGGTTTACATTCCGTGCACAATATCTGATAAATATGACAATGATAGCATCTCCGCAACGATTCTAGGTGTTATGGTTCCGACCGAACTGTGGATATAAAAAATTACATCAAAGAGGAAACTTGCTCGCTCGCTTAAATGAAGTTAATAATATAAAAACACTAACAAAACTTTATAATAATCCAGCTGCAATGGCCTTCCTGCCTATACCATGCAATCCAGCAATAGTACCATACCTGTATATGGATGTATATATTATCATTTCCATACTAAGACACTTTAAATTTTATTGCTTGGAAAAAGCAAAGTTGCTGCTGATAACAACCCAAACAAAAATTAAAAAAAAGATGAAAGCAAAAACATGAAACAAAAACGCTGAAAACAGCAACGATAATAATCATTAACGGCAACAACTTTAAATGCCAACTAGCAATAATAAAAACAACAGCAAGAATTTAGCCGACGTACATTGCCGTTTGGGGAAGCAGGTGGGTGGTTGGATTGTTTGTTATTAGGGTTGCAAGGCAGGCGGCAGATGTGTTTGCATTGCATGCGGTTGATACAAATGGCGATTGATACAAGTATGCCGAATAGACTAGCAGAGGGGAGGGTAGTGAATGAAAACAAGAAGAGCAGTTTACACGTCAAAAGCTTCGTGGACGTCAGCAGCAATTGTGTGCACATAATATTCGTATACACAGCTGGGCTAAACTCCGCGCTTGTATTGATTGTGAAGTATGTGGCAATTGTTGTTGCGTGTTAGGTATTGTTGTTTTTTTTTTTATAAAGGGGCTGCTACCGTTTTTAATGCTGTTTATTTGTTTTCTTTTCTTTTTAATTTGTAATTTACCAACATTTTCTTTAATCTTACAACATTATTTACCACAAAAACTGACAGCTGCAATGCAACAACTTGAAAAAAAAAAAAAAATAAATTTAACACTAAATGTGCATGCAGACAGTAGCAAGTGTAAACGTACTAATTTATTAATAGAAATTAAAAAGCAAACAATTATGAAAAACGGAGAGCAAAAACTACACACCACATTATATACTTATACTAAGAGAAAAAACAATCTCACTTTTATATTTACTTTCATGCTTAGTTACTAAACTCTATGAAATTTGGTATGGTATAATTTTGGTTCACCACATTAAACTTTTTGTTAATATATGTATTTGAAACCGTTTGCATGAGTTCAATAAAATTATTAAATACTTTTTTAAAATATATCAAAATTTTCATTAAAAAAGTAACAAAAAATTTTTAGGTAATTTGGAACTATTTTCCAAATCCCTCTATCTGCGACGAAGTTCCCAAAAATTGCAATTACTGGTTTCAATAAAATTATTAAATACTGTTTTTTTAAAACCTTCAAAACTTTCATTAAAAAAAAAGAAAACGAAAATTTTGATTTAATTCGGAACTATTTTCGCTTTTCTTTTTCTAAGACAAAATTACCAAGAATTGCAATTTCTGATATCAACGAAATTAATAAAAACTTTCTTAAAAAATTTCAAAATTTTCATAAAAAAGAAGAAAAAAAAAATGTTGATCTAATTCGGAACTGTTTTCGAATTTCCTCTATCTGCGATGAAATTCCAGGAAATTGCAATTTCTGAATTCAATAAAACTATTAAATACTTTTTTAAAAAATTTCAAAATTATAATTTAAAAAAAGTGAACAAAAGTTTTGATTTAATTCGGAATTATTTTCGAAATTCCTCTATCTACGACGAAATGTCCGAAAATTGCCCTTTCTGGCTTCAATAAAATTATTAAACACTTATTTTAAAAACCTTCAAAATTTTCTTTACAAAAAAGAAAGCGAAATTTTTGATTTAATTTGAAACTATTTTCGCTTTTCCTCAATCTACGACAAAATTACTAAGAATTGCAATTTCTGATTTCCATAAAATTTTCAACTTCCTTAAAAAAAAAGAAGAACACTTCAATAATTCCTTCGATACAGGGTCTTGTTAACGACGCGTTTAGATTTTGTTTTAAAACAAAACATGTACAAATTTAGATTCATTCACTATTTTTATTCAAAATACGACTTTTATCAGTGATATGTGAAAAATTACATAATTTAAATGTCCACCATGCGCACTACGGATTTATAGCTAAAATCCACCAAACAGCTGATTAATAAATGCCTCATTGTTGAGAACGTCGATATATCGAAGTTGAAGGTTGTTCACTTTGCGCTACAGCAGCAATGTTCTCAACAGAACACGCAGTTTTTGGTTTTCGGACTGCCGGTCCTTTTCTAGTCTCGAGAGAACCAGTGAGTGAAGTTATTTGCTATCTTCGAATCCACCACATGAAAACATATTTCCATAAAAACATAGTAGGGCATCCGATGAGACGTTGAAAGACTTATGAGTTGAGCGCATCAAAATGAAATGCCAAATTTTCTTTTATAAAACGTCTCCACCTTACTGAACTGGATAATAGGTATATGAGCACTAAGTACCAGCAGAGCTACACTGGGCGATAAAAGCTTGAATGCCGCTTTTACGACTATGTCTATTCTATTATTACTAAAGCGCAGAAGTTCGGACGAGGAAAGCTTGCCATCAGGAGGCCTTTGCAGTATTCGAGAAAAACGTAGACCGAAGAATTTATGAACCTAGCATTTCCTGAAAACTAGCATTTCCATTGAATGATATAATAATAATAATAATAATTGGCGTTTACACTCTCTTTGGGTGTTTGACCGAGATCCTCCCCCTATGTGTGGTGTGCGCCTTAATATTGCTCCAGAAATAGAGGGACCTACAGTTTTAAGCGGACTCTGAACGGCAAATATTTTTTTTTCTAAGAAGCTTTTTCGTGGCAGAAATACATTTGGAAGTTTTCCATTGCCTGACGAGGAGCGACCGTTATAAGAAACAACTTTTTCTCCCATTTTGGTGTTCCATGCACGGAGATTCGAGCCTAAGCGCTTTCGAATAGCACTCACGCGCCCACCTATTCTGAGACGACGGCCGCCCAATTGTATAGTCCAGCTTCTTACAAACCAGCCATTTCGATGACTGGATCTTGACATGCAGATGTTGTAAACGATGTACTACCTTACGATAGTGAAAGGAGGAGGCCTGTCATTAGTAAATATTGAGTACTAGGCCTCTAATGCGTAAGGATGCACCAGGTTATTAATTCCCAAAATCTATGCTTTTAACTCCACTCATTGCTGTCACACCACTATAAAGAAGCCTTCTATAGCACATTTCTAGTAAGAAAAAAAGGCAAACTGGCATACATGATAGAAAATTGTGAAGTTATTGTCACTAGTCATCGAAAGTCGAGAAGTCAGCAAAAGTATCAGAAATATTACAGGCGATTTTTTTTTGTTGCATTTTTGGCAAGACAAAAAAAATTAAATTTATAGTCGTACCGAGTTCATGGTTTTTGAAGCTTCAATAAAATTATATATGTTGATGGTTTAATAAAAGAATTTAAAATGAAAAAAAAATAATAATAATAATAATAAAAAAAGGTGGCTTTAAAATTATCTGAATGGCACCAGATTTAGCCCAGCCCAAATAACGTAGAAAAAATAGTTGTGTATAAACACACAATTTAATGTATTTTAGGCTTCTGTAAGCAAAGGTTAACTCATTAAACTTTTTTTCGTTGCTAGAGAGCCTCGCATACACCTTTTCCAAACCTACTTGTAATTTCAAATGCAGGCGTAAGCGTAGAGTGATAGCGATCGAGTGTTTTTGTGTGAATGAGATGGTATTTGAACTGCTATACCGCAATTGAGCAAAAACGCTATATTGCTACTTGGGCAATTATGCCAATAATTGATGTTGCAAAGTGTTAAGGCAGTCAGTCGGTCAGTAAGTCAGTCATTCGGTCAATCAGTCGGTTAGTCATTCGGGCAATCAGTCAATTCCCGCAGTATACCGCACAGAAGACAAGCAAATGAGTTAACAAGTCTGTTGAGGCGTCATCAATCGTTCACTACTCAATCGAGTTAAGTTACTCAGGCAGCGAGATAGTGGATTGATGCGGCAGTGAGTCAGTCAATCTATCTGTCGACACTCATGCTATACCATACATACATACATCCATATGTAGGTGCATGTGTAGTTGGGTGCGTCCAACAATGTGAACAACTGCCTTATATTGGCTTTGCAAGAAGTGGAGAGTGCCAGCGTATACGGCTCAACGCTCGGCGGTTTGTTGACTTAATTGTGATATTTAAAAGAAAAATAAAAACTTATTCAATATTTCTTCATAGAAAAAGCAAAAACAAAAAAAAAAAAACAAGCAAGTAATGCAGTGCCTACAACAAAGTGCGCCTGCTTGCTTGAATGCACTTAAAATGCTTTTTAATAACAACAACAATAACAAGACATTAATAGAAATACTTGCATGCAATTGAAAAGCGAAAAAAACGTAAACACTTGCAGCAATACATACACAAAAATATACATATGTAAATATACATATAGAGCACACACATACATATGTAAGCATGTGTGCATGTAAAAGTATCATACATACCTACTTTATTGTGCATCTCGTTGCTATTTGTTTGTAATTTGTTTTTCTTGCTTCATTTTCATTTCGTATTATTTACTCGCTTTTACTAATTTTTTTTTTTTTAATTTAATTACGTCTAAGCTTGGCGCTCTGTTAATCACAAAACAAAGGCAATGCAATGCAACTCTTTATGTCTTGGATGATACATATACATACATATGTATATACCTACATGTTTTAAGTATGTATATACATTTGTAAGTATACATGTATACATACATACATACATACATACATACATACATACATACATATATTCACATACATATATTATTATTGTTCATTTTAGTCTAGTTTCGTTTGCTTCAATATTATATTAATTTATCGATGCACTTGCATTTATTGCCAGCCTCAATTTGTTCGCAACTCGTAAACTACTCGCGGGGGCTCCTTATAGTACTTGCTCGCTCTCGCGATGGTGAGCAATATTATCACATTCATTTAATTCTTTTCTTCTCTTCTGGCTTCTTACTTATTTAGTTATTTTTATTGCTTGCGGCGCTTGTTTAGGTTAAGGAAAGGTAGGCACATTCTCGAATATCTAATGAAAACAAATTTCACTACTTAAAATGTGACATAGCAGATATGAAAAGGAATTCAATGAAAAAACTTAGTAACCAGTCGCTTTTTATTACGATTTTAAATTATAAGAATGCCTTAAAAGTGAAAGTAATACATTTTAAATATCCATTTGTGGAACAACATCAAACTGCACGCCTCAAATGGGAGGAGGAGCTGGGCCAAACACCGAACAGAAGTGCATGCGCCAATTATTTACTTATTTTTAATACATTTTAAATATTTATTTAATGGATTGGTTTTAGAAAATGGCTTAGTTATATAAAAAAGTAGATAATTGAAATTTTTTTAATATCTGATTGAATTGGCTTTTGAATAAAATTTACTTTCTCTCAAATCAGCTGCTTACAGAGAAATAATGAAATTAAAAACAAAAATAATTATGCAACAATTTTTTTTATCAAACGGAGTGAAAAAAATTACTGGTATTGTTTTTATCAAAAGGAGTGGAGGAATAATCATTGGCTGAATAAGAAGCTAATTGCTTGAAAATTAACCGCCTATACTCATTATTTTACGGGAATGAAGCACAGCTGCGATGAAGGTGATGTTCGAGCTAGCATCGCTTCAAATACAGGGTTTTCCAACGATTTTTTATGGCCGGAATTGGATGGTATTGATCTGGACAACGTTTATTTTCAACAAGACGGCGCAACGTGCCACACAAGCAACAAAACCATTGATCGTTTACGGGAAAAGTTTCCGGGCCGTGTTATCTCTCGAAGAGGTGATCACAATTGGCCACCGAGATCTTGTGATTTAGCACCTTGTGACTTTTTTCTTTGGCGCCACGTGAAAGAGAAGGTCTACGCCAACAGCCCAGCGTCGATTCAAGAACTCAAAGATGGAATTCGTGAGGATATCAAGGACATAGGGCAGCCACTTCGCGATTCGCTTAATGAAAATTTCATGAAAAGGATATTGTCCTGTAAGCGTGGCCGTGGTGGTCAATTGATTATGTTATTTTCCACTATTAACGGCATACCTTCCTCTTTATAATGAAATAAACATCCGTTCATTTATATTAAAAAAATAGCATTTTTCTTTGAATATCAAAATAACACCTCTTATTTAAAAACCCTTTAGTTATTCAGCAATCAGCCAAATGCACCCTGTTTAATATGACTAAGGTGGGTTTTGGTCAAGGAAAAGAGATTTTAGCCAAGAGCAAGGAAGCGTTGAGCCTGCACCTCCCACTTACTCAGCTATGAAGGGATGATATCATAAGGTTATTAAATTTAAGAAGAAAAGAAACTCCAAGAGTTGCTTCTTCTTTTTTTCTTTGCTCTCGAAAGAAATCTCCAGAGTGTACTCTACACTGATGTACAGATGGCTCGAAGAATGGCCACGAAATAAAGACCGCAGATGGGTGGTTTTCACAGCATCTTCTAGGAGGAGATAGCTATGTACAGAGATTAGCTCCGCAATGATATATTATCCATTCTAAGCGTCAGTCAGGCGGCACTCAAGGCATTATATTTCTTTGCGGTTAAGTCCTCATTCGTCTTTGAGTGCATCGAGAAATTGAATTCGCTATGAATGCACATTAGCATCCGGCTCATATGGATCACACGACATAGGTGTATAATTGGGAACGAAATAGCTTTTGTTATTAATAGGACCCGAGCCCTTCCTATGCAATGGGACAGAACATCATCAAGGAGGAGCTAAGGATATGAAGCGAAGAGCTAAGGCTGCGAGACAATGCTCATGAGCATTCTAATTTGATATGCTAGTTAATAATATTTTTTATATAATATTAAATTCATTTTAATTTATTACGATATTTTTTTCACATTTCTCTTCTCATTCCCTTTGCAGAAGTTTTATTAAAAAAAATGTATTACCGCATGTTTCAACGAGATCTTTTTGTATTTTGATAAGGAGTATATGTATGTACGTGTACATACACATTCACAGTTACCCTATAAAAAACAATTCTGCAAGTATTTTAATTGATTTCACAATGTTTGTGGCGAAATTCTTATCAATAAATTAGCAGTTATTGGAATTGCTCAGACTACTTTCTTATCAGCCCCACCGTTGTTGTTAGGGGAAATTGAAAGCAAAACCTAACAAACCGCTTAACACAATAACAACAAAAGAAAACAAGAAATAAAAAAATTAAAAAGCAGCGAAGTTATATTATAGGCCAAAACAACTTAAGATACAGCGACGACACAATTGTGTTAAGCACTCGGCCTTTGGAAAGTAAGGAATGTGATAAATAAAGAAGATGTCCACACGAAATGATAACATAGAATAAAAGTATGTAGCCGAAAATTGAAATAGATAAGAAGTTTTATTCCTTGCCAGTGATAACACGAGTATATCGCACTAAAGCGCTAAAATATTCAAGTTCAAAGCAACGAAAAATGGGTCGGAATAATTACAATTTATTACGAAATGATAGTCGTAAGATGAAATGCGGCAGTTTTTTTTTAATTACATTTCCATGTACCCGAGACTATTTTCAAACACGTGCGGTAAACCAAATAAGAAAGATATTCGTTAAAAAAATAATGATAAATATTGAAAGGTAAAGTCAAATCAGAAAGAGAAACACAGAAGTAATAAAAATAAAACTATTCAAAATTGCCTTCGGAACAGCAAATATCAAAATCATGCGTATACTATTTTTGTAGATCTCCACTTTTGCACCATTTTGTAGATCTCCTCTTTTGAAATATTTCTGTCAACGAGTAAACGTGTAATACTCGCGGTTTTTGTGTCTAAGGTGGGTTAAGGTAAGTTGAAGCGGGTGTCCACTGTGGGACACTCCCAGGCTCATATGTAGTCCATTGAGATGACGCGTGGGGAACTTGCCCCCTAAACCAGTGTGAGCTTTTCAAAAAATTTAGAATATCCCCGATTTCTGCATGACTGGGAGTTTCCAAATCATTAAAAAATTGTCTGCCTAGGTTAGAATAGTAATCTAGATAGAGCAGAAGAAAAGTAAAAATAGAGCAATGGCACAACAGGTGGGCAATCGTCTCTTCCTCTTCTTCATCTAGACAGCTTCAGCAGGGTCATGTGTTTGCACACCCATCCTCTAAGCGTACCTACCTAATAAACAGTGCCCCGTTATAATTGAGATAAGTGTGCTAAGACTGTGCTTACTTTGGCTTAGTAAAGATTCTGTGCGTTTAGCATTGAGAGTCGGCCATAACTGTCGGGCGATTCCGCACGTGGTTTCATAACGCCATCTTTCATTCGCTGCTCCTGCCCCTTCTTCACAGATAAGTAGCTTACAAATCTGTAAGGGTACGCCTGTGTCATTATCTATGTACTTCTTAGTTAGATTGGTGCCGAGTCTCGCTAATGCATCGGCTGCAATATTTGATTTTTCATTCAAACCATAATTTCGTATTACTGGGATCGAAAACCTGTATATGCTTCTGAAAACTGTTATTCTTTATCATTTTATTCATAATTTTTTTATATAAATAAGTTACTTTCTCAATGATTTTTGATCTTGCCCAACAGTTTCAAAAATAGTTGCTATTAAGGGAAAACTGAAAAAGCAAGTGCAGATTTAAGGGCGAGAGCGATATTTGAGCCTTTAGAAAAGAAGAAATAGAATACGAAACGCGTTTATTTCTTGTGATTGGAAGATGCATTTTATTGAGAGAAAATTTGAAATGTAAATGAGGTTTGAAAAGAATTTTGTAACAATTTTTAATAAGCGCATTTCTGTGTTCGGTTCCTTATCCATTTTAAAATACATAATTGAGGTAAAATGGTGATATATTTTGCTATACGTTTTGACATCGTCAACAGTGAATAATATCGCAGATAAGAATCCGCTTGGTTTCAATTAGTTTTGTATTAATGAGCGAGCACTTTATAACTAAATCTATTATTAGTTTTATTATTATTTATTTGTTAAAATGTAATAAAAAATAAAAATTAATCGAATGTAGGCCTATATTTTCACTAAAATTAGCTTGGCTAATAACTTGCTAAATTTTCGAAAAATATCAACTGCTGTTTTCGAATGTATTGGTGCGTGAGTACCATTCGAGAGTTTTCGGGTTTGAAACCCTGAGATTTACTGTCAAACTTGCTTATTACAGTTTTTTCTAAAAGATGTTGACCCTTCGATGGTATTTCTACCACGAAAAAGCTACTCATAAAAAACCATCTACCGTACGCAGGCGGCATAAAACTGTGGGAAAATATCACGATGTACACCAAAACGCTGCTCCTTCTACCTTGGCGAAACACCTATTTTATGTATGTATATAGAAATTAGAAAAGTAATCAACTACTAATCAGAGTTTATGACATAGTCTAAAATATTCTTTCTGAAGTGTGAATGAAATATTCACGTGAATATGCAGAAGATTTCCTGTACTTATATATAATGCAAAAATCTATGCAATTAGAACTGAATCGGGAATACATCGAAGTAGGGGTGGGATACTTCACTATCTGCTAATGCTACGCTACAAGCATACAAACTGTGTAGAAATGTAGGCATGTATACATACATACATACATCCATATTTGCACTGCACATTCCACCCTGTGAACAATGAACAAACGCGAACTCAGCATGTGAATCGTAAACGCAGGCGCGCAAGCTTCACGTAGTACTTTTGCCTCTATGTACTTGCACATACACATGTACATTTATTTAACAAGCCAACGAACGCCTGACACGCTGACATACTGACTGATGTTGCCAACAACTACAGAAACAATAGTTGTCGACAACAATAGTCAGCATAACAGCAACAGTTGTCAAAGCCAAAGCTAAATTAACTGCAGCAAGGCAAAAGCACATTAACACCAGTGAACAATAACAACAGTAGAACATAAAAGAAATGTTAACAGCAGCACTTGTAATAGAGTAGCAGTTAAAGTAACAGCAACAGCAACAGCAGAAGTAGCCGAGCAGCAGCGCAAGCGACCATGACCCAATAAATGTGCTCGAGCGCAGAATGTTGCCTGACGTTGGCTTAGAATTGCTCTAGCTAATATGTTGTTGCTGTTGTTGTAGCTGCCCCTTATTGTTGTTGCAATTTTTGTGTTGCTATTGTATTTGTTTATATATAGCTTTTTTGCAACTTTTGCTTAGCTTCTCCTCATTGCTGCCATAGTGTAAATCCAAGACAGCAAAAGTATGTATGTAAGTGAGCGAGCGACTGAATGAAAAAGCGCACAAAAACAACGTGACAAGGCGCGGAGCAACACCAGCAATACTTCAAAGTGGAAGTCAGTTAGTCAGTCAGTCTGTCAGCATGACGTTTACTTGCTACACACAATTACTACATAAACACAAGAAAAACAATAGAAAACAAATATGTAGAAATATTTCATTTCATAGAAACAACAGCATTCAGGCGCTGAGGCCGTCAGGCAGTCATGTAGATCGCGCGTTATATATTTGTATGTATGTATATAGTATATGATCATATATGTATGTGTATGTGTTTTGTACAATTGTTGTGTACTTGTTCATATGTTATTTGTGTGAGACGGCGCTTCAAGTGCCAGTTGAACGGACTGACGAGCATGAATGCGGTGCAGACATGGCGTGTTAAGCGCCTGCCATTCACCACACCAACTACAACAACATAAACACATCGAAACATACGAGCCCAACAATAAAAATATGTGTGTATGTATGTATGCAGATAGTAGTCTGCTTAACACAATACACAACAACAACTATAGCGAACAGCAGCAGAGCAGCAGCAGCATTGGCAGCAACAACATTAGCAACGCACAGAGGTTCGCATTAAATTTAATTTGATGGATCATTGCAAGCAGATCGTTGCACCATGCAACAAAAAACAACAACAACAAAAAAGAAACAAAATAAAATAAAAAGTATATCACAAGACTCTTGTACATTCACTCTTCAAACACATGTAAGCAGTGCAAATGAACAACGAAACTATGTACATCTACATATACATATGCACATATATGCAGACATACATACGCATGTGCTCACATGCAATATTTTGCATGCCTTTGCAATGCAATCGTTCACAAGAAGCAACAAAAATAGTAATAAAAAGATGTTTATTCTTTGTGATGATGGGATAGGTTTAAGATGACCCTTGTTCGCACATGACATCTACACACATAAGCACTATTTCGTACAGTTCAACCTCTTTAATGTGATCAAGTGGAATTGAGAATTATTTAAATTATATGCATCTGAAAATATTATAGACATTTCAGTACATGGCTTGCTCTGCTCTTAAGCCATTCAAGTAATTTGATGGCAAAACGAACTTTTCAAATTCATTGAAAATCTTTTGAACCTCTTGTAGTCATATAAATCGGTCATCAATAATTTTAATTCAATCCAAGACACTGAAATCGGAACACTTAAAAATGGACCTAGGTTAGGTTAGGGTGAAGCAGTTGTCCTGTGGGACCCATTCAGGTTCACAGCCTATTGTGATGCCGCGTGGGCATAGGCATGTCTCTCCTAAAACCAGTGTTCAAAAAATTGAGAATATCCCTAATTTCTGCAGAACTGAGGTCTTCCAAATTATTAAACAATTGTATAATGGTAATGTTTTTTTAATTTTTTTTTTCTCTCTACCGCATATGGGCCCATATATGGTATGGTAGTTTTGATTCAATTTTAAGTATTATAAAATAATTCAAATTATTTTAATCCATCAAATATATACATATTTAACAATAATGAAACGAAAAAAAAATTGCGTATGATTTTATGATATTTCGAAATAACCTGAGTTCTGTGTATATGAAGTGAAATGAAAAGGCAGAATTGAAGTGCAAGCCCTTTATTTTCAAATAACGACAACAGAGTAAAATGTAAGTACTTTTTGACAAAAAAAAATCTATATATGGAATCGATATACTTGCTTTTCCCGACGGATAATAATTTTTTCGCTTTTCAGTTGTTTTCTAAACTTTACAACTGGTTTTTATATATGGTTTCGTAAAAACAAAAATCGAAATACAAAACTTTTTCATTATTTTTTCTTTAAGGGGGAATACAACTGTGATTTTTCAAAAAAATCGATTTTTTTTGCATTTCCTTAAAGTAGATGTTTTCAAAAATATGTAACAAAAGTTTTAATTTAAAATCCTGAAAATTGACGAAGAATTATTGCTCCTTAATACTGAGCGCTCTCACTGAGCGCCGCCAATGAAAACTTTAAATGCGTTTTTCTCAAAACGACTTATCTGAACACGATGGCCCCGATTTCTCGAAGACTTATGAACCGATTTTAATTTTTTTTTTAGTTTTTGTGCATGTATTGGCTACAGTCGTACATAGCCGTTTTTAAAAATTCCAAAAATTTATATTTTTTCAAGCCTTTCGAAAACAAAAAAAAGGTTAAAAACACAAACTCATTTTTTAAACCTGCACCATTTTCTAAAAAAAAATAAAAAAAACCGCACGTACGACGATAACCATTGACGTATAGATTAATCTTTTTTTTTGGTGTTTTCCTTTCACATGATTTTTCACCGCTGTATCGTGGCCACCAGGATGCATCAGTTTTTTATGATGTCATTGCATTAATATTAATAACAATTGTAATTTTTAACACTTTTAAATAAAAATTTCTGTCAGTATAGTTGAATATATGTTAAATAAATTATAATTTGTCCCATCCTCAAGTAATCATCCCTACTTATAAAAAAAAATCATGAAAATCACTTAATTTTCAAGCGTTCGCAGTGGTGTTCCCCCTTAATATGTCTTATTGATAATTATAAAGGATGATCAAATTGAAGGTACTTTTTGCAATAGGGTTTTTTTGACAGATAACGTGAGACTACTGTCAAACTAAATACAACATTTTTTGGTATTCATTGGAAAGACTTACACCTCAACAACGCTTACAAATCGTACAATTGCTTTACGAAAATTGAAGCTCTGCCAAAAGTGTTCATCGCTCGCTCAGGCCTACTAATGGTGTTCAGCGATGAAGCCCATTTTTGGCTTAATGGCTACGTCATAATTTTGCTTACCGTATTTGAGCAGAAAAGCAACCCGAAGCCATTCGAGAACAGCCATTACATCAATTGAGAACAACCATTTGGTGCGGCCTATGGGCTGGAAGAATTATCGGCCCAAAGACGAAGCTGGCGCCAATGTAACAGTGAATGGCGAACGCTATCGCGCCATGATAAACGACTTTTTGATGCCGGAAAGTGATCTCCATAATCTTTCTACAAGACGGCGCTACTTGCCATACAACCCGTGAAACAATGAATTTACTGTGTTGTCGTTTCGGTGAGCCATTTATTTCTCGTCTCGGACCAGTGGAGTGACCATCAAAAGCGTGTTTTGTCACACCTTTGGACTTTTAAGTATTTGTGGTGGTATGTAAAATCTTAATACTTTCTGGATAAACCCGCTTCGAGACATTGGAAGCCAACATTACTAAAGTTATTCACGTGATACCGATCGAAGTCCTCCAGCGAATCATTCAAGATTGGTGTTCACGCAGGGCCGAATTACAGCGCACTTGCGACCAATATTTGATAGGGATTATCTTTAAAATTTCGCCGTAGCCGAATGGGTTGGTGCGTGATTACCATTCGGAATTCACAGAGAGGTCTTTGGTTCGAATCTCGGTGAAAGCAAAATTTATAAAAACATTTTTCTAATAGCGGTCGCCCCTCGGCAGGCAATGGCAAACCTCCGAGTGTATTCCTGCCATGAAAAAGCTCATCATAAAAATATCTGCCGTTCGGAGTCGGCTTGAAACTGTGGGTCCCTCCATTTGTGAAACAACATCAAAACGCACACCACAAATAGGAGGACGAGCTCGGCCAAACACCTAACAGAAGTGTACGCGCCAATTATTTATTTTTTTTATTTTTTTATCTTTAAAAAGTAAATGTCATGAATAGTTCTACACAAAAATAATAAAGATTGCTCAATCAATTTGAATTTTCGTTGTTTTATTTCACTTTAAATACCTCTAAATTGATCACCCTTTACAATTTTTGAGTAGAATTGTGATTGTGTGCAGTTATTAGGTAGTCTGTCAATTATATGAATTCACTCATAACCTTCTTTTATCTGTTACTGGAAATCTGCGCAAAGGAATAGAAATTTCGGCACGTGCACTCAATTTATGCGACTGGCGAAAGTTTTCGCAGAAAAGTATTGTATCAATAAATAAAATATTTATCTGAATGATAAGATAAAATGGACTTTAATTAGCTTGAAAAAATGTGCCCGAAAAGTGCCATTATCTGATGAGTGAAAGTTAAGAGAACTTAACACCAGCAAAGTTTGCCTAACAGCACATGACTTGAATTATTAGCAGGTTTATCGCTTTAGCTTGGATGAGATAAATGATTGTACAAGTAATTGAATACGTTTAAGGAGTGTGATGATATTCGAACACCTAATTTTTCACCAAAGTTCAAATAGAAGCGTCCACACTGTACTCTACCGCACTGAACTTTTACGAAAGCCTTAAATGTTCGTCCGAATCTGTCCATTTCTCATACGTCTCTCGCTCTGCCTGTCTGCTTGGCTGCATACTTTTTTCCATTTCAAAATTAAGATTTTTATGCGATTTGACGTTTAGGCCAAGGTGAGTTGTTGCTATAATGGTATTGTTGTTTTCATTGTTATTGATGTTGCAGCAGCATACTCTTTCAGGGATATCACGTTTATTTTCATAACAAACATCAGTAAGTAAATGAGCTGCCAGCAGCGCACACTTTGCCACACTTTGCCACACAAACACACATACACACATGCAGCAATAACGAGCGATAAAGCGGCGATGGCTCCTTTTTGCTTGATAGTGGGAGTTTAGAAAACAGCAAAAGATACAAAAACAAAAAATAGCAAATAGCAACATGATTGGGGTTGGGTTGCAAGCACCAAACTCGAAGTTGATGTCAAGTATGTGCAGGCTTGCATTTTTAAAGGTCAAACATGCATAAACTTATTAATTGGTATATACCCGCATATTTATGTGCACACATACATAGCTACGTATTTACATACATATACACGAGAGACGTGTTGGTTTTACCTTTTTAATAAAGACTGTGGAGCCAAGGTTGACAGCTTTTCGAAGCTAAGTTGATTGGAAATGCATTTTTTGCTAAATTTGTAAATTGCAAATCAAAATTGGGAGTACTTAGGCTTGGGTAGATTTATGACTATACAAGAGTAAATATCTTGAACAAACCACGTACCTACTCAGATGATGTAAATTGCTGATGTAAATAAAATAAGTCGACCAGGCACAGCCAAGAGTTCCTGAAGATGTCTTCTAATTGAGGTCGAAATATCGACGTACAAATAAAGGCAAAAATTGAATTTGTTGTTTAACAAAAAATACAAAAACTTAATATTTGAAGACCACTAAAACAGTTTAAATCACTTAGAATAAGTGAAAACAAAGTAGGAATGAAATCGAATGGTCGGAAAAATAAGAAAATATTTTATTTATTTATTTATGTAGTTGGTGAAAAAGAAATGCACTATATTCTCGGTACAAGGCTATGGTGATCGATATCTCGTAAAGTATCAATCAAATAATTTAAAGTTTATACTCGTTGTCAAGGAGACATTTCTAACTAAAAACTTCTTTTGCTGTTTTTTGTTTGTTCCATTCAGTTGTAAGTTACAGGGTGTTAAAAATGGAAGTCAACAAAGAAGTCGTTACATTTTACAGTTTTTCTTTGATAAAGGCGAAAAGGCAAGCCAAGCCGCTGAAATTGTGAATGGTGTTTATGGTGCCGATACTATAACAGCTTATTACGAGCAATTGTGGTTTCGTCGATTCCGTTCAGGCATTTTTGATGTTAAAGAAAATGTCAATAATGTCGAAAATATTGATAAAATCACAGAAATAATCGAAGTTGACCGGCCTGTTAGTAGTCATAGCATCGCTCAGGAGATAAAGATCTAAAGTTGGAATTAACAAGAAGCTCGATGTTTGAGTGCCACACCCAATAATACCAAAAAACATAATGGATCGATTTTCTATCTGCGAAGCATTGGCCAAACGAAATGTAAGCGACCCACTTCTTAAACGGATGGTGGATGTGACGATCGTGGTCGAAGCGTGATGAAGCAACTCAAACGGTGGCCAAACGAAGACTAACGGCCAGAAAGGTTCTACTGTGTAGTTGGTGGGACTTGACTAAATTGGCCAAACACTAAATACAGATCTCCACTTTCAACAACTGGAGAGTTTGAAGCTAGCGATTGAGCAGAAATGGCCAGAATTGGCCAACGGAAGAGCTGTTGTGTTCCATCAGAACAACGCAAGGCTATACACGTCTGGTGTGACTCGCTAAAAATTCAGGGAGCTTGTTTGGGAAGTTTTAATGTATCCACCATATAGTCCGGACCTGGCACCAAGTGGTTACCACCGTTTCTCTCATTGCAAAACTTCCTGAGTGATGAGAAATTCTAGAGAAGAGTGTGAAAATCTATTACTAGAGTTTTTCGCCAATAAGGACCAAGTCTTCTATGAAAGAGTCATTATGAAACTACCTTTAATATGACAACAAATTATACAAAACAAACGGTGTAAGTTTTACCCAAATCGAACAATCCGAAACATCTTAAATAAAGTTTTGGATTTTACGAAAAAATAATGGATTTATGTTTACCGTCTAGGAATTATTTACTACTGACATCTAGAAAGACCATTTACTTGTCGTCAGTGCTAACTTATAGTACTCAAAAGCAGTCAAAGCGGCATAAATAGTTTGCTACTCAGTTCATTACTTTTTATTTCAGTAACCTCATCGGCAAATTTTTAAAGTAATATATTTATGTAACGGTTTAAACCTGTAACGGTAACTTGTTAAAGCAGGAGATAAAAATACTTATTACACTGTGCGACAACTTTATCGGAACTCATATCAGTCCGGACGTTAATTTCTTGTTTTTTATTTCAGAAAGCGTACCTATGCAGTTGCTTTCGAAGAAGTGGAAAAATGGTTAAAATATTTGTTAAAGCGAAATATAAAATTAAGAGATATGCAGTAAAATTTCGCAGGAAAAAAGTTTTTTTGATTAATTCGCATTTTTTGAAATAACCGTTCTTAAACAAATTTTAAAGTTCATTTTATCCTAAAAAAATGTCAACCTCGATGGGCCAAACCTTTTAGGTCTTTTGACATGCTCAACCGATTCGATCGCTCGTTCACTTCAAACTCAAATTGTCGCACACTGTAATTCCCTTTAATACTCATATAAACGGCATACGTTCATGAACTCCGTTACCTGGTTCGTTGGACACAGTCATCTCCAAACTTCTAGAAAGAATCATTACGCGCGTGGAGGCGTCATTCAATTTGCTGATTCATGAGCAGTACTGCTATTCTGTCGCAGACTAATTATGCAAACCATTATAACCTAATAAAATTGTACCAGTTTACCCTGCCAACATTCAGGTGATAGCTGCGTCGATTCTACTAACGAACACCGCTATTGTGGCCGCATGCTTTCCTAGTGGACAGTGTCCCGCCACCTCTGCCCTGGGTTACGTAATCTGTCAAATGCTATCAAATTGCCAAAGCTACTCGCTTCAATTTCTTCATTCCAGCAAAAAACAACAACAACAAATTTAGTAATGAGATTTTCGTACAATTTTTGGTTTTTGGAGTAACCGCTTGACAACAGCACTGCTCGCTTTTATTTGTTATGTATTTGCTCACCCACTAATTTTGTTGTTGTTGTACGGGTACAAATGAGAAATTGTTTTCGATAGAAGCTGTTCCTAAATATGACTTTTTATTGCGCAGGCAATTTTTTACATATTAGTGTAGGTGTAGAACAAATAGTTGTGAAGCGAGAAAAGAATACATATAGTACAGTAAGCTCCCTAAAAAACGATTAGTTGTATATCTTTTATATTAATAAGACAAAACGGTGAATGCAACAGATGGCCACATTTGTGAGAAATAACAGTTTTAGTTAACTCGCAAAAGTATTCATGTATTTAAGCAAGTTTAACTATGACTGCCTTTCACAAAATCCAAAAACAAAAACACTTTTGAAAATTTTTGAGGCAAAAGTTCACCTTATTGTTATGAAATTATATACTCAAAAATTTTCCAAAAACTCCGATTAAAAAATTGCCGTTTTTTTACGAAATTTCTATGCGGGCCGCCTCTCTTAAGCGGGCCGCCCCATAAGCGGACACTTTTGTCAGTACTGCATAAATCCTTAGGGATTTTTTAAATTTTTCTCTTTTGAGCAAACAACCCTCCTATAATATATAGGTCACCGACATTTTTTTTCCTCACCAAAAATATTTTAGTTCTCTCATAAGCGGACAGCCTACAAACTCTGCCTTGAAGTTGTTAAAGTCAATAAATTTGTTAGATGTTGTTTATTTAATTCACAAAGCGTGGAAGCAAGTGAGTCCGGGACAGTGAACAATTTTTTAGGGAAAGCTGATGTTGAGAAAAAAAACTTCCCAAATCACAATAGAGCGGTTATACGGCAGAGGATGAGCTTCTATTTACTATTGGCAGGTAATGATGAACTAGAAAGAAGAGTTAACTCTTTTTATAAAGAGGCTTATTTAGCAACACATATTTCTTTCTAACACATATCACATTGACCTCAGAGGCCTTGAATTGCTTACTGATCTTCCACTACACCTCCAAGATATTGCAATTAAAGGTAGAACTCACGAAGCTAAAATTTCTGAATTTTTTAAATGAAATTCAATACCTTGCATAAGAAAATTTGGTTCTTACATTTCTATTGTTTCTTCGTCGTACGAGTAATGAAAATTCTGTTCATTTTGTCAAATATTTATCTGTATATCTGTTCTGGTTTTGGAAATAAAACTGATTGAATATTAAAGAGCAGTCACAAATTATTTTAACTTTTTTTCGCTTTATTCATAAGAGAACAAATTTTTTAGTCGCTTAGGTGTCCACTTAAGAGAGAGAGTACACTTTATAAGCTTAGTTGTGCCATAAATTCTGTGACAAATTTTACAATGCATACGGCGAGAACCAATTCGTAGAAAAGGTTCCGCATTACAAAGATGTGGTAAAAGTATAGTGAGATTTACGAATTGGTGAAAAAACTTAATATGTCCAGGATGTCTGTTTGCCGCACGAACAATCGTTTTTCCAAATGTCTGAAGTGGCAGGCGGAACAAGAAGTGGTTTGAACCAGCCCAGCCATAATAGCCGTTGGAGGAAGAATTCGCAGAAATCATGTCTTGGGAAATGAATGCATCGACCAGATCCATGTCAAGACTAATTAAAAATGTTCTTTACATGAAAGCCTTCCATCGTTCAACTGGTCATCTTGTGACAACGCGCTTGAGGAAAATTAGACTCGACAAATGGAAGCAGTTTCTTCGGTGGCACGCGGTCAAAGGCCATGAAAATATTATTTTCGCAGATGAGAAAATTTTCGCCGTTGAAGATGTTTTTTATAAGCAAAACGTCAAAATCTATGCTAAAACTTCTAAAGACGCAAAAATGTTGTTCCAAGGGTTTAGCGTGGTCACCATCCAGCCTCCGCCATGGTTTGGTGGGGAGTGTCTTTTAAAGGTGTTACATCTCGAAAAGGGGGTCAAAACCGGGGCAAAAGTGCACCAAGAAGATGTCTTAGAAGGAGTGGTGAAGCAATTGAGCAGTAGTCTCGTCAATCGCGAGCGTTGGATCTTCCAGCAAGATTCCGCTCCAGCCCATAGGGCAAAAACCACGCAGCAGCGGCTAAAAAACAAACGTCTGGAAGTCCAGATTTGAATCCATTGGACTGCAGTTTGTGGCCAGAATTGGGGAACAAAATATCTTTGGCTCGAGCAGCGACGTCAATATCCATGCCGCATTAGCTAAATGGTCTAGTCGTTTGAAGCCTTGTGTAAAGGCAAATGGTGACCATTTCAAATGAAGACTAAACATTTTTTTGTAATATTTCCATGATTAAATGAAAATAACTTTATTAAAAGAAGTATTATAATTTCAAATCTATAACGGACTTAATTTGTAACAGAACTTATGGCAGAACTAAATATACTTGTAAGACCATCTGGTTTTGTATTTTTAAGCGGGAAAACTACACTACTACTAATCGAATTAGTTAGCGTATGTATGTGTATGTAAGTATATACATTTATATTCTAGGCATACTAAATATAGAACCAGTAAAACTTACAAACAAACGGTGAACAGATCAACAGACAAATGGAAATGGAACTGAGCATTTGACTGAATAGCTGTGGGGCTCGAACAGGTTGTAGATGAGCCAACTGACACTTATCAACCTATTTTACAAGCAGCTTCAAGTGCAAGCATGTTCCCATTTACGAGTATGTATCCATTTATGTGTATTGCTTGACGATGACGGCATAAGAAGGTAATGCGACAAAAAAGAAAATAGAATCTGGGTAAACAAAATAGTTTAATGCGCCACAAGAAGTTTAACTACAATTGTACACAAATATGCGTGCACAGTGCACAAGTATATACAACTTGTTTGTATGTGTGTGTGTTGGTTTACTGGCATGCCTACGTAGATATTTAGTAATTGAATTATTTCAATGTGCCAACGCTGTCACGTTTCCAAACTGTATCCGAGAGTCCAACAAAACGAGCAATCGATTGATGCACAACGCGGGCAAGCAAGCTGGGTGGAGAAAAAGGCATTGAAGGAGAAAAAGGTGGAGGTCGAAGACTGTCTGAAGTAGCGAGTCTGAGTGATGGCGCAGGCAAAACGCGTCAAATACGTCAAATGCGCCGCAAGCGAGCACAAACAGCCACCAGTAGCAGATGGCTAAAAGCTTTATTTATGCAGCTACATATGCACATATAACTATTTGCAAATATACATACGTATATTGATCTAGCGCACATGCACGTGTGCCAATATGTGTTTAGTCAGTCCACTGGCTACTTTTGCCCATGCGTCTGCCGGCCACAGTCACGAAATGTGCAAATTCAATTTCTTACAGACAACAAGCAGCAGACAAACTAATGTCTCACTGTCGCCCGAATTTCCGCATTTCGCATTTCGCATTTGCCCAACAAAGTACATACATACATACACATTTGCATACGCACACGCACCCAATAAACACATATTGATGTGGCATTTTTTTTGACTAGCAAAACTTTCATTTTCATTGCAGCATTTTCGGATACACATACATACATAAATACACGCACACTTATACGAAAAATTTACGCATACCGGTAGCTTTCATGCCTGCATGCCGCGTACAAATATCTACATATATGCATGTATGTATGTATGTATATGCAGGTATGCGCGTACTTATTACAAGTTCCAAAGATTGAAGCGTCGAGTAGCGCAAATTATGGGCATACCTTGCACACGCGTGCATACCAAATACCAGAAGGTATTATAAAGTTATTTATAAGTACATACAGCTGCGTGCACTGCATTAGAAACGCGGTAGGTAAGGAAAAAGGTTGAAATACTAGACTGGCACTATCTAAAACAGCGCTAAAGGCAGATATCTACAGCCAACCTGAGCTTTTGATGCAACGCGGAAGGTTGATGGGATTTAGGTTGGAGCACTGCCCCAGGCGTCGAAGAAAGGAGCACACAGTGACCATAATCGTCAAGCTGTTAAATCTGGACATTTGCGGAAGAAGTGCTTAATAGTTTCCTCCTTTGAAAGGTCCCCACAGCTTCTGCATTGGGGATTAAATGGTAAGCCTAGCTTTTCTGCGTGTGTGCCAATCGTGCAATGAACCGTAAACACAGCGGAGATTGAATGGCGTAGAGTCCGCAGGACTTTCTGCGCTCTGCGTCTATTGCAGTGGAGTCAAATCGTTTTCGAAGTACCACACAAAGAAATGGAGATGCAGCTGATCCGCGCTTTTCCTTTCCTTTAATAACATTCAGGGGGATACCGATGACCGGATGGGTGAGACGCTGCATTTCGACAAGTTTTGAATACATTTCTCGTTTTTTTTTTTATTTATAAATTTTTTAGAGAAATACAGTACACAAATATCAATCAGTTATAAAGTCGTGCATTCGTTATATAGAGAAAATGCGCAACACCGTCAGTGCAAGAATTATCAAAATATCAACGGGAATTTTTAGCTAATTCAAGTGCCATTTATGGAGATATTAAAACTCTGGATATTAAAATTCATGGTACTATAAAACTACGTGCACGATTTTTTTTTTAATTGATGATGAAACTTTTGTGAATTTTATAAATCTTTTATTTATATATTTTTTAGTTGATTTTCAGTTCAGACAAATTTAAAAAAAAAGTCAAAGTCAAAACCTGTCAAAATATCGCATTCCTAATTAGGTGCACGCAACTGTACATACATATACATTGGTTTATATGAAAGTGACGTTGTCACAATGCATAGTAGATTTACCACACTCGTACATATTTTTGACACATATTAACACACAAAAACATGTATATGGACATGTACAGTGAGTGTCATTAAAAATCATACAGCTTTTTTCTTCCAATATTCTTAAATTTCTAGAAGCGACCGTCGTAGCCAGTGTTGCCAATTTAGCGACTTTGTCTCTCGAACTGACGATTTTTGCTTGAGTCTTGGCGACAAAAAAAAGCTTTGACGACAAAAATGATTTAGCGACTTATCTGGCGACTTTTGGATAGCAAATTAAAACCGTTTGCGGCAATAGATACTTTTCTGTCAACTTGATTACCCGTGAATGCCCTTTACCTTCCATACTCTAGAGTAACAATTTACTGACTGTAGGTAAAATAATGCACTACCTATTGGTGTGTTATCGTTGATAAATTATCGATCTATAATTGAAATTTAAAATTTCTTTTTATCTTAAAATTTTTTACGAAATTAACAAGCCACATACGTTGTATTAAGAAATAATAAAATATATCCAATTCAATTACAGCTTGTTTCACACAATTGTAATGAGTAACCAAATTATTTTTACCATTGATCACATAAGAGCAATGCGGTCGGGGAGTCCTCGGATTTTACTATGTTCTGTTCGTGAAACAATTGAATTGATATCGGCTCAGTTGATTGTTTACTATCCTTTAGCTTACTTACATTTTAATTCATTTTAAGTAAATATAAAATATTTAAATCTATCTCTCAGAATGAAATTTAGGATTCGCCCCTGATGGAGTTAGCGACTTTCTAGCGACTTTTGATATTGGCCCTAGGTGGGCCCCTATGGGTTGGGGCCTGACTATCATTCGTAAGTGCGCAGGTTCGATTCTCCGTGCAAATGAACGAGGTATGGCCGATTATGCTTGAGAGTCCCTGATTGTTTATCTTGAGCATCGATGATTATCTCAATCTTAGCGTCGCTTTGGCGCCAATAGGTTAATTGGCAATAAATGCAGCATAACATTTAGAGCCGAAGTTGGTGTTGTTTTGAGCGCCTCAGTAATAGTGAGGCTAGCATCATATTACACTAACACTTAATCAACTACACACAAACCCGTAAAAATTAAAAAAAATCAACCACTTGAAATTTTGATGGAATGTTTTTAGATTTTTTACCTAGTTTTTTAATACTATGATTTATATAAGTTTCGTTTATTAGGAACTGTATTTGTGTAGTTAATTAACCGATGAAGTAAACAAAGTAAACATACATACATACGTACATATGTACGTATCCGGTAGCTACATGCTGTATATTATTGTAATATTGTATGCAAGTTATTCGCACATTTTTATCACTGAGTTTTGGCAGTCACTTCTATAAATAGCCAACCGTCATTTATTTGAGGTGATAAGCGCCTAAATGCGTGCTTGCTAATTATATGTATGAAACTGCGTTATATCGGTCAAATAACTATAAATATAACAACAGCTAGGTCAGTCATTACTATGCCGCCATTGACGTTCACAATTAGACAGGCGGATATTTATTACACTTTGCATGCGTAAATGTGTACTAACATATACCTACGTGCATACATTCAAATACATTTACTTAGATGGGAATATAGAAGGTAATTGCAAAGCAGGTTACGAGAAACACAATAGCTGTGATCAGCAGCTGGGATGGTCTTTCAGATACCGAAGAAGGAGTTTACTTTGCAGACCTAAGCTTCGCCATAAAAGGGTGATTTTTGTTCTTAAAGAAGAGGCAAACCTTTTTGCCAAATAAGTAGGCAGACTTGGCCAGAATGGAACGACGGCCACACGAAATAGCTACTGAATCTTAGGAGACAGGATATGGAAAACATGATAGGGGTACTAACAGAGCATTGTCTAATTGGAAGGTATGCAAATATACTGGGAGTACCACATAATGACTGCTGTCGAAGCTGTCAAGATACTGAAGAAGAAGACACTGTGGAACACCTCCTGTGTATATACAGAAAAAGGCTTGCCACGCTCGGATTCGACTTTCTCTTCAGAATTGAAGAGGTTCTACAAATAGGGTTGCCGAAATTTACAAATGCACCCATGTTTTTTTTTTTCTAGTACTGATTAAAAAGCTTGAAATTTTAAAGAAACTTTCTTGTCCAAATTTTTAAACTTGCCTAATATGGTTTTATTACATTTAGAATGAACTATATATATATATATATATGTGTGTATATATATATGGCGGACGCTAATTATCTTCATATATATATATATATATTGGCGCGTACACTCTTTTTGGGTGTTTGGGCGAGCTCCTCCTCCTGTTTGTGGTGATATTTTTTATGAGGAGCTTTTCTCATGACAGAAATACACTTGGAGGTTTGCCATTGCCTGCCGAGAGGCGACCGCTTCATTTTTGATCTTTCTCCTAATTTCGAACCTACGTTCTCTCAGAACTCCGAATGGTAGTCACGCACCAACCGATTCGGTCACGGCGGCCTCCGAACTATTTTAATAAAAAAACAATTGAAATTAAAAAATAAATAAATAGCCAAAAATTCTCAAAATGCCCTGCTTTGCAATGGAGTTTATTTATATTATTGGTGACACACACACAAAGATAATTTGCTAAAATTGGCCAAGTCTGGCGAAATTGGCTTTAAAACTCTTATATTAACGATCAGAGATTCTTTAATTAACTCTGCTACCTACAAAATTTGTGCGCAACGACGACCAATACTATGGGTTTTCTTACAGAGAGGTTTGTTGTGCCATACACAGCAACTCAAAACCGCTTAAATAACCGTTGCACAAATCTAAGAGCACTTCGGGGCTCTAAAAAACAAAATAAATTATAGTGGATTTGCTGATAACTTCCCCAATGTTTATATATAGTATAAAAACTCCTTATTTCATACTGTCTATCTAAAACTGTTCCGCAAAAAATTTTCGGAGCACACAGAATTGATGAGTCAAAAAAGATATCTACTATGCAAGAAATATGAACATAAAAAAAATTTAACTCATCAGTAAAAGTGGCGCAAAATATTGCTAAGATTTGGCTATTTTTTTTTCATTTTTTATAAATTTTTTTAGTTATATTTTATAAAAATAATGATTTTAGTGCAACCAAAACCATACGGCTTTATGAGTCAAACTTTGTAAAACATTTAACATAATTCCAAAAATTTTTATAAAAATTAAAATATTTTAATCAGCTTTTTTACAAAGTTTCGGGTATGCAGGTTTACAACTTATTGAATTATAGTAGAATAAAAAGCAAGTTTGAAGTAGCTCAAAAATAGTGTTGATTTTTGAAATTTTTTTTTCTAGCGGTCTTGTGCATTTTCTCCAGACGAAAAAAAATTCGAACATTCGTTAAACTTCAAATTATATCGCTTTTGTTGCAGTAAGAACTATATTTGTATAAAAAATAAAAAAAAAAAATTAAAAAAAAATCAAAAAAAAAAAAAAATAAAAAAAAAAAAATTATAATAACAAAAAAATATATAAATTGTTAAAACTTGAAATATGTCGCGCTGCCATTATTGTTAGCACAGTTGAGTCGGTACTTTGTGGAAATAACAAAACATTACAACTCCGCAATTTGTATCGAACATTTTCTTATTAATTTTTTGTCGACATATTTAGGTGAGTGAAGTGGGTGTAAGGCTTTTGATAATTGATTCAAAAATTTTCAGTGGATTTTTTCACAACGAGATAGTCATGTTATTTCTAAGGTACCGAATTAGTGGATATTTATAAATTTTAAATGTTTGCTACGCAGAGGAAGAAATTGTAGAGATCATTTAGAGTCATAAATGAGTTTAAGAATAATCTAAATAGAGTTTTTTATCTAACCTATGAAGATAATTAGCGTCCACCACACGGCTCATATTGCTGTATGTATTTAAGTTCGTCAAGATCGACCTTTGTAGGAAGGGAAACACTTTCATTACGGACTCTTAATCTTAATGAACCCAGTTTAAGTGTAAAGACACCGCTATCAGTTGTGTATATTGTATATGTATGTAATCATATCGTATCATAGAGAGTGATTGACAAATAGTAAATTAGTATTACTCACTCCAATAATTGCTCGGATTGGTGTAACTCACAAATAAAATAGTTCAATTTCAAAGCATTTTTACCTGAAAATAAATAAAAAAGAAACAAAGCAATTTTAGTTACATTTGTAAACAAATTTTTCTACGTAAATATGACTTATAACTAAAACGAAATAGAAAACATGGTCTATAACTATTTATTACAAATTCATACACAAAAATACACATTAAAATGGCTTGCTTACATAGGCATACGCAAGAACTAATAGATGGGCTAATTACTATAAAAGTATGTAGCGCACACACACCAGGATCAACGTTGGCTCATCGAGTAGCTTAAAATACAATACTTCCTGCGAAATAAGAGTATATGAATTACACGAATGTGCATTAAGTAGGCTAACAACAGCAATTCCATTTATTAGTTTTGCTTAATTCAACTTAGGATACTTTCACTTAGCGCCACACACATATATACATAAATATGCACTACGGCACACCTTGCTTTATACAGCTCATTAATGCAGTAATTAATATTTATGAAAACAATAAATAAATAATAATTGTTTATCTCTGCTTGGGAGTTCTGGAAAATGTACAGTAATTAATTTTTACAAAAGCTCTTCTTTTTCTAAATGTTATGTAAGTCTGTAAATGACTTATTGAGTAATATTCCTAATGAGTTTCCTAAGCATATACATTTGTAGATAATCGCGTCTTATTTAACTAATTAGTAGCCAAAAAAAAAAGAGCCCTCAAGGTCTTACTTGGTTAAAAATAGAAAATTTAAAAATATTCGAAATAACAGACATTAAAAAATTAATTATGATTAGGTGAGCACGAATTTTGAGTAAAATCGTTTAAGAAGTATAATTTTTCTATGCCACCTTCAAGCAGTAATTTTTTTGTTATTTATAGTTCATGCCAGTTTTGTTATTGTTTGCCGGAAAGTGACCGCGATTACATGTTTTAAATTACATTACATTACGTAACTTTAAAGCTTCATAAAAGTAACATTTCGATTTGGACTCACAATCTTCGCATTGCTGGCCTTCTAATTCATTTATTTCACCGAAAAGCTTCTTATAAGAACCATCCGGCGGCAAAAAATTGTAAGCCCTCCCATTTGCAGATCAACTTAAAGATACACACCAGCAATTGGAGGAGGTAGAGCCCAGTTAGATGTAGACACCCATTATATATCATTATATGTGAACATCAACGTGCTTTTTTTTCTCGGGACAGACTAGCAAGTGCAACACTCAGACGCAATTAAATCCATTGTAATGTACTCGAGTTCCTTTTTTAATTTTCTTTAAATCTACTCGACATCCGAAGAAATCTGAGTAGACCTTGTGGTGCTAAGGAGCCGAGGTGGTCGCTTCTTAACACATCAGTGCCCAAGAACTCAAGCCTGATACGAGCGAAGGCGGGGCAGACGCACAGAAAGTGGTCCGCCGTGTGCTTTGCCCATAGAAAGTGGCCCGTCATCAGTCCAACCAGCCTTTCAGTCCCCTCTGCTTTGTGAGAGGAGGAACTGCGACAGTCGGTCGACACATGACAGGTAACATCAGTTTTGTCCATCTACAGCCTCTCTCAGCCTACCAAGCTCGCTTGTGGGTTAGAGTAACCCGTTTGGTAACCGTGGCTGTGATGGCTGCAGAAGGGAGTGGCAGAACGGGCTACGGGCCAAAAAAGTTGACATCAGAGCCCAGTCTGCCTAAAAAGTCAGAGATCTCGTTTCCCGATTTCGTTTCAATGTGCTTACAGAGCAAACAGATTCGCAAAAGGCCAAGCTTTTCTACTTAAGCAAATTATCAACAAGTGCCTTGAATCAGGTTTTGACGTTCACATCCTCCTCATTAACTTCAAAGAAGCGTTCGACAACAACCATAGATTCCATCGCCAAAGCAATGCACGAATAAGGAATCCCATCAAAGCCTGACGATGCTCACGCTGAAAGGCACGAAAGGAAGAATTTATATATATTACAACAAAATATGGCCAGCTCATTTAAGATCAACAGCGGTGTAAAACAAGGTGATAATACTCTTTCAACACACATCCTCAATCTAGTTTTGCACTATTGCCATTAAAGACTTAACGAGATTAGGGCATCTATTTTCCAGGTTGGCTCCGACTAGAGCATACGCGGACGATATAGCCATTATCGCGCGTAGTTGACGCTACCTAGACGACATCTTCTTAGCGATAGATAGTTAAGTTTAGTACGACTGGCAATAAAGATAACAAAACCAAATATATGAGGATCTCAAATGTGAAAAAGCGCTAACATAAATCTTCTGATATAGATGCAAACTCGCTTTTTATAAATCGCTCATTCGACCGGTGTTGACCTGCGGCGCGAAAATTTGAAGCATCAATTTGGCAGACGAGAAGCGCCTGAGAATAGCGCAAAATATTTCCCACAACACGAAAAAGATGGCGAGTACAGAATCAGGCACAATAAAGAGCTGATAAAGCTCCGTAACAGCGAAGATATTGTAAGATTTACCTATCGCAACGTAAAACATGGGCAGGTCCGCATGGATGGTGGTAGGCCCCAAAAACGTCTGTTGGCCTACAACCTTTTATGCTCAAGACCCCGTAGCAGACCAAAAGCAACTTAGCTGCATAACATCATCGAGGACCTGAACAAATTATGCGTAAAAAGTGGAAAACTCTAACGCTGGATCATGTTGAATGGAGGAAAATTGCTGAGGCAATTAAAGCACACCCCGGGCTGTAAAGCTAATAGATAATGATGTATAAGTATATGTGACCCACGACAAAATGATAGCACATACAAAATTTGACCAATTTTTACTATTCTTTTTGCCAATATTCCTTATTTTTTATATACTGATTTTGCGATCTGCCAACAATCATGATCTTTGTTTTCTTTCTTCAAAATTTATAGCCAATCCATAAGAATTACTTCCCTGATTGTTAAATAGCTCTCGGGGCATACATCCTTACTTTACTCCTTGACTTATTTTGTAACATCGCAAAAATTTCGTCTCCCAAAACTAAAGACTCAAAATCGGTACGAAAAACCGAGAAATGTGAATGTGTCTCAAGAAATGAAAATACTTAGTCAGGACGATTTTTATTTGACACTAATGTTGGAAATGAATTTCCACACATTGCAGACACGGGCCGGCTGGAGGAATCTTGTGAAATGTCACGCAATGCTCCCAACACCAAAAATAAAGTGTCACGCTGTCAAGATATATCCTCATTGAAAAAAGTCATAAGTGGTTCCAGATCTTCTAAATGTATTATGAAATTCTTCATAGAAATTTTCAATCAACTGCCTCCCAGCAACCGCTGCATATTTTCATACATTTCAAGAGTTGCCTGAGAAACCTATGCAAATAAATATTACCTAATATTTACCGTAAAAGGTTGCATACTTACAAATAAATATTAACTCGAAAAACAAATAAATGAAAAAGTCGCACAGAACAAAAACAAATACAAAAATAAATACAGAAACGAACACAAAAAATATTGCAGTCTGTGTGTGCGACGAGACATACCATAGTTTCGGCAAGAAATTTACAAACAAAATGACACAGTCAATTTCAAAAGTAGCAGTGCATGTTGTGGAAAAACCAACAACCACAAAAGAAAATATTTTGTAGTTGAAAGAAAAAGGTGGCATAACAAGTAGACAAACAGAATGCGGTGACAAAAAAGTATGTAAATAAAAGAACAAAAACACTCGCACAAACAGAGTGGCAGCTTTGTTTTTGTTTGAATAACAAATTTTCAAAAAAAAAAAAATTGATTATTTTTCGATAACACAACCAACAACAATAAAGTTAAATACGTCAATATGGGCTTTATGAATGAAACCGTTATGTAAGCAAGCAAATGCATACTAGTATACCGAAAAAATAAAAATAAAGATAAAGATAAAAAATAAAAAAAGGTAAAATAAAAAATATATACATATGTACATATGTATGTATGTATAACCACAAGTTATCTATTGGTGCAGAAAACACGTCGGCACTTCCGCTGGCAATGCAATTTCGTTAAAGTGCCGCACTTTTGGTTTTAATAATAGTCGTTTACCGACTTTTATTAGTCTTAAAGTCACAAATGAGTTCGGAACTGCGGAAATGCACAAGCGACCTTGGAAACGACCTGTCCAGTTCGTTTTCTCTCTTCTGTCGAAACAAGTGACTGCATGGTTAGCATTTAATTCGTATTGTCTTCCAGCGCACGTCTCGTAGTTATCAACAGCTTTAATGGATATTTTGTACACCCGGTGGTGGGGTACACTTAAAAATCTAGCCTATGCTACACACTATGAGTAATCAATGTAGTCGATAAAAATGCAGGAGTGACTGAGATCTTGAGAGCTCAAGAAATGAGGTCTGGAGATCTTGTAAATACTATGTCGCACGCTTTTGTAGAACACCTAAGTTTTATAGCTTATTAAATTTTAGTAAAATAAAATTTCAGTTTGAAGTTATGATTTTTCATAATTTTTCCCTCTGATGGTGTTGCGCATTTTCTCCATATAAAAAAATTTCGTGCATTCGATATATGGAGAAAATTATAAGGAAATAAAATTCAACGAGGGTTTTTAGCTTACACTTTCTAGAAATTTTAATTAAAAACCGTAAAAATTTTAAATGAAAAGTTTACAGAATTTTTCCAATTTTTGCATACAATTTGAAAATTGGACTCAAATGGCTTTTATCAGATATTTAGCTATACTTTGGTACAAAAATAATGAACATTAAGGGGGGAAACCGGTTTAGATCGATCAAAAAATCGATTTTTTTTTATTGCATAAATCGTTAGTATAATCAAAAATATGTGGTAAAAATTTTAAAGTGAAATGCGCATTATTCCCAATTCTATGAGCACTTAAGTGACTGCCCGTCGGTTCCGCACCGTAGCGCGCGTTAGTTAGAACGACGTTTTTCTCGAAACTACTTTTTTTCAACTGGTGGGCATTCTAGCTTAAAAAGTTATCGACCAATCGTTCTAAAACTTTTCGCGGTTTCTTCTGTATTCAATTCTAATCTATATGAACCTAATTCTGAGATTATATTATTATTTAAAATATGGTTTTATAAGCAAAATAGATGAAAAAATATGGTATAAAAAAACTACATTGTGTTCAAGCGCCAAAAAAGCATGCAACTTTTAATATTTTTTTACCACAATTAGGTTCATATACTTAGCAAATATGTTGTTAATAAATGGCGATCGTCCATGGACAGCACGCTCTAACGCCACTATCTCCCGCGGAAATAGCTTCAAAAAAATTTAAAAGTGTACCTACAAATACAAATAAAATATCCTCTAAATTTAAACAATTTCTGATTATTCCTTTTTTGTTCAAAAAAATTCTCGAAAAACACCAAAATTTTGGACTCTTAAACCGGCTTCCCCCCTTAAGGGGTTATACGCAGTTATGACTTTCACAAAAATCGATTTTTTTTATTGCATTTTTGTAATGTACATATATTCAAAAGTATACACACGAAATTTGAAGTAGATCTAAGCAATACTTTCGGAGTTATACCTAAATATGTAGAGATGCCTCGGCACGTTTTAAGGTAGGTATTGAAACTTTAAACGTGTTTTTTCCAAAACGGCATTTTTCAAGTCGGTGTACACGATATCTCGAAAACGGCTTGTTTGATCGGTCAACCGTTTTAACTCAATCTTTAAAGATACATTTTCTAGTAGTTAATCGTTCCTTTTGTAAATCTGATACTTATTTTCCATTTTATAATCAATTTACGGCCAAATTTTAACGTAAAAATCGAAATCATTTCTTTTAAAAGCTGCCATTTTGTGAAAATTCACTATTTTGATTAGCCGAACGATTAATTACTAGATAATCTAATATATTAACAAAATTTGTTTGGTTTTTTGATTTCAGATAATCCAATCCTGAGTTACGATGTACACCGTAAATCGTCTTTTTTTAAAGGAGGTTCCAGAAATCGCCTGCAGCGCGCTCTATAATCAACATTTTCATAAATAAAAAATTTTGTTACGTTCTTGAAGGATGCTTTTATAACCGCCAAAAATTTTCAAATTAAAATATTCTGAAGTTTCTTCAGGATAAATCCTTGACAACCCGTCTTTTATTTGCTTCATAACTGCGTATAGCCCCTTAACGGAAAAGAAGAAAAGTCGTAAGAATTGATCAAACTTTGTATGAGCTATCATTTTACTAATAAATTTATTTCTTAGAATGCCTAGTGGCACGAAAGCGTACAACAGGGGTGTAAAAAGTCTTGGGTTTTACAAAGAAAAAACTTTTTATTTTGTTAAAAATCAGCGTAATTTCCATCAAGAATAACGCAATCATTCTAGCGTCGCTCTAACATTTCAATACCACTTTTGTAGAACGATTTATCTTTTACCTAAAAGTAGACCTAAGTTTCAGTGATGACCTCTTCATTCGAGCGAAACTTCCTACCGGCGAGCATTTTTTAGGTCTGCGTAGAGCCAGTAGTCGCTGGGAACCAATTCCGGCGAAAACAGTGGATGTGAGAGCAATTAGAAGTTCAACTCGTGCAGTTTTGCCATTGCTCAGAATCTAGCCATTGCACAGTGGACCCGCTGCGTAGGAAGAGCGGTCATAGGAACTTTTGGCGTGATAAATGACTTTTTAGTACGTTTTTAAGTTGATAAATGTTTTTATTTGTTAAAAAAACATTAAGACATATAAAAAGTAATATATATATAATAAGAATATATATAAGGTATAATAATAATAATATATAATAAAGTAATATATAATTAATATAAAAAGTCAAAGGAAAATTAGATACACACATTTTTTACATAACATTTTTTTGTTCCGTTTAAGGTTTTGCATAAATCTTAAATTATAAACAGTAATAGAAAAAACATTAAATTCCGAAAGGATGAGTTAACTTATTCTTATTTATGAAAATAATAAAATATTCACTTTCCAAAAAGTTAATGTACTTAGAAATACAAAACTTTTAACTCAGTAAATCTAACACTTCTCTTGACATCACAGATTTCTTTTTACATGGTAATTTTCGTAGACTAGAAATAAATGGATCGGAATTAAGAAGAAGCCTGTGCAAAAGATCCGTGTTAGTTACAGTTCTTGAGTGCTTTCTGGTATTGTCACGTCTGAATTGTTTCACTAATTTATTACATGATTCAGCTGCCTCCTCTGATAATTCTCCAATTGATAATAAACAATGATCGATCACCTCCGACCCATGAATGAGCACTTTATGCACTGATGCAGGTAAATTATACCATGAATATTTACTAACTAGAATTTTAGCAGTGTCTAGTGCGTATATTTTGAATTTATTCGAATTAATTTTAAAACCAGATGAAAGACATTGTAGGAGATAACTACATCTGTCTATAACGTCTTTGTCTATTCCTGTGACTGGATGATATGATTGAATGAAGGAAACATTTTCGTGCTGTATTTCCATCATTAGGGGTGCCACTTCCTCCACTTCGCGGTTTGTCAACTATCAAGCCTAATTGTTCTCTAAACTCCCTCTGAACGAATTCCTTTCTCTTAGCTAAAAGTGCTTTTTCCTCAGATGAACGTGCTTGCCACCTTTTAAATTCGATTCTATAAGAAACATGAATAAAGTATTCAAAAAATCTAATCCAAGAATGCAAGGGTGATAAACCAAATTCAAATCTACTGGAGTTTACTTGTTTGTTTCTACACTTTTCTACGTCATTCATTTCTTTAGGTGTCGCACCACAAATCTAACATTTACTCGTAGATGAGTCACATAGGTACAGATTAGACCCTATATCAAGCGCAGTCGCAGGTCATCGCAGCTGGAAACTATTTTTCCTTAAAGAGGACATATGTAAGAATATTTTAATGTATGTTTCATTTGTGCGAATTCGTGCGAACTTAGTTAAAACTTTACAAACTTCTTATAAAAAAAAAAAAGGGAAATTTTAAAGTACGTATTTCGTACGGTCTGAAAACCCATCAAAAAATAATTAAAAAAGATAAGAAAACGTGCAACATGTTTTACATACCTTCAACTTGAATTTCCATTGTACAGCAGGTCATAAACACAGTAATTCTTAGAAAAATAACACTTCCCGGAACTGCGTAAGTACGGAGCGGAGACCACGCTAACTATCACTTTTCAAATTCTCTTACTTTGAAGGGACACTTATAAGTGAAGTGTTTGTGCAGTTGAAATTTCTTTTATACTCTAAGTTACTATGACTAATGAACTAACATTTAGCTAAATATTGTTGCATAATTTTAACATGACTATTTTCATCCAATGTCCTATGGCGGAACCACTGTGCATTGCTTCGCTTGAACGGTATGTTTCCCCATCAAGAAGCAGTGTACAATTAAAACACGAAATTATTTTTGATCCATTGCTTTGAAAATAACAAAAATAACGACACTCTTAACTCACGAACAAATGAATAAAATCATTAAATTTTAACAGTTGTCTTTTTAAGGTTAGTACTAATTGAAAAAGAGGAGAATGCAATAAAACTAGTGCCACTTCTGTGTTAGGCCCGGGACTTTTCAGCCCATGTGTTATCTTTCCGTGATATTTCATGTGTTTCTGGAGTAGGCCTACATTTGTAATTTTTCAATTTTTATAACATTATGGCACCCGCCGTAGCCAGATGGCTTGGTGCGTGACTATCGTTCAAGTGTGCACGGGTTCGAGACCTGGACATGAAACACCAAGTGATAGCAAACGTTTTTTTTTTTTTCAATGGCGTTTGCACCACGGCAGACTATGGCAAACCTCCGAGTGTATTTCTGCCATGAAAAAGCTTCTCATAAAAAACCATTTCTCATTCGGAGTCGACTTAAAACTGTATGAACAACATCAAGACGCACACCACAAATGGAAGCAGGATATCGGTCAAACACCCAAAATGGGTGTAAGCGCCAAATAAGAGTATAATATAATTGCATAGTATCACAAATGAGCTTTTAGTTATGCCAGCTTGGCCTTTTTAACACTTTCGAAACCTTAGACAATTTACTTGCATTCAAAATCAAAAAAGTATGCCTAAGCCTATGAGTATGGGAAGAATGTATAGCATATACGTACAAGTCATTAATGAGTAACATAATGTACACAAATATAAGGTGGCGAAAAAATAATCATCTAATTTGGTTTTCAATAACTTTTTTATCAATTTTGAGTGCTGGAAATCTTTATTTCAACTTTTACACGCTGCATTGCCTGTCTGCTTCTATACTGCAGCTGTCTAGTTCACAAGTGTCACATATGATTGACGTACATACGACGCCATTTGACAAATTAGAAATATTCTGAGAGGATGATTAATTTGCGCCACCTTGTGCAACATACAAATTAATGATACAACGCTGCGGCCCAAGATAAGTTTTTGCTTCATATTAATTTTTTTTGCCAATGAATGCCTCGATGTTGCTTTTGTGTATGATAATGATGTTATTGTTTTTGTTGTTCTGCAAGATAATGATTTTTGCCGCATTGTTTTGTCTTAAAAAACACTCAACCAGTGTTCAGTTTTCGATTTCGTCAAGGTCACCTGTGCAGCACCCTAATCAGTGCCATTCATTTATTAGCCACAGTTGTGTGTGTGTATAGTAGAAGTAAAATATGTGAAGATATACTTATATAAAAACAAATATATGTATGTACATCAGAAAATACCTGAGCGCAAATTTATTTGTGGTTTCTTGCCATCAAAATTCCATTGCTGGGATAGTTAATTTTATATTTGAGTGATACGAGCGTGTGTATATATGTAGGTAAATAAAAAGCTTAATGAAAAATTTTTTCTATAAAAGTGCCTTGAAAAAATTGCAAAAATAAATTTATGTCCACTCCAAAGCTGTGAGATATAATTTTGTAAAGCAAACCGAAGCAAAATAAAAAACAACTTTAGAAAAAATCAAAAGCTTGATATCAATTTATTCAAACGATTTTCGTAGAATTTCATGCCGTTAAAAACTTCTTTAATCAGCTAAAGCGTGAAAAAAACTGAAAAAAGAACAATAACAAAAACAACAATCATTTATTTCAATGCAAAAAAACTGCGAAACCTCAACAACACCTTTTCGTGCTATCAAAAGAAGGAAAAGGCGCGCAGGCACAGATACACACACACTAATGAAATATTCTATTCATTTTGATACGATTACCGTGAAGAGCATGAAAAAGTTGCACACTTCTTTCATTTTTTATTTTTATTTTTAATGCACACATACACACGTATATTTTTTGCTTAATATAATAACAAGTTGATAAACAAAAACGAAACCTCATTAGCTATGGTGTTAAACTACAGAAAAGCTAATCTGCGTGTATTTATATGCTCATGTGTGTCTGTGTGTGTGCGTTGTTTACGAATTGCGCATAAATTTCAAGTTCAACTAAATAACAACATTTAGCGGTTAAGTTTAAAAATAAAAATGGAAAAAACTAGACAAACAAAATATTAACAAAAAACTGTTCGCATGAAAAGCGTAGCTTAAAAAACTGTTGAAATAGGGAAACAAAGCCTCAAAAAAACCAAAATAGATGATTTTGCTTGAAAAAAGGCGCACGAAATAAACGGAAGAATTTATAAATAGACTAAAGGGAAATAACATCGCAGCGTACAATGGATTGCCCCGCTGTGCGGCTTAAAATAAATGATCGCACATTTGTGATTTTTTGATTTTGAATAGATTGCGGCCTAGAAATACATACATACAACTATGCATATATACAAATATACGTATACACACAACAAAAAGACGCTAACATCGGCAAAAAACTAATTGAAATAATAGCGGCTTAAACAACATAAAACCAGCGACTGTAACAGTTAGACGTATAAATTTCATATGTTAAGTACTCTATTGTATAATGGAATAAAACACAGCATTATTAGCTAAAAACAAAGAATTAATAAACAAACCGGATTTAAAAATTTTATTGTTCCACCGAAACTCACTTTCGTTAATGGCGAATAAAAAATTGGAAAAAAACAAAGCAATTTAAATGGCAATTGGATTACTTTATTAGGTAAAAATTTAATAAAATAAACTACTTAATTTTTCTTGAGCTACAGTGAAAATATAAAAATTGGGCACCTGCTATAACGGTACTTATTTTAGACGTTTGGGAGTAGTGAACACATGGAACAATGATGAACCAAGCAAATTAACATGGCCGAAATGCGCACAGCAGTCGCTCAAAAAGCATGCTAAAACTCAACAAAGATACAAGAACTTTGATAGGAGTATTCACTGGTCATGGTTTGATAGAAAAAATAAACTCGGAAAGTTGCGACTTCCATACTACGATTTTTGTAGAAGCTGTCTTAACGCAGAAGAAGAGGAAACAATCAGACACTTTTCTATGTGATATGCGAAGGCTTGGCCAGAACGAGACTGCGCACTCTTGATAGTGCATTCTTAATAGATGAAGCGGATAAAGCGCAACTAAAACTAACGAACCTTTGCTTTTCTTTGTTTATAAAAACTACAGAATGGTTTAAAAAGGAACGAATGGTTTAAAGTGCAAGTAAAACTTCCAGGGCTTGCCATTACGACAGCCTGACTACCTACCTACCTCATCTACCTCATCAATTTTTGAAAATCCTGCTTTACGAAAACAGTTTTGCGCTCTTATTGTTTCCATGTACTTTGTGTGTACGATGTTTTGATGAAATGCGAGTAAACCACCTCAAGTACATCAGCAGATTTTGACAGCACTGAGATTAGGTTTTCAGTGTCAATTTTAAGTAGCAACTATTCAAAAGTAAGCTTATACAAGGAGGCACAAAATTAATCGTTAAATTTTTTTTTTTTAATAACTTTTCTTACTAAACACAAAAAAATTATTTTCAGTGTTGGAAATTTTTATTTTGCTTCACTGCCTATCTGCTCGTATACTTCCTGACTGGTTCACAAGTGTCAAATTTGATTGAGATACGACGCCACATGCAAAAATTATACATTTTCTAAAGGGGTGTTTAATTTTGTGTCACTTTGTATAAAAAAATTTAAAATTTCGGATCCACGGCTTGGATTACTTGCTTTATGCTTGGAGGCAAAGAAAATATTTATGTTTTTATTATGAGAGAATTTAGCACTAGAACCTAAAAGATCTATTGTGCAGCAAATATTTATGTTGAAAATAAATAAATAAGTAATTGGTGTTTACAACCTTTCTGGATGTTTGGCCGAGCTCTTCCCCTTATTTGTGGTGTACTTCATGATGTTGTTCCACAAATGTTGTTCTACAGTTTAAGCCACCTCCGAGCGGCAGATATTTTTTTATGAGGAATTTTTCATGGCAGAAATATAGTCGGAGGTTTGCCAGTGCCTGCCGAGGGGCGAGCGCTATTCGATAAAAACTCTTTGTTCATTTTGGTGTTTCCTGCACGGAGTCTCGAACCTATGTATTTATGTTAGTCAAGTTTAACTCTCTTTCTCGAGATGCTGCGTTATCTAAGTCCAGCCTTGGCGTTACAGTCCGCGGTGGACAAATGTCTTCTCTATAATATGCCTCCATTCTTTTCGATAGTCCGCTTTCGCTCTATGTTGTGAAATTTTAATCTTTCGTATATCGTCTATTACGCCTTGCAACCGTCGTCTCCTTGGCCGGCTTCTCCTTCTTGCTCCTTCAGAGCTTGCTTCAAATACTTTTTTGGTCGTTCTTTCGCTACTCATTCTTAAAACGTGTCCATATCACCGTAATCTTTAGGACCTTATAAACCGCGATACATTTCCTCCCACGAGCACTGAGCTCTTGGCTCTACCGTATACGTTATGTACCGTCTTCTAATCTCATTCTAAGAATTTTTCTTTCGAATCGCATCAGTAAATTCACGTCATTAACTTTAAGGACTCATGTTTCACAGCCGTAGTTTGGAACCGGTCTTATTATAGCTTACTTAAATTTTTTTTGAATTTTGCCCATTTATAAGAGATTTTTCGCTTAAAAAATCTATGAAAAATCTATGTACACGAAATGTATGCGGCTATTGAAGCTGTCCGGTTAAAAGAGCTGTTCGTAATAAGAAATTTTACTCTATATACAGTGGCTCAATAAAGAACTCGGACATACATAGCATGCAGCTTCAAATTCTCCCAAAATGTTTGTAAGAAATGCTAGTTAAATATTTTTATTTTTATATTTTTCTATTGGGTATTCTAATTGAATTTTAAAAATAGTAACAGTAATTTACAAATCCTTTACCTCCGTGTTATAAAAAATTCATCACACAGGATTCGCAAAATTGGTGTCAAAAAAGAAGTCGGACATCTGGCATTATTGCGATCGTTTAGCAGTTTAAAACGGGGAATTCCACAATTAATTTTTGCAGACGTTTTTTATTTGCAGATGAAAACAAGTTCAACATATTTAGGTCAGATGGACAATCATATGTGTAGAGAAGACCTAATGAACAGTTGCTGGAAAAAAACTTATGTCCGACAGTTAAACATGGGGTTGGATCGGTAATGGGATCAGGTTGTATGTTCGCTGCTGGTACTGGAATTTTTTGCCTCAATAAGGGCAATATCGACTACATGCAATGTCTAACAATTATGAAAGAAAATTTGGCACAAAGTGCTGAAAAGTTCGGAATTATGGACAATTTCCAGTACCTGATGTCCGTCTATGGCTTATGTACAACTGAAGTAAAGTAACTGAAACACCTCCACAATCTCCAGACCTCAATGTAATTCAACATCTGTGGACACATTTGGAAAACCAACTGAAAAAGCATGTTATTCGGAGCAAGAAAGACCTAGAAGCTGATATTAAAGAAGAGTGGGGGAAAATAGATTCTTAAAATGCAAGAAGACTGGTAGCTGTGAGAAAAAATAAAGTCTTCCCGACTAAATATTAATTATATTGTTTTTTCTTAAATATTATTTTCCTAACTCTACTTTATATAAATGTCCGAGTTCTTTTTTGTCATGCATTTTGCTAAGTTTTTATGTTTGTGTCTTCTATGTACGAATGGGTTGAAGTTTGCTTATGTTTTTTTCGAGTTTGAAGATCGGAAATAAAGGTGACACATAAACGCACTCGATTTGCATTCTAATATGTATTTTTTTCTTTAAAACCATATCACTTGGTTGTCTAAGTTCTTTATTGAGTCACTGTATATATAAGTACTTGTACAAGTATTTGACGCATTGAAATTAATACTACATATAAAATACGTCCCCATACTATATTAGTTCCCATACTATATTCAGTGATCCAACTCCATCCTAAAAAAGTCTCGAACTCTGCGCGAGAAAATTAATTTCAATATTTCTCAGCGAAGCTTACGAAGACATGATATTTTGGATGGTTAGAGGTGGTTAACACTAATTATGCTTTCAATGCTCCGATTTCTATAACTGTGAGAGAATTTAATTCGCTTTCAAATCATATTGGCCCAGATTTTTCTTCAACAAAAAACTGCTTCAAATTGTTACCAAATTAATAGTTGAACTAAATTCTAATAAGAAATGCTACATTTGCTTTCGCGCTCAACATTCCACCACTGAGCAAATTCATCGAATAACTACTAAAATTGAAAAATCCTTTGAAAACCAACAAGTTTGTTCTGCTATATTTCTTGACGTAGCTAAGGCTTTTGACAAAGTTTGGCACGCAGGTCTAGTTAAAAAATTAAGAAGCTTTTCTCCACCTGACTTCTGTGACATTATAGAGTCATACCTACAAGACAGATTTTTTCAAGTATAATATGAAAATGAATTTTCTGAACTAAAGCCAATCAAAGCCGGGGTTCCACAAGGCAGCATACTTGGACCTGTTCTATACTTACTCTACACATACGACATGCCATCACCTAGAGATTCATTCATAGCCACATTTGCAGATGACATTGCAATCCTTACTGTTGACAATACAGAAATAAAATCAACACAGAAACTTCAAAACGCTGTCGATGAAATAGCGGCTTGGACGACTAAATGGAAATTGCGTTGAATAACTCAAAATCTACACATATTAATTTTACAACCAAAAAAATTACATGTCCCCCAATAAGCAATCAAGTACCGTACTCAAATACAGCAAAATACCTCAGTATGACAATGGACGCGAGACTTAAATGGAAGGAGCACATCAAGATGAAAAAAGATGAATTAGAAATGAAATTGCGAAACCACCAATGGCTCCTGAGCAGAAACTCGAAACTGTCTGTTCACTGCAAGCTGACCATATACAATCAAATACTAAAGTCGGTCTGGATGTATGGTGCACAACTATGGGGTTGTGCAAAGAAAAGCAATATAGAAGTCATACAGCGCTTTCAAATAGAAACAGTGACCTTCAGCGTGACTTAAAAGTACCGACCATCACCGCAGAAATTAACAAATTGGCAGCGTCTCACCAGGAAAGACTTCGCCAAATCAAGAAGCTAGCAATTTGCTTAATACTAGCAATCTAAGAAGACGATTGAAGCGTACAAAACCTTTTGAACTGGTAGCCCATGCTCAATAATATTCAATAGAATGTATTGATTTTAAAATCTTATGTTACTCGATGTAAACAGCTCGTTGTACAGTCATGACTATTTGTTGTCTTAAAAATTAAAAACAAATAAAAAAAAAACAAAAAAAAAAACAAACAAAAAATTACAATGAAACAAGTAAATTATAAGTTTAATCTATTTTCGATTGACTTATTTCGTAGTAATCTATTTTTCAAAGTCTATAGGTAATACCGCATTTTTGGATTATTAAATGAATAAATAAATAGAGTACAGTTGAAACAGGTGTAGTTTTACGGGTTTCATTTTTGTTTTCGAATGGAAAAAATTGTTGCTTGTTAAGAAAAACATAAAATGAATGAACAAAATTAGTGTAAAATAAAACTCAACAACGTCGATTTAATAAAAAATTCGTTATATGACTGCACTAAGGGGGTGCAGCTTAGGCTTTAGCCAGCATTGCATGTTTTTTGCTTTAATGAGCAATTGTTTAAGCTATACCAAATAAAAATAAATGAAATAATAAATAAAACAACAACAACCGGCAAAGTCATGGCGTAACCGTAGATATGTACATATGTAAATAAAAACTTGTTGATCTTTTACACTCGTAAATGACGATTAGAGGCGCATGAATAAAAAATAAATAAAATTTAAAAAATAAATGCACACATACTTGTACGTATGTATGTAAGTGAATATGTATGTGTAACTACAATAAACCGTGACTCTATATGATTTGCATATTATTTTTAGCGTTTCAAAATAAATTAGTCAAATATAGTTTATATAAAGATTAACTCTTTTTATGAACACATGTATACATGCATACATACATACATACATACACAAATTTACAGAGGCAAATACACGCATGGAACATAGAAACAATAAATAAATGTAAACAACTAACACAAAAAGCATTAACCATTTCTGAGAATAAAAAATTTCAGCGATGAATAATTCTACGAGTCGTAAATTTTACAAAACTGCGCCAACCCACTTAATTTAACGGCCAGTTACAGATGTGTGTAAATGTGTGTGTATGTATGTTTGTAGTATAAGTGCCGGGGTAGCGAAGCGGCTGTTACGGAGTTCCCTATTTAAAAAATTTAATTTATGCTACAGCTTAGTAAAACATAATTTATTCAAAACATTTGAGTGCTAATAATAAATATTATTCCTTCGGTGTGTTTAGGAATTCCAAAAGTAATTCAGAGTAAATACTTCAAATATACATACAGACATACATATGTACGCATGCACATATGCATGTACATATTATAAGGGTATTACAATAAAGGCATTAACCGGATACATATTTAAATAATGATTGTCCATTGTTTTTAGGTGTTATTTTTTTAATATTTGTTTTTTTTTGTGTTTAATAGAATTTTTAAGTTTTTAAATTATTAATTTGTAGTTTTCGTAAGTATGTCACGCATATAAATATGTTTACAAATTTTCATATTGCCAAATATGTACGTACATATGTGTGTATGTACACTCGTATAGCATTGAAATATTTTGGTCATCATCACTTTTGGCCTGGTAAGCCTGGAAGAAAGGCATATATAGCTCTATTTTCATATCTATGCATCTGTAAACATACATACATTACTACGAGTATATATGTGTGTAGGTAAATAGTTTCGTTTACATTTTTTGCCTTATTGATGCTAAGATATTTTTCCCTTCGGCGTGAAATCGCATATTCCGAATTAATTTAGATTATATTAGATTTGTGGAAGGTTGAACAAGTCAAAGTGCTCAATCAGGAAGACCATTGTACTACACCCGGTTAGGTTACAGTAGAGAGAATAGAGAGACAGGATAGATACAATATGGATGGTAAGACGGAAAAATTGATTTGAGGTCACTCTTCCGCACATCTTTTGGATGCATTGATGACCCTTAAGAGGTACGGAAGAGGAAGAGTATGAGCTTTATCCGTACTCAGTACTTCGCAACCCAACAGTCTAAGTCTGATTTAAAAGAACGCCGCACAGCTACAGGGAAAATGCTCTGCAATGCCCTTAATCTCAATACACATGTTGGGTCGCCAAAGATTCCCATGGTGCTGACAACAGACGTTGTGCCCTGTGATTACACGCACTAGTACTCTTAGGTTTTTTCTACTAAGTTTTGGGAGGAAGGTTGTAATCTCCTGTTTGGTTCTTTTACAAAGCACTTAACTACTCTGCAGGAGTTCGACTCAGATCAACGTTTTCTATGGGTAGACCTTGTGAAGTCATCAATTCATAGTTAAGTCGTTGCTTGTAGAGCCTTCATTAGCCAGTTTATCAGCCAACTCGTTCCCTGTAATACCACAATGTCCAGGCACTCAAATAAGAGAAACTTTGTTGTGTTGAATTCGTAAATGTAAATGTAAAACAAAAGTGAGCAGTGTTGCAAGCTCACTTTTGTCTTACATTTACCAACTAATTTCGAAAAACAGTGTGGGTTAGCAAGGGCTCTTAGTGCAACTTGACTGTCACTACAAATTTCAATACTAGGCTTCCGTTAAAAATACACTAGCCATCTGCCCTGTAGCGTGGGAATACTCTGAATTAGTGACACGCTTTGCAGAGGATGTGAGGCCATACCTCGAATGCGCCTACCGCGAATTCACAATTCATTCTTTGGAATATCAGATGGTCAGATGCATTGTTGTTGTAAGAAATAGTTAAGAGTCTCAAAATATTCCGATGCATCACAGAAAATTTTCGCATTCTTAGCGAATTGAGAAAACCAAAGGTGGCTTTCTCAATTCCCTCTATCGCTTGCATACCATATGTGGCACACATACAGAGACAAGTAATGGAGTGCGTAAATCCTTTTTTTTATTGGTAGTAAAAAAGTTATACTACTTGAGTTAATACATAGTTGACGCAGCTGGCATTGCTTTATGGGGAGTTTATAGAGGAATAAAATATTTGGCGCTATTGTCCCATTACAAGACGCGACGAAATCACACAAACCATACACGAATAATTTGCACAACGTCAAACGTTGCACACACAGTGATTCTGTCAAATTCACTGGGAGCAGAGTAACGGCAGGAGGTGGGCGCTCCTTTGTACTTTGTACATTGTAGCCCGATGCATGGAGAAAAGAATTGGATATCTAACATCCTTGGACCCGATGAGCATTCTCTCTTTCAAGCACTCACACATTTGCCGTGAGAGAAACAAGTAGCGCGAAGATCGAAGTGTAGTATCGATAGTGCAATTTTGCAGTAGTGTAATTTTAGATGAGCCGTGAGAGTGAATTGTGAGAAAAGTGTCAAGCTAGCGAACTTTTATAAGCAAACATCAAACGTAAAGTTAGGTTTAATGTAAAGAAAAGAGCCTTTTGTAAACAAAGCCCATAAATTATGTCAGCTCAACAATCGTTTCTGTCATAAGTGGTTTGCGCGATCTTCTGTATTCCCCAACCGTGTATCAAAATTGAGATATTGTCTAGCGAGAACAAAGGTTTTACTAATTCTTGAATAATAAAGTTCTTTTCCAACGTAAAATTTTGCAAAACAAAAAAAAAATACATTAAAACTCACATTTTCGAATATTCTTTAAAAAGACGAGTAGTTTATATTCTGCAAATATTTCTCTTACATATGTGCCCATAATTTTGAAAGTGGTCTAAGTTGTATATTTCTTGTTTCAAGAATTTAATTATATTAATTTCATTAGAATAAATAAAATAAATAGTTTTACATTAAGCGACCTTTTTATTTAGAATTTTCTTCATTGATAAACCGATTTTTATTATGAATATGGAATTTTGTGCGAATTTCATACCCAAAAGTTTATTTTTAAAGTTGGAATTGATTTGAACCATTTTCAAAATTAACTGAATGTCCTATAAATGACTTAAAACAATAAAGAACTGAGTTTTATTTGAAACAATAACTTCAGTGAAATAATTCATGAATTTGGTTTTTTCATGAATTCATTATTTTAAAAAGTAATACATACATTTTCTTCACTCGAGTTTAAGAGTCTTAAGGGGACAGATACCTGTAAAATTTCCAGAAAAAACCATTTTTTTTCATAAAATGCTAATATAATACTTTAAGAATATGTCAAAACAGTTTTACAACGTAAATTTAAGTATTTCTTATATTATAGATCGTCAACCGTGACGACTCTATTCTTTGCGTTCGAGCGCTGGGAGAGGTATAGTTACTTTGTATTCAAATTTTAGACGCGTTTTTGTCAAAACTAGATTTTTCGAATTAGCGTACCTGATAATTCGAAAAGTTATTGGCCGATCTCCCTGAAATTTTGCACACATCTTTTTTATTATTACTTTCTATGTGAATTTAAGGTTTTCGAAAATTTTTCGAAAAATATTTTTTTTAAGCAAAAATAGTAGGAAAATTCGCCTCAAAATTCATTTTTTTTTTTAAGCATTTTATTCCGCGAACTTTTTTTTTCTATTTTGGTTTAATTCATATAGAAATTATGACATTAATAAACAAAAATATTGTTGGTTTTTTCTCCCTCTCTTGGGTGAAAGATCCAAAACGTGGAATTTAGAATCATCTAAAACAGTTTTATAAAACATTTTATAAGCCTCTTTTTTCAAGAAACTCATCCATTGTATTGTGCAGCCAAGCGACACAGATTCGCCCACGGTATTTGTTACTCTTCTTGTGATTGACTCTTCTAATGATTTCGAAAGTGTATTACTTCTACACATTGCCAACAATTCGTAATAATGCTTAGGTTTGTATAAGTAATTTGCGCTTTTTATTTTCATTTCTATCAAAATAAGTTAATTATTTCCGAAGAGCCCAACTGAATATTGTTAGATACGAATGAGTTGTCGGTTTTGCTATTATTTGATTGTCATTTATCGGCTTATTATGAAGTTCAGAAACGCATCAAAGAGGGTCACGTGCTATTTTCAAGTTATGGTTATACATATACTTTTTTTACCTACAAATATCACTTTTACAATTAGCACTAAATCAATTCCATATAGTGTTCAAATTACAACCACCATTAAATGCAACTCAGCTTCGTTTGATGACGAAGTGTATTACACAGAAAAACAAATTTAATTATGCTGAAAATTCCGATCTGCGGCTTCGGTAATAAAAAAAAATTAATAAACAAAAACTAATTTTTGGTATTAATCTTGTGTGAAAAAATCAAAAGTAAAAGAAAAAGCAAATAAATTAAAAACTTGATCAAAATATATTCTGCATAGCAGCACGTCGTACACACATGCATACATACATATGTCAAATTGTTTCTTTCTTTCTTTGATTTTCCTAATCACTTGAAAATTGTTGTCACTTCCACTTTGTCGCGCTCTTCATCTTTGTCGCGCGCAATTCACTGAGTTGTTTACAATGAAATTCATTGCTAAAAATAGACATTGAAGCGAACTGAAACACACACCACACCTACCTCACTGCATACATACATATATAGGTATGTAGGTGTAAATGTTCACATGCATATAATATGACTTTGATGAAAACTATGCGAAATTAATTATGTATGTCAAATGATGTAAAATTATTAACAATTAATGGGGCAAAACTATTAATAAAGTTAAGTTGAAATATTAAAGTTCTGTTAAAAGTATGAAATATGTCTCATATACATACCTCACAGAAATATGTAAGTATATGTGCAAGGGTATTTTCAAATGAAAAACTATAAAGAAGCAGGAGAAAGGTTCAACCAATAATTTCAATATACATATATTTAGGAAAAATAGGAACAAAAAATCATACAACAAAAATTCAACTTACCCAAACTTATTAAATTAAAATAACTTCATATGAAATAAGTATATGTGTATTGGCCTTTCTTTACACTTTTTTTCAACGTTTCTAAAACTTTCGATTTTTTAATAATTAATATGTTTTTCATTTTGAGAAAGAACATAATTTATACGCTTAGGCTTAGAGTCTGTCAAGTTTTGAAGAGTGGAATAGCCTATCTTATCCCACTCTTCCACTAAAGCACCTTTCAGGTCTTTGATTGTCTCAAACTACCGACCATTTTTATAAATATGCCCAGAGGTCCTCAATTGGTTTAAAATCGGGACTTAGTGCTGGCCAATCCCGAACTGAAATTTGTCTTTACGATAGGAAGGCCTTAGTTAAACGAGCCGTATGGATTGGGGCGTTGTCTAGCTGAAAAGCCGAGTCGTCTCCGTATATAGTATGTTTACCGCAATCTCAAAGAGAACATCCTTTAATATTTCAACATAGAATTCTGCGTTGGTTCTTGTCGGAATAAAACAAATTGGAGACTCTCCACCATGTCCGAAAGCCGCCCAAATCATAAAAGACCAGCCACCGTTGTTCCACTTATGGCGCGTTTGTCGTGGTTGCCTAAGGTCCCGCCAATATTTCTGGCAACCATATGGACCATCTAAGTTGAACTTTTTTTCGTCCGAAAATAAAACGTTTCGAATTTCGTTAGTAGGTACAAAATTTATATTTTCCGGCAATTGCTAAACGAGCCTTAATGTGGCGTGCTAATAGTCTTGGTACCGGCTCCCGCAAACAATATTTAAGTGTTCCGTCCTCTACCAAAATTTGATATATTCGTCTATCGGTGACCTTAAGACTTAAATGGTGTTTGATTTTCTTGCAAGACATTTCTTTTTGAGCAGCCAAACCACGAATGTCTCGTTTGCATGTGCTGTCGATGTTAGTTGATCTGCCGCTTCGGTTGAGTTGACCATATGTTTCAGGATTTTTAAGAAAGTTGCTGATGGTATTCCCTTGCCGATTTACTCTAGCAGCGATTTCATAAATATTTTTGACATTTTCGCTTAACCCTTTAATCAGACCACGCTCTTCAACGGATAAATGTCCTCCACGTGGCATTCTACAGATTAACCCATGAATAATTCAATTATTCTTTGTTCAAAAGAAGTAATCTATTTTACTTACATTTTTCCTTATGATACCAATCCAAATAACACACAATTTTTTGATAACTTGCTCTCAGTGCTTGCCAAATCAATACTGATCTCTGATTGCACATACCTATACTTATTTCATATGAAAACCAAATCTCGCAACACAAATTTGTAATAACGGTACTAAGAATAATGACTAAAGAAGAATTTTGCAACCGAATAGTTAAGTTGGACTGCAAATGCAGACTTTGGCATACCAAACAAAAATGTACCGTTACTATCAACCAAGCCATCGGTATAAAAAACTTTGCACATATACTTATTTCTGTGAGGTACTTACTTACATACATATAATATTAACAACAAATATGCAGGTATGTATGTACAGTGAAATATTCGACTTTTAAATTTAATAAATTAATAAACTAAAAAATAATAATATTTGTACAAAATGCTTGTGCAAGAAGAATTATTTTGAAATTTTAGAGTCTCACATTCATTACAAAAAGTTAGCCATTCAACATTACTTTAATGCTAAAAATAAAATTTGCGGTTTCGTTGTAACTTTTGTTTGGTTTAAGTCATATTTTTTTGTCAAAAATGTCGGGAATTCGGTTTTATTACAATGTTCAATGTAGACATCAGAATTGATCGTTCGGTTTGGTGGTAAGAGATCCTGCTCCACGATCTTTTCCGCTTGATATTTTGGTAAACAACCCATTTTCCATCGCCAGTTATCAGTCGTGTTAAAAATAGATCATTTTCATTATATTTCTTTAGCAAATCGCAGCTGTTAATGCGTTTCTTTCAGTTCGTGAGGAACCCATGTTAAGTAAATTTCAATGCATGTATATTATGTGATCACGAGCTTCTCTCGTGTTGTACTGTGACGCTCCGAATCGATTATTGCTTTGATTAGGGCGTCATCAACTTCAACTGGACGAGCACAGCGTTTTTCATCTTTGAGTGAAAAATCACTAGAACGAAATTTGGCAAACCAATTTTGACACTGCCGTTCTTTTAAGGCTTCGTGACCATAAACAGCACATAACTTTTTATGAGCTTGCGGAAAGAAAAACGCAAAATATGACGAAAATGTTCCCTTTGATTTCCCATTTTTCAACGAACGCCAAACGAAAACTACGCAACCGATCAAAACAACTTTTTTTACTGGTTGACAGCTGAATTGCCAACTATCAAATAACAAAATGTGTTTTACATACTACGTCTGCAATCCTAAAATTTCAAGACTGACAATTGGATTTTTTTTTTCATTTTGTCTAAATTAAATTACAATATAATATCTAAAATTAAGGTAATTGGGAAATTAGTTCAAACATTTTATTAACAATTAAAATATCCAAAACCATTTTTTTTGTTTGTTTTTTTTGAAAATAATTTATTTTTTACAGTGACAGAAACGAATCTAAAGCCTAAACAGACGGCGCCGTTAATGGGGTTTACCGGCGCAGTTAATTCTGATTAAAATTGTAGTGTGACAAATGATACTAAGAAATAATTATTTATGAAAAAAAATTTTTAAATCTTTAAATCAATGTTGCCGTTGAAAATTCCTCTACTCCGCTTAAATTATGAACATTAAGTCTAGTTGCCAATCCAAATTAGTAATTATATTAAATAAGTAAGATAATTCCAAATTAAGTCGTCAATCCTGATTAACGCCACCGACTGTCTAGACTATGACAGCTACTTTGGCATTTGCATTTTTGTTTAAAATTATGTTCAGGGTTATTTTTGAACGAAATCTATAATTTCCTTCAATCTTTTGCATTTATTTAAAAACGACAAGTTTAAAACAATTTTTTTATTAGTTAAAAATAAAAACTGACCTTTGAGTACTAATTTTTTTAATATTACAGTAACTCTTTAACTCTTAACAACCTGTCAGTAGAGCTTGAGTAAAATAAACTAAGATCATATCTAAGAATGTCACATGAAATAAAGAGAAAATAAAACTCATAAAAAAATTTGCAAAACAAATAAAAACCTGTTATCTACCTGGTCATAACAATTTTTGACTCTTTGAATACAACTTTTTTATTTTAAAAGATTCGTTTTTTCTTTAATTTATTTATAGCACTCAGTGGGCACTTCTTTTTTATTTAATTTCTACCCAATTGCCAGGCTGCTTATACATATATACATACAAATATACACACATACTTGCATATTTCAATTTCACGTTAGCACGGTGAGGCTTTTAACTTTTACCGTTAAAAATGTGAAGTATAACAATACAAATACATTGGCACATGGATGTAAATGCATTTAATTTCTTGACGTGTCTAATTTTAAAAGGCGAGCAGCGATAATGTCAATATCACAACTGGAACTTTGAGTGATATGAAAAGCGCTCGCATGGAATTGAAAGGAAACACAGCATTATAAAGGACCTGACAGGTGATAATTCCAGTCTAAAGTCACTAAGCTATATGTGCATTCATAGCCAGAAAGATAAATAGAAATATTTCGTGTAGCGGTACACTAAGGAATCTATAAAATCCTAATATTCTTTCGTATTTGCTTACTACGTCCCTAACTCTGGCTGCCTAAGACTGGCGTAATAAATTATTTGTAAAAAATTTATAATGAATTGTAAAAGTGCTTAAGAAAACGAATCCATAATCCTTGGGGGTTCAACTATAAAGGCGTTGAAATATTACAATCTCTGTCTGAGCAAAATACTTAAAAGGTCTGCTCCACCTAACAACTTCAAACGTCCTTTCTAGCGACTAGTAAAACAAATATGTAGAATTCGCCACTTTATAGTTTTCCAGTTCTTACTCTTTAGTACTTTCAGTTTACCCAATCAGTAATTTTAAATCTGAAAGGTGCCAGCTAAGACCACAGAATGGATCCAGTCCCGTTGTTGTAGTTTGCTTACAACCTAATTGCCTTTGATCTCGCCGTGATCAGTAGCACTGCACAGCTGTGTTTTTAGCTGCCCGAAGCTGAAGAGTAATGCATCAGTTCTAAAAAAACTTTGGCATAAATATTCGATTAGAAAGGACTTTGATGGCTGCTTTGTTATAGGAAAAATATCTTCAAATGATATAGAGTTCGCTGCCTTCACATTTGGCATGCCCATTTACCAGTATTCTTACATATCTGAAACCAAAAGGAATTTGGTTATTCGAAGATTTCGATTGAGAATTCTGGCTTTTAACTTACAGCCATCCCAATTTTCCCTAGTTATAGAGTCAGAAATCCTGTACCTTCTCAACACAAAGGTGCTCTCGAAATTTGCTATTAAGAGAAATACCGACAGTTAATCCCAGATTCAGTTCTGTAGAGGAAGAAAAATTCATTCGAGCAGGGAAACGAACGCCATAGTTGAACGAGATATAAAATAGCCACTTTGAGCTTCAAACTTAAAATGAAAGCGTATTCTAATGCCGATCCTCTTAAGTTCTACTAGATACCCCATTGCTGTACGCATACGAGTATAGACACCTTTCTACGGTCGGGCCATCAGATTTGGTCTGTGGAAAGACTGTCGCGCTCAAATTTATTTAGTACCTATCGGTACATTTTTTTACCTGGTGTTGCGTCTTGTAAGCCAGAGCAAATTAACAATTAAGGCTATGAATAGGATGCATATTCAAAGTTGCACTGTACACATCTAAGCTCTTAATTGACTGTGGCTGTGATAGTTTGCATCATTGAAGCCAATTTCCGATTGGGTACTAACTGGTGTAGTTGTATGATACAAAAATACATACAGAAATGGCAAACAATCACAAAATCATGTCGATGTGTATTATTATTATCATTAAATAAAATTCTTCACACTTTAAATAAAGCAAATCAATTTAAATAAATTGTAAATAAAATGTTTGAATTATAATGGCAAATAAATGTTGTTATACTAGCGGTAAATACAGGTTGCGCAAACAATTATAAATGCACAAAACCGTAATTGAAAAGTTTGAAGTACTCGCAAATGCAATTTTAATTGTAGTCGAGCGGCTAAAAGCACTGTGGGGGAAATGCAACGTTAATGAGCGTAAAATGTCTTTTCAAAGTTGAAAAACAAAAAAGCAAAGACAACAAAAATAAACACATCGAGCAGTGATGCTGTAAATGTAGGAGTCGAGGAGTAGATGAGTAGAGAAACAGCGTTCGAGTTGAGCCAAACAATTTGATGTCGGAATACAGAAAATGTGTGGCAAACTTTTCATAAATTTTTCTAGGGACCTTTATCGAGTCATGTGAGTTGTGAGCTGTGTAAAGTAAAAAATTGAAAAACAAAAAAAAATCATATAGCATATATTAATAGGACTATGAATAAGTTCGTGCGGTTTTTTTTCGAAATTTGAAACTTTATTGACGTAAAATGGTTACAAATTTAATATTCAAAATATTGTCCATCGCTTACTACTACTTTTTCCCATCTTTCTGGCAATTCACGGATTCCCTTTGTGAAAAATTCGGTCGGTTTTGCCGCAATCCACGAATCGATCCATTTTTTGACTTCATCGTAATTACGGAAGTGCTGGTCAGCCAGGCCATGTTGCATCGATCGGAAGAGATAGTAATCGGATGGCGCAAGGTCTGGACTATACAGCGGGTGGGGTAGGACATCCCATTTGAGCGTTTCTAAGTATGTTTTGACCACTTGTGCAACATGTGGCCGAGCATTGTCATGTTGCAAAATAACTTTGTCGTGTCTATCGGCGTATTGCGGCCGTTTTTCTCGCAGTGCTCGGCTCAAACGCATCAATTGTCGTCGGTAGACATCCCCCGTAATCGTTTCATTCGGTTTCAGTAGCTCATAATACACAACACCCAGCTGGTCCCACCAGATACACAGCATAACCTTCAGGCCATGAATATTCTGCGCCGACGTCGATGTTGAAGCATGGCCAGGGTATCCATACGTTGCCCGACGTTTTGGATTGTCGTAATGGACCCACTTTTCATCGCCAGTCACAATTCGATGCAAAAAACCCTTTCTTTTGTGCCGTTGAAGCAGTTGTTCGCATGCCATAAAACGGCGTTCAACGTCTCTTGGCTTCAATTCATACGGCACCCAATGGCCTACCTTTCGGATCATTCCCATGGCTTTTAAACGTTTGGAAATGGTTGATTGATCAACTCCCAAAGTTTTTGCAACCTCTTCTTGCGTTTGAGCCGGATCTTGATCGAGCAATTCCTCCAATTCGGTATCCATGAACTTTGGCGGCGCACCCTCGCGTTCTTCGTCTTCCAAGCCAAAATCACCACTTTTAAAGCGTGCAAACCACTTCTGGCACGTTCGCTCAGATAGAGCATGCTCACCATAAACTTCCACCAAGATACGATGACTTTCGGCTGCTTTTTTCTTCATATTAAAATAATGAAGAAGAATTCCCCGCAAAAACACATTATTTGGCACGAAATTCGACATTTTCAAGTGTGGTAAAAATATTGTTGTTTACGCTTCAAATAAAAAACTTATACTGACGTTTGTGCCTTACGACAGTAGCTCTCCAATGAATGTTTGGAAATGTGGATCGATGGAATAATAATCAAGTTACGCCGTCTGTTGTAAAACCGCACGAACTTATAAATAGACCTATTATATATATATAAAATAGGTAAATTTTACGAATCGAATATCCGGGCTGTTTTAGGTCCTCAAAAATATCAAGCGAAAGAATAGATTACTAGAATATGAAATAACTCCTTGAGAATAGGCTTTATAAAAAAGTTATCGCTTATGGTATGCTCAAAATTTTTGGGGAATCACCACTTCAACCAACCAACCAACCTGTGTTATAAAGCCATAAAGCATTTCGGTTGTCAGGTTAAGTCAACCTTCTCTGAAATCACCAAAAATCACAGTCTGCCAATTAAGGGCTAATCGAATAAGTTCACTCGAAAAGTACTTTTGCACGCTATTTTGAAAACGGAATAAATTGACTAACTTTAGAAGATTGAGGTCGCTGCTATAACGCGCGTTTAGAGCAGTTTCCAATAATTATTTTACGTGAAAGGAGTTATTTCAAAGAAAAAGTATGTACGTATGTATTGTGAGAAATGCTTCAAGGTCTAGGAAGGCAACAGCAGAGGCAAACGGCGTACTAGGTCATATTAAAAGCAAGGCTAGTATTTGAATCTACTCTTCGAAAGAAATTAGCGCAAGCAGAGAATTCCATCTGGCCTCTAACGCACCACATACCATAATACAATTAATAAAACACATAACATAATATACTATTGTACATTTATGTATATTTGTATATCTATGTAAATACTATTTAATCAATGTCATAAAGTCTAAACACGTGCTGAAATGTGTCTACATATATGACGATCATATTTGACTTTGTTTTATCTACATATTTATTTATTTATTATTTGCACACTTTTGCCTTGCTTGGCAGACACAAAATTTTATTTTCATACTTTTCTTAAAACATTCAAACCCGCACCGCTAGCAGCAAATGTATTAAATAGCAATTTGACTGCTCATGTTGCCACTTAAAAACTTAAATAAACACACTTGAAAAGTGCGTTCAATAATTTTTAGAGCCGATTATGAACAAAGTTAAAATAATAAATAAACAACAACAACAACAAAACACAAGTGAAGTGCACAAAAATTTGAAGTGGCGATAAAGTTGAATGCTGCGAAAAATGGGCGAAAAATGCACACTTATACACCTACATATGTATCTGCATGCACATATGTATGTTTGTACATATATTGCATGCCAACAGAAGCGAAAATAAAATGAAGAAAAGCATGATAAAAAAACGCTCAACTGACACTTAAACAGAAATTTTATGGCGCTTCTGTCAAGAAACCAAAAAAAGTCAAATTTGAGAAAACGATTAGACAATTGAAAGTATATTTACGTTTTGAATTATTTTTGTATGTGTGCAAAGCACAACAACAACAAAGGCTTGATATTTTTCGCAGCATGAAACAAATTAGCTATACATATACTATATACACGCATACATACAAAAACTATATATTTATAAAATAAAAAAATGAAATGAGGTAAAATAAGTGAAAATAAAATAAATTAATTTAATATTGTATATTACAAAATTAAGTTAACAAAACAAAATAAATAAATAATATAAATGACTCAAAAAAATAAAGCATAAAACAAATTATAAAACTAGTATATTATAATATCTAATAATAAAACAAATTAAAAAAAAAATTGAATTAAAATATAATATAAAACTAAAAAAAAATTAAAAAAAGTCATGTAAGACAAAACTAAAAAATTAGCAAATTAAAATAAAAACATGAGAACAAATCTAAAAAACTAAATAAAACAGGTCTAAAAAAATTAGGTTAAATAAAACGAAGCCAAAACATGAACAAATTAAAAAGAAATACCTAATTTAAATAAAAGACAAAAAAAATTAAAACAAAACTAAAAAATAAATAAATTAAAATTAAAAGAAATTGTTTTCAGTAAAACTAAACTATAAAAAAAAACAAAGTAAAACTAACAAATAACCAAATTAAAATAAAAAATAAAATAAAATAAAACAAAACTAACAATAAAATAAAATAAAACAAAACTTACAAATGAATTAAACTAAATACTTAAAAAAATCAAATAAAGCAAAACTACAAAATAAATAACATTAAATAAAACAAAACTAAAATATAAGTTAATTCGAATATAATAAACAAGTTTACTTAAATTAAACAAAAATAAACTAAAAAATAAATTCATTAAAATACAAAAAAATTTAAATAAAACAAATAAAAATTAAAAAAAAAAATAAAACAAAGTTTAAAAGTAAATTAATTAAAATACAAAAAAAATTAAATTAAAACAAACAAAATTAAAAGATGAATTAATTTATATGGCAAAGACGTAAAATAAAGCAAAACTAAAACTAACAGAAAATAAAACAAAACTAAAAAATAAATTCATTAAAATATAAAACTTAAATTATATTAAATCGAATTAAACAAAACTAAAAAATACAATAAAAAAATCAATTAAATTAAACAAAACTAAACTAAAACATAAATTAATTAAAATAAACCAAAACTAAAAAAGAAAAAGAAAATAAAACAAAGTTTAAGAATAAATGAATTAAAATATTACAAAAAATATAAATTAAATTAAACAAAAGCAAAAGAAAATAAAACAAAATATAAAAAAACTATTGGGTTGTTCGGAAAGTAATTTCGTTTTCTCCCGACAGAGGATTTGATTGTATTTTTCCACAGCTAACTTCACACTTAAGTCGCATTGTCATTATATGTTTTGCCAGCTGATATAGCAAGGCTTGTGTGTGAATAAGTTCAATTGATTTTACGCAGTAGTTTTTGGTCGGTGCCCTTTTAAATATGGAGAGCAATAAACAGCATTTTCGTCATATTTTACTTTTTTACGATAGAAAAGGTAAAAATGCTGGTCAAGCCACAAAGAAATTAAGCGATGTGTATGGAGAGGATATGTTGACAACACACCAGTGCCAGAACTGGTTTACAAAATTTCGATCCGACAATTCTGAAGTGGAAAACGCACCACGTTCTGGAAGGCCGGTTGACGCTGATAAAGACACGATAAAGGCATTAGTTGATACAAACTGGCGAATAACAACACGTGAGATCGGTGAGAGGTTAAATTGATCGAATTCAACTGTTTATGATCACCTGAAAGGCCTGGGTTTAAGACGGGTTAAACGAAATTACTTTCCGAACAACCCAATAATTAAAACAGGCCGATGCCTCAGCTGCCTTACTGCTGTAATGTAATTATTTGTAATTATAATTAATATAATAAATAAATTAATCAATTAAAAAAAAAATTAGCTAAATTAAATAAAACAAAACTGAAAAGGAAAATTAAATGAAATAGTTTGAACTTGAGGAAACTGCCGATCACCATGTGGGCACTTCAAAAAACACAAGGTATTGTTTCAATATTAGTGTATATTAAGGCTTATATAAATAATAATAATACTATTAATAATTTAAGCTATAGACAGAGCCAGATTTTCATGGCGAGAGCAATGCTGTTTACCAGCCAAACTAAGTTCAAATGGCCAAATAGATTTTTTTGAAAATTCTTTGGATTCTATTTTCCAATCTTTTTTCTATCTTTGTTCTTAATTGTAACTAAGCTTAATTTTATTATTAATCTGTAAAGAACTTTTGTATGCCCAATAGGCTAGATAAATCAATAAAATTTAGTTTAAAAGTTGATATTAGTTGAAGTTAAACTGTAAAACTGACCCTAGAATATAATGCGACTGAAAAAGATGCAAATTGAATTTCTCAGCTAAGTATGTATTTCAAGCTTTATTTGTACTTAAGCTTTGTTCTTATAGATTCCTTAAATCTAACAGCCCCGGTAGTTTGAAGTTCGGGATATTACACTGAACAATTCAGATCAGGTCAAGCTTAGCACACTGCTGAGGACCATATCAAATTTTACGAATGATTGTACTTTTAATGAATTCCTATTTAACTTTCCAGACGTTGTTTTTTTTTTTGTTTTTTGTTGCATTTTCTTCAAATATATATACGCACGTGTGTATAGGATTTATACAAATTTGTGTGATGTATTTTCAACCTTATCTTCCCCATTTATCTACCTTTAAAGCCTACATATGTATGTATGTGTGTTTAGCGAACTAACTACCCATAACTGCTTAGATATGCCTGCATGGACAACGAAATTCAATAAAAATTTTCATTTGCGTGACTTTTACGTATACTATACGTAAGTGTTCAAATTGACTGATTCTCACCGCCTGACCGATCTCATCAACTGCTTGCCGCTTAAATTGACTATTCATTGCGTTGGGCGGTTACTTATTTGCTTGTCTGCCTTGTTAGCCATCTATCTGGTTGGCGTGAGTGAATACGGTGTTTTTTTTTTTCGATTTTCAAAATTGAATTGAATTATATTGAAATATTTTTGCTACAAATATAATTAACGATTTCACAAAAAGTATGAAAACATGTAATTAAATGTATTTAAATTGCTTTACGTGCCATTTAAAATGATTTTCTACTTTTTGTTTAATATTTTCGTTGTATTTTTACTACGGTTGTCATTGTTGGAATATACATAGATTGAAATTATGTAAGTGAGATTATTAAGTATTTTCTTTATTTGATGTTAATAGTTTTTTTCTATAATACATATATATACCAGTATATATATGTTACAACTCTTTTCACAGTAAATAAAATACGAGCAAGTGCTAAAACTTTTGTAATAAAAAAAAATAATTTTTTATTTGCATATTGCCGTGGAGTAGAGTGCCGCGTAGTTGTTAATCACTTTCATAACAAACAACAATCGGCAGATTAATTGGATATTAACAAAAAAAAGAAATGAAAAAATTCATTCATTTAATGCCATATAAGAATAAAAAAGTCAATATTAATATTAACAATAGGAAAACCTTAGCTGAGAATAGTTTACGCTATTATTTAGAAACGTGATTTCCATTCACTTGCCAGTCTATTTTACTTAGCGGAAGTTAGTGGGAGAAATACCTATAATCGGAAAAAATTAATTACATTTATTAAAATGATAAATAACTTTAGCGAACATACAAAGTAGAAGAACAATATAGTAAAAAATAGATAAATAAAATAAGATACAATAATTAAAAAAAAAAATCTTGTAAAAGAGTAAAAAAATCTAAATAGAAAACTTTCATAAAACAAAAAAGAAAAACAAGTTAGAAAAAATTAAATAAAGAAAAATAATATGAAATGAAATAAAATAATAAAAATTTTAAAATCAAAATAAAATATAAAATAAAAACCAAATAATCAAATAAGTAAAATAAAATAATAACAATAAAAAAAAAAACCAAATTAGCAAATAAAATAAAATAATCAAATAAAATAAAATAAAATAATGTAATTTAATATAATAGAAAATACATATCCATTTCAATATTTAAAAAAGTTCATCTATGAGCAAGATTGTTAAATAACAAGATTTGGCCATTCGAAGTGAAATAGAGAGATTAACTTTGCCTCTTAAGTGACCCGGTCGTCTAGAAATTTCAAAAAATCAATTTTTTATTTTCTTGAAATTTCGAAAGTATAGTATCTTAAGAATATATTGTGCAATTTTCATGCGGAAATTCCCAATATTATAGCTACTACAGCCCATTAACTAGGTAGAGAGCGGTCCGCGCGCTCATTTATATCAAAACGACTACTTTTTTCGGCTTGGTGTTGTGTACAAAAAAAAAAAAACTATTCAACCGAATCGTCTGAAATTTTAATATGTTGATAACAACATCAATGGCTATCGCCCGTACTAAAATCATATTACTATTTCAATTATTTCGATTAAAAAACTGAGAAAAAAACTATTTTTAGAGTGTCAAATTCAAAACCGCGCCATTTTGTCAATTTTTTTCTTTTTTTTTAAATCTAGTACGCTACAGTCATACTGACTAACAGTTTTTTGGGTTTTGTATTGCAGATAAAAAGAAGCGCCAAAATGGACAACAGCAAGCAGGTCCAATTTTTCGGGAGGGTCAACATCAGCGCAATTTTTAGAATTATTAAAATTAAAAAAAAAATCTCATTTTTTTATGTAAAAAAAGTTAAATAAAAAGCTAAAAAAATTTAAATATCGTTTTTCATTATTTTTATTGTAAAAAAATTCCTGAAAATACCGTAAATCTTCGAGTGCTTTTAGCGCTTACAGCGTAAGACGCTTACTAAATAATATAAGAAATTATAAAAGCTTATAAATTATGCATCGTAATTATACAAAAAATTATGGACGTCACATGGCTACTGACTTATAACCGACAATTTTTTCTCTACTATGTGATTTCACGAATTCTGACCCACCTGCAAAAGATAGATTTCTAGGAAATTTAAGGCTGCTAAACATGAAAATTCTATTGCAATTAAAAGAGTTTTCGAAATTTTTCCGAGCGACTGTGTGTGTTTTTTTTTTTGTTTTGGATATTGTTACGTACGAGTATGTAACTAATCTGTCTTTAGGACCATTTGCAACTCTGAAGATCGAAAACAAATGACACATTTTTCGTTATTACTTTGCAGTTCACAAATTTTCTTACTCCAATCGCCCAATCGGAAAAACTATAATTTCTGCAAATGGCGTCTCGTACGTCAATCATATTTCTCATTTGTAAACTAGACAGCTCCATTATTCAGACATACAAAAAGGTTTTCATCACTCAAAATATTTTTATTTTCTTTGTTATTTAGTAAAAGCCAAGAACAAAATTGGATGAATAATTTTGCAGCCGCTTTTGTATATAAATACAGTGATTGCCTGTATCCATTCTTCGCCACCAGATTTGAGTTTTGACGAGCCTTTTATTTATCCTGGTAAATTTAGGTTCGAAGCAACTTCATTTATTGATCGTCCAAAGGTTCAGCTGAGGACGACTCTTTCGTAGGAGAAAGAGTTTTTAAGTAAAAGCGCGCCAAATGACTAAATTAAAATTTGAAAGTCTTCGTTAATCCGCGGAGGTATTTACAAAGTTAGATCTGGAAGTACATCAAAGTTTGCATAGACTTTTATGAAATATGTTCTGACATGTTTGTTTGCATGTATAATTTGCCGAAAATCTCCACACATACATGCATAATATTTTATTCTGCAAAAAATGCGTACTAATGTTTATATAATTTTACTTGGTTTGTGCATCAATACGCATACAACTGCATGGACGCCTGTATCGTTAAATATATATATACATATATGTGTGTGTGTGTGCATTGTAGACGTTTTTATTGATTCGCTTCACCGGCCGAGTTTTGCATACAAAGTGCAAATGAAATTTAAATTTGCTAGCCTTAAAATTACTGCATATTTAATGCGACCATTTTTGGTTTTTTCTTTTTATTTTGTTATAAATACATATTTATGTACATAAATCAATAATTTAACTAAAATTTAAAATTTTTTGTTTTTGCAGCGCTGCCGAACGAGTTTTGTGTCTCATCAAAAGTTCAGTTGGTACAGAATTTTTAAATACAGACTCACGTAGACCGTCATATGATCCTTGATGATAATAATTTTACTATAATTTTTTGAACAGTTTCGCTATTTGACCTTCCCACAGACTTTTCAGAGATCATTGATTAAATTGGCTGCATCGCCCTGGGAATTCATCGAAATTATTGGTGGAACAATTGATCACCCGGTATATACATCGCTCATTCAAATCATGGCGATATCTACGAGTATTAAAAGCTTGCGAATTTCCCTTACTTTTCATATGAAACCAGAGAAAATTGAAAACTTTGAAGACGTTGTTTTCAACGTTTGGTTTTTGGAGGTCTGGTCTGAGCCGCTTTATCTTGCTTTTAGTATTGAATGCAATAAGAACGCGTGATTCTCCGATCTTATGTGTAAATACACCCTTACACTAAAGATCGTAGGGAATACAGATGGTGAGAAGGAAGCATCGCACTATATTATTTAGATAGATAGACTTCTCAAAATATTTTTTTTATTGCAGGGATGTATATGGTAAATAGATGTTACTTGGGCAGTAGCTTGACGTTTTTAAAAATGTCAGCTGTTTACAGTCAAGCCTTCTCTTTCGCATGTAGTACCCCTCGCTTCTACAGTACAAATCGTATCCATACCTAGTCTTTGTTTGTAGTAGAGTTGGGTTTTTTTCTAAGAAATTTAAATTGAATTGTGAAAAACAAGAAGCTCGGGAAAACTTTCAAAAGCAAGCGACATACAGTTTCACTGAAATCGACTTTGTAAGAATCCTGAAGATAAATCTGCTAGTCTACATTAATACCTGCACATTCTTACTGAACTCTGCGAAATGATATGAAAAATGATTCGATTTGTGGAAGGGCATGTGACAAGTTTTGCTGCAAGGCTTCGACACATCGACGCATTCCGCTTTGCCTGTCAAGGGGAGTATGTTCGAAAGAGGATCCCAGGCGGAGGTGGAGCATTCACCATATGCACCAAATCTTGGTTTTCCATTATTTTTTATTTATTTATTTAGGGCTAAGTAAGCATTTACAGAAACAATGTGAGAGTCTATGAGAGCCGTGAAGGAGAAAACTTTTTCGAACAATGCAAGATTCTCATGGGTATATGAAAAAATTAGTATTTCTAGTGAGTAATTTGATATGTTTTAAATCAAAAAAAAAAATATCTAATAGTGTCAGTCTTATTATTTTATAGCCGCACCTTGTATGTACATACATACATACATGCCTACGCTTCTGATTTAACTAAATGGATTTAATGATTTTTGCGGTAAAATTAATATTCCCACTTTTTTTGCTTTCTATTCGCTGATGCCAAATCAAGTGCCATAATTAGGTATTAGTATAAAAAAAACCTCACTTGAATGAATCAACTCAAATTATCTAAATCAATCAGCCGCAAACGAAAGTCGATCAAGCAACGAAATTTTTTAAATGATTTCAAAGGCACATATTGAATGCAAGTAGGTATGTGGGTATGTAGCAATCTACCAAAAATATATTTACACCAATGCTCCAAATAATAGATACACGATATTTTCACCAGTTTTGACTGCTTTTCCATTGTTTATTTTTTTTAATATTCAATATTGTTTTTTTTTTATAAAAATATTGTTCATTCTACAACAAACATTACAAAAATCAAAGATTGAAACTGTTGAATTCTAAATACAACTCTGCAAACCAATCCTACTCTCTTATAGTTCACTTACATGGAACTTTATACTTGTACAATTATACGTTAGATAGTAGGCGATGACAAAAAATGTAAAAACGGGAGTCAGAATAAAAACGTGAATTACATCGACACGACTTTTTCTTTCTCTGCGCGGAAATACTGCTTCAGAAACTTTGCACAAAATTTATAAAAATTCGAAAAATTTGTATCAACATTTCAAACTTTTTCATTAGAATTTCTAAAATATATTTGCGTACGCAGTTTTAAAGCACATCAAATTCTAATAAAATAAAAAGCAAGTTTTATGAGCTCAAAATTCTCCTTGATTATTGATAATTTTTTCCCAGACAGTTTGGCGTGTTTTCTCCGTATAAGAGAAAAAATGTCGCCAATTCAGAAAACAAAAATTGTAAAAACCAACGAAATTTTCGATCCGTTTCAAACTTGCCCTCTGTTATACTAAAATTTTATGGGCTATAAAACTGAGTACCCACATTTTATTAAAAAAATCTGATTAAACATTTTGCCATTTACATAAAAATTTTCAGAATTTTCATAAGTATGCTGAAGTTAGGATTTATGTATATGATATTTGTAGTCGAATTAATTATATCTTTACAAAAAATTAAAAAGAAAACAAAAACAAAACTGGTCAAAGTTTCACGTATCTATTATTTTGAGCTAAGTTGTATATACATATGCCCGTAGGTATAATATAAAATGAATTTTAAATGTAGCTCGTTAGCGTCCCAAAATGAAGCGCACGAACAAATTTGCATAAAATTCACATATATAAGAACAAGTCTACGTGCATACTATATATAGCAAATATGAGCCAAAAATTCCAAACACTTAAATATAACATAAATACTCATTCGTTTGCAAAAGCGCATGAATTCTTCAATTTTGCGTATTTATCTAAAAATAGAAAATTTTAGCCGACATTGATTTCATAGATTTGTTGTTTTATATTCGGGAACACACGTACATATATTCAGATATTTATGTGCATATGTGAATTCATGTAAACACAAATATGTGGCAACTCTTGTTGATCTTGATTACTACCGGCTCATGACTAATGCATTAGGGAATTTCGCGGCTTTTCGTCAAATGTTTTTCACTGTAAAGATGCCCTGTAGGACTTCGTTGAAAAAGCGCATTAGCAATTTTGTTGTTGTTTTTCATACAGAGATTTTTCAGACTAACTGTACTAGTTGAAAAATAGTTCAAAAGTCTACCACTTTGTGTTTTTCATTTTTTTTTACTATTATTATAATATTTTTTGTTGTGTGGTGCCGAAGGTCTTAATGGAAAACTGAAATATCATATAATTCGAATGCTGTATTCCGCCGTTAGATGTCACGTACAATATTTAGTTGAAAGCTGGCAAAAAAGTAGCAGACAGCAACACGTTAAATAAGCTATTAGCTTTATAGTGTACGGGAGAAAGTTATTGAAGAAGATTATACATATAGACCTTGGCAATTATGGTCCAATAAACTGTAGTAGTTCCATGAAGAGATCGTCACAGTTCAGCGGCTCTGCCATCGTATAAATAAAGGATAAGTATAAGAGGAGTCTTCTAATATTATCAGGGAACAAAAAAATATATAAAATATAATATTATTGAGGAAATTAGAGGATTCCAGCAATTGTCTCCAGAAGACTAGTTAACAAATAATTTTAAACCATTTTGTACCCAACTTTAAAGCGCGCACTTCATTCATTTCATTCAACAGATTCCAACTTATGAGGTACACGACCAGCAAAAAGTTGGTGGTAGAAACTTATTGTTGTGCCATACACTGTTTTTAACTCTGCAACCTAAATATAATTCTAAAGAATCTGATATGAAATCGGAAACGAATATGTTGACTCTGCACATATCACCATTATTTTTCCCTAAAACTTTAGCGGCGCATGCCTTAATAAAAACAAGGAGAATTTATGAGGCAAACGGTGAGGCAAAAACTATTTCTCACTTTCTTTGTACTATAACTATCAGATCTTCATCCTAGAGTTTTTCAATTCAAGAAGATCCTTTTTCAAACCTAACACAAAGTGAACAGATATTTACCATGAAGGCTTCTTCGAACTAGACATAGAAAATGAAAATAAAATTAAACGGCCTGTTATTTGGGCAGACTCAGAGCAGTTGCTGTTTTGGAAGCTCGACATCTTATTGGCAATTAAGGTAGTGACTGAGAGACGGCAAGGATTTTTTCAAAATTAATATGCCAGTTTTCCCAGAAGATTATGCCGATACAGATTCTGAGCAAAAACGGAGCACATACTTGGAAGGAGGCAGTGCAGCTAAAGGGAACAAGGTTATGTTTAAGAAACTGACATGAATATTACGCTTCGTTTTGAGCTCACAAACATCAATAATATCCGTTTCAAATTTTACATCTGATTTTAAAGTAATACTGATTGTCCATGCACAGCAGGCAGTCTCGTCCATGTATCCATGCCCATACTGCTTTGTATCTTTAAGAGATTTGAGGAACTCTGGGAAACAGGTCGTTAATACTTCAAGCAGCAGCAATTTTGTGTGATTGTGTAAGCTGAGGGCGTACAAAGATTTTCGATAAGACTGTGAGAAGTTTTGTTTGTTAGGTAAAGGCGAAATACATGCCCAAGATTGCCACAGCATAAGCCTCGAATTATTGAATCTGATGAAACCTATGGCATTGACAAATGTATCGTTCCCGAGCTGCACGTATTTCAAGTGTTCGTGAATCATTCGTTATGAGTTCTGATTTCCTCGAATTAAAAGTGTTTTTCTGAAAGTTGTTATTTTTGAAGTCCATGCAAGCCATAACCCAAGATCTACTGGGCCAATTTTGAAATTTCGGGCAATACTTTTTCACATATTTCAGCTGGTATTCAAGAGAACTGTTTTTAGGCAATTTTTAATCTTACTTGAATAAATTAATTTCTTTTTTAAGTTCTTTTTTTTAGAGGAAATTAATCTATGGCTTTCACGTACTAAAAAAAAATTAACACAATCGGTAAAAAGTCTCAGAAATGGGTCGAGAAACTTCTTTAAGAAACGCATTTTGTGTTATTTGCTTCAGCTGATTCTGTTGCGAGTGCAGCGCAAAACAACCTAAATTCGAGGCATCTGCAGATATTCACTTCAATGAAAATTTTGAAAATTATTGATGAAATGTTGCATTACTAAATGGATGTTGACTGAATAAACGAACAAACAATGCGTCCAAAAAATTCTTAAAAACATAATTTTTTCACCGAATGCACCTTATCCCCTTCCTCGCCTCTTTACAGACATTTCTTTCCGCGATTTATACATAGATGCGAGTACACAATTTAAGCATGGTGAACATTTTTCAAAGGTGACCTCTTTAACAGACCGTTATTCGGCTCTGAGCAAATGATGAGTGTGTGAAATTATCGTGCAGTTTTCGGCTGGCAATAAGATTGCCTTAGTGATATACGAAAACAAATCAACAGATCCTTCACTCATGTTGCTTCGTTGCTATCTGAGCAACGTCTGATTAGAAGAGTGTGTGAATACATGTGAAATGTACTTGGAGAATTCAGCTGCCGAACCCTCAAGTGACGTAGCACTCAAAGTTCCCTTCACAATTTATATCAATTTTATATCATAGCTAAGTAGCAAACCTGGTAATTTATGAGCCTTGCAATTTAAATTTACATTCAAGTTTTCAATATTTCCGAGACACAAAATTTTTGGATTAATCCAAATCAGCTCAAATACTTTGAGGAAAAAAAGAAAACTCCCTGATTTTCAAACCTCTCAGATTTGGATCCCTCATAGCCCAATGTGCCACCTTCTATTCGTTTTAGTACGCCGTTTTTAGGTAATAAATCTGAACTAACCACTAATAATTTGCATCCCAACGACTCCTTCTCATATACACCCCGTTCCAAAATTACAAACCCACCACGACCTTTTTTTATGAAAATATAGTTCAACTTTCAAGACTTTCAACTTTTTAGCCAGCAATTTTAGAATTTTACTGGTTATGTAGTTTTATAGCTTACCCACTGGATTTTAGTAGTTTTAGAGAATTTTAGTTTTTTGGCATGTTTTTTTTTTTGCTATTCTTTTCTTTTTTTGACAGTGCTAAGCTTTTTCGTCTATATACAATAAAAAAAATTTGGGCATGTGTTTTGAAAATAGGGCGTGGCACCTCAAAAAAAATAAAATTTTGGAAATAAAATGTATTTTGTAGTCACTTGAAATTTACATTTACATTTACTAAAATTCAATGGGTTATAAATCTAAATACCGAGAAAAAGTTTGAAAGATTCTGATCAAAAAGTTGAGAGTTTTGATGGAGTTTTTAAAATTTTAAAAACTTTTCTACAAAGTTTGATACTTTGCGTTACATGATTTTTGTAGTAATGTGAATTATATTTTTATAAAAACCAAATGGTGGTATGCTTATAATTTTGCAACGTGGTGCCTAGAAGAAGAAATCGTAGGGGTAGGAATTATTAGTGGCCTAAATGGTTCACCTTCCTATGGGGGCATTAACGGGCATATGTACATAAGTATTTGCATACATACACACGTGTTTTTCTGAAAGAAATGTGCACAAACAAAGCTATTTTTAAATCATTTCATATTCGTTTATGTGGCTAGGCGCACTGAGTGCCACGTCGGCATTTTTGGGCCAAAGCGACTGGGGATGAGCTGCGTCGACAGGCATAAGTGATGCTACTATTTGTTGTATTCTTCTAACGTTCACCTGCAATGACGTCTGTACACAAATTTGCCAATACGAGCAGTACAGCAGGCGAAATGCTAGAAGCCAGATACATATTTCGTCGACTAGTCAGCAGCAGAAAAGATGGTCCTGTGCATGGTAGCGGAAATATATTAAAAATAAATCAAGCATTTCTATTGAGGCATTTCAAAGGTGAGTTTTGTGGGCTAGCAAATATGCAAAATACGAAATGAGACGTAAGCATAACCAAATATGGGCGACAACGACAACAATTGGCAAGGCGAATGTATTTTAAATGAACGAAGCGAACTTTGTGTGCGTGCAAGTGTTTACCACATACATATATATATGTACTTATAGGTATGTAAGTATGCACTTAGATACACCTACATTCAAAATATAATTTACGGCACTGAATAATAAGTCAGCGTATATCGATCGCATACCGATAAGGGCATTTACGTTTTTGTTTCAGTGGGACAGCGATTTGTTTTGTCTTTTCGAATGTGAGATTTACACACAGCCATGTACATATATTTTATACAATATGTATGTATGCATATACACCCAACTCTCTTTTGACATGGTCTTTTTTTACATGATTCTGAAATAACACGTTTCACTAATAAATTGCTTTACACGAAATTTTCGTTCTTGCAGGAATCTCAAAACAAAAAATGTTTTTTTTTAATTTCATGAAATAATTCATAGAAGAATGTCTTATGAAGTGAAACGATGCAACAAGTACTAAAGAACTAAAGAAATCCGATTGTTCTTTAAAATTTCAACTTAATCTTTAGGTCGCGTATAGTATTGTACAAGGTGGCGCAAAATTAATTACCTCTAATTTTGTTTTTGATTAATTTGAATAAAAATGATAATTTTTGAGTGCTGGAAAACGTTATTTGACCTTTACGCGCCCCATTGCTTGTCTGCTTGTACACTACAGCTGTCTAGTTCACAAGTGTCAAATATGTCTGACGTATGACGCCATTTGCAAAATTATAAGTTTTCCAATAGCACGATTAATTTTGTGCCACCTTGTATAAACAACTCGAGCAAGCAAAAACAAAAAAACAGTTTCAAATAACAGACTTTGTTACAACGAAAACACCAGCAGAAACCGTTAATGGTTTGAATAATACCCGACAGATGGGCAGGACATATCTGACATACCTTCTGATCCAGTCCATTTTTTATCCAGTCCATAAACGTGCACGCTTGTTATCAAGTAGCGATGAATAGTTGCAAAATTGCTTTTTATTCCTAATTTCGATTTGATTTTTTACACAGTCTGTGTCAGAAAAAAGAAACCGCGATTATTCATGAAGTATAAAAGATATATATTTATTTTTTTTTACATGAAAATATGTACAAAACTACGAGTCGCAATTACTCAATAAACCGTGTAGTCTCCATCGTTGTCGAATATAGCCTGGCATCTTTTTCATGCTTTGAACCAGCTTTTCTGCATAGCTCGTCGACAAAGAGGACCAGATTTTGCGAACTTGACGCACGAGTTGCTTTAAATCGTGGACTATATTTTCGGCAAAGATGCGTGTTCATAATTCCCCACACATTTTCACGGGGTTGGCGTCTGGGACTGATATGTTTTTCTGAGAGTAGTGGTTTTGATAATGTGCGACGGTAGAATATGTTCACCTCCTTCGCCTCGACGTTCGATGGTGTTCATACTCACATCTATTCCCTTTTTAGCAAGAATTGTGCGTGCTTGGCGTAGTCGCAGGAATGGTCTCGCTTAAAATGTTGGACGAACACTTTATCCTGTTTTTTTGTCGTCACTCGCTTCAAGCCGCGCTCGGAAAAATTATCAACATTTTTGTACACCTAATACCGCTGATTCCACATCACAACAAACTTTTTTGATTTTTTAATCAGTTTTGCAGCCGCGGCGCAAGATAATTACGGCCCTTTCGAATGCGTGCATAAAAATACCGCCTCATAACGCTTCGCGTACTTCTTACTCATTTTTGTTTGGTTACGTTTACGGGAAAGTTTCAACGACACTAACCTGAGTTAGCACTGGCTTCGTAGCCCTTGAATGCGACTATTACGCAGCAAAAACCAGAACGAAATATATCTTGAAGTTACAAGAAAAAAAGTGGTTCTTTTCTTCTGACACAGACTGTACATTTTGTAGTATGGAATTTATGTGGAACATATCCCAAAATTTCCCATATTACGCATGCATTTTTTTAAATGACTTTTTTATTTTGCTCGTTTCTCTAAGGAACGTATTTATCGTGTAAAATGAGAGTTGGGTGTATATCATTTTTTCTTCTTTATTCATTAATTTGAATTTTAATTTATAATCGCTTGCATTCTACTGACACCATTCGCCGACTCTCAAAATAAATCATTGAACCTTTTGACTACGTATATGTATGTATGTAAGTACATATGCGAGTATATGTACGTCCGCTGCATAGTTGTTGTCGTTTTTTTTTTTTGGTTTATTTTGCCAATATTAAAATTTGCTTATAATAAAAGATCGTAGGCGCTCACTTTTGACGCCTCTAAAAGGTATACATTTTTCCAATAGGTACTCGTACAATATTACTACTTAATAAAATCACTTTTTATATACCAAATTTTTGCTTGCTAAAGTTAAAACACTCAACCTCAGCATGCATTGTCAGCAGTGGCAAAAGTGTGTGGGCAAAGTGCACTTTCGAATGAATGTAAGTGTGTCGGTAAGTGTGTGCGAATATGCGTGTTTTGAAACTGTTTGGTTGGTAACAAAGTTGGCTGGAGTTTATTGACCGCATAACTCGCGGCGGCCGCTTACTCCACACGACACAGAATGCGGCTTATATTAAAACTTGGCATTTATATATTTGTATCTTGCACTAATTAATGATCGCATAAGTATAAGTATAAGTAACACTTCTGTATTGGCAGTATCAACGAGCGCAGTCAGCAAACATTACAGTCAAGATACATACAGTTTGTGGCATACATATTTTCATATGAAAATACTTGTTATTAGTAGATTATCTGTAAACCACAATTCTTTTTGCAAGCTCTTACTTAAAATAAATGAAAGTCGATTAGACTGCAACTTTGTCTGTACGGAAGCCCTTCTCAGAGGAAGGAGAGAGGTTTGAACGGGAAGTCTGCAACCTGCTAAGAGAACGAGGAGAAGTTCTTCGAGATGGGATAACAGGTAATGCCAATTTCAAAGCGCACATCGAGAACAAATTCTCACATGGTAAGCGTTTTAAGTCAAAATATAGGGTTTTCCAAACAGAGGTGATATTTTGATATTCAAAGAAAAATGCTATTTTTTAATATAAATGATTGGATGTTTATTTCATTATAAAGAGAAAGATATGCCGTTAATAGGGGAAAATAACATCAGGCAAATGACCACCACGACCACGCTTACAGGAAAATATTGTTTTCATGAAATTTTCCACAACCGAATTGCAAAGTGGCTGCCCTATGCCCTCGATAGCCTCAGGAACTCCATCTTTGAGGTCTGGGCAGTTGACTGTTGGCGTATACCTTCTTATTCACGTGGCCCCAAAGAAAAAAGTCACAAGGTGTTAAATCACAAGATCTCGGTGGCCAATCGTGATCAGCTCTTCGAGAGATAACACAGTCCGGAAACTTTTCCCGTAAAATATCAATGGTTTCGTTGCTTGCGTGGCACGTAGCACCGTCTTGTTGCAAATAAACGTTGTCCAGATCAATACCTTCCAATTCCGGCCATAAAAAATTGTTAATCATCTCTCGATAGCGTAATTCATTACCCCAATAAAAAACCCTTTAATACAGAATAAAATTTACTTGCTTTAAATTTCGAATAATTTTGGCATGCACGAATGTATATGAGCCGGATTAAGTAAAGATATTTAAAATTTTGAAAAAATACAATATTAACATACAAAATTTATGAAAATGTCAACATTTTTTGTATGTTTGGATTTTTTTTTGCATAGTTCTAAAAACCATCTAATTATTAACACATCAGCCACCGTAGTGGAATAGGTTGGTGCGTGATTACCATTTGGGAGTAGATTCGAAGCTCTGTATAAAAAAAGTGTTTTCTAATAGCGGTGGCCTCTCGGCAGACAATGGGAATCCTCCGACTTTATATCTACCATGAAAATGGTCTTCATAAAAACCCATCCATTTGTGGAAAAACTCCACAAATAGGAGGAGAGCTTGGAGAAAAATACCTAATAAAGGATGTAAGCGGCTAAATTTTAACGCTATTTCTTTAGCAGTATTTCACTAAACTGGGTTCAATTTTGTTGCAAAATAATTATATTAATATTTTTTTTTCCAATAAATTAATTATGTAAAGCGCAGTTAATATTGTCAAATTTTTTCATATAACAAATAAAATATGCAAAAAAAATAAAAAAATATTTCTTTAGAATATCGTAAAAATACCAAATTAAATATAAAATTTGTCACAGCTACCTTTTTGGTAATGTATTGTTTTGACAGTTGCGATCACCCGACTATTCTCGTTTGATTGATGATATTTGATAATCTATATTTTACTAAACTGATTACCTACAATTTTGTTCAAAAACCGTATAAAAATAATTAGAACTCATCCAATAGATTCTAGAACAATAAAGTTCATCGAAAAATAGCGTCGACTATAGTCGATACAAAATATGAAAACAATAATGACCATTTAGTTAAAATGAATGTTAGGCAAAGCATTGAAAAAGATCGGAAATGCCATTACCACCAACCCATTGCTATAATATATGGAGAAATGTTACCAATTTGTTTCCCCCAAATTGTTGATGTCGCAAATAAAAGTAAAAAAAGTACCCTAAAAAAGTACCCGTTACATTAACTACCATCTTAATATTGAATAATTAAAATCGTAGGTCTAGAAAAAACATCCGCTACTTTAACTGGCATCTTAATGTGAAATAATTAAAATCGTCGTAAAAAACAAATATCACGGTTGAAATTTCGGTATGTCTAAAAACCATCCGTTAATTTAACTGCCATTCTAATCCTGAGTATTTGAAGCCAATATAAAAAGCAAATACCCGAACTGAAAGTTTCGTAAGTCTAAAAACTCACCCGTTACTTTACTGTCATCCTATTGTTGAATAATTGTCATTCTATTGTTGAATAATTGAAACTAATGTAAAACAAAAAAAAATTTTTAAAGTTAATTTACCGGAACCGTTGTAATAAACAAATCCCCCTTTGAAAGTTCGGTACGTTTGAAAGAGTCCCGTTGCTTTAACTGTCATCCTTGAAGAAAGTGTAAAAAGCGAATATCAAAATTGAAAGTTTTATAAGTCTAAAAAAATCACCCGTTATTTAAACTGTCATCCTATTATTGAATGATTGAAATCAATGTAAAAAATAACTATCCACTTTGAAAGTTCGGTGCGCCTAAAAACGCACCCGTTACTTTAACTGCCATCCTAATGTTGAGTACTTAAAGCCAATGTAAAAAACAAATACCCGAACTGAAAAGTTCGTAGGTCTACAACAATCACCCGTTACTTTAACTTTAACAAACAAAATTACAGCGAATGATGGTCAGACGATTACAATTAAACCGACTTAAACGACTTAAATGACTTAAATTTGCGTGTACCGGATTTTATGCAGGAATTTTAAAAATTTCCTAACATTGATTGTTCGCGAACTTCAACATTATGTAAATCTAAACATTGAATGACCTTTTCGGATTGCCAGATCTTAAAACAAAAATTTCACAAATTTAAAAATGCCTTTCTATTTAAATACAAGATTCTTGAGTCTATATTAAAAAAACACAAATTTGGAGAAAAAATTAAAAAAAATTCGACTTCACAGTTAAGAACAACCATATGTAGGTATGCATTCGGCATCACAAATATTTGTCCATCCAGCACACAGGTTGACATGTGAGTGTAACAGGAAATGTATTTTGCTTGTAGTAAAAATTTTGATAACGCAAAACTTGACTTTAAAAATTGTTTGGCATTCAAAATATTACTTTTGTTTCAAATTTCGTTGGCTGGCAGTGAAAACAAATTACACGCGCTTGTACGTATGTACATATGAAAACAAGCAATTTAATTAAGCGTATAAGAGTGCTCGATATGCACACTAAAAATTTCTACAACCAACTACCCGGTTTTTTAAGTATTTCACACGAGTACGCACATCATTACGTCGTACCGACAAGTTACATAAGTTCCGCACTTTACATTTGCACACACGCGTATACACATCTCCATATGTACGTATGAGTTTAATTTTTCATTTTACACTTTTTCTTTATTTATTTGGTTTTTTTTTGTCGTTTCGTTGATTGAACAGGTCTTCTTTAAACAGCGGCGTGTTGCCAAGAGGCGTCTAACGCGTGCTTAGGTACCTGTACCCTACTTCACTTAATTCCATTTTTGATTTGAATTGACGTGCCACACTAACTACAGAAGCAGCAAAAAAAAGAGAAAAATAGTTTGCTTGTGCAAATGTTGATATATACGAGTACATATGCATCTATGTATGTAAGTCTATAAAATTGCATACTCAAAAGACGACCAACCAAAAAAAACTGCGAAAAGCCAAATAAAGTGAAGTGAAGTGAGGAAGCGACGTGTTTAGGTTTTCTCGCTTTTTTCGCTACTCATTTTTGCCACTGACGCTACTACTGACTGTTACTGTCGATTTTATATCCGCATAAAAAATGCAAAGCGTAAAAAGTGAAATCATGAATATTAAATTATTATACATAAATAGTTATGTAGGTATGGATGGACAATAAAAAAAGCGCAAAAAAAACAACAACTGAGAAGTGGGATGAGTGCACGGTAGTTACCTTAAGTACCGCATACAATACATGCCAATGCAGACGATACGTAATTGTAGCAGCCATTCATATAACTTCCCATATCTCCAAAAAAAGTTGGTGCTGACACATTTACATACATACATATGTACGTACCTACCTACTCAAGCAAAGGTACGCGTGAGTGCCAAGAAATCATTCGCATTTGCTTATATTGTATGTACATGTTTGATGGCTCTACATTGCGCGAAACACAAAACAAAAAAAAAGCATTTTACAACAAAGCTTCGAGGTTTGGATTTGGCTATCGACAAAGGACCAAATGATACTTGGCTGGAGGACTTATTAGTGTCTGACGAGTCTATTCACCAGTAGATGCGCTATTTGGATTAGAGCAGACGGTACACTGAAAAATAGTATCTTAAAAAAGAAAAACACCTCAGGCTCCAATTATGGGAGGTTAGGTTAGGTTAGCCAGGTTGCTTCTCTAAGACAAGACACTCGGTGGCCCTATACCTACATTTGATTTCCTAACAAAGTTGCTTAATCCACTTTGATCTTTTTAAGAAGGTAAGTAGTCCCTTTAATAAGCCATTTTGTAAATTTCCCAAGACTTGAAAGAAATAATCGCCAAGATATTTGTCATGGCTTCTTTGAAGTGCAGATCATTCACAGAGAAGGTGTTGTACCGACTCAATTTCTTCTGCTCCTTGAAAACTCCTGCAGAAGTCATTGTGAGGTACTCCTATTCTACTGGCAAGTGTGTCAATAGTGCAGTGAGACGTTGTAACACCTGTGAGGACGCTGGTAGTTGATCTGTTGAATCCATTAGTCTTATCGTTATTGCTGCTTTGTCTATAGCGCAGGTCTCAGCTTGGAAAACGCTACTCCGGCTTGGGGGTCTAATGATCAATTCAAGGATAATTGTTCCGAGGCGTCGATCGGAGCGCTCATGTTATTCTATACAAGCTAATCGTTAGATTTTTATGATATTCTTTAGATAGGATTGTGTCTGCAGCACCTCCCACCACACAAAAGCTTTATAAGTCAAAATGGGTCTGATAATCATATTATGCGCAGGGCTTAGAATCCAATATAAATCTGCTTTTGTTGTCCATGAGACTACCATAATTTAAAGTCATCCCTCTAGTCCGCATATTTAATGATTGATCATTTCGAAGAAACAAACACCGACATCACCGCTGACCAAGAGATACGTTGAATGCAGGGTATAGAGACTGATCCTATCCTATGAACCGCTATTGTCGTTTTTTGTGAACCTGTTTAACGAACCGATATGCGTTCTTGGCTTATACCGACAGAATAAATTATTGGATGCTCAAAGTGGAAGAGTTCAAATAGAACAATGAGGAAAGTTACGAGGCTGCAGACGTCTCCAAGTTCACGTGACAGAGAGTACTACATTACTAGATTTGTTTTTATTATTAAGGAAGTTGTACTTGTGGTTAAAGCTTAATCACAGCAAATATCTGAGCTATGTTTGTGGTGGCCTTAAGCTAACAATTGTGCATCAATAATAAGACAGTAAAAAATGTATTTAAGTTGTAGAAATGGTTTTTGATTAGATTTTGTCGTATATATTACGATATTTTAAGAAGCTTAAAAAAGTTTTGTTTTTACTAGGGTTGGGTTTGTAAGGAGGCTTTGTATAGGGGAGAGAGCTTTTTTAACATTACTAGATTTATATCAAAAGTTTGAGAGGAATATTTTATGTTAAAGAAGCACCAATTGCACGCCTCTGCGAAGGATATAAACTCACTTCGTATTTTGGATTGATGTGTCAGTTATCACCATAAAGGAAACAAAGGCATGCTTTGTGGAACCCCGCCAAAACCGCTTACACGCATATAAATCCAGGTCGTTCCGGTTGCGTGGACTTGACTGTTGCAGTCTATTTTTTTTTTTTTTTGTACTTGTTTTTGCTTTATTATTTTCCATTTATGTGTACGCAGCTATTCGTTTGATAGTCTCTTGGTGTTCATATTTTATTATCCGCTAAGCACTTGTAAGATTTATAGGATTTGTGGCATGCGAAACGAGCATTGAAATATCTGCAATATATTTGATTTTGATTATCATTTTTTATAAAATTCTATTGAACTTGCTCAACCGGATCTAGTCGTACCGTAACGAAATTCTAAATATTTACGAGCTTCACAACAGGTAAATATCTGTGTGTATCTGTGTATGTGCAGTATTTCTGACGTTAATTATTGAAGCTTTTCGAGTATTTGCGTACTACTTACGTTTTATTTGTTGTTGCTTAGTAGTTGAGTTGCTTTAAAGTTTATGTTAACTTTACTGAACTATCGGAGGTGAGGGTAGCCACCAGCGCACTCAAGATGAAGGATTTGCACAGCAAATAATTTCAATAGATTTTTTACGTATTCGTATTTTGTATTCCAGAAAATTAATTTGGCATGTTAATATCTGCGTATTTATGAATGTATGTATGTATGTATGCATGTGCTAGTGTATGCTCGCTTTCAAGTGTTATTAATCGTTTAATAATGTGTAGTTTGCCTAAAGTGCGGAAAATTATGGAGTTCTGCTACTTAGAATTTTTGAAGTGTTTGCAAAGCGCAAATACAAAAAGAGATACGTGGCGCCATTTCAAGCCAGCGTGAACAAAACAGACTTGATTCAATTTTTGCTTAAAAAAAGTGATTAGTATTGAAAAATAAAAAAATTTAAGACAAAGAATAAAATAAAAAAAGGTAAAAGAACATAATTAAAATAAAAAAAAAGGTAAATGAGCATAAAATAAAAAAAGGTAAGTGAGCATAAAATAAAAAAAGGTAAATGAACATAAAATAAAATAAAGTAATATAAATTAGAATCAAATAAAATAGCAAAGCAAAATGAGATAAAACAAAACAAAAAAATAAATAAATAAACTGAAATAAAATTAAGAGAAGTAAAATAAATTCTTTCGTTAAACCATTTTTATTGCGATCTGTTTTTAAACATTGAGCAATATTTCTGCTTAAAGCTATTTAATTCATTTCAGAGAAAAACATTTATGGAATAAACCCAGTGGTGCAACCATTTACTATTTTTATGATAACTAATAATTCATTATGTAATGAAGGTTATTGGATTTGCAATTATTTCTGTGACAAGAGGGTTTTAGTGGGATCGGAGTCGTGTGTTGTGGCATATTTTCTTATTTTTTCAATTATTGGGGGTACTTTGAGATCTCGAGGAACCTTTGAAGTATTTCGATGTTGGATGAGCTGCAGTGTCCCAGAGTTGAATTCCATATGTCCCTATTGGTTTACAGATAGCTGAGTAAACTGAGAGCTTTCTTTCAAGAGACATATGAGATTTTCGATATAGTAACCAATATAGGTTTCTGAGTTTTATTCCTAGAGCCTTGCGTTTGTGGAAATATGGGTTTTCCATGTAAGTCTGCTATAAAGAGGCATGGCGAGATATTTTGGGATGATAGATTAGTGAGCTTAACGGGTGAGCAAGTTTTTCGATTTAGTGTAAAAGAGACTTGGAAAGATTTTGCCTTGTTTGGCTTAATGCACCACTCTTTCAAACCAGGAGCTATTGTATATTTTAAGTCCTTTCTGGAGTTTTTGGGAGGTCCCATGGGGGTGGAACTAAATTGTAAGTACGGCAGTGCCATCCGGGAACGTTCCAACTATTGTTCTTCCGAAGCTGGTAGATCGTATGTGCATATCAAGTATAGGACCATAATACTGCCTTAAGGTACACAAGCTGAACTTTCACGTACTTCAGACGGTTCTTTGCCTTGTTTGACAAAGAAATATCGATTTTGGAGGCAGGGCTTAATAAATTTGTTATACAACTTTTTGTTGTTGTTGTTTTATTTTACATTTTTCTCATTGGTTGGTTTAAATTATATTTATCTTTATATTATATTTTATTTGTTATTGTTATGTTTATATATATATGAATATATTTATTTACAAGGAGGAAGTCGGAAAGGTGAATTTTAATGGTTAACAAATTTGTTATTAAAAATTTCAAATAAAAAAAAATAGAAATATTATTGAAAGCGACTGGTCATTAGCATTTTACAAAATGGCATTCAACTTTCATCGGGTAACCGAAAAAAAGCCAAAAATGGCTATTGAAATATGCCATATTTCGAAAAATAAAACCAAAATACCTAACAATCTTTTTGATTTGCTAAGCCTCAGCCAACGGCAATACACAAGTTCTTGATGATTAATTTTTGCCGCATTTAAGAAAGAAAAAAACAAGACAAAACAAGCCAGTGCTTCTTTTTGCCACTTGGCGTTTGCGGTGCGCAAAGAGAGTGGCGTCCAAAAATGCGGTTATGGAGTTGTCGTTCCGTTAATTTGAACAACTGGGCTACCGTACAAATGTGCATAAGTGGATATGCTCAAAAGTGTATGTAGTAGGCAACCGATCGGCAGAGTTGCCTAAACAGGTGAGTGCGTTTCTGCGCGTATGTTTCGAGTGTATGAGCGAATATTTCTATAGCTGCGTTATGTGGAATGCAGCAGTGTATGGTGGATTAGCCGCTGTCGTTGCTTTATTTTAATTTGTTTGTTTTGTTTATAGTTTTAACATAGTGTCGTCATCAAAATGTACGCACGTACGCGTGCAATGCACATAAAAATAAATTATTGGAAAAAATTAAAAAAAAAAAATGTGTGTTGTAAAATGTTTCTGCCGTCACACCACATGTTTTTGTACGCTTCCAAATATTTGTAATTAATTCAATTTTTAATATTTCTCAATTGGAATGTTGTACTAAGGTTAGGCCAGGCGGCCGGCTGCTTACGCCACGGCTACCACTACCTTTCTACACATATTAAAAATGCTTACACACACACATACAAGTGTAGTTAAAGGTACATATGCATGTGCATTACCCAACGCCACCGTTGTTGACGATTGCACAAATAATTGAAGTTTGAAAATTTAATTGAGTCGAAAAATGCAGAAAAATACTAACATACCAAAAAACTAACTATGAAAAATAAGTATTAAACATTAATTAAAACTGTGTAAAAACAGAAAAAAACTCAGCAGCTTAAAAAATTCGCTAAACACTTCTTCTTTTTTGCATTACGGGTATTTACGGTGTTGCAAGCCACATATTAGTACGTGCAACTGTCAACAGCCGCACGCCGGCTAAGCGACGCGTCTTTCACTTTCTTTCCAAAAATGCTTGTGGATGATGTTTGGTCAGCGCCGGTGTTGCAAAGAAAAAACGAAAAACAACGTGCCTATGTACTAGCAAAAATTGAGCAGCAGCAGCAGCAGCAAATTTATGTGAAGACAAAGAAGCTGCTAGTAAAAACAAAAAACAGCAACAAACAATTGCGACGTCATCGTTTTTGGAATTGGCCGGAGGCAATGAACGTCAAGCAGCCAACTCGCGGAGGAGCCACTTGATTCCACTACCACTACTGTTGTTGTTGTTACGAATGTTAATGTTTTTGTTATTGTTGTCGAATGTTGCTAATAGTCTACGGAGAAATACCAACCACAGAGCTTGCAAAAAAGAAAACCAACATTAAAAAATAAGAAACATAAAACGTAACATGAAAACGTTCAAGCGAAATGCTTGATTTTCGTGGGGTGCCTACCTGTCACACTGACTTTCTGGCCGACTGCCTGACTGCCAAAGCTCAGCTTGCAAGCTGTCCGTCTGCCTGCCCGTTTATATGCCAGTTTTTCACTTCTGGTTACACAATTCGCCGCATTGGTATGCGCATGCGCAGACAATGAATGGGCAAACAGTGCAGAGCATCACCGTTGGAGATGGCGCGGCCAACGCGGCAGTTGTTAGTTGCCACAATAAACATACATATTTTTTGTGTCTTCTGTGCTGGTGGCAGCAACTCGATGTCCGTGGCTGTCACAAGCGATTTTGGTGTGACCCCACGTTGAAAAGCTAAAGACAGCGTTGAAATGCAATTCTTGCACCCAGCAGAGCAAAGAGATTTGCGGCGGAAGGCAAATATTATATTTAGAATTAGATGAGCATTTAAAGCAGAGCTTAACATTTAGGACTTTCACCATAGGAGTTTTTACACATAATTCTTTAAAGTTGTATTGTATATTTTTTAGGGTTGGAAACACCTTTGCGCTTCTTGCTCGTTAAAATGAAAATCCACTGCAACCCTCAGAGGCAATTGGAAAGTAGGGGATCATGCAGGTAGACTCAACCTACCCTTCAATCCTATCTGCAGAAGCTGTCAAGCGGAAGGGACGAAGGAAAGTCTTTTCAGTGCTAGATAGGGCACGACTTTCTTGCAGCAAATTAACGAGATCTCAGACATCGAGACTTTATCCTTTCCTGCTATTCTTGGACCTCACTAAATGGATCTGACTTAGAACAAAAACAAAAAAAAAAGAAACTTAATCATATGACGAGGACAGTGGTAGTAAAACGGTGCTGGTCACTAAATAGGATTATTTCAGTGGAAATAATCACCCACAACAACAACAACAACAAAGCTTATTAAAAGCTTTAATTCTGAATCAAAAAAAAAAAAACTATTGTATAAAAAACTGTACCACATTAACACTATTTTTTAAAGAACGAGCCACTTTATAGATGAATAATTTTTTTTTTAATCCAAAATATGACTTACAACGCCGTACTAAATTATTTTCAAGCAAACATTTTCGATTGTTCTATCTTTTAATTTTCACCGTAAATTTTTCATCCTTAAGGTATGATAGACTAGATCGTTTCTACAAATAGCAAATTTTTGAGCAATAAAAAATTTCATATGGCAACCTTTGGTGAAACATGGCACATTGGCTATGCCAATGGAGAGCCGAGTGAGTGTGAGTGATACACCGCCGTCGAAACGATCTGAAGCAACTGAACAAGTTGTGGAGGATGTGGAGATGGCGGACAATCTTTCAGTAGACTCAGACGGATCTCTGGTACCGAGTAAGTCTTTGACAACGGTTAAACCTGGTGCGAATCAGGTAAGTACCGGTAAAAAGACCGAAGTTATTGGAGATTCGAACGCAGGTGTTGGTCTAACCGCAAGGCAGATCAAACGAAGGAGACAGAAGGCGAGGCAAGCCGAAGCACTAGCTAAGGCAAGGACTCAAGCTCCGTCAACTTCGACACCTGTAACGGAAACGGGAAAGCGTGGCAGAACAGAGGATTCCTCTGTAGCGCTGCGCTCTTCCGGAAACGAAACGGGGTCTGTGCCAACGACCGGGAAGAGGAGAAAGGCAAAGAAGAGGAAAGTCGAGAGACGGAATTCGGAAATGCCTGCATCCTCGACCCAATCCAAGGCAGACAAACCTTTGCCTGACAAGGCAGAGGCTAAGGGACCTCAAATGTCGAATGACACTCTTCCGTCAACGTCTGGCGAATCATTCGCGAGAATGGCAGCAAAGGCAATGACGGTGGAGATACATACCGACAAACAAGATGGTCTACTGTCCAAAGGGCAACAAGACTATCTTGACAGCTATCTTTGGAAAGCTATCGGTGAGTCGAAAGACGCGCCGACGTTCGAGGGGAAAAGCGTGGTAGACGGCATCGTAAAGGTGCACTGTTCCAATGCTTTTTCCCGAGAATGGCTAGAAAAAGTTATAGCAAAGATTCCAGCCTGCGAAAACAGCAAGTTTATTCTTGTTGAGAGTAGCAAAGAAAGGCTGGTACGAGCGAGTGTCTGGATTCCGGGTCCTTCCTGTAATTCAGCAGAACTCCTCAAACGCATCCGTGTTCAGAATAAGGATCTTGACACGACTCTCTGGAGAGTATACTCGTGCACCAGGCAGAAATCCGCTACCACTTCGGAGGCGGGTTCCCACCTGGTACTGGGTATCGATCTTGGGTCCCTCAAGGTGCTTAAGTCGAAGTACGGTTGCCGTCCTCACCTACATCTGGGGCGGATCCAGTTCCGCGTCCAGGATAAGGTGGAGGACAAAGCGTAAATATACTCAGTCTCATGACTGAAGTAATATTTACACAGATTAATCTGCAGCATAGCAAAGCGTCTACGGCTCTCTTGTGCCGTAGGCATGCAAAACTGCAAACAAACCCACACATAATACTTATACAAGAACCATGGGTATGTCACAAGCGTATCTGTGGTCTAAGTGCTATGTCGTGGGGACAAATACTTCATTGTGAAGGGAATGTGAGACCGCGAGCATGTATTATCATGCCGAGGTTGATCGAACACACGATGTTAAAAGAGCTATGCTCTGGAGATATCGTTGCTGCAAAAATAAAGTACTGGAAAAGTGGGAACAGTGTCGAAGCTATCATAGTTTCGGCCTACCTACCCTATGACTCTGTACAGCCACCTCCTTCGAGGGAGCTAAGAGAAGTGGTCAAGTACGCAGAATCCAATAATCTGGGGCTAATAGTGGGCTGTGACGCAAATTCACAGAACATTGTGTGGGGAAGCAGCAAATGCAACCCCAGAGGTCTCAAGTTACTGGATTTTATCCTGTCATCCGATTTGGTCATCCAAAACACTGGTAACAAACCAACTTTTGTGACCAGAAGGAGACAAGAGGTGATTGATTTAACACTTACCAATAGGTCAGTTGGAAATCAAATCAACCGATGGCGAGTTTTGGAAGAGGACTCTCTTTCTGATCATCGTCTTATCGAATTCCGACTGGGAATTGACACAATATCAATACCTTCCGGTAGGAATCCTCGAAATGTGGACTGGGACAGGTATGGTGAGCTTGTAACAGAGCGATTACCAAACCTGAAAAAACTCAAATCAGCAGAAATGATTGAAGATGCTACTAAGAAATTAGAAGGTACTTTAATCAACTGCTTTGAGGAACTGTGTCCACTCAGGCAAAGCAGACAGGGGAAAGCGGTTCCTTGGTGGAACCCTGAACTGTCGAAGCTTCGTGTACGGTCCAGGAAACTTCTTAATAAGGCCTTGAAGACCAAAACAGAAGAGGACTGGGCCAATCATCGACTTACACAGAGAGAATATAAGAAAAAAGTACGGCAAGCCAAACTTGAATCCTATAGAAATTTCTGCAGTAACGTCGAAGAAATGAGGGAAACAGCGAGACTTTGTAAGGTCCTTCATTTAGACCGCTCAGTAAGGCTGGATTCCATTCGAAAACCTGATGGTTCATACACCATTTCCAAATCGGAAACGTTTAATGCTCTACTCGAAACCCATTTTCCGGGTAGTAGAACTCTCTCTGAAGCTGAGAGTGGCATGAACAATGACGGTGGCAACGGTGGAACCTCTAGGTACAGCTGGTATATTGCTAGTCGGGTAGTGACAAGGGAATCGATAAGGTTTTCCTTATCTTCCTTTGACAACTTTAAGTCCCCTGGACCTGACGGAATATATCCAGTAATGCTTAAAAAAGGAGGAGACAGGCTGATTGAGGCCCTGAAAAGGATCTTCACAGCCTGTCTTGCATTTGGTTATATACCATCCCAATGGCGACGCGTAAGAGTAGTATTTATTCCAAAACCAGGAAAAGATGACTATTCCCTAGCAAAAAGTTTCAGACCAATCAGTTTGACATCGTTCATGTTGAAAAGTCTGGAACGAGTGGTGGAGAAACATATTCGAGTGGGGGTATTGCCGAGAAGTCCACTTAGTAGAAATCAACACGCTTACCAGAGTGGAAAATCATGTGAATCAGCCTTACACGATCTTGTTAGCAAGATTGAAGCTGGGCTGGAAGCTGACGAATACACAATGGGCGTGTTCGTGGACATTGAGGGGGCTTTTGATAATGCCACTTTCGGCTCGATATGTTCTTCTGCCGAACGACACGGAGTTAATCAAGCCATTATAAAATGGATATACTCCATGCTCTCTGAGAGGCTGTTAACCGCTGGTGGGAGCGACGACGAGCAAATCACAGTCAGGGCCAAGCAAGGATGTCCCCAAGGGGGTGTTCTTTCTCCGCTGCTGTGGTGCTTCGTCGTAGACTCCCTATTAGCGGAGATGCAGGAACTCGGCTTTCACGTCCAAGCATATGCGGACGACGTCTGTGCGCTAACATCGGATAAATCCTTAAGGAGGCTTTGCACGAAAGTGCAGAGTATCCTTGACAAAATCGATGATTGGTGCATGAGACAAGGTCTTTCCGTTAATCCGAACAAAACAACCATAGTCTTGTTTACGAGAAAACGGAAATTGGATGGACTCAGTCTTCCAACACTGAAAGGTGTGACACTTGGTCTTTCCAACGAAGTTCCAATAAATATCTAGGAGTAATCTTGGATAAGAAGCTGACCTGGGAGACACACGTTTCACTGAAGGTGAATCGTGCATTGAAGATTTTTCAGCAATGCCGTAGAGCCTTTGGCAAAACTTGGGGTCTGAAACCTGCTGTGGTCCTATGGATATACACGGCACTTATCAGACCAATCATCACTTACGCTTCTGTGGTCTGGTGGCGACGGAGCATGGTTAAGTCCACAATCCGGGAACTATACAGGCTGCAAAGAAGTGTATGTTTATGCATCACGGGTGCCATGAGTACAACCTCTGGTGATGCCCTAAATGCTATGCTTAATTTGCTCCCCCTGGATCTTAAGATACAACAGGAAGCAATAAAAGCAATGTGTAGACTCCATAAATATGGTTTCTGGCACGAAGATGGAACTTCGGGACACAGAGAAATCTTTAAGTTGCTGTCGGAGCAGTATCCACTGTTTTTGGCACCTAAAGATGACCTGATACCCACAGTTTCGTTCGGAAGGAAATTTGATGTCAGATCAAATCCAGAATGCATGCAGGGAGGTTTGACGGATATTTTCTTTACCGATGGGTCCAAGACTGAAATAGGGTCTGGAGCCGGATGGTACTTAAACGATAGTAATAGGTATCACTATGCTATGGGGGGAATGGCAACTGTTTTTCAAACAGAAGTTTTTGCCATCCTAAAAGTAGCCGAATGGATAATCGAGAGGAGATGGAGCGGGAAACAGATTGGAGTCTTCAGTGACAGTCAGGCTGCATTGAAGGCCCTGGAGAACGCGAAGCAAACCTCGAAGATTGTTCAAGAATGTAAGAAGAAGCTTAATTCTGTCGCAAGACAAAACAGGCTTGTACTTATATGGGTTCCGGGACACTCCGGTGTTCAAGGAAACGAAATTGCCGACGAATTGGCCAACCGTGGATCAGCGGTGCCCCCACAGGGGCCAGAGCCAATAATCGGAATCAGTCCCGCAGGAATCAAGAATTGGATCAACGATTATGTAGGCAATCTACATAAAGAGCGATGGTCCGGTCTAGAACGCTGCAGAACTGCAAAGTGTTTTGTGACAAGTCCGAACAGAAAACTGTCAAACTTTCTACTAAAACTTAGAAGGAAAGACATTCGGTTGATGGTCGGCATCATTACAGGACACAACCCATGGGGTCAGCATATGACCACCATTGGAATCATCGAGGACCCGGTATGCCTGTCCTGCTTGGAGGAGGCGGATAGCACTGAGCACTTTCTCTGTGAGTGTCCTGCCTTTGCTAGAGCGCGACTACGGGTATTGGGTTCCGATGTCATGGGAATGAGTAATATTCGTTCTCTAAAACTGGAGGATATTTACAGATTCGCCAAAGAATCTGGAAAATTCTCACAGGACTAACTATCTCTATCTCTGTCTCTATTCTTTCCTATCTCTTTCTCTGATACTTTTCTCCCTCCCTCCTTAACTATCTACCCCCTTTCCAGAGCTTTAAATACAATGGGCTTTTTAGCCTGAGTGTTTTAGGAGCCACCAAATCTCATGGTGCTCCTTGGCTCGACCTCTTCAAATTCAAATTCAAATACCTACAACTTTTCGCAATATATTCAAATACGTACAGCGAACCAATGGGAAATACTGTAAATATGCTTACAAAATTACGTAGCGCCACTTCGTGCGATTTCAATATACGAGTAAAATCCAAAATTCCAAAAAATTTCAATCAGAATTTCATCTACTCAGAATATTAAATTTTTTTAATATATTATATAAAATTCAAGTGCAACAAAATGTAAGTTTGAAGTTGCTGAAAATTTCACTGACTTTTAATACTTTTTCTGCCGACTCTTACTCTGCATTTCCTTCTCCTCAAGCTTACAAGCATTATATGGACGAATATGTACAATTACTATTTCAACTTGATATTTTCCCAGTAGGTAGGCAGTGCGACCCATTTTTTACCGATCAACCTAACTATGTCTTGTGAACGGGCACATTGTCGAGAGAAAGAAGCCGACTCTCATCCATTCCCCTTTCTCTTTTCTCAACCATTTTTTTGAAGTTTTTGAAAAGTAAAGCTTAGTAAGTTTCAGTAATATTGACATCACTTTCCGCCATACCTCAATAATCGCCTTTTAAATTCTTGCAAAAAAAAAAAACGACAGAAGCCATAATCTTTCTAGCTCATTGTGACGACTTGAAGTTATTAAGCAGTGCGGAAACTTTTTTTGCGGCACCGCCTCGACTCCAATTCGTAGTGATGAGCGCAACTTTCATCTCCAGTAACTGTCCGATTCAAATATCTTCAGCCCTGATCTCTCAACATAAATTCAAAACACACGTGAACACTGGACGCTCCGATACTGTTGAAGTGATACAATAATTCTCGCCAGCCATCTTCCTCTGGTTGCAAACAAACCAAGATGAATGTGCAGGTTATTCACAATGATCGTGAATAATACCTACTCCAGCGATTTCTTTTGCTTTTTCCATTTTCAAATGGGCATCCTCCAGAAAAAGTGTTTCGATTTTTTCAATAATAACTGAGCACTTCGTCTCAATCGTGCGGTCTGCGTGCTGAAGGTCATTAATTGCCTCGCTATGCCTTCACTTTTCTAGGCAATAGTATTTGTGTGCTTTGTTGATATATCTTTATTAATGTGTCCGGAAAGTGGGAAAAGTCGGAATAAGGTGTTTGGTTTTGGCAAAAGTTCGCACCGTTTTCGGGTATTTGGCCGAGCTAGTTTTAAGTCGACTCTGAACGGCATTTTTTATGAGGAGCTTTTTCATGGCAGAAATGCACTCCGAGATTTGCACCCCTTCGACTACGGTGGCCGCTGCGCATATACCTGCAAAATTTCGACTCGAATTTATCGTATATCATACAGGGTTTCAAGCAAGTGCATAACTTTTCTGCTCACTGGGTATGCAGTACTTTGCGTGTACGTATGTATATGTGCCTGTGTGCAATTATTGCATACTGGCGCATTTGTAACTGTGCGCGTCAACTGCGGTCATATATTAGTTTAGTGGTCTGACTTGGCTGAGCAGCTGAGCTGGTTGCTGGTTGCTCGTTGTTAGCTGCTTGCAGCTCGCAAAAGTGAAAGGAGTTTTGGTGCATTTCGCGACCTAAGTCAGTCAGATTGTATATTGTTTTTTCTTTTCTTTTTTTTGTAATTTTTTTCCTTTTTTGCTTTGCTTTGGTGTTTGGCGTTCGATAGCAACACAGAATTTGCGGCTGCAACAACAAACTACTTTTGCTGCTACAACAAACAAAATATTGCAAAATAATTGCAACTTAATGAAATGTTGCAGTCAGTGATCGAAATCGCGCACAAGTAAATGTGATTGTGATTGTGTATGTGTATGTATGAGTGTGATTGTTTCTCTGTTTGGCGCAATGTTCAACAACCATAAGTATAGCAAATGCTTACATGCTTACATACTTATAGTTAGAATGTGCAAATGCGAGCTGCCAGCTAACTTATAAGTCGACTTATATATACGTACAGTGGCGTGCAAAACTGCAGCAACTTTTTCCGCTGGCGCATCCTCTAAGGGTTAAAACTGTTTCGCGGTCAATGGTATTATCTACTTCATCTAACAGGTCAAAACCCCACATTTGAGCGGCGTAACTTTTGGCAAGAAAAGTGCGCCATGTAGCGTTTATATTATTTTTTGCTTCTATTTAAAAAATGTTTTTTAAGCTTTACTTTGGAGTCAATTCCACACCGAGATAACTATATTCTGTCGATATTGGTATTTGTTCTCCTTTAAACGTCCACTTCTCTCTATTTGCCAACCTTCCTCCTTGAAATCCGGAAAATCATTTTTGCTGACTTTGCTAAATTTACTTCCTACAATAATTTTCAAGATTATAAATCATATTTTGCAGTTCATATGCATCTTCAGATAACATAACTATGAGTATATCGACCTCATACAGAAGAAGTCTAACATTCAAGTCCTCAATGCAGATACCACCTCCCAAGCTGTCGTGTAAGGCTTGTTAATTTACTGGGGCGGCAGCGCTTTGTCGAGAAAATGCCGAGTCATTGCGGTACGTAAAACCGGCCACCGTGGGTATGTTAAACAGCCACAACAAGAACAACCATGCATACAATAACCTCGACTCCAGCGGCACCTGTCGTTGCGTGCACTTTAAATTATGAATTAAACTCAATCAGATCAGTTTTGGTTGAGTTTGCGAGACTCAACACCGATACAATTTGATTTTTATATAAAATACATCGACAAAGCATATTTACGTTTTCGCATTTATGATATATACGAAAATTTTCTGCACAAAAACTTTTTTAGACTAATACCCCTTTTACGGATATAAACTTTTTGAACTAATGCCGATTATCAGCATTTTTTTATTTATTTTTAAAGCCGATTATTTTGTCTAGAAAATCTCTTAGATCTTGTACTATCAGCTTCCAATACGTACTTTAAAAGACAATTTCTTATTAAACATATCTCCATCTCTCTGCAGATGGTAAAATTAAGACGAAAAATATGTATGTAAGTTAATGACAATGCACAGAATGCTCTGCTTTGCAAAGGGGGTTTTGTATTTCGGAGTTTATCTCATCTGGAAGATTCTCCGTGGCATAAATTGCACAAGCTTCTAAACGCAGCATGTCTATAAGCCAAAATGTGTTAAAAAATCATGAAATTAATTTTGATCTTGCAAGTAATCAAAAATGACTGCCGTTTGGAGTGATGGTTTCTTGCTAGAAAACTTTGAAATGTTTACCACCACCATGAGTTAATAAAAATCTATCAATTATTTTCTATTAACATAAAAGTTTTGTAAACAAGAGGAACATTTTTTCAAAAATTGCATTTTATGTTCATGTAAATGTTCACCGTATGTCAAGGTGTATTGAATGGGATAAGTGGGAATAAACAGGCACAGCAGATATAATTTGTGTGATTTCTGCATTTGTTAGCTGTTGCGCACTACGCTGGATATTTACAAAGGAAGTATTCTACTGTTTCTTACTATTCCCCGTTTCTAGAACTTCTGCCGTATTCATGAGAAGCTACTCATAGCCGAGAAGAGTGCCTAACTAACAGCCAATGACAAGTCATACAAGCCACGACCTTCAAGATGTTCTCTTCTGAGAGGTTGAGCAATTCAACTGACCTCTTTTTATCTATTTGCGGCCAAATTAGCCTGGTTGTAACGCAAGTATTTTCTTGCCTACATGACCTATAGGACTTTTGGAGAATATTATTTTTTATTGAAGGTCTTCTTGGATATCATCAATTCATCTTCTCGGGGGTCTTTCACGTTTTCTACTGCCCATCACATGAAAGTAGAAGTTTTTTTTTCGTTATCCTGTTGTTGTTCATTTTGAGTAATTATTTGATAATTTAAAAAAAAAACATTTTTTTTGTACGCTGACTTTTTTAAATGCTAGTTAGAGGGTCCGACTTTTATTCCTGTACTTAGTGAAAGGGTCTGCCAGTTAGTAAAAATCATCAACCATATTTTAACCAAACTCTGACAGTTAAAATTGGCTGTTTGATAAAATTTTTTCCTAAATGTTTTCTATTTCATACCTGTAAAAAAATGATCGAAACTATTCAGCAAACTATTTTAAAAACTTTAGTCTTTCTAGCTATCCAAAAAGGTATAATATTCCAAGAATATAAGGAAACATCGATTCCAAACACTTCCTGTTTTTTGCCTGGTATAATTTAAACAATTGAAAAAGGTCGATTAAACATTTTTTTGTGGTCGGAAGCTCCGAAGTTTTCCAGTTCCATTTATTTCTTCTAGAAAATTCCTTAAACGCGTAGTCAAAGCATAAAACAAAACACAATACTGTACACCCATACACGTTCGTAAAGTGTACACACACACATATGCACTTATATAATAATGTTTATGTATTCACTTGCATGTTTTTTCAATATCTATGAATTTGTCGCTGCAAAGCCAAATGAATGAACGTCCTAGGCTTTAATTGCTATAGAATCCGCCTCTGTACGTCTCTCGCATTACTACGTTTTTATGACAGGCACGTGAAAATTAGATACAGTTACGTTGCGAAACAAAAAAGTAGAAGTGGTTGCATGTACATATACGTATAAACAAAATAAGTATAAATTAAAAATATGATAAAAATGGTAAAACATTTAATGAAAAACTTTGCGCGCCATGTTCTCAGCCACAGTTGTGTTTGGTACATTTGAAATTGGTGAGAACGATATAACCAATGAAGGGTTTGCAACAGCATAAAAGCCAGTTTGTTTTGTGTATCTGTTTATACGAACAAATGTTAAATACACACATACATACACACATATTTCTATTTGCACATGTTAGTGCGCATGTTCTGTAGTGTGGCAAGGTCAAACACGGGTAGACAAGTTTAGAATGTACTAATTGTATGCACCAATGTGTATGTATGTTAATGCGCTTGCTTTTCTGACACTATATTTGCTACAGTTAAATCGCATGCCGCTATGAATAGATTTAATTTTAGTTTACATATCCATAACAAATGAGAATTTGTGCTTTTTTGCATAAGAAACAATAACGATTTAAAACTTAATTAGCTTAATGATTTTAAAATTCTTTAACTTCAGCTGAAGGCAACTGTTGGCATCGCATTCTTAAGGCCAGGCGCCGACCTTCGTTGGTAGAAAAAGAAAAGACAGAATTTGTTTTCAGCAGCACCACCAAAACACCACTCAAATGAGCGAGTGTGATAAATAATTTCAACAAAAAAAGTTAATTCTTGTGGATGCAAGAACAATTAAGCGTATATTGAGGAAAAATCTATTTGCTAGCACTGGCGAATCTACTCCAGACCATGGAATGCCAAATTAACACCGTATTTCTCTGAACTTTGGACAAATCTCTCTATCCGCAAACAGGAGTTTGAGGATCGTGACAGGGCATTTTTCCAAGTAGGCAGGATTGGAACAAGGGGAAAATCTGCACCGAAGCTGAAACCTCTGTCTTCACTGACGGCTCCAAGATAGAATTGGGAGTCGGAGTAGGCGTTTTCTCTAAATCAGCCAATTTAGCAAATGAGGGAACAAGGGAGCGAATGAGATATTAACATTTTGTCCGATACTCAAGCCGCGATCCAGGCGACGCTATGGTGCAGATCCAAACTAGGCAATTCCTGTAAGGAGATCAAATCTCTTGGCTGTGCAGGCACCTTATTTTTTGATCTGAGTTCCAGGACATAGGAACATAGAGGGAAATGAAATTGCTGATGTGTTTGCCAGGAAGGCGACTGAGTTGGTCTCGGAGACCTCCTACCCGGTAAATGGCATAGGAGATGTTAACGTGACAGGGCGTTTTTTCCAAGTAGGCAGGATTGGAACGAGAAGAAAATGGGAAACGGCTCCAAGCTAGAATTGGGAGTCGGATCAGGGGTTTTCTCTAACGGATCAGGGGTTTTCTCTAAATGAACCAATTTATCTATTTCTTTAAAATTGCCGAATACTGCTAGTGTCTTTCAAGCTTTGCGACCCGGCAAGCATGCAAAATGTGTAAGGCGACTGAATTGGTCTCAGAGATCTCCTACCCGGTAAACGGCATCAGGGATGTCATAAGGGAATTGGACAACTTATTTCTAAGGAAAGCGCAGAAAGGGTTGAGCTCCATTTCTTCATGTGCTATTTTGAAAATCCTTTTGTCCCAGTTTAGTAGCCGGAGGACGCAGAAAGTTCTGGGAACTCCTTGCCATTGAATTTCCAAACCGGTCATTGGGCGATCGGCTCACACGCGGAAAAGCTAGGTTTGACATTTAACACTCATTGCATAAGCTGTGGAGATCTTTCAGAGAAGGAGACTGTTGAGGAGTTTGGGATTTGGCAACCAAATGATTAAGGTCACTGGGAGCTCCTTTCTTCGACAACCTGGTCCAACCTATATCCCATGAATCTTCTACATAAAGGTTTCAAAACGGCGATTTAGTGTTACTTGAGGAGTGTCAGAGTGGTACTTCTAGCATTTCAGCTACCTACCTACCTATGGAATGCCAGCATGTCTCGACATGGCCCCTTAAAATATTACGTATACGACACGTGCGGCCGTCGTAGCCGAATGTATTGGATTGCTGCGTGACTACCGTTCGGAAGTGTACAGCTTTAAAGACACGTGTGCGAAACACCAAATGATATTAAAATACTAGAAGGAGCTCTGATATATGTATGTATCTACTGGTGTACGACACGGCACCTTAAATTACATTGTACTGTTAGCCTATGAATCAAAAATTGGTCCCTCTTCAGCGAACTTCTACCATCGAAAAATCGTCATTCTGAAGCGTCATAACAGTGTAAGACCAGCTGTTGGTTATTGATACGACAAATTTCAGAGTCCACACCAGATGTTGGAGGAGAAGTTCATCTTCGCTGTATCTAATATATGCTCTAACCTCCTTAAGAGTATGTGTGAGTGGACACAGATAAGCTTTGTTTTCACGCTATAGATCTTCAAGAATAATTGGAATGTACGCAAAACGAAAAGGATTTGGCTAATAAATTGCAAATTAATAATTTCAAAATAAAATAAATTAATAGTAATTTATTATGAGCTGACAGCTGCAGTTTAGCACAATTTTGAAAGTAGTTTGTTTACTATTTTTCTACTCACTATTTCTCACATTTTTGATACCGGACAACGGGCATTTGTCGCGCTTTAAGGTTCATCGACTCGCACATACAATGCCGTTCTAAGCAATCATTCTTTTTTTTAAATTAAGTGTCATCATAGCACACAATTCTAAAGCAAGTTTCCATTCTCCAAAACGTATTCAAATTAATGTCATAGTAAAATAGATATCCGCCTTTTACTTGCATAATTTAGAAAAGATGGCAACAATTTAATTACCCGCCTGAATGCACAGCGCTATCAATGTCAAATTAATGAACACAAATTTAGTTTTTATAGTACGATTTGAATTTTTCCCATGGATACGCGAATATTGGTGGCAATGCTTGAAAAAATATATCTCTAGTAAGATTTATTAAGAAGCTAAAACGATGCACACGAGTATAATATATTTTTTTAAGATAAAATAAATATTATTTACAAGTACGTGTCGCTCTCTGAGTTTGCACAGTTACCAGCAGTAACTGCACAATGTGCCAGTGTGTGTGTCTGTGTCAGTCATAAGTTCTACTGTTCAGGGAATGATTTAAGATGGGAGTGCTTTTGCCAACAAAGAAAGCAAAGCGTTTTACGTAAAGGCAAATTACATGCCTTGTTTTCGCATTGATTTTATTTTACACTATTTAAAAGATCTTAGCAGGTTTTCGAACGGTTATTTCTCTCAATTAACCTCTTAGAATGACTACACTCTAATTTTAATTCTTAGTTCAAAAATAATAGTGAAAAATATCTGAAAAATTTGCAGACGTACTTGAACCCTCTCGTACCTGCTCTCGCAATTGCAGTTACGAAGAACGAAGAGATCGCCCCGCGTTAGATAGGGTTGCGTGTACCCAACCGAATCCATTTAAATGGCTAACAAACAGTCAGATTAGATTAAGATATTTCAAATATTTAAGGTTAGGCTTAAGTTTACGCATAGAAGAGTAAGTAAATAAAACCCTGCTTCTATAAATAATTAAAAATAAAGCAAAAAAAAAATAATTAAAAATAAAATAAAAATAAAAATAAAAAAATAACAATAAAAAATAAAATTAAAAAAAAACAGCAACAAACATTACTGTGAGTGCTCAGTGCTTTACGGAAAATATGTTCCAAATAAAATGAGCGCGATGTAATACCAAGTTCTGATTTTATTAGTATTTATTTTTTTTAAGGTTTAATAAAAGTCAAGTGCAATCTACAGCAAAAACTACAATATATAACTCAAAGCTCCAAGCCTTATAAATATTCACAAAAATTTAAAACATTTCAAAAAACGTTCACCAAAATTTTGAACTTTTGCTCCACAATCTTTAGAAAGCTTCAAGGTATACGGCATAATAAAATGTAAGTTTGCAGTCATTCAAACATCGCGTTGAATATTTACTGTATACCCAGATTCTTTCTAAAAATTCTGAACAAAAGTAGGAAATTTCGATCAATATTTTTTTTAATTGTTAAATTCTTAAGTTTGAAACATTGTACTATACTTTTATAAAAACGTAACGTATCAATATTTTGAACATACTGGTGCACACGCATATAATGTAAAAATAACTTCACATTAAGGAGACTGATACATGTAAAATTTCGAAAAAAAAATGTTGTTTCATAAAATGTTAATTCTTTCAAAATATGTCAAAAAAAATTTAGATCGTAAATTTAAGTATCTCTTATATGACATATATGGACACTCTATTCTTTGCGTTCGAGCGCTGCGAGAGGTATAGTTACGTTACCCACTTTATGTCCCGTTTTTCTCAAAAATATATTTTTCGAATTGGCGTACACGATAACTTGAAAAGTTATTGACTGATCTCCCTGAACTAACAAACAAAAAAATTTTTGGTTTTTTGTATTTAGGTCACTGACGCTGATGCTACAATGTACGCCGATTGAGAAGCCCCGCTGCGACCTTCTTGGAAAAATTGAGTGTACGTCCGCCATTTTAATTGATTAAAATAAAAAAAAAGTTGTATATTATTTTAATGTATAAATAAACTGTGTGCCAATTTTGAAAAAAATATATTGATTTATCATTTTGAATCATTTTAATGGAAATCAGGGAAAATATGGCCGTTTATAGGTATCTGTCCCCTTAATTAACTTTTGTCCCTCTTTTAACTCAGGTCAAACGCCAACAGATCTTGCAAAATCTATGTAGTTAAATGTCAGCTATGTAGTCAAATGTCGTATTTGTCATTGTTTGTTAATCACTCGTTTTCAATACTATGTATAAGCATATTTCTACTAAATGAGCTTGGGGGCATTGGCCCTCAATTAATCTCATTGTAAACGAAATTACTTATTGTCTAACGACAGGTGTAATATTTTATGGAAACAAATAAAAAAAATAAAACAATTAGGTCAAGCTAAATTTATTTACTACATTTTTAGTTATCAAAAAATTTTCAGAAACGAGAAACGGCAGAAACGAGAATCATATGCGTATAAACAATTTGTTCACTTCCTTGAATATTTACATCTCACGCTCACGCTATAAAATTACAGAACACCGACGCAGAAATCATCATTTATTAAAATTTTCAAATTAGCGTTTAAAAATTATCTATGTGTAGCAAAAACCTGATCCTGAACGAGTCTAGACCACAACTGTTTTATTCAATAAAAAAATATATACTTAGTTGCAGTCTTTTATATACATATGTCACAAACTTTGACAGAAACACAAGCTCACCAGCCATTCGAAAAGTCATCACTTCCTTACACAACTTTAAAAAAAGTTGATCAGTTGCATGGACTATATTAGAGAAGCCTTGGAACTGCGCTAAAGAGAGCTTTGAACCATACCACAGCAGTCGCTTCGTTATACTAAAGATACCTCATACCAAATATACCTCCTCTCTCCATGCTTACAAATGCTCTGAAATGTTTATGTACTAATCCTTTTCCTATAGACTTCTATGCGAAACTTAAGCTCAGCAATTAGATTTTACAACACTCTGCACTAAGGATGATTTAAATTTGCACTTTAGAAAATATTAGATGATTGGTGGTGAGGTTTCCTAAAATCCTTGAATAGTTCTTTTATCAAACGATTGACCATCACATACATTTCGAAGAGAAATTAGTACCCGAGTAACCAAGTTCAATGGTTATGTAAACTTTGAGTTAAATGGCAGGCTAGTTGGTAGTATCTCCGTTAAGAAGGTAGAAGTTGTAGAGTACTTACAACTCTTGCTTCAATTCTTTAACTCCTCGAGACATTCCATCAAAATGTGTACTGACAATTAGATACCAGTTGTTTCCTTCAGCCGACCCGTCACTTTCAAAAGAGAGTATGCAGAGTCGTATGCTTATTTTTCAATAACTTCAGTTCAGTAGGACCTAGTCGCAGATGTGAGTTTGTTTGAACAAAATTAAGTTGAAATATTAGGTAAAAAATGGCGGAGTTGACTTTGTAAGGATCTGAGCTAATATCCAAGCGTGATAGACGCTCAGGCTCATATAAATAGTGAGAGTCAAGATGACTGAGTTTAAGCTGCGGGAAAACACCCATCCTACTCAGTCAAACTATGTCAGTTTAGACCTTTCAATTGAACTTGTAGTAACATAAGAGCGCGCTTTTCAGCTTAGGGGCAACTTATCAGTAGTTATAGCCTGAACTTATCAGTAGCTGCACCTGAAATCAAGCTACCGCTTTGATCTTCGAAATTGAATATAAGAATACTACATTTAGTTGTCAAACGAAAAGCAAAACTTCCTTGAAATGCAGAGTTTTAGTGTCTGATGGCGGCGTCGAGTTAATCTTCTACATTTTACATGAACCGAAGAGCTGCTCTAATAGTAATAAATCTAGTCCCATCAAGTGGTAGTCAGAAGAAGCTATGTTTGGAAAATAAACCTCAACACGTTAATTTGCACGCCTTGCTCGATGTGGTTCTTCCATGACCGTCGCTATTTAGTTTCTGAAGTTTCATTCATTTTCACTTCCTTCCACGCATAGCCTTCCTGTCTCGGCATAGACAATAATGGTCTTTCTAAAAATAAGGTTTTTGACCGAGCTCCTTCTCCTATTTGTGGTGTGCGTTTTGATGTAGTTGCACAAATGGAGGGACTTACAATTTTAAGCCGTCCCAAAACGTAGATATTTTTTATATGGAACTTTTTCATGACAGAAATACACTCGCAGGTTTGCCATTGCCTGCCGAGGGGTGACCGCTATTAGAAAAAACTTATAAACTAATGAGTTTAGAACGACAACGAATCAACATTTCGGCGAATTCTTCAAGACTTTACTCAATGAACATCGCGAACAGATTTATTTTTTTGAAATTAAGTTTTCACAATTTGGAAGCGTTGTTTTCGCGTTAAACGATTCATGGTGACTTGCCAAATCTTTATGCCATTATCAGCTCTTAAGAGTTATCGAAATGGATAGTTCTCATGCAGATAAAAAAAACAACCGATATTAAAGAACGGCTACCAACGACAGCCGATTCTACATGCTGCACTACATCAAGTTTCACACGAACAAAGGCTGTTGTTTCAGAAATCGACTCGGCAAACTCCATTGCGTAACCCAACTTAACAAAACTCTTGAATAGCCGACAAATAATTAATTTAAACCATATAGAAGTATAGTTATAAAACAAATTACAGCCGATGAAATTCTTGCATGCAAAAATGTGCTCATTAGCGAGTCACTCTTGTACGTTATGTTGTTTTTTGGCATTCTAAAATTTGCAAAACATCAGCAACAACAACCATTATTGCGAATGTGCGTGTTGAAATCACCTCGCTAAATATTTCTTCCTACATGCAAATATGTGACAAACTAAAAAGCTTCTTCAACAATAACAATAACCACTGCAAAAAATAATTTTTTTTTTTGCTAAATAACAATAACAATTACTTTGTCAATTCATTGTAAGCGAACCCAGCCAAGAAACTACTACTTAAATACGAACAACGGCGGCCGTCGTGGTGGTGGAGAGGTGATCGCGCGAATGCCGTCTATTTTGCATATGAAATTGATTATGTGATTATGTCTTAAACGGGCAAATGAGCAAATGGGCAAATTGTCTAATTCACTATGCTAAGAAAAAACAAAAACAAAGAGATAAATACAACGAAAATGAAACGACGCAAATGGTGTTTATTGGCAAAAAATTAGCAACGTTGTATTTGTAAACATATGTAGATGTATGTATGCACGACATACATAAGTAGGTATGCGTGTGTACGACCAAAAGCTATGCCGCACTATTATTCGTAGTATTCATTTCTCAGCTGTGAGTAAGCAAAACGTACTACTGTGCGCTTATTTGCCAATTCCAAACGAATGTTAGCAAAAAAATATAAGCAGACAGACAGACAGACAAGCGATTAAGCGACATCGCCAAATTTTTTTTAAATTTCTGGTTAATTTTGATTTTTTTCTAAGCTTCTTTGCTGCAGTGGTTGGTATTGCCACCGCCTGCGGCATGCGAATTGCAATTGTCATCCAATGTAGACGCGCAACAATTGTCCAACGGTTTGGCATCTTCCTGCAATTTTGTTGATGCTGTAAATTATACACTGGCTGTCTAGTCTGCACGTTGCACGCTGCCCGCTGCCCGTTCTTCCTCCGTGGAGAAGTGACACATTCACCAAGCGTTGCATGTTTGATTTGGTTGTTCACTTGTCTACACATTTGTTTAGACATTTGATAAATTACCAAAGGCAAACAAGAAACCCAGTAAGGCATCGTAGTTGTTGTTCTTGTTGATTTTCTTCTCTAAAAATATGCGAAAAAGCGTTGGAAATACGTAAGGCAATCACCGTAGCGCTGCTGTAACCAACGAACTAAGCAACAACACAAATTAACCAGCTGTTGACAGTTTAGTTAATTCATTGGTATGGTTGTGTTAGATCACTATAGTTGTTGTTGTTGTTGCTGTTGTCTGTAAATGTTTGCTCACTCAAGCACATTCAACAGTATTCGGCAACACTCAGAGCAATTGCAACAATTTCAGCGTATGCTACGCAATGAAAGCAACAACAATAGGCATACCAGTAAATAAAATATAAAGCATCAACATTGACCGAAGGGCGAACAATACTATGTTAACACCAACTGTGATTAGAATGCACATAAAAGAGAAGAAGCGAGAAACATCTGGCTAACACTAGCAAAGAGCTAGAGGGGGTGGGAGCAAGAGAGAGCGGGAGCAATAGACAACAAGCATAACGGCGGCAACAAAAATGGTAATTGTTACACGAGGAAAACCACACTGATGTGACATGTTGCTAACAGCAGGCGTCTGAAGCTTATAAAATAAAACTATACATTTTGGTTAACAAGATTTTACAAGAAAGTTAAAAAAAATTGGTAAGGAGGGCTAAACTCGGCCCGGACCGAACTTTATATAGCCGCGCGCAATTTAGTCAAATTTAATTTGGAACCAAATTCGTAGACAAAGGGCGACCGGAAATTTATTTATTTATTTAATTGTCTTTGCATGGATACATTCTTACAGCCTTTGTTAAGCTAATTTTAAAGCTAAATTTGGTAATTACTACGAAAAACACGATTTAAGAGGATTGACTAAGACGTCATACGACCATGTAAAATCGGCACGAGAAGAACTGAAAAACAAATGCCCTAGAAATCGGATCAATCACCCCGTAATTGGTTCTCGAGATGCCAATTTTCAAGGTGTCATATTGTCGAAGTTTCGTATTGGCAACATTAAATTGAATTTTGTACAGAAGTGAAGGACAATTAATTGTTCCAGTAATAATATGAATAATAAATGAGTCCGATATAATAGATCGTCTGCTATCAAGTCTTTTTAAGTCAATCAATAAACATCGGGAGCGGTACGATGGTAAAAAATCTGAAAAGTTTAAAGATCGAAGCGCAAAACGAAGAAAAATTTTCTGAACTATTCGCTATAGCCTCCAAATAACAGCGGCCTACTCTAATCTCGATCTAACAAGACCACAAGACAATGCTTTGAGAGTTTGTGGGTTAGTAAATGCAGAGCAATACTAGCATCGAATATGACCATCCTAGAACGTGGTTAGTGTGGCTAATGAAATTAAACTCAAGAGTTAAAAATAATGTCAAAGTCCTTAATTTCTTCAACTTATTGCAGGGATGAGTCAGCAATATTATATGAAGTATGCAAAGTATTAGTTTGTTCATGAGTAATGCAGAAGAAAATACGATCACATCGTTTGTAACTATCCCGTACTGCGCACAATTAGGCTGCATATGATGAGGTTAATATTTTAGTCCGACCCTACTCGGGTGATGAATGTCTCCTTAAAATGGTATAATGAATCATTCTTCAAGAAAAAAAAAATGACTCTAAGCTCTGGTATCACAATGGGTCTTTATTTGTGTTCCGCGCTTCTCAGCGACAGCCTCTGCAAACTACCAACATAACAGAATGACTCGGATTTACATATATCCAGCCAAGGATTTATATTCCCCGCGCCCAAACTTGTATGGCGAAAATTTATGCTGCTGCAACAACAACAACCAACCGAAATGTAAAACCCTAAATCAAAAATCTCTCATGATATGCCTTCATGACGTTAACATCATGAGAACAGCACACTTCCTGGCTAATTTTGCAAAATAAATCAAATAACGAAGAAGCAAAAATATGTAAATTGCAATGCAAAATAAATAAAAAAACGCTTAAATTTGAAGTTATAATTCCAATACGCGCGCAAGCGAACCCACTGCAATTTTCACATTTTGTAATTGTTGTTATTGTTTGTAGTAATATTTACAGCATTGCTTATTAGCGAGTACATTAGGCTGGAACGCTTCCCGTACCAAAAAAAAAAAAGAAAAAATTATTGAAAGTTTATTTGAAAAGTAACTGAAATCAGATAAAAATTTGTTTTTGCCGATCCTGAAAACTACCAAATTTTTTGTATCATAGCTTTTCACAATAATTTTTTATATAACAACTTTTTTTTGTAATTTTTATAAACGACACATTGAAATATTATTTATTTCCGAAGTTATGCTTCACTAGTGAAATTTTTTGGAGCAATCGTGGGCTTCTTTATGTATAAATATGAATAACACTTCAAAGGTAGCCATGAAATGCCGCACATCTCAACGAGATGGCTGAGTCATTTCACCTAAGGATAATATGGGTTCCTGGCCATCGCGACATTGAGGGCAACTGTAGAGCCGATGAACTAGCGAGACTTGACACCAAGTTGAACGATGAGTACATAGACAATGACATAGGCATGCCTGTACAAACATGCAAGCTACTTATCCTTGAAGAAATCGTAAGGAAAGCAAACGAGAGATGGCGTAATGAAGCCACCTGCACAATCGCCCATCAACTGTGGCCGACTCTTAGTGCTAAATGCACAGAATCTTTGCTAAGCCAACAAAGGATGGGTGTGCAAGCACATAACTTCTGTAGAAGTTGTCTTGACGAGGAAGAGGAAGAGACAATCTTACACCTTCTGTGCCATTGTTCTGCTCTATCCAGCCGGAGATTTGCTATTCGCAGTTCCGCAGAAATAGGAGGTATTCTAAAATTTTTGAAAAGCACACACTGGTTTTAGGAGAAATAGGGGTAGCTCACCACGTGGCATCACAATGGGCTATGAGCCTGAGTGTGTCCCACAAGGCAACCGCTTCAACCTAACCTAACCTAACACTTCAAATCCAAAAGTAGCAATCGTGTAGATATTTATAGCAATGAATCCTATATTAAAATTGGATGTAAAATGTTGAAGTTATGATAAAAAATTAATTTTCCGCTTTATAGGATAGCCCATACATTTTTCTCTTTCGTGATACACTCCACATAAACTTCAAAGGCGGTGGGTTTTTCAAAGATTTTTTCGATCCGCTCTAAAATATATTTATACCCGTTGCTAAGTGAAAGTAAACTTTTTGTCTACGTCAATAATATTTTGCTGCATCTGCTGCAGCAGATGATTATGCGGAATTCTCTAGCGCAGCAATCAACAGCAACAGGCAATATGCAACCTGTAGCCAAAAGTCACAAAGCCAGTCAGCTAATAATACAGCCGATGAATCCAACATAAAATTGCAGAAAAAGAAAAAAAAAAAATGAAAACAACAACAAATGTGTGTCAAGCAAAAGTGAGTTGTTTGCGTTGAAGCGCTTCACAACAACTGTGAGTGTAGTCACTCTGAGGCGGCCAAGGCACCAATGGCAACTACATATAGCGAAAAAAAAACTCTACAAAAGGCGGCAGCGTAAATCAACTTGAGATTATTTTCATAATACTACCGCTATTTTTGGCGCAGTCATACTTTTTTAATATTCATTTTCTTTCCTAAGAGAAATGGCCATTTTGATGCTGACCAACAATGTTCGCGTAAAAATAAATATTTACCTTCAAATGCTTGAACGTGATCGTCTGAGTTGCTCAGCTACATTAATACAAATTTTCCTTATTGCTCTCAGGCACCGAAATAAAAATCATTGGTTCGGGACTTTTTTCTTATAGCTTATTTACCTGAAAAAAGACAGAAATGAGGAAAATAAAAGCAATGGATTAGTAATGTGTACGAAAAGTGTAGGAAATAAATGAAAGCAGGAAAAATCAAAGAAATAAATGTTTTCGTTTTGCCATAGCAACAACTAAAATGAAAAGTATGTGACTGTGATCACACGATTAAAATCGGATAAAAACAATTTCGACGGATACGAAAATAAAATCAAATACCTACACACACACTGTGTATATATTTACATACATACATACGTAGATATGTATACGAGCAAATGGATTATGTTGTGCTGTCGTGAAATAATAGAAGTCAGCAGAAGTAAACAAAAAATAATAATAAAAAAAGTTATTCACAGTGGGCCGAATTAGAAAATAGAGCTTTTTAAAGTAGACTAAAGTTATAATCTTCTGTAGTTGTTGGCTTTGAAAAAATTGAAAGGTTCGCTCCAAACAATATTTGCATCCAGAGTTTCCAGGATTTCGGGATGCTGCTGTAAAATTTCTAGAAATTATATGCACGTTTTAGGATTTTTGATAACAAATTAGGAATTAAACAACATAAATCCACTTTGCTCAAATGGACTCTTGCATTGGCAACCATTTAACCTAATCTAACCTAACCTATCATAAATACAAAACTCGAAATGACCGGCCGTTACTTTTCTACAAGTGATTCCAGATTTAAGGAAGCAATAATGACAACTTTCTTAGTCATAATTTCAATTTTCTTAGTCATAATTTCAATTGTGAAGCTCGTAGTAATTTCTGATAAGAAGTGGTGGAAATATTTCTTTTGTTAACGCCAGAGAGTTCAGATTTTCGGATTCACTTATGACAAGTTTCATAACTCATAATTTTAAATTTCTATTTAATTTTTGTCTCAATAGATATGACATTTTCTTCGTTATAAATCAGTTCAATTTTACAGTTGACCAATTTTCGGAGTCTCACATATGACTAATTTCTTAGCTCCTAATTTAAATTTTAAGGTTCACATTATCAAAACATAAATGGCTAATATATTTTACAATGCATTTTTCGCGATACACGCGTGATTCCTAATTTTTGGTATTATTTTGTGACAAATCGTATAATTTATTACTTAAATTTTAAGGCTCAAATCGGCAAAAAGTAAATTATCAAACTCTTAAGATGTATTTCAAGAAGTGTACGAATTATTCAGAATTTTCGGAGTCATTTATGAAAAATTTCCTAATTCGCAATTTAAATTTTGCGACTGAAATTGGCAGAATGGAAAGTATGAGTATGATTTGAAGGTGTATATCAAGCAGAATACGAATGATTCAGAATTTTCGGAGTCATTTATGGCAAATTTCTTAATTTACAATGTCAATTTTAAGGTTCAAATTGGCAGAAGGCAAATAATAAGTATGTTTTCAAGGTATATTTTAAGCAGAGTACAAAAAAATCAGAACTTTCGGAGTCATTCATGACAAATTGCATAAACCATTATTTCAATTTTAAAGTTTCAAATTGGCAGAACAGAAATGGTCAATATATTTTAAGACGAAATTTTAGTAGTACACGAGCTATTCCGAATTTTAGGAGTAATTCATTATACGTAATTGAAATTCATGGTTAAAATTTTTATAAAAGATTGCAATTTCTAAAGTTTCAATGGAGGCGCCGAAATGTGGAATAGTTTTTTCTTTGAAAAGGTAAAACCTCGAGTTTTAGCCATCCATTTTCGAGGTCTTGGTCAAGAATATGATAATTCGACCCACAGTGTAGCGTATTTTCGGCTTCTTGCTTTATTACACAGGCCGACAAAATTTAACCAACATTCAGACCCAGAAACCAGACTATATATTTCCGAAGGTTTATGATGCGCTGAATCCAAATCTGGCCTCAGAATTGCCCTATTAGTTTGAGTTTTCGAGATATCCTAACCTAAAAGTGCAAAAAACCCCATTTTTGCCCATATTTGAGGTTATGTAGCCTTGCAGATGTTTTCTTTCACCAAAATTAAAGGATGGCATCTTTAAATACAATCCTTCTTTTTTCAAATGGCGTTTTGTTTGCTCAAATATCATTTTTTTTCGCAGAGATATCGCATTTTGAAATTTTCATGTTTCGAAATTTTCCTACACCTGAAAATCGATTAAGATAACATAGACATGATATAGTCGCTTACTAATTTTCTTGGGTTTGAGGGCCTGAAATATATGGATTAATAGTATGTAAATTTGGAGTTTGTGGGAAAGCCTGCTTGCGGTTATGTGGGTTAGCCTGCTCGCGGTATGATAGGGGTGGTTTCTAGGGGTTAGGGCTGTGTGTGACTCGGTACCCAAAGGTTAGATAGTGTAGGGATGTGGTGAGTCAGCACACTTATGGTGTGAGACAAAATTTTAAGAAAAATAAGACTCAATTCAAGAAAATTAGTAATCGAATATATCATGTCTATGTTATATTATCTTAATCGATTTTCAGGTGTAGGAAAATTTCGAAACATGAAAATTTCAAAATGCGATATCTCTGCGAAAAAAAATGATATTTGAGCAAACAAAACGCCATTTGAAAAAAGAAGGATTGTGTTTAAAGATGTCATCCTTTAATTTTGGTGAAAGAAAACATCTGCAAGGCTACATAACCTCAAATATGGGCAAAAATGGGGGTTTTTGCACTTTTAGGTTAGGATATCTCGAAAACTCAAACTAATAAATTAATTTTAGTTATCAATCCGAATTTTGCATGGACAGAGAAGCAGATATTAGTTTAAATTATTTCGGATACTTTTCCTTGTAGACTAGTGTTATTAGAAAGCCAATGCTTAAAGAAAATAACACTATAAACAACTTTTTTTTTTTTTTGATAAATATAAACATTCAATTTTTTTTCTTGATAAATATAAACATTCAACTGTAAACACTGAAATCTACATTGGATTACTAGAGCGAAATATTCAATAATAAAAATAAAACCATCATCAACAAAGGGTAATATCCATAAATACATATGTGCTTATGGTATGCACCCAGCATGAAAGGAGATGCGTCGCTAAATAGGAATCAAGCCCTCGGTACGAAAATATACTTTCTCCAAATGCGAATTACCTTATACAAACATACATCTGCCTTAGTGAGTAGATTTCAGTGGTTGTACAAAGAAATAGGAGTTAATGCTTTTGAAAAATACGAGTACAACAAATTTTCATCAAACTTTGAAACTTTTTAACCAGAGTTTATAGAAAAATTTCAAATATGCAGTTTTATAGCCAATTGGATTTTGCATAATAAAGTTATATGGAAGAAAATGTATAACAGTTGTTGAGGACATGAGACATGCACCTGATCAATGTATGTATTTAGCTTCTTGCTGGGTATTCACCACCCTACTCCCTACTCACGCTAGGCAGGCTTGTTACTGGCAGCCAACAGAGCAACGGGACACTCTCTAGGCATCGGCCTTGATTCAATATTAAGCTTAGTTTTTTTAAATTAATAAAAGAAATGTGTGTTTAGTTTAATTAAAAGGCGAATAAAAAAATGTATGTAAATAAAATCTCATAAAACTAAGGAAACTAAAGTGGCTTCAAAACAAAAAAAAAACAAAACACAAACAAAAAAAAACACAAGCAAAAACATAAACAACAGTCAACAAGAAAACAAACAAACAACAATAACGCGTATATGGTCCCACTCTAAAATGAAACATAATTATACCAACAATAAAGTGAGCTACAAAACCCCAAACCCAGAATTTTTCTGAAAATCAAGGCTAAAAAGTTTAAAATTTTGGATGAAATTTTTCTAACTTTTTTTTAATTTTGTACAAAGTTGGAAACTTCGAGTTATTCGGTTTTCGTTGTAGTATGAACAACATTTTTATAAAAATATTAAAAATAATGTATTTCGGTTTGTCATATTTTTTTTATTTATAGAAAAATATATTTCATACTTTAGAGTTGTGAAACTGAACTTAAGGAGTTCCAGTGGTCTAGAACTCAAAAATTTACAATAAAAAAGTTAAAAGCGATAGAATTTTTTAGGTGTTTATTTAACTTCTGTAACATAAAAAATGAAACAAACATGTTTTTTTTTTAATTTTAATAATTTTAAAAATGGTTCTGAAATTGACCCTGCCGAAAAATTGGACCTGGACGGTGTTGTCCAATTTGGCTCCTCTATTTATGTGAAACTTAAAAACCACGAAAATTATTAATCAGTATGACAGTAGCTACGTCCCGCAGAATAAAAAAAAATTGACAAAATTGGCACTCTAAAAATCTTTTTTTTTAAGTTTTTTAATCAAAAAATACGAAATAAGTGAAATAATAATATGATTCTAGTACGGACGATAGCCATTGATGTTGTGAATAACATATTAAAATTTCAGATGATTCGGTTGAATAGCTTTTTTTTTTACAACACCAGGCCGAAAAAGTCGTTTCGATATAAATGAGTTTAAAGTTTTGAGAGTGGATAATGCGACCATTAATGCCCCCGCGTGACGAATTTGGCTCTACCTGCTAAAACGGTTGTAGAATCGAAAATACTGGGAATAGCCTTCCAAAAATTTGACAGTATATTCTTAAAAGCTTCGAAATATCAAAAAACAACAAATCGATTTTTTGAAAATTCTAGACCACCGGGACCCCATATTGCCACAATGAACAGCAACCAAGCCTCACTTCAATATTTACATTTCCATATACGCTCATATCGGCTACTAGTCATTCGAAAAAGTGCCAACGTTGCGCTAAATAATTTAACAATTTTCATGCACTTTTCACTTCCGATAGGCCAATCAGTGCATTGCATATAAGGTAATTAGGAAACAACGAAATGCTAATTGTGAAAAGCACATAAAATCACAAAAATAAAGAAAAAAAAACAAGAGAAAGAAAATAATGTAAGACGAAAAATAGCAACAAAAGCAATATAACCATTTGGCATGCGATAGCGAAGAAAAGAGTTAACAAGTGACAACAGCAACAAGCAAATAAAACAACAACACAACAACATATTTAGACGTTGAAGCAAACGCAGCTAGCAAAAACAAAACAAAAAACACAAAAACAGAAAATAATTACTGGCAGTCTTCAATGAATAAAACAGACACCAACCAACCAACAGTGGATGCAAAAAACATAAATTTGAACACAAAAAAACAACAATTGAAAGTGCATTCGAAATTCATAGACTAAGCAAGGCGCAATCGCTGTTGCTATCTCTGTGATTGTTGCTGGCACAAATATTATTAATTTGCGTAATTAGATTTAAATAAACCAACGCATATGCATAAGCGGTGAAGGTGCATTTAAAACAAAAACAAAATATTGTATTTAATGCTTAAGCGCAATACACACAGTTTATATGTACCTATGTATGTATATTAAGGGTGTGTGCAAGTTTTGAAAAGTATTTCGCTTTTGAGTGCTGGGCACGTTTTGGTTCCGCTGCTGTTTAAAGCGGAGATTATCAATTTTTCCTCCAATCGGTTTAAAATAGAATAGATGCCACATGTTAATCTTGTTGCTTATGATGGTGCGCAACGCAACATGAGGTTAAAAACCGGGCACTCAGCGCTATGTGATGGAAAAAATTGAGGCCTATCTTATAACAGCCGCCGTAGGCGAATGGGTTGGTGCGTGACTACCAATCGGATTTCAGAGAGAAAACGTTGGTTCGAATTTCGGTGACAGACTAAAATAAATAAAAAAGTTTTTCTAATAGCGGTCGCCCCTCGGCAGGCAATGGCAAACCACCGAGTGTATTTCTGCCATGAAAAAGCTCCTCATAAAATATCTGCCGTTCGGAGTCTGCTTGAAACTGTAGGTCCCTCCATTTTGTGGGACAACATCAATACGCACGCCACAAATAGGAGGAGGAGCTCGGCCAAACACCCAAAAAGGGAGTACGCGCCAATTATAAATATATCTTATAACAGCCGAGACCAGTCGTGGCCGAGAAGTTCGAAAAATATATCACATTTTTGGGTCCACTAAACTTAAATCGATCGGGTTCGAATTTTATATTTTAAGATTTAGAAGTTAAAATACCAAAAAATTATCGGGAGTGAAGAATTGAAAGAATTTAGCATTTTCCATACAAATTTAGGCACCTCTAATGTGCGTATGTACATGCATACAAGGTGGCTTAATCACACCCATTTGACACCGTGAACTAGCAAGCAATTCATCGCGTAAAGGTCTAAATAAATATTGCCACCACTAAAAATCAGAGTAATCAAAAACAGTTCCATAATTTTTTCTGATATGTTCCAAATGATTATCTCTTATGTCCCTTGTAAGAAACTCTTCCTATGGATTTTGCGTAGATAATTTCGTTACTAAAAGTCTCCCTCTTTACTTTCAAATCACTAAAATTCAAATATTTTAATATATATTTTCGATGAATATGAGTTCGAAGCTTGCATTTTCAACTCTTTAACGGATTATTATTGTTTTGCCAACCATTTTTTTGATGAGGTAAACTAAAACAGGAATTATTATAAAATATTCGGTTTTCTTAGTAAAAATGGATTTCGATTTTGTAAAATAAATTGCGATTATTCTTATTTTACTTGATATTTTGTGACTCACACCTGTACCTTGTGCATACAGATATATGTGTCTATGTGCAATACTGTCTGGATATTCAATTTTATAGACTGGCATAAATTAATTTTTTACACGATCGTGTCCGCATTTCACGTAGTGTAAAAATACGGCGGTTCACGCATTTCATGTAGTGTGTTTGTTTGTTTGTTTTTAATAAAATACTGTTTATGGAACTTCAATATTTTCGTGTTCATACATCAAAAAACAAATAAATTAAAAGAAATAAAATAAAATAAAAAGTAAATTAAAAATAGAGTTAAAAAGGTAAAATAAAATAAGTTACAATGTAATTAAATGTAAAAAAAAATGAAATAAAAAGAAGACTTAAATAAAATAACTTAAAGTGAAATCAAATGTAATAAAATAAAATTAAAAATAAACAAAATATAAAATAAATTGAAATGCAATCAAACGCAATAAATTAATATAAAAATTTCAGTTAAATAAAGTAAAGTAAAAAAAAATAACTTAAAGTGGAATTAGAACAAAATAAAACAAAACAAGGTAAAATAATATAAAAAAATAAAAAAATTAAATGAAATACAAAAAAATAATAATAATAAAATAATAAATAATGAACAAAATACAGAAATTAAAAAATAATTACAGTAAGGTAAAATAAAATGATAAAAATAAATTTATAAAAAATAAAAGGTAAATTCAAATACAATACACTAAAAATAAAACATAAAGCAGTAAAGTAAAACAAAATAACTTAAGTGAAATAAAAAATAAATAAAATAATATTAAAAAATAGTAAATAAGAAAATACAATATATAAAAATATAAAAAATATTTAAAATAATATATAAAAACGTAAAAAATTAAAAAAAGTAAAGTACAATCAATTAAAAAAAGAGAGAGACAAAAATAATAAAAATAAAACAAAATCATGCAAAAATATATTAAAATTAAAAGCGATCAGATGCGATTTTGCCACCAATTCCAGTTTTCCCCCCAGGCTTGAATCCAAAAAGTATTTTTATCGCGGATTTTCTAAAATTCCCCATCTCCTCTAATGAATACGTCCAACATTTTAATGAAATCGTTGCTCCCTTAAAAAAATGAATGGGAGTTCGTTTATACCGATGGATCTAAAACAGAAACAGCTTGGTGTCACAATCTCGGTCAGTGTTTTACCTTCCTACTGCTCAGTATTCACAGCGGAAGCAGCTGCATTGCTTGAAGCGGTAGTTTATACCTCCAACAGAGGCGGAAAATTCATTATTTACAGCGATAGTAAATCCGTAATGGACACTATATTGAACCATTCCAACGAAACTCCAATAATCACCGAAATCCGAAATAATATCGTATCAAATAAAAATTCCATAAGGATCATGTGGGTTCTGAGTCATGCCGGAATACAAGGCAACGAGTGCGCTGATACTAGAGCCAAAGAAGCTGCCCAAGAACCCCTTCATTTCAGTGCACATTTTACTATCAAAGATATTCGGAAAATTATACTAAAATCTCTTCAGGATACGTACAATAGTCAAGAGATTAATTTTCAACACCACTACAAAAAGTACAATCCTACTGACATCAAGCCCATATATCCTACACATATTTCTTCCAAGAACCTCAAGATATTTACACGCCTTCGAATCGGTTCCACTATACGCACTCATGTTTACATCCTAAACGGCACAGTCAAACCAGACTGCCCTTTTTACAACTCAGACGACTACAAAACTACACACCTCCTCGATACCTGCCCAGAATTGGAATGTACTAGCAATGCAATTCATCCTAACCTTGAACTTTCGAAGCTACTCAACAACACAGATGACAATAGCATTAACTTAATCTGTAAATTTATTAAACTAACTAAATTAAAACTTTAACTCTTTGCGAAAACTAGGTGTATATAAAATTATACTCCGATCAAACTCACACTACCCACTAATCTTCTAATACTCCCTCAATTGCTCTCTCACATCCTCTTGTATAGTCACTTACTTACCTACATATATTATTACTCTAGTTAAGATACCATAAGCCGAAGGCCCTGGCAACCAGCGCTTATTTCGTAAGTGGAATAGTTATTAATAACTGTTACTCTTTTAAATAAATAAATAAATAAAAATAAAAAATAAAAATTAAAAGCAAAATAAAATAATATAAAATACTTAAAATAAAACATTAAAATAAATAACCATAATAAAGAATTAAGCGCAAAAATGTTACTATATTTGATAAATAAAATAAGGGAAGTAATTATCTATATTTGGTTTTTCATTTACATATGTACATACATCTTTTTCCACAACATATTAGCAAAATAATTAGGTTGTATGCCTAAGCTTATGGTTGCGCCACTGTGAACTTTTAACATTCAAAGTGTGGATTAAAGCCAATTAAAAAAACGTACAAAACTTAACTAAAAAAAAAAAAAAAAAAAATCGTTTAGTTGAATTAAGTTTCGCGTTTCCATTCATTTCATAAAAAATCATAATCCGTCAATATCCGCGTCGATGAAAAAAGCCGCTACGATATATGTATTCTATTTGTTGCTATAATTGCTTTTGTTAATCTTGTTGCTGATGATGGTGCGCAACGCAATTCTAGGTCATTGCTGAGAGCTACAAATTTATTATATGCATTTGAGACAGCTCACATTAAGGCGCCCATAAACATACTTGTGTGTACATACAAACGAGTGCATATACCTATATACATTTTATGCAATCTATGTATGTGTGTACGCACATGTATGTAGCGCTTGTACACAGCAATAGCAAATAACTACTGCCGCAGCGGCACTACCACCGCCGCCATCGCTTCATTCAGTACAGAAATGTAGGCCTTGGAACAGCATTAATCAGCTCGTTAATGCATCGTTCATTCGACATGTTTTCGGAATGCTAAAACTGGTTTTATTTAGCGAATTTTACGCATAAGCTTTAGTTACTACTATTTTTTTTTATACAAAATATGTGTTTTTTTATTAATCATTATTACTATAATTTATAGTTTTTGTGTTTAACTAACGATTTTTAAAACTCTGCGCCAAAAATAGAATTCACTCATTATTTTCATACATACATCTGCACATATCCATAAGTATGTATGCATGAATACACAATTTTTCCAAATGGCAAGCAAATGGTAAACTTTGTCGCTTTGTAGATAAAGACTATCAGCGCAGAATTGAAAACTGCAATCGATTCTCATGGCAGGAAAGCAGATTATCATTTTTTCCTTTTTTTAATAATAATTAAAGATTAAGAAGTTATTTTCAAACAAAAAATAAATTCATTAAGAATTTCCGCCTGCGTAAGCCACTACTATCGTCATATTCTATCTCGCCGAGATACTCACATACATAAAGGGTGATTTTTTAAGAGCTATAGGAAAGTTTTTCAAAAAAACACAAGTAAAATTCAGAAAACTTCATGAAATTTTTATTTAAATCGATAGTACAGTCCATACCTATAATTGAATGTTTGAAGATTATTTCAAGCAAATGTTGACCGCGACTGCGCTTCAAATGGTCCCCCCGCTTAGTCCAATTTTGGCGTACTCTTTCCAATGTTTCGGCCGGTATCTCACATATAAATGCTTTAATGTTGTCTTCCAATGCGTTAATTGAAGCAGGCTTGTCTGAACAGACATGAGCTTTAACATAGCCCCACAAAAAATAATCTAAAGGCGTTATATCGCACGATCTGGGTGGCCAATTGACAGGTCGCGAACGTGAAATAAAATGTTCACCGAACTTGCCTCTCAACAAGTCCATTGTTACGCGGGCTGTCTGGCATGTGGTACCGTCTTGCTGAAACCACATGTCATGCAAGTCAAGCTCTTGCATTTTGGGCAAAAAAAAGCTGTATACCATTTCACGGTAGCGCTCACCATTCACAGTTACGTTACGATTCGCAGCATCTTTGAAGAAGTACGGTCCAATGACACTTCCAGCCCATAAACCGCACCAAACTGTGACCTTTTCTAGATACATTGGTAGCTCCTGCAATTCTTCTGCCTAATCTTCACTCCAAAATCGACAATTCTGCTTATTTACGTACCCATTGATCCAAAAATGAGCTTCGTTGCTGAACACAATTTTTCGACTTTAAACTTTCTTAACAGAACACGCATTTTTATAAAAAAAAATTCAATGATTTGGAAGCGTTGTTCATTTGTAAGGCGACTCATGGTTAAATTATAGACCAAACTGAAGATGTTTGACAGTGAAACAAGACACGAAACGTGCGTCAGCTGTTTAATCCAACTGTTTAAAAAGATAAAGCTAAAAAATAACCCTTTATAAACAAGTATCTTTCTATGAGGAACCGGACAGAGACAAAGTAACTGAGGAGAGAATTGGCAAAAGTTCAATACAAATTTGACCACAAGAATATGGATTTACAAAATTGTAATCTAATAATTGTAACATTCCTCATTTTTGAAGTTTTAGACTGGCATTTATTTCTACAGGGTGGCTGATGAAAGCCGCTACCAAAAAAAAATTGAATAACTTTTTTTCTTTTTAAGTTATCTGTTCCATTTTTGTTTTAATTTGCAGATTGATCTTTAAAATTTATTAAAATGGATAACTGGGACAGGCGGATGTTTGGCGGCGATCCCCCGAGCAGATGGACCATAATGAGACTGGTGAATAATTTTGCTGAGCAAGGAACAGTCGCAAGAAGGCCTTATCATCGAAACCCACCAGTTCGGACGGAGGAAACGATCGCTGCTGTAGCATAGCAAAGCAAAGCAATCCAAGGGTTTCAACAAGAAGCTTATCTGCTCAACTTGGTGTCAGCCGACAGTCTTTGCAAACAATAATGCACAAAGATTTAGACTTATTTCCCTACAAAATTCAAATGGTTAACAAACTGAATGCAGCAGACTTGCCGATTCGCTTGGAATTTTGCCAGAAGATCCTGCAAATGGTGGAAGAAGACCAAAACATGTTAAACTGCCTTTTCATGTCTGATGAGGCCCATTTCGATTTAAACGGCAATGTGAACAAACAAAATTGTCGAATATGCAGTACTTCTAACCCACAGATACTCCACGAGACGGAATTGCATCCTCTTCGCGTGACAGTGTGGTGTGCGGTTTCTTCACGCTGTATTGTCGGGCCTTATTTTTTTGAAGAAAATGGTCACACCGTTACGGTTACTGGAGACCGTTATTTGAAAATGCTGAAAGAATTTTTCTATCCAGAACTACGCCGAAAGAGAATTCCTTTCAACTCTGTGTGGTTTCAACAAGATGGGGCAGCGTCTCACATAGCCCAGACTGTTATGACAGAGTTGCGACGAAAATTTCCCAATAAACTGATTTCAAGAAACTCCGAATTTCGTTGGCCCCCCAGGTCGCCTGACCTTACTGCACCTGACTTTTTCTTGTGGGGTTTATGTAAACAAGAAGTTTATAAAACAAAGCTAACAAATTTGGATGAACTAAAACAATCCATTCGGGAAACAATTGCGGCTATTCCTGTCGCAACTCTCAAAGCAGCAATGAACAACTTTTTACTAAGATGCCGCACTTGTGTCAACGAGCATGGGGGGCATTTAAATTCAATTATTTTTAAAACTAGTTAAGCTACATTTAATAAAATTTAATGACCTTCAACTTGAAAAAAAAATAAATGAATTCCATACACTAAAACAAAAGTTATTTGAGTTTCTTAATGTAGCAAAATTCATCAGCCACCCTGTAGTAACAAATGTACAGTGGCATTGTACAAAATAAAGGTAGTTTCACTTAATCACAGATCGAAAATTGTCAGCTAGTCGTCAAAAATGTCCACAGCTGAGATCACCTCTTTTATGTAAAATTGCATAAAAAACTATTAAACTTCATAGAAAATCGTATCAAAAAGTCGTACAAATTTTGATACTTGGATAAAAAAAGTCATTATTATAGCTAAAAAATATAGTAAAAATATTGATTGTTTAAATTTTCCAAATCAAAGACATTATTTTGTATTTTTTTTTTTTTTTTTTTTGATATTCTATTATTTTTAATTTCTAACTTCAAATTCTAAGTCAAAATTCTAATTTGTCATAGCAACCCAGCCAATAGGCTCAAACAAACAGACCAAGCACTCACATAATCACACACCTGTCAAAAAAATAATCTTTCTATTTGTAATTTTGTTCCAAGATTATTTTTTAAATTTCATTTAAAAATGTCTTTTTTCCACTGTCGTTAATCCAAATAAAACGCAATTTTAAACAATCACAACCAAAAAAAAATTACAAGTACAGCGAATTTATAAATATAAATAGCGCGTACACCCTTTCTTGGTGTTTGGCCGAGCTCCTCCTCCTATTTGTGGTGTGCGTCTTGATATTGTTCCACAAATGGAGGGGCCAACAGTTTCAAGCCGACTCCGAACGGCAGATATTTTTTATGAGGAGCTTTTTCATGGCAGAAATACATTCGGAAGTTTGTCATTGCCTGCCGAGGGGCGACCGCTATTAGAAAAATGTTTTTCTTAATTTTTTTGTTTACCGAGACTCTAACCTCCGTTCTCTCTGAATTCCGAATGGTAGTCACGCACCAACCCATTCGGCTACGGCGGCATTGGAAAACCTAAATATATATATCTGGAATTATATTTAACCATTAAAAAATTGAAAGCTTCTAATGACGGTGAAAGCGGTAATGAAAATACCGAGCATCAGTTTTAGAACAATTAAAAAATATTATAACCCCTGTCAAACATTTATTAGACACAATGTAGGACAGCGAAATATATATATATATATGTTTGTTGAGATTAGTCACTTGCAAAGTTTGTTATGTCGACAAGGTGGTAAGTATGTGGCGGGTGTAACTATTTTAACTGAGCTTAGCTTATCAACAAACCTAATTGTTGGAATTTTTCTTTCCATTGTAACAACTGCCTGGGTATATGTGAGTACATATTTTCAACAAACAAAACATAAAACGTAGTAAATTGCCCTTTTTACATGGTTTAGCTTGCAAAACGCTACACATGCATACATACATATGTAAAAGTAGATATGCAAGAATTCCATGAATGCCGTGTTTTCAGTGCCAGTAAACAAAGCTTGAGAACCTTGATTGCGACTACCTCGGACTAGTTAAAACTACGTAGCACTGTGGCGAATAAGTATATAGGTGTGTAACTATGTGTGAATTACTTAGTACGAATATCTGCTACCAATTCAAAAACAAATGCACTGCAATAAATAAGTGACTATCTGTAAATGCCTATAAGTATAAGCAAAAATCAACACGCCCACTAACCGCGCCAACCAGCCAATTATTCAGTTTACAATAATCTATATGCATAATGAGTATGTAAATTCATATGAAAGCATGTAAGGCACCCGGTTAGTAAGCCATTGAGGCAGTCAGCCAATCAGCCAATCAGTCAGTTAGCGAGTCAATCGGTAACATTGGCAACAATTGTATTATCACTGCGCGCTATTTACATACATTCATATGCAAATGGAAATGTTAATGCACGCACAATTGCTGTAAACACTCGTGGCCAAAAAACACTGAAGTGGTGTGCATGTGTGTATGTGCGTATGTGAACAAGCGCTATGCATATGCATGGGTTTGCGAATCGCTGCACGCGAGCAATCATTTTCTGTAATTTTTCTTGAACTATATTTTTTTTCTCAGTTTGCTATTTGTTATGCACCACTACAATCAACAATGCTGGTGTTTTGAACTTAAAATTTAATTAGCATTGGAATGAATTATTTGCAGTTCAGATATGCTTTGCAACATATACATATGTATGTATGTACAAAAAAAAAGTGTAAATGGTTGTAAGAAAGAAAAAAACTAAAACAACATACGAGTGATAAAACGTGAAGTGCAAAAGTAGACAGCTCACTAAAAATAAAGTATTTGTTACGAAGAAAAAAATGCGTTAATAAATAAAAAAACGACATATGCAGCTTTGTTGGCGTTGCCAGATGCACAAACACAATCACTGGGCATTTGACTGACGTTATTGTTTCGCTGTTTTCGTTTTCTATTTTGTTGTATATGAAATAGATGTCTCAAATGCATACGAGGCTCTGATGCCAATGTGTGCGCCCGCCGTAAAGGCATATAAAATGCGGTTGGGGGTCGTAATGCAGCATTGACCTTCGACATGGCGTGAACGCGCTGTGGCACGTCGTTTAAAACTGCACACAAATACACATACGCACAAGACTCGAGCGCATCGTACATTAATATGCGCATCGGCACATCACAGATAGACAGATAAAATGTAGGCTTGTATGTGTATATAAATATACGCGTGTATATGTAGATTCCTTCATATGGTGTGGCCAAGAAAAGAGAAGGAGGAAGTGGCTAACGCCATGAATTCTTCATCATGCCGCAAATGCAAACCGACAATGCAGAAGGCTACAGAAGCAAAGGCAAATAGTTTTATGTATTGTTTTTGTATTTTTTTATTGGTTAGTGCGCTAGCAAATTGCTAGCCAATAATTTGGCGCAAAAAGGTGAAGGATTGACAGAAATTGTTTATGTGAAAAACATAAAACACAAAACGAAGGTGAAAAGAAATAAATAAATGAAATGAAGTAAAATGAAATAAAGTAAAATAAAATAAAATAAAATAAAATAAAATAAAGTAAAAAAAAATAAAATAGAATAAAATAAAATATAATAAAATAAAATAAAATAAAATAAAATAAAATAAAATAAAATAAAATAAAATAAAATAAAATAAAATAAAATAAAATAAAATAAAATAAAATAAAATAAAATAAAATAAAATAAAATAAAATATAATAAAATAAAATAAAATAAGATAAAATAAAACAAAATAAAATAAAATAAAATAAAATAAAATAAAATAAAGTAAAATCAAATAAAATAGAATAAAATAAAATAAAATAAAATAAAGTAATAGGTCTATTTATAAGTTCGTGCGGTTTTACAACAGATGGCGTAACTTGATTATTATTCCATCGATCCACATTTCCAAACATTCATTGGAGAGCTACTGTCGTAAGGCACAAACGTCAGTATAAGTTTTTTATTTGAAGCGTAAACAACAATATTTTTACCACACTTGAAAATGTCGAATTTCGTGCCAAATAATGTGTTTTTGCGGGGAATTCTTCTTCATTATTTAATATGAAGAAAAAAGCAGCCGAAAGTCATCGCATCTTGGTGGAAGTTTATGGTGAGCATGCTCTATCTGAGCGAACGTGCCAGAAGTGGTTTGCACGCTTTAAAAGTGGTGATTTTGGCTTGGAAGACGAAGAACGCGAGGGTGCGCCGCCAAAGTTCATGGATACCGAATTGGAGGAATTGCTCGATCAAGATCCGGCTCAAACGCAAGAAGAGGTTGCAAAAACTTTGGGAGTTGATCAATCAACCATTTCCAAACGTTTAAAAGCCATGGGAATGATCCGAAAGGTAGGCCATTGGGTGCCGTATGAATTGAAGCCAAGAGACGTTGAACGCCGTTTTATGGCATGCGAACAACTGCTTCAACGGCACAAAAGAAAGGGTTTTTTGCATCGAATTGTGACTGGCGATGAAAAGTGGGTCCATTACGACAATCCAAAACGTCGGGCAACGTATGGATACCCTGGCCATGCTTCAACATCGACGTCGGCGCAGAATATTCATGGCCTGAAGGTTATGCTGTGTATCTGGTGGGACCAGCTGGGTGTTGTGTATTATGAGCTACTGAAACCGAATGAAACGATTACGGGGGATGTCTACCGACGACAATTGATGCGTTTGAGCCGAGCACTGCGAGAAAAACGGCCGCAATACGCCGATAGACACGACAAAGTTATTTTGCAACATGACAATGCTCGGCCACATGTTGCACAAGTGGTCAAAACATACTTAGAAACGCTCAAATGGGATGTCCTACCCCACCCGCCGTATAGTCCAGACCTTGCGCCATCCGATTACTATCTCTTCCGATCGATGCAACATGGCCTGGCTGACCAGCACTTCCGTAATTACGATGAAGTCAAAAAATGGATCGATTCGTGGATTGCGGCAAAACCGACCGAATTTTTCACAAAGGGAATCCGTGAATTGCCAGAAAGATGGGAAAAAGTAGTAGTAAGCGATGGACAATATTTTGAATATTAAATTTGTAACCATTTTACGTCAATAAAGTTTCAAATTTCGAAAAAAACCGCACGAACTTATTCATAGTCCTATTAAAACAAAATAAAATAAAATTAACTCAAATATAATAAAATAAAATAAAAACAAACTAAAATAATATTAAATAATAAAAAGAAAAACATATACTATAAAATAAAGAAAAATAATATAAACAAAATTCAAACAAAATAAAATAAAGCAAAATGCCCCAAAGAAGGAAATGAATTAAATATGCAGAAAGAAATCTAAAAATGAAGTAAAATGAAAAAAATATAAAAAGCTAATTTCGATGTGATAAAAACTGAAGAAATAACAGTAAAATAAAATATATTAGAATAAAATAAAATAAACAAATAAAAGTAATAAAGTAAATAAGTAATAAAGTGAAAACAACAAATAAACTAAAGCCAATGAAATTCAAAATTTAAATGAATTACACAAATTAAAATAAGTTAAAAAACTATATGAAAAGGCTTTTTTTGGATGAAAACCCCCCGACAGTATAAATAATAGTAAAAATATTGAAATATAAAACAAAAACAGGAAACTGTAAAACAAAACAAAATAAAATAAAAAGATAATACAATAAATAAATCAAAATAAAAGAACAAAAATTGAAAAAATAAATAAATAAATAAACGAAAAATAAAATGATATAAAAAATTAACTTAAATAAAACAAAACGCATCAAAAGAAAACAAAGAATTAAATTGAACTAAAATGAAATCTTAAAATTAAATTCAGCAAAAACAAATAATAAAAAAGATGTGTTTTTGGGAAAAGGAGCGCGCTGGATTGCGACGGAATGCAAGGAGTAAAAACAAAATAAAATTACTATAATAAAGAAAATTTAAATTCAATAAAAAGTAAATAAAATAAACCAAATCCAAAGTTTTAACTACAATAAAACAAATAATAAAAAAGACATAAAATACAAAAAGAAAAAATAGTTCTAGGAAGAAGGATCGCAACTTTTAGCAAAAAAAATCGCAACGGAATAATTGTAAAAAGAGTAAAACAAAGAAATACCAAATAAATAAAATAAGGAAAACAGAAAAAATTAAAAAAAAATTTATAAAATGCAAAATTTAACAAAATGGTAAAAACAGAACAAATTTCATTGAATAACCCAAAATAAATTCCAAAAATTAGGTTATGCGAAAACAAAAACTATAATTTTTAGGAAGCAGAGAACGGGGAAAAGAAAATAAAAAAATACTAAAAAATTAAGAAAAGTAGCTTACAATACAAATTTGTATTTCACAAAATCAAAATAATATGAAACAAAATGGGACAACAAAAAAATTTGATGAAATGAGCTAAAATGAATTCCAAAAAAGCGAAAAAAAGTTATAAAAAAATGGTATAACGGTATATAAGAAAAAGAAAAAAATTGAAAAAAAACAATACAAATATAAAAATATTAATTAATAAAAAAAATTTATATAAAAACTAATAAATATAAATAAAATAAAATGGAATACAAAAAATAACTAAATTAAATTAATTAAAATAAATTCCACGAATTAAATTAAGCCAAAGCAGATAATAAAAAGGATTTTATTTTCTGATTTTTGGGTAAAAGAGGCTAGATTGTGATGGCATGAAAAGCTTACAAGCAAAATAAAAGAAAATATAATAAAATAAAATGAAAAAGGAAAGGTCGAATAAAATAAAATGGTGTTATATAAAAAAATAAATAAAAACAGTAACATAAAAATAAAAATTTATTATAAAATAATATTAAGGAAAGAAAATAAAATAAAATGAAAGGTTGAAAAAATAAAATAGTGCAAAATTACACAGAAAAAAAAATAATAAAAAAATGATTATTATAAAAAATTGTAAGACCATATAATAGAAAACATAATAAAAAACATTAAAAATGAAAGGCTGAATAAAATAAAAGTAAGCAAACTAAAACAAACCAAACCGAAAAACAAAAAAAAAATAGAAAAATAAAAAGAAACATAAAAACATTTATTATAAAATAATATGAAACAAAATAAAATAAAATTAAGTTGAAATAACTGAAAACAAAATAAAAAGAATCATATGAGTCAACTAAATAAAATAAAATTAATTCAATAAAATAAAATTAATAAAAAAAAATTTAATAAAATTACAATAAATAAATCGAGACAAATAAATTAATAAATGACAAAAATTAAATTAATTAAAACAAAAAACGATTTTGAAAAGAAGATATTTTGTAATGACGCCGGGATTGAAGTGCATATCTCAAATATAAAAAGTGGTGCAAAATTAATCACCCCATCAGAAGACGTCAAAATACAAGCAATGAAGCGCGTAAAGCTCTAAATAGAGATACACTCAGAATATTTTCTTCTTTTTATTAAGTAAAAGTTATTCTATTGGGAGGTTGAATTAGTTTTAAAGGTTTTTTTCGAAGATTTGGGGCTTTATTGTGAAAAAACGATACAAAATATTTTATTTGAAGTATTGGCCATCGCTAGCTACAACTTTCGCCCATCTTTCGGGCAATTTCCGGATGCCGTTTCTCCAAAATTCTGGCCGCTGCTTGGCTATCCATGACTCAACCCATATTTTGGTAGCCTCGTACGAGGAGAACCGCTGGTCCGCCAAATCGAGACTCATATGCCGGAACAAATGATAATCGGAGGGAGCTATGTCTGGACTATACGGCGGGTGGGGTAACACTTCCCAGCCAAGCGTTCCAAGGTATTTTTTGACAGGTTGAGCTACATGCGGCCGAGCGTTGTCATGTTGCAAAATAACCTTGTCGTGCCTTTTTACCGTTTCCGGCCGTTTTTCTTTCAATGCCCGGCTTAAACGCATCAATTGCAGTCGGTAACGATCCCCCGTGATTGTTTCGCCCGGTTGGAGCAGCTCAAAATATACGACGCCGACCTGATCCCACCAAATGCAGAGCATGATTTTCTTGCCGTGAATATTCTGCTTGGCCGTCGACGTTGATGCGTGGCCGGGCAAACCCCATGATTTTTTGCCAGTCACCACCCGATGCAAAAAACCTTTCCGATTTTGTCGCTCGATCAGCAATTCGCACGTAAAAAATCGCCGTTCGACGTCGCGCAGCTTCAACTCGTACGGGACCCAATGTCCTTGCTTTTGGATCATTCCCATCGCTTTTAGACGCTTGCAAACGGTTGATTTATCAACGCCCAATGATTCAGCAAGCTCTTCTTGGGTTTGGCACGAGTCCTCGTTTACCAATTCCCCCAATTCCGCGTCCTCGAACTTTTTGGGCTGGCCAAGACGCTCCTTGTCTTCGGTGTGAAAATCACCACTTCTGATTCGTCGAAACCAGTACTCACATGTTGAAATCGACGGAGTATGGTCTGGGTAGGCCTCCTGCAGCAATTCACGGGCTTGGGCTGTATTTTTTTTCAAATTGAAGCAGAAAAGCAAAGATTCCCGCAAATTGCGTTTCGACGGCACGAAAGTTGACATACTCGGAGCACGAAAACACTGCGTTGTTTATACTTCAGCGAAATGACAGATACTGATAAACAAAGCCTAGGGATGAGGCTTTGTCATGAATATATATTCAGTATTGCCAACCCGATAAAGTGATAAATAGCGCCATCTGTGTGTCACCTTTAAAACTAATTCAACCTCCCAATAAAACTAAATTGGATGATTAATTTTGCACCATCTTGTATACGTCTACAGCTAAAGCACAAGCCAGTCGTGAACGAGTTATAATTTATTTAAGCTCATGTCGATTGAGGTCAAAAGCAGGTCCAACAAACAACACCTTTTTTACTGTTTTTTTTTTCTACTTATATTTACTTTGTCACACCTGTGCCCATTATTCAACCGTAAAAACTGATAAACTGAATTAAATTTTTTTTTTTTTTTGTTTGTTTTGTTTTCACTGTAGAAATTGTTGATTATTCATTAATTATTCGGAAAATTAGGTTAGCAGAACATATAAACACAAAAAATACGTTTTCCCTTGTTTGATCAACTAGTTTGTTCTGTTAGTTTTTTGTTTAACTTTTTGTTTTATTTTGTGGAGCCTAGTGTGGTATAGTTTTTGTTTATTTATAGTTTAGGGTCTAAGAAAAAATGACATCGAAAACAAATACAACGTTAATGAAATTAACTTTCGACAAAGCAGCTCATCTAACTTTAGCAAGTTTTGCTTTTAGAACCATTGGTCGCAGCCTTTTTATTTATAAGATTGAAAATAGAGAGTTTTGCTGACTTGCGATGAATGCGGCGATGATAAGGATCTTGAATTCGTAAGACTTGCAAGCGTTGCAAACCTTTTTTAATCGCTCTGTACGTGAAATCTTGAGGGTATTATCGGCTGGTCAAACTGGCCTATGCACTATTACTAAACAAATACCCCTCTTCATCGAAGTTCGACGTCACAATTGTAGTAGATCGGCCATACACTGCGTACACCCCTGGACGACAGCACAAGAGCTGCGTTGGATTGGAATCCTCAAGGGAGTCGCAGACGCGAGAGGTCAGCCAACATCTGAAGGCAACAGGTGGATGCAAAAACGCAAAAAGCAGGCTATTCGAGGAGACAAATAAAATTTCTAGCATCAAATAAAATTTCTAATTTCAAATAAATGAAGCTATGGGAACAAATATATATATACACTTACCGACCTCTTCGGTCATGTCTTTAAAAAAAAAAAACTATCTCAGTTACTATTTTATTTTAAAGTAAAAACTTTTTTTTTTGCTTCAATTGCTTTTATGGCTCACTGTTTAAAATTGCAATTTCACTTACAACAATTATAAAAAAAAATTATAAAATTTGAAAATGTTCAAAACAAAGAATTTGCACTTGCAGCTAATCAGTCAGCAAACCATTCAAGCGGGCAGGCCGCTGCCACAGGTTGGTCAATACCATTGCTGAAGGTTAATCGAATGTAATTAATCGATAAAATATTTGAATAGTTGCACGCTAAGTGAATTAATTTTCAAGAAACGCAGTTCTGCACTAAACACCTAGGCTCTTGTTCACACACATACTCGTACATGTGCATGCATATACTCGTGTGTTCAGAAGTGTTTGCACTCATGCGCATTTTATATGTAAACGCATTCACTAAATCTTGCATTACTAACCTAACTACATTCGCGTTCATTTAATGCTACAAGAAGTAAGTTGAGAAATTAATGCGCAAAAGTACAAGTGAAAATGGTAGAGCCAGTGGCTACAAAATTATCGAAGCAATGGTAATGTCTGACTTACAATACGCAGACAAACGAATATATGGAAGAGGTGATTTTTTAGGAGTAGCGAACTTCCGAAAAATGGCGAAAAGGAGGCGCGAAATTCGGAAGATTTTTAAATGTTTGTAAATCGAGTCAAGCGTCAATCATATTTAACACTTGTGAACTAGACAGCTGCAGACAACTAGACAAACAGACAAGCAATGGAGCGCGCAAAGTTCAAAATAGAGATTTCCATCGCTCAAAATCATATTTTTAGTGATTTGGTAAACAAGTTACTCAAAAAATATAGCAACTCAAAATTTTGAGCAGATTTGCCTCTTTCTTTTTTTTTTTGTTTTTTTTTTGCATTATTATTATTTTTTTTTTAATCTTATTATTTGTAATAAATATATAGTTCATTGTCCAACAAAATACGATATTAATCCAAATTTCAAACTTAACACAAAAACTAAGAAAATTGAAAAAATTTTATCAAGATGAAACTGCGCCGGTAAGCTCTTCTAAAGAAGAAACGAGAAGCTCTTGAGTTGAAATTAGGTAAGCTAAATTATCTCATTGGTAAGGCCTATAAATTCGCAACAAATTGCTTATTTAGAAAGAAATACTAAGACCGGTTTGGTCTTATGGTATACAATTTTGGGAATGCGATAGCCAAAGATACATCACCTCTATCCAACGCCTGCAAAACAATATCCTGCGAAGCGTAGTACCATAAAGGGAATAGCGGCCTTCATCGTAATCTTGGCATACAAACTCTGACTAACGAAGCAATTTGCCATAGCTCTAAACCAACAAACAATTCTTCTCAAATACGTTTAAGAGGTACAATGGTTACAGACTTTCTTGAGAGCGAGTAGCGACTTCATTTTAAATTGCTTCTTTAAATAAGTTAAATTATCAATTGAGAATGGCTTATTAGTAGCTTTTTCTATGTACTAGGTGCAATTATGCAACAAAATTAATAAGAATCGTGAATAAAAAATACAAAAAAAAAGTAAAAGTTTCAAAAATTTTAATCAGAATTAGGAACAAGACAAACATTAAGTACGCACTATTATAGTCCATTAAATTTTACTATAATGAAGTGAAAGTTTGAAGTTGCTAATAAATCCCATCGTTTTCTTTTTTAAATTATTAATATAATATATTATTTTTTTTTTTCACTTTTTTATACGGAGAAATAACGAAGCATCGTCTAGAAAAAAATTATCAACTTGAGACTATCACTTTGGTATGATAAAAATTAATCTATACTAATATTATAAAGAGGAAAACTTTGTTTGTTTGTTTGTTTGTTTGTTTGTAACGAATTGGCTCAAAAACTACTGGTCCGATTTTAAAAATTCTTTCACCATTCGAAAACTACATTATCCAAGAGTAACATGGATTACATTTTATTTTGGAAAAAAATAGGGTTCCGTAAGATATTTGGATTTTTCGGACACAAACTGAAAAAAATCTTATATATAAAATAAAGTCAACTTTTTGTGTGTGTTCGCTAACCGGCCGTGTCTGCACCGAATTAAACCAGACTTACACACATTGTTAAGAAGGTATTGAAGATGGTTTCCGTATAGTTTGGATACCTATTGGTGGATAGGGCTCGAGATATAGGTCAAAACGTGGACCCGGGTAACCTTCGGATGTGTATGTACAATATGGGTATCAAATTGAAGCTGTTGGTGAACGCTTTAGTAAAGAGTATTTTTCATGCCGCTCCGTGACTGGGGTCTCGAGATATAGGTCAAAACGTGGACCCGGGTAACCTTTGGTTGTGTATGTACAATATGGGTATCAAATGAAAACTGTTGATAAGTGCTTTAATACGGGGTAATTTTCATACCTATTGATGACTAGGGTCTCGAAATATATGCCAAAACGTGGACCCGCCGTGTCTTTGAACCGAATTAAACCAAACTTACACACATTGTTAAGTAGGTAATGAAGATGATTTCCGTATAGTTTGAATACCTATTGGTAGATAGGGTCTCGAGATATAGGTCAAAACGTGGACCCGGGTAACCTTCGGACGTGTATGTACAATGTGGGTATCAAATGGAAGCTGTTGGTGAATGCTTTAGTTCAGAGTATTTCTCATGCCACTCCGTGACTAGGGTCTCGAGATAGAGACCAAAACGTGGAGCCTAGAATGTGTTTGTACAATATGGATATCAAATTGAAGCTGTTGGTGAATGCCATAGTACAGAGTATTTTTCATGCCGCTCCGTGACTGGGGTCTCGAGATATAGGTCAAAACGTGGACCCGGGTAACCTTTGGTTGTGTGTGTACAATATGGGTATCAAATGAAAGCTGTTGATAAGTGCTTTAATACGGGGTAATTTTCATACCTATTGATGACTAGGGTCTCGAAATATGTGCCAAAACGTGGACCCGCCGTGTCTTTGCACCGAATTAAACCAAACTTACACACATTGTTAAGTAAGTATTGAAAATGGGTTTCGTAAAGTTTGGTTGTAATTCGGAGCACTGGCAACGGGTACAGCGTTCTTTTGAACCAGCCATAATGTCGCTTACTTTTTTAACGCTTGGGGCGGAACTGAACTGTCAAATTGACAGTGTGAGTTACAATGGGTCTATATTTCTTTCTGATTTGGATGCCATAAGGAAAAAACGTAAGTGCAACATGTAAAAATTGTTTGTGAATTTTTTTGGAGTGGATTTTGGAACAGTGAATAATTTCTTACGAAATTTGAGAATTTAATGTGAAATCCGAATGAAATTATGTGTTCGTGGAAAAAAATTTTTTTTCGTTTTTTTTTTTTTGAAAATATAAATGAATAATGGTTAAAAAAGCTCCAATGCTTAATAAAACATATAAATTGAAACGAAAAATTCATGGATGATCAGGAAAAAAGACGATTGTTTATTCATATGCGTTGATTTGAAATTTAAAAACAATCTTCTTTTTTCCTGATTTTCAATTTATATTTTATATTTACTCAAAAACAAATAGAAAAACAAAAAATATTGTTGATGCCAAAGCGCTTGAATAAAGAATAAAGAAATAAATAATATGAAAATCATATATTTTCTGTTCTAAACCATATCTATTCTATTTTAGTGTGCCCAACGAAGGGGGCCGGGTTTGCTAGTGGGCTATAAAACTGCGTACTCAAATTTTCGGCGATAAATTTTGACTACCAAATCTTATGTGCTAGAGTATTATGTTTCCTTGCCAGTGCTAAAAAACTAATTATTTGTTCAATGAGATATTCGAGTATATGTACAAATGTAGGTATATGATTCAATAAATTAAAAGTGAATAAACGGAAGGAGATGAGAAAGGATTCCTGTCCCCGATTTTTCATAGCTGAGAGCCGAAAAGGCCTAGTTACCGTTAAAGCTTCCGTTGTCCCTCACGCCGATTGTTTGTTTGATTGATGAGGCCGTAATAAAAGTCGTAATGGCCGGGATTCCGTTGCCTTCGTAGACAGATCCTCGTGCGAGATGAGATTATTAAGATAGTGCAGACTTGAAGATGTCTTTTTTCTAAATGCCTTTGGACTACATTGTGTAGATGCATGTCATAACTGGATGCTACCGTAGCCGAATGTGTTGGTGCGTGACTACCATTTGGGAGTACGTAGGTTCGAATCTCCGTGCATGAAACAGCAAAATGATAGAAAAAGTTTGTTCTAATAGCGGTCGTCTCTCGGCAGGCAATGGCATACCTCCGAGTGTTTTTTTGCCATGAAAAAAGCTTTTCATGGAAACCGTTTGCCGTTCGGAATTGGCTTAAAATTGTAGGTCCCTTCGTTTGTGGAAAAGCATCAAGACGCACGCCACAAATCGGAGGAGGAGCTTGGCCAGCACCTAACAGAAGTGTACGCGCCAGTTATTTATATATTTATTTATGTCATCAGTGATCATTTGGTAGCCAACAGTTGTCATCTTAATAGCGAGATAAAGCCGGTTATGGTGGCAAAAGTGAAATCAAAGTAGATAGATCAATTAAGAAATTATTTGTAAACATAAACTCCATGTAATTTCCAGTTTAATACACACGATAATATGGGCGATTTAGTAGTATTGTAAAGGTCAGTAAAAAACTTCTTCCATGTTTTACATTATAGCGAGTATCTGGCTGAAATTTTAGAACGGGGTTTCTGTTTGTACAGAGAGAAGCTTTGATTTCAATTTCCGACTCATAAATACTATTTAAAAACACTAAATACCGAAATTCTCGAAGTTAATCACCATTTTAAAAAATTTGAAAAAAATGGTACACCTTGAACAAAAACACCCGCTGTGGATATGCAGACATATACTTGTAAATGTGCACATAAACATCTGTTTGAATTAACAACACAGCCTAATCAACTCAACGCCTCTGATCTACCCGATCCTCATCACGATCAACGACATAGCGAACCACAACAGCTTCGATATGATTATGTAATATACAAGCACATGTCTTCTCCACGCCAAAATGTTTTCATTTTTATTTTACGGTTGCTGAAGTGCAATGCAATTTGTGCGCATCCGTAATGAAATTATTGCCATAGACAATGTAAAGAGTGCTGAGGTAGAGAGATGAGTGAATGGACAAGAGAGAAGTGGGTGAATGAGTGAGATTAGCAAGTCAGTGTGTACAGTGGGATGGTTTCACATTTAAGGGGTTGGTTGTGGTGGCGTATGAGCAATATGAAATATACCAACACAAAGACTATTCAGATTATACAAACAAGTAGATATATTTATTAGTACTCGTAAGTAGTGCACTGGAATGTCAAGCTACCACTGCGCCAGCGCTCGCTCGCTCTATCGACGCGTAATTAGTTTAAGCCCATCTGAAATGTGTCAATTGCATTTGGAGACAGCAATTACCGAGTACATGACGCACACAAGTGCGAGTAGGTGGTGTAGGCATGTAGGTGCGGTGTGGTGTGCATTGGTAGCAGGTGGCTTGGTTACTATCCCATGTCATGCGGCCACTAACTAATGTCATCGCTGCGGTTGTCTTGTTTCGTCCGGTGCACGGGCACGTGACCGCAATGTTTGTCGCATTATTGCAGGTGGGTGAATATGTTCGCTATTGAGAAAGCATATGTACGAGGGTTGCCTTTTATATTTTACGCCTCTGCAATACTTTGTCTAATGAGCTGTACAATGAGCTGATTTGTACAAAAAAATTGACATTTTTTAGCATAAACTTACATTTTCAAATACGAGAATTCTTTGTTCTTCTTTTAGTGAGTTACAAAATTCAGCTCGCCCTAAAGATAGAATGAACTTCTGCACATTTTCGCGAGATTATTTATTATGTTTTTTGACGTAGATTGCCGAGACAAAAGTGCATTCATCAACTAGCTTCGACTTTTGGCGTTCAAACACCACAATTAGCCACTGTGAAATACAGTACAACGAGTTCTAACGTATTCGTCGATTCTTACAGAATAAATTTCTTGAAGTCCGGTCGTTGTGCCAGGAACAATCGATGCTGTGCGTCAATTGATACCGCACGATCGTCATGTGACTTAGAGATGATCCAGCACCTTCTGTGCCACTGTCCTGCTCAATCCAGACGTAGACTCACCATTTTGGGCGGACATTTCTTTAACGAATTAAAAGACCTCGGCTCCGTCGAAATTAAGGATCTTGGGAAATATGGAATAGTACACATTAGCTTCAGGAGGGATAAGTGCTAGTTCCCCACGCGGCATCACAATGAGTCATGAGCCGGAATGGACAACCGCTTCAACCTAACCTAACCATGTGACTTATCGCAAGGTAGAGGCATCCATGGGCATTAGTGGGACCAACATACAATGCAAATGTTGAAGAAATTCAGCCGCGGTGATTCAAAGCACGACACATGAGACGCAAACAAAACAGCAACCGACAGTTCGCAAGAAGAGCTTAATTTAACAAAAGTGTCCACGGAAGAAGCACCTCAAAGCAAATGGTCGCTTGTTTTTTCCAAAAATCTGGTCATTTTTCCAGTGTACCATTAGAGACTTGGAACAGTAAATTTTGGTTGGTACCCCACCATTTATTTGCCAGATGTTTTCAGAGAATTAAGGAACACCAACCGCAAAAGACGAATCCGAGCTCTTCACCTAAACAATGCGAGCTCTCACGTGTCGGCTCACTCAAGCGAATTTTCGAGCACTTAACGGATCGAATTAATGGGTCATTCGCTTTGCAGCCCTGATTTTGCACCTAAAGATTTCTTTTTTCTTTACGAACGTCAAAAACAAAATGCGAAATCAACGCTTTGTAGCGTTCGAAGAAACTGTTGCAGCCTTTAAACCGCTCGTTTTGGAGGTATCCTTTTTTGAGTGGCTAATGCGCTTTGAAAATTGATTCATGCGCATGCAGAAATGTATTGACTTTCAAAAAGAATATTTTGAAAAAATAAAAACAAATAAAGTGAAGCCATTTTTGTTATTATTTTACTGTGTTCTCATTATGGGGCGCAAAATGTAAAAGGCAACCCTCCTTTATGTCTATACAGCTTAAAAAAATGCCTGCTTCAGTAACTAAATATTTCAAAAAAATTAATATCCGATCATTTTTGGATAAATGATTTGACATTAATATTGATTTTCATAGCTCTAGAAAAGAGATATATGTATGTATGTATGCATTCTTTTAAAATTTTAATTTACGTAAACCGGCATGACATTATTGAACTAGATTTTATGTATTTATATAATAATAACTGTGATTTTTATGATGATTGTAACTTTTTTGCTTTCGTTTTGTTTCAGAAAATGCTGATCACCTTTTAAATGGCTGAATAGGTTTTGTTTTGACTTGAACACTAAGCGTGCCGCGCTAAAAGTAGGTCATAAAATACTTTTACCAATCGAAGTACTGGGTAGATAAAAGCTCCGAATATGAAATTCCATTTTTAAATGTGTTGCAGCTACTTAAATATAAGGTTGTCAAAAAAGTCTTGCGGCATTTTTATTGAATTTTCAATTGTTCATAAAATTGGTTATAAGTCAAATTGGTTATTTAAGTCAAATATGCGCCGTTTTGTTCGATAACGAGTTCCCAACGAGATGCCAACTTCATAATGCCTCTCTTATAGAAGCTCGCTTCCCTATTGTCAAAAAACTCGGAGAGCCAATTTTCACAGGACTCTCTTGTGGACAACTTCCGACTCCAAGCTCGTTCGCCATGGACAGAAATAGGTGGTAATCACTTGGTGCGAAATCCGGACTATACGGTGGATGCAAAAGAACCTCCCATCCGAGCTCCCGGAGCTTCTGGCGCATCACCAAAGATGTGTGTGGCCTGGCGTTGTCCTGATGGAAGACAATTCGGCCTCTGTTGATCAAAGATGGCCTCTTCTGCATGAGTGCTGCATTCAAGCGGTCCAGTTGTTGGCAGTTCAGGTCCGAATTGAGCGTTTGGCCATAGGGGAGCAGCTCATAGTGGATGATTCCCTGCCAATCCCACCAAACACACAGAAGAACCTTCCTGGCCGTCAATCCAGGCTTGGCCACCGTCTGGGCAGCTTCACCGCTTTTCGACCACGACCGTTTGCGCTTCACGTTGTCGTAAGTGACCCACTTTTCATCGCCAGTCACCATCCGCTCCAAAAACGAGTCGATTTTGTTGCGATTCAGAAGCGATTCGCATGCATCCATACGGGCAAAAATGTTTTTTTGCGTCAAGTCGTGTGGCACCCATACATCGAGCTTCTTTTTGAATCCAAGCTTCTTCAAATGGTTTATAACGGTTTGATGACTCATGCCCAGGAAATGGAAACTGTATCGGGTCCATAAACTGCACAAATTTTATTGGCAGCATGAGATGCATTTTTGCCTTTATCGTAGTAGTACTGTAAAATATGCGTATTTTCTCTTTATTTTGTTCCATGTTTGCGACGCTATAACTCACGAACGACTAAAAGCAAACAACAATTAATCAAACACGTGTTAGCACGTGAAAAGAGCTTTCCAAAAAGCTCTAGCGTGAACCGATGCGACGAATACAACTAGAACTACGCGCATGCAAAGACAAGCTTGCGGAAATACCGCAAGACTTTTTTGACAACCTTATATATATATACAGGGGTTTTCAGTAGGTGCATAAAGAATTTATTTTTAAAAATAAAAAAATAATAAAAAAGGTGCCCGACACCTTGACCAGTTTTGGCCATTTCACTTTATTTTTACTTTTATTTATTTACAGGCAGTAAGTTTTAGTTTTTATAAAAGTTCCGTATAAAAAAATGGTTGAACTTAATTTGTATGAAAGAAAACGCGAATTTTATATTTTACTCAAGCAGGGGAATTTTTAAAAAAGAAATAACAGAGATTACTTTTGCCTTGAAGGGCTTCTCAACAACTGATTTATTATTTGTTCAATTATTACATTCAGACTTAAACTAATGTACATATGTATTTGCTTATTTAGCCTTTAATATTTAATTTTACAAAATTATTGTCAATATCTTATTCAGCATTTCCTTTCCCACACTTTTTCAAGTAAGTCAAACTGTTGCAAAACAGGAAATGCGTTTCCAATTACTTTTACTTATTGTTTATTATTTTAGTTACAAATTCGCAATTTCGTCTGTTTTAAAATGTGAATTTGTCTTTGGAATTGAATATGTAACTCGCGTGACTCTGAAACAAAACAAAATTGCCAAAAACTAACGGTGTTTTGTAGCCAATTCCATCTTGCAACTTGCACTTTGTTATAAAAATTGAATCGTCTCTAAAAATGTACACCAAAGATTCCTCTAAAAATACTGATTTCAAAACTTTAAATTTTGGTGAAAATTTATAGAACTTGCAAAAAAAAAGGAACGATTTGTATGATTTTTGTTGAATAATAATAAAATATTATATAAATAAATGGACACTAAGTAATGAGAAATTAAAATAGCCAAATTTGGTCAAAAATTTCGCATACCTATTTTATTGTCCTTTAGTGTAAAACCGCATTTTTTGCTTAATTTACCCTTATCGCTTACATAAATTTTCGATTGGAGTAGTTGGGTCGGAAAATACGGTCGGTTAAACACAATTGCGACAGGGACCGGAAATACTATTGCCACGGGATCAGCTGATATGTTGTGGTTACGGAAAAACTAATTTTGTAGTGAGATCTTTTCGTTTTCTATATTTGTGAAGCGAGTGGTCGAAGCTCATTGATACAAAAAAACAATTTCTTTCAAAACTACTAAAATTATGTACGTATTCTCGTGCAAATCGAATTTTATTTCCTTTTTATATGCCTGCTGTTGTAAGTAAACAAACGCATTGTCATCAAGTGATCAGAAAAGCAACCCTGTGTCTATAACCCGTCGGTGAAAATAGAAATGAATCCCACCGTGAAAATAACCGACGGAAAGAAGCCGGCAATTCTGTGCAGTTTCATGCTATTGAATGTGTTCTAGTTTTGACAGCGGATACCCGTCAACCCGTTTCTCGCTGTCCGCTGCAATTCTGTTTAAGGGGATACTCTGTATACTGTAATAGGTAAATTCCACTCAACTCAAATGTTCCAGTATCAGTGAGATAACGCGCCGATTGAAGTGCTGAAAATACCGCAACGGTAGCTACTTCAATTGAAGATTAGCCAAATCGTCGGATTGTACAAGAATTGCAATGATTCGTCAGTGGTTTCCATTCAGGTGGCATCTGGTAGGTCGAGTCTGGGCTAACCCAAGGTCAAAGGCCACCTGGATAGCCTGATAACTTTCAAGCTGTTAGTGAGAATTTATCAGCTGCAACACGAAATGCAATTGGCCCCTTTTCGGTGGATCAATCAAAGAATTTTATGCTAAGATTTGTAATGACTTCGCATAACATTGCGATGTTTTAGCAGCTAATACCAGCCGACCGCTAAACTCATTTGTTGCAGCTAAATAAAAAAAATTCCTGATTTTTTCGAGAAATTGTTGATGAGCGACGATGCCCATTTTCCCCTCCCTGGCAATCTAAGCAAACAAAATTCACGGTTTTGGGCAATCGGAAATCCTCAGATTCTCGGTGAGGCGAACTGTTTCCTCAGAAAAGGTATTTTGGTCATATTTTCTTACAAATGACATTGGGAACACAGTACCTAACTATCGAGGTCGGGTATGATTTAATTTTTAGGTACCACAGCAAATCGGATGACACATCTTACGTTATCTCGTACTTGTTCCCGTATAATATACAATAAAAAAAATATATATAAAATTATATCCTCTAAGTTTATAGGACAACATGAAGACGTACATTACAAATTAGAGAAGTCTGCTTGACTAGGCAGAAAGACCTTACAATACTACACTTTCGCGGTAAGTGATGACTCCGATGATAAAGAATATCACCCCGAATTCGGCAATAGCGAAATTATTGTTTGATATTTTATTATCCAACTGTAACACTGTGTGAATCGCGGCTAGGAACAAGAGAGGTGTTAGAATTGTTGAACTACCGGTTTTCTTATACTGCATATAAGAATCTATCGAGCTTATTACGTAAAATTTATAGTTGCAGATATAACACTCATTACTGCCTATACGCCGCTGTATCTACATTTCATACAATATTACTGCGAAACCTTGACCGTCAGCCTTGCCTTTGTAAGGACACCGAAATACTAGAATTTTTTTTTTATTTTGTTGAGGCTTACTTTGTATGCAGGTACGAGTATAAATAGGTTCTGCATCGCTTTATTTATGTTTCTATATTACTGATAACAGCCCCGTATATTTTCTGTACACATCTATGTATTTATAGATATGCTCACATGCGCACTTCTAAACCGCAAAATTACAGAGAAATGCGAGATCTGAGAATTTATTCGACCAATAATTCCATGGAAAAATAATGAATGGATTGCATAGTGTAGGTATGTATTGTAAAGTAGAATTAATTTTATAAATGCATATTTATATTTATATAGCATAGCATATACAGTGGCGCTCATAATAATAGTGCGACATACTGCCAGGTTTTAATAATTTATTTTTTATTAAAAAAAAAAATTTTTTTTTCTCAAATATATGGTTCATAATGAAGCAATAACGGCGGGTTCCGACAAACGTTAGCAGATCAAAATTTTGACCAGCTTTGACTAATTTTCCTAGTTTTTAATCTTCATTATTTTTTCTATAAAAAATTATAACTCATTAACTAACAAAAGCCACAAAAATCTGAGTTTCAAACTTTTTAAAACAAATTTAAAAAAAAAATTGTGGTGTGCAATTTTATAGCCAATTCAATTCTAGTATAACGGAATGTTAGCGTGAAGTTGTTAAAAATCCAGCTGATTTTTTTATAATTTTTTTTAGCTGACGGCGTTTTGCACCTACTTTCTGCACACCCAGATTTTCTCTAAAAATTCTGACTTAACAGTTCGAAATTCCGATCAAATGTGTAGGAATTTATTAAAAATTTGTACAAAAACTAAATAATTTTATAAAAGATTAACAAAGAGTTAAAAAAACTAAAATTTTCAATACTTTTGTATTGTTTACTTGCATTGTGTTTACACTTGTGACCAAAATTATAGGCCTTAAATAGGAAATAAAACGATTTTTTCTCCTTGTTCACTCCACTCGGGAGCATAGGGCCTCGACAGGACTCAGTCTTGCGTTGGTTTCGTTAATCTATTTTGCTTTCAGGCTGGGTAGATGATTAGCGTGCCGCTATCGGTCCTAAATAGTGGGTATGCCCACCTGTCGTTGCTTAGGAACAACGCCTTCTAACTGTTTAGAGGGCCACCTGCGTATAACATTTCTCTGCCAGAAGGATCACACAGATGGTTCAGGACTTCGCTGCATTTGGTGTGGTATTACCGCGATTGCCCGCTTTCTCTTGCTGGCGTCACTGATGCAGTAAGTAACTGTGTCTTTTTCTTTTTGTTTGTTCCTTGTTTTAGCAGCCACAATACAAGAGATGCGCTGACTTTTGTGCGGAAGTAAGGATTGAAAGGATAAGGTGTTTGGGATTGGGGAATGCATTTTGTATTTTTTTTTTTAAACTAGGAAAGTAGACAAGCTTGGAAAAGGGCGAGGACCGTGCTTTACGTGGGATTCGAGCCCACAACCTCGGGGATGGCAGGTTATTGCACTTACACTAGACTACCGAGGCCGATAAAACGCATAACCACGTTTTAAATATTTTTTTGTTTTTGTATCCAATTTGTTTGTATTGTACTATGATTTCATAATAGTGCATTTTGCAATGAAACTCGTATTATTCAAGCCACAAAATTCACTAAAATTCTAAATCACTACATATTATAAAACAAAGTCGCTTTTTCTGTCCCTATGTCCCCTTATACGCTTAAATCTTTAAAACTACGCAACGGATTTTGATGCGGTTTTTTTTTAAAGATAGATTGATTGAAGAGGAAGGTTTATATCTATATAATGTGAAGAAATATAATAAGGGGGCGTGGCAATCGGTCAAAATGTGGCAAAAAACATAAATTTTTTGTTTTCACGGCCATAAATCATAAAAGAATCAACCAATTAAAATGAAACTTTCTTGAAGTTTAACTTTGAAATATTTACTTTCATTCTGTATCAAAAAAAATAATTGATTTATTTGTTATTTAACCAAAATTGTTTAAACAAAAGCAGCTCTTTTTCCAAAAAAAGCTGTTTGTGTGTTTGTTCGCTGTCAACCGAATGAAGCAACAGGCGTTAAGCGATAATCTCACCACACCTCATTAATGTTGAATTACATCGTATGGTGACGTATGTATGTCTGTATTTACGAATCGCTCGCATTATTTCATTTCGGACGTATGTACATATGTATCTATGTATGTACTGAATTCCATGTAATTATATGTACTTACAATTTTACAGCGAAATAAAACGCTATTTTCACGTTCTATATTAGTAAATCGCACATAATTAAAATACAGTTTTTGAATAGTTTTTATTGATTCGGAGCGCGTTTAGTTTGCTATCGATTCCATACAATAACATTTTTTGTCATTTACTTTTTACGACAACTAATAGCTTATTTTCGAAGCGATTTCAACAAATAGGTACAACATTAATCCTTATCCAATTAAATACGTTAAATACATTGTTGTTTTCATATAGATCTATGTATATGGCTCTTTACAGCATATAATTAAAAACAATATTTTTCAAGATATTACATCAGTAATTAGTAATTGAGATCTACCGGAAAAATTGCGTTAGCTGTTGCGTCATCCGGCATTGCCGCTACTCTTTTGGAAAGAGGCCGAACCACACACTCTACAATCAAGCACCCGCTGAAAATCGCCACCGATGATGATAACAGCGTCTGTAGTGTTTCTAGACAGAGCAATACAGGAAAATTGATGCGTGACTACTCATTAATAGTCTGGGACGAAGCTACCATGTCAAACAAGACGTCTGTGGAAGCACTGGATAGGACAATGCGCGATTTGCGCAACAAAAATTCACCTATGGGTGGATGTACAATTCTGTTCTCAGGAGATTTCCGTCAAATCCTACCAGTTGTGACTCGAGGAACACGTGCTGACGAAATAAATGTTTCGCTAAAAAGATCCCACCTTTGGTCGCATGTCAATAAATTAGATCTTAAAACTAATATGAGGGTTTCGTCATCTTCACGTGAGAACAGGCTATTTCCAGAGATGCTGCTAAAAGTTGGCAATGGAGAATTAACACAAAGTGAGGGAAGGATTAACCTAGAAAACCTTTGTGTTTTGATAGACAACATCCAAGAGTTAGTCAACAATGTCTATCCAGACATTGATAACATAAGTTATAAGACAATATCTTGGTTTAAAGAAAGAGCTATTCTGTCACCAACTAACGATCAAGTAGATAAAGTAAATAACTTGATTATTTCAAAGATTGATGCGCCGACGAAAATATACTACTCGGTCGATACTGTTCTCGATTTGGAAGAAGCTGTTCATTTTCCTACAGAATTTCTAAATTCGTTGAACCCGTCTGGACTCCCTCCTCACAAAATGGAGCTGAAAATAGGTTGTCCTGTTATTTTATTAAGAAACCTAAGTCCACCTAAACTTTGCAATGGCACGCGTTTGATGGTAAAATCACTGAAAACTTTCATAATAGAGTGCACAATACTCACAGGATGTGGTACCGGAGAAGATGTATGGATTCCCCGAATCCCTCTGATACCATCCAATTTAAACGCTTACAATTTCCGGTAAAGACATCTTTTGCAATGACCATTAATAAATCTCAGGGTCAAACCTTCAACGTTGCAGGCTTAGATTTGAGTGTTGTCTGTTTTTCACATGTCCAACTGTATGTCGCTCTTTCAAGAGTAACCTCTAGAGAAAACATGTTTGTATTGTCTAATGACAAGAAGACTATGAACGTTGTATATAAAGACATTCTGTAATATAGTAATTGTTGTAAAAATAAAATAAATACATATGTAAAAATGCAAAAAGTTAATATGCAAAAATGTAGGGTATGAATTTAGATATCCCAAAGATAGCAGGAAATCTTCATGCTATAAAGAAAGGGGAATTGTTTTACTCCAAATTTAACGCGTGCGGGCCACGGGCAGTAATGAATAAGCCAAAAATACTGGATCGATTTTAATCATTTTTTCAGTGAGTGACATAGGGTATATATTTTATACCCGTGCGAAGCTGGGCAGGTTGCTAGTATTAAAATAAAACAATACATCAACAGTTCGAACGTCTAATCAAAAATTTTACAAAAATTCTGAGTATGCACTTTTATAGCTCATTCAATTCTAGTATAATTGAGTGTAAGTTTTAACTTGCTAAAAATCCCTCTGCTTTTCTATAATTTTTTTGCTGACGGTGTTTGCTATGCATTTCTTCTTTTTAACGAGGACTCGAAATTTTTTGGTATAGAACAAAATGAGCAACACCGTTAACACAAAAAAAACAAAAAAATTACCAAACATCAACGCAAATTTTGGGTCACATTAAATTTGTCCAATATTATACCAAAAGTAAATGGGCTATAAGGCGCCCTTCGTAGTCGAATGGGTTGGCGCGTGATTACCATTCGAAAGTGCACAGCTTGAAACAGCAAAGTGATAGAAAAAGTTTTTTCTCATAGCCGGCAGATAATAGCAAACCTCTGAGTGTATTTCTACCATGAAAAGGTCCTCGCAAAAAAAAATTGCAGTTCGGAATCGACCTGAAACCGCAGGTTCGTTTTGTGGAAAAACTTCAAGACGCACGCCGCAAATTGGAGAAGGAGCTCGGCCAAACACACAAGCGCCATATATATAAATATAATATATATATATATATATAAATACAAAATTTTTCGTATAAAAATTCTGCCTAAAGAGTTGGAAATTTTGATGATAATTTTTCAGATTTTTTTAAATTTTGCAAAAAGTTCGAAATTACATATGTAGTTCTTTTAAAGAATAAAAAACCTATATAGAAACAATAAAACTTTTACAATTTTTTAATACGTCACCCTGCTATTATTGTAATCGCCACTGCATTTAATATATATTTATAGCTGATGCGCTTTAACGCTTCTCAGAACATTTTTTCAGTATTTTTTTTTCCTTTTCATCCCTTCTTTCCTTTCGTTTTTGCTCTTTCACTTTTTCATTGCACTCTTAAAGCTGCTTATTTACGAGTGCGAGAGTATTTGTGCATATTCGCAGTAGTACTGGCGGTTGAAATATGTCATGCAATTAGCTTTTTCACACTTCTTCTTCACCCCTTTTTCTAACCACAAAATTTTCCACTCATTTGCCTTTGCATAACACATTCGTATGGGTAGTCCCCCATTTTCCACGCCACATGTAACTTTTCATAGCTTTGACTTGGTATTGGCGCAACGTGAGACGCTAATTTACTAAATTCTAACGGCAGTCAAATGAAATTCGTTTTGCCTTTTTCGTTTGCCACTATACTTTTGTTTTCTCTTCCTGCTCATGCAGTTTATTGCGCATTTCGTTGCACTTCTGCGAACAAAATACCGAACTGTGTAGTTTTTCTAATTAATTCGCTTAATTTATTGATTTGAAATTAGTGCCTAAGGTCAAGCGCAACAACGTAAAAAACTGTAAAAAATAGATTAAAAATCGGAAAGTAAAAACTACACGAAAAAGTGCATTGCAATATAAAAACCGAACGTAGTGCGTTTGTGAGTAGTGAAATTTTGCTCGTAGCTCATTCGCATAAAGTAAACACCGACAATGTCTGAAGCACGATCAGTTTGCATATGGCAATTCCAAAAGCGAAAAAAACACCAAATAGAAAATAGAACTAAAATGTTGCTGCCGGTTGCTATGTAGCTGCTGGTTGGTTGCTTGCCTGCCTGGTTGCCTTCTGATGGCACGGCTCTGCTCACCCGGCTGGTGGCGGCTCGCACATCGAACTAGCACGAGGCTATTGGCAGCCGGCGAAGAAAATACGCCTTTGTTGTTATTGTGTTGGTGTGAGGCTAATGCACCATATGTTAGCAAAAATGATTTGCAGAATATTTGCAAAAATTAGCAAATAGTGTCATAAAACACACCGGAATACATCAAATGCGAGGAAGAAGGAAAATAAATAAATGCGAATACAAATCAAACAGCGCGCATTTGGCCTGTCTAGTGATAACAAATCATTAGAATTTAACATGGCTTAAGTAGGTTGAAAAGGTTGTAAAACAAATAAATGTACAGGAAGTGGTAAAATATAGTATAAATGTACGTATACACACACACACACAGACCACCTAAGTGAGCACACGTCAAATGAAAATTACGTATACGCCCTGCTGGCATACATTTATTGCTTACTCGCTCGTAAATATCTATATGCATTATTAAGAGCCAACATAAATATATTATATTTGTTTATATTTATGCATGTGTGTGCGTATATATATTACATATATACATATTCGTAGAAGCATATGAACGTGTAATTATTAATCACCTGCGCATAGTGGGTTGCAAACCAAGTTCCCGGTATCATAGGTACGTTTTCGTTTGCTGTTGCACGCGCTAATATTGTTGTTGCTTTATAAACAAGCTACCGCTTTTGCTGCTGCAATTGCCGATTTACCTTACACAGTTCTGCTCCTTTTTCGTGCCGCAAAGCACAAAATTGTCTAGGCTGGAATGTGAAAATTCGTTAATATGCGACACAGTGGGCGCCACACTCACCACTTCTTTTATATTTATATACTTTTCTAAGTTTATATGCTTTTAACACATGCACACACTCGCGCGTATATACAAGAACACAAAAGTTAATTTAGTGCAACACAGTTTTTGTTTTTTTTCGGTTTTTTTTTGTTGTAAATGACGGTGTCGCGGCTAGTTTCCGCTCGTATTCCTGTTGCTTGCCACGTTATACTCAGAATGTTTGATTGACTGATACGACTTCACTTAACTTGACTTGGCTGCGTCAGTTCAGCAGCTGCCACCACGTTTTGTTGTATTTGAGTTCGCAGAGTCTGTTGCAAACCGAAAAGCGTCTGCCTCTATTTGCTAAGTTCGAATGCGTGGACCGTAAGTATCTGTTGGTCGATTGAGTGGTGGCTTTGTTTTTGTTCTTGCCGTAAAAGTTATTGCCTTTTTGTTGGTTTTATTGCGTGCTTGCTTGCTTGCTACTCTCGTTTCGACGGCTTGGCGGCTGTTGGCCGGCTATGACCGCGGCTGTGTCGGAAATTCGTACGGAATTTTCTTTATCTTGTTATCCCACGATTGGATTTTTTCGCTTTGCCTTTTGGCCTGTCGCTTTTCGCTATTTTGTCTACTCACTATTTACTCTTTAATTTTTTTTATATTTCTCGAGTGGCTACTGCTTATTACGCTGCCAGCTGCTGCCTCTTATTTCCGTTGGTTTTCCTTTATTACGCTTTTACTACTTGGTGAAACTTTAGCTTTGGCGATGATGACTTTCTTGAGTTTTTTCTCTGCTCTCTAGTCTTCGAATTTGTTTCGAAACTCGTTAAAGTCTTTTTATCGTATTTGTCTTATTTGTTTAGTTTGTGTTTCTAACTTTTCTGTTCCTTTTGTTGCACTTATTTTTTTATCACTTTCATTGAGTTTGTTTCTATCACTACTTGTTTTTGTGCTTACACTGAGTTTTTGGGTTGCTTATGCTCTGAAATTCGTACAAAAATTTAGTTGCCTGCACTAAAAATTTTAAAGTTTTTAAATTTTAACTTTGCCTTTTCATTTAATTTAGCTTATCCAGTATAGTGCATTCTTGTTGTTGTTTTTGGAACATCTAGTCAAAAGAAATATTTTTACTTAAATTTTTTTGCAAATGAAAACCTTGACCGCGTATGGCGCACCAGTTGAAAAGTGGAGGTTTTTGTTGCGAGAGACAAAAACGGCTTGGGCAAATGAAATTTGAAGACGTAAACCTCGAGCTACATACTAATAGAAAATAATCCCTGTGAGTTAAACGTAGTAAGAAACGGCAAATCCATTGACAGTTCCACAATAAATCATTCTACAATGAGAAAATGAAATCCTAAAAATAAATTCCGAAACGATCGAAATTTCGAAGACTGATTCGAAAGCATGAAAATTACGTTGGGGTTGAAAATAATTTTTCAGCACGCATTTTTTGTGTATGCGCCTAGAAAGAAAATAAATTTATGCCTCGAGTTATGCAGACGTCTACATCAACGCCACCCACAGCCTAATAGCCACGATTCGAAAATTTTAAACTGTATTTGTTGGTCACAGGTTCTTTGGAAATATCAGGCGTAAAAGGACTTGACTTCACTTGGTGTGTCCAACTGGTGCCGACCAGTTAAAACTAGACCAAAACTGTCCAAATCGCTTAAGCGGTTATCGCGCCAATCAAGAAAAAGAATTTGTTGATGTCAAGGCGGTGATCTCCTGAAATCAGTAATTGCTGATTGGTACCAGCTGCAGCTGATTATTTTGCGACGCTATTTTGAAAGTAAAAAATTGCGGAAATAGAGACAGCAAGACGTAATTGAGAGACATTCCAGTCACATATTGCATATATTTCACGCACATAATTAAAAACAACCAAATAGGAGGCGCAACCAACCCATCAATTACCGATTAGTCCGAGTTATATAGAAGACTGTCCCCATTTATGATTTATTTCAAAACTTATGCAATTTTTTCGAAAGAGGATTATGAAAATTGTTTAAGAGATGGGCTAGAATAGTAAACAAATGATTTGTAAAAACTTTTTTTTGATCAATTTTTAAAGTTAGCAGTAACGAACGTTGATTTCAAGTTGTGCTCCAATAGAAGTCAAAAGTGCGAAATTTTTATGAAATTTTGTCCATTTTTTTAATTTTCAGAAAATCGCCGTCTTGCTGGTTAGAATTTGCTAAGCATCAACATCTAATCCTAAATCTAGAACTACAGCCACTTAATAAAAAGTTAAAGGGAATCATGGTCTCAAATACATCCTACCTTGTCATCGGCACCCCTCTGACTGTTGTTAAAGATGAATTGCACAACTTATTTCACAGGAAAGCGCAGGAAAGAAGGAGCTCTATTTCTTCGTGTGCTATTTCGAAAACCCTTTGGCCCCACTACAATGGAAGACCCCAGTACTCGTAACTGTGTTTACCGGTTATTGGACGATAGGCACAGACGCGGAAAAGCTAGGTTTAGCATTTAACCCCTATTGCAAAAGCTTTGGAGACCTTTTAGAGAAGGAGATTGTTGAGCATTTTATCAGTAAATGTCCGAGTTTGGCAACTAGACGATTAAGGTCATTGGACGATTCTTTCTTCGACAGCCTGGAATAGCCCGCAAACTAAATCTCATCAATCTTCTCCATTACATTAACAGCTCGGGCTGGCTGTAGATATCTGCCCATTGGAGGTCTCAAAATGGTATCAAAACGGCGCATTAGTGTTACTTGCGAAGTGCCAAGGTGGTACTTCAACCTTAAAGTAATCACAAATGGGTCAGCATCTATGCAGTATCCCTTTCATATCGTTGAAAAGCGAGTCCAATATATTTAAAGTGCTGGGATAAGAGCACATTCAAGTTAACTTTAGTCAGTAGGTATGGACTAAAAATTGAGAGCCACTTGCAAGAGGCGAAAGATTGGTGATTTTTAAAAGACTGTTATAAGACGAATGATTGGTGAAAACCTCTTAAGCAAAAAGTAGAACCTGTTGAGTATCTGGATTCGAATATCTGGCTTGCCAAGGCTAAGAACTAACACTAAGAGATATGAGCTGGAACCAAACAATGTGGTCTTTATTGGGGACATAAAATCAGAGGAGATTTGGGCGTCTAATAAACTTTCCTAAGAACAAACTGAGAATACTTAATGGCTGAAGAAAAGCGCGTACACTCAGCCCAACTCAGCTTCATATCTTAGGTTTACTTAGGTAATTGGGTTCGGATATAGTTTTGCGATGAGTTGAGGATCCAAAAGATGCTTACTGAAATCCCGCAATTATTCTATTCTGTTTTAACGACCTTGCTAATTTTGTAAACAGAGATTTACTAACAGATAGGAATAGAATTCTTTTTTCAGCACTTTATAGATAAAAACACAATTCTGACTATATTTATTGCAGTATTAGTACGAGGAGAATAAAATTAAGTTTGCCATCCACTGTAACTCATGAGCCAAAGAAGCTATACAAAATACTCGTCTCCGGCTAGCTACGGTTACATATTATATATATTTTATAGGAAACCAACTGCACGGCTTTTCGTGGAAAGCACATAATTTCAAAGTGTGTAATTTCATTGGACTTCACTTATTTGGATCTACATTTTTTTCTTCAATTACTCGATTATAGAAAGTCTACTTATTTATTCTATCAATTAAATTTTTAAGTATTTTTAAATTTTCTCAGCATGACTTGTCTCCACGTTTTACACTGACTTCGCTTTTGCACTTGCAGCGTTGCTGTTGTTGCTTTAAGATATTTTTTAAACACACAAGCGGACGCACAATTCATAGGTATACACCGATTCACTGCCTGTGTTTCTTTCTCTCAGCTGCCATATGTTTGGCATATCGTCTATGGCATGCGGTTGCTGCGTTGTCAAGCGCTTTCGCATTAAGAAAAGTTGTAATTTTTTATACTTTTTATACAAAAGCAAATAAATGGCAAGGAAATTTGTGCGCTTTCGCATTAAGAAAAGTTGTAATTTTTTTATACTTTTTATACAAAAGCAAATAAATGGCAAGGAAATTGTGCGGCCTATTTCTCGGCAGTGAGGGGTGGAGCAAGAACACACATATGGGTAAAAGAGCAACAAAAAAATGTATGAAACAATTAAATAAATTAATATATGGCAAGAAAAAGTTAGCTAATTGGACAAGCAATTAGCTGAGGGTGAGCAAATTCTACATGACAAATTAAAGCAAGTAGATTGAGTTTTGCAGCTGCCTCTGGATCATCTTACGACTTAAGACTCTGATTTAAGCGCTCATCGCCGTGTTGACATATCGACGGACAACTCAGACGCTTGAAAGAGTCAGACATTACAATACATACATATATATTTTACCAATAACAAAGTGACCTCCTGAGAGCCTGAATTGCTGACAACAGCCAGAGAAATTGCAATGTGGGTCAAGCGGTTTCTCGCTGTGCAAAGCATTTCAGCGTCAGATCATCAGCCTTATTCGACTGGTATTGCATAGTTGAGATTTCTATCTGTTTTCTGAGACTACCTATGCATGGAAAGGAAGAAGCTTTGAGCCTGTTCATGCGGAGAAAGAGAAAGCAGCACGCATACTGAAGTGGCTGACAGCAAAGTTGTGGAAAATTCGCATAGACAATTCAATTATAGGTGCTGAGGTTACCAGCCCAATCTCTGTTGGTAACCTCACTGCTATATACTGAACTAGAATATAAGGCTATCTTCGCTATCTTACGTATATCCCAAATGTAGGTCAGATACGATTTTGGTATCATAAGAACACCAAGACACTGCGATCTCAGCCAACAGCAGACCTTAAAAATCTTTTGCTGTTTTATTTTTCTGCTAACAGCTAAGAAAGTAAGTTAGCAATAAGTATCATACTAACTGGTTCTAGTGGGCAGCATAATGCCAAGATAGACGAAAACTTGACTCTGTTTATTTCTCCTTCTACTAAAGTTACCATGCCTCACGAGGAAATAGGAAAGTCGTTCGTGGAGCTATTCAGATTTATACTGTAAAGTGATGCGACAAATAAAAAAATATTTTTTCTCAACAGATTTCAAATGCTAATCGGCGTTTACCAACAGCATGCATGGACATTGTACAATAGGAACCTGAACGGGAACTAATTCAGTCCGTACGTGTCAAAGTTGTTTACAATACACAATTAAGAATTAAAACAGCAAATTTAACAAAAATATAATTTCATTATTTAAGTCAAACGGGTGAATTCCTAGAAACTTTTACCAACCACCTGCACAACCCCTGTTTCAAATATTTTCTTACACTGCTTTTCAACCATTTTCTGACGTTATACTAAAACTACGCTCTAAAATACAAGTTCAGTGTGCACAATCAATAAAAAAATTAATGAAACCAAATAAAATGCAAAAACCAAAAGCGTGGTGCCATGAAAATTCGTACTACTTTTTCAGACAGCGTGCGACGGCTTCGTGTATTCGAGAAAGTTCGCGACCACGAGCAATATTGTTGGCAGGCAACAGCACCCCTTCCTTTATGTACATACATTCATATATGCGATTTTATAGATATGTGCTATTATGTACATATATAGTTTAGTTATAAACTACCCAACAGTGCAGCCCCCATTCGAGTATTCAGTCACTCAGCAGCTGCACAGCGGCTTTTGGAGCGCTTCGTGTTGCCAATTGCTGTCACTTGTCGACGCTTCTGTGATGTCGCGCCACGCCAAATACCCATTTGTATGTACATATATGCATGTATTCTATATACTACTTCGTATACAACAACTATCGTATGTGGGTCAATGTACGATAGGCAAAAAAAAAAAAAAGAAAGAGTTCAAAAAAAGAAATACAACTGACAGACATACTCTTTTGAGCAGAATTTTATTTGATTGATTTATTTGCGTAATTTAAAGTATGCAATTAGAGGATTTTATGGAATGAACGTCAAAATTTAACAAGGAAACGAAATAGGATATAAATATTTTATGTGCCGATTGGGCCAAGCAAAGGGGTTTGTACGGCAATTGGTTTTCTTACTTTTATTTTTCCATTTTTGTTCTTTTTTGATTTGTTAATTTATATTTTCCTAATTATTTTCGCGCACTTATTTTGTAACACATTGGAATTTTCATTTATTCGTGCAAAATTTTAATTGCATTTTTTTTAATTCGCCATCGAGTATCTATTGGTTACGTATGGCCTAATACTTGGTTTATATGTGTCTATGTATGCATGTATGTATGTGTTGTATTGTACAAGTCATGCTGCCGTGTTGAAGTTATTCGATGCGCGTGTTATTAGCTATTTAGTTACAAAAACTGTTGCCACAACACAGCAATTGCAAGCGATTGATGAGTGTGCCGCCGTTTTTAGATTTTATTTCGATTTTTCCAGTTTTTTTATTAAAATAATTTTTTATTGCCATACATTTTTATGTGCAGTCATACACGAATCGCATGTTGTGCACCGACAGGGATTGCATGAATTGAAATTGATTTAAAAAATTTAAAACTATTAGAGAGATTGAAAACACCTAGGATTCAGAAATGTGAATCTATAGAAAACTTAAAAATAAGGTAATAGCAGATAAATGGAAATACCGAGTACATATGGATGTATATGTGAAGTACAAATAGTTAAATCACTTAATACTAAAACAAAGATGAAAATAGCAATAAAGGAAAAACAAAGTATGAAGATAAAATTGATAAAGTTAAGGGTAAAGTAAGGATAAAGTAAAGATAAAGATAAAGATGGAGATAGAGATAGAGATAGAGTTAGAGATAGAGATAGAGATAGAGATAGAGTTAGAGATAGAAATAGAGATAGAGATAGAGATAGAGAAAGAGTTAGAGATAGAGATAGAGATAGAGATAGAGATAGAGATAGAGATAGAGATAGAGATAGAGATAGAGATAGAGATAGAAATAGAGATAGAAATAGAAATAGAGATGAAGATGAAGATGAAGATGAAGACGAAGACGAAGGTGAAGATGAAGATGAAGATAAAAATAAAAATAAAGATAAAGATGAAGATGAAGATAAAGATAAAGATAAAGATAAAGATAAAGATAAAGATAAAGATAAAGATAAAGATAAAGATAAAGATAAAGATAAAGATAAAGATAAAGATAAAGATAAAGATAAAGATAAAAAATAAGATTAAGATTAAGATAAAGATAAAATAAAAATTAGGAGAAAGTTAAACACGATTTTAAAGATAATTATGAAGGAACAGTTAAAGGTAGAAATAAAAACTATGATAAAAATCCGTATAAAGTAAATGATAAATATCAGGTCAGTCCATAAGTTCGGGCGTATTTTACCCATAATTTCCATTTTGTACGATTTTTGCATACAAAAAATTATTCGCGGAATATAACGGAACTATTTATATTTTCTTTGATATATTGTGCATTCAACAAGTGATTTGAATCGCGGATAAAAGCACGTGTTGTTAAAAAATAAAATGGAATATTTTAAAGCGTATAAAAGGCATATTTTGTTTTTTTTTACAGAAAAGGTAAAAATGCAACAATTACTGCTGCAGAAATAAGCACTGTTCACGGAGAAGATACAGTAAGTGTAAGGACTGCGCAAAAGTGGTTTTCAAAATTCCGAAGTGGTAACTGCGACATGGAGGATGCCCCGCGCGCTGCTCGTCCTAAAGTCTTTAATTCCGACGCCTTGCTCGAACTCGTGGAAACTGAGCCAAATTTGACAGTCGATATGATAGCTGTAAATTAATCACATGGAACAATTCACAGGAGCCTGGTTCAGTTGGGAAAGGTTTCAAAGCTGGGAGAATGGGTTCCGCATAGACTTTCCGTCGCCAACCTTCAGCAGAGAGTGAACGTGTGTTCTCAGCTGCTGCAACGGCTTGAAAATGAACCGTCTCGTTACTGATGATGAAAAATGGGTACTTTACAAGAATCCTGTTCGTAAACGCCAATGGTTAGATAAAGATGAAACACCAGAACCGACCCCTAGAGATGGCCTTTACCCCCAAGAAGATTATCCTGTCTATTTGGTGGTATATGGCCATTATTGTTTATTATGAACTTCTGGAACCAAACCAGATGATAACTACTGATTATTATTCCCATCAGCTATCAAACCTGAAAGAGGCACTTAACAAAAGTCGGCCGTCTTTAGTGAATAGACGTAAAGTTTTGTTTCACCACGACAACGCAAGACCTCATACCGCAAGGCAAACATTAGGCAAGATGAACGAGCTCGGATGGGAGCTAATGCCGCATCCACCATACTCTCCGGATATTGCACCTTGTGATTATCGCCTTTTCCGTGGACTTCAATCCCATATGAGCAACAAGAACTACTCCTCAAAAGAAGCTATAAAAAGCGCATTTTGGCTCTAAGGACAAAAAATTTGTTGAGCAGGGAATTAAAAATTTGCCTAAACGTTGGGAAGACATTGTAAATAATGAAGAAAACTATATTATTGATTAATAAATACTTTAAACATCTTTTTTATTAATTTTAAAACCACGAACTTATGGACAGGCCTGATAATAAAATAGACATAAGGATAAAAATAAAGATAACATATAGGTAAGTGCAGATATAAGCAAACAACAAATAAAAAATCATTAAAATAAAAAATAGCGATGTAGCTAAATTATGTGTTCAAAATAAATGTAAAGAATATATTAAGCTAAGTTATCACATCCATAGTACTCGGTAAATCGTTGCAATGCTTAGTGCGGACAACTAATACGGCTACCAATAAGGGTGGCTTGGGAAGGATCGGATACAGCAGCGCCTTTTATGCACTTGCCCCAACATCATCTGGATTATGTATTAAGAGACTCGGCAGATTAAAAAAACGAAACCTGGCAGCCCACTAGTCAACACTCGAGTTAAGATATAAGTTTTGCCAATTTGTATTTATCAGCGCAATTTGTAATGACCTTTCTTTAGACTTATAGGCACAATTGCTAAATTATATTTGGTGTCAGAAAAAGGATCAACGGCAGGTAGTAAAATACGAGCAATGGAAGGCGGATAAAGAAAGTTGAAATGTATTATTTAAAATCGGAATCTCGCGCTAAATATTTTCGATTTAGAATTGAGAACTGGGAAGTTGATCTGATGGAACTCTAGTATTATCGAAAACCGATAGCTGAGTAATCGAAATTGAACTTTCAAATCGAAATTATCGATTCATGAAAGTCAATATTTTGTGCAATAAAGTATTTAATCAGATTCGTGAGTTATTGAATTATAAAATTTTAAAGATTCGACCCGAGCAAGAATCAAAACCAGTACAATGAAGTAAGAAACGGAACTACAGATATTACAAGAAGAATAGATAAGAGCGAGATACTAAGAAATAAATACCGAAATGGGAATTTCCGAATTCGAGATGTGAATTATCGATTATTGAGTATTGAAAACTTTCGAATTCAAAAATGTTTAAAAATAAATCATTCAAACTGACTACTTTGCGTAAAACGCTCAGCAACGCTTTGTGTTAAGACAGAAATTATAAGGAAATTATTTATCAAGACACATATAAATAAACCGGAAATCGAGGGACCAAAAAAAATTGTCATCCTTCACTGAAAGCAAAATCAGTTTAAGCGTGGGGTACACATTTTCGAATTATACAATATTTTAGTAACTCACAGAAAGGAGGGAGGTTTGGAGCACTTAATATTGAAACTAATGAAATTTAAAGTTTTTGAGCAGAACATATTTTAGAATTAGTTTCAAAAACTGATATTTGAGTTCACACTTTTACTGACAGATTCGAGATTTTACATACATAAAATTTCAAACGTCACGAATTTTTGTTTACAACAATTTACGACTTCAATTTCACCTACAGAAACCTACTAATTGACAACTTCATCCTCCAATCATTTCGACAGCAGCTATAAATAGCAGCGAAATAAGTTTGCAAATTTTTAGTCAACGCGTTGAAAACTCGAACTAACAGGCTAGACAGACGGTGGCGTTAATCGAGATTACCGGCGCAGTTAATTCTAAATAAAATTGTAGTATAACAGACGATTGTTACGCGGATTAGCGAGCAGCTGATTTGCTTTTCGGATAGTTTTGTCAGTAAAAGATGGAGCGCAGGCAACAAACATGGGTAGTACCTGCCCTTAGATTAGAAAATTATTATTTATTAAAAAAAATTACAATGCAATTTCTCAAACTGCTCCTAAATATCAAAACAATTAATGTAATATCGAAAGTATTAGCGCAAACTAGCATTGCATACAGTCTTTCTTGTTCTTCGCTTTAAAAGTTTCATTAGTTTTCATTCACAATAGATATTAACTGCCATTTCTCGGCAATGTTGCCATCGAAAATCTCCTAATCCTGCTAAATTTTGATAATTAAGGGGGGGAGTCCATGTAGAAGCCTCAAAATCGGCCATTTTTTATACATGTTTTTAAAGTTGATAAAATAATTGTATTATTTTGAAGCTTTAACACAACTTTATTTAACCTTTCGAGAGTACAAAAAAAATGTGTTGTCAATTCGCATTAGCTGCAGTTAATTCCTGAGATACTTTCGAATTAACCCATTAATCCCGATTAACGTCCAGGCTATAATAGTGGATTCGGAAGTAAATATAAATGGAATTTAAAGAACAAGGCTGGAGTTATAAACTAAAGTATAAGAATTTACAGACAAAACACGGTGTGTTGAAACTGTTGGGCGAAAAATTTAAAATACTATAAAAATGAAAAATAATATATTACTGAATATTCTGATAAATTTGTAGCTAATGAAACATATGACCTGGTTGAAAAGCATGATTATGTTTTAAAATCTGAATTATGAACATTTACATAGGTTAAGTGCAATAACAAATAAAGGGCTATTTTAAAATCAAAATTTGATTTCTTCCCAAATTAACTTACATTTGTATAGGCATAAAAATTATTTAACTCGCACAAGCCCCAAATCTCAAATGTATCGAAATAATTTATGGCATATATTTTTTCGCAATCCAAAATCGTCTTAATCTTTCAGCGGTTATCTCACCGTTTAACAACCCTTGATCCCATTAAGCATATTAGTCTCATAATTTTGTTTTGCCATTTTAGCCTAAACGAATGTTTACATTATCGCGCTTTTACTGTACTCAATCGCTGAACTTGTAAATGAAACAGTGAGAAGTCATGAAAATGCTAAGATAAAACTAGATAAGTTTAAGTATTAATAAAAACAACAACAACAACATAACACTATAGCAAATCGTAAACGCAGACGGCAAAGTAAATACAACGAAACATAGGCGAAGTCGGCGGCAAAGACGAGGAGATGGGCGAAGCAAATGCTGCTGCTGTTGCAGTTGCAGGCGTATTCGCTTGTACAATGCGATTGGATTTGCGAGTTTTTACATATACTAATAAACAGTTTTCAATTTCCAATTTGCTATTTGCAATTTCCTTTTCTTTCGCCTTTCTTTGCTTAGTTGTTTTGTTGCTTGCTCGCTTTGGCAATAATCAATGCAATGCAAGCTGCAGCTGACACAATTTCGTATTCGTTTTTTTTTTATAATTCGCATTTCAGCTGTTTTGTTTTACACTCTAAGTGCATTTTCAGTTTAGTTAGTCAGAGTTTTTTGCTTTTTCCTTCAAAAACATATGTACATATTGCAATAAAAATAATTCAGTAAAACTTTACTTTTTTTCAACTCAAAAAATCGCTTTTTCTTCCAGAACTTGTACGTTTTTTTATAACTTCAACAAACTCTTCATAGATTTCATTAATTTAAAAACAAATTTAACATTTATTCAACATTTATCATAATAACACATAGAGACATTGATACAGAGCGTTATTTTGGAGACACTTTTGGACGCGGTCACACTTACTGAACGACTACAACTGGTCGATGAAACTGCGGCACAATGAAGCTCCTCTACGAGCAGCAGTCGCAGTCGCGGCCGCATCACATACCACTTGCAAAGCAGTGGTAGTGACGGTGACGGCAGCTGCAGCGGCAGCGGCGAACCACACGAACGAGCAGCAGCTGCGGCGAAAATCAGCGCCACAAAATTTTTCGCTGCTGCACAATAAATATTTTCTGTTTTTTTTTCAACTTTTTGTTTTCTATATGTGCGCGAAAATTTGCAGAAAATTTTTCGCAGATTGAGCGCCTAGCGGCACCGAGTCGGTAAGTGAACAAACGGAGCAAAAAAAATTGTAAAAACAAAAACGAAAACAATGCAAACAAGAGTAACAACGGCAGTTGCATGCAGCTGCTGGTGAATGGATGCAATACCGAGTTGCTCGTACATACACTAAATCCGAGTTAAGTGGGGCGAACAGGGTGCGGAGGTGGCACTAGGCTGCAAGAATACACATATTAACAAGAAATGCAAGCGAGTAAAAGATGCGAGCGCAGCACGCAAGAAGAGAAGCATGATTGAGTAAGTGAGTGAGTGTACAAAGCACCTACTGCAACAGCCCTGAAATAAACGAGTAAGCAACGCAGTAGGTGAGTGGAGAATGTGACTTAATACTTACATACATAGATATAGAATATAGCAATGAGTGATTGCTATGGAAAATAGTAGCAAAGCTTTCGCATTTCAGCGACGCAATTTGTATACCTGCATGCCATGCTACGAGTATCACCAACAAAATTATAGCGGCGCTTTTGAAAAGCTAACGTAATTGAGTGAGCGAGCGTCAAGTGTATGCACTCAGTTGAGCAGGCAAGTGAGTGCGCACGAATTATTTCACTGAGTACCGAACGAACACAATCTCAATACATACGAGTATGCGCGCTGCGCAAAGCTTTCGAGAATGCCACATCTACAATAAAGCAGTGGAAAAAAGAAACAAAACAAAAATACTAAAATGTGAATAAATTGAGAAACCAGCCTATTTGAATATATAAATTTCATAGGAAAAAATACAGGCCCCCCTATTCAATCCAATAAGCCGCAGGCGGCTGCTATGGTGCTGGGGTTGTAAACGACGCTACTACGTACGAGTACTGTATGTGTATAGCTGCCTAAACGGGGCGCTCTATAAGCGGTCATATTAAGAGCATCGTACGTGCACAAGCAACTACAGGCGAATGGCGGGCAGCGGCCCGCTAGGGAACACCAGTTGCTACAAATGTATGTGTGCGCATACTATAGTATATTGCATACATATGAGTATACATATGTATGTGCCGGTGGAATATTGTCAGCATCAGCCATGTAGCCACTTTTGCAAGCGAATGTTTTTGGGCACTAAATTTGTTGCAATACTCACACTGCCGCTACTTAACATTGTGGGGTAGTGGCAGGCCACAGCGCTTGATTGCTGAAACAAAAGAAAATAGAAATGAAATTAAATTTTAAAAATCCCCCCACATTTTATCTCTACTTTTTTTTCTTTTAGATTATATTTTTTTAATATTTTAAGAGTGCACTTCGGTTGTTGCACGACGAAGATGATGACGACAACGAGTGTCAAGTAGCTGAAGTTGTTGCTTGCCTCTGTAGTGGTCGCTGCTGCTGCTGCTGTTGCATGCGCACAAAATTGCATCGAATGCATTGTATTTTTTATTTTCATTGCATTGCATGCACCGCATTGTTATATTTGACGCATTAACGCGCGTTGCACGGCCGCACGAACAATGCGCCCCCCATTAAACGCACAAGTCCACACATCCACATGCACATACGTACATCTTTCTACAAGTGGCTCATAGTCAGCATAAAGTAGTAACCATATGTTGCGCTTTTTCTTTGTTTCAAACACATCGCGTTTTTTCTTTTTCTGCCAAGTCACTTCAGTTTGTATTTTTTAATTAGCTCCTTCTTCAACATGCGTGTATTGTTAAAAAATATTTATTTCTTCTGTGCTCTCAGCGCATGTGAGTGTATTTTTTCTTCTGGGAAAATAAAAATTCTTAAAAAAAAAATGCTACTGAAAACAGTTGCTCTTACACATAAAAAAATTCTCCAACACTTTGTGACGATAAATTGTGATCGCACCAAGGTGCATTACACAGATAGTAACAGTGGAGCAAAAAGCACATGAGCAAGGTTTTTTTTTTTTGTTTTGCTTTTGCTCCCTAGAACGTCAAAATGTATACACAAAGATTGGGGATTTAGAGTAACTGAAACAGAATTTGAATATTTAGAAACCATATAAATAGAAAAAATCAAATCACCTGCTCTACTGCTATTACCTGATCAATACGCCTCTCGCTGAGCATTTTGATGTGGCGGACTTTTAAAAAGGCTCTTTACAAAAAGCCATTTGCCGTTCGCAGTCGGCTTACAGCTGTAGGTCCCTCCATTTTTGGAACAACATCAAGAAGCACACCACCGATAGAAAGAGGAGCTGGGCCAAACACCTTACAGAAGTTTACGAACCAATTAGTTTTTTATTATTTATTTATGTAAATTAATATTTCGAATGCACGGTGCTATTTACTGAAACAGAGAGCATATATGGCAACACTTAAGTGACAACCTGGGGTAATTTTTACCGTATGCGTAAAAATTCCAAAATACATACTTTCTTCCAGCAGCGATGGCGGTTGTAAATATGTGATTTTAAGTATTTTCAAGTGCAGTCCGAGTACTTGAAGATCTGTTGCATAAAGAAAACCATTACCACGGTCTGCACAGGCATACGGGTTAATAAATTATTCCGGGAAGTGAGTAAAATCCATGTTTTTTTGTGATATATGGTTTTTGGTTGTTTTTATATTGTATTTAACGCAAAAAATTAATGTCTTACATGCCACCAAAGCAAAACCTAAGGCCAAAAATTAAGACAAACGTTGAGTAGAGAGTGTTTTAGTTTTTTAATATAATCTGTTTTTATTATAATTTTTTTAGTATACTTATTTTTTATTATAATTGTTTTAATATAATATAGTGTTTTTTAAATAAGACTTTTTTTATTATACTTTTTTTTATATTAAAATTTTTTTAATATAATTGTTTTTTTTATTAAAATTTTTTTATGTAATTTTATTTCATATTTATATAATATCTTTTTATTTAATTGCTTTTTTTTACTATATATATAAAAATATGTTTTAATATGAAATCTGTATATTTTCTGAAAATATATTTTTATTTTAAGATAAAAATAAATTGTTTGATGGTTTTCAAATACCTTAAGCATTTTTGTTCCCGCTATTATATTTCAGATTTTTACAGATTAAAGCAAAAAGTTCTATAATGTTGAATAAAGGTTTCATAAATTGACTCGCTGTCGTATGACTTCTTTAACCTGATACTAGAAAAGATCGAGCGAGCAGCAAAACTTAATCGCTCAGGCACAATTTTTTATAACACTCTATAATTGTTGGCGTATGCCAATTTAGATATTGAGATCATCGGCCTTAACAATCGCGCTGTTATTCTTCCTTTTCCAAATTGGATAAAGAAGCAAAGCGAATGAGTCTGGTGTTGAACGAGGACAAAACGAAGTACCTACTGTCATCAAACAAACAGTCGGCACCAAACAAACTCGAATATCGGCACCCACGTCACTGTTGGCAGTTATGATTTCGCGGTTGCAAGAAACTTCGTTTATCTAGGAACCAGCATTAACACGGATAACAATAAAAAAAAACAAAAATCCTATATTTATTATTATTTTCTCATTTTTGATTAGTGTCTCTATTAGGGGTGGGACTATTCGAATAATAAAATCTTTTATTCGAGAGGTATTCGTAATTCGAATAATATTTATTCGAATTTTTTATTCGTTTATTCGAATAATGCTATTCGAATACCTCACTATTCGAATACCTCACTATTCGAATACCTCACTATTCGATTACCTTACTATTCGAATACCTCACTATTCGAATACCTTACTATTCGAATACCTTACTATTCGAATACCACCTCACTATTCAAATACCTTACTATTTGAATACTTCACTATTCGAATATTTTTTGTAAATATTTACTTAGATTAGCGGACTACTAATCGGTTTCTGTACAAGTGCATGTACCTATGTATGCAAATTCAAAAACCACGCAAAGGCTTATATTAACACGTTCCCTGTCGTAATAATAATAATTTAAAAAAAAAACAGAAGTAGGGTATTTCTACCTGAAACACATATGGTACATGAGCGTAGAGGGACATTTTTGCTTCTGCACGTTCATGAAACACATGTGGTTCATATACCCCCTGACGCACATATGGCTCAGGAACGTATTAGTGCTTATCAGGAGCACGTTTACTGAACCATATGTGGCTCAGCGGACAGGGAACGTGTTAAATGACAATACTACCTACTTTTTATTGTGTCGGCGCTTTGTTTTTGTTTCATATTTTGGTAAATATTTACTTAGATTAGCGGACTACTCTTGCTTGAGGCATGAAATTATTTTCTTTTAGGTTTTTTTGCTTTTCGCAGAACTATTATATGCACATACATATGCTCATATACTCTACCTGCTACTGACTGACCTAAGCCCGATAAACGAGTGCAGACAGTCCTACGACCATGCATACGCTTAGGTAACTGGCGATGAGAATTATATAGATGGACATTTGAGGCAAACTTTTCTTTGGGTTGAGTTAGATCACTCATTAAAATCAAGAACCTCAAGCAAGAACGTTCAGCCAATCTAATCATCAATCAAGACAAATAAAAATAATAATAATAATGCCCAGAAGCAAAGATTGGCAACATTTTACAATCGTGGAAAATACCGGTGAGGCCTCCTGCAATTATTGTGGTGATATGCTGAAACGTATGGGATCCACCACTTGTTTATGGAACCATTATAACTTTAAGCATAAACTCAGTTATGGAGTTGATAATCAACCGGAACCTTCGAGCAGCCGTGCCACAGGTGATTCAGGTGAAATTTTGCCTCCAAACCGGAAGCGGCAGTCACGGGTTAGTACTTCAACCAGCATTTCCACAAGTATTACCCAAGACCCCCAAGAACTAATTACCCAGGCGTTAACGAAAATGTTAACAATGGATATGCTGCCGACATCCTTTGTTGAAAATGAAGGATTTAGATCGTTAATGAGTGTTTTCTACATGTACATAAATAAGTATATAGTAATTCCATCCTATTATTGGCCTTGAATAACTTCTAAATCTGTAGATTAAGCAAAAGAAGATTTTAAGGCTCCATATTTATCGTTTGAGAGAAAACCATTATTTCGATCCGTTACCGAGAATGTTAAAACCGATGCGGACATAGAAAATGTGAAATCATATTTCTCCATACAATTTATATGGGAAATTGAAAAGTGCGGTGCGGGCCACCCTAATATTAATATTAAGGCGTCTAAACACAAGAATTGTTACGAGGGAAAACCAAATATTTTTTTAGAAACCCTCTGATGTTTTTATGCACATTTAGTTATACACATACATATAAGTATGTATACCTGTCGATGTTTTATCAAGAACAATACCAAAGAAATCTTATCATATTAGCTAATTGAAACATGAAGCGGTCAAATCAAAAAATCACAATGTTCAAAAACCGAGAAAAAATGATGAGCACCATGAGAAGGGCCAATGTAATTTTTATATTTTTAAAAGCATTTTCTCCCTGATATAAATGAATATATAGTGAGGTATTCGAATAGTAAAGTATTCGAATAGTGCGGTATTCGAATAGTAAGGTATTCGATTAGTGAGGTATTCCAATAGTAAGGTATTCGAATAGTGAGGTATTCGAATAGTAAGGTATTCGAATAATGAACTATTCGAATTATTTGAAACGAATAGTATTATTCGTTTTATTCGAATAATGTTTATTCGAATATTATTCGAAAATAGTCCCACTCCTAGTCTCTATTCAAGTGATGCATGTTTAATTCCGAGCAAAGCACAGTCTTCACTTGAACCTTGGACTACTAGATCATTGCTTTAATACCAATTCTATTCTATAAGAATTATTGCCTATAATCAATCGTATATTGAATATCTTCTATCCCAAAGTGGTCGGTTCATTTTATTAAAGAGTGGCTCTTTGGCATTTTTGGCCAATATTTTACGAATAGTGAACGGAGTTCGAGAGAGCTCAAAAAGGTATTTTTACAAATCTAACTCTTGTCAAATTTGCACTGTCCAATATTCCTTATTTAGTGCCTGAACTTTTTTTCAATTTAGCTCAGTTCTTTAAATAAGCTGTTTTTAACAGAATGTTAGCTCTTCAAACTCGTATTTATGACATGAGGTACGGAGATATTTTTAACTAAGATCTTACCCAGGCTGGTCCGCACGGGCAGAGATCTTTCGTTTTTGTGAAGTCTCTACAAATAAATCTACGCGCCCATCTAGAAAAAGAAGAGTATTTCTTGAACCTAACACTAATGATCTCTTTCACCGACGAGTATTTGCCGATTTTTAATCCGATCCGTTAATTTTATTTATTTGCATATTATTATTAATCGTATTATGTTGTTTTCTTTTGGTTGTTTATAGAGTTATGAAAAAACCTCTTCGCTTGATTACATTAATATCATACATATGTATTGATGTTTATTATATACATTTCTCGCAAAAAATTCGCTTAATTCTTGTTCCCTGCATTCAAAGCGAACTGCATTAAGATTAACAACAAATAAAATTAAGTTGAGAGCAAATGAAAGGTAATAGCAAATGAGACAGAGATTGAGAGTGGCAGCATAAAGGCAAGAAGAAGAAAAAAACTACATCAGCACAACAACCAAAAAGTGCCAAAGGCAACACATAAACAACAATAGCAGTAATAAGAGCAGAAGAAGCCATTACTCTGAAAGCAATAGCTGCAGCTACAACCAGTCAGGCGAAACAACGGCGAACCTTTAAAATAACAACAAGAATTACAATTGAAGCAACAGCAACAACAATGGCAATTGTGCTCGTAGCAACAACGAAATTGAAAGCGCACAATTTCGGGTGAATGTAAAATTACGTCACATAATCATATGTGGCATCCCTGTAGGAAAACCCGAGTAAAACAAAACCATCAAAATTCAGTGCCCCATTACGAAGAACTTTGCTGCCCGTGTTATGAGTAGTTTTTATTTAAGTTGAGCATACGACAGTCGAAAATAACGCCAATCGCCAATCGCCTCAATCAGTTGACCGCGGCGAGATGTATGGGCTATGGCTTCTGATTCAAGCAGTTACTGGTTCGAAGCGCGCTGGAATATGTTTTTCTTGAAAATGTTATATAATTTTTTTAATTGAACATACAAACAATTGCTATATCAAAGCGTGCTAGCTCAAAGTAAGCCGATTAATATTGACGCTCTCTATCACAACGCTAGTTGTTTAAGTCGAAAAGAAAAAATTAACCAGAAGCTTATCAGTTCCCAACTAGTGGATTTCGCAATAGGACAGCTGCAAAATGCAATATATGCACATACATACATATGTATGTATATTCACCGCGGGTATGCTTGTAAATCGATAGCAGTGTAACTATGCCATCAACGGCACCACCGCTGGCCTAGCGAATTACTATCAACGAATAGGCCTCCCACCACGCGCCTCGTTTTTTGTCGTGGTTTGGGCAAAGCAACACTCAATAGGAGCAAAAAGGAAGATAACAGCAATAAAATATACATACATAAAAGTCCACTCAATTTTGTAGAATTTTGGTGGTTTAAAATTTTTAGCTAGTATTTGTTATTGTTCATTATCTATTTGTGCATTCGCTAAATCGTCCACTGGCTGTACTGTTTGAAAATCATTCGTTTCTTTTGATCGCTGCAACCACAATTTTATTTGTTTTATTTTTTGTTGTTATAAACACATAAGTATACATATGTATATACGTGTACATGAGCACATATTCGGTTTTATAAATGCATAAATACGTATCCACTCTTTTTAATCACTTTTATTTTGCCGCAAGCATTGCTACTTTTGCATGATTCGCTTGATATTAGTTTTAAAACTTTTACCGTATCTCGCTGCGGTCTATGCCACTATGGTTTGTTGAATGAGAGTTCATACAGACATACATACATACATATGCTCGAAGCTTTGCAGAAATGTGTGAAAGTATTTACTATTCATTTATTTGACTGTTGATGGTTAACTGTAGTGTGTAGTGGAGTGACTGAGTGACCGATTAACTGACTAACTGCGCATTTCAATGCCCAGATGTGGTGTCTATAAATCAAATCCACAGCAGCATTTTCTCACCTACATAAATATGTACATATGTACATACTCGTGTACACTATGAACGCCAAAAGTGAGTCAATACTAATGAGATGTTTGCTTCTCCTAATTCTAATTATCGACACAAAAAAGTTCATCCAATATTAACAAAAAATAAAGAGAGAGAAACAAAAACAGCAACAATATGTACATATGTATTCTCCATATAATAGGCGCTTCCACAGTTCATTTGGTGTTTGGCAGAGCTCCTTCTCCTATTTGTGGTGTATGTCTTGATGTTATTCCACAAACAGAGGCACCGACAGTTTTAAGCCGACTCCGAACGGCAAATGGTTTTTGGTTATTAGAAGATTTGTCTATCATTTGGAGTTTCATGCACGGAGATTCGAAAAATTTGTATTTTAACATTTTTTTACACATATTTATGTTTTATTTTGGGTCGATGGTGATGAAACCTAGGTTAGGTTGGTTAGGTAACGCTGACTGATTTGTAAAAAGATCTCCCTTAGAGACCTCTAGGGGCCATTGTGTTGCCAGTCACAGGAGTCGAAGATATTATCTGATGTAAATCTTAACGCACGTCTTCGGCGATGAAATCTAATTTTATGTAAATTCTAATTTTGTGTAAAATAGATCTGGCTTCTTATCTTATCTTTGTCTTTTGTTCATTTCTTTTCCATTTAATCAACTAAGTTAGTTTCACCGAAATGCAAAATGCGTAAAAGTGTATATTCTCGCCCAAAACGGTCCTCTCACAAATCAAACCAAAGCTCGAAAAGTAGTATGGAGGCTCTTTACAAGCGACTGAAACCTCGCATGAACAGTAGCGAGCATAACATAATCTTCTTTTTAATCTTTACAATGTTTTTCGACTTACATTTTTTATTTAATTTTTTTTTAATTGTTCATTCTTTAACCAAAACCATATAAATCACCCTTTCAAACTTTATAAAAAATTCAACATACATATTTTCATATAGATTTTTAACTTTTTAATCTAAATTTTTCAACAATTTTGAATACGAATTTGGTATAATAAAGTGCTGGTTTTAAGTGGCTAAAAAAATGTTGTTGAATTAAAAAAACTGCAGTTGATTCCCTCTAATTTTTGGTGAAAACGGCATTAAGCATTTTCTTCCAATTTTTGATTTGACTATAGTGCAAAAAACCATCAGAAAAAAAATTTTAAAATTCTTGCTCTAATTTTACTAAAATATCATGAATCTTGTTACTGTGTACCCAAAAATTGTCTAAAAATTCCGACTAAAAGTTCAAATTTAGATGAAAATTTCTCGAATTTTTCAACATTTAGAAAATTTGGTTTTGGTTAAAGAATAAACAATACGTAAAAAAACCAATATTCTTACTTGAAAATGATTGCAAGTAATAAAAGAGAAATCATCAAGCACTAGGTTTTGCTCGCCACTGTACCGCTGGCTGCGGTCGTGTTAATATAAGTGTGTCGGAACGTGCTGATCGGCCAATTGCTCGCTTCAGCAGAAATGATCTACAAAACCCTGTAGGTGCATGAACTTGAAAGCGTTCAGATTTTCTGACAAAAATATTTGGTAATGAATTATTGCCTTAACCACGATATTATTTCTTCAACCATTGGAATGCAAATAAAAATGTGCAAGTTTCAAGTCGATCGAATATCTCACTGATTTTTGAGAATTTTTTACGGACGCAGTCTTTAACATTTTCTCCATTTAACGCCTACTAATCTTTTTTTTTTATATGGAATAAAACACCCAACACCGTCAGCAGAAAAAATTGTCAAAAATCAACACGATTTTTGAGCCACTCTAAACTTGCATTTTATTGTAACAAAATTCAATTATCTATAAAACTGTGTACCCAAAATTTTTCTAAAAATTCTGTTTAAAAAGTTTGAAATTTTGAACAAAATTTCCCGAATTTTTACAAATTTTATACAAAGATCGAAATTTTGCTTTATATGCCTCTCGTTGTAATATGAACGATATTAAAAAAAACAAAAATTGAAATTTCAAAATAAATAAATCAATAGTCAAAACTTATCAAAAAGTGGCGTACACTTTATTTTAACGCACGGTATACATATTGTATATAAAAATATTATTTTATAGCTACTTAGGTACAAATAAACTCCTTCGCTTCTTTCGTATTGACCGACAGATGAGCTCCATTCTCATCGAATAGCATATACATATGTATGTATGTACGTGTATATCAGAAAAAGATAATACAAACAAATAGCAATAAAATTTCGACTTTTTTTCGCTTCAAATTTTTAAATGCTTGAAATTCGAACCCACTGAGGGCATTACAAGCTAAGCTAGACAGTAAATCACGCTTAGTCCTGCTTATGAATTCAAATTTTAAGTAGAAATAAACAAAACCCATTTTAAATTGTGAATGAAGATTTTTAAAAACCAATAAAAGTACAATACACTCAGTAGCAATTTTAATTGAAAACACAACAATACTTCGTACAACAACAAAAAAGAAAACTTTTTACGACAGTTGCTGCAAGCTCTTTCAGCCGATCGATTAGTGAGGTGTTGCAGGTCGTCACAGGTGTTGATCGGGCTCTATTACAATCTCAACCCGATGTGCTTACACACACGTGCAAGTGTACAATGTTCATATATGGATATGTATAAATATATATACAGTGCTGGACTTAAGTATAGGCACAATCCGCTTTATAAAAAGAACTGCAGTTTTATTTGTATTCAGAAAAACGATATATTTATTTTGTAGGTATATTATGGGTGTAGAGTTTATACATTAAAAGATAGCTATGAAAACTAAATACATTTTCTTTGGAAATAAAGTTCAAAAATAAAAAAATTAAAATTAATTCGATATTTTACTGGACAAAAGTATAGGCACAACTACTTGCATAATTTTTTGTGCGCGTCTGCTTCAGTATCTGTTTCAATTATCTGGCAACACTTTTATATTCAGCACATTCCTATGTGTACCGTTATTATTTTTTATTGATTCAAACAAGCGAAAAGTTGATAACATTTTTGTGAATAATTATTTTGTTTGTAAACTCTTTATAATGAGCCCAAAAAAAACTGAAACAACAGTATCGGAGCGTAAAATCATTTTACACTTGAATAGCAAAGGAAAATCGTTTGCAGAGATCGGTGAATTAATGGATCGTTGTCGTTTTACCATACGGACCATTGTAAATCGCTTCAAAGGTGAAACAAACTTTGAAAGTGCAAGTCGCTGTGGTCGTCCGCGCAAATTAACAGAGAGAGAACGTGCTCAGGTCATACGAAAAGTGAAACGTGATCCAAAAATTACATCTTCACAGGTTGCTGCAGAGGTAAGGGCAGAAATTGACAAAGATGTGGGAGAGCTTGTTTTCATTAATGAGATTATGGACAAGACGGTTTACTTAAACATCTTAAAGGAAAATGTGAAGAAAAGCGCTGAAAAACTGAACTTACCCGGGTCGTTCACATTTCAACATGACAACGACCCGAAGCATACAGCCAATGACGTCAAGATGTGGCTCGCTTATAACGTTTCACACGTCTTACCACACCCCCCACAGTCACCAGACTTAAATCCGATAGAACATTTGTGGGAGGAATTGGAGAGAAGAATTCGAAAACGCACAATTTCAAATAAGGTTGAGCTAAAAGCAGCTTTAATGGAAGAGTGGCTTAATATTGGCGAAAATGTAACAAAAAAACTTGTCCACTCAATGCCAAATAGACTTAAGGCCGTCATAAAACAGAAAGGGTTACCAACAAAATATTAAATTAAAATTTCAACGCATTTTGGTTATCGTTTAAGTAGTTGTGCCTATACTTTTGTCCAGTAAAATATCGAATTAATTTAAATTTTTTTATTTTTGAACTTTATTTCCAAAGAAAATGTATTTAGTTTTCATAGCTATCTTTTAATGTATAAACTCTACACCTATAATATACCTACAAAATAAATATATCGTTTTTCTGAATACAAATAAAACTGCAGTTCTTTTTATAAAGCGGATTGTGCCTATACTTAAGTCCAGCACTGTACATATATATATATATATATATATTATATGTATGTATGTATGTAACTCAATTAGCCAAAGGGTCAAATACACGGAACAAAGTAGATTTGATCACTCAAAAATTTTCAGTTTATCTTCATTATGTGACTTTGTGGCATAGCAGCCTGCCTCGCTGCTACTGTTACTATTCCTATTACGGAAAATCGGTTATTTTATAATAATGCAAGATACCACAATTGTAGTTCTTCCTGTAGTTCTTTCAAGAATTGCCGAAAAAATACCCACTTGGGCTGTTGTAAATGAATTTGTCCGCGTAAGTATCTGATTAAAGAAATTTTAGTATCATTTCCTTTGTAACTTCCGATTCAGATTAAATACAATTGGTTTAGAAAGAGAATTATAGTTTCATGGCCCTATCGAAATGACAGCTTTGTGACTTTTTTGACTTTCGACTTCAAACTTCGACTTTATTATTTACTAGCAACCCGCCCAGCTTCGCACGGGTATAAAATATATACCCTATGTCACTCACTGAAAAAATGATTAAAATCGATCCAGTAGTTTTGGCTTATTCTTTATTGCCCGTGACCCGCACGCGTTAAATTTGGAGTAAAACAATTCCCCTTTCTTTATAGCATGAAGATTTCCTGCTGTCTTTGGGATATCTAAATTCATACCCTACATTTTTGCATATTAACTTTTTGCATATTAACTTTTTGCATTTTTACATATGTATTTATTTTATTTTTACAACAATTAAATACTATATTACAGAATGTCTTTATATACAACGTTCATAGCCTTCTTGTCAATAGACAATACAAACATGTTTTCTCTAGAGGTTACTCTTGAAAGAGCGACATACAGTTGGCCATGTGAAAAACAGTCAACACTCAAATCTAAGCCTGCAACGTTGAAGGTTTGACCCTGAGATTTATTAATGGTCATTGCAAAAGATGTCTTTACCGGAAATTGTAAGCGTTTAAATTGGAATGGTAGATCCGATGGTATCAGAGGGATTCGGGGAATCAATACATCTTCTCCGGTACCACATCCTGTGAGTATTGTGCACTCTATTATGAAAGTTTTCAGTGATTTTACCAGCAAACGCGTGCCATTGCAAAGTTTAGGTGGACTTAGGTTTCTTAATAAAATAACAGGACAACCTATTTTCAGCTCCATTTTGTGAGGAGGGAGTCCAGACGGTTTCAAAGAATTTAGAAATTCTGTAGGAAATTGAACAGCTTCTTCCAAATCGAGAACAGTATCGACCGAGTAGTATATTTTCGTCGGCGCATCAATCTTTGAAATAATCAAGTTATTTACTTTATCTACTTGTTCGTTAGTTGGTGACAGAATAGCTCTTTCTTTAAACCAAGATATTGTCTTATAACTTATGTTATCAATGTCTGGATAGACATTGTTGACTAACTCTTGGATGTTGTCTATCAAAACACAAAGGTAGGTTAATCCTTCCCTCACTTTGTGTTAATTCTCCATTGCCAACTTTTAGCAGCATCTCTGGAAATAGCCTGTTCTCACGTGAAGATGACGAAATCCTCATATTAGTTTTAAGCTTTAATTTATTGACATACGACTAAAGGTGGGATCTTTTTAGCGAAGCATTTATTTCGTCAGCACGTGTTCCTCGAGTCACAACTGGTAGGATTTGACGGAAATCTCCTGAGAACAGAATTGTACATCCACCCATAGGTGCATTTTTGTTGCGCAAATCGCGCATTGTTCTATCCAGTGCTTCCACAGACGTCTTGTTTGACATGGTAGCTTCGTCCCAGACTATTAATAAGCAGTCACGCATCAATTTTCCTGTATTGCTCTGTCTAGAAACACTACAGACGCTGTTATCATCGGTGGCGATTTTCAGCGGGTGCTTCATTGTAGAGTGTGTGGTTCGGCCTCTTTCCAAAAGAGTAGCGGCAATGCCGGATGACGCAACAGCTAACGCAATTTTTCCGGTAGATCTCAATTACTAATTACTGATGTAATATCTTGAAAAATATTGTTTTTAATTATATGCTGTAAAGAGCCATATACATAGATCTATATGAAAACAACAATGTATTTAAGGTATTTAATTGGATAAGGATTAATGTTGTACCCATTTGTTGAAATCGCTTCGAAAATAAGCTATTAGTTGTCGTAAAAAGTAAATGACAAAAAATGTTATTGTATGGAATTGATAGCAAACTAAACGCGCTCCGAATCAATAAAAACTATTCAAAAACTGTATTTTAATTATGTGTGATTTACTAATATAGAACCTGAAAATAGCGTTTTATTTCGCTGTAAAATTGTATGTACATATAATTACATGGAATTCAGTACATACATAGATACATATGTATGTACATATGTCCGAAATGAAATAATGCGAGCGATTCGTAAATACATACATACATACGTCACCATACGATGTAATTCAACATTAATGAGGTGTGGTGAGATTATCGCTTAACGCCTGTTGCTTCATTCGGTTGACAGCGAACACACACACAAACAGCTTTTTTTGGGAAAAGAGCTGCTTTTGTTTAAACAATTTTGGTTAAATTACAAATAAATCTATTATTTTTTTTGATGCAGAACGAAAGTAAATATTTCAAAGTTAAACTTCAAGAAAGTTTCATTTTAATTGGTTGATTCGTTTATGATTTATGGCCGTGAAAACAAAAAAATTATGTTTTTTTGCCACATTTTGACCGATTGCCACGCCCCCTTTATATATTTCTTCACATTATATAGATATAAACCTTCCTCTTCAATCAATCTATCTTAAAAAAAAACCGCATCAAAATCCGTTGCGTAGTTTTAAAGATTTAAGCGTATAAGGGGACATAGGGACAGAAAAAGCGACTTTGTTTTATAATATGTAGTGATTATTAAACTAAAGAAGAGAAGAAAACTACGTACCCAATTGTTTTTATTTTGAGTAAAAATATTAAAAATCTGAAAAATTTGGATTTATATGGGGTTTTTCCGAGACAATGAAAATATAACAAGTATTAAAAAACTCACAACTTCAATGTTCACTTTAACGACAAAGTGACTGGCAATCTGATATTGTTCTAAGCGAATTCGAGGCATACTCAAACTTTCCCGTCACAGCTGATTGTGCCATAGAATAGGGTATGGCGTCTTCGCCCAGTAACTCGCATTGAGAGAAGCTTACCGGCCTCCAGATAATATTAGCTCTAAAATATTGTTTTGCTTATGGCTCTTATAAGCAATAAATATAACACATTTCTTAGTGAACTCGCAACGCTTTTAATCAGTCATGCTCATCGCCTATATTTAGCAACTGATGGACTTCACCCTAATTAAAAATTAATACATATTCAGTTAAGTGCATTCCTTTATTCCTTTAAATGAATGTAATTGCACTCATACAAACACCAGATGATAAAAAACGCAAAAAATGTTTAACAACTTGACCGAAATGCTGGCCAAGAGGAGAAGAAAATAAGAGATATAGCAAAGCTTAGTTAAATCGCAACTTACAGGTACAAACGTTTTTTTTATTAATAAGAATAGAATTAGAATTAGATGAAAATAGAATTAAAATTAGAGCATAAATAGAATAGAATAAAACCACCATTAGCGACGCAGTAAACAACCTGAATATCAGTGAACATCGTACTGCAAGTAAATAAAGCAATAAACAAAGGAAACGAAAACTTGTATAGAAATACTTTATAACATAAAGTAAATCGTAGAAGAAACTGAAAGTATTTAGACTAAAAATTAAAAAAAATTAAATTCAAATGCGAAAAGTCGCTACTTTTGGGTGTATGCAACAGAAAAAAAAAAACAAAGCTTTTATGGCGAATGGCGATTGCTCCTGTATTCTCGTTCCTCGTTTTTATTTAATACGATTAGCTTCGTATTATTCTTTCTTTTGTTTCGCAGCATTTTTACACAGCAACGCCTTACAAGCAAAGAAAGAAAAATAACCAGCGAACGCGCACGCGCACTTGTATAGCCAGCGGCAAAAGTAGAAGTAAATAATAAAAATACCACAACAACAACTGAGTGTTATTATGGCCAACGCGCGATCAAACCGTGCGATTTGACCAACCTACAACTGGAGCTCGGGCGAGTTTTTAGCAACAGAACCTCTCCAGTGCCGGTTTCAATATTTGCGCGAATCGATCGTAAATTCCATTTTAATGGTCTGCTTGCATTGCTGCTGCTGTTGGTTAATTTTAATGTAGCCTATGTGTTTAACGACAGTCAGTTAGTCAGTCAGTTGGGTGGTTTTGTATTTTTGTTGTTGCTGTTTTTTTTTTTTGTTATTTGTAGTGGTGTGTGCGCAAACACTTAAAGAAGTGGCTCACAAGTGTCTGCGAGGCGGCTCAGTATTTTCTGATACTTAAGTACTACGCGATTTGTTCTGCGCACTCGCAAAACGCCAGCCAGTCCGCCAACCAGCCAGCTAGCAAGCCATTGAACCAGTTGGCTTGCTAGCCAGCTCGACAGCTAGACGAGTTGGCAAGCTGAATGTTTGGCTAGCTGTTTCTTCGCCAGTGATGCAGCAGTTTGGCTGCTAAAAAGCGACTGCGACAGCGCAAATGCCAACGAACACTGGAGTGAATGCAGCTAAATATATAAACAAAAAATATATTTCTATCTCCACATATAAATAAGTGCATACATACATACACACACACATATATTTAAGTATGTATCGATAGATGGTATCCGTTAGATACAATACCTCAGCAGTTTTCTATTTCTATTTCTGTTCCACTTCTGACTTATTTCTATATCACACATACACACAGACACACACACACACACACACACAGGCACTCACATATGTACATAAAAAAGTCAGTTAAAAACTTATTTTATTTACGAGTTCATATGAATTGCCTTCCAACCACCCCCTATACCCACTTTTTTGCCGAGGGCTTAAGACTAAGACTCTTTCGTATGCGTTTGTTTGGGTAAAAGTCCCCACAAGTACATAAATATTTAGTTGGTGTAGCGCTTAGATTTGGCGTTGTTGGTGTTTGTGCTAACGCGTTTGTCTATATTGTTTCATTATCTGTGCCTTTTCTTTCACGTTTGCATCTTTTCTGCACCACCATGTATTTCTTCTTTTGCTTTTGCTTCTGCTTCTTCGTCTACGTTTACGTCTTTTTGCTTACGTCCAATCCATAATATGGCAATTGAACGTTTTATGGACTGAAATCGAAAGCAAGGTCTTTTTTGTTGGAACGTCTTACGGTTGTTGTTGTTGCTTGCTATACTCTGTTTTCTGTGCTTTTGTATTTGTAAATCTATTTTGTTTTTGTTTTTCATTTTAATTTAAAAGTATGTATATGTTTGTTGTTGCCTGCTGCTGAATCCGTCTCTTGGCCACACATTCGCTCACGGCATACGGACATTGTATTGGTATTAAATGTATGCATGTATTTGTGCATGTCTATTATTTCAAGCTGTAAACATGCATTAAAGTCACGGTTTAATTGTTGGAATTTTTTGGTATTAAAATTTTTCATGTATCGAAATCGAAAATATTCTGCCAAGTTAATGAGATTTAAGATTGAACTGTTGCTGGTGTTGTGCAATAATTTGCAAATTTTCGCTTCTTTTTTGCATAACGACTTACTCGTACATACATACACAAATAAAAAGATATATGTAATTAGATATTTGCAAATGTGTCCGCGCATATTAGTGCTAAATTTGAATCGTTATTTGGGGAGCATTCCCAAAGTTTGCTGATACTTTTTTCAATGTAGTTTCCTTAGTGTTTAATTTATTAAAAATATTTTATTTGTAAATTTCGCTTGTTGCCGGAAGCATTGTGGAGTATTAGTCATGGGCTACAATACCCTAAAAGGACATGGTGCGAAAATAGTGGTAGCAGCAATCTTAAATAATGCGCAGAGTTAATGCTTGCTCAAGTGCTCTCTGCTACTGACTCTTGCAACCGCAGTCAAGTGTCATAAGCAACCTAAGCAAACCATACATGAGCTGAAGTAGCTGAAGACTAGATTAGGTTAGCTTGTATGGCTGTCATCCGACACACTTAGGCCGGAATAGTCCCATTGTTATACCACTGGAGTTTGCCCTTTACACTCTTGAGTCTTCACTGAACCAACCGGCACATTTAATGAATTTTGTTGATTTCGGCAACCCTATTTGTGAGACCTCTTCAGTGGTGTCCAAAAAGGCGAATCCGTGTGTAAAACCCCTTTTTCTGTATATGTTAAGCAATGCATGTAAACAGGAGGTGTTCCACAATGACCTATTCTTCAATATCTTGACAGCTTCGACAAAAGTCATTATGTGGTAGCCCCACTCTATGTATATGCATTCCTTTCAATTACACAATGCCCTGTTAGTACCCCTATCGTATCTGTCATATCCAGTCTTCTAAGATTCAGTAGCTATTTCATGTGGCCGTGGTTCCATTCTGGTCAAGTTTACCTACTTATTTAGCAAAGAGGTTTGCCGCCTCTTCTTTAAGAGCAAAAATCCCTATCTTATGGCCTGAAAGACACTATACTAATTAGACAAGCAAAAGAATGCACTGATGCTTAGCTTTTCAGAGTAAAGTTCTTTTTCGGTATCTGAAAAACTATCCCAACTCCAGACCATAGAGTTCATTAGAATCCTATTAGCCATCACAGTGCCTCTCTGACCATTGAGAAATTACACGCCGAAGGCATCTTCTGAACCTTTCTTTCCACTGCCAAATTACTGACAGAATCACTTTAGATCTGGAACATAAACTATATGCGAAGAGATTGAGAGAGAGAGAGAGAGAGAGAGAGAGAGAGAGAGAGAGAGAGAGCGACAATCCGATATCTAATATAGCAGAATATACTCCTTTCCTTTCCTATATTTTGTACAGAAAGTCTTATAACAAAAGTGATTCGAATGTAGATTGATCTGAGAGAGCGCGAAAAAAGTTAATCTCAACGAGTTTCTCTATAAGCTTCCATCACTTTGACGGTTCCAGATTCCAGCCTTTAGTTATCCCATCAGCATTTGAGGTTTTTTATATTTCTTACCCGCTTGAATCATTAATCATAGTCCACAAATACTCAACCCTCCCCACCCCTCTCCTTTTCGACCTATCGTTTTTTCCCCCCTCACCTCTTCTTCCCCTCTTGGAATGGTATCACAAAAGATGAACCAAACTTCTTTCGTCCATGTGAGCCCACTCTTTGGGCAACCATTACTGCATAACCTAACCTAACCTAACCTACCTGCTTGAATAGCGTGATGGGATATCTTTCTATTTTCGAACCGCTAACCATAGTTAGTTAAGGATATGTAAGTAACACTCGTTGAACGATTTTGAAATAACACTCAAGTCATTGTGATATAAAACTACTTTCTATGCCACATTTATTTAAAAAAAATAGACAAAATACGAAACATGAAAAATCATACAAAAATTTATATACAAAAAATTTGACACATGCATACACTCATACGAACATATTTTGACGGAAAGAAGTACTAACGAAAATTCACACACACACACTATTAAAAAACGTGAAACGTGGCGTCCTCCTCCCACGGCTACTCAGCCCATTTGCAATACAATCACTTAATATAGCTTGGGCGGCGTTTCTGCATGCTAACTTTTTTCGAACGCGATGCACCGCCACCAAATGTGTGCCGCTTGCCCTTCCTTTTACTCTTACTGCCATATTGTGACTTGGGTGCCGACACACGCAACTCCGGGTCCAACTGTTGCTGATTCTTGCGCGCCCACACCACATAGGTTAGCTTCTCGTTGGCTGACATTTGGCGCCAGCGTTCGCCCGCTTCGCAAGCGATCTGTTTCGCTGTCATGTACTTGATGGCGCCACGTTTCGTTAAATTTTGACGAAACTCATGCAGAAATATGAAGAACGGATTCGTGGCTTTCGATTTGGTGCTGCTACTCGATTTGACACAACCAGCACCAGCGTCGTCTTTCTTACTTTCAGCCATTTCAGAAATTTTTTACGAAAGTTTTTGAATTTCTTGAAAAATGAAAAAAATGTGTTTCTTTCTACTTGTCACAAACTTCAACTGTTTGATACTGTGAACTTTGTTTTAAAATTTTTTTTTTTTGTTTTGTTTGACTTTATACAAAAAGTTTCGTGAATAGTAAAACAAAGTGTAAACTTATTGCATGGATGCAAGAATGAAGATTGCGCCCATCAGAGAGTGCGTGATGTCACGTTTTTCCGAGTGGTGCAGTATTGCCAACCATTTGCTCTTTGCAATAAATTTAGTGCTTTTTTATACCGAAAATGCGAAAATTTTGAAGTTTCGTATTTGTTTCTTTTTTTTTTTTAATTTAAAGCTACCGAAACTTTAAGTTAAAAAAAAATATATTATTATTATACAAAAGAAGGTTAAAAACGGCCACTCTGAGAAGATTTTAGTGCTAATAAAAATTAGTTGGTTCTTATAAAATTTGATATTTTGAAAGTGTGAATTAAATTTTTTGCTCCTTGTAAGGTTATGCAAGAATATAAAATTCCCTCTCTCAACTCTTTTTAAGATTGAAACCCTTTTTACAAATTTTAAAAGGTGTTTGAATTTACTGAATGCGAATTAAAACCGTGGAGGTGTAATCGTTTCTTCCGATCCTAAATCCTTAGTGGGACATAGGGCATCAAGAGGTGTATTCATTGTAAAAATAAGCCACAAAACACCAGAAAATACTAAAAAGACCATACTGACATTTTTACAAAACGAGTACCTTATCTAGTTACATAACCTCAATTATAGCAAATAAGTCGTTCCCTCAACAAAAGAGTCTCGCTTAACAAAACAAATATCATAAATTAAATTGTACATAAGCATAACACATTTATATAAAAAAAACGCACATTCTAAAGACTATTTGTCACGCATTAAAAGTTTTTTAAGTGATTCAATAAAAATTTGGTGTTTTATTTTCTTTAAATGGGCATTTTAGTGCGTTTGTATATCCAAAGCTAGCCAAAACTGCAGTAGCGAGTGAGAGATTTGGCTGCCGAAAGCAGAAGAACACCAACAACACCTGCAATCGCGGGCAATGCCACCAGATGTTAAAAAAAGTAAAGCTAAATAAAACTGAGTGAATTATTTAACTAATTATTAAAAAATGTAGATGTTACAAAATTATAAACATTACATTTTAATTAGAACAGGCTAGAAAAATGTCATGAAGAAAGAACTAAAACTCCGAGACTAAATAACAAAAACAAAATCTAAATCAAGTTACGAAAATGGTAAACTGGCCATACTGGTGCTAAAATCACGTAACTCGTTGTCAAATTCGCTGAGAGCAAAGTAACGGGACCACGATAGGTGCCATCTCATTATTCTTTCCATCATGGCATGGATGTACAAAATATGATGAGCCCTTAACGACCGAAAGGCATTGTACTCGTACTAATGCGATAGAAAACGAAAGGTCCCAATACGGAGACATGAAAAGAATTCAGTTTTCATTTCATTTATTTATCATCGCTGTAGTTTTCTTTAACAAATATTGCAACTTTGTACATCCCTGGTTTGTTGATCATATAAAATTATAAATCAAGTAAATATATTGAATTCATATGTATCTAAATAAATCAGTTTAATGTTTAGTTTAAGTCTTCATCCTTATAAATGTTTTAGAATTTCACCTAATTTTCCATCGTCTTATGGGCGAGTATTATAAAAAAAGCTCTCGGCCGTCAAGGGTTAAATATTTCAAGTGATTAGGGTGAGGGTGAGCAAAGCAGTTTAAGTCTTTATCCTTATAAATGTTTTAGAATTTCACCTAATTTTCCATCGTCTTATGGGCGAGTATTATAAAAAAAGCTCTCGGCCGTTAAGGGTTAAATATTTCAAGTGATTAGGGTGAGGGTGAGCAAAGCAGTTTTTGAGCATCATAATTTATTCAAAATTAAAAACGCCATTAAGTTGAAAGCTCAATAAGTAAAAGTTATAGACACTGTTTTCTAAATTCAAAACTATATTAATTGTGCTCTCTAGTGCATTCTTAATTTACTTTGTTTAAACTTCAAAGCAACGTCCTTGACTAAATACATTCTTTCATGCAATTACAATTTTTACAAATAACCGTACAAAGCGAGTTTTTTTTCTTCTTCTCCTTTTAAATTTAATTGTGGCAATCTAGCCTGGCCCTGAGCTGGTCACTTCATTTGCATATTATTTGCGCGCATTCAACCGGATTATCTTAGATTTTTTGAAAAATATTAAAATATAAAATATTATTATTATGATTAAAGGTAATAAGCGGAATAATGTCCATGTTATTTGGTCTTTCTGTTGTAGCTTGTGCGCTGCAGCAGTGCAAGTACGCGAGTAAATTGCTGCATAATTTAAAAAGTCACATTGCTGTGCAGGGTTGGGCTGCGCATGCGCCATAAACGGCATATGAACACCAACAAAATTGCTGAGTGTAGCCAAAGGCCGCTGCAATTGGCAGCAGAGCGTTTAATTTATGCAGCGCAAGAATTATTTTAAAATTTATTTTGCAATAAAAAAATAGTGTGGCCATTCTAAATCAAATATTTGTATACGTTTGTGTTGCTACTGCGATTAAAATGTCTAAATTAATCATGTTTATAAATTTTCGAAAAACAAAAAATTGGATTACCAAGGGTGTTGTAGTTGCCGCCGCCATGCGATTTTGATCGAGACGATTTGCATACGCTGATAAAACATTTAGCAAAGATAAGTGGTTTTCGCTGTGTGCATATGTGTGCCATGGAGCCATATGTTCTATGTACTTATGTCAATGGCATGATTTTTTAAGTGAATTAATTTAATTACAATTTGATAGATTGATTGAGCGTTTGATTGACCCAGTCAGACGGAGTTAAAATCAAAAATAAAATAAAGTAAATGCCAAAAAGTGGACAAAGCTGTTTGAAATATGTAAAATATAACCACATACTATACCACACAGACGAAGATAGAATTAAAAAAAAAACTGTGTTGTAAATATAAAATAGAATTAATAAAATTAAATAATAAAATAAAATAACATAACATAAAGTAACATAACGTAACATAACATAACGTAACATAGCATAACATAAGAACATAACATAACACAACAACATAACATAACATAAGAACAATGCTTCGCTCAATTCTGAACAATGGAAAGTACGGTGAAATACTTGTTCAAAACGACTAGGCACATTTTGAAAAATTAAAAGTTAAAATATAATTAAAAGTATATATAACTTAATACAACATAACATAACACAACCTAACACAACATGACATAATAACGGGTGATCAGATTGGAGGTTCTTTTTCCAATCGCGTTTTTTGACATATCACTCGAGACTACTGCCCAACCAAATATATAATTATTTTCAGTATTCATTGACATTCCGTCATGGTAAGAGTTATGCCTCAACAACGTTTACAAATCGCACAATTGTACATATTACGAAAATCGATGCTCTGTTAAAAGTCTTCATCGCGCGTTCAGCCAACTTATGGGAGGGCATAACCGTCCTACCGAACGCACTATTCGGCAAAATTCAGAATAATTTTACATTATTGGATGATACTCGACCGATTAGACCCGGTGCACCCCGAAGTGAAGAAGATATTGCGGCTGAAAATGAGAGGTTCGCCAACAATAAGCAAAATTGCCGTATTTGGGCTAAAGAGAAACCCGAAGCCATTCAAGAACAGCCATTACATCCATTGAAAATAACCGTTTGGCGCAGCCTGTGGGCTGGAGGAATCATCGTCGCATATTTCTTCAAAGACGAGGCTGGCGCCAATGTAACAGTGAATGGCGAACGCTGTTTCGCTATGATAAACGACAACAAGACGGCAGACGGCGCTAGTTTCGGTCGGGGAGCAATTTATCTCTCATCTCGGATTAGTGGATTGACCATCAATATCATGTGATATCACAACTTTGGGCTTTTATTTGAGGGGTATGTAAAGTCTAAATGTTTTGTGGATTAAACAGCTTCGATTGGGGCTAAAATTATTCACAAGATACCAACCGAAGTCCTCCAGCAAGTCAGCAAGTCATTCCAGATTAGTGTTTACGGATGGTCGAATTTCGGCGCACTTGCGGTCAACATTTGAAAGCGATTATATTTCAAAAATAAATGTCATGAATGGTTCTACACAAAAATAATAAAGATTGCCTATCAATTGGAAATTTCGCTGCTTTTTTCAATTTCAAATCCGATAACTCTGAATTGATCACCCTTTACAACATTGCAGCATCTGTTTGGCAGAATATCAGTTTGTCTTTCCAATACACAATTTTTTAAATTAAAAAAAATTGCTTGGTGGTTCTATTTTATGAGCTCAAGGCCGATGTGACAAGAAAATAGTAAATTCAATTATTGTTCCATTTATTCGGAGGTACTTCGACCTCAGTTTGCTTTCCTTTGCAAATGCCTCAGAACCAATCTTCATGAAGGAAATATGCTATGTCACAAATAAACGCGCTTTAGTGGAGTGCTAGACTCCACCTCTGCTATGTCAAACTTTGGAATCGACAATGCAAAGGCAACCCAAAGTAAAATTAGAGGTTAAAAGGTCTTACTGCTGCCTAAAAACTAAAAAAACGCACAGATGGGCAATTATATCGTCTGGTGTTTTATAATAAACTATTCAATACACCTAACTGACTTTGCCAACGTTGGCCCAATGGATTTATATTCATGTAGGTATATGGGTTCAATGCAATAAAAATCATAAATTAGGCCTAATAAAATTGGGTTTAGCTATCAGTCTTGTCAATTCATCTATAAAACCGAGGACATGTCAACACTGCTAACCAGCCGACCAGCCGCCCAACCACCAAGCTAATCAAACAATCTCTCCAATCAACAAGAATGTAGAAACGTCTGGGCGACGGTAAGTCTTTACTACTTTATCAAATGCGCCACTTCCAACTGAAGCTGTAACTAAAACAAAAGGAAAGAATGGTAGACAGGTCCGGTTGACCGTCTCCAAACGCACACACTCATGTCGAATACTCCCGCTGATATGCTATCTCTAATTTGTTTATAGAGTTCTGTCGCTCTGCTTTGGTTGAATTCAAGTCTACGGGTCGGTGCATATACTTGTTCTTATTCTAGCCTTGTTTAATTCATAGCAATTGTTGCTGCTAGAGCTGTTGTTCTGGTTTGAAGTTTAAACGCTTGAGCGAAGTCAAGAAACTCCGTCAAGGGCGCATTTAGCAAAAGAAACGGACGACGACTCTGACGCGCTTTTGATTATGCAAGAGTGTGCCAAGACCATTAGAATGGCTGCAACGGCTGCATGATTATGGTGCAGTCAACGACAACGGCAACGACAACAACAAGTCCAATCGCACCCATACAACCAAACATTTCGAATGGCAAGCATGTACACATACACACACCCAAAAATACACGCTCACACTTGGCATGCGCATAAATTTATATCCTCTAAGCAACAGTAATGCAGCAACAACAATGCACCTGCCAGCTAATGCTGTTTAAGGTACGTATTGGTGTGGCGTGCACATGTAAGTATTCACATACGTACACACAAATCCATACACCGCGGCACTTTGGCTCCTACTCTTCACGCTGGATGCGGATGCGAGGCGTTCTCGGCGCATAGTGATTGGATCTGGTTGTGGTCGCCACTGCGCAGCTTGGCTGGTTAACTGGTTGTTTGGTTGGTTGCTCGGTCCGTCTGACCGTCGTTTGGTCGCGCTCACCAGCAGCAGTTGCTGTACGCCGCTCACAACATCACCAGCCACGGGCTGAGTGCATGCACAAGCTTAGCATTCGGCAACTTGGACTAAGCAGCACCGGTAGCTAGGCAGTCAAGCGGCTAAATTGCAGAAGTCGATATACCTGCCTGCCAGTTCGCCAGCCTGCAGCACAACACACTTCAAAATTAAAAATGCAGCGCTCGGTAGCAGCGGCGGCGCACATTTTGCCGTGAACTAATTTGATAATGCAGTCAGTTAGCTGGTGTGTTTTAACACAGTAATGGCAGCAACAAAATATGTTGCACAGCACAGAACAAAAAGTAGAATTCATACACTAAAATCAAACAATAGCAACAACAACAGTAGCCAGTTAGCAAAAGCAAAAAGACGAACATTTATTTGCTGCTTTAGACAAACTTTTTGAAAGTTACTTTGTAAGTCGGTGTAAAATCAAAGAGATTTTCAATTTTGAAAGGTGGCGTGCGCGCATGCGCCCGTCTATAGAACACATACATGCATATACATATATCAATGCGCCCAATATTAGGCGGGGACACCAATTTGCACGGATATGGCTTTCGAGCCATATAAGCTTTTAATTGGCTTGATAAGTGGGCAGCTACAGGCGTAATGCAGTTAGCAGTTTTCAATATTTAAAAGAGAAAATGTTACTTTAAAATAAAATAATTAGTTAATAACAATTAATAATAAAATGAACACAGTTCTAATAAAAAATGAAGCAACTTTAAATAAAATAAATTTACAAAAATTAAATTAAAATAAACAAAATAAAATAAAAAAATTAAACAACATAAAATAAAAAAGTAAATGCAATAAAAATAAATAAAAAATAAAAAAAATACAAAAATTTGAGAAAAAACTAAAAATAAAAAAATTTATGTATAAAAATTAAAATCAATAAGTACTAAAATATTAAAATAAATAAACTAAAAAAAACTTCAACTAAAATATATAAAATAAAATGAAATAAAAAGAAACAAAATAAAATTTACTGAAATTAACTAAAAATAAACAAATTAAAAAAAAAATTTAATAAGTTAAATAAAAATTAAACCAAAAGGATCAATTAATTAATAAAATATACCAACAACAAAGTCAATTTAATAAGAAAAATACAAAATATAAATTAAATTAATTAAATAAGAAAAATAAAACAAAAAAATAAAAACATTAATAATTTATAAATAAAAATAATAAATAAGATGAAACAAAGTAATATTAAAAGAAAATAACCTAAAAGAAATTGAAAAATAAAATTAACAAACTAAATTCAAATAAATAAAAGAAATTTTCATTAAAAAAACTAAAACATAAATCAAAATAAATAAATCAATCAAAATAACAAATAAAAATAATCAAAATAATAAATAAAAATAAACAATCAAAATAATAAATAAAAATAAAAAATGTAAAATTATAATTAAATAAAATAAAAAGAATTTTATTAAATTTAAATAAAAAATAAAATATAATAATGTGAAATAAAATCAAATAAAAATAAAAAATAAAAGAAAATAAACTGAAACCAACTAAAAAAAAAAATAAAATAAAGCCGAATAAAGTAAAATAAAGAATTTAAATAAAATTAAAAAGTAAAAACCAATAAAAAATAAAAAAATTAAAAATAAAAATAAAAATCAATAAATACTGAATAATGAATAAAAAAAATAAAAAAAGATAAAATAAAATACAAATAAAAAAAAAATGATAAAATAAAATACAAATAAAAAATAAATAAAATAAAACTAAACAATTTAAATAAAAATGCAAAAAAAAAAACAAGTGAAATAATAATCAAATGAGATAAATCGAAACTTACTTTAAATAAGACAAATACAAAAAAATATAAATTAATAAATGACAAATTAAGTAATTAATAAAAATTGAAAATATTAAACAAGATAAAATAAAATGGCATAAAACGAAACATAAAAATAAAAGAAAATAAAATAAAATAAAATTATCTGAAACAAACTAAACTAAAGGGTTTTCCAATACCAGTTGTTATTTTGATTTGATTATTGATGATGAACGATTTTTTATGGCCGGAATTGGATGGTATTGATCTGGACAACGTTTGTTTTCAACAAGACGGCGCTACGTGCCACACAAGCAACGAAGCCATTAAAATTGTACAGGAAAAGTTTCCGGACCGTGTTATCTCTCGAAGAGGTGATCACAATTGGCACACCGAGATCTTGTGATTTAGCACCTTGTGACTTTTTTCTTTGGAGCCACGTGAAAGAGAAGGTCTACGCCAACAGCCCAGGGTCGAGTCAAGACCTCAAAGATGGAATTCGTAAGGCTATCGAGAACATAGGGCAGCCACTTTGCAATTCGGTTATGGAAAATTTCATGAAAAGGATAACGTCATTCCTTCCTCTTTGTAATGAAATAAACACTCGATCATTTATATTAAAGCATTTTTCTTTGAATATCAAAATAAAACCTATTATTGGAAAACCATTTATAAAATAAAATATAAAAAGTAAAACTAAATAAAATAAAATAAAATAATATAAAATAAAATAAAATAAAATAAAATAAAATAAAATAAAATAAAACAAAATAAAATAAAATAAAATAAAATAAAACAAAATTAAAATAAAAATTAAATAAAATAAAATATGACATAATATAATAATAAATAAATAAATTTAAATTAAAATGAGATAAAGTAAAATATTAGATTAAATTTAAATACCTCAAAATAAAACAGAACTAAATAATATACATCAAACTTATAACACTATCACGAGAAAAGGTCAAACAATTCGCAGGATGAACAGGAAGGTTGTGGAATGCATTATGAAGAAATTTGTCTAGGTAGGTCAAAAATTATAACTTTTCCAGGAATCACCTCAAAAAACAAGTATATAAATATAATTTGCGTTTACACCCATTTCTGCGGTGTCTGGCCGAGCTCCTAGTCCAGTTTGTGATGTGCGCCTTGTGCGTCATGTCAGTTTTATGCCGCCTCCGAACAACAAATGGTTTTCATTATGACCTGTTTTTCTACTCAGAAAATTGCAAAGAACCACGACCAGTGATGAACAGTAATTCGGAAAATGAATCTGTAACTCTGGACTATAACACAGTAACTATTCGAACTCTAAAACGAAAACATCGCCCTTCTACTATATTAACGAAGAATCAACAAAGGAGAGAGCATTCAAAATCTCTCTATGGTGAACGGCTGTTGCTAGGTAACATTTCTCACTGGGTCCGAAAATATACATAATTTTCTGCCCGTTATGAACAGTAGTTTTCGAATAGGGAGTGTAGTTTTGTAGCTCATTCAATTTCGGACAATATTGCGCCAGTTTAAAGTGATTCAATATTCGCATTGGTGTCTGATAATTTTTTTTTTTTGTTGATGCTGTTACACATTTCCTTCCATGTAACGGATGTGCGACATTTTAAACTATGAAAGTAGATTTTCAAGATAAATTTATAAAGATTCTAAAGGAAAAGTTTGACAATTTGATGTATTCTTTTTTTAAATTTTGTTCAAAATTGTAAAATTTGGTTTTTGTTGTAATATATTTAAACTATGTTTTTATAAAAATATTAAATAAAATAAAAAATAGGCAAAACTTTGCATTATGTCGCGCAGCTATTATTGTGAACACAGATGTGACCTTACATATGGTCGTAAAAAGTTAACAGGTTGAATAAAATGGGGTAACCCTTTAAGGTCCATTAATTACGACCAAATTCCAAATTATTGCACTATCAATTGAGCTAAGCTCACTAAAATGGATACTCGGGTTTCACTTATTACAAATCAGGTGTCAGTTTTCCAGAATTCAAAATGGCGGACGCTTAACAATTGATCTAATGTCATCATTATGTTACATAACTCTGAGATTTTTATAATCGCTGATACCTGAAGCCATTACAATCTTTCAACGAATTCAATCATCCCTTTCAGCGAGGCTGTGCCTGCACTGATCAGATATTGGAAACAGTGGTTCTCTGGAAATACAAAGTGCGTTCCCTTCATAAAGGCAGTACTGATTAGACTAAACGGCTTCCTCGTCTCTACGGGATTCTGAATGTAGCGAAGCCACATTTTCGTTTTTGAAAATATCAGTAAAGTATCTGTTGTTCATTTTTGAGGTTTGTCACTCACTGAGAGTCGCTAAAATAATACACCAGTTTTTGTGTCACTCAATAATTTCAGAATCGCAATCATTTCTGTCGCAAAGGTAAACGTCGAAGTTGTAGCCAAACTCGATTTCCGTGATCTTATTGTCATTGTCGTGAAATCGACCTTGCTGAATGGCTAATTGCAAAGCTTCCATTAAAGAACTCGCATGTGAGGCTGGTCGTTTCCATCAGTTGCATTCAACTAAACGAGGCATTGCAATCGCTTCTCTTCATTTCTATTGAAATGCCAAAGCCAAGCACTGGAATGACAAAGCCACCCACTCTGTGAATTCTAAAAATACCACACGTACTTCGGACACCCTGTACAAATAGAATGACTAGAAGTTCGCTTCTATGTTAACTCTTTACTTGGTTTCTTGTTTTACTTTTTCTACTTGCTTTGAAACGTCATTGCCTGCGTAGGCTGTATCACCACTATTCCAGAAAGTTAGATACGAACACAAAAGTGTGTATGTGTATGCGTGTATGTATGCATGCTTGTATATGTATGTGTTTAAATCATATTTCCTTTTTTGTATTACACCTACGTAAGCGCGAATTCTTCATTCACAGCGATGCACAGCTAAAAATAGAATCTCATCAAACGAAATTCACCGCCTTATCGACGCACACCAGCCACCATCACAAACACAATGACCAGCCAACGCATTGAGATGTATCCTCAGCAATCGGTAGCAGTGAGTAGACGTTGCCAGCAGCAGCTGGTAGCTCATCAAAGTGCTCTCGGTGAGAGTGATGATTTACACTGACGCCCCCAATGCTACTTGTATATGTACATATGTATGTGTCTGTATGCAAAGCTATGCCCACGCAATTCACTTTTTAATTCAGTGCGCATTCTAAAGTAGTTTTTCGTTGCTCCCCTACAATTACAGCTGGATTGGTTCAGGGAGGGAGTTTGAAACATTTCTGCTTTCTCCCCCGCTTTGAAAAAATATAAATGTTAACACTTGTTGCGGAAAGTTAAAAGTTACCAGAGCAAATTTACAAGTCAACGATCTGGGCATCCGTTTCGACAACCTGCGTCCAAACATTAACCAACCGAACATCTGCATAATCTAGACCACATGCAAATCAACCGATAATTTAACGCAAATTTATGAGCCAGTGTCCATATATTGGTACTAGCCGTACACACACAAACAGAGCTTTTTTATGTGTAATTGCTTGTGCCCTCATTGGATGTCCTCGATATAATGAAAACTCCTACATGTTGGATTACATAAAATGAGTAACCCGGAAGGAAATTTTAATTATTATCTTCTTTTCTTCTTGCCGGCTGGCGTAATAATCGCTTAAGCGATTTCGCCCGACTTCAACAAAGCGCGCCAGTCGTTTCATCGTCGTGCTAACCGGATCCAGTTGGATACAACAAATGAAGCTAACTCCTTCTTCAACTCCTTTTTATAACACAAAGCAAGCCTTCGTCTGTCTCTGCTACCACCAGCAGGTAAGGCATCGAAAACTTTTAGAGCCCGAGAGTTTGCATCTATACGGACAACATGTCTTAGCCAGCGAAATCAGTAGATTTTTATTTGCTGCACTATGCCTATGACGTTGTAAAGTTCATACAACTCATTATTCCATTGCCGGCGGAACTCGCAGTCGCTTACGCGCCAAGGTTTAAAGACCTTCCACAGAATACTTCTCTCAAATACTCTAAGCGACGTCTCATCGGATATTGAGCCGTATAGAGTGTTAGTTTTTTTCGTCTAGAGAAGGCTTTACTACTCAGTTGCCTACTTAGTCCAAAGCAGCACTTGTGGACAAGAGAAACTCCTATTAGGTTTCAAGTCGGGCATTGCTACGTCCAGAGTAATTCCTCGCTCCTTATATAAAACTGGGAGTTGCTGTTTCCTATTCATCTTGATTCTTGATTCCCATGGCTTATGTAGTAGATATTGTAAGCTATATCCAGCCTTTGGGTATCTGGGACCAATATGCCCATAAAGTCAGGTCACGGTTTCCCTTACAGATCGGTTGTTATCTTAGTATTATATTCTGTCAATATGGAGTTATCCCCTTCCCTACATGGCGAGTGACTACGTCTCATTGAAATCACCTATCAATCAAATATATTAAATTTTTCTAAAAATATCTACTCAGTATGGCTGTTGACCAATATCTGAGTAGTTGGCATCATCAACAATGTAGTGTTCTAAGACCACTCACGCACGAAACACATAATATTATATTTTTGGATGAATCGCTGTAGTGCACGATGGTCGAATCAGCTGCTACAGCTAATGACATTTCTCACGTGTGGGTTCTCAAACCTCCCCCGTCCTGCGACGAGTTCTCCAAAGCCGGAGCTTTTTTAATGAATCCTAATCAATAGCATTGCGTTGCGAACTCAGAGTAATAAAAGAGAAGTAGCCTTGCAATTCACAAAAATGGCTGAGTCAAAATGAAACAAGGTACGTATTGGCAAAATTGCGAAACATATTTGGCCCAATTATGACAATTCAAAAATAGGAGGTCTGCTTCATAAAGGCCAAACCAAAAAAAACAAACCGGGGCTCTCGTAACTCAAAGCTCAAGGGTTACACCGCCAGCGTCTACATTAGGCGCGAATGAAAAGCCGAATTCAAAGCAAGCGCTAAAAGAAATCTCTAAAAGTGCTTTGACTAGCCATGTAGATTTTGCGACAGATAATTTTGCAAATGATAGTGAATCCTGATAATAGACGACGCCAGGGGTTCGAAGAGAAGCTTTTTAAAATAATCATTGGGGGAATAATTAGTCCTCAGAAGATACTAGGCAGCGCTACTATCAATCAACCAATACTTTTAAGATTGCTCGTTTGTGTCAAGAGAATGCGGGTTAAAAAAGGAACTTTTCGCCAACAGATTTGAAAGATCGACAACTTCTTTCCCTTGCTGAGAGGAGTAAATTCCATGGTGAAAAGATTTTTAGTGGCGTGACCAAGATCAGACCGTTAACCGGCTCTCAGTGAATTTGACGAATCAGTAATCAGGAAAAATCAATAACGAGCTGACGTAACCAGGGCCATGACAATGATTTGCTTACGGAAAAACTGAGATTGTGTTGGTGATATACGAAACAACTCAACAGGGTATCCGCTCATGTTACTTCGTTACCGTCTAAACAACGACTGCTTACACGAGTGTGTTAATACGTTTGAAATAAGCGGGCATAATTCTGCTGCCGAGTACCCGATAACATGGCAGCCAAAGTTACCCGCACAATTTTGATTTTCACAATAGGCCGTACTTTGTAATCGATCATCTTTGAATAAACTCGAGAATCGAGTTGGGATGATAAAATTAGCATCTTCACTTATGACAAAAAAATTGTAAATAAATAATTCTAGAACATAATAGTGTTATAGACAAATTAATAGTGATCATTTGTGCATTACACACACACATAACGGTCTCTTCAGTGGTGGTCTGAAATTTTCATGGAAATATTTCTGTGAGGCATTTTAACCTTTCAACGACCTCATAAACTTCACATTTGCAAATTTTAAAAAATAAGGGCCCAACCAACCCACACAGTTAAGAAATACTGGGCTAAATTATTTAATTAAATATGTCCCATTAAATTTTATTCTGGACTCCTAAAGGCAATATTAATGGTAAATGTTATTTTATACCAGTTTTCTCAAATAATTAGAGTGAGATCAAGTACACTGTGAACAAAAATTGAGACTCTTAGAAACAAACCGACAGGTGGTTCAATAATCAACAGCTCTTCCCACTCCATAATTGCCATACCTAATACTTCGCGTTTCTTCGTCGCATGGCGTCAGAATAGCGGTCGGGATTTGTCTTCGCAGTTAACATAAGAGGTTGCTGTTGAGTTTTCCAGGAAGTTGTCAATTGAATTGGCCTCAGAGATCTCCTAACCAGACAACGGCATCCCCTTAACTGTTGTTAAAGGGAAATTGCAAAACTTATTTCTCAGAAAAGCGCAGGACAGATGGAGCTCGATATATTCGTATGCTATTTCGAAAACCCTTTGCCCCCAGTACAATGAAGGTCCAGTATTCGTAACTGCTGTCATTGCACGATCGCCAAACATACAGGAATGCTAGGTTTACGATTTAATTCCCATTGCTGTGAGGACCTTTCAAAGAAAGAGACTGTTGAGCACTTTCTCTATAAATATCCGGATTCGACAGCTAGACATTAAGGTCACTGGGTGCTCCTTTCTTCGACAGCCTGGGACAGTTCTCCAACCTAGATCCCATTAACCTTCTCTATTACATTATCAGCTCTGGTTAGCTGTAGATGTCTGCCCGTTGGATGTCTATGAAATTGACGCTTTAGTGCTTCGCGAGGGCCAGACTGGTACTTCAACCATTTCACCTACCTAACATACTAGGCCTTCATAGATGGATTCTGATAAATTTAATTTTTAGGACAAACATATTTTCTACCAAATATATTTCACATCTTTCACTTCCCACATGGTAAAAGCCATTTCCATTTCCCTACCGGATAACTTCGCACATTAATAACCGCCACCAACCTACATGAGGGTACACGCTCTTTGATTTGTGACATCAGACACAAATAGCCTATCGGCTAATGCCCCATAACACGCACACGCAGGCGCTCGCACTCATTCTCGAACATAACCAACAAGTGCAAATGCATGCAATGAAGTAAAAAATGCTCCATCAAGGACGAAATATATATGGCGCCTTTGCACAGTGTTACCACATAATGTCGTTTAGCATATGTTTAGCTAACAATTCACTGCGGTCGATTGGAGGTAAATATATGTATGTCTACTAGGAATATTTAATATGTGGGCAGCGTATGCATGACTGGCGTTGCATGAATGTTTCCGCTTTGTGGAATCTTGGCTAAAAGTTTTGAACCGCAAAATGAGGTGGTGTTATGTACAGTAGGAAAGCGTACCATATTTCAGGCTACAAATAAAATTGTCTATTAGCAGTGGCTGAAACAAATTCTAAACGGCGCAAGAGATGTGTGATGGTACAGATAAAAAATATTTTATTGAAGGGTTGGGTTGTTTTGATTTTAGAAAGTACATTGCAGAATATTTATGAAAATGCTAAAACTGGTCGGTGCCACACACAGAACAATTCACATAAGCCGCAGCATAAGGCGAACTCGGAAACTTTCCAAAATGGAAGCCCTATACACGCATTGGCTGTTGCACCGAAACAGTTATGTCAATTGGTCGCCTAGAATCAGCGGTAGGCATTAGGCTATTTTTTCTGGGAATAAATTTTACACCAAGGAAGATTGAAGGGTGGAGACAATAAAACGAAGCCTACATTGGTGAGGTAAGTGCCGCAATTCGTAAAAGAGTGCGGAAAAATTGAATTGACAGAAGAGGCTATGTTATATTTCAAAATTGTTTGAAGCGCTTGTTACTAATCAAATTGACCTGAAAAAATTTGAGAAGTCATAATGCTCCACAACCCAGGCAAATCAGCCTACGAAGAAACGTTATAGCGACCTTTCTCACAAAAATTTTGGAAAAATTATTAATTAAACGAACCAATGAAATAAGTGAAAAAGAAAATATAATTACTGGGCCCCAATTTCGATTCCGTACTAAACATTCGACTATTGATCATATCCATAGGATTGTTCAAGTAATCGAGAATGCATGTGAAGAGAAAAAACATGCTCTGCTGTATTCATAAAGTATGTGATGATCGGCTACTAAAAAAAATAAATGCACTATTACCAAATCAGTACTATCTCATTTTACTTTCTTATTTATCCGATCGTTACTTCAGAGTCAAACAAGAAGATGCGTATTCAGGTCTCAAAGAAATACAGGCTGAAGTTTCTCATGGAAGTGTGCTGGGCTACCTCCTGTCTTTACTGTTTGCTTCTGACCTGTCATGCAATCAAAACTGCGTTACAGCAACATTCGCTGATGATACAGCAATACTTTCAGTAAGCAAGACTGCAAGTGAATCGACCTCGGAATACCAAATCACCATAGGCAACATTTACGATTGGACAAAGAAATGGCATATTCGATTTAATGAAACAAAGTCTGTGCATGTAAACTTTACATACAACAAAATACGATACCTTCTATATACTCATACATACAAAAATGGAACACAAATTCGTACTCAAATACAGCAAAGTACTTAGGCATGACATTGGATGCTAAGCCCAGATGAAGCGAACACGTAAAGAAAAAAAGAGGAGCTTGAATTTAAATATAGATATATGGATTGGCTAATACGTAAGCTATCGCTATTATTTGCCCGAATCAAGATAGTTTTGTAGAAGCAAATATAATACTAAAACCTCTGTGGACTGCGCTCAGATATGGGGTTGTTCCAGCCAAAGCAATATTCAACTATGATAATTCAAAGGTTGCAGAACACATAGGCTAAAAAGTGTCGTTGGTGTTCTTTGGTATATGTGTACCTATCTCTGATCTTGAACGTGACCTCTGCTCTTCATTCAGTTCCAGACACAATAAAGAAGATAACAAATTCTCATAAAAAGATACCTAATAAACACATAAACACAGAGGCCTCCATCTTTTCTTTTATTTCCATAGTATTTAAGTAGAGTATCCCAATACTAATTTGTTTTATACAAACTCACTACATATTTCTCGTTAGTTTCAAATATTTTGTAACTAGTCGTAATGAAAACTTAACAAAAAATAAAAACAAATATATCGTTTCAATCTCTCCATTAATTTCCATTAAAATTTTCAATAAAAGCAAACTAACCAATTGCAAATATTCTCTAATTCACGACTGACGTCTCACATGGGTTTAAAGAAAATGTTCACACTATAAATGACTTCAGTAAAGTATTAGACAAAAAATATCACCCAAGGCTTATAAACTCGATCTTCTTGGCTTTCAACCTCGCATCTTGCGTTGGATCTCCTCTTGCCCCATGATAGAATGTAAAGAGTAATTTTTCAAAAATGTTTTCCTCAGATTTTAGTCGGTTTAATACAGCGAAATGTTTTTTTTTTAAGTTGTTTATTTATTTGTTATTAATAATGTTATGTACTAAAATAAACGATAGTTTTAAGTATATAATATGATTATACAATGACTCTAGACGAGTTCTCAAGTACATGACGAGCTTCTTATAGATATATTTAGTAACATTTTATTAATTGATGGTATTTTAGGTGTGTCTGCTTTAATTTGAAGCTTTTATAATATTTTATGATTATTACAGCGAAATGTTTTAAGCCTTCGAATGCAAGGCCTTTCCAATATATTAAAAACAAAAAACAATGGCAATGTTGGAAAAATTAGAAAAAGGCAACATTTTAGAGTTTTTACGACTGTAACTTCAACTAACCAGAGAAAGCCCCAGATTATGATCTTAAATCGGTAAAATAGAATTAAAAATGATAATTTTGCATTTTTTAATATAGAAAATAACAAAAACCAGTTGTATAACAATAAATAAATATTTTATGGAGATATGGAAAATTTTAAACATGGTTTTGTGCTCTACTCGACCAAATCTACAACATCTACTCTTTCATCTTAAAAGTATATAATTTTGTTTTCTTTTTGGGGCACTGTGTTATTAAACACTTCCTTTAAAAATTTCGAAATTTTCATTAAACAAGTTAAAACCACAATATTTGATTTAATTTTTGGTTACATTGGCACAATTTTCGAATTTTATCTATACCTTAAATTGTCAACATTACACGTTTTTAAATTTTTTTATTTTTTGTTCAGGAAAAGCTACCGTTTTAGCACCTTTGGCAATCCAAGATGGATAAGTTTTTAATACTCCTTTGATTGATACACGACAAGTTATATCTTCTATCGTAGGATTCCCATAATCTTAATCCCCAAATTTTTCCCACGTGTCGGGAATCCTATCGGAGTTTAAAAACGTTTAAAATTCAGAATCTGTAAAACAGTCTGTAAAGTCAAAAGTGGCTTGACGAAATAATATTACAATAAAACTTTTTTTGGAATACATATCTAATAATACCACTAATTTAAAATGTGATCTAATTTATGTAGTTATTCTGTAGCCACCGCCTTGATCTAAAAGTTCCAGTATCCGCTAAAAGACGCTCTAAATAAACTGATTTGAGTTCTGCTTTTTTTTTTTTTTTTGTTCGTTTGCCACATCTGTGATTAACATTAACACCAAATTTTATCGTTGACATTTGTAAAAGTTACGTGGTCTTGAGTAAATCTACCTCTGCACGTGTTTTATATTCCTCACAGTTTTAAAATTTATTCGAATTTGATTCAACGAACTTGTAGGTTAAAGGTTGGGAAACTGTTACGGTAATGTAACTCTAAAAGAACAGCCGCTTACGAGTGACATGAACGCTTCAGAAGAGATCGTAAGTCTACTGAGGATGACGAACGTAGTGGCAAGCCATCGACATCGAAAATTATGAATATATCAATAAACCGCTAATTAACATGGATCCGTTCTGGGCATTGCAGGTAATGATTTTGGTTTGTGTCGTGTTAATGTGAGGCTGAATCCGACACAAGTGAGTGAACAGCTTCAAATGAACCAACACATAAAAAACACGTCGTTTTTAGTCAAAAAAGAAATCGATGGCTCACGATATTAATTGATTACAACGATAGTGTACACAACGAATTTTTGCCAGAAAGTCACATTGTTAATAAGGTCTATGGTATTATTTGTGCGTTATGAGACGTTTACGTGAAGCGATTCGCGAAAAAAAGAAAGGCTTTGGGAAAACAATGCGTGGATTTTGCACCATGACAACGCACCGTCGCATGGTGCCATTATTAAGCGTAACTGTTTGGCTAAGAACGTAACGAATACCATCCAACAGCCATCGAATTCAGCCGAAAGAAAGTAATCGAAAAATCCAAGAATGCTCTGATGGTTATACCCAAAATAGAGTTCCACACATGTTTCGAGAGCCGAATCAAATGCTGGCATAAGTGCGATGCAGTTGATGGGGAGTACTTTGAAGGCGATAATATCGCTTATGGGACATAAAACTGTATTTTGAATTTTCTACATACATACATTCCACGAACTTTTTGATCATGATTGAATTCGCATAACAATTAACGAAAAGAAATTATCGCAGCTATCGCAAAACAAAAGTCGAACCAGATTTGCACACTATGTAGTGTCTGAACTTTTATGTCCGCAAACGTAAGTTTGTGTGCTTGTGTTCTGCTATTTTCCTCATTTACTATAAATCTCGCGGCATTTTTGAAAAACATGGTTATGAAATAGGATATTTTAGCTATTATTGTTGTTGAAATTGCGTACTTGCATTAATATAAATTACTGCATCTCAATAAAAGCTTTGCTATTTATTTGTTTAGCTGTTTTTATTGTAATTCCAAGCTCGCTTTAACGTCATTAATTTTATTTGAATTTGAAATACCGGTTTTTCCCTCCCAGCAAATTGCAAGTAATGATAGGATAATTAATTAGAAGATCAGACAAAAAACGAAGCGCTGATTCAATTCAGAATTGAAATCAATTAATATTCATCTAACTCGCTAAACAAGCATTCCAGTTGGATTTATTAATGATTTGCTGAATTCTTTAAATTCTAATTTGTAGGTGATGAGTTGAATTCAAAGCGAAGATTACAGTGAAAAATTGTGTATACGAAGGTTGCCTTTTACATTTTGCGCCCTTGCAACGCTTTATTTAATGAGCTGTAATTCGATACTTTTATCAAAAAATTGCGTGGTTTTTAGTATAAACTTACATATAAAATTTTCAAATCGAGTTTTATTTGTACTTTTTTCAGTGAGTTGAAAAATCCGTCTCGCCCAAAAAATGGAACAAACTCGTAAATATTTTCGTGCAATGATTTATTACGATTTTCGACGCGCATTATCGAGACAGGCCTGCATTGATCAACTTTTGACCGTCGAAAAGATTTTTTCTCGTTGGATACAATATAATTTGAAAAATTGCCGAAAAAACGAGCCGCGTCAATTGGTGTAACGAAATGTTGAAGAAATTCAGCGCGATGGTTCAAAGCACATCTATGACATCGTAACAGGTTACGAATCTTACATTTAGCAGATGAACCGGAAACAGAACAACAATCAACACTATGGGTGTTCCAAGACGAGCTTAATTCAACAAAAGTGTCCGCAGAAGGAGCACCTGTCGCCTGTTTTTTCAGGAAATCTGCGCTGTCGCAACTGTGCCACTACAGAAGCTTGGAACAGTCAACTCTAAGTGTTACACAACCACTTTTTTGCCAGAAGTTTTCGGAGGATTAAGGAAAACCAACCGCCGAAGAAGAATCATCCTTCACAAAAACAATGCGAGCACTCACGTATCGGCTCACACAAGAGAATTTTTGAGCACTTGCAAATCGAGTTAATGGGTCATTCCTGTTTCCTTACAATTCCACTTCATACGACTCGGTTCATTGCGTCCCTAGCATTTATAAGACGTAAATCTACATCAACATCGTCTGCCCATCTTCTTGGCGGTCTTCCACGCATTTTACGGCCCATAAAAAGAGATTTGAATATCTCTGCCGTAATCCGGCTGTGGTTTATCCTGAGTGGGTGTCCAAACCATCTCAGCCGCTAAGCTTTACTGAAACGCACAGTGTTTTGACCTGATGTCAGCTGTTTAATCTCATCATTGTATCTGATTCAGTACGATCCATCAGCTTCCCTTACTCGTCCAAATATCCTCCTCAGGATTTTAGCTTAAACGACTGCGATAAGAATTTATTTTTGAGAAGTTTCAGGTGAGCAAAATAACTTCTATAATTCTATTCATTGTCATTGATTAGGGGGTCTGCAGCGCTGCTAAGGCTTAACACCCAGGTATTATTTAAAACTCTCCACTTTATGAAGAATATATGGGCCAATCTCCATGTTGCCTAAAGGCGCTTAAAGATCTACCGAGGTATTTTGTCTAAGCGACCTTAACTTCAAGGCCGACTAGCTTTGCTTTAGTTATCAGCTCCAGGGTTTAGTAAGCAAGTGCGCGTTGGTTCCTCACAACCATAGTGAGGTCGTCAGCATAGCCGCAAATCGGGACGCTTTTAGTGAGGATGGTAGTTCCAGGACCGATATCGCTGATTACAAAATTTAAAACTAGGTTAAATATGACGGTAGAGAATGTGTCTTCTTGTTTCTCACCTGTGACAACATTAAATGACTCTGAAGTTTTTCCTTGGTTGTTGTTCCTCACATGGCCATTGATACCAAAGACGTGAGTTTCTTCGGCACTCTTTGCCGACGAAGTGTTTTCATTACTGGGCGCAAAATGTAAAAGGCAACCCTAGTATTGAAATCTATAATTGATGACAAAATAAAATTCCAGCAAGGGCTACTGGAAGTAGAGTAGGTGAAATATTAAAGTAATGATTTTATTATGCGTTGGTGTTATTCAACACATGTGTGCACACAAACCCATACATATGTACATATGAATGTATGTGTAAATAGTACATGCTCAATAAAAGCGAACAAATCAGGTTTATTATTCTGACAGAGATAACAGTATAATAGAGTGTAAGAAATATGTAGTTACTCCATAAACACCGCTAGAGCACACGAAATTATTCCACAAGCAAATTGAGCAAAATTGTAATGTGAAGTAAACAACAATCGCCGGCACCAATAAAATTTAAGTATATTTGGAACTACTAAACAGAGTCAACAGATTTTTATTTGATTTTATAGTTACGCCTGCTAATGGGTTCAGCTGAAAATATTATGATAACATTACGAGTATATTTCCGGTTCCAGGTAGCGGTAATACATAATCTGTCCCTACATATACATACATACAGTATTGGTCAAATAGCACCCCCCAAGTGCATTTTTGCGATTGCTGATTTTGCAGAGTAGTTGGCTGCTGCGTGAAGTGATGCGGCTTTTTATGCTTCAGTCTTACTTTCCACTCCCTCCGATCGGTGAGAGCTGAAGCTTCATGAGAGCCTCTTCATGTGCGATATGGCATATTTTTGGATTACCGCAGCAACTGACTCAATACAAAGATCACGGTCGAGCCTGATCGAGCAACACTTTGTGAAATTGCGACCAGCGATTGTAGCTTGGCATATTGTACGTACAAATCCAATTTATTTTCAAACTTTCTAAAATTAAATTATACAAACTAATGAAAAAAAGAAATCACTTTCTCAAGCTTGACTTCGGTTAAGTTGTGCGACATAAATTTTACATTTTCGTCGCTACTATTTTTTATTTCACATTCAACTCTTCTACAATAAAAATTGATACATAACAGTAATAATTTCTGGTGAGTTACTTAATGTTGTTTTGTTGCATATAGTATAGAGATCAGCTGATTCAACCATTACATACTCCCTTAAGTATGGCACAAATGATCAAGATTTACTTACATAAATGGATTAGGGAATTAAAGCGCCTCAAACTCAAAATCTTTGGTACATACCTGAAAAAAGAAAAGAGAAGAAAAATTAATAACACTATTTATTTAAATTGAATTAACGAAGCATATCTGAAAAATACTAAAATAGTAAAAAAAAAAATAATGCTAATATTATTCTTTCAAACACCGTTAACAGTTAACAATTTTAGACCGAATTCCATTCCAAATATTTAGTATGCATACTGTTTTCATATCATCATTATTTTATTGTTGTATATCACGTGGAGAAGAACTGTATGCCACCTCCTACAAAGTTCATAAGTTCAGAGGGTAACCTTTGCCTCTATTTCTTAATTAATTGGCTTATTTCGAGCACATTTGGCTCAACCGGCTTATGAAATAATTTCCTGTTATTGCACAGCAGTCAATAATAATTCGAGTAGCTCGATAACCAAGTCAAGATACTTCTCACCGTCGCCAAGTCATAAGGCGCAACATTTTTTTTATTAATAATAATAGACGTACCAGCCATTGCCTCTTCTGGAGGAAAATATGTCCCTAGCTTTCCTACAAGGGAGCAAGAAATTTCTACAACGACGGCTTCAAGTAGTACTGCAGCGGGATGACATTTGGTGATGATGACAAAAGGTCTTTCAACCGAAAACCTTTGCAGTACTTAAAGTAGCAGACGGAATAATTGGCGAAAGATATTCACAGCTACGCTGCTTCTCTGGCAGAGAAGTGCGCTACGAGTTTTGATGGCAGTGGAAAGATAGAAAAAAGTGCGAAATCATTTCTTTCTCTACTTCATTTAGATAGTCTCTGCAGAAATCGTATCTGCCTAAGTTGACCCGTGTCGCATACTTGGATGCAAAATTTTACTTACAATTTACCCAATTTCATACAACCATTTAAAGCATAATACAGGGTCCGGCACTAGAAGTGTAACCAATTAAAAAGGCCATAAATTTAGTTTGGAAAATTACTTTTATTCAATTCAAAGTAAAAAATGTGTGAAAATAATACAAAATTAAGAATCAATTTACTTTTACTCGATATGACCACCTTTTGCCTTAACTATGGCCTTGAGACGGTCCAGAAACAAATCGCCAGCTGCCCAACTGTGACTTGCAGGTACTTTGGTCCACTTGCGGACAATGTCTCTTTTCAGCGCCTCGAAACTGGTGGATCTTTTAGTTCAGACCTTGCTCTTCAAAGTGCCACAAAGAGATTAATTCATCGGATTCGCGTCTGGTGAATTTGAGAGCCATTGTGTGGACTTTAGTTCGTTTGGAAAGTTCGCATCGCTTATTTTCAGCCATTCTTGGTTCACTGTGGGACGGTGCCGAGTCCTGTTGAAACGTACGTGGTCTGGCCCTGAAATGTTTGTCTGCGCACGGCTTCAAAACAACCTCTAGAATATTTTCCCTTGACGCCAGGTTCGATGGAAACGATTGGAGAGCGCCCATCTGCGGTTATAGTGGCTCAAACCATTACCTCTGGCGGGTGCTGCCTCCTGGTGGTCAATCGATGACTCAAATTCTTATATGAACGGTCGGTCATAAAAACCCCTTATCGTTTTGGGAGTTTACGAATTGCTCAATTTGATAAAAAAATTTCTTGTCAGAAAACATAATGTTCGGAAATCGACCGCTTTAGGCCAAGCGAAGGAACTCGATGGCTTTCTCACGCCTGACTTGTTGCTGCTTTGGTGTGAGATCATGCCCGTTTTGGATCTTGTAAAGCTTGACTTGGAGATCACTGAAAAGTATGCGGCGGATGCTACGATCAAATATTTTCAGTTCTTTCGCCATTTGTTTGGTACTTCGTCGGAGATTTCGCTCAAGAAAAAAAAATGGTTTTGCCCATCCTAATGTTCATATATGTACTTTATAAATAGTATGTACATAACTTAGCTATTATATGACGCATCTCCTCGTCAAACCTCATCGAACAAATATTGGTAAGAGTACGCTGATGTTAATCATCACTCAATTTTCGTAAGCACATTTAAGTATCAAAATTTTATTTGACATCATTTACTATAAACCTCTACAAATATACACAAACGTGTATACACACATTCATGCATATAACTACAATCAGTTCTGCCTACGCAAAAAATGGATCAGTGTGCAATTTCTATGTAATTATCTATGCAGAAGGAATGGGACACTGTAAGTGAAGTGTGTATGTATGAGTGCAAATTACGTTGCACTAATTTCAGGGACACGACAGCATATCCGTTGCTGCCGGCTTACCAAAGCTACCATATGGAAACTTGACGATAATTTTAGACGCCAACAAATAACGCCCACTGGTATACGGGCAAAGCGGGTGGTAAAGCGGCGTGACGATAAACCAAACGATTAATTGAGCTGCTCAGCAGCTGATTGAACAGTTGACTAACTAATATTACCACCTCATTGGGTTAGTGAATGAGAGAATATACACAGTTGCTTTTATTGTAATTCAGAGAGAAGGAATAAATGCTGCGTAGTAGGAAATAGAAAAAAAATGGTATTTAGAAAATGTACAATATATACATATATGTATATATGAGCACGTAAGCGCATAAGGGCGGGTTAATTTGTTTGGAAAGACTTCCCTCCGTATATAGAAATGCAAGAAAAAGTCCAAGAATAATTTTTTATACGAAATAATGCTTGGAAATTTTTTGGTACGATATTTTGAAAAATTGTTAAATATTGTAAAATCTAATAGTTTTTTTGTTTTGTTTTTTTGATGGTTTTGGTTTGATCTACATGTGGAAAGGGATAATACATATACAATCACTTTTTCTATTGCAATATTAAAAAGTTAAATATAAATTTTACGTACCGAAAAATCCCCAAGTACAAGTTTAGATTAAAGCAAAAAAAAAAAACAAAAAACAAAAAAATATTAATCTTCACATTACCTCGTATTGATTAAAATTTTTGAATCATCGGATTAATCTTTGGGGAGCCAGAAATCAACTTAAGATTTATGCTCCAATCGACTTTTTTCTTAGAATGGTCAGAGGATGTCGAAAAATCTTAGAGCGCCCTAGTGTGCATACTTGGAAAATTTAACTTAATATAATGTAACTTGACGTCATCAGGAAGAGGAGCAGCACAGATACCAAATATGTACTAAGTGTCTATGTGTGTGTGTATGTATCAAATTTATGTTACGGAAATTATATGCACGAATTTACACCAGTTGGCGACATAAGCCCAGCATATAAGAAAAATAAAGAAGACAACGCCAAAGATACACACTATCAGACACTAGCAGCACAACAACAATTTTGTTAAACCTACGTCATTTACGAGCCAACAACTCCTCGCCTCTGTCTGCCACTTTCAACCGTCTGGGATGAGTTGAGGTGCTCGAGGTGGTTCATTAGAAGACTCTCGGAGGGATATGCTTCGAAATTCATTCATAAAAATAAAATACTGATTACATGTGCCTGTGTGCGTGCGCGCAATATTTACGATATGCGCTGTTCATGCCAGCACATGCACACACACACATATCAGCTAGTCGAATAGCCGAATGAGTGGGAGTGTCAGCGTCCATACGCCACTACTATCATTTGCGCGTCACAGCCGGAAGCTGGGCGTTTTATGCAAATGGAAAACAAACACACGGACGGTGAATACAAATATGTACACAAAATGTGTTTATCAGTGAGCGGATGTGGTAAGTGCGGCTGCGCGTGTGTACAAACATACATAGTTAAAAACGAAAGATTGTGGCGCAATTAAGGACTCTCCACGAGTGAAATAGTTGAGTAGCTCAGTTTTGTGCGCATTACGGTAACTGTACAACTAAGTGTGATTGAGTGCAGCCTGTTGGTGAGTAGGCGTATTTGAGTGTAAGCGCATATTGAGTTTAAAAATCCAACGAATAAACAACCCCTCACAATTGAGTACACAATCCAAAACATTTTTTGACCTTCGCTTTTGCGAAATATCTGAGAAAAGTCAAGAACTTTTTCGAAGTTTCTCTAACGAAAGCCAAGTGTACTTCGAAAACGTGCGCAGTTAGCAAAAAGTACACGCAGACATACGTACAGATCTATTCAAAAGCAATTGGTGTCGTATGTACATACATATTTATGGCATGTGAAAAATTTCTTCACCACTGCGTATACGTAATTTATTTGCCAGCCCAAAAAACAGCTACAAATTTTTGAAATAAACTTTTTATTCCACACAACTACACAAATTCAAAAGTATATGTTTAAATTCAGCGCAAAAACGGAAGTGTGCAATTACCATATGGCAAATAATTTGTGTGCAAAAAACAAAACGTACACAAAAACATATCGCGCCTGCGGCTGAAAGACTTTCAACCCACCCACACACAAAAATCAACCAACCAACTGTTACGCACATCAAACGATTACATATTTTTCGAAATTGTATACCTACGTTTTGCCATGAAAGTCAATAGTAAATATGTATATGCAGTGCTTTAGTATACTTGTTATTTTTTGATAAGCAAATGCTTTCGCAGAAACGAGTAGCACGAGAAGGTTTGCTCAATGAATTTTCTCGTATACTTAACTGGCTAATAATTGGGTTTATAATATTGCGCTGCAAGCAAAAAGAGTTATTGACACTATTTTTGCGTGGTAGAAAATTATTGTGTGCGCCCATAAGAAAAAAAATGTACTATATGCATAAACAAATTGATGAAAGTGTATTGGTTAGTCATTAAATTTATATGTAAAGATTAGGGCCAGGCAAAAAAAATGCACTAAAAATCAGTTATTATAATGAATGGCTATTTAAGCACTGCGACCTAAAAAGATATACTGTGCAGCCATGTAGCCTACTCAAACAGTTTTAGACAAATAATAAATCCTAAAGCTGCTGTAGACTAAATTTCTACAAGCAGGTTTGGATCTATAACCCGGTTTCCCTCCATCGTGCCACTGCGAGACAGTCGCATAGAAAATGTTCTGTTGTTTCTTGTTCCTTTTTACAGTGTCTATAAAAATCATTTTCTGCCACACCAATTTTTTCCATATGGTAAATAAGTTTACAATGTCCGGTTAGTAGTTCAGTGTCGAATTTTCTAAAACCGCAGAAAGGTTCAGCACCAATGAAGGGAGTGTTTGCACCATTTCCCATTGCAATTGCCTTCTTGAAATGTAATCCTATAATTCCAGCCTGAGCGATCACTGATGAGCACCTCGAAATTCTTGGAGAATTCAAGCTTTTTTTCCATCTTGTCACAGGCCGTCAGGCATGGAGAGTTCAGAATTCTTGCATGACTTGTAAGATTGTTTTTTGTTTTAATGAAATAGATTAGGAAGCCTTACGACTGCACTAGCTGCCGACCGCTTGGCTATTACGTGAATTGGAATGAGTGCAGTAACCATTCCTAAAGCCGCTGTGGAGCAAGTTCGTGTTGCTCACGTTTTGCTCAATTGTATAAACTTAGACCAAAGTTGAGGTTAGGATAGCTCGTGCAGAATCGAATGCATCTCACCATTGCTTCATTGGAGGCCTGACGCCTATGACGCCCAGTTCTATACCTTTGATCTACAAATAAACAAACCTGCCTTAGTGATTTGGATGGAGTTTAATTAAACTCAGTAGCTCACTGCAATTTCTATTGAAATTTAAAAGATTCTACCCGAAGAGAAACGAAAAGTGCATACGTCTATCTTCAAGGCTTGACAGTCCAGTCCATTTAAATCTTCCTATATAACAGCTTCCCAGTGCAGCTTATGCAACGCATATACCAAACCTTTTTGGAATTTTTCAATCTTATATATATGACAATGGAAGAATAGGTTCCATATTAATGAACAATAAACTAGTCGGCTTCGAAGTAAGGAGTGCTTTCACAGTGAAGGGATAAGAAAAGTCTTCCGTGTTTCGACGTAAAACTCCAATCATAGAACAAACCTTTGGATATAAAGTAATCAAAATGTTTCGAAAACGTAAGTCCGGAATCTAAAATTATGTCCAGGTCTTTGAAATCTTCTTTCCGCCTAAGTTTAATATTGTTCAAAATAGAATCATAGATAATTGGATTGAGTTTTTTCCTGTATGAAACCACACATCATTTGTCGATATTCAAGTACAGGGGACGCAAGGTACACCATTATTGAAAATGTTTAAGATCCTTTTGACGATTGGTGTGTTACAAATAATTTGTAGAAATAGCTTAACGCCATCTGTAAGAATTACACATTTTACAAATTCAAATATTTTTGGTAAGTCGTTTATGAAATTTAAGAAAAAAATGGGCCCACAGTGAGCCTCTTGAGCCTAACGTTAATACGTCGATAGCACCTCCCGCAGCGGAAAGTTTTCTGAATACGATGAAGAACGTCTCAAATCACTTTTGAAGGAGATCGATCACCAAACCAGTCGTGAATTGGTGGAAAAAATGAACTGCGACCATAAACCGATTTTCAATCATCTTCATTCAATGGGATTTATCGAAACATTGGGAACCTGGGCGCCTCACGAGCTCAACGAAACAACAAATAAAGTCGCCAAAACGCAGTTCTAAACAGCGCTCTTTGTACCGAATCGTCACGGTAGATAAGAAATGGTGTTTTTACATCAATATGGATCAAATAAAGGAGTGGGTGGCTCCAGGAGATACGCCAAAAATGAGAGTCAAGCCGGATCTTCATCCAAAGATGATAATGATATGTGGGGCTGAGAGGGCACGGAGCACTGGGAAATGCTCGAAAAGAATTCCACGGTCAACAAGGAGCTCCACGTTGCCCAGTAAATGAGGCTCTTCGACTGAAAAGGCCTGATCGACATGGTCAAACCATACTTCTTGACGACAACGCCAAGCCCCATGTTGCACAAAGGCAAAGCCGCACTCCTAGAACTCGAATGGAAGGTCCTTCAGCATCCAACGTATACTTCGGACCTTGCACCGACCGATTACCAGCTTTTCCGCTCTCTGTGAAACCATATGAAGGGCATTACCTTCGATAATAAAGAGGTCCTTAAAAGCTGGCTCACCAACTTCTTTGTCACCAGAACAAGCGATTTTTGGTAGAACGACATCAACAAATTGGTCGAGAGATAAGAAGAGGTTGTTAACAGCAACGGAAAATATATAATTGATTAACTTATTCATATAATTTTTGTGTTTTTGTTCAAATAAAAGCCTTCGGTAAAAAATGCTGCGAACTTATTCCCCAACCTAATAATTTGAATTTTTGTCTTTCTTTAATTTAAATATATTTTTCCCCCAACCTAATACTTTTTCTGCGGTATACGACACCACTCTATGTTTCTCATTCACTTCATCTAAATAATGAAGTTTTTTCAAAACATAATACTTAAAAAAAAATGCAGCGAAGCAGTCGATAAAAAAGTGCATTATAAAGCGCTTCAGAGATAGTGACAAATATCGACCCAAATTCTCACTTTTGGCAGGTACTTAAACTTAAACTCACTGGATAATTAAAATACTTGTACTTAAATGTGTAACTATTTGTAAATTCCGCGGGGAAAATGTAGTCGAACCAAATAAATATTTGACCATCGATTTATTTTTTTATTTGCTGAGCTAACAGCTGCTAGCAGAAAAGTAACTGTGCAGCGTACAATTGAAATTTACTTATAAAAATGATGTGACAATAATTTTCATTACGACACTACTTTTTTACTCCATTATTGCTTAAACGTTTTTATTCACTTTTTTGCTTATAGTATTGTGCCTCAAATAAACACTTTTCACATCATTAAACACAATAATGAGCCACAGTGAATGATGCGGCGAATCTGCAGCGCGCTGTCATTTGCAGCTGATGGTTTATTATATAAGTATTTTTTCCATTTTCATTTGAATAATGCCGCTATAAATAGTTTTTTTTTCTTCTTAAATCACAATTAAATTTGTTTACAATGTGGATTTCCGCATTCTGAGTGATAGTCATTATCGATATTTTGAGATGTTTTTTTCTTAGATTTACATTCAAAACCAAATAAAGTATTAAATATTTTGAGTGAAAATTGCTTTGCAATTCAATAAGTTTATGTTTTTTTCTACTATGTAGGTATATTAGTGCCTTGTGTGTGGCCATCCGCGATAAGTGGGATTGATTTGGATATATCGAGTTTTTTCACATTTTCGATGGATCACCAGTGAGTTGTAGTGGGCGCTCTTTGCTTGAATTTGAATTTTGATTGGTGAGAGGAGAGGATCGGGATCCCCTTGACAACCTGCGCTCTACTCCTGGAAGGATGGGCTTTGCAACAACTCAGCGAGCGCTGGGCAAGTACACGAACGTGTAAGGTCGCGAAGTCCTTCTGGCCACGTTTGGATAAGAGGCGTTTGAGGGATATTCTGAGGAAGACAAAATCTCATCTCTCAAATTTCGTGGGCATCCTCACGGGGCACTGTCCGCGGGGTATACATGCCGTGAGACTCGAAATTACTTCGAGTCCTTTTTGCGTCAGCTGTATGGAAGATGAGGTGGAATCATCTCAGCACCTGCTACTCAGCTGCCCAGCTCTCGCGGGACCAACAAACACATCTACCCACACTCGAGCAGCAGTGCGACACACCTGATACTGAAAGCACATAAAGTTATTTCCAAGCTGGTGTGGGAATGTCTTCAACTATCAATAGACATGAATTCCTCATAGAACGCAATAACGTGACAGATATCCCTGTCAAGAAGGAGGTAGCCCAAGCCCAATCATTTAGAGGTTCAGTACAGTTCTTCAAACTATCGTCAAGATGAATTAGGCAGAACTATTATATCAAAGTAAATAAGGAGATCCAACAATATTGAGCGAAAGTGGAAGGCAACAGTCCAGCTAAAACCTGAAATCCGCAGTTACCAAAAAAAAAAAAAAACACCCCTTAAAATCACAGGGCTTCCGGTTGCTCATTGCACAGTACCAAAGCTCTCTTATGAATTCAATGCAAGTTATCTGATGATAAAGAGGCCTGGATTTCGCTTCTTCGATTAACGTATCAGGAAGCACACGACCAAAATGACATCATGCCACAGGACTTTGTGGGGTTTCTTCTGTGGCGATACAAGCATCGGCGAAGACCGTCCATCGAATAGAGACGATGTGCTACCTCCTGTGAGGGTAATGCAATCTAATTTAAGATTTCGTAATTCAATATAATCTAATATCAAATAATAAAATATAATCTAATCTTCTTCTTCTTCTTGATTAGCGTAATAACCGCTTAAGCGATTTTGCTCGGGTTTAACAAAGTGCGCCAGTTGTTTCTTTCTCGTGCTAACCGGCGCCAGTTGGACACACCAACTGAAGCCGAGTCGTCCTGTCCACCTGATCTTTTCGACGCATAGGAGGCATTCTTGTGCTTCTGCTACCACCAGCTGGCAAGGCATCAAATACTTTCTGAGCTGGGGCGTTTGTATCCATTCGGGCGACATGACCCGGCCAACGATGCCGCTGGAACTTTATTCGGTGCACTATGTCTATGTCGTCGTAAAGCTCATACAGCTCATGGTTCCATCACCTGCATTAATCGCCGACACCAACGTGCAAAGGTCCAAAAATGCCCCGCACAATGTTTCTCTCAAATACTTCAAGGGACGTTTCGTCGGATATTGTCGTCCACCGAGCTTCTGCACTGTAAGATAAGACGAGCATAATGAGACATTTATAAGATGTGAGTTTTGTTCGTCGAGAGAGTAGGATTATTCCATGTGTAAAAGTCCACGCAAGTGGGACTTCACTTGCCATTCACTTGAGAGTGGCCGGTACGATTCTTCTGCATATGGCCCAAGAAGCTCATAACTTCCAGGCTTCAGCCAAGTATGCTCTGGATAGCTTCCGAACATCCGTTTGAGAGCGACCTGTTTGTGAGAAGGCGAAGCAACCCAGGATATCTAGTTGTAAGCTGTGATTGGGAGCCGTCACGTAAAAAACCTCCCCATTTGAAAAACCAAACAAAGTCTCGGATGAGAACCGCCTACTTTGTCAGGAAAATAAGGAAGTCCATAGAAATCAACACCTTACTTCAGCTTCACCTATCTAGGATGCCAAATCACATTGGTTGCTGGGAAAAAACATTGAAATAATAGGACTATGAATAAGTTCGTGCGGTTTTTTTTCGAAATTTGAATCTTTATTGACGTAAAATGGTTACAAATTTAATATTCAAAATATTGTCCATCGCTTACTACTACTTTTTCCCATCTTTCTGGCAATTCACGGATTCCCTTTGTGAAAAATTCGGTCGGTTTTGCCGCAATCCACGAATCGATCCATTTTTTGACTTCATCGTAATTACGGAAGTGCTGGTCAGCCAGGCCATGTTGCATCGATCGGAAGAGATAGTAATCGGATGGCGCAAGGTCTGGACTATACGGCGGGTGGGGTAGGACATCCCATTTGAGCGTTTCTAAGTATGTTTTGACCACTTGTGCAACATGTGGCCGAGCATTGTCATGTTGCAAAATAACTTTGTCGTGTCTATCGGCGTATTGCGGCCGTTTTTCTCGCAGTGCTCGGCTCAAACGCATCAATTGTCGTCGGTAGACATCCCCCGTAATCGTTTCATTCGGTTTCAGTAGCTCATAATACACAACACCCAGCTGGTCCCACCAGATACACAGCATAACCTTCAGGCCATGAATATTCTGCGCCGACGTCGATGTTGAAGCATGGCCAGGGTATCCATACGTTGCCCGACGTTTTGGATTGTCGTAATGGACCCACTTTTCATCGCCAGTCACAATTCGATGCAAAAAACCCTTTCTTTTGTGCCGTTGAAGCAGTTGTTCGCATGCCATAAAACGGCGTTCAACGTCTCTTGGCTTCAATTCATACGGCACCCAATGGCCTACCTTTCGGATCATTCCCATGGCTTTTAAACGTTTGGAAATGGTTGATTGATCAACTCCCAAAGTTTTTGCAACCTCTTCTTGCGTTTGAGCCGGATCTTGATCGAGCAATTCCTCCAATTCGGTATCCATGAACTTTGGCGGCGCACCCTCGCGTTCTTCGTCTTCCAAGCCAAAATCACCACTTTTAAAGCGTGCAAACCACTTCTGGCACGTTCGCTCAGATAGAGCATGCTCACCATAAACTTCCACCAAGATACGATGACTTTCGGCTGCTTTTTTCTTCATATTAAAATAATGAAGAAGAATTCCCCGCAAAAACACATTATTTGGCACGAAATTCGACATTTTCAAGTGTGGTAAAAATATTGTTGTTTACGCTTCAAATAAAAAACTTATACTGACGTTTGTGCCTTACGACAGTAGCTCTCCAATGAATGTTTGGAAATGTGGATCGATGGAATAATAATCAAGTTATGCCATCTGTTGTAAAACCGCACGAACTTATTCATAGTCCTATTAGATAGTGAAAAAGCTAATGAATTCGTTATACACTGCGCAAACCAGCGACTGACAAAAGTGGAATGACACTGGACTGAAACTCTTACGGATTGCGGCGCAGGGAACGCCCGAAATTAGCCTGGTTGTAACACAAGTGTTTTATTTTCTCCATGACCTATTGACTTCTTGGAGAATATTATAATTTTCGCCACGGGAATTCCAATATTGCCTCAGTTTTCAAGCAGTAAAAGACCAGTATCATTCCTGGCTAGCTCACCCGCCTTGCAATTTCCTTCAATATGTCTATATCCCGAAACCCATATAAGACTGATCTTGAAGACGGTGCTCATATCAGTTAGAACTGTCAGGCATTCCTGAGCGCCCCTTGATCTGAGTATAACTACCGCCTCTATATATAGTAGCTTGTCTGTATCAATTCAATTGCATGTAATCATTATCATTTAATCATTAAATACTTACTTTGTACTGCAATTCCATTTACTTGTTTTCCCTTTTCGCGCTAATTACATGCAGTCTATACCGCACTATGATTAAAAGAATTTCCTCATTCTTCCCACTCGAAATGCTAATGCAATACTCTCAATGCTATAAAGCTTTTATATAATCCATCTGAATTACATAAGTACACAGTGTGAAACTGAAAGTTAAAATTAAGTTGAGGCTTTAGGCGCACAACTAAAAGTTTGCAAGAAGTCAATGACCGGAGATTGTTGTCTTATTCGCCCAAACCAAAAACAGTTTGCACAACAGCCAGCAAAATAAGTGAAAAACCCACAAACAAAAAAATACATAGCGCTCAAAATTCAAATTCCAATTCACGTAAGCATTTTTGGCCCGGCGCAGCGTTGACAAATGACGCGAAAAAGAGAATCAAAAAGAAGGACCAAAGTAAAAGATAACAAAAAAGATAAAAACCAGAAACCAAAAGTGCAGAACTCAACGCTAAAGTTTAAGTTTTAAGCGCACACAGAGAACAAATGCCTTAGCGCAAAAGGACAAAGTTTTATTTTTTGTTTAATTCCAAAAGTAAATAACAGAAAAAGACATTTAGAGATTTAAATTCAGCAAAGTGAATGTATCCGCTATTAACTACATATTTATGTACATACATACATACATACTTATCAACTTGTATATGTGTTTGTTCACGTATGCACCGTACTGATATACAAAAATATTACAATCACTCGCCTAATTTGATACAAGGTAATCAAAACGGCAAAAAAGCAAGCCAACCGCTTAATAGACACATCTAAATAAAAATCAAGAAAAATTGTTAAACAGTAAAAATCCGGTCCTACATATGCAGAAAAACCTCCAAAGGTAAAAAATTAAAATTGATACAATAAAAAAATTACCGATTTATATACGAACTGAAGAAAAAATGACTGTGATATGTAAAAGTGAGCCAATAACAATTATGGATATTTCTGGGCGCGGCGCTGGTTTTGGCTGGCTTGGCAACATAGAATCTGTGCTATGCAGACTGCGACTGAAATTGCTACTGACGCCATTGTCGCTTGCGTGCGCGCCCTGTTTAACTTTTGCTGCTTTTGCTGAACTCCCTACCCACCGCCATCACCTTTTTCACGCTCGCGCTGTCACCGCCGCTCTACGGTCAGGCCACTACAATAAGATTATATGAGAAAAAAAAGTGTTACAGACTAACCAAAATTAAGCGGCAAAATGGCAGCGCGCCGCTAAAAATGATAATTCAAAAACCGAATTTATTCCGATCAAATTTGGTGTCCGTTTACCAAAACGAATCGGACACAGCTTCCAATTAGCAATTCGTGCAATGGCACTTTTTGCAGAAGGACTGTTGTGATTGTCAGCTTCGTTTATGCGCATGTGCATAAGTACGCCTTTGCAGAGACTTAAGTTGAGACTCGAGACTTGGATTTGTGTACCGTTCATGACGTTCACTTGTTGTCTGCCAACACCTATAAAGGCCAATTACCTGTCCAAAGCCAAAGAATGGTGTATTACAGGTATTTGCACGCATTTACAAGTACTTTGTGTTTCTTACAACGTGATTTTTTTTCTTTCTCTTTTTATTCATTTACGTGTATGTATGCAATATAAATATTTACTTGTGTGCAGCTACATTAATTAAAGTTCTAGTATGGCTTTTTTTTATGCGATTGCGTGAATGCGTTTATTCTTAAGGCAAAAGTCCTCCAGACCACTTGTTTCATATGTCAAACATATGTACGTATGCATGTACTGCGCATTATTGTATTTATGTATGAGTACATGCGTGCAAAAACACAGACAGGAGCAACTTAATTTATTGCGTGAAGTAGGCCATTAATGGGCGGCGATTACTTTTGGTAACGATTTTGTGCAATTACGTGACAGTTATGAATGAATAAATGAGTTGATTATTTGATTTTAGCTCATTAATAATTTTGTAATAAATAGGTTGTGTTTGGTGGAAGGCAAAAACAGAGCGAGACATAGTTAAAGCGATAAGGGCAGGGCATAATAAGATTATAACACACGGTGGCGCAAAATTAATCATCCAATTTAGTTTTAGTATAACTTTCGTATCATCCTAAATAAAATCTTTATTTTGACCATTATTTGCCTGTTTGTATACTGCAGCTGGCTAGTTTCCAAGTGTCAAATATGATTGACGTACAATTTGCAAAAAATATAAATCTTCCGATAGGCTGATTAATTTTGCATCAGCTTGTATGAGTCAAGCATGTGACTACACAAATTTCTAGACACAAATCTGGAGTCTACCAGAGATTTATTTGTACAAATTACAATAACGACTTCAAGAGGGATATCATCCCAGTCGGCGACGGTGCTAGACTTTTTCTTCCAAAAACGTCCAGCCTGTACTTTGTAGGGATGAAAAGACGTAACACCTAAACGAAAAAATTTGCAAAAATCAACGATTTTTTATAATCACTTGAAACCTGAACTTTGTCACTTTGTTCAATGAGCTATAAAACTGCATAGCCAGAAAAATTCTAAAGATTCTGGTTAAAATGTTGAAAGTTGAGTAGTGCAAGTAATAATGCAGGGAGCACGAAACTTTTTTGCACACCCTACTAATGAAAAAAGGCAAAAATGCAGAGAGTTTCAAAATCTTCACGGAACAACTGCATTCCATAATATTGTCAGAGTACCTATATGCGAACGAGAACTACGGAATGAATTAAGGAAAAAATTCAGAAAAGATGGTGTAATCGTCATAGCAGACTCACTTCACCTAAAAATCTATTAATGATAAGCGTAAGGTAAGCAGTCGGTTATTTATTTGAAAACAATTAAGATAAATTTGGAAATTCAAAAGTTGCTACATTTTCAACACACAATAATGCTAAAGAAACGGTGAAATTCTACTCCACATACAGCCCGCAACAAACAACACAGCAAATCAGCGTTTGGAGCAGTTTGGACTATTTTTTTTTCTCTGCCCAGGTTTATCAGAAGGATAAACTATTGAGCCTGCCTCTATACTAACTCTCCATCCAGTGTCGCGTGAATTCCCTGTATTTGATAACTTCCTTTACGTGAGCTTTGGTGAGCCCACAAAAGGATTCTGGTCAACGTAATTCTGAAGTAGGGTCTAATTTCTTTAGGTAGTCCACCTGCTCCTTGACATCGTAACCTTCATGTTCCCCTGTCCCATACCCTAAAACTTTCTGAAAATTGTGGTTAAAAAAAATGCTAAATTCTGTTTAAAATTAGTTGAATTTTTATCACTTTTTCTGAAGTTGCGAAAAAAGTTTAACTTAGAATGACTACGGGGTGTCCACGTAGAGCAGTGCGATAAAGGCGAAGAAAATCGTCGGCCGACTTATCGTTAGCCTTTGTTAGTCTATATGGCAGAGGTGGTCAAGCTCCTTGAGCGCCCGAGCCATTTTTCAAAATTTGAAATTTTTCGTGAGTCGTAATTAAATACGTATTTAAAAGATATGCAAAAAAGGTATTAAAAAATTGTTTTTTACATAAATTATATTTATTGAAAACATATAAATAAAAGCACACATAATTTAATAAATTTAAATGTTAAAAGTTAAGCACATTTTATTTCTCTTAATAATTCTTTAAAATTTGGTAAATAATTAGTGGCAGCACTTCTCAGTAATTCTTTGAGATGCTGCTTAGTTAACCCAAATCCCAAGTCGTTCCATTTTGCATCTTAATGTCGATGGGTCGGCGCATATTTCTACTAAATAACACCAAGAGAAAATTAGAAAAAATTCATTGGTTACCTTCTAAGCTTTAACTCAAAATATCCGAAGAGATTTTTCAAAATTTTTTTATTTGAATAATATTTTATAATAAGGAAATGGTATGAAACATGCACCGTGCAGTAAAACGGGTCGAACACGAACGACCATCAATATGGGATTTGGGTTAATACTGATGGGTGTTTTGATTTCACGAATTTTAAAGTGGAATAAAAACATACGTACGTTGTTCCGAATATTGAAATAATTCGAGAAGCAGCCTTTTTTAGTTCAGAATACCTCGATTTTGGTACAAACTTCCAACTTATATTTTAATTGTAGAGCTGAATCTTCTTCCATCTCTTTAAAATCTAATTCTCCAGATGCTTTTTGGGTCATAATTATATTGGAAATGGAAAACTCGCTTTGAATTATGTTAATTTCAACGGGATTCGAAAAAAAAAAGAAATGAAGAAACGATTTAAAATATTTCAAGTTTTGAAATCTGTTTTGGAATTCCGTCAATATTTCTTTTAGCTTTTGTATATACTCGTTGAGTTTTTTTTGTTTAATATTGAAACAAATTTGTTTTAATTTTATTTTTAACGTTTTTTTTTTTTAATTTTAATTTGGTTTGAAAAGTAAATATACACTGTGAGATGTCAGATATTATTTTAACTTTACCCTGCGAGCGTACAAACGAATAGTAAAGCCGTGAAGTGATTCACTCAAGCAGCAAGCAGGTTATGTTGCCATTAATTTGTCACTTTTATTGAGCAATCCAGAAAACTCAGAAGAATTATTGTGAGACATTTCCTGTCAAAGAGCAAGGTTGCATGAAGAGAAGACAAGTGATGCAATGTGACATTACTCCAATTCGTGCGCTCAATATGTATATTCGACCGCGCTAAGCAGCTCTTATGAAAGGTATATATGTCCGTCATATGGTATGTATGTAGATGAGAAAACTTGAACCAGGACGAAAAGTTTCTAGTTACAACTAATACTTTTTCGGCTTTGCAGGACCAACTTGACAATTGCTAAGGTAGTGAAGAGGCTAGAGACTAGGTTAAGAAGGGACCAAAATAGTTAATTTATTGTAAAGCTTCAAACAATAAATTTCCCATTTGCGAAAACTTTCTGATGAAATTTTTATTATCCCTTCACTTTAATACTGTGCGAATCAACTTTGTCCACTGAAAAAAAAGCCATTATTTAAGTAATCAACTAATTTTGCCTTTTAAGTATATCAATTCATATGATTTTTAGGAATTCTGGAATTATTTTGAAATTAATGCGCAAAAGATGCAGTGGGGTGGACTATAAACACTTGTGTCTGTATGTTTCCGAGTACTTTAGAATGTCACTGCTGACTTAAGTGACAAAGACGTAATTTAATGCTTCGACTTGCTGTACTTTAAAGTACAAATGCAAAGAAGCCAGCCAGCCAGCCAGCCTACCAAGCAAGTGTCTACATGAGCGGATGGCATAAGTAGGGGAGGCGCTGGTGCTGAGTTATATCTGTAACTTGAATGTTGATTTCGTGCAACCGAACTTGTAGGCATTTTAAGCCACAAAGTGGCAATATAGTGCAACACCAGACAGCAGCCTGCCTTAGTTTTTATATAAATATGAATTTAACTGGCTGATTTCCCAGTAAGCCAAAAATTATCGGCTTTCATGAAACTTAGAAGGGAAATAGCTTGCAATTTTTTAACATTGTGATTGTGCGGTTTCTATGAAATGAGTTTTTACACATTTTTTAATTAACTTATTTTCTTGCTGAGGCTTCTAAGCCTCTTTCCAATTTTAAATTTATATTTTATGTACTGTACATATATATTTAGTATCAGCGTCAAAAGACTACTTAGTTATTTATATTTTAATATTAATTAATTTTTTTATAAAACTATAGTTCAGACTACAACAAGAACAAAATAAAGCAAAGTTTCGAACTTTGTATACAATTTAAAAAAAATCGGTAAACTTTCATCAACATTTCAAATTTGGAAGAATTTAGAGTATGCAGTTTCATAGATCATTAAATTTTGGTATACTAAAGTGCAAGTTTCAAGTGGTTCACAAATCAATTTGATTTTTGACATTTTTTTTCTGACGGTGTTGGGTGTTTTCTTCCATATAAAAAATGTGGAGTCGGCGTTAAATGGAGAAAATACACAAGCCCGCGACCGAAAAAAATTTTCAAAGTCAATGTGATTTTTGACCTACTTGAAACTTACACTTTACTATACCAAAATTCAATGATCTATAAAATTGTATACTTCATATTTTTTGAGAATTCTCAGTAACAGTTTGAAATTTCGATGGAAATTTGCTGTGGTTATTGCAGACGTAGCTTACATAGTAAGCACTGCAAAGGCAATCCGAATATATAATTTTTGCATTTGCCAATTTTCCTTTTGTTACATTTTGTTAGTTGTTAGTCGCAACCATTCCACTGCTTCCTTAACACTACAGTGGTTCGGCAGCCTAAATATGAACTTGATGGGGAGAAGACCAACCAACTCTTCGGTCCAACTTCGAGCCATTCGTAAACATATTTGCCATGCCCTGTCTCCAAATATCGAAAGAGTCCAACACAAAGTCCATGTTATAGATAACATTACCAAATTTCGTTTCTGAAGCATAATTCCTAAATAGTGCTACATTTTTTTATTAACAAATTGTTGTTACTACTTAATAGCTCGAAAATTGGAATTGCTACAGCAACGTCATCGAAATTCTTTAAGAAACTTTGTATTGGTTATAAATTAAATAAAGAAATATTAAAAAAACTTATTTTGAAGTCCATTTTGAAATCCATTTCGAAGCAGGGTTTTAAGAAATTTGTTACCAAAATCGGTTTTAAAAATTTGTTACCTTATAGGCTTTGTAATAGTTGTACTAAAAATTCATTCGAATTCCCAAATTCGGAAATATGCTAAGGAATCGAAACGTCAATTACTGAAACTTTGGTTTACTGGGCTGCTTTCGGCCTCTCTGCTCGTATGCTTGCCTATCTGCAAGCTAAAGCGAACTGCTTAACTCAGCCATCGAAAGAACCGCGGCGAACACTTACGCGCACATTTCTGTTGGCGTTCACTCTGCCCGCTTGCTGTTGGCTGCAACGACTGAAACCGACCGAAAAGTGAATGTCCACTGAAAGTCCTTGAAACTTAAAACCAATTTTACAGGTTTAACAAAGCCAGCATTACGTTGTTGTGCCGTTGTTGGCTTTTGTGCAAACACTGCTACAACAACGACTACAAAGCGCACATGCACACGCATACATATAAACATATGGGAATATGTGTGCATGCAGTGGTTGATTAAAACAACACGCACAGCGTCGAGATTCAGCTGGAAAACCATTCAAAATTTTTCGGTGCAGCATTCCAAGTTGGCCAAATATTGTTTTTGTTGTTGTCGCATGTGTGTTTGTTTGCTTACTGGTGCTGCAGATTTGATTATTGTTGGCCGATTTCTTAGTTGTTGGCTTCGGTGGTGCCACAACGGTGCATTCTATTGCCAAAGCGGTTTTTGTTTCAAGCCAGGTTATCAGTGTGCGGCGCATTTGTTTGACAACAAAAACACAGCCATGAACAACAACAATAACAATAACGGTAATAATTGGCTAAATAAAAGCTCGTATAAATTACGTTGTGGTCAATAATTACGCGTGTTTGTCGCTTATTAAGACATTTTTGTTGTAGCTCTTAACTTTTTTCTTTGCCTCTAACATTTCGTAAAAGAGAGACATAGGAAATATAAAAGTAAAATAAAGCAAAAGTTAATGTTGCGCACGCATGATGTACATTTTTTATTTTTATTTCTAATTAAACAATTTTTTTTTATTGCGTTCTGTGAAGTGTTGGGTGTAAGTATTGGATTTCAGCTATAATACGGTCGTTACATGCCACTAAGTGGGCCTAAATGCCATACCAGAGTGGCGAAGGTTTCAGCATTAACGGATCTATTAGTAGATACGGCAATACACACGTTTCTATGTAAGTACGTGCCACGCTGTTGTTCAAACTGCTGCGCCATTCATTTATGCTGCTCTACTTGCTGCTACTTGAAAATATATAGGTGTCGTAAGCACCCCGAGTCAATAAGTAAACTTCAGTATGATTTGCAAGTGGTATTCCACCTCATCGGCGCAAATGAAGCTAATCAGCATAAATCTGCTGATAAAATGGCTCAATACAGTCAACTATCAGAACAGGTGCGGTTCAGGTATAGTTAGAAAAAAATATGCAAAATTTGTAAGTAGTGGAGTGCAATTTGCACCACGCGCGAGTAACTCCGGGTTAATCACTTTTGCGCAAAATAGCTTCCCCTCACTAGTAGAATTTTTCAAAGCTGTTGAGCCTCAGGTATTTCATTTTAAAGCAAATATGATCAGATATGTTCGGACTTAAATGTTAGTAATTCCAGTCGAAGGCAGCATTCTGCCCACAAAATGAGCCCTAGCGAATATAGCTCAAAACGGAATTGGCCTAAGCTGTTAAATCCTTGAATTTCGCTGGTAATAAAAAATATAAACAATTAATAGACACTGAAAGAACAAAAGTAAAATATAGGGTTATTCAATAGGTGCGCTTCAACTTTTTTCCGATAGGGAGGGCGAACGACGCAATATTTTTTATTTTTCGCTTGTCATTTGTAAACTTCATTAGTATACATTTCATCATGGAACCCTACACACTTGAGCAACGATTGCAAATCGTGCAAATTTTTTATGAAAATAATCGTTCTGTTGCTGCTACTTTAAGAGCATTACGGCCATTTTACTGTCCATTTAACAAGCCGTCCCGTTTTGGGGTTATGTGAAGTCATTGGTCTACAGTAACAAGCCGGCGACGATTTGTGAGCTCAGAGCCAATATTGAACGCGAAATTGCTGGAATTTCGGCCGATTTATGCAAAAGAGTGGTCGAAAATTGGGTTCAACGATTGGACTTCGTAAAACGTGCACGCGGTGGTCATGCAAAAGAAATCGAATTTCATACTTAAATGTATATGTTCAAACTCGATAATAAAAAAAAAATTAGTTAAAAAAGTCAAACCGTTTGTGTTTTACTCAAAAAAGTTCAAAAGTTGATGCGCTCTTACTGAAAACCCCTATAGCTAAAACTGGTCAAAATGTCGCACACCTATTTTATTGTCAATGAGGTTACATACATACCCTAAGATCAAAAAGTACCGGGAAGGTGATGTTGACTGTCGATTGCCAAGGCGTAGTGCACCATGAGTACCTTTAAGAGCATTACGGCCATTTTACTGTCCATTTAACAAGCCGTCCCGTTTTGGGGTTATGTGAAGTCATTGGTCTACAGTAACAAGCCGGCGACGATTTGTGAGCTCAGAGCCAATATTGAACGCGAAATTGCTGGAATTTCGGCCGATTTATGCAAAAGAGTGGTCGAAAATTGGGTTCAACGATTGGACTTCGTAAAACGTGCACGCGGTGGTCATGCAAAAGAAATGGAAATTCATACTTAAATGTATATGTTCAAACTCGATAATAAAAAAAAAATTAGTTAAAAAAGTCAAACCGTTTGTGTTTTACTCAAAAAAGTTCAAAAGTTGATGCGCTCTTACTAAAAACCCCTATAGCTAAAACTGGTCAAATTGTCGCACACCTATTTTATTGTCAATAAGGTTACATATCATCATAGGGTATGATCAAAAAGTACCGGAAAGGTGTTGTTGACTGTTTTCTTCGATTGCCAAGGCGTAGTGCACCATGAGTACCTTCCATCGGGCCAGAAAGTCAATAAAGAATATTATTTATCCGTTTTGAAGCGTTTGAGAGATGCTGTACGTCGCAAACGGTCGGAAATGTGGGTAAAACATTCTTGGATTTTGCATGATGCGAACCCAAATTGTGCTGGATTATTTGACCAAACACCACGTAAATATCATCGTGAAAGCTCGGTATTCACCTGATATGGCCCCGGCGACTTCTTTTTGTTTCCCAAGTTGAAGTTACCACTTCGTGGAAAGGAATTTAAGTCGATATAGAAGATCAAAGAGAATGCGACGAAGGAGATGAAGGCCATCCCTTCGTCTGCTTACCAGGGGTGCATGGAGGGCTGGGTTAAACATTGGCACATGTGTGTTACTTCAGACGGATCATATTTCGAAGAAGATAAAAAAAATTTGCCTGAAATTTCACTCTGTTTTGTTTTATTGAAATATTCCCGGTTCCCATAGGTTCACCTGTGTTCACAACGGCGGACCTAACCACAGCAAAATAACAAGCATATCTTTACGTTTTTCCAGTGTCGCTAGCCTGTATTTTCGAGAGTTTGCATCCTCTGCTCTTTGCAAAGGATCTATCTGTCCATCATTCGTCTACCTGCTAAAATTCGTACACATTAATAATTTCGAAAGTAACACTCCGGCCGATTCCAAGTTCTTTACTACTACTCCAACTTCAGAGGGCAGTTAAAATTTTTGTTGGCTACTGCTCTGAGCTATTGGAGGCAACGAAATATTTGTATCTTCGTCTTCGGCTTCGCTTTCACTCTGTCTGCAACATAAAATTCACAAATGAAACAAAATGAAATTAAATGAAAGACAGGGTTGTGCAATTCCTAATTTCAAATAGAACCAAGCAGAGCTGCCATTTGGTCTCATTTCATATATTTCAGTATTGTTCTATTCATTTTTGACTGGTTTCAAAGCCAAGCAAACAAAGACAGCCTGCATTGGCAGCTTAAAGCTCTTTATCTCTTCCAGGGTTGTATTTTACTGGGTAATGGAGAGATAAAAATTTCGCCAAAAAGTTAAAAGTGTAAACACCGATTATGAATTAAAGATATCGCAATTTCATATTCGCTGCATTTATTAAAACAAAATAAAAATACAAAATATTGAAATAGTAAAACCGAGTACTGATGACTTGCATTATATTTATTTCCAAAAAAAAAAAAAAACAATGTGATCACACATTGTAAAAGGTCTTCCAATAGATGCGCTACGGCTGTGAAATGTTTAGTGGGCTTCTCGCCGAAGCTTTTAGTGGAAATTACAAATTATTACAAAAAAAAAAATTAATCTCTAAGTATCGTAAATTCAAGCTTTGCCGTTTTTAACACCGGTCAAAATTCGATAAACAGGTACAGTAAATGAACAAATTTAATGCTGGGTGAAGATCCTGAAGACTTCCGCAAAATATGTACGTAAGAAATTGTAAGAAATTTAACCATATTACGTCATTCTATGGAAATTCACGGTAGAATAAACAATGCGTGGGCAATTATTAATCGTTGTTGTTTATACACAATTTCACAATTTTTAATAATTTTTGCTTTTTTTCATTTTATTTTTTCATTGTAAACAATGACTATTGAAAATTCAACCAAAAGGAAAATATGAAATATTGTAGGTAGTATTAAAAAAATTATGTTATACCATATTTTGCATGGCATGGACCATTTATATAGCAGCCAAGATCCATCTACAGCCGAACCGCAACCAATAAATAAAATGCACGAAAAAGTAGAGTATAAATCTGTGATTGAAGAACAATAGCGATGATATTATATATTTAGATATATATGTATGTACATACAAACATATATGCATATGTATGTGTGTACTTGTACTACAAATGAATGGCATAAAATATGAATAATAACAAAATTAGAGCCTGAAGCCATTTGAAATTCTTGGAAACAGCAAATGCTACAATATTATATTTCATGTTAAGTATTTGCTTAAATTTTTTTTCTTGTTTTTTTTTTATTTTAATTTTACTTCTTGCGTAAAGTGTTGGTTGCATTGCCCAATCGTACCAAAACAAATCCAAGAGAAACATAAAAAAAATGAACTAAAACACGCCGTTACAGCTGCAATTATATTTTAAACGTTTTTCACATATACTTACACACATATGTACATACATAAGCAAATAAGTCTTATATTAAATATCTGCACATTCGCCTAAGATGCCAACAAATTCGCTTGAATTAGATAGCAGCAGTTATGCCAATTGTTCAAGTAAGGTCACTTGTTACGTGCATTCGCTACGTTGGTACACATAAAAATATGCACATACATACATTCATACATACATACATGCATACTTATGCATACATACCAATCACAGCACTTGCCGATCAGAGATAAGTGTTTAATTTGACTGGGTTGGTCAATAACTACGTACATACATACATACAAACATACAAATATAGTACAGCTAGCTGTGAGAAGCTAGAGCTAGAGCTGCGCTGAAGCTGGAGCAAAAGCGTCGACGTTGACATTTGTTATGACGTTTTGATTGCTGGCTTGGCGATAAATTTGATTGAAAATTATAGCTACAGCAGGTTGCCAAACAAAATGCTGACAAGTATATATGCACATACACATACACACACACTTCTAAATGTAGTTAAATGTATGCGACTTGAAGCTCGAGTGCAAATCGAAGCAAATGCAAAATTGATGTTTAACATAAAGAGGTGTTAGACAGTGCAGCGCAGCCAGCACTGAAGTGTGCGAGTGTATGCAACAAGTGCCAAGCCTTTCGAGTGTTACCGAGTTCGCGCGAAACAGCCAGTCCACCCGCACGCCGTTGTGTGCGTTCACTCGCCAATGCAGTCTATGCTGCTGTGCTGCTTATGCCGAAATATGAGACTTTAGTGCACACAGAAAAAAGAGAATTACAATGAAAAATACCATAACAGCCGCAATGCTAAGCAATAACACAAAATTGTTGTTTGCAGTTACAAAAACGAAAACAAGCAAAAAACAAAACATGAAATCATAAAAAAATTCTGCATGTCATGAAGCCGTAAAATTAAAAAGTAACAAATATATTGTTAAAAACACAAAAAATGTTACGTTTGTCTTCCATTTGATGCATTGTTAGTCTGCAGTTATGGTGTATTGTGATTAGTTAGCAAAATGAGGTTGAGAGACTGCCTTCAGCAAGGCCGCACATTTAGCGGTGGTTTGCAGCTCAACAATTGGTGTTTTTTTCCAAATCATAGTAAAATTTTTTTAATTATTTTATAACAAACACAAAGTGTTTTGATTGCTCAGAAATTTAGTGATTGTATTTCTATGTAAGTACATACATATGTAGCATAAACTAATAACCAAGAGCGAGAGTTCCAAGACAAAACCTGCTAGTTGCGGAATAGTTTGGCTCTAATAGCTAGTGAATTATGCCCAGATGAAAAAGGGTATATTTTTAAGAATTTTGAAAATCTCAGAACACACCTCAAAAAACAAAAAAAAAAAATTATAATACTAATTAAAATGCATTTGCTAAAAGTGATGTTTATAGAGGTATCACTGGGAAGGCGTTTTTTTTTTTACTTTTAAATTTTTCATAGCACTTACATATAAGCCAGAAAATCGAGTTTCCCTATCTCAAATCAGCAAACTTTTTAGTGTAAAATTAATGATTAAGTTAGTCAGGTTGCCCGTCTGAGATCAGATACGCGGTGGCCCTACTTCCATCCCTGATTGATGATTATTAAAAAAACAAAATTATTAATGCTCTAAGCTATACCTGATGAATTATGTGAAGAAGTACTGCGTAAAATTTCAAAACGATTGGTATAGCAGATGTTAAGTTATGGTGTACAGAGACTTCAAAAGTAACAAGCTTCAGAAAAACGCAAGTATAGAAGCCCGGCCTGCAACAATGGACGCTCAAATCTTAATAAATTCGTCTTGCTCCGATCGATTTGATATTTTGGCAAAGTATTTCTGATATATCATTAGTTTCGGGGGAAAAAGAATTGCATTATTTTCTCGGTAGATGACTGTAGTGATCGAAATCTTGTAAAGTATCGATCAAACAATTTAAAGTTTATGCTCGTTTTCAAGGTGACATTTCACTCGAAAAAATATTCGTTTGCTGTTTTTTGTTTACTCCATTCAGTCGTGAATTACAGGTTGTTAACAATGAAAGTCAACAAAGAGAAAATTCGGAACATTTTACAGTTTTTCTTTGATAAAGGCGAAAACGCAAACCAGGCCGTTGAAATTGTCAATGTTGTATATGATGCCAATACTGTAACAACTAAATAGCGCAATTTTTGGGCACTTTTAATGTTAAAGAAAATGTCAATAATGTAGAAAATGTCGACCAAATCAGGGAAACAATCGAAGTTGACCGGCATTTTGAAATTTGAAATTTGAATAGGTCGAGCCAAGGAGCACCAAGAGATTTGGTGCCTCCTAAAACACTCAGGCCAAAAAGCCCATTGTGTTTAGAGTTCTGAAAAGAGGGTAGATAGTCAAGGAGGGAAGGAGAAAGAAGAAAAATATCAGAGAAAGAGATGGGAAAGAATAGAGACAGAGATAAAGGTAGTTAATCCTGTGACAATTTTCCAGGTTCTTTCGCAAATCTGTAAATAACCTCCAGTTTTAGAGAACGAATATTACTCATTCTCAGGACATCGGAACCCAAAACTCGTAGCGTTGCTCTAGCAAAGGCAGACCGGCGTATTAGCAGTCGTATCTTCACCCAGGAGCTAAAGATCGACCATACAACAGTTTTGAACCATTTGCGCAAAATGAAAATTTATTTATTTTTATTTATTTATTTTCCCCCAAACTAATATTTCCGAGACATCATACATACACCGGTGCTCGAAATAATAGAAGTGCGACGAACTACCAAGTTTTAAAAAAAATTTTGGATTTAATTTTTTGCTTTTATAAAAGTAAAATGCATTCTACATACAATAGAGACTCAAAACTTTGTACAAAACTGACAAAAAATCAAACAATTGATTTTTGTCGCCCCTGGTGTTTTGTGCTCGCAGTGGGTACGCCACGTGGTCACGTAGTTAAAAAAAATTTAAAATATGAGCAAAAAATTTAAACATCTAACTCCCCCTTAAGCATTGATGAGCTAACATATGAGTCATTTTTGCACTGAAAATCCAGTCCTAATCCATCTCTCTTCTTTTATCAAGTGAAAAAATTCATTTCCACTATATCGAGTATCCTCTCTCATGCTTGGGTGTATATTAATTATTGTTTTTTTTTGCACATCCAGAGGCCTACGTTTTGATAAAAATCGTTGTCAAACTGTTTCTATCGCAGATGGACTATGATCCCACTCATTTTTACCCTACGAACCCAAATAGATAAGGAAATGTGTTTTCCCTTTCTAACGGAAAAAACCACTTCAAGCCGTTCAACTATCTATTGTATTACACCTACATTTACAACATAAACAAGTAAAAACTCCCCTATCTCAGAAATGTTTTATATTACAAGTGTTTTGTAAATCTGTACGCACTAGCGTTTGTTTTGTTGGTGTGCATGTAAGCTAAGTGCCTTGGTGGTCATTGCACTTTTCGTGTAATAAGCAACTATTAAAAAGCGTTCGTACGTACATACATAATTACATATATTTACAAGGATGGTATGCTTATACTTACGTTGGTACAAAGAATTATCGTAAAACATTTGTAAAAGTGAGAAGTGAGTAATTGGGAAAACTTTAGAAAACAGGGGCAAATACAGTTCGCTAATAATTATTGGAAACAGTGACACCAAAAATGAAAATTGAGTAAAACGCGGGTAAAATGCGTGAATTTTCTTGAAGCAACAAATAACAGCTTCTTTAGAAGTGCAAGTCTCAAAAGGCCTGTAATAAAATCAATTTGATTCCCTTTAGGGAACTCATCTGAGCCTAGAGTAAATTGTAGTCTTAGAGTGCAAATTCAGGACTACAAATATGTCGGATATGCAAGCAGATTCAAGCGCATATGATATATGCAGCAAAACATTCCAAGCGAGCCATAATATATTATTCCTTTCCATTACCATCAAATGTACAGCTAAACATTTATTGGCACCAAAGTTGGCTATACTAACGCCCGCTTCGTGCACAAGCTTTTCCTTGCAAATTGTTTCGTGAAAACTTGAAACCCTCAAGAACTGGCCCCGTTCGTCAAAACAAAACCAGCATACGATTCCAATCAAACCATAAACCCCATTGCATACTAATGCTATTGTTTTTTTTTTTTATTTTTTTTTTGTAAGGAAATTTAAATAAAATGTCAGAAATATCTCAAAGGTGTCGTCACACCAATAGAATGCGGGGTAAGCACACACAACTACAATAGCAATCCTTCCACCTAGGCTAAATTCTAATCTGGGAAAAAACTCTCGCCCTCCAGCGAGAGTTGCACTTTTCCTTTAAATGGCCAAGTTTTCAACTTTCACCAGGGCAATATCAGCGTACTCCACAATTTCGGGGTTGGCCGAAAGCTTCACCTTCAGAACTTCTTCGTGCATGTTGGTCCCAGCACTGATAGTTGTGGCACACCGCCGGAGACATTGCATGTTTTAGACCATTTTCAGGATTTGGTCAGTCGAATAACTTCTGATAATGTGGGCAAGGTAGGCTGGGACGTTCAAGCCTTCCAGGGCAGTGATGATGCTAGGTCAGTTTGCCGAGTTAAAAGCAGTTTTAACGTCTAAGGTGATCACAGCGTAAAACTTTCTTGCAGATCTTCCCGTACTTTCAGCCCTTTGTTCTATTTCTACCACCTGTCATATTGTATCTACCGTAGTTCTAGCTTTTCGGAAGCCGAATTGGTTATCAGAGAGATCTGTTGGGCCTTCTAGATTCTCTTGAAGCCGTTCGCAGATAATGCGTTCGAGTACCTTCCCCACTGTTTTCAACATACACAGGGGTATGTATGACAAAGCTGGTCGGGTTATTGACCAGGTTTAACCTAATGGTATGGAGATTATTAACACACAATGGTATTGAAACTCAGTGACGAGACTGGATGGTATATAGGAACTTCATATTAACATATCGCACATTTTTGTACAATACCTAATACTTCCACCTTATGCCTATTGACATTCGCAAACATTTTTGGTCCGATTTTCATACCGCTGTCCCACGAGGCTATGCCGCACAAAAGAATGAGATTCACACAAAGCCTGCTTGGTCTCCAGTGAAAATTTTCGACAAATCCGCTTGGCAATCAATATACCAAGCTGGCTGCTACTAAATATTTGGCAAAACTTACATATTTGACTTTCCTAGATAGCAGAAAATGCGGCCGCCGTGGCCGAATGGGTTGTTAAGTAACTACTATTCGGGAGTGCGTAGGTTCGAATCTCCGAACATGAAACTACAAATTACAGAAAAGTTTTTTTCAAATAGCGGCCACCCCGCAGGAAACAACAGCAAACCTTCAAGTGTATTCTGCCATGAGAAAGCTCCAATAAAAAAACCATTTGCCGTACGTATCAAGACGTGCGCTACAAATAGGAGGAGAAACTCGGCCAAACAGTAAGCGTAAACGTTTACATTTCAACGTTTCTATATGAATAAAATAAATATATGAATCAAAGCCGAAAAAAATATTTTTTTTTTTATTTTTGTAAAAAACAAAATAATAAGTAAATGTAATTTGGCTAACGAACTGTTCAAACTTCATTTGACAATAAAATTTGACATTGTCTATCACCGTTTCTATTAACATGCACATAACTGTAGGTGTTGTTTAAAGACAGTGTGATAAGCTGAATGTCCACTTAAATGTTACAAGATTAAAAAAACACACTAATTATAACATTTCACAAACACATACACACTTACATGCATACATGCACACACACACACACATACACATAAATGCATGCATAAGTAATATAAATCTCCACAGTTGAATGCTTTTCAACAAGCAGGCTAATTAAATTAAATTAAAAAAGAAAAATACAAAACTTTGACTCACATATGTACATACATACATATGTATGTATGTGCATCTTACATTATATAAGTGCATATGTATGCATGTTTTCTTTTTTTTTTTTGTATTTCTTATTTGAAAGACCTGATAGCCACAGTAGCAGAAACTGATAAGCGCAAAAGTTCGTTCGGACTCAACAAACCGCAAATTTGTACTCATAAGGTATCACACACGCACACACACTTAATACTTAGAAGTGTTAACTTTTATAATTTATATACATATCCACTCATTTTTATAGCAATATATGTATGTTTGTACACTGTGTTAGTAATTACGCTCGCTTGGTCATATGGACGTAAAAACGTCTGATTTCTGTAATATGCAATTGTCTTTTATGATGGGTGTTTACGGTAGCAGTAGCGGTGATGTTGACGGTGACGGCGGTGTGGATCATTTGTGCGAACTCAAATTTTATGATTATTATTATTGTCATCACAAAAGAAGTAGTTGTTGTTGTTGTTCTTATTGTTATTGTTATTTTCGTTGTTGTTATTTGTGGTGTAATTGTCAGCTGCCGTTACTGTCACTGCTACACTGCTAGTCAAATTGCTGCTGATGTGTTTATTGTCGCTGAGTGCTTTTTAACCACAAGACAACTTTGATTGCGGTTTTTGTTTTTCCTTTTCTTTCTGTTATTATTGCTGCCGTAGTCTGGTTGAGTATTTGTTGCTAAGAGCATTTCTGCGTTTTGCTTTTATTTTATTTTTTTTAAATTTGGTTTTAATTAAAACAAAACAATGTTTCAGAAATGAAATGTTTACTTCTAGAGCGGCACAATGGGACAAATGTGACGAAAAATTTAAAAAAAGCGTGATTTCATTTATTTTTTAATTTTTAATTCAGTTTTTTTATTTCCATTTAGTATACTTTGGCTTTGGTTGAGTATACTTAACCCTCTACCGCATATTAGCCCACATATGGTTATGCAGTTTTTATTCCAAATTAATTTTATTTCCCATATATTTATTATAAAATAATTCAAAGTATTTTAATCCATCAAATATATATTTAGCAATAAAAAAATAAAAAATGAAGCGCAAAAAATTGTCTATGATTTTGTGAAATTTCGAAATAACCTCCTTCTTGTGCAAGCGAATTGTGAATTGTGCAGAATTGAAGTGCGAGTGACTAATTTTCAAAAAACGATAACCCAGTAATACGTAAGTACTTTTTACCAAAAAAAAATATTTGCATGGAGTCGATATACTCATCTTTCTCGTCGGGTAATAATTGTTTCACTTTTCACCTGTTTTCTATACTTTACAACTAGTTTTTGTATATGGTTCCGTAGAAAAAAACAAAATATTTAAATATTTTTCACTTAACACTTTGGTGACCGGTGACGAGTTAACTCGTCATTGCACTTGCATTATCTATTTCACTTTTTGACACCCAGGGCGATATAGAATATTGCAAACACTTGGCGTATCGGGTTTAGTCGTGTCCGCTCTATAACAAAAAAATTACTTTTCTTAGTATTTCGATTTCTATCACAATTTGAGTAAAATTTCAAGAATTTCAACCATGACGGAACGTATCGGCGAAGAACTTTTTAATGAATTATACGCGGATAGTTTATCTGATTGTCCGAGTGATTTCGAAATAAATTGTAGTGATTCCGAAAGTGATGAATCTGACATTATACCACCAAAACGACAAAAAAGAAATGCTATAGAATCCGATAGTGAAAGTGAATTTGAAGATTGGAATGAAAATGACTTTACACCTTCTTTGGATTATTCAAACATTTCGGGTGTAATCGTTGAATTAAGTGACACACCGAGCATTAGTGAAGTAACGGATTTATTTTTTGATAACGACTTTTTTCATTTAGTTGTTTCTCAAACCAATTTATATCACTTCCAAACGAAAGAATTGCATAAAAATTCTGTTAAAACTTTACCATGGACAGAAGTTACAACAAACGATATGAAGAAGTTTCTTGGGTTATTGATATTGATGGGGCAAACTAAAAAAGCTTATTGGAGAGATTACTGGTCAACGGACCCTTTGGTTGAAGCACCAATATTCCCTAAAACTATGAGCAGGATGAGGTTCGAACAAATCCTTACATTTTTCCATCTCAGTGATAATGTACAAAATGCACCTAGTAAAGACAGGCTTTGTAAAATTAGACCTCTACTGGATTACCTTATTCCAAAAATTCAATCTATGTATACACCGAAACAGCAATTATCACTTGACGAAGCAATGATACCATGGAGAGGACGTCTCAGCTTCAAAACATATAATCCGGCAAAGATTACAAAATACGGTATTTTACTGAGAATGGTTTGTGAAAGTGAGTCTGGGTACATTTGCAACTTTCAAATGTATTCGGGTGGAGGACAAAAACTACAGGAAACTATATTATCACTCTTGCAGCCGTATTTTGGTTTTTGGCATCATGTATATCAAGACAACTACTACAACAACGTTTCTACAGCTGCTATATTATTAGAAAAGAAAATACTTGTATGTGGCACCATACGAGAGAACCGTGGCTTGCCAAAGATACTAATAGAAAAGTCCAAGAATCTTCAGAGAGGGCAAATGACTTTTGTACGGAAAGGATCCATTCTTCTTATCACATGGAAAGATAAAAGGTTGGTGCGCATGATATCAACTATTCATGATGCGTCTATGATATCAACTGAAAAGCGGAATAAAAATTATACAAATGATAAAGTGAAACCTTCGTGCATAATACAATACAATAAACACATGAAAGGAGTTGACCGTGCAGACCAGTATTTGGCGAACAGCAGTATTTATCGAAAAAGTATAAAGTGGTACAAAAAGGCAGCATTCTTTTTAATCAATTGTATTTTGTTTAATGCATTCATAATTTACTCTAAAAAGTCGCAAAATAAAGTAAGATACAAAAAATTTCTACTAGAAGTAGCTAGAAAATGGATTTCTGTAGATTAAAATGAATGCAGCACACCACCTGGCAGTTCTTCTCGTACTTCTAAAAGGGCTCCTTACAAAGATCCACCTTCCAGGCTTTCAGGAAAACTAAGCGAGCACGTTTTAGAACAAATAGTCACTGGCGTAAAAACAAATCCAACTAGAAGGTGTAGAGTATGCTCTTCAAAAGGAAAGCGCAGCGAAACGAGATATATCTGCAAAACCTGTTGTGTACCATTACACGAAGGTGATTGCCTTACAGTTTATCATACCAAAAAAAATTACTAAAATTTATATAAAAAGTATATCCAAAGTTTAATTTCATTTCATTCAGTATAAATAAAATTTATTGGAGTTTATTTAGAATGTTTTACTTTCATATTCAATTACAAAAAAATAGGCGGTGACATGGCATAGTTTCTGTGTAAAATTGCCGGTCAGCAAAGTGTTAATATGACTCAATGATAATTAAATAAAGCTATATAGTTCAACCGTGAAAAAAATGTTTTTTCTCCGCTTTATTGATTCATGCATTAAAGGGTTAAATTAATAAACCCACATAGGTTGGTATACGTTGCCAGCCATTTTGGCGTTCCTAATTTTGCGACATTTTGAAGTGGCGTACCCCGATAAATGCAGAAAATCCTGAAAAGGAAAGCGGCGCTGCCTCTGTTACTTTAGCAGGTTTTTTAGTCGGTTGACGCTGTCAATTTCCTCGTCGCTATGAAGACAGAATGTTAACTAACACAAATCACACATCTGTGTTAATGCCCAATAGTGCCGAGCTGCTGTCGTGAAATTTTGACAAATACCGACAAGATGCTCACTTCATGTTATCCATAAGGAGCGTGATGTTAACTACTCTACTCTGTTCCGAGTCTTCATGTTATTCATAGTTGACGAGATGTTAACTCCTCTGATCTGTACCGTACAAATAGTTTTTTTATTTTTATTTACATATAATATTAAAATTAGTTATATTTTAGAAAATTATATATTGCTTTTATGTTCTCTATTGTTGGATCTTTCAATAGTTTAAGAGATTCTGGCTATGGAAAAAGATATTTCTAGATTGAGTAAGGAGAGGCATTCTACAAAGATATGAGGGATCGTAAATGTAGCTATACAGCAAAATCGGCATGATGACTGGGGCTCATTGCGTAGCAGATGTGCATGCGTGATAGTAGTTTCCTCAGCGGCAGCAGAGGTCGGCCTAGAAAGTTTTACGGCCGAGCAGTTAGTGAAAAATTAAGTTGTAAGCGGTGATTCTCATGTTTGCTAGTTTTTCTGTGCTATAGTTCAAGTCATGATACAAATAGAGTCGGAAACCTAAACAAAAGCCTTGGAAAATTTAATTAACAGGTTGCCGAGTAGTGCATTTTAATATAATTGTATATGAAAATTAATGTGAACTTTCGCAGTTTCTAATAAAGTAGTATAAATAAACGATTTTTTGGTATTATTTTATTTTTTATATAATTTTTTTTAATAATTTTTTTAATTATTTTTTTTTTCATTTTTTTTTTTTAATTTCAAGGAATCTTCCGCGCTTTATATGATCAACAGGCTTCAGTTATGCAATTAATTTTAGTCTTGCAGGGTCAAGATCTTGACTCAAAAATTCACCACAATGTAGACTGAGAGCTTTTCACTTTTTACGGAATCGACTTGATTCGCTCATTTTGAACTGAAACACTTATGGCTACAATATTCTCGGTGCTTTGCCTGGAACATCGCTTTTTTTTAGTTGTAAGTAGTAGTTAAATATGCTGATTAGCACTGAAAAGCGGTGTAAGTAGCCATCAAATCCGAGATTTTTTTTTAACTTCCATACGAATTCGATCCATTGAAAAATTATATATTTTTTTTAAACCTTCGTTCGTGCACCCGGTTCTGTTCGTTTTTCGTCTTGCTAAAGGATCGTTTTTCGTAGGTTATATCCATAAAACGTTAGAAAATTAAATTTTAGTAAGCTATCGGGAAGCTCAAATCGTTATAATGAAATATGCCTTTAACCCTAGAGTGCTTGCGCTATGAGCAATTTGCCGCCCGTGAGAAGTTGTTTGACATTGAAATAGTTTAGCTAAGTTGTTGAGTATTAAAACTGCAAAAATTGAATATTATTTAAAATTGAGATAGCTTGTTATTAAAAAAAAACATCTTAGATGGGGGCAGCAAAATGCTCTTCACGCGATCACTCACGCGTGACGAAAAGGCGCGACTGCTCTAGGTCTAAGACGGCATTACAGTTACTTTTAAACAATGGAAGGGTCTAAGGAATGTCTTATAGCTGTGGCCAATTCATCATGACGTAATTTATGTTTCTAAAATATTTCGCTGAGAGCTGAAGAGCAACTTAAAAAAACAAATAGTTATTATTGGCATATCCTGACTGACACACAGCAAACTGACGCCAATCAACGTTAGTGACATTGCGAAAAAAAACCGCAATAACAGCAAAGCAATACACTGAGCATCTTCTGACCTATGCCCCGACTAGGAGCGACAATACGTGCAGAGAGATGTTTTTTTTATAGCAGTTCTCTAGTTCTTCTTAAAAATGTCATCTAAAAGTATACATACGTTTATTATTATCACCATATTATTATTATGAAAGAATAAAAAAATACTTAGCATCAGCTGTGAGGCTCCCAGTTGAAACTACGTGCGTATGTAAGTATCCACTTTATCGCAATCCAGAGGGAATGTTCTTTGAATATCATCCTTTGAAGCTATCGAGTGAGCAAGCCAGAGTGATTTGGAGAATTGATAGCCAACTCTGCTGAGAAGTATTTTGGTATGTGTGTACGTGTATATATTTGCCGTATGTATATATGTATGTACAATATATTGGTGGTTGCAAAGAGTACTCAAGTACTTATCGGTTTTCTTTTTTGTTTTCAACTACAACTTTAAATAATACACGTAAAAGTGAAACAGAAACCGCAAACATAGAATTAAATAAAAATGGAAATACAAAGTTGTGGCTAAGTTGAGAAAGGGTCGTCCCCGTCATAGTCGTTGTGGTAGGGAGTAACTCTATCTTTGTCACATAAAACGCATAACTTGTTTAATTTTATTCAACTTGTTTTTATTTAGCTGGAAAAATCAAAAGCAAAAAATTAATTACAATGCAACTTTGGTTTTTTTTTTTTGCAATTTTTATAAGCAAATTTTCTGCTGCCCTCAAATGGCGGTGTTAATCACTATTGACAGACCAAGAACATATTTATGTAATATAGTGGTGGTGAGTTGGAAATACCCGATAGGGAACTGGTAAGATTCTAGTTTATATGGAGCTATTCAAGCAACTGGAGCATTCATTAAATCATTTTCGAATAGTTCAGAACTGATTTTAAATTCGTAAAATTTTATTGAAGGGAACAAAGAACAAATGCCTAGAGTTACATGAAAAATAACACTATACGGCAAAACCAAACTTCCCAAAATAAAAAGGTTCCGGCACAGACTCTGGTACAGAGTAGCAAAAACATATATGTTCATCGGTAATTTGAAAGTTTATGCCAGAACTTTAATTTATGGGGTCAGAGGTTTTCAGCCTCTTGCACATTCTTTGGTAAATCGGCATAAGACATAATCCGATCCATTCATTTCAGATATATGATGACTTCAGCGGGACATTTTTGTGGAACATTTTAATCTAACTCAGCAATAGAAGGGTATTTCGTGCCTCGTTTTTTGGGGAAGGGCCAAAATCTAGAGTTTAATCTCGCCCCATCAGCATTGATTTGTCTTGGGTAGATCTACATACAGTTTCCAACCTAACTGCTGTTCGCGAATATTGTTTTTCAACTTTTGCTGAAGGTTTTCAAGTCGAGTGTGTTTACAACGACTTTTCTAAAACATTTGATAGAGTTTCTCAGTGGTGACGATTGAGGGTGAATGTTCGGAACCTTTCATTGTATCTTCAGGGGTGCCACAAGGCCCTTTTTCCCTTCGTTCTTTTTATTAATGATATGGGTCCTTTTTACGTTTGCCAATTTTAGTCTGTATGCTGATGATTTGAAAATATTGTTTGCGATTAGAAAAAATGAAGATTTGTCCACCTCTTACTAAATCTTTTGTTTTATATGGTGTAATAGCTCGAAGTTCTCGGACCCCTACTCTCTCAAATTATTTTGACTCCCTTTGTTCGCTCTAGATCAGAGTATGCAACATTTATGTTGAGCCCTTGTCACCAACTAACAATTAAGAGAATTGAACGTTTACAGAAGGAGTACCTTAAATATGGTCTCCGGTCTTTAATTTTCGTTTAATTTTAATTTAATCAAAGTCTCTAAAGAGTATAAGGTCTATACTTTCACTGCCTTTTTTTTAGTATAATTAAAGGCGAAATTGATTGTTCATCTCTATTACGGAGTATTCACTTTCAAATCCCTACTATCTCTGAGATCCGCATACTTTAAAACGAATCGAAATACTGCGATTGGGATGGCTACTACCACTGTTCAACCCAAACTACTCCTTTGCACGCATTGCCGCGCCAAGGGTAGTGTCAGCATCGTTATCTTATTACAGCATAGTTTAATCTAAGGTTTCAATACACTTTATTGCCCTCGCGGTGTCCTATACGCTACTGACTTGAACCAATACCATTACAAGCGACAGTCAACTCACGAGGCCATGAGACTTTAATTGCGGCTTTGGGATCACACTGCAAAAAGGACTTTGGAGGGTTCCTGTGACATTTACAGCGTAGTGGTTCACACTAATTCTGAACATGAAATTTGTTTTACTAATAACTACAAATTTTCCCTACAGGGCGGGTACCGTAGTGGTGGCCTATATGCGAGCAAGAAAAGTCAAAATTAAAATCAAATTGCAATTTTTTCAACATAGAATTTCGAAAGATGTACAACAACAACATCGTAAAACAAGTGCAGGAGCTGCTGCAACACAGCATCGACACTAAACGTCATTAAGCGATTAAAATGTTAAATTGGCAACTGGTGCAACAGCATGAATGCCTCCGCCTGCGTACCTGGCTGTCGTTGCACGCCTCGCTACTACTTGTTCTCTATCCTGCTCTTCACTCTTCTGCATTGTGGATGTGGCCTGTTGCGCTTGCTCGCTTTAGCTTTAATTGACTTCTGCAGTTAACCGTATTTGCAATTTTTCGCCATAACTCAACTAAGTAATCACAAATTTATGCCATAACGACGAGCACGCCGGACACCAAACAGTCAAACAACAACAGCTAGCCAGCCAGCCAGCCAGCCGACCTGGCACTCACTCACGTCAACCGATACGAGCTTGATAGTTCGATACTGTCGTCAATAAGCGATCATAGCTGATCACTTTTTTATTGTTTTTCTATTTTTATTTTTTATTATCATTCTAACTCGGTCTGCCTATAAGCAAAGCCATGATTTGTGTGCCATAGCAACGTGTTTTTACGTTGTTTTTGTTTGTTCGAGCAGCAGCTTAGAGCAACGGAAATGCCAGCGATGATCGCGAATTGAGTGTAGGAGTTGAGTTGAACGTCTTCAACTTTATTTACGTAATATTTAGTTCTAATAAAAAATATATGCATATGTAAGCGTGTGTGTATGTGTAAATGTATGGAAAATTATTAGAAAGGTTGCGGTAGATTTTGGTGCGCGAAGCTTTTGTTGTGAATAGCTACAGATTCAATGCAAGTTTGCGCAGCAGTTGGGGAGAAAATAGCAGCGATCAGTAAACAACATTAGTAATTTAGGTTTGAAATAAATGTTGCTTACAAATTTGAATACTAAAAGTTTCGTATTTTAATAATAACTGCTGGGATTTAGTAATTTCGTGAACATAAGATCAAGTGGATTACTTTGGAAATCTATTTATGACCTTAGTCCTACTAAGGATCCCTATTTATGACCTTAGTCCTATTTACTAAAGAAAAAAGCGACATCAAGATATAAATCTAAATATGATCCATAAATAACAAATTTGTGCTTAGGCCTACGTGGACTACTCTGCGCCCTCATGGAGAGTTGTAACCAGGGCCGATATGCCGAGAGCATATCCGGGCCCCGGGAGAAATTGCAAATGTGGGCCCTTTCCAATTATGTCTAATTCATATAATTCGAATTACCCTCGAGTCCGGGCTCCTCTGAAAACTCCGGGCCCGGGGTAAAAAGTCCCCGATCCCGCCCGCTCTTGTCGGGCCTGGTGGTAATCATCGTAACCTAACATAATCTAAGTTATCAGTTAGATTGTCAAGTTAGGCGTTGGCTAATGATAGTCTAATGACATTTAAGCGCACTGTTGTAAATAAAAGACGACAAAGTCTTAGAAAAATGCCGAAAATATGTTTCGTGCATTGTTTCAAGAATATAAGAAAACTTATTTTATAACAAAAACTTTTATTTTTTTAATTAAAAGTAATTTTTCCATTAAAAAACACGTTCGCATAATTTTTTTCCGCACGACACTACACAATTTTCAAACGAAAAGCAATTAAGTGATCTTTGTAGCATCGTCTAGAATCAGTTTTACAAAGAAGTAGATATAACAAATGGATTTTGCAGCCCTAAAATTGGCATAAAAAAATTGATTTTTTTCCATGAAATCCCTAAAAATAGCACAAGCTGTACGTCAGCGTTAGTTAGCGTGTAAGTTTATTAGCGCTAACGTCGCTATTCTCTTCGTTAGAGCTCCGTTTACTTATCCACTTTCCTGTATGCATTCTTTCCGTTCAATAACTAACACCCTAAACATAATTTTTTGGGACTATTTTCGCTCATTGCATTTTTACCTGCTGTTTCAGAAAATCGGACTATAGGTGGCCTTAATATATTAAAATCTAAAATAGCAGGATATTTCCATTTAATTATAAGCGGTTTAGCTTATGCATATACTTTATTTAGTAATAAGATCAGTCTATTGTCAGAGCTCAATAAAGAAACGCCGTCAACATTTAAGCGGGTCGCTATAACCCCATCACGATTCCCCAAGCTAAGTTCCAAATCGAATTCATTGTTAAAGTAAGAAACAATCAAAGAGTTGATTGTCCAATTCGAGCACAATAGGGATTATAGGATTGTTGCAAAGTTGCAAGCAATGTTTAACAAAAAACTTTCGAATGCAGCCCGTTGAAAGATTGCTAAACTTACAGTAAATCGTAGAAAATAAACGCACAAAAACGCACACAACTCGGTGGAAAGTGACGACCGATTTTTTAGTTGTAGATTGTGCACGTATATAATATTATATTAGGTGAGGTAGAAAGATCTCAACATCTTTTCGATTTATTTGGAGGATGAAATTAACATAACAATCATATTTCAAAATTTGACAATCAATTCATTGGTTGTACTTTAATGAGGGACTGGAGCGGGTACTTGGTTTATCTAAATCTTTTTTTATGGTATTTTTCCTGGAAGTTGCCACATATTTCATAAGTAGTTATTATGAAATTAGATGAAAATTTCTCTTGGCAGTTGGGTATCGGAGCAGCAAAGCGCGCGCTTAGGCTTAGAAAAGCTTCTAGTAGATACTCGGCTTCTTTTCATGTTACGTGAATGTCAAAAGCTCTTTCGTTCCATGCCAGGTCGTCGATTTTTGGTCGTATGACATATTTGCATAAGGCCAAATGAAAGTTAGGACGTTTGTATAGCTTTTTGCTAGCTTGTTTCAGTTAACAATCTTCAAATATTTGCTTTTTTTATAAATAATACATTTTTATTTAAAAAAAATTTGTAATTTAAATATGGAATAATGATAATGAATAAAAGAACTAAAAACTTGATTGAGCCGTTTGGTATTAAGAAAACTGAACGATATTAAGAAAACGATTTCATTTTTATCTATGTGGCATACGACAACAGAAATATACAGGAGTGCAACGAATTTACAACAATTTTTTGTATTGTACTACATTATTTTCTTTTTTTTATTAAAGTGTAGTGCATTCTACAACAAAAACCATATAGCTCCAAACTTTGTACAAAATTCACAAAAATTTAAAAATATTGTCACCAAATTGCTTAACTTCTTAATCCGAATCTTTCGAAAAAACAAAAAAGTGTAAGCTGGGATCCGTTCAAAAACCGTGTTGAATTCTTAAAAATGTTTTTTGCACATAATGTCAAGAAGTTTTTTCCATATAAAGCACATATTTAAATAAAAAACACCTCACCTAAAAAAAATTGTCAAAAATCCACGAAAATTTTAATCCACCTCAAACTTGCACTTTACTAATACGTATAGAATGGCCAATGAAACGGCATACCCAGAGTTTGTCTAGAAAATATTTAAAATTTGTTAAATTTTTGTGAATTTTGTACAAAGTTTGGAGCTATATGACGTTTGTTGTAGAATGCTCTATACTTTTATAAAAACATTCAAAAAAAAAATTCAATACAAAAAAAGTTATACGAGTAACCTGTTAATTCATTACGCTCCTATTATTTTGCACACAGATGTATATATGTGTCCGTATACCCTGAATGTATTGAAATTTGGCTAAGCGCATTCTCGGTCTCCAAAGAGTTTGGAGCTTTGCGAGGTAGAAACCTTTAACAATTTCCTTAAGGGGGAAGTCTACTGTGAATTTTTCAAAAAATCGATTTTTTTTTTATTAGCTTAAAAAATACTTTGAACCCTCTTAAATAAGGTACAATATGTGTTACAGCTGGCTAAATTTTTCTTCGTTGAAATTTCGACCTTTTCCCGAAGCGCTCCAAAGCGCGTACCTGCTATACTGAAACTTTAAACGCATTTTTCTCGAAACTAAGTTTTTGTATACGGTGTACACGATATCTCGAGTTCTGATAAATGAATCAGCTTAAAAATTTAATTATATATTCTCTGTAATAGTGTCTCTCGTCTGACATAGGATTTTTTTGATATCGTTATTTGTTAAATTGTTATAAACAATAGTAACATCAATTTTAGGCAAAAAAAAAGAAAAAAATTTCAAGAATTTTTTTTTCAACGCCAAAATTTTTTATCGACATAATCCTACGTCAGACGAGAGTCAATACTATGTATATGATAACAATATTTTGTTTTTTTGTTTTAGATCACCGAAACGTAAGATTTCATGTGCACCGTTTAGGCACCTAAGAAAAGCGGACCTGCGCTTGCAGAAGTGCCACAGCGGCCATTTTGAATATTTTGACTTAAAATTTTTTTTTCAAAAACTTAAATATATAATAAAGATAAGAGTTTAAATAGATTTTATGTACGAGCAATATTTTGTTAGAAATAAAATCCGGAAAATAAGCCTGTTTTTTCCCTTGTCACAGTAGACTTCCCCCTTAATTACACTATTGTTGTTAGGCGGCTAGCTTTCTACAAGCATTTGTCTTCAATCTCCTTATTCGCTATGCAACAAGGCGCATTCATTAAAGGTGGTGGCACTAGACCAACAACAATGTTCTGTACGTTTGATTATCAAAATAAAATAATGGGAAACTAGAAAACAAATAATGAATTCGCCTTGTTTCATTCTGTGCTGACAGTCACATGGATACGGCGAAAGAAAAAAAAAAACAAATCAGCTGATTTAGCAACACCACCTTTAATAGATTTGCCTTGCTATGGAATAAGAAATGAAGTCAAGTTTGAAAACTCTTCAAATATTTAGGAGTGTTAATAAAAAATTAAAACAGTAATCACGACGCAATACTATGTAGGCAGAATATTCGCAGTAAACAAAGCAAGAAATGTAAATTCCGCCTCTATCAGTCAATAGTACTGCCGGTGCTGTCTCACGGCTGCGAGTGCTGGACAATGGCAAGCAAAGACGAAAGAAGCTTAAGAGTGTTCGGTTCGAGCAAAAAGTACTCCAAAGGGTGTTTAGCCCTATACGCTGAAACGATGGAACATACCGAATACGCTACAACGATGAGTTGCTGAACTTATACCGGAGAGAAGATGTCACTAAACCCATTAAATCCCCAAGACTTCGATGGTTAGGACACACTGAGCGCATGGAGGGCAGCCGCCCTCCAAAATCCTTTTTAACTACAAACTTTCTAATGAGGGCGTCCAAGGTTAGCCGGCCTGAAAAAGCTACGAGCTGGAAGTTGGAAATCTATTGCTATATACAGTGCAGATTGGAATAGGATTGTGGACGAAGCTAAAGCTCATCCTAGGCTCTAATCGCTACTTGATGATGATGATTGATGTCAGATTTGAATCTCCCTTCATGAAACAACAAGATTATAGAAAGGATTTTTCTAATTTTTACCATGAAAAAGCTCCTCATAAAAATCTTTTGCCGTTCGGAGTCGGCTTAAAACAGTAGGTGCCTCCACTTTTGGAACAACATCAAGGCGTACACCACAAATAGGATGAGGACCTCGGCGAAAGACCTAACAGAAGTGTACGTGCCAATTAATTATTTATTTATTTATTGATGGTCATCAATAAGTGATCAACGATCAAATATTGACTGCTAAGTATTGAATAAAATATAGTTTAGTGTGTTTAACTTTTTTCTTAAAAGCACAAATTTTCATTTTCATTTTAAAGAGGTAAATAATTTCCTCAAATTATTTTTATACCTTAAAAATTATACACAGAAATACGTACACATGTATGTGTGCTTGTGCATTTGTTTATTATATAAATTAGTAAGGTTAAGTGCTTTAATTCGCCGCTTCGCATAGCCAAGCACTCACAGGCAACATTTCAGTAGAGTTAACTAACTCTTCTTCTTCTTTTCTTTTGATGTTTCTGAGCGAACAACAACTTGTAACCTTACCACCAATCAACGACAGCAATCAATTTTAAGCTGCCAGCCAACCAACTACAGCCAACTAGCCAACCAGCCTGCCACGATGCATAACTCGCAAAATAATCAGACGGTCGCTTTTTTTTCTGATATTTCTTGATATTTAAAAGTGGTTCTACTTAATTTATTATCAACTCTTTTTGTTTAATACCTGAAGCACTTGTTTTGCATTTTGTACAGTTTTTGCTGCTTTTTTTTTATTTTTTGCACTGCAACAAGTTGCAAATTGCAAGTGCAAGTGAACAAGAATAAAACGAAATAAAGCAAGAAATTCATTATTCGAACTGTAAAAACGCCAGCAAAAAAAGAAGATCACCAATTTAACATTTACCTCGATTTATACTTGGCTGCCAAAGTAGATTTTGACATTTAACTCAATTGCATTTTATTTGCATTCAAAAGCACCACCACCACCACCAGCCGTCTGACAAATGAAATGATGTTCACTACGAGTACAACAAAATTAACTAACAATCCCACAACTGGCTTACCTTAGTGTCTGTCTGTCTGCGAACGGGTCTTCTTCTTAACTGGAATTCTTGTGTACTTGTTGCTTGATGGTTGCCTGTTGGCTCAAGTTGAAACTTGAAAGTTCAATCAATTCTGTCTGCCTGTGGCCATGTTAATTTCCCAGCAAACAAATTTGCCAAGCTTGTTGCGAAAAGTTTAATAAAAAAAAACTCTAATATCGAAGTAATTTCCAAAAGATATACGTGCGAAAAAATTAAGTTTATTTTCAAATCGATAATATAGTCATTGAAGAGCGGTAATGTATCTACCATAGCCACAAATTTCATTCGTTAACTTCGGATAGCTGTAATTCTTAGCGAGTTTATGTTAATATTGTATGATACGCATAATAAGCTAGAACCGGGTGGTTAATCCCCTTGAGTGGCTGCGGTGCTAATTAAATCGGAACAAAATTTTCATTATTAAGCTACTGAAACTGATAATTCTGGAAAATGCCTGAGGAAAGTGCGCTCTGAGATAGGGAGAATCCTTTCCATTAGGTTGTAGAGGCGTTCCGGTTAATTCCAGACTTGGCTGAAGATCTAATTTCTCAGCTTGACAGTCAACTTAGAGGTTCCAAAATAACAACCATTTCGAATGAAAAGCAAGTAAACCTTAGAGCTTCTAGCTTAATCGATTCTAAATTCTGCTTTTATGTTACTAGGCTCTAGCAGTATTGCGATTATGTTATCAACGACCCGTAAGGAATATCTCGTCTGTTAGCCGTGGCATGAGGCCAGTAATACCTCATGCCGAAGCTAGGCAACAACGAACTACTTCTCAAAGATCATGCGAGGTACCTCGGCGTAATACTAGACAGTAAATTGCTGTGGAAGCACAATGTTGAGGAAAAGATGAAAAAGGCCAGTAATGTGCTGTACGCATGTAAAAGACGGCTCTAAAACTTTAGACGGAGTGGGAGCGGGCATTTACTGCTCAAAACTAGGGATAAGGCAGCTTATTAAGCTCCCAGACCACAGCAGTATTTTCCAAGGGGAAGTATTTGCTGTGGAGAAAGCCGCGGAGCTACCCTATACAAGAGCAAGAAAGAACACAAGAAGTCAACAATTAAAATATACGCGGACAGTCAAGCAGCAATAAAAGCAATAAGCTCATATTGTATTAAGTCCAAAAATGTTCAACGGAGCAGGGAGGCCATAGAAAGGCTAGCCGCAAACTGTATGCTGCATATCTATTGGGTACCTGGTCACAAAGGCATTATGGGGAACGAAATAGTAGATGAGATAGCAAAAAGTGCTGTCACACTACCATTTGAACAAGAGAACGACATACCAAAACCGCTAAATACTACATATATAAAACGAAATGGACGACTACATGAAAAAAACTAGTGGAAGCTAGGTGGTCTAATTTGACCACATGCAAAACAGCAAAAGTTATGTGTAGAACTAACGACAAAAAACTGACTCAATTCGTACTTAAGCTCTCGCGTAAGGACTGCAGAACTATTATGGGTATGTTAGCAGGTCATAATCTATTGGCTGCACATGCGTACAAGATAGGGCTTGCTAACACCGACAATTGCAGGAAACGCAGAGAGGATGTTGAAGAAACTTTAGAACACCTTCTGTGCGTCTGTTCGGCATTATTAAAAACGCGTTTAAAATGCCTGGGAGCCCCATTGTTTGAGGGTATGAAGGATGTTTCAAAAGCGGATCTCCCTGCTCTGCTTAGATTCGTCAAAAGCGTTGACATGCTACGTGAGGTCTACTTTCAGTATTCATAGAAGTCGGTCTCCATCTGGTATCGCTAGGGACCAAAAGGTCTGTGCGTGGCTTATTGCCAACCAGGCTAACTTAACCTAGCTACTTTGTGCTAATATTATTGAAAAAAAAAACACTAGAAATTTAATGTAACTTAAAATAAGATTTTCTCAAGACACAAACTCTCAATTAAAGTGGCCGAGATCTGTTTAGAAAATGTTCGAAATATTTCATATATATACAGGGTCCGCCATATAACTTTACGGAATTAAAAATGCTATAAAAAAGAAAGTCCCATTGCTCAAAATAGTAGGAGCGCGACGAATGTCCAAGTTTTGACTTTTTGTTGTATAATTTTTTTATTGGTTTTATAAAAGTGACAAAAATATATAACATATAACAACAAAAAACGTATAACTCAAAGCTCAAAGCATTGTACAAAATGCACAAAAATTCAACAAATTAAAAAAAGAAAAATCTTTAAAATTTCCAAATTTTTAGTTCACAATTTCAAAAAATTTTTGGGTATACAGTTTCAACATGTTGCACACTCAATATTAATACAACAAAGTGCAACTTTTATGTGATTCAAAACTGTCGTTGATTTTTGACAAATTTTTTTTTGTTGTTTTTGCTGAGTTGTTGAGCATTTTCTTACATATCAAAGACTAAGAAACACCGACAATTCGCGTGGTACTTCAAAAGAATAAATATACAGGATGGCGAAAAATGCATTGCCCTATCGAAAGGGCTTTAAAGGTTTATAGGTTAGAAAGGCTTCCATCTATAGTTGAATTATAGGGGATTTTTATTTATTTCAAGTAAGAATGTACAAAAGAATTAAGTTTTACAGATAATTAGATATATTATATAAAGTCGCGAAAGATTAATTTAAAAAAAATGATTTCCCTTTCGCCCTTTTCTCTAGAATCCCTTTTTAATAAGAATCTTATTTGACATTTGTAAATTAGAGCGCGTAAAGGTTCAAAAACAAAATTGGATGATTAGTTTTGCGCCACCTTGCATAAATAATGCTCTAATCGCTTATTGGTCTTAAAAATAACCATACAAGCATACACACTTATTTATGTGTGTGTGTGCACAGATTTTCACACAAATCATCTGCTCAAACCACTCAAAGAACCTGCCACGTTAAGCAAAAGCAAATTATTAAGAAAAAAAAATATAAAAGTGCATGAAAACTAAAAAGCCGTTTAAGCAGAGCATTTGAAGAGTGAGTGTTAAACGTTATGCAAACTTTGCCATTCTGCACATTTTAAATTTTGCATTTTCAATGCAGTTTAGTTATTAACAATGCTTACATTGTTAATTTTATCGGATCACAGCTGTGTCTGTATGTATGTGTATCTATGCTTTGAGTGTTAACAAAAACAGACACAATTTATGTAGATATGTATAACAATGGCTAGCTCGAGAAGTTGGCAACGCTAAAGCAAGAGACGCAGGGAAATAAAATTAATGCAATATAATAAGCAGAAATAGTGTTAATGTTGTTCTGACAACCTTTTGAAGGAGTGTTAAATTGATGTTGTTTAAACAATAATTTATGCAGATTAAAATATGCTTGCAATGAATGGAATGGCGAATTTAGGGATGGTTACAACATGAACGTCAGTCAAAGAGCTTCGAATACTTCTATGTATGTTCGAGGACTTGCAGCTAATAAGACATAATTTGCAAGTTAACGAGATTATGGTAATTTCCTTCTCCTTCTGCACTAGGGTATAGTACATCTAGCAAAAAAACGTCCTTGAGTCTGGACTGCAGGCAAGAAACATAAAAATTCTGAAAAGGAAAACTTATCATATAAGTGGGCTTGTACCTGAACAATCGGTGAGTTCTGGTTGCAATGCCCACTGAAACATGAAATATCATAGAAAAGATGTTTCTTTATTTGTCGGTTAGATTAGGTTAAATGGATGCCCTTACGAGCGGCAAAAATTTTAAATTTGTCCGTTGTGATACAATACAAGGGGAGGGGAGGGGAACAGAAGAGTGGGAGAAACCAAACAAAATCCAGGGCTTGGATTAGAGGATTTGAGGATGACGACCAACGAGTGACGATTTACGTTTGTGTTAACCGCTTCAAGCTGCTGATGAATTTCACTATTTGTTGGTTCTCGACAGACAACTGAAAAGCTATCGGGTTAATTACGGCAATGAAAAAATTGTTCATCATTTATTACCAAAAGTCTGCAGGCGAATACCACAAATTGAAACAGAAGATCCGCTAAACACCTAATTAAGTGCCAGATATCCTGCACTGATTACGTATAGATATACTCATACGTTAGGGTGGACCAAAATATTTTTTTTTTTCATGATGCCAACCCCTAAATTTGTTTACCTTTGTAATTCGTGCTTTGCTACGCATTAATGAGAATTATTTTTAATTAATTTTTCTTTCTTTTTTTTTTAAATAAAGTACAGGTTATCATTTTAAGGACATTTGTGCAATAAAAAAAGAGCTTAAATAGACTCAAGCTGTAAAAAATCCGCACTAATTTGTTTGAAAAGTAATTTTTTCCATGAGAATTCAATGCTAATCTTCGAAGTATTTAAACACTTACACCAAAACAAAAGCTTAAAACTAGGTATCTAAATTTTCTGACCATAAAATAAAGCCAGCATTACAGAATAGCCGAAATAATAAAACGCGTCACTTTAATGGTGATAAGAATTAAGGTACATTTGTTCAATATTACAAGAAAATAATACTAAACTAAATAATAGCGCACTTCAAACTCTAAAATAGCGACTCGACCGCACGCCACCGATGCCAATCCGCAACTCCTCTCCTTTACTTAAGATCGCGCCCTCTACCTCGTTCGACCGTCGTCTCATCCTAGGATTGCCAACTGTATGTAGCTGACGGCATCAAGAAAACAATTTTGTTTAGCCACCCTTACATTCATATTGCAGAAAAATATCAGTCTAAGCTTATCAAGGCGGTCAAGAGCCACTTGAAGAGTTAATTTGATAATAAAGCGCGGAGCTTTTCATATCAGCTGCTGTCTCTACCAAAGACATATTCATGTGACTGAAAGCAAGCTAGAAGTGATTTCGTGAAGCCTGTATTATACGGATCTACAGTTAGAATTAGCTGTGTTTTAGCCGTTTAAAGAGTTTGAACTGCTGATATTTTAGTATTGTATTTGCATTTGTATTACGGCCGCCGTAACCGAATGGGTCGGAATTCACAGAGAGAACGTTGGTTCGAATCTCGGTGAAACACCAAAATTAAGAAAAACATTTTTCTAATAGCGGTCGCCCCTCGGCAGGCACACCTCCGAGTGTATTTCTGCCATGAAAAAGCTCCCTCATAAAAATATCTGCCGGACGGAGTCGACTTGAAACGGTAGGTCCCTCCATTTGTGGAACAACATCAAGACGCACACCACAAATAGGAGGAGGAGCTCAGCCAAACACCCAAAAACGGTGTTCGCGCCAATTATATATGTATATATATATATTTGCATGTAAAGCCAGAGGTGCAAATTTATTTTTATTTTTTTTTTCTTTGTTCAATCCGCTCAGGAACATAGGGCCTCGGCAAGACTCTTCCACCGTATACGGTTCTTTGCTGTTGTTTTTGTACCGTCCCATGAGATGTCGACATCTGTTAGTTCGCGCAGCATCGACCTTCTCCAAGTATTTTTTGGTGGACCGCAACCTTTGCTCCCTTGCGGGTTCCAGTCAAGTGCCATCCTCGTGATGCTATCTGGTGGTTCTCAGTGCGTGACCTATCCATCGCCACTTTCTGCGTTTGATTTGCCTAAGAATGGCTTCCTCGTTCATTAATCTCCACAGTGCGTCGTTGCTGATGGTGTTTGGCCAGAATATTCTGCAGATGATGCGGAAGCATTTGTTGATGAAGGATTGTAGCCTCTGTGTGATGGTGTTAGAGACCAGCCATGTTTCGCTTCCGTACAACAATACTGTGTTTACGCAAGAGCCGAATATTCGGAGGTTAGTGCGCCTGGAGATTTGCGAACTCCCCCATACCGTATGCATTCGCCCGAATGCCGCCCTTGCTTTGTTTAGCCTGCAGTCCACATCTTCATTTGTTCCACCAACTGCCGTGATGATGCAGCAGAGGTGCAAATATTAGTTCTTTAATATCCGGTCATTTTGAGACTGTCAACGCTTTCGCGCCCAAAGTCCGAACTATCTTCGTAAATGTTTCCAACAAAGCACATTTTTTTCACCAGCTACGTTAGCAAAAAAACAAATCAAAAATGGCGCATCCGGGAATCGATAAACAGACATAAAAGTGTCGGGGAGCCAGTGCATCAACAGTGAGTGCAAGTTGAGCTCAATAAATTATTATATATTTTCTTCCACTAAGACACCGAAATCTTTTACTTACTTCGAAAATTTAATAACTTAGACGGCCTTTGGTTGCAGCAGCATGACGGACACTTCATGCGACACAATGCATCGAACAATCGATCACTTGCACGCCAAATTACCGTAATCAGGTTACCAAATTGTTGCCTTGTTGCTTTTAATTGGCCGCATCAGATTTTCTCACCATTCGATTTCGTTTGTGTGGTACATTGCAAGGTCGATTTTGAGCGGACATTGCATGGTTTTTCATGAACCATGACATGAATAAATCCTGGTTCATAAATAAAGGAAATATTTGCTTTTCCTTCCAAAGTAGTAATGTACCGGTATCCCCAAGCATTTACATTGGAAGGAAATGAAAATCTGCTGAAACTTAAATTCTTTTTTTCTCAAAAATTAAAATTTCTTATTGTATTTTATTTTATATTTAATTTTTTTTCTTTTGCTTTACTTTATAGTTCATTTTATTTTATATTTTATTTTATTTGTATGTTTTTTGTTATCTTTTCTTTTTTGTATCCGGCCATTTATATTAGATGGAATGGAAATTCTGATGAAACTTAATTTTGTTCTTTTTTAAAATTTAAATTTCTTTCATTTTATTTTACTTTATGTAACTGTCTTTTATTTTATGTTTTATTTTATTTTATTTTTTATGCTATTTATTTTATTTATGATTTTTTTATGCTGTATTATTTTATTGTATTATATTTTATCGTTTTTAATATTGTTTTTTTTTGTTGTTGTAATTTTTTTTTTGTTCTTAACCCGACTATTTATATTGGATGGAAATGAAATTCGGGTGAAACTTAATTTCGTTCTTTCTTAAAAATTTAAGTTTCTTTAAGTTATTGTATTTTATTTTATTTTATATTTTTTTATTTACTTTTATTGAATTTTTTTATGCTATTAATTTTATTGTAATATATTTTATTTCATTCTATCGTATTTTATTTTTCTAATTTTATTGCATTTGTTTTACTTCTATTTTTAATTTTTATTTTTTATTTTTTATACTCGACTATTTATGCTGGATGGAAATGAAGTTCTGGTGAAAATTATTTTCTTTCTTTGTTAAAAATTTAAATTTCTTTCTGTTTTTTTTCTTTGTTTTATTTTATTTTATATTTGTTTTGTTTTATTTTACCGTATTTTATTTTTTTCTTTATTTTAGCGTATTATATATATTTTTTTTCGTTGTAGCTGTTTTTTTTTTTGTTTTTTTATTTTATTTTTTTATTTTAAATTTCTTTTAATTTTATTCTATTTTATTTTACTCCACTACAATAGTTATTCTACAACATTTAAATTGAATTTGATTTATTTAAACAATTAAAAGGTATTATCGAAAACTCTCATTGAAGTATTTGTAATTACCGCTTCATTAAACAAATTGCCATTTATTATTGCGATTATTGTAATTATAAAAAAACTTCTTTTTCTCACAATTCTAATTGTGTTTTTTTAAAAGCTGCAGCTTTTGTCATTCCAAGCCGCCTAATAATATTTACTAACATTCCATACAAATTACCAAACAAGCAAATCAAATAAAACTGTAGTCCTGTAAAATAAGTAACATGAAATCAAAAACAAAAAATGGCATATATTAAAAACCAACAAAATAATTTGATAAAAAAGTGAACAGTAAGAAAAGCTACGCTGGCAATTGATTCGTAGGCTCAGCGGCTCACGGCCGGTTAGTTGGATTGGAGCGATCTGCGACTTGCGACTTGCTGCACGAATGCCAAAGGCGAGCGCGCACCAATCGCTCTGAAGAGATCACAACAGAATTGCAGCAGCAGCAGCAACAGAAACAGAAGCAGCAGCAGCAGAGCCAACGACAGCGACTACAGAATTTGAAAGGTGCTCACGAATGTATAATTTTTGTTTGCTTTTGTTTTTTGCTTTATTATTTTGAACGTTTCTTACTTTGCTTTTAGATTTTTTTTAGATTTTTTGGTTTTCGGTTACCAAATTCCGCTTCAATTCGATTTATGAACAAAGCCAGCCCGGGCAACAGGCACCAAAGACTGGCGGCTGACTGACTTACGTAACGTTTAGTATAATGGTATGTGTAGTATATAATACTTATGTATGTGAGCAAGTGTGTGTGGGTAAGTTGTAATCTCGGTGTTTATATGTAAGTTTTATGCAGACTTCGAGTTGAGACGGTGCTAAATTTATCGGTAAGCAAAAAGTACAATGACTTGAATTTTGGGTTTAGCTGTTTAAGCAATTTTTTTTGTATTATTAATATATTTTATTTTAATAAATAACTGAAAAATGTTTACTGTGAAACTCGAGAATCAGCAATTAAATTGCCTAAAGACTAAGCATAAATAGGTATGTATACTTTTAGCGATGTAGCGACTTAATGATGGCCATCTTAAAGGAATAAAGGACTAAAATTAAAATTAAAGTGCATGCACAACTCCGCTTACGAAATTAAACACATTATAAGGATAAAATAATTGCGAAGACAAAACAAGGCGAGACAGCCACGCTGACGGCAGACGCACTTCTTACCGCAATCCACGTCAAAGTGATACTTTTTGGGCCGAAAACCATGGTTGTCAGTTGCTTAATACGAGGTTTATTTATGTCATTTAATTATGTGAGTGTAATTTTATTTAATTATATGAAGTAAGTAAAATAAATGGAGTGACATTTTACAAGAACACAAACGTTTGCACCCACTGCACGATAGTAGAAAGTGGTAAGTTGATCGACCTAAAGAAACAGTAACACGACAAAGCCGCTGACGGCAAACTGCAACTAGTAATATTATTAAACAAAAAAAACGAATTATGGGATTATCATCGAATTAAAGCAAAAAATAAAGTCTGTCGCCTTCACTTCTTTCGTTCAAAGAATGTCATTTCTGTAGTATTGGAAAGGCTATATTCGCAACACAAGTACGAGTGTGAAAAGATGATAAAAAGGAATCTGGGATAGATTAGGCTGTAATAGTTGCCCAGAGAGTGGGCCCACTTGGACGAAAGAAGTTTGGTGCATCCTTTGTGATACCATTGCAAGAGTGGAAAAAGAGGTGAAGGAAAAAACGATAGGGCGAAAAGGAGAAGGGTGGGGAAGATTGATTATTTGTGGACTATGAACAGTGACTAATTTGCGGTTGTGTTAGCCGTTTTATGCTGCTGATGAAGTTCATCAGATTTTTGATATCAAGACCTGCAATACCAGCAGGCGCAGAAAAGAAGTGAGACCCAAGATGTTTAAATCTTAGTCCCGCGTAAAATCTGCACCGAAGCTGGCACCTCTGCCTTCACTGACGGTTCCAAGATGGAATCGGGAGTCGGAGCGGATGTTTTCTCTAAATCAGCCAATTTATCAATCTCCTTCAAACTGCCAAACACTGCTAGTGTTTTTCAAGCAGAAGTCTTTGCGATCTTACAGGCATGCAAAATGCTTAGGGAGCGCGGGAGGGAAATATTAACATTTTCTCCGATAGTAAGCCGCGATTAAGGCTCTGGCGACGCCATGGTGCAGAACGAAATTAGTAAGATCCTGTAAAGAAGAGATCAAATCTCTTGGGTATGCAGGTAACATTTCTCTGATCCGAGTTCCAGGACATAGGAACATAGAGGGAAATGAAATTGATGATGAGCTTGCCAGGAAGGAACTGAATTGGCCTCAGAGACCGGGTAGGAGGGTCATCGGCATCACCTTGACAGTTGTTAAAGGGGAATTGCACAAATTATTTCTGAGGAAAGCGCAGAAAAGATGGAGCTCCATCTCTTCATGTGCTATTTCGAAAACTCTTTGGCCTCATTACGATATACGAAAGACTCAGAAAGTTCTTTGGACTCCTCGCCATTCAATTTCTAAAATAGTAGCTTTGTTTACCGGTCACTGGAAGATCGGCACACACGCGGAAAAGCTAGGATTACCATTTAACCCCCATTGCAGAAGCAGTGGCGACCTTTCAGAGAAGGAGACTGTAAAGCATTTTCTCCGTAAATGTCCGGGTTTGGCAGCTAGACGACTAAGGTCGCTAGGAGCTCCTTTCTTCGACAGCCTGGGGCAGTTCGCCAACCTAAATCTAATCAAACTTCTCAATTATATCAACAGCTCCGGCTGGCTGTAGATATCTACCTGTTGGAGGTCTCATAATGGTATCAAAACGGAGCTTTAGTGCTACCTGAGGAGCGCCAGGTGCACTTACACCATTTTACCTACCTACCTAGTCCCGCGAGAGCGGGGCAGGTAAGGAGCAGGTGCTGAGATGATACCACTTTTAAATTAACTTTAAAAATATTTGAAAATGTAAGATGCCATAAAAAAAAAAAAAAATTCTTGGGAAAAAGTGAACACTTTATTTAATTTTTTAATTTGAATTAATTTTTTTTTGATCCCTTAAATGGATAAGCTAGATGAAGTCATAGTGGCCGTAAACAATGACTGCAAATTTAGTCAATTCTATTCCTTAAAGAATGAAAGAATAAAGAAAGAGATAGCACCTTTCTAATCGGATATGCTGACGATATCGCAGCAGTCATCACAGCACAAAACGTTGAAGGGGCTTGTAGAAGACTTAACCAAGTAATGATACGAACAAAAACGTGGATAGATTCACGTGGCTTCAAGTTAGTCATAGAGAAAACGTAGCTAATACTTCTAACCAACAAAGTAAAAATTAGCATGCAAACTTGCTCAAGTAAACAAACCACAAAAAAGGTTCTAAAGTACCTCGGCATAAGACTGGACTAAAGTCTAACCTTCTGAGCCCAAATAAAACACGCAGCAGAGAAAGGCGCTAAGATGGCATCCTTGATGGCAAACGTAGGAGGTCCAGCACAAAGGAAACGGGAAATAATGATGGCTACCACGCTCTCTGTTCTCTTATACGAAGCTGAACTGTGGACATATGCGCTACATGTGCATACGCAATGAACGGTATCAGGGCTATTCAAGTAATAAGCGGCTCAATACCGATACACTTACCAGCTTTTGAGAGAAAAAAGTTATGGGCATTAAAGAGAGATGGAATGGAAGAAAGTGTTAGCAGACCTGCTTTCGGGTCACAGGAAATACCTCTTCAAAATAAGGAAAAGCGAACGCGCCACAGATATATACGGGATGCCGCCGAAGATGACACTGAACTCACATTTTTCCAATGCATGCATTGGGAACAAGAACGTCGAACCCTGGAGAATACAGTCGGTCACATAACCAATGAAAATGTAATCGACAAGATGTTAGGCAGCAAGGAAACGTGGAAAATCATCAGTGGTTTCGCGAAAAGAATTCTCCGTATAAAAAAGCGGGCCCTGGACGCAGGCACATAGACCTTGTAATGAGGAAGACGGAACGCCACTCTGAAGCGGTCAGGAGGGTGGGCGACGGTTCCAAAGTCTCCGGATATACCATTGCTGCGACGGCAGCTTTGATCATGCATTTGGCAATTTAAAGCACCCTCATCCGCAAAAAAAAATCCATAAAGAATGAAATCGAAAGTATATTCAGCCCTGTCAGTATAGTCAGCCCGTAGTAGAAAAGCTGTGAATACAATTTTTAATATTTATATTTCAACACCAGCTGGCTTTAAAATTCAGAAATACTTGATATCCAGCGGAAATGATTGAGAGATGCCTTTAATCCTTTGGAAATGGTTAACGGTTGGTAAGAAGAATTGGCGGGTCTAGGTTATTAGGCCCCTCTGCAACAATTTTCCTAAATTCGTCCACATCCTTTTTTAGCATTTGGCGTAACCCTGCTCAAATTATGGATTTTCCAACGATGATTTACTAGGTTTGCACTTTAACTATGGGGAAAGAGAAAATTGTGAGGGGAACTTCGGCTACCACGTCACTTGGGAGATTCAACCGAATTCTGCACGATGATTTCACACGTATTCACACACTCGCCCAATCGGTCGTCGTTCAGACGGCAATGGAGTGTCATTGGTTGATTTTTGTGTTGATATCACCAACACAATCTCAGTTTTTTTGCAGCCACATCCCAAGTGGCGTCAGCCCATCAGCTGGATGTGTAAAATTCGCTCAGAGCCGAATAACGTTGGATGACCGAAGAGCACACCTCTAAAAATTTTTGAATTTTTTGGTAATAATTCCAGCAAGCGCGTGTGTTGGTGTTGGGTTATTCAAATTTGTGACCGCAAACGAAAAATCGCACACAAGCAAATTTCTCGAAAACAAAAAAATTAAATGTTTCATTTCATAAAGTACTAAAAATAATAAAAATAGATACGTTACGGTTATAAGTTACTAAAATAAAAGTAGTTATTTCTGCTGAATTTTATTATGAAACTATTCGCAATTTTTTAAAAAATCTACGAAATGCCGCTATGAATAAACTCACTTTGAAAACTCGTCGCATTTCGAATTTATGACGTAGCCATTCGTACGGAGTGTGGGACAAAAATTGTGAACAATCTATTTTTTTTTGCATTCGCATGCCACTTAAGTAAATAAAAATAAATAAACCTCTCAAGCACACAACCTTTGTGTTGGGCTGGGCTGCATTTCGAATATGGCAAACATTTTAAGTTATTACATTCTTAACTTTACTAAGCTTATACTCGTAAAAACATCAATGGTCTTAAACTTTTGCGCAAGACTGTAAGTTTCTAAATCCCATATTAGTGTACAGGCTCTAGGCGATCAGTTAGATCGGAATAAATTTTAATGGCTTAGCGTTTAAATTGCGTGGCGAAGCAAATCTTGGTATCGCAGCTGCCTAGGTGCACATTGGCAAGACGGAGTCGAGAAGTTTGCAATAGGCATCAGCGTGGTCGAGATGAATATAAACAAGTGACGTGATTTATCGAAGTCGTTCACAATCGTTTAAGCGCTCATAAAAGAAGCAATCAAAAAGCAACTCAATACAAATGGGGCACTTAAATTGAAAAATTCTAAACTAAAATAATTTAAATGCAAAACATTTTTTGGATTTCAAAAGGCTTGCAATAAAAATAAAAAAAAGAACAAATCCATCAAACAATAAAATTACGCCATTCAATTAAGACTTAAACACTTCATAAAATTTGGCGCTAACTGAAAAGAGTCAAGTGACGTAAATGTTCTCAATTAACTGATAAATACCACCAACACAGCTGTGTCGCCATGGCAAAGTCATTTAAAAGTAACTAAATAATTTTTTGTAAGTATAAAGCTTTAACTCCACTTCTCGTTGCATGCACCCACACATACATGCACACATCCATACATACATTATTGCACGCATTTTGAAAGCCAGTAAAAAGCTATATTTTTAGTACACCCAACTCGAGCTCAGTCACAAAATTAACGACAAACAAAGAAATAACAACAATGAACGGACAGACACATACACAGCTTTGTCGTGCGCGGCATACGCCTCCTGAGTGACGAACGAAGATGACACAATCCACTTCTTAGCAAGAATTCCTCTTCCACTTAAGTACCTATGTATGTATGTATGCTTTCAGTTAAAGAGCGTCAAGAGTTCTGCATTATCATCATGATAATCCGCAATGAAGCAGCCATAATGGGTTCAAGTGTAAAAGTAAAAGAAAAAACACATAAAAATAAAAAACAGGAAAAAACTTAGCATTTAATACATTAAGAAAGAATGAGTATAGACACTTTTACTTCTTTTCTCTCTGTGGCTCCACTGACATTTTTCTATTTGGAACTACCCCACGGAACTTTCATCGGTTGGCTTTCTCTTTTGACAAGTTGCGCCAGTTTTTCATACCAATTGCAGATGAGTCCTTTTGAACTTGAACCGCCCGTTATATCCGTGTTTCGCACAAACCTATGGGTGACGAATCAGATGATATTTTCTAAAGGATCATCATCATGTATGTGTATGTCATGGCATGTTCAACAAATCCGTTTTATTTTAATGCGTTGTATGCCATCATAAAACACTCCGTCTTCTTCGGTATCCGTTGCCTACGCGAATAGAGTTTGAAATCTTGAATAGGGTAGTTTATTCGAATGCCTACAAGGTGAAGTCCAAAATAAACTAGACTGGCGTCATAAACATTTGTTTAATGGCGCCATCTTTTTAATGCGTTAGAGCGTTGGAAATTACATCCCTAGCTTACTTTCAGTGAAAACTTGGTAAGATTCGAAGTTATGTGTTTCGAACAAAGAGCTAATATCAAATTTTGTTTTAAAATCGGTATAACGCTTACCGAAACATTTGCATTGATGAAAAAAGTGTATGGCGATGATTGTCTTTCTCGTGCCAGAGCTCATGAGTTGTTTACACGTTTCAGAGATGGTTGTGAGGACATAAATGTCAATGAGTGTAAAACGGTAATCAGTAACCACCGAAAACTCCATCGACATTGTTCGTAAATTTATAAAAAATGAAACGAAAACTTCGTTGAAATTCATGGGGTCGGAGTTGAATATCTCCAAAACATCGATTTATCGCATTTTAACTGATCATTTGGACTTACGAAAGGTCTGTGCACGTTTCATTCCGCACAAGTTAACTGAGGACCAAAAATTACTCAGAATTCAACATTCGAAAGACCTCATTAAAAAGGCGAGAAAAGACGAAAACTTGCTGTAACTAGTGATGAAACGTGAACCTGACACTTAGCGTCAAACTGCCGAATGGAAGGCCCCAGACGAGCCACCACCAAAAAATCGCGTTTGGAGAAGTCAAAAATAAAGTCGATGCTCATTTGTTTTTACGATTCCAAGGGAATTGTCCAAAAAGAGTCAATGCAATTTTCTATCTTGGCGTGAAATCGAATTGTAACCATCACTCACTCACTGTATTCGCCTGACATGGCTCCCTGTGACTTCTACCCATTCGGAAAATTGCATTTGGCCATGAAAGGAAAACGTTTTGCGTACTTAGAGGCCATCCAAAAGGGTTGTACCGACATCCCGAAGGACATTCTAGTCAATGACCTGAAACACTCTTTCGAAAAGCGCAATCGAATCGCGCAAAACAGTGTACCAAGCCAGAGGGGACTATTTTGAATAAATAAACTCGAAGGTATCAGAGCAAAGCTCCTGCCATTTCTATTTTAGCTCGGTTTGCTTCCGTTTACGGAGTAAATTCTGCTATTCATTTGTCTACCGAACCAGTTAACAAGCTCTATTTTTGTGTTTGATAACAAGACGATTATAAAAAGCACAAATAATCTAGTGCAGAATTGGTCCTATGGAAATCTCCGATGAGCCTATGTGCAAATGGCCTAGCGCCTTTCAAGGGTGCACGCATACCTACATATATATTCGGACAGACAAGCTGCATTAGTAGCGCTAGTGTACGAATGCCTTGGCAACCTAAACCAACTTAGTGCAACAAACAAAATTGTACTTTGCTGGGTTCCGCGTCAGTCTGGAATAAATCGTAATGAAATTGCTGATGAACTCGCTAGGGCGGGGTTTTTCGCGGTCCGGACCCATAGTGGGGTATGAACTGGACAGAAGCTAAATGCAGGGTAAATAGTTGGAAAAAAGTACAATAGTTGTAGACATAATAAGGAAAATAGTTTGTTTTTTCAAAGGTCTCATTAAAATTCACATTGGGAATGAGACAGAGTGTAGACTCTGTCTGGGGGATGACGAAACCACAGAGCACATCTTGTGAATTGAATTGCCTTAGCAAAGACAAAACTTCACACCTTTCATCGAGATCAAATGGATCCAGTGAAATCCTGTTGCTTTATTCTAAAATTTGCCCGCAAGGCGAAAAATTTACTGAACGAATTTGGCTTTCAACCAATTCCCAACCTGAGACAGGGAACATCTAGGTTATATAGAACCTGATGTAAAATATTTAAGGCAGCAGTGCTAGGCTATAGAACTAGTATCAACTACTTCTAAAAGATGTAGTAGACACAAAAGTTATTTTAGGTCGAACTGTCGGCCATTGGGCCCACTACAGACACAAAATTATTATTATTATTATTAGTGCAGATTTGAGTGCATACTGGTATACCATACAGCAGAATGAAGAGACTCTAATATGATAACGGCCAGATCACTAAACGCTCAGCTCTTAATGAACGGAAACCATGAATATTTTGTTAAAAAATGTTTTTTCATTATTTTCAAAAGTGGTCATACTCGTATCCCCTCTGCAGGATAAAAACCGCACTTTTTTTTTGGTTCATGCATAAAAAGATTTAATATTAGTGCTATGAACATAGTTTTGTAACTCTGCAGTGTTTTGAAACACACACAAATCAATTCAATTTAAAAGCAAAAAAAAGTTCGACACAACCTTATCAGTGAAAAATACCTTGGTTTGAAGAAGACTTTTTATTATTTTTTCCCACACACAAATATACACACATACATACATATTCGTATGTAAAAGCAATAGTTGCTTAAATATAAAAATAGATATGGGCCAAGATAAGAAGGCCAAAACAGAAAAACTTTGTTGGCGGTGCAGTGATTTTGTTGAAGAAACTGTAGAAAATAACAGTGGAATTTTTACTGAATGAAATGAAAGTCATTTAATTTTTTCAGCTGTCCGCTCTCTTTCAGTTTTTTGAGAGTAATATGACAAAATTGCCTTTACTCCACAGCTGTGCTGCTTTCTCTACCAGTTCTGATCGGAATAATAATCGAACCTGCATGCAAAAAAAATTACGGAATTTGTTATATGGAGAAGCTGTGCAGCACTTTCAGGGGGAAAAATAATCAAAAATCAACAGACTTGAAACTTTCATTTTAAAATTTAATGAGCTATAAAATTGCGTACCTAAATTTTTTCTGAGAAATTCCGATTAAAAAAATTTGAGATTTCGATGGGAATCTTTCGAATTTTTATAAATCATCTACATAGTTTGATACTTGGATTAGGATAGGCATTGTTAAAGAATGAACTATATTTTTATAAAAAAAAAATTGTAATTAAAAATTAAAGTAAGTAAGTAATTTTAAATTAAATATTAAAGTAAGTAGGAAAAAATTGTCAATATGTTTTCTCTTCATAATAAATTTGGGGTGTGTATATCCAGGTTTTATGAGATTTTTCGTTTAGAAAAATGCTGACATCTGATGGCCTACTCTCTTCTACTACTGCGAAAAATATGATTAGCCCATTAACAACCCGCCAAACAGGCATTTCAGTATCTTCAACCAAACTGTAATGCAAAAACTAACCATTTTGGGTTAAAGAAAAAAAGTAGGTCATAAAAATTTCTAAAATGGATGATATAAAAAGGTGAAGGTAAGTAAATTTTGCGTCTTTTGTTTTGTCTCATTTTTAATTCAATTTAAAGGGTTCTAAGATTTCGAATTCTACAGGTATATATACCTATATAATTGGGGCGTACACCCTTTTTGGGTGTTTGGCCGAGCTCCTCCTCCTATTTGTGGTGTGCGTCTTGATGTTGTTCCACAAATGGAGGGACCTACAGTTTCAAGCCGACTCCGCACGTCAGATATTTTTATAAGGAGCTTTTTCATAGCAGAAATACACTCGGAGGTTAGCCATTGCCTGCCGATGGGCGACCGCTATTAGAAAAATGTTTTTCTTAATTTTGGTGTTTCACCGAGATTCGAACCGACGTTCTCTCTGTGAATTCCGAATGGTAGTCACGCACCAACGCACTCGGCTACGGCGGTCGCCGTAACTACATGACAGCAATAATATAGGAATTGAATTGCCTCATTCTTGGGTAAAAAAAATCATTAATTACACAGGTCAACAACGTTTTGTTCTAGGAAAGTGTAGGGTCATTTTCGAAGTAATTTTTTGCGTAGAATCCGAATCCGGGGTTTAAATTGCTCTATGACGTCAGGATTTTGAGATATCCTAACCTAAAGGTGCAAAAACGCTGTTTTTGCCCATTTTTGAGGTTATGTAGCTACGCAGATTTTGCTCTTCATAAAAAAGTAAACATAGTATTTTAAAGAATAAGTCTTCCTCTTTTAAATGCCGTTGAGTTTGCTAAAATATCTTTATTTTTCACTGAGATATCGCATTTTGAAGTTTCCATGTTTGTGAATTTTTCGATATTCGAAAATCTATTGAGATAACATGAGACGTGATACGGTCGATTACATAGTCGCACAAAAAAATAGCCAATTAGACCAAAATGCGATATCTCAGTGAAAAATTAAGATATTTGAGCAAACTCAACGACATTTAAAAGAGGAAGACTTATACTTTAAAATACTATGTTGACTTTAAAATACCACGTCTACTTTTTTATGAAGAGCAAAATCTTCGTAGCTACATAACCTCAAAAATGGGCAAAAACAGCGTTTTTTGCACTTTTAGGTTAGGATATCTCAAAGTCTTGACGTGATAGAGCAATTTAAACTCCGGATTCGGATTCTACGCAAAAAATTACTTCGGAAATGACACTACACTTTTATAGAACACTAGCAAACCCGGCCCCCTTCGCTGGGCACACTAAAATAGAATAGATATGGTTTAGAACAGAAAATATATGATTTTCATATTATTTATTTCTTTATTCTTTATTCAAGCGCTTTGGCATAAGCAATATTTTTTTGTTTTTCTATTTGTTTTTGAGTAAATATAAAATATAAATTGAAAATCAGGAAAAAAGAAGATTGTTTTTAAATTTCAAATCAACGCATATGAATAAAAAATCCTTTTTTCCTGATCATCCATGAATTTTTCGTTTCAATTTATATATTTTATTAAGCATTGGAGCTTTTTTAACCATTATCCATTTATATTTTTCAAAAAAAAAAAAACGAAAAAAATTATTTTTTCCACGAACACATAATTTCATTCGGATTTCACATTAAATTCTCAAATTTCGTAAGAAATTATTCACTGCTCCAAAATCCACTCCAAAAAAACTCTCAAACAATTTTTACATGTTGCACTTACGTTTTTTCCTTATGGCATCCAAATCAGAAAGAAATATTGACACATTGTAACTCACACTGTCAATTTGACAGTTCAGTTCCGCCCCAAGCGTTAAAAAAGTAAGCGACATTATGGCTGGTTCAAAAGAACGCTGTATCCGTTGCCAGTGCTCCGAATTACAACCAAACTTTACGAAACCCATTTTCAATACTTACTTAACAATGTGTGTAAGTTTGGTTTAATTCGGTGCAAAGACACGGCGAGTCCACGTTTTGGCATATATTTCCAGACCCTAGTCATCAATAGGTATGAAAATTACCCCGTATTAAAGCACTTATCAACAGCTTTCATTTGATACCCATATTGTACATACACAACCAAAGGTTACCCGGGTCCACGTTTTGACCTATATCTCCAGACCCCAGTCACGGAGCGGCATGAAAAATACTCTGTACTAAAGCATTCACCAACAGCTTCAATTTGATATCCATATTGTACAAACACATTCTAGGGTCCACGTTTTGGTCTCTATCTCGAGACCCTAGTCACGGAGCGGCATGAAAAATACTCTGAACTAAAGCATTCACCAACAGCTTCCATTTGATACCCATATTGTACATACACATCCGAAGGTTACCCGGGTCCACGTTTTGACCTATATCTCGAGCTCTATCCACCAATAGGTATCCAAACTATACGGAAATCATCTTCAATACCTTCTTAACAATGTGTGTAAGTTTGGTTTAATTCGGTGCAGACACGGCCGGCTAGCGAACACACACAAAAAGTTCACTTTATTTTATATATAAGATTTTTTTCAGTTTGTGTCCGAAAAATCCAAATATCTTACGGAACCCTATTTTTTCCAAAATAAAATGTAATCCATGTTACTCTTGGATAATGTAGTTTTCGAATGGTGAAAGAATTTTTAAAATCGGTCCAGTAGTTTTTGAGCCTATTCGTTACAAACAAACAAACAAACAAACAAACAAACAAAGAAACAAACAAACAAAGTTTTCCTCTTTATAATATTAGTATAGATTCCGAACCCATTTTTTTGCAGACCTGTGTTATTTGTGTATCAGCGTAATTATCGCTGTGCAATTCCTGCGCAAGGGAACGGAATTCTGAGGCATACACGTCCAAGTCGACAACTTCAGTGACTCTGTCGACAATCGGTCTATCACCACACACTCGTTTAGCTTTGCTATTCGATACGGTATTGGGTCCATAAATAGCACAGATTTTTTTGGCCGCCTACTGCGACTTTTTACTGCCATTGAAGTGGCCAAAGAATGAAACGAATTTCAGCTTTTTTACCTCTATTGTTATTATTTACCTGTAACATACAACTGGCTACACCAAATACAAAGCTTTCAAGGAACTTTTTCTGAAGGGCAATGCCACCTTTAAATCGCTGTGCAGTGTGGTCCGCTGCATTGAATGGATCATGACGACATCTAGGCGGGAAAACATTCAGATACTTTTACTTAATCTAAAACTATTATAAATCGGGTTGCCATACTGTTTGAGGTGCATATTTTGCAGAAGATATTTGCACTATTGCACATTGAATAAGTCACAGTATGAAAACGAGGTACATAATTCGAAGCGGATCGTGCGTAGGCTTCTTGACTTAAGTTTTTCTAACGCCTAATTGTATCCAAACTTTCTAGTCAATAAAAGATTCAATGTTCGCTGACAGTGAAATGCAGCTATGATAAAGTTGGCTTTATTTGAAGCTTCCAGTGGGAGTCAGCTTGTCTGAGAGAGAGAACAAAATTCTCCCAAACTTCATGGGTGCATAATGCAGCAGTTGAGAGCTTGTATGTAAGGTAGTGCGTGCATGTACTTATATATATTGCACACAAAATCATAAATTAGAAGTACAAATTTGATGCCTACTTTTTGCTTTAATACACATCACTCTAGAAGTGCAAGAGAATGAATTAATACCATCTTGATCAAAATCTTCCTGGAATATACTCCAGGTAACGGCCTGAGTGAATTGATTTGAGTTCTGTTTTTTTCTTTTTGTTTGGTTGCCACATCTTTGATTAATATTCTTATCAAAATTGTATCGCCATTGGTAGACATTTGTAAAAGTTACTCCATCTTGAATATATTTACGTAATATTTCCTTAAGAAAATATATTTCACTCTCCTACAAAAACTATATTAGTCCGAGTTTTATGCGTTTTGCTAATTAAAACAAAAATCAAAATGTTTATAAAAACAAATAAATCATCAACATTTTTAGTTTTTTACAGTATTATAAATGAATTTGATTTGTAACGAGTTTTTTTTTTTTTAATTTTTAAATTTTGCGTTAAAAATGTATTCAAAGGTGCAAAAACCTTAGAAATGTTGGGAAACTCTTACGGTAATGAAACTATAAAGAAAACAGCCATTAACGAGTGGCACCAACGATTCAGAAGAGATCGTGAGTCCATTAAGGATAACGAAAGTAGTGGCAGGCCATCGACATTGAAAATTTATGAAAGTACCAATAAAGTGAAAGAAAAGTTGATCAATAACCGCAAATTAAGCATCGAAGAGCTGGCAGAGGACTTGTACACTACTTGTGGTTCTGTTCAGTATTGCTGCAAAGTTAATCACAATGGAATTGAATTTCATACAAAAAATGGACCGCATCATCGCCAAAACAAATCATTTCCGAAGCTGAATCCGACCCAAGATTCATCAAACCCATCATTATTGTAGACGGCACGTAAGTCTGTGAGTGCGACACGCCATCCAGATATCAGGCGAGTGAAGTGGAGAGTTCCGAATGAACCAAAACCAACGTTTTCAGTCAAAAAAGAGAGCGATGCTCACGGTTTTTATAAATTACAACTTTATTGTATATCACGAATTTTTCTCAGAAGGTTAGACATTTAATAAAGACTATTATTTGGGCGATATGAGACATTTACGTGAAGAAATTCCCCAAAAGTAAGGATTTGTGGGAAAACAACTCGGAGATTTTGCACCATGCCAAGGCACCATCGCACAAGAACGAAACAAATACCATCAAAAGGCCATCGAATTCACCCGATAAGGCCCCTACGACTTTTTTCTCTATGATCAAGTGAAAAAACCACTACGGGGAACGCGTTTTAACAGCCGAAAGGAAGTACTAAAAAAAATCGAAGCTAACACTGATGGCTATAGAGTTCCATAAATGTTTCGGAAACTGAATCAAACGCTGGCCTAAGTGCAGTGCAGTTGATGGGGAGTACTTTGAAGGCGTTAATATCACTTTCAAGGAATAAACTGGTATTTTGAATTTTCTGAAGATATTCCGGGAACTATTTGATCAAGGTGGCATCCGCTACATTTTTATGTTTTTTTATTCAATTTAAATTTGGACTTGTTGGCTGTCCAGTGATAATATTATATAAATTCGGCATGACTTCTGTAACCTTTTGAGGTTTTTATAGAAAACGCTGCATCTTCTTTTAGCTAAAAATAAAGCGTTTAGCGTAGATTGCCCACTATGTTATGATTTTCAAAATCACTTTAATGGGGCAGACGACAGTAAATATGAAAATGGTTTCATATGAATTTCGAGTGCTTCGCTTTAATAATCGCAAACTTGGCAGCAGGTGTCTTCATTTCTTCTTCTAATCTTAAATTGCAAATCAACGACATCCGGCTTCAAATCGAACATCTGTCCATAGAAAGAACTTGCGCTTCCAAATTAATCGTTAATGCAAAAATAACACTCGGCTCAATTATGTGTGCTGTTTAAAGTTATCAGCATTTTTTCGTTATCACTAATATTTGCCCATTTTTATGCGAAATTGAAATATTCAAATATGAGACAATCACAAAAGAAGAGTCTACAATCAGCAGGAATGATAACGCAGACCGGCCAGAAATTTTACAAGAAACAAGAGTATGTATTTTTTCAAAGGTTTTTGGCATATTGAACCCAAATCCCTGTTGCAAATCCTCTAGTGACTCAGATTTCCCACATATTTTAAGCTAAAAGTGCAAAAAACGGGTTTTTCGTCTATATTTGAGGTTATGAAACAAGGCGAATCCACACAAGGAAAATTCGCTATAGCAGCTGATTTGCTTTATTTCTTGCAATTTGCTAGTTGGAATGCCAAAGTGCTCTCCTTCTTTGTTGCTGCATTCTCTTTGTTTGTTTGCATTCTCATTGAAATTTTGAGATTCTAACGACCAAATTGCAAAAACAAAATACATGAAAATGTTTTTATTGCCCTAGCCAACTCACTTTTTTTTTAATTCTTCTTGATTGAGAAATTAATAAATTTAAATTTTTTTTAATGCGAGTTATAGGTATATATGTATGTATTGATTCGTTTAGAACAGGTCTGTTTTATTCAAATATCAAATCTATAATAATACTTAAGTTAAGTGAGGAGTAATAATGAGAAAATTTGGAATTGTTGGAAGTGGGAGTGGGAAAGTGTGGAAGTGTGAGAGAATGTGGTGTATGAGTGTGAGAGGTTGGGAATGTGGAAGTTGGGGAGAGTGAGAGTATATTGTAACACTAACATATTATTAAAGTGCGCGCATAAATTCGGTCTACAAATTGGGGAATTTTGCATTGGTGCTTGCATCTAACGGTTCAATTGACCTAGGAACTTAAATCTAGGGGAATCGATGTCACATACATACATAATTAATAAAGCAAAGAAAAAGCAACAATATACTAATATTTTGTTTCTGCTCTCTTTAACAGAGCACTGCCGTTCTTCGCTCCACCCATATTCCCCTTTGTTCTACCTACGTAGTGTATTCCCCTTCGCTGATAGAACTGTTACGCTCTCACACACTTCATTTCTGTAACTGTTCAACTCCTTCAATTGTCACTTGTGAGCAAATGGGAGCAAAGTTCCACAGACATTTTTAATTTTTTCTTAAACGAGTATTGGATTCTGACTAGTAATCGGGTGTTAAGTTAAACACGTATGATTTAAATTGTTAACCTATGAACTATAAAAAATTTGTAAACTAAAGTTTAATAAATTTACAGATTTGAGTGAATTTCCCACAAGACATGAAAGGCACAGTTTTTCATTTCGCACCCGACTTTACAGCCATTTTACATTTTTTCGCCATTTAACAATAAGCACTTTTTAATCAGAATTTTAATAACAAGTGCAACTTTGAATTGGCTCAAAAATCCCGCTGATTTTTTTTTTTTAATTTTTGCTGACGCAATTAGGTATTTTCTTTCATATAAAAAAAATTTCATGAATTTGTGAAGTTTATTAATTTTTTTTTTTTTGTATGTAATTTGCAAATGTAATTTGCACTTCCATACATATATGATTTTTGTAGGAGAACGAGCTACATTTTTTTTTCAAAAATATTAAAATAAAATAAGAAGCAAATAAACTGCCGCAACCTATCGATGAGCGCTGGTGCTATAGATTTTTAAAGCAGTACACATACTTGCATACATATATTGTGTAGAAAAAATTTACAGATGAAAACCCCAACTCCGTATTACAACAACAGTAAGTACACATTTATGCAATCAACAACTTCAATGTACACGTTTTTATTTAATATTTACCAGTAATTCAGAATCAGAAAGCGAGAGGCACAACATAAAATTCGAAAGACAAAATATTATTTTTATTAGCCTAAAACTAGTACCATATTTCGGCCATACCATATTTTTCTCAAAATATTACTTGAGCTAAGTTTATGCCAGCAATAGCCAAGTGATCGTATGCGAACTCACTCACTGTGCAAAATATTTGCATACTTTCAGGCACTTAGGGGCTTCATCATATTCTAGGAAACGTTTGAATCGAAACGAGAGTGCAGGGTGAGACAAAGGTTAGAGATTGCTTTTGAATAAAAATAAGAACTGAATATGTAAACGGGAAATAAAATATAAAAAACTACATCAAAAAAATTCGCCCATATCAACAGATAAACAATAAAATTTAATAAATGAGATTACACAACACAAAAATTAATAAACTATAAAATAAAATAAAAAAATAAAATATAAAATTAACAGAAATGTATAAAAAAAATAATGATATACAGAAATAGCAACAATAACGGAGTAAATAGCAGCGTTTGGTTTTTTTTAATTCTCTGCCTTCGTATACCCAACGCACAGTTAGCAGCTCACGGTTCATATGGCGCTGTTCGCATAAGTGTTGCTTGGGATCAGATTGATTGTAGAGTCGCATGAGCGATTTTAGACATAATATAATGATTTCATTTACTCAATGTGGCTTGGGGCAGATGTTAGGGAGTGGTTCCTAAGCAACGTTTATAGCTCCAAATATTCTGGAATTTCTCCAAATATTTTTGCAATTATTTGCCTTCAAAATACCTTCAGCAACTTTATTATAGTTTGCCACAATTTATTTTATTTTATTCAAACTTCCAATGAAAATTAAATGCATATGCATTTTTTCTAATTTAAACGAGAATAAGAATTCATTGGTATTTAAAATAATATTCCTGGCATTGCGTTACCAGATGCTTGCAAATGAAAATAAAAATACGAAAAAAATTAAATATTTCAGTTTAATGTTGACGATGGGGATGAGGGTTATCGTGCCTCCGTACTACCCACATACATATGAAGTTTTAATTTATAAGGTTTAGGTAGGTAGGTTAGATGGCAAGAGTACCCCAGGTACACTTCAAGTAGAACTTACGTGCCGTTTTGATACCATAATGTGGACCACTGTCTGCGAAAAAATTTAGGCAAGAGAAAACCATCCAGTCCTGTTGATGTAGTGGAGAAGAGAAAAGGGATCTAGGCCGGAGAATTTCCTCAAGCCATCCCCAAAGGGCACGCCGCTAAGGAATCTCAAGGGCCTAGCCTACACCCGGACATTTGCTCTCTTTCTCTGCAGGATTCCCACAGTTTCTGCAATGGGGATTGTACGGAAGTTCAAGCTCCCTCGCATGAATTCCGATCACCCAGTTACCGGTGAGTACCGCTGAGTTTGGAAATTAGATGGCGGGGGATCTCCAGCACTTTAAACGTCCTGCTTCTGCCGTACTGAGGCCGAAGTGTTTTTGAGATAGTGCGCGATAAGATGGAATTCCATCTGTCTTGCGCTTTTTAAAGAAAGAAATTGTGCAGTTCCCCTTTAGCAACGGTAAAGGGGACACCGATGTCTGAGAAGGGGACAACTGAAACCGGTTCTGTCGACCCCTTCATGGCAAGCTCATCGACAACTTCATTTCCCTCTAAGTTTCTATTCCCTGAAAAGGGCCAGATAAGAGAAGTGTTTCCTGCATATTCGAGACGATTGATCTCCTCCTTACAGGAGTTGACCAGAAGAGAGCTACAACATAGCGACGACAGGTTTTGAATGCAGCTTTCCTAACGGAAAATATATTTATGTTTCCATCTCAACAGCGATCCCTAAGCATTTCGCATACCTGCAGGATCGCGAAGAACTCTGCTTGAAAAACACTACTAGATTCTATGTTGAATCCGTCGATGAAAATAGAGGTACCTATGTACGTGCAGACTCTCTACCCCTTCCAATCCAACCTATGTACTTTGAAAGACAAAGTACACAACCTTCAAAGCTCTGTTTGTGGATGGAGAGATCTGTACGAAATACAGAGAAGGAAAGAGAAATCTGCCTTAAAATGCTACCATGTCCTTCGACCTAATACCGCTCTAAGCAGCAATGGATTGAATTGCAGATCAACGGGCAGTAAGTACAGAATGACGTTAAGGGCGGCAGTGGGACGCCTCAGTGATGCCAAAACATGCAGTCCTCTGCAATTTAATAATTTATAGACCTTCCAAAGAGCTACACACCAAACTAGGCAAACATCCAGAGTACGACACGCTGCTTGAGACCCCTTTTTTCCTCGAACATAGATTTACAGGAGTAGAAGCTATACTGGCCTTCTTAATTCGATTTTCGATGCACAGCTTCCAATGGAGCTTGGGGTTACACCAGGTACTTGACTTCTGACGAGACCGTAAGAAACTGGTTGTTTAATCTAGGAAGTATAAAAAATTGAGGTTTCTATTTTCTGGTGAATTCCGTTTTGTCAGAGTTGACTCAAAGGTCTCAACAGGCAGCCCATCAACGGAGTAAATCCAACGCCCCTTCCAAAATTTATTTATTACTTTTTTTTTTGAAGCTCGGCCGAAGGTCGCCCACCCACAAAAGAGTTCTACGAAACATTTTTATATTTTCGCTGGGATTCGCCTTAAAACTGTAGGTCCCTCCATTTCTGAAACAACATCAAGACGCGCGCCACAAATAGGAGCAGGAGCTCGGCCAAACACTTAAAAAGGGTGTAAGCGTCAATTATTTATTTACTTATTCAAAGAGCTTTGTACCTGGCGAAGAGATGGTGTGCTAAGGGTGGGTTCGAATCTAAACCACTCCAAAACACCCAGCATTCCCTCCACCAGAAGAAGATCTTTACCAGAAATGAGGAAAATTACTATGGAAATGGTCAGCGAGGTTAAATACCTGGACGCCAAGCTTAACTGAAAGAAACATGGGGTTGTTGCCCAAAAACCTTGAGATTTATGTATACAATGATAATTAGGCCTAGGATAACATATGGAGCGGTTGCATGGAGATCGAGGGCCATCCCATCGACAGTACGGCCAGTTTTCTGACTCAGATTCACTGCATGGCATGCGTGTGGCGCGATGCGCACCTGTCCAACGGCTGCATTGGAGTTTATTCTCGAGCTAGCACCGATTCATATACATAGTTAGTCAGCAGTTAGCCAGTTGTTCCCAATTCACATGACTAGGGAAGGTTTTGGCAAAGTAAAGTGATCTTATCCAAGAATATGGAGTTGTTGAGCCTGCAACTCCCCATTTGTCAACAAGGTTGTGATATACAAAGTTTTCGAGAAGAGGTTCAGAATTGCACTGGACTTAAGTGCCCATATTTGAAAGGAAACTCCAACCATGTGCTCTGCACTGGTATACAGATGGCTCGAAGACACCGAAAGGCATAGACGCTGGGGTCAATTGGCCCAAAATGTACTGCTAGATTAGATTTGTGGGGGGTTGGACAAGTCCAAGCACTCAGTCAGTAGACCATTGTACTACACCCGGATAGATATCAGTAGAAAGAATAGAGACAGGAAAGATACAAAGTGGATGGTAAAACGGATAAATTAGTTTGAGGTCACTCTTCCACAAATCTTCTGGATTCATTGATGAATTTTAAGAGATCCGGAAGAGGAAAAGTATGAACTTTGTCCATACTCAGTATATCGCAACCCAATATCCTAAGTCTGATTCTGGAAAATGCAGGACAGCTACAGAGAAAATGCTTTGCAGTTTCGTCATTCTCAAGACTGTCTACGACCCCCATAGTAGCCATATGCTGGCCACAGACGCTGTGCCCTGTGATTACACGCACCAGTACTCGCAGGTCCTTTCTACTGAGTTTTAGGAGAAAGGTCGCTGTTTTCCTGTTTGGTTCTTTCACAAAGCAATTGGCTACTCTGCACGAATTGAACTCAGACCAACGACCTCTGTGGGTAGACCTCATTAAATCGTCAATCCATAGTTGAATCGATGCGGAATTGACACCTATAAAGGGTTCAGGGCCTAGCGGCATACTTGCAGAGTCTTCATTTGCCAGTTTATCAGCCAACTCGTTCCCTGTAATACCACAATGTCCAGGCACCCAAATAAGACTAACTTTGTTGTGCTTTGCAATACTGCTCAGTTTTGTCTTACATTCACCGACTAACTTCGAAGAGCAGCGTGGGTTAGCAAGGGCTTTCAGTGCAGCTTCACTGTCACTACAAATTCCAATACTGTTGCCCCACCGCTTTTTCTCAATTAGCCAGTACGCCAGATTCAAGACATAGCCACATGGCATAGACTTCCGAAAGGAATACCGTGGCCATCTGTCCTGTGGCATAGGAGTACTTAATGTCTTCGTCTAAGTACCATCCTTTTACTGTTTGTTACTTTTAACTTTTTAATGAATTGGTTCAAAGGCTAAAGTTAAATTTGTTTCAATGAACAAAAGCCATTTTTTGGAGCCTCATTTTTTCACTTCATTCAAATTTTTTTCTTTTTTTTTTATCGCATGTATTCACGCTAAGAATTTCACACTATTATACAAGGTGGCGCAAAATTTAGCACCCTATCGAAAGAATTATAAGCTTTTCAAATGGCGTCGTAGATCAATCATATTTGACACTTATGACTTAGACAGCTGCAGTATACAAACGGACAAGCAATGGAGCGCGTAAAGCCAACGTAAAGATTTCTATCACTCAAAATCCTGTTTTTATTTAGTAAAGAAGTTATTCAGGAATGAAAGTGGATGATTAATTTTGTGCCACTTTATATATGTACATATATGTACATACATATACTGTTTGAATCATTACCCGCCACTTAAATTATTCACGGTTGCATAACAAAAACAACCGTTAGAAGAAAATAACCTAAGGTAAATAATCAAACAAAAAATAAGATGGAAATGGAAAGTCAAACTAAATAAACAAAAATCGAAAAAAATGAATGTAAAAACAAAATTAATAAACGAAGAAAATAAAACAGCTGCTCAAATAATAAATTTCTTGTCAATATCTCCAACTAATTTACCCAATGCTAGGTGTTATTGCGCTTTATCTACACAAAGCTTCAGAAATTATTATACAATAGCACATGTAGCTCATTTTTTGTTTAATTTAATTGCATGGAAGTGTAGCGTTTCAAATGTTATCAAGAAGACTGTCCCCAACAAAGTATGAAAAAGTAACTGGTGTTGTTGTTTTTGTTTTTGTGTAAATATTTTGAAATACATTCATTAGTGAGGACTGAAAAAATAGAAATTTTTCATTGTCACAATTCTTTTGCATGTTATACAACAACATACATGCTTATACAGTGCGTTTCATACCTATAGTACAGAGACTTATGGACAAGTTGTGTCAATCTATTTGTTTATGATTTAATTTTAATAATTTTTTAGGAAAAAATAGCTCATTCTACCACAAAAACCCTAGAAGTCAACGTTTCAAACTTAAGGCAAGTTAGAAAAAATAATAATTTAACAAAATTTCAAACCTTTTTTTAAAAAATTTTTAGAAAAATTTTGAGTAGACAGTTTTATAGCACAGGTTAAGTGCAGATTCATTACTCTAAAAAGTTCCTGAACTTTAATACCAATAGCGCGAAATCTGCTCTAATCCTACACAAAAAGGGCCTCAGACTACTCTGTGGAGCATTTACTGGCCAGTTTGCCTGAAATAAATCTTCTATAATATAAAAATGAATCGCAAAATGTGTTGGTAAGCGCATAACTCAACAACGCATGGACCAATCTTAACAAATCTTTTTTTTAAATGTTCCTTATAGTCCAAAGATGGTTTTTACGGCGAGAAAAATTCGAATAATTTCCCGTAAACCCCTGAAACAGCCCTTTTCTCCTAATAAAAAAAATATTGCGCGTTCGTGTGTGTGCGTGTTCGCGTTGGAGGATCTAATGCGTTCACACAAAAGTGATAATATCGAGAACCCGACCAAATTGAAAAGTCAAAAAATGTAAGATTTATAGATTTGATTGGCCTCGCAATATTCTTTCTTTTGTTTGAGTTTCAGAGCGAGTTAAGGAATGATTTCATTCACAAAAAATAAATAAAAATAGTTCGGTAAATTCTAAGAATAATCATGCAGGGCTGAACAAATCCAAACCTATTTTAAGAATACCAAAAGTCGAACATATTTTGAACCTTAAGTTCCCCTCTTAGTTTGAAGCCCTCTGGCAAACATCCCAGTCGGGGGTTTTAGTGGGTTTCAAAAGGGTGGACAAAGTTCGTGGATGCGAATATACTTAGGTCACCCGAGCTGACCCTTTTCTTTAATTCTCCTGAACAGAACCGTCACCATTATGATAGGGCGGTGTGTGAGGGTCAGCAGATTAAAAACGTCTTAAGGTCGAAATATGTATGTACATAAAACTGCCACATTCAAAAATCTATTTGACAGAACGAAGGCTGTCGGGCCCGCTAGTATTTCAATACAATTGGAATATGTAGCACTAGTTTATATAGGTTCTGCTGTGATGAAGAGGAGTCCATGGATCACTTGATCACCAATTGTGAAGCATTAGGTCACAGGAGACATAGAATCCTGGGAAAAATGAAGATTTACAAATGCTCCCTCCCAAGGAAATTGTTCGATTTCTCGCAAAACCAAATAATTAAAATTAAGCATAAAGGTCTTAGCCCAACTCCTGCAACCATTACCATTACCAAGAGCAGGTTTGAAATAGTTCAAAAATTGTATTGATTTTTGAAAATGGGTTTCACTGACGGACTTGCATATTTTCTCCAAATAACTAATGATTGCCATTTTTATTATATGGACACTCTTTTGTTGAATTAAATTTTTTTTTTTAATTCTGAAAAGGTTTCAAACTTTGATTTACACAGTTTTACCTGCACGGAACACAGGGCTTCTGTAGTAAAATGAACTTTATTTTCACAACCAAATTATTAAAATTAAATATAAAGAGGCCAGCAAATTACCAAACCTTATGAATAAGTATCTGCGCGACAGTTATGAAACGCACTGTAGTATATTTCGACATGCATCAACTATCAAAGGTTTGATAAGTTCTGACACGGGCTTGCAAAAAGTGGCTTTTAAGAAAAATGGAGCAAGGAAGAAAATCTATGGCCTTTTGTGAGAAGATAGTACACAATGTAAATTTTCTGCTTACTAGTGACTTCTAAAATGTGAGTTAAAAAAGAAAAAAAATTCACTTTCATACAAATTGAATTATAATTATTAACTACATACAGGCCCGAAGAGAGGGGGGGGGGGCATCGGGTACTTTTTCCCCCGGGCCCGGAGTTTTCAGAGGTGCCCGGACTCGAGATTATACGTATTTATATGAATTAGACATCATTGGAAAGGGCCCGCATTTGCAATTTCCCCCCGGGGCCCGGATATGCTCTCTATGGCCCTGACTACATACATACATGCACATAAAGTATATAACGCATTCTCAGTAGCGCAGAATAAATATGAATTTAAAAATTTTTTATTTTAATTTAAATTAATTTTTCTATTTATTTACTTTATTATAAATAATTTATTATATTACAAAAAAAAAATTAAAATTAAAAATTAAAAATTTTTTTAAACAAAATTTTAATTTTTTTTTATTTATAAAAATTTTAGTTTAAATTTTTGCTTTTTATTTAAATTACTTTTTAAATTATTTATTTTATTATAAATAATTTATTATATTATAAAAAAATTGTAAAATAGAAAATTTTGAATTTTTTTTTTAATTTCTGCTTTTCACTTAAATAAATTTTTTTATTAATTTTTTTTTTATAAATAATTTATTATATTACAAAAAAGTTTTAAAATTGAAAAACTTAAAAATTTTTTTTTTTTAAGTTTAGTTTAAATATTTGCTTTTTTTTAAATTATTTTTTTAAGTAAGTAATTAATTATTTAATTCATTGTTTTAATTAATTATTAATAAATTATTAATTAAATTCAATAAATTTTTCGATTTTTTGATTCTGTTTTTTATTTATTTTTTATAATTAAAAAGCACTTTGCCGCTTATATTTGCTTATATTTTTCTGGTATTTTTTGGAATTAAAATTGGATGCGTCGCTTGTTAATATTGTTTTGTTTGTTATCCATTCAATTTTTGTTTTTCTGCAATGAAACTATAAATAACCGACTCTTTCTGTTACAACTCGACTCTTATATTACAAAAAATGTTTTTGTTTTTATTTAAGCAAATTTTTTATTTTATTTAAAATTTGTCTATATATAATTAAAAGGACTCTACCGCATATATTTTTCTAATATATTTTTAAAATTCAAAATTTGAAATTAAGTTTGGATACGTCGCTTCTTAATATATATTATACTATACCTATATTCATTTTTATTTTTTTTTATCCATTAAATTTTTGTTTTTCTCAAATGCAACCACAAAATCCCGACTCCTTATTAGCCGAGCGCAGATTTTTACGCTCATTTGCCTTCACTCACTTCAGCCTTTATTTCACGCTGGGAAAATAATGTGTCGCTCTTCCTCGTCCTACAAATAATTCCTCTTTCTGCTGGGGGGGTATTTCATAGCCTGGACTGCTTTGCTGGGGTTTCGAACTGTTTTGTCTTATTGCACAAGTAAATTTCCTAAATATCCTTTTTTGAAGCAAGGAAATTTCTGCACGGAAGCTGACATTGACAGTTTTTCTTTCGGTTATTTCGGTTGCTGATTTTTGGAGTGCATGATTTTTTTTTAACTAAACTACTTCAAACTCACTTTATCACTAATGCCCAGATGAGTTCAGAAAATAAAGAAAGCGAATTTCGAATCTCCATCGCTTATCTGCTCGGTTGCTTCCCAACGCTGTGCATAGACAGATCTCCATATTTGGGATCTCGTGTTTAAATAATCAATAGTTTAGTTGGGGAAACTGGAAGCTAAAGTCTGATCTATGTTTTTGGCCCACATAAGTGTGGCAGCAGCCTCTTCCATCTAAACTAAGCTGAAGTGTATAGCAAATACCATATAACAGCATAGATGCAGGTGTAATCCTACAGAAATCAACATGAAAACTTTCTGCTATATAAACTTTCAACTAAATCGTTTAAGTTTTTGATCATGACATGAAAGATGATTTTAAGGCTCAACCAAAAGTGAGGCTCATTTAGAAAGAAGCTTTAACTAACAGTGTAACAGACATCTTCCAACTTGAGAAAAGTGTGAAACCGATCAAAATGGGTATATAATAAGTGAGTTGGATTTGAAATTAATGAAATGAATTGCAAGTTCAATTTTTGGCATTATAATCAAATATCTTTTCATCTATTCTTCTATTCAAGCATAAATCACATCATAATGATTAATCAGCAACTTTCACAAAGCAAAAAGGGTGAAACTCTCGGCTTCTGCTTGAACAAAGAATGATTGTAGAAGTTTAACGAAAGGTGTTTGGTTTGCAAGCCCCACAGCTTTCTTTCTGTCGTTCTCTTTTATGCAAATTCTTATAATTTATAAAGCTTATTAAGATAGGAGAAGAAAGGAAATAAACCAAGTAAGCGTCGGTGTGCATTTATAAAAGTCATGATCAAAAGTACCGCCGGCCAATTTGTGGCAGAAATAGCACAACTCTGTTTAGTTCAATGCCTCACAGAGAGAGAAGAGAGCAACAAGTCTTCTGATGCGTGAACAACTACTCATTAAAGGAAATTGGAAAGCGTACATGTAAGTATGTATCTGCGAAAGATTGGATTTATAAGGTCTTTGATAGACTATGACATTTAAATAAAACCAACGAAAAGTGTCGTAACTGGTCTGTATTATTATTTGATGACGGGGTGTATGTACCGAAGATAAGAGAAACTATTTTCTCGCTTTTTTACTTTTTTTTTTATACATTTTACTTATTTATTATGCGTATTTAAGTACTCGATTTAAATTTATAATTGAATTGGAATCTTATCTTGTCTACTGTCAAAAAAATATAGATTTATTGCCTAAGTATTAGTAAAAAATTGAAAGCCTTAGCAAAATGTGATTTTTTATGCTTCACTGATGGATCGAAATTATAAGATGGTACAACAGGGGCGGGAATCAAAGGGCCTAAATTCAAAGAATTGATTCCAATGGGTTTGTACCCAACAATCTTCCACGCAGAAATACACGTCATTGGGATATGCGTGAGAGAACCTCTCCGTGGGAAAATTAAAGGAACCCATATTTACATCCTTTTACATAGTCAGTTGGCTTTGTCAGCTCTTCTATCACCTAAAATCACTTCAAAAATTGTATATGACTGCCTGAACCTTCTCAACATGTTAGGCAACTTCAACACAGTATTTTTGGGTTGGGTTCCTGGACACGAGGGACATGAGGGAAATGGAGTAGCGGACAATATAGCCAAAAAAGGGGTTAACATGCCTTCAGGCGGCCCGCACCAATCCATTCGGCTACGGCAGCCGGGTTTCTTACCGATATAATTTACCAAATTTAACCAAATATCGGTGTGTAACACTATAAAAATCTAAAAATGGATTCAGAGAGCGCCAGTTAGAGTACAGCAATTGAATTTAGTACTAATTCCGAACTAAGAAATAATTAACACTTTCTATAACATCGCCATATATAACTTAAATGGAGGTAAAAATGAACGCGAAAACGCCGCGTCGCCAATAAATGCACTGGAAATGTGCCAGTTCAGTACCAATGGATATCCCTACAGGGTACGCACATGAATGGTTTATGCATGTAGTATCAAAATCCTTAACAAAAGAACAGAAAACAACACTTTATGAATGACTGGTGCGCTGGAAATTGCTATCAGATTTATATTTACAACAACAAACATATGACGGAAAATTCTAACTTCTATAGGCACGTTCTTGCTGCTGAGGAGCAGCTGGTCTCACACTTGGCAAAATTTTAAAATCAGGGAAACTTACGCTTATGCCACCTCTGCATAACTGTAAGTCATACAAATCAGCCACCAGAGCGCAAATATAAACTCGGATATATTTTGTAGTACACATCATCTCTATCATTTATTTCATAAGCTACATGAGAATTATAGATTATAGAGCACGTGAATGCAAATGAAAGACACAATGCGTCGAGTTCACGCTTGAGTTGTTTGATTCAGGTACTCAGAGGTTGGTGCAAATTTATAATGCATCATAGGCGCAAATTATGCAAATAAATTATTTCGCAAACCTGTTGAGAATTGGAAGCGTATGAGCTGAACGAATGAGATTTGCATATAACGATTTGCTTAAACTCAACTGTTTTGCGTAGGTAATTTTCAAGTTAAGCTTACTGATATTTAAAATTTTGGTTTCTTTAATAAATTATTTGTACACTTCCTGTTCGAAATATGAGCCAGAGTGCAGTTTCATGCTTCCAGTGATTGAAATAAATGTATTTACGTTTGGTTATTGCTGAGAAACTATTTTTTAAATTTTCTTAATTTCCTCTTAAAATGATTTTAGATCGCTAATGAAGAAAAGAACACAAAATAAATAAATAAATCCAACCATTCGTTGTTTTGATACAAGGTGGCGCGTAATTAATCACTAAATTTTTTTTTATTCATTATTTTGACCGCTCATTTGATTGTCTTTTGTCTGCAGCTGTCTAGCTCACAGGCGTCATATATGATTCGACATTCGACTGCATTTAGGTTAGGTTAGGTATATTATGAAAATGCGTCCGGACTAAGAAGTAAGTCAGATGAAGTACGATTGCTTAGTTCATTTTGTGAGTATGATGTGGTGGTTATAACCGAAACTTGGCTCAACTCAAACTTTTTTGATGCTGAATTCTTCGATCCAAACATTTACGTTCTTTTTCGTAAAGACAGAGATGCTGTCAAAACTGGATGTAGCAGAGGAGGCGGAGTCATGATTGCAGTTCGCTGTAATCGTCACGCATCACTCGTTCAATTACATGAGACTGATACTGTATTAGACCAGCTATGCGTGCGAATACGCGGTGCGCATAGTTTTCTTTATATTTGTGTGTCTTATATTCCACCCTTAAGTAATGAGTACTTGTATAAGTCGCATGTGAACAACATATTAGCCCTTCAAGATGTTATTGGGAATAACCAATTATGTGTCTTAGGGGATTTTAACTTAAGCAATATAAATTGGGTATATTTAGACAATAACGTATATCTAACGCCTTCAAATGTCAATAGTCCTACTGAATCTTTTTTTATTGATAATTTACTGGGCATGGGTCTAACTCAGATTAATGGGTTAACTAATAGTATGAGTCGTTTATTAGATTTGATTTTTATAAGTGACAACATTAGTTCTGTTCTATCGCAGTCTTTTTCTTCTATATCGCCGATCAGCGTTCACCATATTCCTTTAAAGCTAGACTTGGAATTTTTAGAATTTTTTGAATCCAGGCCCGATAGTGCTCATCCCTCCTTTAATTTTGCCAATTGTGATTTCCAAACTCTCGATAATGCCTTACGTGAAATTGATTGGGAAGTATCTCTAGGCAATATTGAAGTTGCTGAGTGCTTTAAGATATTTAAAACTTTAGTCCTTGATATATGCTCTCAACATGTTCCAATTTTTAAGCGTGTAAATTATAAGATTCCTTGGTGCACGAGAGAACTTAAACATCATAAAAATTTGAGAAATAAGTTTTTTAAGAAGTTCAAGTTAACTAACGAAACCCGCTATTATGATTTTTTTACCCTCCACAGGAATAAGTTTCGTACTTTAAATAAGTCTTTGTATAAGGAATTCATTCACAAATCTGAGCTAAATATAAAAAGTAATCCGAAGAATTTTTGGCGATATATTAAATCGATCAAAAAGGCCTCTTCTATTCCTAACTCTGTTTTTTATAGGGACGTAACTGCTTGCTCTGTCAGCGATGCAGCGAATTTATTTGCTGATTTCTTTTCATCTAACTTCGTGTCTGATGAAGATATTCAGGAGGAACATTTGGCAGCCATTCGCCATAATTTCGTGGGGAAAATTTCTTCTTCAGTTGACTTTGGTTCGCTTGTTCTATCAGATGATGATGTCATTGAGGGATTGTTAAAGATTAAAAACTCGGCCCATTCGGATGTTGACGGGCTTTCTGCAACTTTGTTTAAAAATTGTCGCTCTTTGGTTCAACCTCTTAAACTAATTTTTAACAAATCCTTGGCCGAAGGAATATTTATCGACGATTGGAAGCTGACTTCAGTCACTCCTATTTTCAAAAGCGGTAATAAAAGTGATATTGTAAATTACAGACCAATTTCCAAATTATCTGCTGTATCTAAACTCTTTGAATGCGTTGTTAAAGACAAGTTATATTTTAGTGTTAAACGTCTAATTAGTCCACGTCAGCATGGTTTTGTAGCTGCTAGATCTACCTTAACTAACTTATCCGTTTTTTCTGATGATTGCCACGCTGGCTTCCAGAATGGTTTCCAAATTGACGCGATATACACGGATTTTTCTAAAGCCTTTGATAAAATCTCCCATACGATTTTAGTAACTAAATTGGCTTGTCTCGGTTTTCATTCTACTTTCCTTGATTGGATTCGGTCCTATTTAATAAAGAGGTGCTGCACTGTAGTTATCGATGGTGTTTCTTCGAAACACTACACTGCCACCTCTGGTGTACCTCAGGGTAGTATTTTAGGACCTTTGTTATTTGTTTTGTTTATTAATGATATATGTTCGTGTTTTTCCTTCGCTAATTTTCTTCTCTATGCTGATGATCTAAAAGTATACGCTGAAATAAGAAATTCTAGTGATTCAGCCGCCCTTCAGTTCGAGTTGAATAATTTATTTTCCTGGTGCCTTATAAATCGACTATTTCTTAATATTGAAAAATGTCATAAAATCACTTTTTCTAAGCTTCAAAACCCCCTCAACACCTCTTATCATATCAATTATACATATCTTGGCTCGTCTGATGTGATAAAAGATTTAGGGGTTTTCTTTGATTCAAAGCTTAATTTTATCACGCACCTAAATTATGCCGTTTCCAATTCTCTTGCTATGCTCGCTTTTGTTAGACGGCACTCATCGCATTTCACTGATCCATATACTCTTAAGATTTTATACTCCGCGTTTGTGCGGTCCAAATTAGATTATGCCTCTTTTATTTGGAGGCCTTATCATGCAGTTCATATAAATCGAGTGGAGAGGGTTCAAAAAATTTTTGTGCGTTTCACGCTACATTCACTAAATTTCTCAGACCCCAAACCATCATACGTCTCACGCTGTCGTTTGATTAGTCTCTGTCCATTAAGTGACAGAGGTACGTTTCAGGCAGTTTCTTTTATTTTCGATATTGTTAATGGACTAATTGACTGCCCGATTCTTCTTGAAAGAATACAGTTTAATGTTCCTTGCAGGAACTTTCGTCGTGTCAAAATTTTTCATGTTGGCGTTAGGAGGACATTATATAGTTCCAAAGCACCTCTTGTTAGAACGCTGTCTGACATTAACTATCTCGCCTCCCTTTTGGACCTAGACTTTTCCAGAGCGAAACAGGTATTTAATACCCAATTAAAAAATTTCTTCCTTTGTAAGAATTCTAAATAATTATCTAATATATTCTGTTAATTTAGTTTAATAAGCTTTAATTTTGTCAACTACTTCTATATAAATACTCTTAGTTCTATGTAGTTAGTAAGAAACTCTGTATTTCTTGACTTACTAAAATGAATTAATCCTCTTTGTAAGTTATAAGAAATTTTATCTTTTTCTTTTACTCATTACAATTGAAGCTGGTTAATTATAAGTTTAGTTTACTTTGATTAATTAATTTAGCCTTAATCTGTTTTCATAGTCTGTAAGAAATACTGTATTTTTAGACTATTAATTGAATTAAATAAATAAATAAATATATCTGGCTGATCTGAATAGATCTCACATAGACCACAAGGGCCCGTAGTGTGACCAGTGTTGTTGCAGTCGTGTTAAACATAGTTCGTGATACACGTCTTGGCGAAGTTCAAATTTTTGTCGGCAATATCCTTCAGAGATGAAAAGTATACCGATCCCAGACAGTTGTAACGAGTTCTGCTTATGTAGAGCAGGGTAGTTCAAAAGGAAGTGTTCTAACGTACCCGTTTCTTCTTCGCATAAAATACATGCGTCGTTCTGGACCAATCCCATTTTAGCTGCATGACATGAAGTGAGGCAATGTGCCGTCAGTACTCCAACCAAAATTTTACATTCCTTCCTTGGGAGTGATAAAATAAAGTTGGTTGTTTTCGTATTATTTTGGCAATACTGTAAGAGGTCGAGACTTCTCATATAGACTGTGCTTCCAAAGTTAGCATTCACAAAAATTATAAATGTTCCAATAGGTCGATAGACGAAAGACCGACAAGCTACCAAAGATGGGTTAAGTTGTCTTAGGCGGTTATTGCTTATGAACTATATAAAAGTTATATTTTCAAAAGGTAATGGTTATAACAAATTATGTTTCTGAATTGAGGTATCAAAATATCCTAAGTCGGCCACAATTTACTGAGTTGTGTGGGGTGGCAGTATCATTTTTTGAGATCTCTTCGAAAATGTTGCTGCAATATCCTTACAATAAACACTGTGAAACCACTTTAGGTAAGGTTTTGGTGCCCAGAAATTGAAAATGCTTTCAATTTAGTGAAATAGCACACAATACAAAAAGAGTATGGTCCTCTATGGCCGATAACATCAAACAAATTGAGGACTACATCGAGTCCCAAAATCTTTTTTGTCGTAGTATTCACCCTTTTTACTAATATGCATTGAGCTGAGAGGAGCGTACAAGCGTACAACCCTTAGAAACCTCCTTTGTTATTTAGATTTTGATGTATTCGATATTTCCACTAACTTTACTATGAACTGCTAAACTAACAAAGAATATTTATCGTATCTGACGTTATAGCAAATAAAAAACAGTTCAAGATGTCACCGTAACCTTAAACAGAAAAAGTTAAAAACAAAAGTTATTAGACTACAATGCTTATATCATATGTACGCTGTTGTATGTATGTTAATGTGCATGCAGGTGCTCTCTAACAGCTTTTTAAGAGTAAACAGAAAATAGCTCTGGGAAAAACAGGTTTTTACTGATAAAGTATTGAATAGTTCATGCAACTTTCTAAACAACTGCACATAATTTATTAGTTCTTAGTGCATTTTTTTCGATGTTAAACTAACTAAAAACGTTGAAGGTATTATTGAAATGAGGGGGTTTTCTCAGCCAGCATAAAGGTGCTCGCAGACGTGGTAATAAAAGTACTGGCAATTTCGAAAAGTATTTATCACATGGCCAAGTGGGTTGTTGTGTGACTGTCATTCCATTGATACCGAGCTCAATGCACAATGAACAATAGGTTGGGTTAGGGTGGTTGCCGCTCTCCATGAGAGCGTAGAGGGAGCCATGGTTGTACCACTTATTCGGGCTCAATTCCCACTTCTAAATCCCGATGTGGGGAAACCTCTTCGGCTCTCTATTAAACAACGAAATATTGCAATGCAACTTCCAGCAATGTCTCTGTGTCCAGAGATCCAGATAACAGTCTCGGTGTACTGTTTAGCCAGCTTATTTTGAGTAGCACTATAGTCAATTGCTACTTTAGATGAAGTATCATTGCACTGTAGAGAGGACGTATTATTCACTGTCAGAGTAGAAAAGGATTGGCTGTGCTACGGTAGGTGAGCCCTTCCCACAACGTAGCATATTTTATAGCTATTAGCTCAGCTTGAAAGACAGTGCAGTGATCAGGTAGCCCTAAGCTTAAGTTCAGCTGCAGTCTTTGCGAGTGAATGCCGTTGCCGGCCTTAAGGGGTCCCGGTGGTTTCGAGCTCGAAAATTTAGGGTATTTTCAGGATTTTTTTTTTACAATAAAAAGAATAAAAAACGATATTTAAATGTTTAGTCTTTTTATTTAACTTCCTTTATATACAAAAATGAAAAAAAATTATTTTAATTTTAATAATTTTAAAAATGGCTCTGAAGTTGACCCTCCCGAAAAATTGGACCTGTACGGTGTTGTCCATTTTGGCGCTTCTATTTATCTGAAACACAATAACCAAAAAAATTATTAATCAGTGTGGCTGTAGCTATGTATGTCTCGTACTAGAATAAAAAAAAAATACAAAATGGCGTGGTTTCGAATTTGAGACTCTAAAAATCGGGTTTTCCAGTTTTGAATCAAAAAAATACGAAATAATTGAAATAATATTATGATTCTAGCACGGGCGATAGACATTGATGTTGTGAATAACATATTAAAATTTCAGAGGATTCGGTTGAACATTTTTTTTGTTTTTGACAACACCAGAGGTACATGAACGCGCGGTGCGTGGATTGTGAATTGTGGAAGGACGAGTCGTAAGTTATCCGCTGGCTCTTTACGCATTGCTCCAACCCAACCCCACCGCCAAAAAACAACAAAAAAAAAAACAAGAAAAAGGGGTTTCTAGCGAGTAAACCTTAGTCTTAATGTAAACGACTTAATCGCTAGATCTTCGCTGTTTCCTATGGTAAAAGAAACGAAGATCGCTGCACGCGTACTCAAAGCACTGGCAAAAGAAGAGCATAGAGCTTTGGTAGAATAAAGGAGGTGTGCATACAGCAAGCGATAAAATATCGACTCTTACAATGTTTGAAATCAAAGTATTCAAATATTTTTAGCCAAACCTCGCATGTGTATATGTACAATATGTATGTATGAACATGAACCCACTTCGTACGAATATACTCGTACTTATATATTGTACGTAAACACCAATTTTCAATATCTTGTAAATTTCAATCCACCACTTCTACGGTGTAGAAAATTTAGAAGATGTAGCCGACATCAGACCGTTAACTGGCTCTCAGCGATTGTGAAGCAATCAGGTGATTTTCTGACGTTACCGGGGTTATGACAGCGGTTTGTTTATGACAAAACTGAAATTGTGGTGGTGATATACGAAAGAAAATACGCAGCCTTCGTTTATTTGTCTCTTCGTTGCCATCTGAACTAAGACTGATTAGACGAGTGTGTCTATATGTATGAAATGTGCGGGCTGAATTCAGTTGTCGAATCCCCTATGACGTGTCAACCGATCTTACTCTCACAATTTAGCTACGGATGCCCAAACCTTGTAATTTATCATCCTTGACCACTTCTGGTAATAAATATAAATATTTATGACTATTCTTCACGAACAGTTATTAACTAACTACATGCACACACATGAGTGTACGTGTGTAGAAGCCTTTAGACGATTTTTCTACCGACTTCATATCAATAGTTCAGATAAAATACATATCGATACTGCTTTTTTATGCTAATCAATGGCAGTTATTAAAATTGAAAGTCGTTTCATTATTAAGTGACCAACTTGATCTTCTTCGGCATATTCTAAATTGATCGTATACAAAATTAAAAAAAAAAAAAAGAATACAATTTCAAGTTGTTTGAAGATTTAACATATTCTTGGTAACTGGTTGGCTTGTATTTTATCTCCACACTTCTTCCCACAAATTTTGTTGTTATTAGATATTGAAATTGAAACTTGTTTGCAATACTTGCTTTATTTTTCAATTAATTTTCTGCAAATGAAGTTCAGGAAAATGTGCGCAGCAAAAAATTTCTCGTTATCAAGCCTACAAAATTCATAGTAAAGCAGTAATTTAAAAATTGTTCATAGTTGTATGCAGCAACAGGTCTAACCGGGATTCACACGCAAAAGAAACAAAAGCAAACCAACAAAAACAAAAAACAAGAAGCAATAGAAAGAAAAAAAATAAGCAACAAAAACAAAAATAAAAAACTCAAATAAATGATATGAAAAATCACGAATAAAACATGTAGTTGTTTGTATACATTCAATGTCTGCTATTAATTATTACCCTCCGGTACGGCTCAATAGTGAAGGTCCACTGAGTTCACTGGCTATAGCCATTCATGTGAAATATAATAGTTTGACGTCCGCAGTTAAAAGCCACTTGTCATATTTCCTTTCAAACATACATACATACATTTTATTAGCATTCATTCATACATATTTACATACTCCGTTAGCTGTGTACGTAGTCTGCAGGAAAATTCAGAGCTCGTAAAAATCTTCAACATTATTATGCAGTATTTTTTTAGACTTGCTTTATAGCCTGGCAACACCGCCGTTAGTTGAGGTCTATTTGACAGCTGACAGTTGGTTTGGGCACAGTTGTTTCGCCTGTTCGTTATGCCAGAGTTGGGCTTGCAAATTATTATGAACACCAGCGTTCAGTCACTGAGTTCAGTGGTGAATGTTGACTCAAAAGCGAGCAAAATTACCCTATACGAGTACATAGTGAAGTAAATCCAGAAGCCAACAATGACGCCATTATTTCTATAGAAACTCAATTTTTATGGGCTGGTGAAATTATTGGCCTGAATTTTTACAAAGTTGATGCCGCCTGGAGAGTTGCAGTCAATGGAGAGAGACATAGATATATCACTGAGTGGCGTTATTTTTAAAGAACAAGATCGTGGCAATATGGCATATGAAGTGAAGTAAGGGAGCTGTAAATTCGTCGACACGATCGTGCGGTATCCTAATTATACAATTTTTTGCGATAAAAAAGCAACCAACTAAGACACTATCACTGGAAGTCAACACTCTTCGCATTATTGCCAATATACGACTGTTGTTACTCGCGAAAACGGTCGAGAGCCGTATTTCTACCTCGAGCTTCCCTTAGAAGTTCTGCACCTATGGAGTAAGATACTTTTACTAAACAACCTCGACACTACAGTCTACACAGATTGTTCACAAATAGATTGTGGTGTTGGAGCAGGTATATATTCGCACAGACTTAGGATTAAGAAATCTGTGAATCTTCCTAATACTTGCAGTGTCCTACAGGCGGAAGTACTGGCAATCGGGGAAGCCTGTAGGCTACTAATCGCAGATTTCTCTTTTAAGTGCAATATCGCTATTCTTTCGGGATTCAGTTAACACAACCTCTAAACTGGTGGAACAAAACAGAAATAGCCTTACAACCTTGAGTGCAAACCATAAAGTTACCATAATCTAGGAACCAGGACATCGGAACGTTGAAAGAACCGAAAAAGCAGACGAGCTGACAAGAGATGGATCTGCCATGAATAAAACAGTCTTGCGTAATTGGTATTCACACCACTGAGTGCAATGAAGAATGTAATTTCCCTCAAATATCTACAAATCGCGGAATGCAGATGTAGAGACCAGACAACATGAATGTTATGTCCCACCTAGAAATACAAACAAACGTCAATACGGACGAATATGAAACGAAAAGATGCCTGCACATTCACGGCGGTGATAACTGGCTTCCTCCTCAAAATTTGAACTCCTCACAACACATAGAGTCATAGTTGTAAGCAATCAGAGAAAAAGAAAACGCTTTTCGATTTCCTCTGTGAATGGCCTGCCTTATGGAAGGAGAGAGTGTCAGCCCTTGGCAAACCACTGTTCGAGAGACGTTAACAGCTTAATAAGGGTCTGAACCCCCCACACACTGGATATAGGCATGCGGAAGCGCTAGTTGGATTCTGGACGAATTACCACTTTAACCAACTAACCAACACCTAAGAAAAAATACGTTGCATTGGGCTACAATTGGACTAGTTCAAAACCATATATGTACAACATAGCATTTAGCTTATGCTGTTGTATCTTGCGTTAATTATTGTACCAACCGCCGATCTAAAAACTTCATTCGACATGCTTTACAATTTCGGTGTTTTCATCTATATAAAAAAATGGCGAGCATTCGTTTTACGGAGAAACGCCAGACAAAAACGTTAGCAAAAAACAAAATTGAGAAAATTAAAACTTGTACTTTGTTGCATCAAAATTCAATGAGCTATTGTATAAAAAGGTATACTTGAAATTTTCGTGGAATTCCGAAAAAGTGAGAAATTTTGAGGAACATTTTTTGATTTTTTTTTACTTGCACATTTTGAATCTTAGATTTATGTATACGGTTATTGTAGTAAAATGAAGTTATTTTCATAAAAAATTAAATTAGACACAAATAAATGGTCAAAACTTGTCAATAAATCCCTACAATATTAATAATAATTAGTTGCTAGAGCGCCATCTAGTGGGCGCATACTGCCTTCACAAATGTTTTAAGATCGCTTCGATTTTCAGCCTTTTCCTTGACTTAAAATTACTTCGTATTAAGTCTGGTTGCGCTGATTTCAACGTTAAGACTGCGTCTCATGCCCAATCTGCTTGGATCCCAATCGAATGCCTTTCTACTAATTTCGGAAAAAGGTTTCCGTAGAGTATGATCCATCCATCTCCATTTAAGCTCATCGTCCCAGCCTCTTCGCCATACGATAGTACAGGCATAATGAGAGCTTTTTAAAGAGTTAGTTTTTTGCGTCGAGAGAGGATTTTACTACTCAATTTCCTACTTAGTCGAAAGTAGCACTTTTTGGCAAAAGAGATTCTCCGTTGGATTTCAAGGCTGTCATTGTTATCGGTGTTCCTAAAAACCCAAGGCGCATTCAATAAAGGTGGTGGCACTAGACCAAGAACAATGTTCTGTACGTTTGATTGTCAAAGCAAAGTATTGAGAAACTAGAAAACAAATAATGAATTCGCCTTGTTTAATTCTGAGCTGACAGCCACATGGATGATTTACTGATTTACCAACACCACTTTTAATAGATTCGCCTTGAGAAAAACGATGTCTCTTACAACCTCGAAATCATAAATGTCAACAGTGACGTGGGTGCCAATTGCGCCGACTGTTTGCTTCAAGCAGGAGGTACTTCGTTTTGTCTTCGTTCACCACCAGACCCATTCGCTTTTCTTCTTTATCCAATTTGGAAAAGGTTCTGCGGTTGTTTGCTCTCTTCCACATAGGGAAGCCAGCTTGCGCTTATTGAAAATTGATAAAATAAATAAGGAACATTTACTAATTTTTCCTAATATTTCAACTCTCAAAGTGACGATTTTATTCGGCTCATTTTACGACTTAGCATTTTTCAATACAAAATACTCCACTAATTAGACTACACAGCAAAAACTCAATTCTGCATAAATTTCGAACATAAGCCAGACCTCCATTTTCGAAAACACGTGGAATGCGAACTAGTCACAGTTCATCAGAAGTAAACTAGTTCCAAACCAGTGCATTCTCCTACCGGTTTGACCGCACATTTTACGCTCACACACCCATTTAAACCGCATTACTAAATTTGCGTAAATATTCACACATATGGATGTATTGCTTATTTATATTCAAAATATGTGCATATTTGTAGGCTTTTAAGAGCCATGAACTTAAGTAGCAAAGAAAAAGAATATCAGGTTCATACGGAAACCAAATATCAAAATAATTCGAAACAGGCGACTTTTTCACGTTTGATAAGCTATGTATGTATATAGACACCTTAATTTACTTCCATACATATTTATATACATACATATGTATATGTGTAAAAATGAACGAATTCGCGAACTATTGTGTGGAATCCATAAATGCGTAATATTTCAATGCGAATACATCAGAACCCATTCGGAAACCGTATCTCTATGGAAGGTGTTTATAGTTGTATGATATAGTCGGAAAACACCGATAACATATTTCTACCTGAATGTGTTAAAATAAGACAGTCTGAAGTTGCTAATCTGAGCAGATTTTATCAGAAAATATATTTGTAATATATGTAAATCAAATATTCCTAAAAGAAACCGAACGATCAGATATAAATTTCCTCATGCCAACAAATTAAGACTTTTTTAATTGGAACAGTATAGTACTCGTATAACGGCGTTGTAACTCAAAGAGGGTAGATGCTGAGTGGATAATTTTTATGCAATGAACGCCCCAGCGGGTTAACATTTGCGCTTGGCGATCGAAGCCAGAAAATAAGCGAGTAACCTTCTCTTTCGAATGCAGTACTCCCCGCCTCTGTAAACAAATCAGTGCAGTTTTCGTTAAAAGTAGAGTTGATGTTTTTTGTTTTCTGTCCCGCTTGAAAATTGGTAAGTGAATGTTGAATTTTTACGTGTCTATATGACTGCGCAACTTTGAGCCAATTTTCACGATGACTTTTCACTCAGGGTTAGCGAAGTCAACGGGTTTTTTTGACATTTCGCTTACATCGTATTCACATTTTCGTATTTTTATTCAAATACACTTTGGGCTCGGGCAACGAATGACCAAAGAAAATGATCCACTTAAACGTCAAAAACACAAAAACAAAAGCTGCAAACAAAAAGTCATCGCCTCTTTATTGAGTTCAGATATTTTAGTTGAGATTTCACATTTTTGCAACTGCTATACTTTAACTTTGTTAAGCTCCATGAAAGGATAAAAAAACGATCCTAATTGTGAAAGACAATGTGCCGTTGGCTTATTTTGTATTTCATGTTAAGAGGCTTCTTATCATCATTGTCTCTGTTTGGCAAACGAAAACGAAACGCATACTGAGGAAGCTGAGCGAAGACTACCAGCACTGGCTTGAACAATGAAGATTCGAATACTTATAGAATCGTTTAGGGATGTCACAAGTGTTTTACAGCGCAAATGACGCTGTCACGTAATTTAATAGTCAATCCCCGTATATTAAGGGAAAAAGTCTTCCAAAGTTGATCACTGAATGCAATTTGATTAGCCAAGTCCTACATTCAAGTTTTACGACAATACGACAATATTTTAACCACCAAATTCCGTTTTTTTTTTGTACAACTTAGTCTATTTCGCAAAAAAATCCTGCAAAGTTCTTACACACAGGATATTCAAGCATTGAACTGTTTCACAAAAATGTAATATTTGACGGAAAATTGCATTACTAAAATCTGAATATCAAATCGATTAACTAAAAGAGCAGCGGCAGTAACTGCGGCGGTTTAGGGGGCAGCTCCTCCAGAAATCGAGTTTTTCAATCATTTCTTACGAAAAACTGAGAGTATTTATGATCTTAAAATAAATTACACAAATGAGCATAAAAAATTTTTTTCGAAATAAGAACTGAAACTTAACTAACTAATAAGCTGAAATCAGCCAGATGTTTCATTGAAATAAGTTATTCCGTTTGCACTTACCTATTTGTAACGAAAAAAAAAGAAAATTTAAAGAGAAAAAGAAAAAAATTACACTTTTTTATAAACAAATTTATCAAAACAATATTTTTGAGTTGAGGGACACACAAAGGTCAATATGTTAAAGAATTGACATGTGACATTTTAAGTTGATATCTTGATTACTTTTTGGGTTATATTCGACAGCGCGGAAAAAAACCTTTTTCGAGAAAAACGCGATTAAAGTTTTCATTCTTACTCATCTTTCGTTCGACGCTCATCACTTCACTGACTTATGCATTAAGCTTAAAGCATTCAAAACTTTTTTTTATAGATTGTAAATGAATTTTTAAAGCAAAAAAAAAATAATAATAGAAAATTTGAAAGTGCTGTGGGACCTGGAGGAGCCGCCCACTGCAATTCAAAAAGAATTTATTGTAACATTTGTAGTCAATTTTCAAGTGAAATTAGTTCTAGAAACTTCTCTGAGCTTACCCATTTTGACTAGTAATTTAATAGTTTTATTGGTCTTGTTCGACAACTATTAGATTAGCGAGTTATATCAATCGATAGTCCGGGTGGATAGGAGGATGGTTCCATGTGTAGAGGAGGATGGTTCCATGTGTAGAAGTCCACGCAAGTGGGGAAAGTTACTGATCGCCATTCAGTTGGGAGTGGCCAGGACGATTCTTCTACATATGGTTCAAGCAGCTCACAACGTCCGGGATTAGCCCACGTATCCTCTGGTTAGCTTCCGAACACCCGTTCGGGAGTGAGCTAACGTGAGAAGGCGAAGCATTCCAGGATAGCTAGTTGTGCGCTGGGTTTGGGACCCGCCACTTAAAAATCCCCCCCAATGAAAAGAATTGCAAAGCCTCGGATGATAACTGCCTTTACTGATGACGACCCCTGCAAACGAAATAAGGAATATGATTTGAGGGCATGCACCTGGAATGTCCGGTCCCTTAATGGGGAAGGTGCCTCTGCCCGGCTGGTTGATGTCCTCGTGAGAGTAAAGGCTGACATCACTGCCATCCAAGAGATGCGATGGACGGGGCAAGGTAAGAAAAACATAGGACCTTGCGACGTCTACTACAGCTGCCATGTAAAGGAGCGCAAATTCGGTGTCGGATTTGTTGTGGGAGAGAGACTTCGTCGCCAAGTACTGTCGTTCACTCCGGTGGACGAGCGTCTCGCAATAATCCGCATCCGATTTTTTAACATCTCGCTAATTTGCGCCCACGCCCCGACGGAAGAGAAGGACGATGCGACCAAAGATTCCTTCTATGAGCGCTTGGAACGTTCCTATGAGCGCTGCCCCCGCCGCGACATAAAAATTGTGATTGGCGACTTCAACGCCAGGGTGGGCAAGGAGGGAATTTTTGGTCCCACAGTCGGAAAATTCAGCCTGCACAACGAAACATCCGGTAACGGACAGAGGCTGATCGACTTCGCCGGGGCCCGAAACATGGTAGTCTGCAGCACCAGATTCCAGCGTAAGAAAATACACCAAGCTACCTGGCTGTCTCCTGATCGAAAAACGCGAAACCAGATCGATCATGTTGTGATAGATGGAAGACACGCTTCTAGTGTATTAGATGTACGTACGATCCGAGGACCCAACATCGACTCGGATCATTACCTTGTTGCAGCCAAACTGCGCACCCGCCTCTGTGCAGCAAAAAGCGTGCATCTACCTACGCAAAGAATGTTCGACATCGAAAAGCTGCAATCACAACAGACAGCCAGAAGATTCGCCACTCGACTCTCACTCCTGCTCTCCGAAAGCACTGCCCAACAAATCGGCATGCGCGAGCAATGGAGCAACATTTCTCGTTCCCTACGTACCGCCGCCGAAGAAGAAATCGGATTCCGGCGAGCCCGAAAAAACAATTGGTACGACGAGGAATGTCATGCTGCCGCAGAAAGAAAAGATGCCGCCTATAGAGCCACGCTGCGATCGGGCGCAACGCGAGCCATGTGGGATCGCTACAGAGAGCTGAAAAAGGAAGAGAGACACATTATCCGACAGAAGAAACGAGAGGCCGAAATACGTGAGTGCGAGGAGCTTGAGATGCTGGCCAATAGGAACAACGCCCGAAAATTCTACCAGAAAGTACGGCGGCTTACAGAAGGTTTTAAGACCGGGGCGTTTTCCTGTAAGAACAAAGACGGCGATCTGGTGACTGACGTACAGAGCAATCTTAAATTATGGAGGGAACACTTCTCGAACCTGTTAAACAGTGACAGCTGCGCATGTCATAGAGAATATGAAGATCCCGATACCCCAATCGATGACGACGGAATTGTAGTTCCGTTACCCGACCATGGCGAGGTGAGAATAGCAATATCACGGCTAAAGAACAACAAAGCCGCGGGCGCCGACGGACTGCCGCCTGAACTATTCAAACATGGCGGCGAGGAGCTGGTAAGGTGCATGCATCAGCTCCTATGCAAAATATGGTCGGATGAAAGCATGCCTGCCGATTGGAATTTAAGTGTGCTCTGCCCAATCCATAAGAAGGGCGATACTGCAATTTGTGCCAATTACCGCGGGATTAGTCTTCTAAATATCGCCTATAAGGTTCTAGCGAGCGTATTGTGTGAAAGGCTGAAGCCCACCGTCAACCAACTGATTGGACCTTATCAGTGTGGCTTCAGACCTGGAAAGTCTACCATCGACCAAATATTCACAATACGCCAAATCTTGGAAAAGACCCACGAAAGGAGAATCGACACACACCATCTTTTCGTCGACTTCAAAGCTGCATTCGACAGTACGGAAAGGAGTTACCTGTATGCCGCTATGTCTGAATTTGGTATCCCCGCAAAACTAATACGGCTATGTAAGATGACGTTGCTCAACACCAGCAGCGCCGTCAGAATTGGGAAGGACCTCTCCGAGCCGTTTGATACCAAACGAGGTTTCAGACAGGGTGACTCACTGTCGTGTGGCTTCTTTAACCTGATGTTGGAGAGCACAGTACGAGCCGCAGAAATTAATCGCTCAGGCACAATATTTTATAAGAGCGTACAATTGTTGGCGTATGCCGATGATATCGATATCATCGGCCTTAACAACCGCGCTGTTAGTTCTGCCTTCTCCAAACTGGATAAAGAGGCAAAGCGAATGGGTTTGGTGGTGAATGAGGACAAAACGAAGTACCTCCTGTCTTCAAACAAACAGTCGGCGCACTCGCGTATCGGCACCCACGTCACTGTAGACAGTTATAATTTCTAGGTTGTAAAAGACTTCGTTTATTTAGGAACCAGCATTAACACCGATAACAATGTCAGCCTTGAAATCCAACGTAGAATCTCTCTTGCCAACAAGTGCTACTTTGGACTAGGTAGGCAACTGAGCAGTATAGTCCTCTCTCGACGAACAAAACTAACACTCTACAAGACTCTCATCATGCCCGTCCTGACGTATGGCGCAGAAGCTTGGACGATGACAACATCCGATGAAGCGACGCTTGGAGTGTTCGAGAGAAAGATTCTGCGTAAGATTTTTGGACCTTTGCACGTTGGCAACGGCGAATATCGCAGACGATGGCACGATGAGCTGTATGAGCTTTACGTCGACATAGACATAGCGCAGCGAATAAAGATCCAGCGGCTTCGTTGGCTGGGTCATGTCGTCCGAATGGATACAAACGCTCCGGCTTTGAAAGTATTCGATGCGGTACCAGCTGGTGGTAGCAGAGGAAGAGGGCGGCCTCCTCTGCGTTGGAAAGATCAGGTGGAGAAGGACTTGGCTTCACTTGGTGTGTCCAATTGGCGCCGGTTAGCACGAGAAAGAAACGACTGGCGCGCTTTGTTAAGCTCGGCCAAAATCGCGTAAGCGGTTATCGCGCCAATTAAGAAGAAGTCCGGGTCGATAGTAAACCTCTACTGAATATTATTTTTGTTATAGCAAAATATATTTGAAATCAGTTTTCCTAATATTTGAATATTTCAAAACTAAGTTTGTACGTTTGTATACTCTTCCTCATGCTTTTGCATTCACTTACCTGCATTATTGGATATGTCAAGCGTCCCTTCCCCAAGCGCTCGATGAGAGTCATCCTTTCTGTATCGGTTAATACACATTCGATGTTCGACGATGCGAGCACAGGGCGCGTTGGCTGCACAATTGGTACAAAATCCTTATTACGTTCGGCAAATACACGATCAAACGAAGTGCGACGATCGCTAACCGAACGCTGATAGCGATGGCCACCGTTGCTATTATTTAGATTTTGCAAACTATCTACCGAAGCAATAGAATTACGTGCACTACCAGTGCCATCAGCTCCATTCGCCCCGCCACCCATATACGACTTGGATTTGCGGTATTGGCGCGCATTCGCGAACGTAACCCCCCCACTTGGCGTTAGCGTTTTGTTGCACTTTTGACAAGGCACCATCAGTGCGGCGGTCAATAAATCACTACCACTTGGTGTTTTTTTATTTGATTGTTGTTGTTGTTGATAACGTGCGCTTTTCTTCTGCCACTCATGAGAGTATACCGAATCGGTATCGGTCATATCAGCAATATCATCACGATAGTCATCGTCGTCGTCGGTGATGATGCTGGATGTGTTAGAATTTGATATACGATATTTGTTGCTTTTGTTATTATTGTTGTTCCTGCTGTGGTTATAATTATTGTAATGATGATTAGTGCTAAATATTATGCTGCTACAGTTGTCAACTCGCTTCCAACGGATTTTGTTGTTGCTGTTCGTGAAAACTTTGCTATTTTGGCTCTTGTTACCGTTATTGTTTTTGTTGTTCTGGCTATTTCGACCAACAGCTTGCCCGGCGGCTTGTTGCTGATGTTTCTTAGCATTCTTGTTAAAGCGAGTATTATTATTGCTGTTGTTGCTTTGGTTTATTGTGTCCGTTGTCACTTTACGCGGCAATTGCTGCTCTTGCGATATTGGTTTCGTCTGATTGCAGCTGTCATTTTGTTTTTTTGGGATGCATGCATTTTCCTTACTATCGATACTGTCGCTCTTTCGCATCGATTTCGATTTCGTATCTGTAGCGGAAATTACCGGTGTTTTTATCGTTTGTGTAGCAATTGTTTTGGTTGTTAGTGTATTATTAGCCGGCTCACTGTTTTTGTTGCTATTTTGCGTGCTGTTGCCATCATCGGTAATATTATTCTGTTTATGGGTATTGCTGTGATTTTTAACATTGGACTGCTTACTTTCAACGACGATTCGATCGTCGTTTTTGTTGTTGTTGTCGATCTTTTCCTGATTCTTAGGCTTGGTATTCTTTTTAGCGTCAATATCTGGTTGTTGTTGTTCTTCCTGTCGTTGTTGTTGTTGTTGTCTTTTTGAATGCTCTTTTTGTTGCTGTACTGGTTCCTGCTTTTGTTTCTGCTGGACGCTACCTATTGAACCCCATGTTGTTGTACCGACCGCTACAGCAACACCAACCGTTTGCCGTTGTTGTTTTGATTTATTCGTTGTTGTTGCTTTTGTAGTCGTCGTTGAGGTTGTTGTCGCCAACGTTGCTTTCTTGTTGGTATTCACCATGTTGCTTCTGTCGTAGGCGTAGTTAAGACTCACTCATGTGCAATGCACACACACACACACACGCGCACTCACACTTATTTGCAGGAACACTGTTGTTGTTTTTATTATTATTTTAAATTACGCAAACAAAAATTCGTTTATCAGACTTTGTAAATTTCACTTTTTATTAACTTCGAATTTTCGAAAATAAATTCGAAATTTCAAAACTTCAATTTTGGCTTTCTTTAATTACCACGTGCGCTCTGTTTACTCTGCGAAAGCGCTTCGAATTTTCGAAATCAGTTTCGAAAAGCCAACTTTAATTTTCTGATTGTTTTTCAGCACCTCGTGTATGCGCGTTTAACTCTCACTCCGTCTATTTTTCGACTGTGAAATTAAAAAAAAATAACGCAAAGTCTTCAGTGCGGCCGGCGTTTTACTGTGCTGTCGGTTACTTTTCACTATTCACTGCACACCTAGCTAGCTGTATATATGTATGTATTGTTGCTGCCTGGCAAGCTGTTGTTGTTGTTAATACTGGTGAAACAGTTTCCAGTAGTTGTGAGCTTTGCCGCTTTTACGGACAAACGATTTTTTCGCTTGATGTTATGCCGTTAGTACTGACTGCGCAATTTGCCACTCTCCACCCGAAAGCTAAGTTGTTGTTAATTCCTTTCTCTACTTTACCTTCGCTGAATTCTTTTTTTAATTTCACTTCCTCTTTCACTTTTGCCGTCTGCTCTTGCCAACTTCTCTGCTTGTCTACACTTTTTTACCGCTCACTGGATCTTCTCTACAAACTCTCCAAACCCATACAAACAATTGAGGTAGGGACGTCTCTTTGAATGCGAGCTTTTTTAAAAGTGCTTTATAGGTATTTTTTTTTATAATATATATTTTTCTAATTTCTATATTTTTTAATTGTTTTTTTTTTGTTTACCGTTATTTGTTGTGATGATTTGTAATTGCTGCCTTTATAGCTCGATATAACGCGCGCTCACCTACTGGCTTTGTATATGTATGTTTGTAGGCAAGTACGCTTTTTTGTTTGTTTAATATTTCTTTGAGCTGCTTGTTTTTGTTAGTTTGAAGTTATATTATATTGTTGTTGTTTTAATATTTGCACAACGAACTTGATAGCCTGCCTTTCGATGCCTCAACGCAGTTGTATGTGTTTTGCTGCGTTTTCGCTGCTTTCTTCACACTAACTGTTTTAGCTTTGTTTGCGTTTGCCACCTTCACACTTGTTTCTGGCTCTTTTTGTCTCCTGAAACGTTATTTTTTCTGCAGAAAAAAAGAAAAAAGACATGTAAACTTCATTTTGTAACATAGTTCTTATTTGTACATATGTAGGTACTAAGTGCATACTGCATAAGTATTTTTCTAGTTCATCACCAACAAAAATTGATTTCAAAATGAATATTTACAGAATTTTTCTGTTTTCTTAGAATATTTCTGTTTTACATTTTCACGTATTGTTGCATGTATCTGCATGACCGAGTTTAAATGCCGTTATGTTGACATTGCGGCCACCGGTCGATTGACATAGACCCGAGTCTTTACAAAACCTTACACGAAAAAGTCTAGCGAATTGCACGACCTTAATGAGCAATAAAAACACTTTAATTTTTATGAGAGGCCCACTGATCATCAGTATGCGAAAAATTGCTTTTGAGAGCGATTGCGATTGAGCATCGCCACACAACTTTGAAATTGTCAAACAATTTTTTTTGTCAATTGTAGCCCCAATCTTGCTGTTAGATTTTTCGAAACCAAATATTTATGCAAAAATTAAAATCACTGACCACCCATATGAAGCGCCTGTAGCCTCCAAAATTTTCGCGCCTTCACTCGCCTATTGTGCAATAACATACCGCGGCAACATTTGTGGGTGGTTCTAATTGTTGGCGAAGTGTCGCAATAAAAATTTTCAAGCTTTTGTTTCATGTGCGTTAGTTATTCCCTTTGTGCGAATATGCTCAAGAGTGTATTTTTAAAATGGTTGTCATGGGTTTCATCTTTTGAAAGATGCTTCTTGATAAGCAAATATTTGGATTTTATCTAATTTTTAGAAACTTGTTGACTAACCTTCATATGAATACAAATAAGTGCATACGTCGGTAAGTAAGCCTCTGAATTTATAAATGTATCAAATGATTATATAACCATTAGTCGACGATAATTCCAGAATTTGTTGACGTTAACTCAGCTGTCGCAAATATAAGTTAAGTTGGCTGACAAATACATGCATGGCTACGTACGTATGTTTGTATTGTACCTGTAGGTGTAGGCATAACCTGAACTAGTGAAATAAATTTCTGATTCAGCAATTTCGTCAATTATGACTGACGAAAATGTCGTTTGCAAAAAATTGGCAAAAATCAATAAAATATTTGATTGACTTCAAACTTACTAAAATTTAAGTATTCTAAAGATTCCGATTAAAAAGTTGAATACAAATTTTGGAAATTCGTTAAATTTTTGAGAATTTTATACAAAGCTTGGAATTTTGGCTTATAATATTTCTGTTACACAATGAATATTAATGATATACTCGTATGTATATGAATAAAATGTTGTAAAAAAGTGCCTTAATTATGTGAGCAGAAGTGTGCATACTTTATATTATAAGACAATTTCTCTACCTTCTGAATTAGAAAATAAGTGGCAGTGTGGTTTAAAAATTTATTTTTAATTGTTTTAATTAAAATTAATTAAATGTGCTCAGTCATAATTTGTGTGATACCTAGATCCTAATACTGTACGGTTATTTATTATTTTCGCCTTAAGAGATAGGTGGCAACGTCAATAACAAATAATTTTAATTAAAGCTTTGTTCATTCTTTTCAACATATTTATTATATACCCATACCCTAAAGTCTAGTTAAATTATGCTATTTATTTAAATTTTTCTTTCCAAATTCTTTAATTCTCCCATGTATAAGTAAGCATATCTTTATATTCAACTGAAATTTGTAACAACTTGCTCCTCTTTTGCAATAGAATTCAGGTGGCAACGCTTTCGGAAAAATTGGTTTTGGAATAAATGTATCTTCAAAATATTTCCCACACTGTATTACTTATGTTAATTTTTTAATAAACTAGAATACTTTTCTTTAATTAAAATAGCTGGCAACACCCAGCTAAAATGAATGAATGAATGTTACACACAAACCACCTACGGCTATCTAACGGTGTAAAAGATGTTAAAATTGAGGAAATATTTTTCGAGTGATGCTCGTACGAAGAAATATTCTGCAATTTGATATTTAGAGAGAAACTGATGATAGAAAAAAATAATAACTATTATTTGGGCATATTCAAGGCGAATCTATTAGTAAATCAGCTGATTTGTTTTAAAATTTCTTTCGATGTGTCCATGTAGCTGTACAGAATAAAACAAGGCGAATTAATTGTTTGTTTTCTACTTCGCCAATATCTTGCCATGACAATCAAACGTACAAAACATTGTTGTTCATGGCTGTGCTATGTCCTCGATAGCCTCACGAACTCCATCTTTGAGGTCTTGAATCGACCCTGGGCTATTGGCTGTTGGCGTAGACCTTCTCTTTCACGTGGCCCCAAAGAAAAAAGTCACAAGGTGTTAAGTCACAAGATCTCGGTGGCCAGTTGTGAAAACTTTTCCCCGTAAAAGATCAATGGTTTCGTTGTTTGTGTGGCACGTAGGGCTAGTCTTGTTGAAAATAAATGTTCCCCAGATCAATACCATCCAATTCCGGCCATAAAAATCGTCAATCATCTCTCGATGGCGATAGACAACACCTGTTATGGGAAACCCCTTTATTTTTTTTTTTTGTCTAACTTAAAACTGCTTCATCTGTTCACTCTTCCTAGGACAGGGTAGTGTACAAAGAAAAAGAAAAGTAAAACAAACTAGTCCCGGCAGTAAATTTACTTGAATAGAATCAGTTCGGTACCAATGGATTTTCGTGCAGGCTAAGTACAATACAAACAATGAATGCCTTAGTGGTGCGCTTTTGGCTCAGATGTTCTTGCGACGGACGCATTAAATCAACAAATGTAGCTTTTCAGTGCTTATATAAGGCCTCTTCTTTTCGCCCAGCGTTAGGAAGTGGCGAATAGATGAAGCAACTGGTATAAATGAACATATATTAGCAACGCGGGAGTAGAGCTGCCTTAAACTACATACATGTGTTTGTAAGGCAGTGAGTTATATCAGCCTAATGAGCTATAGCCATACTCGCTAGCGGCGAATCTTACTCGATAACTTTGTTGTTGCATTCGCATGCAAATTTTTCGTTAAGTTAATCGAGCATAAAGATAACGAGTGGGGAAGTGGCGAATGGAAGCGGCCTATAAACCCATAGACTGGCTGTCTTAAACGCCGCACCAGGTTGGATTTATTTGCCTAATGAAAGTTAACATTTAGGTATTTCATTTTATCAACTGCATTTGTGCGTTTGCTTACTCCAAAAGAACTAAAAACTACAGAAAATCAGCTTTAAAGAATTCAAGCAATTTTTACAAATAAAGACACGTTTCTTCTAAAGGGATGGTTGGTGGGTTGGTTTAAGTGGTGATTCACCAAAAATCCGATTAGCACTTCTGCATCACTTTGTTGGCACATCCTCGCTGCCGACAAGTTATTCGGGTTATTCGTAGACGTCTATATCCAGTATGTGCGATTGAGAAACCTTATACGGTTGTTCATGTCTGTACCAGCCAGCTCAGCTTCGCCTTCCATAAAGCTGTGCATTCACAGAGGAAGTGGAAGATAGTTTCCGTTTTATCTGTTTGATTACAACTATGACAGTGTGTGTTGTGAGGGTTACCCACTTTGATTGTTTGTTCTCATACAGACCAGAGGCCAATTATCACCGTCCTGAGTCTGCAGGCATCGCTTCGTTTCATACTCGTCCGTATTGACGTTTGTTTGTGGTTGTAGATGGACCACAACGTTCTGCTAAATTTGCATGTTGTCTGGTCTCTCCATCTGCAATCCGCGATTTGTAGATGTTTTAGGGAAATTTCGTTCTTGATTGCACTCAGCGGTGTGAATACCGATTCTGCAAGAATATTACCCATGACAAGACCCCCTTCTTGCCAGTTCGTATGCTTTTTCATTTTCTTCATTCTTCCGAAGTCCCGAGATCCAAATTAAGTTCACGTAATGGTTTTCGCTCAGGGTTGTAAGGCTATTCCTGTTTTGTTCCTCCAATTTAGGGGTTGTTGTGTAAACGGATACTGATGTGATGATCTGACTAGTTACTTTGGATATTCTCACGGCACAGAATTGGTCTGAAAAATAAATTCACGAGTCAGGTATAGCTGATGTTGCTTAATGGTCGGCACTAGTTGGTCTTGAACAATTTGTAACTACTTTTGAGCGCTACAGTTCGTGCAAAATGGTCCATGGGGCCCTCGGCTATAGTATATAATACAACGCTTGATGGTCTGACCTTCAGGAAACTACACTTTTTTCACTACACAATTATTCATGTATCATTTATTACCATATCTTCCACAGTTTAGGCTTCGAACATTCGGTAGATTATCCGCGTCCAGATAAATGAACTTGTTTTCGTCCGACTACAAGACTTTCCTTAAGTTTTCTAGAATCCATTTTAATAATCGTTTTTTGCCGATCATCAGCCGAACGTACAGCGTTCGGTATGATTTGCGATATGATTAGGGTGCTCAAAAGCACAGCGGATAAAATCAAAGCGTTAATAGGCGCCCCACAACGCTAAAAGAATGTACGGCACCAGTTCGTAATGTGGAATGGATACACCAACCATCTGATGGCGTTCAAGGCCTATCTAAACCTCTGCCGTCGTCATCCGTACCATCCACATTCCCTAAGCCTTCAGTACAAAGCCTGAACGCTAATATTCACATTTCAATGTATACTGAATTCACTTCTTATCGCCATTGCTTTTTTGAATCGATTCTTCAAACTTATTCTCCTGTTTATTTGTTGGTTGGTTTTGAGCGATCTACCAGAACATTCTGTCTTAGCAAATTAGCCTCACAAGAGCTAAATGTGAGCTTTTTATTGCAAATTGCGTCTTGCTTTAAAATATTATGGGAAATTCAGAAGCCAGCGCTGCAGTTTTTATAATCACCATTGTGTATGAGTATTTATGGAAACCCACCCATAAGTTCAAAAATGTATAAGATTCATAAATAAAATTCAAATAAAAGGTGATTCCCTTGTTGCGGTCAACAGCAACGTTACAAGCCGGGTCTTAACTGCTGACGCATTATGAATATTCAAATATATGTATGTATTCAATTGTATATTATGTACAGTAGGTTCTGTTTTTATGCGGTAGATACGTTCCGCAAGAAACAGCATAAAAAAAGCTACTAGTTCTATAGTAAAATTATAGATACGTTTCAAAGTGCTAAAACCGCATAAATCTGAAATAATATAATAAAATCGCTAGTCCCATATTATAACTATAGATACGTTCCATAGACCGCATGAATCTTAAATAATTAAATAAAATCGCATAAACAAAATATTGTATTTTTGAAAATTATATCTTTATTTAAGAAACGTCAGAATCGCAAAATAAATTTACATCGTCAGAAATAGAATCAGGCAATACCCGCATGTTGTGCATTCGTTTAGGATTTGGCGTAAAATCACTTCCGTCACTTGAGGAAATGTACACGTCTGATCTGGATGGTGATGCAGGCGGTTCCATACTTGTAGGGTTAGCATTTCTGATGTAATCTGTGATGAGTTTTTGCTTAGCTGGTTTAGAATCTTGTTTATATGTACAATTCCCGATAGGTCGACATGCATTTTGTAATTTAAAAAAAAACCGCACTATTTCAAAACCGCATAAAAAAAGCCGCATAAAAACAGAACCTACTGTATCTACATACATACATACTTACAATTAGTAAACAACAAAATTTGTTTACAAAGTGACAAAAAAACGTTTCGTTACGAAATCAAATGTTTTATACTTTTTTCCTAGAAGTGAGAGTGAGAAGAAACTGAGCACATTTACGGTCATTGTTTTGCGTCGCCCAAGTGTAGGTACAAAATGTCTGTACACGTTCCAGACATTATTTCAACGGGAAACTCCTATTATCAAGTAAAAATTAATTAATAATAAAATTTTCTTAGAACTCATATGCAAATTTCTTAAGGTTGCCAAATAGTTTTGAAAAAAAAAAAATGCAATAGTTTTTGGAAAAAACTTGGGAAACCCGTTTTAGGACACAATTATAATAGGTTACGGTGGTGTAAAATTTGCAATTGAAATTAATAAATAATATTAATGACGAAAAAAGTTGAGTCATGTAAAAAACATTTATCTGTATTTTTTATATGATTTTATATGGATTTTGTTAGACAATGAACAATACTTTGATAAAAAAATAATGAGGAATAAAGAAAAAATAGTCAAAATGTTGATGCGCTATTGTTTTGTTAAAAAGTTATTCAAGAACAAAATTGGATGATTAATTTTGCGCCACCTTGTATAAAGGCGAATAAGCAATCAACTGATGTGTTAATGAATTTCGATAAGATATCCTTTACAACATTATCAGACCTGCCACTTAAGGTTGCTCATTGGCTCTACACTGCTGTCGTCAGACCCATTCTTCTATATGGAAATGTTGTCTGGTGGTGTGCTATGCAGAAAAAAACCTATTCTAATTTATTGAATAAGGTGCAGAGATCAGCGGAACTAGCAATATGTGGCGCCATGAAAACCACGCCATCCATGGCTTTGGACATCATGCTACATCTGCCACCCCTAGATCTCTTCTGCAAATACTCAGCGGCCTGCGCCGCTTTAAGGCTCAAAGCGAACTCACAATGGAGAACTGTCACACATTGACATTCAACCATTTTAGACTCCTACACGGATATAGCCGGTGACTGTGATTATCACCCTCCCATTCTTTGCTTCGAAAGGAATTTCCTAATGAAAATCCCTTCTAGACTGGAATGGCTTGAAGAAGATCCAACACCCAACACACCCCTTAAGATCTACACGGACGGATCCAAAATGGACACCGGTGTAGGATCAGGGTTATTTTGCGGAGAGCTTTCTATTAGTGAATCCTTTAAATTACCGGATCACTGTAGCGTTTTTCAAGCGGAAATAAACGCTATTCATGAAGCCTTAAAATGGTTAAAGATAAACAGAATATCATCAACGGATATCTGCATTCTATCAGACAGCCAAGCTGCCCTACGAGCCCTGGATGCATTCCAAACAACATCAAGGAGTGTCTTACGTTGTCGCCAATCTCTAAATGAGATGACCAAACAATATCGTATAATATTATGCTGGGTCCCAGGCCACAGAGATATACCAGGGAACTATAGGGCAGACCAACTTGCAAGAGAAGGTACCTGTATGCCAGACATCAGTTATCTTATGGAGATACCTCTCGCAACTTGTAAGCTTCTCATTAAGGACGCATTAATCAGGTCTGCAAATCAAAGATGGATTAGCGTTAACACCTGTGAAATTGCTAGGCAAACATGGCCAAGGCTAAATTTACGTCTGTCCAAGAGTATTATAAAACTGAATAGACTTCAAATCAGGACCTTAGTAGGGGCCCTCACAGGGCATTGTCTCATAGGAAATCATGCAAGAAGATTAGACGTTTACACGCATGATTTTTGTCGTAGCTGCAGAAATGAGGAGGAATTGGAAACAATTGACACCTTTTTTGCACATGCCCGGCTCTAGCCAGAAGCAGAAACCGATTTTTAAAATCCTACTTCTTAACGAATATAGATAATCTATACACTTTAGGTATCAACAACCTTTTACGCTTTGTCAAAAGCTCAGGATGGTGCAATATGGAAAGGGAAATGTAGCCCAGCGGCTCACAACGGACCCATTCCGTGGTCTAAGTGGCATCGTTGTCTCTATGTGCGATGCGGCTGCCAAACCTACCTGCCCTCGGTAACTCGTTAAAATTTTATTCGGTAAATCAGAAATTATACAAAAACAAAATACACGACAGAAGATAACGAATGACGAATACAATTTCAAAGAGCTCGGAGTGAAAACCCCTAATATTGAAAGCAAAATATTTTTTTTTTTTTGCTTGTCAAAGCACCTTTCATTTCATCAACATTTTACGAGTTGCAAATATATTTTCTAATACTGGAAGCAAAATTGATGAAATAGATTTGTTTTTGCACATTCCACTCACATTTATGGCGTTTAAATAGAACAAGTAAGGAAAGCCAAACTCGGTTCGGATCTAGCTTTATATGTATGCACGCGCACATTTTAGTAAAATTAAATTCTGTCTGGCTATAAGTTTTTGGAATCAAACAAACTCAAAGCAGATAGGAGTTATAGCTTACAACTTATGTATAACATTAGAGGGGCGGACGAACGGAAATTTAATCCATATACATAAAGAGGGCGGCCGCCGTAGCCGAATGGGTTGGGGCCTCACTACCATTCACAGAGAGAACTTCGGTTCGAATCTCGGCGAAACACCAAAATTAAGAAAACCATTTTTTTAATAGCGGTCGCCCCTCGGCAGGCAATGGCAAACCTCCGAGTGTATTTCTGCCATGAAAAAGCTCCTCATAAAAATATCTGACGTTCGGAGTCGGCTTGAAACTGTAGGTCCCTCCATTTGTGGAACAACATCAAGACGCACACCACAAATAGGAGGAGGAGCTCGGAGCGAACACCCTTTTTGGGGTGTTTCAATCTCAAAAATATATCGAATCTAATGAAGTGGGGAGCCATTCGTATTCCAATTTCTCCCTCCTACTTTTCATAACTGCTCTAGACATAGTTCTGCAAATGAACACCAGAGGTGGCATAAACTGGAAGATAAATCAAAAACTATGTGACCCGTAAAATGCTGACGACATCGCTTTAGTTAGTAGTTCCTTTAACGAAATACCTGAAAGACTTTGAAACATGTCAAACGACTGTTTAAAGCTTGGCACAAATACATAAGTCCAAGTCTTTGCGAATCAATGTAAGCAACAGCACACAATTCGCATTAGATGGAGAAATAGTAGAAGATATAAATGAATTTGAGTATCTCGGCAGCATCCTCACTGCTGACGGTGGTACAGCGTCGGGCATTCAGCGCAGGATCGACAAAGCGAACAATACATTGGCTGGGCTATCGCGTGTGTGGCCGAATAAAGCGTTTAAAAGAATAACGAAAATTAGAACATTTTATGCCTGCGTAAAATCGGTCCAAATCTAAGGCAAGGAAACCTGGCGTTTAAAGCAAGATTCCATCAGAAAACTACAGTCTTTTGTAAACAGATGATTGCGTCGTATTATCGGTATCTGGTGGCCGCGAACCATCTCTAACCAACGACTATGGAATTGACTAAGCAAAAGCCAATTGAACAGGAGATCATACGCAGAAAATACAAATGGATTGGACACACACTGAGAAAGAATCCGGACGAAGTAGCTCACTCAGCTTTACAGTGGAACCCTCAAGGCACCAAAAATAGGGGCCGCCCTCAATTGACTTGGTGGAGGTGTGTTAATACGAAGACCTGCAAATCATTTAGCGTATTGCAATTTCTTGCAGAAAACCCGTGATTTGTGTAAATCTTTAGTAGATAGACTAAGTTCTTACTTACTCTAACCAACAAGCGAGCTTGTAGGCTGAGAGAGCCTGCAGATGGACAAGTCTGATGTTACCTGTCATATCCGACCGACTGTCGCAGTTCTTCTTGTCACTAAGCAGAGGGGAGTGTAGGCGGCTGGTTAGACTAATGACAGGTTAAGGTGGGCATTTCAAACAGTGCACTCTGCCTAGCTTGTAGGGAGGAGGATGAGACGGCGGACCACTTTTTGTGCGTCTTGCCGGCCTTCGCTCGAATCAGGCTTGAGTTCTTTGGCACTGATGTGTTAAGCAGCGGCCAGCTTGCCTCCTTGGCACCACAAGATCTACTCAGATTTTTTCGCAGGTCGAGTAGATTTAAAGAAAATTATAGAGGGAACCCGAGTGCAGTACAATGGACTTAATTGCGTCTGAGTGAAAAAACAAAAGTTCTTAGTTACGATTTTGATTGTAATTTTGGACCATGTTAATAATAATATTAATTTTCATGGCAGAAATACACTCGGGCGTTTGCTATTGCCTGCCGAGGGCCGAACGCTATTCAAAAAAATTCTTTCTTTGTTTCATGCATTTTCGTTTATATTTATCTACATCTGTCTCAATTCCTTTACGCTGTTAAATGCCACCGTTAGGTGAACAAAATTTTAATACCCTTGGGCACAAGTGCGTGGGTATAAGAATAGCAACACCAAACAACTTAACTTGCCGGCGCTTTGGTAATGAAAAGTTGCTGTTAATATTATTTTTCACGTGCCAATCTGTCTGTCGTCCGACGTATGTATGTATGTACATATGCATTTACATACTCACATACATATACCAAGTATAGTATGTAAGCGAATATGTTTGCACGAATGTGGATTACAATGCGGCAATTTGCCGGCTGGCGAAAACAGGTCTGACTAAAACGCAGGGCCGAGGCGGTTGATTGCACATAATTCAACAGTGAATGTGCATACCTACATGTACATTTACGAATGTGTTTACGAAAGGAAAGCTACATACGTACAATACAATAATATAGTTTAAAAATAAGTAATAATTATATTATTACTCATATGTATATGTATACCACCGTGTATTCTATCATTCTCGCGTACATACATACCCACAAACATAGAATATATGTATATCTATAGATGGTCTAATACACCTATGTATGTACATTATATTATCAGTTGTTTACGTAATGAAAAGTGACATTATGAAGTGTCTTTTTTATAGAAAATAAATCGCGCAAAATTTATATAGGGACGTTTTCAAACATTTGCATTTTGTTAAAAGTGTACGTACATTAGTGCTTCAAAATTCAAATTAAGCCCCTTAAAAAAATGTTGAAGAGTTGAAGTTTAAAGGGACTACGTAAAATGTTTCAAAATTTTATGAACGAAATCAAAATATTGAGATTTTTAATGAGAGCTGTGACTTTTTTCGCAAGATGGGTTTAAGGAAATCTTGAATAACTCAAATAATCTTGGACTTCTAAGGTATCATTAAAAAAGTACAGACCGGTTCACTTGATTAGGGGCAAAATTTTTATGGTATAAAATTGTTATTAAAATGATCTAATAATCCAAGGTTCTTTTTGATAATTCAAGTGAAGTCTATACTTTGCTCGAAATTAAACATGCATTAAAATGTTATTCTATCTAACGGTATTTTTTTTTTGTTTGGTTCAAAGTGCCTTCGCACTTACAGCGACCGTCATCTACTGCGTCGTGTGGTGTGGCCACTAAACGATCCCTCCTCTCCTTCTGGGAAGACACCCTTCTCGGAACTGATTCCTATATATTATTTCAGGAGGGCGCAGAACGACATCCATACAGGACCAATTCTATTCACCCACGTCTGGACTCACCTTATTTGTAGCCAGCTTTCATGCTATACGCTCGTCTTCTTGTGTCTCTATCTGCGGCTTGGCTTTGTTACAATGGTGTCGAGGTCAAACTTTTTGTTCCGTAGTACTTTCTCGATGTATTGCTTTACCGCGTTCTAGCTCGGTACGGTATTTTCCAGCAGTAAAACTTCAGCAGTTGTAATATTGCGCTTGATTTATTGGTTCACTTTGGTGTTTGGTCGAAAACTTCTTAATTCTAATCAAATGTGAAAGCAGGTTTTGTCAGATCGCGGAAAAGGACAAATCGATGTCTTGACCTCAGATTGGTCGAAGTCCAAACGTTTTCGATCTTAAAGTGAAACAAAGTGTCTCTTTTGGTAAGAACTCCAGAAGCAGGATTGCGATCCTTAAGATTGATTCGAATTCTAATGTTAAAAAAAAAAAAACTTCTTATATTTATTATTATTTTTTCTTATTTGATTAGGGCCTCTATTCAAGTGCACAAATAAATTAAGCACAGTATTACAGGTGGGAACTACCGTTACATGGAATATTATTTTGATGCATGTGAAAAATACAGTCTTCACCTGAATAATCTAGATTATAGATGATTAACGATTTTTTATGGCCGGAATTGGATGGTATTGATCTGGACAACATTTATTTTCAACAAGACGGCGCTACGTGCCACACAAGCAACGACACCATTGATATTTTACGGGGAAAGTTTCCGGACCGTGTTATATCTCGAAGGGGATCACAATTGGCCCCCGGGATCTTGTAATTTAACACCTTGTGACTTTTTTCTTTGGGGGAAGGTGAAAGAGAAGGTCTACGCCAACAGCCTAGGGTCGATTCAAGACCGGTTGATGCTCCAACAATTCGAAGTTTATTTCATGGATTTTAGCAATTTTCAAAATGATCTTGTGACAGGGTGTATTGTCCTGATGAAAAATATTTTGTTTCTTTTGCAAACTTGGTATTTGTTCACGAATTTTTTCTATCATCTTGTCTAAAAGGTTACAATAATATTCAGAATTTATTGTTTTACCAGTTTGCAAGTAATTCACAAAACAAAATTCCTTTCGTAGCCCAAAAAAATTATGCTAAAACCTTCTTGGCCGATTTCTAGACACAAACTCGTTTCTAACCGAAGAACCAGATTCACTCCCCTCTATAGCTTTTTTTTTTGTTTTGATTTAGGCCCATGGTGATAGACCCAAGTCTCATCCATAGTGACGAATCGACGCACAAAATCCACTTTATCCTTTTGAAAACGCCTTAAATGTTGCTGAGAAAGTCGCATGCGAATGTGAGTTTTCTTCCATTGTTAGCGAATGCGGCATCTATTGTGCACACAGATTTCTGAAACCCAATATTTCAGTTAAAATATTGCTTACGATGTCCAATAAGATGCCTCGGGCTATCTTTCACACGATTTTCCAATACGATATTCTGTATTTTTTCTACGATTTCTGGTGTTGTTGCTGCTTTTGGACGTCCTTGACGTGGATCGTCTTCAGGACTTGTACGACCGCGTTTAAATTCTTCAACCCATTATTCTACTGTATTAAAGCGAAAAGTCGTTATACCCTTTCAACATTCATTCATGGATTTTCTTTTGCTTTTAAATGAAGTAAAGCAAACAGGCGCATAATACAGTTTGTGTTATTACTCGTATTTAACTTTCTTCACTAATAATAATCATCTATATTATGTTGTTGTTGTTGTCTGTGTGGCTGTGTTTCCTGAACTGGGGGGCACTTAATTAGCGTCTGGCGGCGTTTGAATACCATCATCCTCTGCTGTTTTGGTGACGCAGTTTTCAAGAAAGGCTATTTCCAATAACCACTTCCTTGGGTCTAGAAAGGGAACCTATAATTTCTTCAATGTCAATGAGGAATAGTTCGTCGAAAGCTCGTAGTTTTATTTGCAAAGATTGTGAAAAGGAGTTTCCTTCTCCCCCACTCCTCCACAACTACAGCATTTGTTGTTGTGTGGTATGTTTAGCCTCGTCATGTGCTCCCCCTAATTTTTTGTTGTTGGTTTTTTTTTTATATATACATACAAATGTATGTGCCTATCAAATTTTTGTTATCTTATCAACTCTTGTGAGCGCTACTATTACTTTCATGACAAAACTTTACACAAACAATTCGAAATGACGCAAACTGGCGGATGTTTTCAAAACCGTTACATATACTCCTACTATATAATTAGAGCTCTGATGGATGATTTCATGCATTATTTTCAAAAGGTGCCTCTAAATCAATTAAGCACACTTTCGTATTCATGTGAATGTATCACGTTGGTAGTGATAACTCGTGCATACATTCGTACATACAAGGGCGCGATAGCGGCTGATAACAACTAAAGTTTTGATTTTCCTCTGTGAAAAGTAAAACGTGACCTTTCATGTTAATTCATTTTAATTAACTTCTCAAAAAATTTGCTCGCTTCATTTTGTAAGCCGCTTTTAAGTTGTTCGAAATCTATTTGTTTTCATAATTTTAATATAGAAGCTTTGTTTAAAAAGACTGTACTAAATGTTTCCTTGTTTCAATGTCAAATCAAAAAGGCTGGAGGAGTAAGGTATTTCTTTTGTTGACTCTTAGGCACTTGAGAATGGAAGGAAGTAGTAAATTAAGGTGATTTAAATGATTAGTTCACTCGGCAAACGAAAATATTTACAGGCGTTAAAAAGTACTTAAGGTGTCCTAGTGGTCTAGAATTTTCAAAAAATCGTGTTTTTTTTTGATATTTCGAAAGTAAAGGCTTTTAAGAATATACACATATACAATTTTCGGAAGGATATTTCCAGTATTTTCGATTCTACAGCCATTTTAGCAGGTAGAGTCAGATTTGTCACGCGGTGGCATCAAAGGTCGCATTTATAGTAAATGGTCAAAACTTTAAATGCAATTATCTGTCAAAAAAAAAAACTATTATTTCAATTATTTCGTATTTTTTTTATTAAAAAATTGAAAAAAACCCCGATTTTTAGAGTGTTAAATTCAAAACCGCGCCATTTTGTCAATTTTTTTTCTAGTACGGAACACAGCTTCAGTTATACTGATTAATATTTTTTTCGGTTTTTGTGTGTCAGATAAATAGAAGAGCCAAAATGGACAACACCGTCCAGGGCCAATTTTTCGCCATTTTTTAAATTATTAATATAAAAAAAAAAAATTATTTTTGTATGTAAGAGAAGTTAAATAAAAAGTCTAAAAAATTTAAATGTCGTTTCTCATTTTTTTTTATTCAAAAAAAAAATCCTGAAAAATATACTCAATTTTCGACCTCTAGATCACCGGGATTCCTTAAGTTCAGTTTCAATATTTTAAAGACGCGGTCTAAAATATAGTTTTTTAAAAAAAGGAATAAAAAAATATGTCATACTGAATTTAATTTTTGGTTTTTTTTTTAATTGTTTTTTTTTAACAAAAATCGAATAACTCGAAGTTTCCAACTTTGTATATTACAAAACTAAAAAAAAAAAAACCAGAAAATATTCATCCAAAATTTTAATCTTTTTAGTGAGGATTTTCAGAAAAATTCTGGGTATAGAGTTTTGTAGCCCATTTTATTGTTGGTATAATTATGTGTTTTTTTTTTAATTTTTTTTTCGAGCTCTAGTCCACCGGGACCCCTTAAGAACGATACCCAGTTCTCTCCATTTGAGACTTAAATGCTTCGCATATCAGGTTTTATTCTATAAATTTAAAAGTTTTCAATCTGTTCAATTATTATTACATTTTTTACTTCATGTACAAAAGTTAATGCAAAGCAAAATTTCTTCGAGAAAAATACTTAAGATCGAAGCAAAACAATAGTCAAATAATAAAAGTTGCAGGCGAAAGAGAAAAGTATTCATTGGCCCTTTCCGATTGTACTAAATTTGGGCATGGGTGTTGTACTGGTCGGAATTAATATCCGTTGAAAGAGCAGTGATACATAACATGTAAGATTATAAAGGATAAACAACATTTATTTTTCTTTTTCTTAGCTTCACAGTCCGTGGTGGACCATCGATTCATCAACAATTTTTCTCCACTTTATTCTATCTAGTTGCGTACATTCATTTCCTTAAGATCATCTGACCATCTCTTTCATGGGCGCCCTCTCTTTCTTCCTCCAATTGGTGTTAGAGTAAAAGCTTTCCTAGCATTTCGCCATGCGCGATACGTGCCCAGTTCATCTAATCCGTTGGGGTTTGACAAAACGTATTACAGTTTGTCTTTAAAGAATGTCTTTGATTTCATTGTTGTAGCGAATGTGGTAGGTGTCGTCTATTGTTATGACGCGCCGTTCGGAGCACAGCAACCAATGAATATCATTTGTTTTCAGCGTCCATATTTCTGCGCCATATGGAAGGACGGGTCGTATTAGTGGAAATGAAAGAAAGTATTTGCCACTATTTATGCAAATGTCCAGGTTTTGCCTGAACAATACTTAGCTCATTCGGTAAACCTTTCCTACAGCAAAGTAATGAAATCGCAGACATAGAGATAAAGAAGAATTTGCTGCTATACTTGGATCTCACGAAATGGATCTGACTTAAAGATGTACTTAGGAAAAATGTATGGAAATTGTAGAAAAAATACTGGCTAAACATTTTTCATAAATGTTTAAAATGTTTTTGTTTTTTTACAATGAATTTATTAATATGTTGCTTTCATTTCTTTGGGTACGGATACTTTTTCTGGCAAGTGTATGTATTTACTTTCATATCTTTACTTGTTTTTCTCAACTTCGTGCATGTAAACACTACAAACTTTCTAGAATTAGTTACTCTCTCGCAAATTCTATAGCTTCACAACTTTGTGTCGCGCAACTTCTTTCACACCCATTTCGTTCACGTTTTACGCACTCTTCTACACTTAAATGTGCAAATAAACAATGTGAAAAATATTCTCTTGTATGCCGCTTGTTTCATTCATTCCTTTATTTCCATTGCCACTGTCTAATCAGATCAACGGTGCTATGCCACTACATGCAGAGTAGGTCGGCCGGTCTGTCTGGCGGGCTATAAGCCTATCTATGGAAACACGTCTACGAACAAGCTACACTACTTTCATCAAACGTATCTGCCACTTTTGCGACACGAGTGCACTAGACACACAATCTACGTGTGTGTATAGGTGTAAAGACGGAAGAGAAAGAAAGTATGAATAAAAGACATATGCATGAATATAGGTACATATGTTTGTATAACACATTCTGTACAGTGACTTGCAAAACGATCATGGAAAATGAAACTGCGTAAAGAACCATGCGTTGTATACCCCGAACTTTTCCTCTTTGTGGATAAATATTTTAACAACATTAGGCAAACTATAATGTCTTAATTAATGAAACTTTGTGGAGATGTTAGGGAGTGGTTCAGCAACAATCTCTATAACTCCCAATTATTCGGGAAATAATAGTTTGGTAATCATTTACCTTTAAAGTGCCCTCGGGAACTTCTCTATATATATATTTTTCGGCACTTCACTTAAAATATACACTCACACGCGTGTTCTAACTTATTTTTGTACTTGGATTCGAATTATTTTAATGAAAATTAAATGCAAATGAATTTACCCATATATTCACTTTCCAATTTTAAACAAGAGTTGCCGGATCCCTAAAAATGAAAACAAAAATATGAACAAAAATGAAGTATTTCCGTTTAGTGTTAATGATGGAGAAGGGGGTTCTTGTGCCTCCTTACTACACACACGCATATGACGTTTTAATTTTGGGTCAATTGTTTTAACGCGGAAAGGAGTTCTACGCAAAAATACTGTGGATTGCGTAGACGGAGTTGGACTGATGAGGGTTATTATTTTGAAGCGCGGCCGAAGGCCGCCCACGTGGAAAGAGGTTCTACGCAAAAATACTGTGGATTGCTTAGTCGGAGTTGGACTAATGAGGGTTATTTTCTTTAAAGGAAACAAGTTTTTTAATAAAGGCAACTACAATCACCCTATTTCGTTTGCAGACATGATAATCGAATTTTGTGGAGAAAATCTGTTCATAAAAGGCAGGAGGACCCGTTTGTAAAACTGATCGAAGCAATACAATATACTTATGAAACGTAATTTTTGGTTTATAATTACTTTATTATTTTTTGTAATACCTTTAATATCATTGTTTTTAAGTTTCGATGAGTTAAATATGTGCAGTGCATAACATAATCCAGACAATCGCACTGTTTTTATTCCAAATTCTCTACTGAACGCTTTTTTGTATATTTATATTTTCAAAAATGTTTCTCAATTTTAAATTACAGCAAAAATACTGCAGATTTACAATCAAAGCTTCACTGAACATCTCTGCATACGAACTTCGTTTTTATTCCGGTGGTGAGGCAACACCAACTTTTCGCTAAATTACACAACTTTAACATTAAATTACTTAAAAACTATAAGCCTCAAGAGGGTGCGGTTTTCAGTTTTAAGATGGGTCTATCCCCCCCATGTAAACATTTTTTTTAAAGCATGTTACTACTAAAATTTTCCTTTTTAACATTACACGTTATGCTTAAAATTTTCTTTGAATTTTCAATCGTATTGTAATCCCCAGTCTCCATGAAAACCCATCCAAGTCATCATTGAAAAAATGCAGAAGGTTGCGCATATCTCAGTACTGAGTGAATTTGAAAGCAATAGTAGTTTGATGTTTGTTTACGTTTTCTTGTTTATAAGCAACTCTTCTTTATGTTCCCCTCTGCGTTTGCAATAATTTGTTCTTATTTTTTTGACACTTTCCTCTCAGATCTCATTCGTGGCTACTCTAAAACTACGTCATGTTAAAATTACTCTCGAAATCCCACTGTCATTTACGCAATTTCATCACTCTTTTCTATTTTCTATTTTCATTTTACAAAAAATAAAAAATAAAAATACCTGGCCTTTGGCCGAACTCCTCCTCCTGTTTGTGATGTGCGTCTTGATGTTGTTCCACAAACGGTTCCTTATTTAATACTTAGCAGAATAAATAGCATCAACAGTAACATTCCAATTTTTTTACTCAACCTGAGTGATTTGCTTCACGAATACCGAGTTTTATTATGGTTAATTTGTCACTAATGTACAAGCTATCCATTTCCACTCCCGCGAAAGAAAAGTGCAAATACATATGTAGATGTGGATCTTCCCTGCTAATACTCTCTGTAATTGAACGATACGAATAAATTCAGGAAACTCCTTGACTAAGCTCATGGAGATGACATCTGGTTCATTCTCAACAAGTTTTGAAAACAAAAACTTTATATTTCTTTCTATATATATTTCTATTTATTATTTAGAAAAATCATAATTTACGAATATATCTAATAAGGGAAGAAACCTGGATTGAGACTTCTCGTTTGTTAGCGGCAGATGCAGGTGCAATAATCGAGAACGCATATAAATTAAGAAAGATCCGACTTAGAGACATACACTCGTAAATTAAGTAAAATCTGACTCTTGAAAGTAGGTTGCGATCAATATTTCCGATACCAATATTGTCTGTCACATAGAGCAAAGACATGGCAAATAAATGGCCCGTCACAATGGGTCCGTTGCGGCAAAGAATTTAACTGACAGCAAAATAAATAATCTGTGTTTGAGTCAAAGGCGCGTGCCGTACGCCATGACGAAAAGCACAAAAACTGGCAACCTTCTACTTTTGCAGCAGCGAAAAGGACAACTGCTTAAAAAATAATAATTTTGTATCACAAAAATTTGTATCGATGGTTATTTTTATTGCATGAAATTAAATGCAGAAAATAAATGCAATTTAAATTAGTTGAGTTAATTTAAATGCGCTCTTGCCTTTTCGATAAAAGCGTAAAAAGGAATAGAGAAAAGGCTAGGCTTAACCAAGTTGCCCTGAAAAATGAATGTGCATTCCGAACTCAAAATTATGGTCGCACCCACCGGCCACGACTACCATAAATTCTCTTAAAACCCTCTTTAGCTTCAAAAGCAACAAAAACTTGTTTATTTATACACAACGAAATATAATAAATATTTGCTTTCGCAAGCACATCTGTTTTTTGTTTTTGTTCGTATGCCGCAATACTTTCATTGTGGCTCGGCGGTACGTTTTACATCGCACGTCAGTCAAATGCTTTGCGGCCACATACCCGTTGTGACAGGCCTATAAACAGTTGTTACAAACGATTGTCTCTATCAATCACAACTTTCTTGAGAGAAATAAAGCTAGGATATATCAAGAGACCATATAGCACATGAATATCGGCGGTTCACGCAGAAACTCCTTTATTAAACGTCTGGTGCAAAATCAGATTAATCGGTGGATTTTGTAGTAGCATGAATTTTCGCCATTAAAATTTTATTGGAAATGCCAGTGGCTACATATAGATATATAAAACGGGGACTGAATTGGATTCCGTCGAATTTTAGTGTTAAACGTCTCAACACGTCCTCCTCGTAAAATACAAGGCAGTCGGAAGTTTTTTTTTTTGTATATTCCGAGGAAAGTGACATAAGAAGATTTAAAATAGCATTCGATTCTTTGCTCGGTCCTTTAAAGTGTTAAGGGGTTATATACAGTTAGAATTTTCAAATACTTGATTTTTTTTTCTTAATGTACATATATTTAAGAATACACAAAGAAATTTTAATATCGTTCCGGTGAATATTTTCAAAGTTACACGCAAATTTGAAAAGGCGTTTCAGAGTGCTTGAAAATACAAGGCAAACTTTATACGCGTTTTTCTCAAAATGATGTTTTCAAAGTCGCTGACCAACATTACTCGAAAACGGCTAAACCAATCAGTCTCAAATTTTAATACGAGCTTCTTAAATACATATATTTTTTAGTAATGAATCGAAGATTTTTTCTCACCGATAAATATTTTTTTTGTTTTATAAGCAATTTAAGACCGAAATTATGGTCTAAAATCTATATTTTTTTTTTTTAAGAAACCGCTATTTTGTCAAAAAAAATTATTTTCCTTATTCCTTCGATTAATTACTAGATTTAACATTACTTTAACGAAATCTGTTTGATTTTTAATTTCAGAGGATCCAGTTCAGAGATATAGTGATCACCCCAAAACGTCTGTTTTGAGAGGAGCTCCTGTATCAGCTGTAGCTACTCTCCAAATAAATATTTTTACTAATACTAACTCTTAAAATACAATTAAAAAATAACATAATATGTGCACAAATTTTTACATCAATTAATTTAAAAGTTTTCTCAGAAAACATTCTGGAAAATTCGCTTTTTCGGTCTTCCAACTGTATATAACCCCTTAAAGTAAACAAATGTGCTCATGGTAACACAAAGAATAATGCCAAATAAACCAAAAAAAAATTGTATTTCATAATTAAACTTTTCAAAGTCACTGTAGTACATAAGTAAGTGGATTGCTGTGTACAAAGAAATAAAAAGAGGAAATATCTGAAAAGACATAGGATCTGCAGCAATAAGGGGTGGATGTATGGTGCCGATGTCTCAGTATAATTAAAGGCGGCAAAATAGCTATGGGACGTTCAAAGAGGAAGGCAAGAAATAAGAGCAAATGCTTAAGAAAAAATAAGCCGAGGAAAGCAATTCAATAAGTAAACATGGTAAAGAGGCGGAAAAATAAAAAAAAATTTATATAGCGAAAACGCGCATGTATTGTATTCATACATGCATATATGTATCTATGTATTTGTGCATATGTATGTATATGTGCAAATTTATTAGGTAGGCGCAGCTGCCCAGTCGGAAGTGGTCATGCATAGTCATGTACCCAGAAGTATATCGGCCTTTTTGGTGATAGTCATTTGCGTTAGACGCTAAATTTTTTAGTTTTTTTTTTGTTTTTTGGTTAGGAATTTTAAAACATAGGTTTTTTCATATGCAACATATCGTCAATCCTGCGCAATATTTAAGGAAATTCAAAAGTCCGCTTGTATGATAGTTGGCATTTTTAAAACTCCAAAGCCATTCATACTACTGGTATAAATCAATTAATTTCAAAATATGCAGAATGCGACAGACGATTCTATTGCAAGCTCGAATTCTTTCTAAATTTGTCTTCTTTTTGTAGTGCCGTCATCTCGCACTCGACGATAGATACGGCGAAATGAGAAAATTCCTGTCAGACTACAAAAATGGCAATCGAAAGCAAGTGACAGCTCGCTTACTTAACGTCTCGATACTAAATTTTTGATGACATCCAGTGGTCAATTTCAATGAAATTGCCAATCGGGAGAGCAAATTGTATGAAGTTTGCAATTCCTGTCATGAAATATTTCAAGTCATATATTACTAACATCTATGAAGCAATGGGGTGTCATTATGCATCTTTCAACAGCCAATTGGTATTTTTTATGACGCTCACATGGGCAGCATCTTTGATAATTTTAGTTGTTCAGGCTGTACATTTCCCTTTTTTGCAAAAGAGGATTCACGCAGACTCTTAGCATCCTCCTTTCCTCATCATCGTATAAATCAAACAATCAAAAGCTCGAACGCACCACACTGGCTTAATTTGGGACTTTTTCAAACTGACAATAACATAACAAGGCAATGCTCACATTGAAAATATTGTCAATATTGCCATGAGTATCGAGATGTTGAGTTAACGCGAAATTAGCGCCTTACATTTCAGGATGCATCTTCTTTCACAAGGCGATGTCTTAGGAAATTCATGTATCCGTTTATGAAGTATGATCCTGTCAGGGTGAGGCAGGAAATGATGTTTACTATAAATGAACATTCACTTCATTCGCTCATTTGTAATCTCATTTTCCGTTACCTACCCTCTAAATTTCTCTCTATACAATCTCATTGCCTCTCTTGATTGAGCGTGTTTATGCATTCTGGTATGTCTTCTGTCGAATGCATTAAAATATATAACCATATTAAAATATATTACCTTTATTGAATATTTTATTTATATTAATACATACAGTCAAGGACTTAAGGACAAGGATAAATAAGACACAATTAAATCGTCAAAACTTGTGAATTAGTCTCTGTGTTATAGTTATTAAAAGCACTGTATGTGCTGTAAGTAAACTTTAGTCCTTGACTGTACAAGGTGAAGACCAAAATAAACAAGACTGGCGTCATAAAAGGTTTTTCATGGCGCTATCTGGCGACCACCGTAGCCGAATGGGTTTGTGCGTGATTACCATTCGGAATTCACAGAGAGGTCGTTGGTTCGAATCTCGGTGAAAGCAAAATTAATAAAAACATTTTTCTAATAGCGGTCGCCCCTCGGCAGGCAATGGGAAAACTCCGAGTGTATTTCTGCCATGAAAAAGCTCCTCATAAAAATATCTGTCGTTCGGAGTCGGCTTGAAACTGTAGGTCCCTCCATTTGTGGAACAACATCAAGACGCACACCACAAATAGGAGGAGGAGCTCGGCCAAACACCTAACAGAAGTGTACGCGCCAATTATTTATTTATTTTTATTATCTTTTTAATGAATTAGTGCGTTGGAAGTTACATCCCTAGCTGCCTTCCAGTGAAAGCTTGGTAACATTCTGTTCAGTGGAAGCGAAGTTATGAGTTTCGAACAAAGAGCTAATATCAAATTTTGTTTTAAAATCGGTAAAACGTTTACCGAAACATTTAAATTGATGAAAAAAGAAATTCATGGAATCGGAGTTGAATATCTCCAAAACATCGATTTATCGCATTTTAACTAATCATTTGGGCTTATGAAAGGTCTGTGCACATTTCATTCCGCACAAGTTAACTGAGGACCAAACATGGCTCAGAATTCAACATTCGAAAGACCTCATTAAAAAGGCGAGAAAAGACAAGAACTTGCTTTTCCACCTTATAACTGGTGATGGAACGTGGTATTTCCAACATTAACTTGAAACTAAGCGTCAAAGTGCCGAATGGAAGGCCCCAGATGAGCCACCACTCAAAAACTCGCGTTTGGAGAAGTCGAAAATCAAGTCGATGCTCATTTGTTTTTACGATTTCAAGGGGACTGTCCACAAGAAGTTCGTGCCAACAAGCCAAACCGTCAATGCAATTTTCCATCTTGGCGTTTTGAAGCATTTGTTGCATCGCATTCGTGAAGTCGCCCTGAATACCGCGAAGGAGGAAGCTGGCACTGATTGCATGATAATGCACAATCTCATCGATCCACTCTTGATTTATACTCCGCGTATTTGCCTGACATGGCTCCCTGTAACTTCTACCTATTCGAAAAATTGCATTTAGCCATGAAAGGAAAACATTTTGTGTCCGTAGAGCCCATCCAAAAGGCTTGTACCGACATCCTGAAATACATTCCGGTCAATGACCTGAAACACTCTTTCGAAAATGTTCGACTACTTTGAATAAATAAACTCGAAGTCATCAGAACAAAGCTCCGGTCGTTTCTATTTTAGCTCAGTTTTGTTTATTTTGGACTTCACCTTGTATATGAATACACGGAAAATAAAATGTAGTTTACAAATCTATTGCAATTAAACTTTCTTGCTCCAAATATGTACAATATATATATTTTTTTAATTTAAATTCGACATTTGAGCGCTTAATGGCGTCTTGTACTTCATTTTTATGTATATCTTTTGTGAATCCCTTTTTTTGAAGACACTTTGCAAAAGTTAAAAACAAATATTGCCAATATCAATAGACACACAAATTTTATTCAAATCCAAGTAAGAACCTGGAGTAACAGTTCTACTAGCAGTAGCGACACTTTTCCAAATAGTTTTGGAAGACATTGAAACATCACAGCCTTCTGAGCAAACTATAAAAGCACTTCCTCGTTATGAGCCTTGTAACTCTTTTTTTAACTCCTGAAATAAATTTATTTTAATTTCTTCAGTTCCGTCATTTTCCAATTTTCCTGTGTGTTCATCAGTACTCGACACTTTGGAATCTTTTTCTTTTCTAATTTCGCTCTTAACTTTCCACTGCAGTTCCTCACTAGAGTACAAAAATTATAAAGTTTTTCTTTTTGTAACCAATCGAAGCCAACGCCGGTTTGAATTCATCACTTAACAATACAGCACTCCTGAATTTGAATTAAAATTTTTAAAAATTACTATTAGCATAATGGCCTCTGGTGACGATACAGCATGCTTGACTGAGCTTTGTATGTGTTAGTGCAGTCGGGTGGCGTCGTGTCACACATACTTGTTGTCGGTAAAAATCAAAAATTTTAGATATTAGCGTCAAGCACCCGACACGCACACATATAAAGTTCTTGTCAAACAATGCTTGACCGTCACCAGAGGCCATAACATTGAACACACATTCTGATGGCCAAAAGCAAAATAAACACAGTTTTCAATTATTTATTTACCAAGATTCTTTGGTGGCATTTAGGAAAATATGAATTTAAGTGCAAAATTTACAGTTATATTAACTGGAATAGTGGTTACTTTTTATTGTAAAAATTAAAAATAATAAATAAAAATATATTTTTCCAGTGTATATATTTATTATTTATGGAACTTATTTGGCAGCTACAATACGGCGCGCGCAAATGGCATTATAATTTCTTAGAGATGCAAAAGCAGGGATGCATTACGAAATTTCCGAGTGGGTGCATTGCAGAATCAACGGCCGCCTTTTTTTCTAGCGGCGTTAGGTGGGAAGTTATGGCAACAATGTACATATATATTTTTACATATTCCTTTTTTTTCTTTTTTTTCTCGTTACAGACTTTTTGCGAGCGCCAACTCGTTTACGCAAAATTGTTACATATTTTTTTACGGTAAACTGATTTGAATTTTAGTTGGCATTTCATTGTTATTTGTCTTTTAAACGTTTCCTTCTTTTATAGTAATTTTTCAGTAATGATATACATGTACATATGTTTATATGAATCTATTGTTAGTGTTTGCGTATTTGCGTTTCAAAATGTATTTTAGAACGCACTTTGTTTTTATCGGCGTGCAGGCTACTATCAGGATTACTTGAAAACACTTATCTCACATATATTTTTATTTTGTTTTATTTTTATTTATTTATTTTTTTGTGTGTTGATTTACCGCTTCTTTCCTCTAAATTATTTAAAGAAATGATTAAAAAATTTCAAATATGCAACCAGGTGATTGGCAGTCGAGGGCAAAGCAGATTAGGCAGGGAAAATAAATTACCCCAAAAAATTTAATTAAATATATAGCAAATTACAATTCGAAACAATACACAGTGAAACAACAAAGTTCACAGTTTAAAAATTATATTTTCGTTGTTGTTTCAAGTAACAAATATTTTTAAACATTCAAATGTAATAACCGAAAAAAAACTCAATGAATTCATATAAAACAGTTCTGGTACAGAAATGGTATTAAATTCAGTATTTTGTATGTCCACCCGTGGCTGTAATTATTGGCTGTAAGTAGCGATGCATAATTTTTAACTAGCACGTACAGTGGCTCACAGTTATTTCATGAGTTCATTTATTTCAAAGAAAATCTATGACTTTTTTACATAAGTTGCATTTTCAAAACATACATTCATAGAAACATATAAGGGGTCTGTCATAAGACGCGCCTAGCTGTCATAATAGACAGAGCCTTGTTATAAGGGGAACCAGTGTGCTAAGGTACACTCATTTCTGCTCAGCTGAGATTCTATGCGTTTAGCATTGGGACTCGGCCACAATTGTCGGGCAATTCTGCAGATGGATTCGTTACGCATGAAAGATGAAACTTGGAAGTCTGTTAGTTCCATTAAGCCCCCATTTTTAACTGAGCGAACATTAATGCATACTTTTTTCCATCATACGGCGTAGTTATGGAGATAAGAGACGGATGAAATTGAAGAGCGACAATTATTGGAGCTGTTTAGAAGTATTCAACGTACATTTTTCCAGAGCCCATTTTCAAAAAACAAAAACATACATTTTCGAAAACAATATTTGGAGCGGGCCTTCCCTAATGTTTGTAGGTGCTCTTTGCACCTGTTCGCTGATGCGCGTGTATTTCAGTATGTAAGGTGTCCTGGCAAACGCTGTTGTGTTGTTCGAATTCGGCGTTTGCCGGTAGATTACGCAGCCTTTGAAGTGTACTTCATCCAAATGCTTGAATTAATTGATTTGAAAATAAGAAAATCCCCTAATTTAGTAAGCAAATCGCTGATACCGTTGCAATAACAAACAAGGCCGAACAGTAGCAAAAAACCAACATAGTCTAATTTACGTTCAACAGAAGAAAACAAATACCCAGTGGGTTAACTTATCTATTAATATTTTTGATACTTATTTGAAATATTTTACGCATAAAAAATAGGTGCATACTTTTTTCTTGAAGGTTATCTTCCGAACTCGCACTCACTGCCTTTGTTGCAGCCGAAATGTTTTATTATTGTTTTCGATTTGCCCCGAACTAAACTTTGAGAGTTTATTTGTAGCGTTGGTTTTTTCGGCTTTGAACTTATTGGTGAAGCACGCGCGCACGTTTTTATTTTTCTACGAAAAGACTAGCGCAACGTGTGTGCATTTTTTGACTTATTTATATATGATTTTATTTATTTTTACTTGTTTTGTTGTTTTACAAACACATAAACAATACGCACTTACACGAATCGAACAACAATAAACAATTTAGTTCCTTCACTTAAGGTTGGTCTTCTATTTCGCATTTAAACTTATTAATTTTGCACAATTTTTTGATTTTTATTTATATGACAATTGCGTTTTTTCGTGAAAAATCGTATTTTTCGCAGTGAAAATGCTGCATAATACACAGAAAAAAAAACGTTTTTTGCTTAGCTAATTTGGAAATTTGTAACAAACAACGTATGTATGTATAATGAACATTCACGTCGAACATGTGACAAACAACTGATGCACGAACGAAGACGTTTGCTGCACGAAAGCAGTCAGTTTGCCGAAACGCAAAGCGTTCGCCGCTGCTAGCCTACTAGCCGCACCCTCCAACCTCTGGCGGATTCCACAAGCTCGTCATCAGTAAGCTACCAAACAAATTATATTAGCGCAAAGAATAATCAATGGCACACACATGCACGCACAAACATATTTACTCATACATGAAAGCATATATATAAATATATAAATTCGTACTTATGTATAGCGAAATGCGAAATATTTGAAGTAAGAGCAACAACAAACACAGCGATAAAAATTTAGTAAGCATAGGAATGAAAATTAGCAATCGTGCCATAATCGCAATATTAGCAAAGGAATCACAAATGTCATCGCATCAGCTGGCGAGTAAGAACAACAAATAGCTAAGTAATAATGATAGATCAAGAGAGAGAGAGAAAGAGTAGAGAGGCTACATAAAGAAAGTAGAAGGAAACGATTCGTTTCAAATTAACTAAAACCCGAAGACACGGCTGAAAAAAATCAAATATCTGAAGAGAATAACAGCTGGTCAGTCACAAAACAAGCAACAAACGGCGTTAAGTTGTAAAGAGTGAGAAATACAGAGAACATAAGAGAGCACGAAGTACATTGACGAAATGTTTGGAAAGTTCGTGTTGCTAAAGCCGGTTGGAAACGGAAACAAATTGGTTGTGAATAATGGCTAAGGTCGCCAACTTACAGTTTAAGCAACGGAAGGGAAAATTGTATTACCGGTAATTAGAAACTCGACAACGTTTATATTCTTTTCATATACGGCGCACAATAGATATCAAAGAATTAGGTTGACGAACATCTTAACTGAGAACAACGGCAAAACAGCTAATGTTTAAGGTCCAGTTTGAGGTGCCGTAACCATAACCACATAAATTTGCTGATCGAACGAACCTTTGGGCAACACATTAGCCGATTAGAGATGATATACCATAAACCGTAATCATAACCATAGCTGTAGAGAACATAAAATTTTGGATTTTCGCCGCAACCAAACCAATTGATTGTTGATTTGCTGCGTTGTAGTATATAAAACCACCGTATTAATGAATAAATTACTAATTTCCTCGTCACTACTCAAGTGGTTATCTTTTCTTTACTTTCTGCGCTTTCCAAATAAACAGATAAATGACAATGTATGTAAATATCAGCTGCTTATTGCTATGACAGCAATAACAGATGCCAGTAAGTGTCGTTATGGTTAAGACTACGGTTAAGGTTATGGCCTTAAAATTTGCCGTCTTTATTTCCGATTTAGACAGAGATGCGAACAAGTCGGAGTCCGATATATGTATGTATGTAAGACTCCGTAATGTTCTTCTTTGAGCTCAATAACTTGTAGTTTTTGAAATTTCATATACATATTACATGTACTTATTGCTTTAACGTCTTGCGCTGGAAATTCATTCTCAAAAGCCGGTAACTGTATCGTGTAAACCAATTTATAACGAGTGCTTGCTCACAATATTTGAATGCTTATAAATAAAATCAATAATATTTTAAAGAATTTTGTTAATATAATAATTTTGTACGGTGATGTATATTTCAAAATCATCAGGAATGTGCAGCGCAACAAGATATTTCATACATTGCCATACAGTTCCACTACGTTTATTCTGTTTCGCGCATACCTCACATCTTCGTTGAGGCTTTTGAGGCTTTTGTTTACTTTGTGTAGGAGGAATTTTTCTTGGAAAAAGTCCCCACCGTTTTGCCTGCAAGCGCAATGATGTGTTATCTAAAGAAGTCCTTCCGTGTGTTGGGTATTCAGGAATATTAACAATTTGTAGATGCAATGTCCAGCCAAATTTTGAAAGGGAATATTTCTTAGAATTTGGAATTTATTTTGTTTTCCGAAATAAACAACAGCTCTTTTACAGTTAATTCAGCAGACGTACATTGCACGCCATTTCCAGCGCAAGGGGTTAATTTCAAAAGAAAAAATATGTTAATGCCTTTAATCTCTAATCGTTAGAAAATTTAATAATTTGAAACCACGAACATAATAGAATCGGAATTAAGCCAGTAAAATTGAAAGCCTTTGATAATCGTCTGTAAATTGGCTGATGTTGTTCCATAAGCACACACACACCACTATAGCTTTATAGAATTTTAATGCTGAAAAAAATCCGAATTACAAAACATCAATAAACGACACTGGTGATTTTCCGTGCAATAAAATGAAAACAAAAAATAATTCAGTTACACGGCAACTCAGCTGATTTGTGCACCTCTCATCAACGATCGGCATTGAATACTTAAATCGAAGAATAGGTAGGAAATTGAATAATAATCACTAGGAAAATAAGAAGAGAAGGATAGGAAAGAGTCACACAGCGTGTCGCTAAACAAAATAAATAAATAAGTTTGTAAGTTAAGAAAATATACATATGTACATATATGTATGTAACACCTTGAATCTTTGTCGTGCGGTTCAAGTGCGCAGATCACTCATAAACTTGTTAAGAGTGGGCGTAAAAATTGTTGCTATTATTTACATACAAACATTCATATGGTCTCCGATGCTAGACATTAAAACAGAAGTATTTACTTATATTCATACATGTTTGTATATATGTATAAGTACACGCATTGTTTTTTACCCACACTAAATGCGGTTTCTTGTTATTTGACTAATGTGCGATTTTCTGCCGAATTATGTAGCTTTAAACATGCGTGACGCCCTATGCGCCATTAGGAGTTAGAAGGAAACATATATGTATGTATATATACATATATATAAACATGTATATATCTACAGCATATGTACATTTCATGCACTAGTTTAAAAAATATATATAAAATTTATCTGATAAAATTTAGTTTCCTGTAAGTGTTTATTTATGTAGTTCTTGTCAATTTAAAAACGTGCTAAAATTCTTAGGGGAATATCTACTTTATATTGACTTCCGGTTAAAGTAGAGCAACATACACACGTATGTTCATATGTATATGTAGGTACAAGAATGATGTAAACAAGATTGCGCCCACCAGAGCGTACGTGACGTCACGTTTGCTGAGTTGTGCAGTATTGCCAACCATTTGCTCTTCACAATAAATTTAGTGCTTTTTTATACCGAAAATGCGACAATTTTTAAGTTTGGTGTTTGTTTCTTTTTGTTTTTAATTTACGGCTAGCGAAACTTTAGGTTAAAAAAAAACTGTATTATTATACAAAAGAAGTTTAAAAAAGGCCACTCTGAGAAGATTTTAGTGCTAATGAAAATTTGTTTACTCCTATAAAATTTGATAATTTGAAAGTGTAAATTTAATTTTTGGCTCCATTTAAGGCTATGCAAAAATATTAAATGCCCCGCTCTCAACTCTTCTTAAGATTGAAAACGTTTTTACACATTTTAAAAAGCCTTTGAATTTATTGAATGCGAATTAAAACCATAGAGATGTAATCGTTTATTCCGGTCATCAATCCTTAGTGAGACATAGAGCATCAAGAGGTGTATTCATAGTAAAAATAAGCAACAAAATACCAGAAAATACTAAAGAAACCATACTGACATTTTTACAAAAAGAGTACCTTATCTAGTTACATAACTTCAAATATAGCAAAAAGTCGTTCCCTTAACAAAAGAGTTTCGCTTAACAAAAAAAAGTCATTAATTAAATTGTACATAAGCATAACACATTTATTTAAAAAAAAACGCACTTTCTACAGACAATTTGTCACGCTCAATATCATGACGCCTACAAAGTTCCTACTTAACACAATAAACTTTCGTGTTTTATTTTCCTTAAATGGGCATTTAGTGCGTTTTTATATCCAAAGCTAGGCAACACTGCAGTAGCGAGAGAGAGATTTGACTGCCGAAAGCAGAAGAACACCAACAACACCGGCAATCGCGGGCAATGCCACCTGATGTTAAAAAAAGTAAAGCTAAATAAAACTGAGTGAATTATTTAAATAATTATTAAAAAATGTATATTTTACAAAATTATAAACATTACTTTTAATTAGAATAGGCTAGAAAAATGTCATGTGGAATGAACTAAAACTCCGAGACAAAAAATAATAAAAATAACAAAAAAAAATGCTAAATCAAGTTACGAAAATGGTAATCTGGCCATACTGAAGCTAAAATCACGTAACTAGTTGTCAAATTCGCTGAGCACAAAGTAACGGGACCACGATGGGCGCCATCTCATTATTCTTTGCATCATGTATGTAGGTACATATGTAGCGCTAGTGATATACATAGATGACTAGATGTGAAACTCTTTTTCTCGTGAGAGCGCTGAAAAATGTGCATTTTTTATAACATTTTCCAATATTGCCACACCGGTAGAAACATGAATTGGGTATTTTTGAACCAAAGGTCTGGAATTTTTAGTTTCCACACCATCATTGAGGTTAGTATTTAGTGTGCGGTTGCCCAATAACCTTATATCACTCGTAAACAGCTACATATACTAAAAATAAGCACAATCCGTATGAAATATGTACATAAATAAGCAAAAAATTTAAAAATTTATATGTAAATGAAATTATTTAAAACTGAAATACAAAAGTAATTTAATAATAATAAAGTAATGAACGCGAAAAATATAAGTTATAATTAAAAACATGACTTATTGCGATTTTTTAATATAACACAGAAATTGGGTAACAAAAAAAAAAATTCTCAAACAACGAATAGAATAAGTTAAAGCAGATTACCTTTAATTTTTTGTAAAATATCTCAAACACAAATTCAGTTCCCTTACTTACGCTTTTCAACCATAGAATATTTACGTATATACAAATTTTCATAAACCAACACACAGTTTTCAATAAAATTACATTATGTACATAAGACTAATTAAAAGTAGAAGTCGAAAGGGATATAACGAGCTTTGGATTCTACAAACTCCCTTCAATTATTACATTTCAATTGAATTAATTTTAAGACAAATAATTATAAACATTTCAACGCGTCATTTCTCCACTATGAAAAAAGGAACTGTTTTCGTCAATTATTTTTGGCGCGTTTCTTCTGGTAGCCAGCCATTTCGCCTATCAGCTGTTCAAAATCCCATAATGTGTGAGTGCTACCAAGTTTTGAAACGTCCTCATGGGCGCGCTCTCTCTCAAAATGAATAAGTTTCACATCTAGTTATCTATGGTGATATATGAATCATAGATAACTAGATGTGAAACTTATTCATTTTGAGAGAGAGCGCGCCCATGAGGACGTTTCAAAACTTGGTAGCACTCACACATTATGGGATTTTGAACAGCTGATAGGCGAAATGGCTGGCTACCAGAAGAAACGCGCCAAAAATAATTGACGAAAACAGTTCCTTTTTTCATAGTGGAGAAATGACGCGTTGAAATGTTTATAATTATTTGTCTTTAAATTAATTCAATTGAAACGTAATAATTTAAATTGAAGGGAGTTTTAGAATTTTTCAAAGCCTTTTATATCCTTTTCAACTTCTACTTTAATTAGTCTTATGCACATATGCATATGAATACATTTTACTCGTACATACATGTACTTTTATTGAAATCTGTATGTTGGTTATGTCTGTAAATTGGTATATACGTAAATATTCTATGAGTGAAAAGCGTAGGTAAGGGAATTTAATTTGAGTTTGAGTTATTTTACGAAGATTAAAAGTAATCTGCTTTAACTTATTCAGTTCGTTGTTTGAGAATTTTTGTTTTTTGTTACCCACTTTCTGTGTTATATTAAAAAATCGCAATAAGTCATGTTTTTAATTATAACTTAGGTTTTTCGGGTTCATAACTTTATTATTATTAAATTACTTATGAATATCCGTTTTAAATAATTTCATTTACATATAAATTTTAAAATTTTTTGCTTATTTATGTACATATTTCATACGGATTGTGCTTATTTTTAGTATATGTTGGGGGTTACGAGTGATATAAGGCTATTGGGCAACCGCACACTAAATACTAACCTCAATGGTGGTATGGAAACTAAAAATTCCAGACCTTTGGTTCAAAAATACCCAATTCATGTTTCTACCGGTGTGGCAATATTGGAAAATGTTATAAAAAATGCACATTTTTCAGCGCTCTCACGAGAAAAAGAGTTTCACATCTAGTCATCTATGATATGAATGCTATGAATTTGCTAAGTAATCGGCGGATATTAGTAGATTCGGAAAGTTAGTTAGAATTTTTGATCTTGGGCTACAAAAAATGTTTTCTCGTATTTAAAAAATATCCTAAAAACGTAATGCCTAATTTTGTGAGAAAATATGTACTTATCTTGAGCGAGGTTTCATATAAATAAATAAAATAACACCCAAACATGCAGAAAAATGCAAAATTAACTAACTACCAGTTTTAGTAGTTATCTTGATTTTTTTTTTTCAGAAACACCAACTCGTATTTTAACCGTTTAACCAAAGGGTGATCACTTTAAAGGTATCGTATTTTAAATTGAAATAAAACAAAGAAAATTCAAGTACATTGGGCTTTCAATCTTTATTATTTTTGTGTAGAGCTATTCATGAACTTTATTTTTTAAAGCTAGTCCCTTTCAAATGTTCGCCGCAACTGCGCCGTAATTCGGCCATTCGAAAACACCAATTTTGAATGACTCACTGGAGGACTTCGGTCGGTATCTCGTGAATAACTTTATCCATAACAGTTAACTAGTCCGAGGCGAAAGATAAATTGCTCACCGAAACGACGACGCAGTAAATCCATTGTTTCATGTTTGACTGTATGGCAAGTAGCACCGTCTTGTTGGAACCAAATGTTGTGTAGATCACGAATACCTTGCGGTTGCTGTTCAGCCCAAATACGGAAATTACGGCCTCATCGCTGACGGTTATGTGCATCATATGTTGGCCTGAGTGCGTCATAAACACTTTTCACAAATCATCGATTTTCGTAATAGAATTGTATTATTTTGTAAACGTTGTTGAGGCGTAAGTTTTTCCATGATGAAATGTCAATGAATACTTAAAAAAAGTATGTATATAGTTTGACAGTAGTCACGCGTGGTCTATCAAAAAAAACCCCCTATTGGAAAAAGTGTCCCCAATCTGATCACATTTTAGAGATGCCCTTTTGATTCTTCATGCACCTGTAACTGGTAATTTTACAACTGCTACAATTCTAGTCACTCTTCCAACTAGTTGATTTCTTCCATCAAATTCTATTTAGTTCATGAACAAGAATATTGACTGAATAGTTTGGTTTTCCACTGTAGGGATGCTTTCATACATCCAGATAAGCCGAAATCAGCCTTATTTTTTGAGCTTTTTTGGAATGTTTTATTGTATATTTCAAAAAAATGCACCTTTTTCTGAAGGTTGAGCGTTAATACTCATTTATGGTAGCATTTTAGAACTTTCATCTAACGAAACTTAAAAATAATTTGCCACTACGTCTTGCTAAGTGAATTTTTTATGACTAGTTCATACTCAATACCGTGAGCTTTTCAACTCTTTACCGCATATGGACCCATATATGGTATGCAATTAGAATTCAATTTTATTCCCAAATTAAGCATTATAAGAAAATTCAAACTTTTTTAAGCCATTAAATATATATCTAGCAATAAAAGAACGCAAACAAAATTTTCTATGATTTTATGACATTTCGAAATAAACTCACTTTTGTGCAAGTGGGTGAAAAAATAGAATTGAAAATTGAAATTGAAGTGCGAGTGATTCATTCTCGAAAAACAACAACAGAGTAAAACGTAAGTACTTTTTGGAAACAAAAAAATATATATTTTCAACGAGTCGATATACTCATCCCTCCCGAAGGATAACAATTTTTCCGTTTTTCAACTGTTTTCTATACTTTACAACTAGTTTCTCCATATGGTTTCGTGAAAATAAAAATCAAACTATAAAACCTTTTTATTATTTTTCCCTAATATGTCTTACTGATAAGTAAATAAAGTTATTTCACCCGTGAAATAATTTTTTTTAAACGCTTTATTGATTCAGGGTGAATATAAATGTTTGTTTTCCTAACATAAAGTTTTTGATAAATTTTTCTATAACAAGCTTGAGTATATTTTTCCATGGGAATGGATATTTTTTATTTTATGCACTTATTCATAAATATTAATACATACGTATATATGTATAATCATAATTCATAATATGTTAATAGCGAACAAAAAAAAATCTAATTCATATGTAAAAAAACGCGTGCATGTATTTTAATTACATTAAACAGGTATTCGAATTACATAAAAGAGGCTTCAATAAACCATCAAAAATGAACCAAAAAAAATCCTTAAATGCGACTCTAAACGAGCTCTGAAATTCACTGAAAATGAGTCATAAAATGTGCCGAATCAGAATTAGATTTGGAGCTCATTTCTGAAGGCAAATTTCGGATATAAAAAGCTTAGAGCTCATAAAAGAGTATTTTAGTGTCCTTTGGTTTCTTCTTCTTCTTGATTGACACAATAACCGCTTAAACGATTTTGGCCGTGCTAACCGGCGCCAGTTGAGCACACCAAGTGAAGCCAAGTCCTCCTCCCCCTGATTTTTTTAAAACAGAGAAGGCCTTACTCTTCCTCTGCTACCACCAACTGGTACCGCATCGAATACTTTGAGAGCCGGAGCGTTGGTATCCACTGCTGGATGGCTGGATCTTTATTCGCTGCGCTATGTCTATGTCGTCGTAAAGCTCATACAGCTCATTGCCTTGCACATCCATCGCCTGCGATATTCACCGTCACCAACGTGAAAAATTCCAAAAATCTTCTGCAGAATCTTTCTCTCAAACACTCCAAGAGACAACTCATCGGATGTTGTTTGCGATTCAGGCCCGAATTTTTCGGAGTCGGAAACATCATCTCTCGCCTGCATCCGAAAAGTCGAAGCTTAATGAATATAACCCAGAATCTCAGTTTAGCCTACACCATCTCGAAGGGTTAAGGCGATGCAAAAAGCTCAATTTAATAAATACTTATATTTTCCCGTGCTTCCTAGGTGGAACATATGACCTCAACAAACGAATTATAATTTAATTTATTTGAAATTAGAAATTTTATTTGTCTCCACGAATAACCTGCTTTCTGCGCTTCTGCATCCATCTGTCGCCTCCAGGTGTTGTACAACTCATTCTTAAAAATTGCAATGAAAAAATGTAATAAATTTGTTGAAATTCGCACTTAGTTGTCAATGCATGGAAGTGAAAAAAAGAATTTTTTTTTAATGTTTAAATTCACCAAGCAAGGAATCTTAAAAAAGAATCAAAGAGATACATAGATTTAAATGTGGGTACCAAACTTTTAAATAACTCGTTTGGATTTCGTGATATTGAAACAGAAAAAAATGACTGTAATACAAATTTGTAGGAAGGATGTGGAAATAAAATTTTTCAATGACCTGTTTAATTATCCAGCTATAAAAAATTAATTAAGCTACTAAAAATTTGCCAACTTGCTTGAAAAGCACTCATAAATGGGAGATTCATAGGATGTGAGCAAACATATGTTTGTATATTTTTATTTTCTACTTTCTGTTAATTCAATAGTTCTAAAAAATTGCGAGGTTTTTATCTTCTCATATTCTATAAGAACATTTTGTCAAAAAAAAAAATTATGTAAATTCGCAATTTTTTTTGACAAAAATAAATATTTTTGTTTGCGACCCACGTAGAAGACATGTGTTTTTAGCATAAACAAACAATAACATTAGATGGCGGGAGATTGATGACCTTAAAAAAATTTACACATACTTATGTACATATGTATGTATGTTTACATTAACCCAGTTGAAGAGCCTCCCAACAGCTGTGTACCTCTGCCACCACGTGCTTTTTATGACTTATAAATTTCTTAACTACGTTTAATCAAATTCAATTGCAAAAACAAAATATTATTGCATATTAAATCAGAAACCAACTTGTGACTACGAAACTGACTAATCATTTTGTTTTTCGCCGACAAAATATTGCGGAAAAAACGAGGTGGGAGAGCAGTGCTCAATCGAAAAACTAAAACACATACATATGTTTGTACATATTAATGAATGCGACCAATGCTGCCACTCAATAATAGAAATTGCAAAACATTTAGTATAAGTAGTATTGAACTCCAAGATTTTAGCTAGCAATCGTCTAAAAAAAATATGTATGTATGTATGTACATATATTAAAGGAAAATGACTCTTTGCTGATTTTATTTTTCAAAGTGTAAATGAATTCAAATAGGGTTGGTGTCGAAATTCTGTATGTACAAAATTCTAAAAACAAAATTCTGCTTTTTAAAAGTCTGCTTTTTTAAAATTCTGCTTTTTTAAAATTCTGCTTTCTAAAATTCTGCTTTCTAAAATTCTGCTTTCAAAATTCTGTTTTACAAAATTCTGTATTAAAATATAATGTTAACAATGTTAAAGAGGTAATGTAATTATTTAATTTATTATTATTATTATTTTTTATTATTATTCGAGATATTAAATAAAAAAAAATAATAATAATAATAATAATTTTTTCTTCAGTTTCGATAGAATTCACAGTATTTTTGCGTAGAACTTCTTTACGCGTGGGCGGCCTTCGGCCGCGCTTCAAAAATATAACCCTCATCAGTCCAGCTCCGGCAACGCAATCCACCGTATTTTTGCGTAGAACTCCTTTTCGCGTGGCCGGCCTTCGGCCGCGCTTCAAAAAAATAACCCTCATCAGTCCAACTCCGGCTACGCAATCCACAGTATTTTTGCGTAGAACTCCTTTTTGCGTGGGCGGCCTTCGGCCGCGCTGCAAAAAAATAACCCTCATCAGTCCAACTCCGGCTACGCAATCCACCATATTTTTGCGTAGAACTCTTCTAAAAAAAACGAACAGCTGCGAAGAATTATTAAGAAAAGAAATGAATTAAGTCACACTACATATTTAAAAAGAATTCCAAAAAATATTGTAATTGGCTAAACTAAAATATTGTTATCGCTTAAACATATACATATGTATATTTATGGAATAAATGTTTATTTTGTTACTTCTTGTGTGACGAAAATCACAAAACTTGAATAAAACAAAATTTTTCGCATTAAACATGCAGAATTTTGAAAAAGCAGAATTTTAGAAAGCAGAATTTTAAAAAAGCAGAATTTTAAAAAGCACAATTTTTTTGCAATTTACAGAATTTTGTAATACGGAATAATGACACGCTCCCATTCAAATACTTAGAATTCGTACTATCAGCGAGTAAAGACACATCAATTGCAATAGAGGAAAGAATTAAATCTGCTAATAAGACGTACTATGCAAATATAAATTTGTTCAGATCAAAGATTTTATCGTGAATGCAGAAAATCAAGATGTATAAAACTTTGAAAGAAAGAGAAGCCCACCAAGAAAGAGAAGGCTTGATGATGTAGAAGCAGACTTAAAAGCGATGAACGTTCGTAATTTCTCAAAGGGCTTATGACATTTTTTTAAATAGAAGAGATTAAATAATATCGATCTGTAAACATTTTATAACAAAATTATGGAAAAGTGTTTTTTCCTCATTGGAATTTAATGGTAATATTTAAAGCGTTGGTAGCATGGCTAAATATTAATTTAAAAAAATGCACATAAATGGGTGTCCTGTTTGTTTCGTCATAAAATATTGTTTTTCTGCAGGTACTTTTATTGTTCGATAGTGCCAAAATCTGTCAATATTCATTCTTGCCGACCTAGCAAACAGCCAATAGAAAACAATCCTAACACTTTTGGTATGGCAAGTCCAAAACCGGCAACACTATAAGCGGTTCTCTCACAGAAGAATTGTACAAACAAACACACATTTTAATAAATATGTAGCCAACACAGCACATTTAAGAGTGCGTGCTTTGTGTCATGCTCAGACTAGCCGGCGTATTTTGTAAAGAATATCCCAACAAAACAAAAACCCAACAAAAATAGAATTTTCTGGTAAATTTCCAATACACGGCAGTTGTAGAGTTAACATATGTATATGTACATACATTTTTATACATACATACATATGTATTATATAGAAGAAGTTGCCTTTTGCTGTTATTGTTTTTAAGTACTCACCTACCTACATATACTCTATCAAGAATGATAGAAAGAAGATTGCGCCCATCAGAGAGTACGTGACGTCACGTTTGCAGAGTTGTGCAGTATTGCCAACCATTTGCTCTTCGCAATAAATTTAGTGCTTTTTTATACCGAAAATGCGACAATTTTTAAGTTTGGTGTTTGTTTCTTTTTGTTTTTAATTTAAGGCTACCGAGACTTTAGGTTGAAAAAAAAACTGTATTATTATACAAAAGAAGTTTTAAAAAGGCCACTCTGAGAAGATTTTAGTGCTAATGAAAATTTTTTTACTCTTATAAAATTTGATAATTTGAAAGTGCAAATTTAATTTTTGGCTCCATTTAAGGCTATGCAAAAATATTAAATGCCCCTCTCTCAACTCTTCTTAAGATTGAAAACCTTTTTACACATTTTAAAAAGCCTTTGAATTTATTGAATGCGAATTGAAACCATAGAGGTGTAATCGTTTTTTCCGGTCATCAATCCTTAGAGCATCAAGAGGTGTATTCATAGTAAAAATAAGCAACAAAATACCAGAAAATACTAAAGAAACCATACTGACATTTTTACAAAAAGAGTACCTTATCTAGTTACATAGCTTCAAATATAGCAAAAAGGTCGTTCCCTTAACAAAAGAATTTCGCTTAACAAAAAAAACTCATAAATTAAATTGTACATAATCATAACACATTTATTTAAAAAAAACGCACATTCTACAGACAATTTGTCACGCATACAAAGTTCTTACTTAACACAATAAAAATTTCGTGTTTTATTTTCTTTAAATGGGCATTTAGTGCGTTTTTATATCCAAAGCTAGGCAACTCTGCAGTAACGAGAGAGAGATTTGACTGCCGAAAGCAGAAGAACACCAACAACACCGGCAATCGCGGGCAATGCCACCAGATGTTAAAAAAAAGTAAAGCTAGATAAAACTGAGTGAATTATTTAAATAATTATTAAAAAATGTATATTTTACAAAATTATAAACATGACATTTTAATTAGAACAGCTAGAAAAATGTCATGAAGAAAGAACTAAAACTCCGAGACAAAAAATAATAAAAATAACAACAAAAAAAAATGCTAAATCAAGTTACGAAAATGGTAATCTGGCCATACTAGAGCTAAAATCACGTAACTAGTTGTCAAATTCGCTGAGCGCAAAGTAACGGGACCACGATGGGCGCCATCTCATTATTCTTTGCATCATGATACTCTATCAACCAATCATTCTACTCAATTTAGTTTTTTTTATTTTGTTGCTGTGAGCGCCAATTTGATTTTTGACTAAGCGCTCTTCAGGCGGGAAATATGAAAAACTAGAGAAACTAACAAGCCACATGGTCGTCGTTCGTAATTGGTGAGAATGAAAACTGCCTCAAGGTTTATGAGTACATATAGACATATATATGTAGTGCTTGGTGAACCACGCCATCTATATCAATTCATTTCGGCGCAAAGTAAAGGAGGCGAAACATGTGTTTAGTGAGCAAAGTATTCAAATTCAATAGCAAAAGGCAGTGGAGAATTTCTTAGTGAGGCAGCAACTGAAATTTCAGTGAGTGGTGAAATTTTAATAAATTTGGTAGTGATTAAGGAAATAAAGTATAAAGTATTTAATGTACATATTTTACCATTATGCGAAACAAAAAATACATACATATATAAAATCATACTTGGCAAAATTCATTGTCATACATGTGTTGATGTGCCTAAAAGTAGGCAACACCTTTGTGATTTTTGCGTGGTAACTGATCGCACATGTGGAGAAAGTACAAGGAAAATATGTATTTAATCGCACAAACTGCAGCAAGTTTTTTAAATTTATTTTATACTTTCTGAAATATCATTTTTTTTTTAATTTGGAGCAATCATCTACCATTTCTTTTTTGAAACTATTATGATAATTTAAATATTTCACATCTGATACCTTTAAGTAGTAATAAAAATATCGTCGAATAAAAATATTTCTTTGTGCATTAAAAAACTCAAATTTCACAGGGCTCCAAACTAATGTTTTTTAACAGCATAAAACAATCCATACACATGGAAAGTTGCTACAATTTCAGTACTTAGCCCGATATAAATCCGACTCGTGCAAATGGCGTTTATGCATGTGTTGTGGACACGTGGTTATGATCTGGCTGGCATTTACGCATAAGCGCAATGGCGTTACCTAACAATACAGTCAAATTTGGATAACGCAAACTACATGTGCTTTGAATACGAACAATGCGAATTATTAAGGCAAGTAAATCGGCATATACACAAACTTAAGCTATGTAAGTTTGAAGTCAGTCTACTCAGAAACTTTTAGCTTTATGGAGAACTTTGCAATATGCCAAATGCTGCTGTTTTCGAGTCACCTTCGTTGTTGGTGGATTTCTATAGAACGAAGCATAATGAAAAAACGCAAATAAAAACTTGTCGATATCTCGCTTAGTTTTTGGATATGTAAAAAAAAAAATTAACATAAAATATTGTTTTACATATATATAATTATTTTTCTAACTAAATATCAGGTAAATTAATTTTGTTGAAACACATTTTTTTAATACTTAAAACTCATTATCTTAGAAACTATCATAAAATAATAAGATATTCCCTAGTTTCTGATTCTTCTCATTAAGCTTTTTATGGGACTGCTAAAAAAAGTTTATAAAATTCAAAAGGTAAGTAAATCTACAAGATCCTTAAAAGGGCTAATTACTAAACTGTCGGCGTAACCGAGTGTAATTATAAATGACAAATATTTTGTCTAGAGATCGACAGCATATCACTTTTGAGGCCGTAATGTAACCGAGCAGTATTTTGGCCAAACCGAACCGAACATTTCGCCGATCTTTTCCAACAAATTAGTTCCATATGGAATAGGAAGGGACGACGGAGGCCTTAGCCGAATCGGTTGGTGCGTGATTAACATGCGGGAGTGCAGATGTTCGCATCTCCGCGCATGAACATCAAATAATAGAAAGTTTTTTCTAATAGCGGTCGCTCCTCGGCAGCACTGGCAAACCTCCGAGCGTATTTCTGCCAAAGTTCCTCATAAAAACCATTTGCCGTTCGAAATCGGTAGCCTCTTTATTTGTGGAACAAGTTTAAGACGCACGCCACAAATAGGAGAAGGAGCTCGGCCAAGCAACTAACAGAAGTGTACGTGCCATTTATTTTACTATTTTCGTGGAATACGAGGACTCCGTTGTTCTCTGTAAACAATTCTATGTAATTTAATCCATTTTTTTATTTACGATTTTTCTTATGTTACCTTACGACAATAATAGGCAAAACTTTTCGCAATTGATTTCAAAATTTAAACCGAAATACAGAACTACAGAACACAGTTCGCACAATTTTTTAACCAAAAAAGGAAAGAATGTGCGGCCATATTTGGGCGAAGTGAAGATTAGAGTTTCTATGAATATATAGAAAATTAACCCATTCACGTCCAAAGAAATTCGCCCTTGCGCGTTCACTTTGTACGAAATATTCGCTTTATATTATTAACAATATTACTACGTGCTTAAAAAGTGATTGCTGATAACGTCGTTTCCATAAAGTGCAATTAAAAAAAAATTAAAAAATTTTAAATTCTTAAGAATTTTTTTTTTTTACTTTGAAGAGATCAAAAAGCATCTAAATTCTAAATGCTTACAAAAAGTTAGAATTGAAAATCAATCATACCGTTTTTAAACTTATATTAACTAACAGGTTTTCCAGTAGATATTTCGCCTTCATGACTTGCAAACCAACCGCAACTATTTACATTCCCATGGCAGCCGGTTCAACGTTACCGGAATGGCTCTGGGTTTTCTCCGACCAAGGGCTGCCACCCCAGAAAACTAGCCCTCTCTAGTGAACCGTTTATCATCATCATTCACATTCATATTTTGGAAAGCAGGGAATTTTGACAAATAAAATATCGTTCCCATAACAGTCGTTTCTACGTTACCGGAACGATCCGAACTAATATTCGTCCAGAGACTGTCACTCCAGCCGTATTCTCTGCACGTGTATGGGAAATGTTTATGCTGCTACAATAAATAAAATATATTTTACAACATTCGCAGCATGATAAAGAGTCCTGGTACCCGTTGATGTGCCAATATCGATGCCTAAAAGCATTTACATACATATGTATATACTCGTATGTAGACGTTAGTGATATTTTCCCGGTAAAAAAATACTATACATCGCTCATTTACTTTAAATGTCACAATTAAAAAGAGGTTTTTTAGATAAGTATGTGGAAGTGACCACAAGCTCTTCTTTTATGCTGCGTAAAAAAAATAATGGCGTTATCTATTACCAGTTTCCCATTTTTCTCTGCACTTTTTTATTTTTTTCTTCTTTTTTGTACAATTTTTTTTATTTAATTTTTTTTTTTATTTTTTTTTAATTTTTCTTTTAATTGTTTTCTTTTTTTTTTTATTTTGATATCCTTGCAAAATATGAAAGTACACATCATATTTTTTCGGTTATTAAACACTAATTTAACAAGACTTAACTTTAACTTTTGTTTCTGCGTCACGTGATGCCTTTGGGCTTTAAGGCAGTAATAAAAATATATGTATACTCGTATGTATAGTTTTTGTATTTATTTTCTACATAAATGAATTATCTACTACCCCTACACTACATTTTACGCCAGCATTAAATTTCAAATTATACATCAAACAAAAAAACTACAGCAGTTAATACCTACAGATGCTAAGCAGCTTATTTTCTTATCAAACTAGGAATTTTATTACTTAAAGGTAACTTCTTAAAAAACGCCAAGATAAATGGCAATGATTATAGCCAAAACCGCCAACAAAACCGAAATCAGCACATTATTTAACAGCTGCAAAGTGTAAAAAATCAAAAGTCCCAGTTAATTTATACAGATACCAGATTTAATTGGATTGTGTTAATCACCTTATCTTGCCATTTACGGTTGGCTATGCATTTGCTGTAGGGCATGCTGGTGAACGACACACTATTGTACAATGGCACCCAAGCGCTTGGGAACCAACGGAACAGCAGAGTATCGAGCCATTTACGGCAGCGAAAACTAACGCGTTTGGTGAGATCGCGCATCTGTAAGAAGAGAAATTGTGCAATTTATATAAAATTATTATAAAATCTTTTTCAATTTTTTAATAGCTGATCTTAGTGATTTTCACCTCAACATAATTGTACATTGCCAAGTCGCAAATAGCGTGCGCATCATGCCAACGCATCTCGGTGAATTGCTCCAACACATCGGCGGTGCTTAAATTTGGTTGATTAAATAGCGACATTAACAAGGTGCAATCTTCCATGCCAGCATTCAAACCCTGTCCATAGTAGGGCACCATAGCATGCGCAGCATCGCCAAGAATTAACGCCTTCGAACCATAGTGGTAGGGATGGCACTGAGAACGAAAAAAAGGTTTTATTTGAAAATAAAATAAAAAATTATGCTATTTAACAAGTAACCCCTTAATTTGCTATAATAATTATACATAGTTTCATGCTCTTTTACGCCAAAAGTTATTAAAGCGTAAGAAAAAAATATATTCCACTCACCTTTACTGAAAGTAAATGTTGCGGTTGCGATTTGAAGAAATCTTTGATTAGCATTTCCTCGCCGATCAGTGGCAAGGCATCGGCATAGTATTTGTGGAAAAATGTTAATAAATCCTCGGTGGTGCGTATGGTTGCGAAAACTTTAAATGGCATCGAGAGTGTTACAGTAAACGATTTATTTTGATTGGGCAGTGCAATCATCATGAAATCGTCACGTGGCCAAATGTGCAAATAATTTTCAGGCATTTGAAACTATATTAAAACGATTTTTTTTACAGTTGTAGGATTAAAAAAAAATAATAATAAATATCTGCATAAACATACCTCGCCATTTTTCGCTGGTATACAGAGCTCCAAGTAACCATGTTCAATATATTCTTGTGAATAATTGAAGCCAGGTCGCTTCACCATTTGCTGACGCACTGAGCTAAAAGCGCCATCACAGCCCACAACTAAATCCGCCTTGTCTTCTATCACTTCATTGCTGTGCAAGCTGCAATGGAGCAAAAGGAAAGTGAGAAAAAGAGAACAGAAGAACGAGAATAAAAAGTCATATGCAATTCTTTTGTCAGGCGTTTTTAGCGCTAAAATTAATAGCCTGCTTTTTAGTGTAAGACTAACCTGCATAGCTTTACAGATTGGCTAAGAAGTTCAGAGGCATGGAAATAAATGAATAAAAAAGTGTAAGCGGCTAATATTTCCCACTTAACACTTTGCACTCGTGACCGTTTCCGCGCGGACGAACCAGCAACTTGAAGCGCGTCGTAGCGCTTTTGGTGAATTTCTTGGCTCTAACTTAAAACGATTGCACACTCAAACTCGCACATAAAACTTTTAAATTTTAATTTTTTTTGTATCTTTACATATTGACGAATCGCTAGGGGTCAAAAGGTCTATGCGCGGCTTAATGCCAACCAGGCTAACCTAACCTACATATTGACGAAGATAATTTCTTAAACATTAAAATAAAATAAATAATTGGCGCGCACACTTCTGTTGGGTGTTTGGCCGCACTCCTCCTCCTATTTGTGGCGTGCATCTTAAAGTTGTTCCACAAATGAAGGGATCTACAGTTTTTTTTAAACACAGTTTTTAAATGACAAAAATACACTCGGAGTTTTCCCATTGCCTGCTGAGGGGCTACCGCTATTAGAAAATACTTTTTCCTATCATCTATCTTTCATGCACGAAATTTAAACTCAAATTTAGTTTACAAATCGCCAAACTTGGTTAAAATTTTCTTAAACTTGGCCTTTACACTGAAAGTTGACGCGCTTCAAGCCTTTCAAAAAAATATTTTTTGAAACAGAATCATAAATTCTCATACTCACCGCTTGAATTCCATACGGCCTTCATTTAAATTCACGTAATTCAACTTGTGCTCGAAATGACGATGAATATTGGGGAACTTTTCACCCGCTGCAAAGGGACAATTGCATACGCATGAATATTTATGTATATAAATAAGTATTTCTTTCGCTAAAACATTACCATTCAATAGCACCTCATTCAAAAACTTTCTGCCCACCGAATAGAGACACTGATGCGTGCAGGGATCGTATAGCACTACGGTGCGATTGCCTTTGATGTCGTGCAGCATACGGCCACGCATGGGAATGGCCGTTGCGAGCACCTCCTGCTCCAAACCAACTTCGGCCAGCGCTCTGCGCCCCCGCTGCGACAAAGCCAAATTTATGCTACGCCCTTGCACCAATTCAGCACCGCGTATATCCTCACGATATTCATATAAGTGCACTTCATGGCCGCGTCGAGCAAAACTGAGCGCCGCTAATGAACCGACCTGAAACGCAATGAAAATGCGGAAAAACGAAACAATTAAGCAACGTATAAAAATACAATAAGTTAGAAACGTTAAAAAAATATATTTTTTCAGATGTTTGTACAAATTTTAATGCATTAAATAAAAATGCATAGCGGCAGGATAATTACCTACCCTGTCAGAAATCAAATAGATTACCGTAACCAACGCAAGACAAATGTATTGACGGGGACAAAAAAAAAATTTAATTAATAAAAATTAAAAATATTTAGTTTTTTTTTTAAATAAATAAATAAAAATTAAAAACATTTAGTTTTTTTAAGGAGATTTAAATTATAGGTATTGCTGAGTATGCTTTAATATAATATTTACAAAGAAATTCCAACTATGAGCGAAACCTCCTGCGCAGCCGCTTGTCAATGTCAGTGCCCTAATTAGAGTATTCTGATAATTTTCTTGCTTCTTATCAGCTATTATTTTACACTTGTAACAGGTTGAAGAAGAAGAAGAGTCAAGTTGAATTCACTTACTGCCACTAGACGCTTTATTTTTCATGCTTTAGCTACATTTTAATCATTTTTATTGTAATATATTCTGATTATCTACGCAAATATGTATGTAGATTAGAGGATCAAAGAAAAAACTATGAATATAAAGATATTTTTTTTTCCAAAGTTGACTCTTAAAATAATCACTTTTCTCATATATTTCCACATGTAAATGTAAACTAGAAATAATTGGCATATTATGGCGATGTAGAAAGTGTTTTACTTGTATTAACCCTCTATTAACCCCTGTTCAAATGTAATCAAAATGATATTTCTGTGATAAACGGTTCACTAGGCAAGGCTAGTTTACTGGGACTTCAGCTCTTGGTCGGGAAAAACCCGATCATTCCCGTAACGTAGAACCGGCTGCCATGGGAATGATATTTCTAATCCGCTTTGATATTTTGCGTTCAATTTATCATTTCAACTGAAAACTGCAAATTTTAGAAAATTATTTGAGCTTAAAGTCTTGCAACTCAGCGAAAGAACTCGGGAAATAATGATTTTGCCATAAAATGCGTGTCGCTACAGAGAGGAATTCATATTTTAAAGATAAAGTTGGCTTCGTCGGTTTTATGGGTTCCTTCGTCCAGCTGACAAGCACAGTTTTCAGAACTTAGCGCGGTTGATTTGGAAGCTGCGAGCAGTGAAATGTTTGTTAAAGAAGTTCAACACTATTCAATGTCAGACCAATGGAGGATGCGACTATACTATATTCTCCACTTACTACTGTGTGTGACAATACTCAGTGTCCTTGTTCAACAATGCGTGGAAGAGATATCAGTAAAGAGCTTAAACATCAAATTCAATGCTATAAGAGCGCACTTTGGACCTTTTTGAAACTGCGAATGCTTACAACTCTTTCAAAAAAAAATTATCTTAAAGGTGAATTAGATAGTAAGTGAAAACTTTCAAATATAATGCAACATTTTAAGAATACTTGTCAGTGAATCGCGCAAGTTTTAGTGCATTACACAATAAGTGCCATAATATTCCATGTGGTATGTGTTTATCATTTTTCGTGGATTTCAAAGCACGTTTTTATTGAATGCTATCAGGTTCAGAATTTCAATATATTGTATATTATATTAAGTGCTTAATTCGCTATATTTGGCAAACGTGCGGAGTTCATCCAGTCAATGAAAACATTTTTCATGTACATCGCACGTTTGCTGAACGTCTTTTTTTTTTATTTAAGTATGCAGAAATAGCAACAACTCTTCTTGCATGCTACGTAAAAACTGCACAATTGAATTTAGCTAATTTTTGAGATTTTTATTTACTTATCATTTTTCATTAAATTTCATATCGTTAAAGTTAATTTTCTTGATATTTTCTTTTCACGAACTTTGACACTCTTCCAGCAAAGCCGCGATATGCATAATTTTTTCCCGGTTAGGTTTTCCTTTTTAGACTCACCAAACCACCGCCAATTATTGCTACTTTCAATGGCGCACGAAAATTGACACCGTTTCCATTTCCCGACGACAAGGGTATCGTATGCGACATTTCGTCTTTATACACTTCTAAAAGTTTGGCAAAGTTGAAAGTGAAAAAAGTTTAAATCTGATATAGAATGCCAGCAAACCAAATCTTTTATATTCTCACTGTGCTACTGATATGCTAATACCACTCAAAACTCTCGTTGCCAAGCGGGCAACTCTTCGCTATGGAAGATGCAAGCACAATGAATGAATGCGAGCAGCGAATGCGATGTATAAGTACAATTGTCTGTTTAGATTTGTTAGTGATTGGGAGCATAGCAGCAGTCAGATACCGTCATGTTTGTACGTACGTACATACATAGCTGTGTGCGCACTTTTTTAATATTTCTACTAGTCAGCCAATACAATATACCCCTTTGTAGTTTGATATGTTTTTGATAATTCGTTGAGGTTTGTGACAGCAACCGAGGCTGCTGCAACCGCATAAAGCGGCACGAGATGCATATTGCAAATCGCCAAATATTCCACAAGTAACCTCAATTTGTGTGTATGAATCCACCACGGAAGCCTTACTAATGATTTACTTTCGTTTTTAACAAAGAGCTGGAATGGAAATAATCAAACTCATGAATCAAATATATGCATTTATATTTGCCAAATGAATATCCGTTTTCTTCTCCAAACTCAATATACTCCTATCTACAATACACGACTGGACGTAGGCCTAGAAATGGACCGCATTTTCGAAATCAAATTTGCCAGCTCAGATTATTAATTAATGCTGCTATGTACGCATTTATTGCAGCAAAGACTTTTTGACTTTGAGCCGCGATCAGCTCTAATCTAATCGGCACTAGCTCCCAAATCTATAAAGGCCACGAGGAACAGCTTATACATATATGCATGTACGGTGTATACGCATATATTATTCAATTCAGAATAAAAATCTAAAGTCAATGGCCAATAATTCTATGGTACTGAGATGTGTATAAAAACAAAAATTGCAAAAAAAAATTAAGTTTTATTGAATTCCTATTTGCAAGTCGCAGTAATTTGGATCATGCTTTGGTTATGTTGTACATGTGTTGACGCACGCACACAAATTTAAGTTGGTACTGTAGGAACCTTATGTTTGGCAAGCAAATAAGTTGCTCGTAAAATATGTTTTATCATTTGGGATTAAAAACTATTTAAACTATTGTATCATTTGGAAGATGTCTAGCTCGTGCGTTTTTAATATCTTCAAATCATAAAACTCCAGCAGAAGTGATACGTAGAGTACACACTCCATTAACAGCAGTGAAACAACTTTTTACTATTCTTAATATGCGCTCATTCGTGTTGTGAGAAGCTTCTGTAGGCATTTCCAGTGATAGACGTAGACGCGGTGCTCGATTCCAGTATTCACCTAATGCAGGACGCATGCTTTTGCTGCCTATCAGACTAGGTGAGGCAGTAATCTCATTAACATTTGCGTCATTTTCGGCCACATCTGTAGGAAAAACGTTTTGTATGCTTTGCAAAGCAGTTTTGCACAATCACAGCAAAGTCAATTAAGTGCAATATCTAAGGGGAATATTCCATACCTGTGCCTTCGGCTATTAGTTGATCTTCGTCAGTATTCACCAATAAATTTACATAAATAAAAGCGACATGATGCTCCTTCGATAGCTTGTATACCAAGTTGTTCAATGTCGCCAACAAATATTTTCCTAGCATAATAATTATGTTTTAATTATTTGGTAATTATAATTTGAAATTAACTTAAGATATCAAACCTTTCAATCGATCTGCTTCATTGCGATATGTGAAAAATACGGCCGGTAGTGCATCAATTATAACTAATTTTACGTTACTTCCTTCAGCATTTTCGTCAGCCATCAATTGCATGTGCAGTTTTTCCAATATATTACATACGCCTTCAGCAGAACTTGTACGCTCCACCAAAATATTTTGCATTATTCGGCCGCAATCGTTATTGAGTACATTTCGACAGCGCAGCATTTCCATAATGCGTGAACCCGAGAAGTCAGTCTTGGTATCCAAATACAGGACTGTCCCTTGTGATTTGGTTGCAAAATTTACGGCGATTGTATGGCATAGTTGCGTTTTCCCAACGCCTGACTTTCCGCATATTTCCCATACACTACCAGTTCTGAGTGGTGTTTTAGCCGTGAGCATATCGAAGCTATTATCAGGAAGAGATTAATCTTTGCAAAAGAAATTGTTTTTCACGTTGAGTACTTACTTTTCGATACCAGTATTGTATACTTTAGTTCGCGTATTCTGTTTATGCCAAATACATTGTTGTTGCGGGAAATAATCCTCACCCAATTTTTCTTTCATTTCCAATATAGCGGCTTCCGGCAAACCTGTGATTTCTATTAACTCTGAATTGCTAGTAATGAACAACTCATATTTTGTGGTAATACATTTGCGATGGAGTTTTTTCAATAAATATGTAGAAAGTCCAAGGCCATTGAATTGTCCAAGATTTGCCATTGTAAACTACTTGGCTTACAAAATCACTAAATTTTGTTTAAATTGCTTAGTAAAGCAAACCAATAAATTTTACAGAATGTTTCTGCTGAATTGTATATCGACCGCAAATAAATAACTTAATAGTGGCAAAATATGAGAATCATACTAGTTCGATACATCGATATTGCGGTTTCTTAATTATCGGAATTTCGTTAAATGAAATCCACATATTTCGCTATGAACTGATATTTTCACATGTTAATCCACAAGAAAACAAACAGTAAATGAACAAAAGTTTAAGTAAATAATAATAAACGAAATAAATGTTTATGTATGGATTTTTACATAATTCCAAATTTAAAAAATAAAACACAGATATCCGTGACTATAAATGTATATCGATACTGATTGAGCCACCATCAATTTAAACACAAACATGCTTGCCGCAATTGACAATAAATTAAAAAAAAAATAAATATGTCATTTATGTAGCTATTTTACAATTCAATTGAAAAATATATAAACACCAATTTGAAAGAAAAAATTGTATCATATTATTGCGCACCCGACCCTCGCATCAATAATATTGAGGTTTCATTTAGTGAATTGAAGAAATTTAATGCAACTCTGTGGAAAAATGGCTGCCGGGCTAGTTGACGGAACGCACAATGGCACAATGGCGCAATGGAACAATGGCAAAGTGGGAAAGTAGCAAAATGGCAGGTTCGTTTGTCGAGTTTTGAGTTCGCCGTTTCAGTTTCCGTAATGTTCTCAACGCGTTTGGATGTGAATTCAATGGTGCGCTTGATGTTTATGGAAAAATTATAAACTTGAATGAAACGGAACATATGGTTTTATGTGCGAGTGAAGAGTACAGTGAAAGCTGAATTCCGGTGAAGCGCAGAAAATTGTCCAGATTTTACATAAAATTTGAATAGTGATTTGTATGGAATATATTACGAAAATATTAAAAATTATTGTGTCTCAATAGAGAACTAATTAGGAAAATTGAAATAGTAATTGAGTTTAGAACAGATGTCTACAGGAAAACCAGAAATTTCGTGATTGAAAAAAGCTGTCTGAGGTAAGTGGAAATGGCTGCAAATCATTCGTTTGATCAGGGTAGAGAAAATTCGTTTGTCGCAGTGTTGTATTTTTAGTACTCGAGTATCGTAATGAAAGAATTAAAAGTTTCAATAGTTATTTATTAAGAAACCAAAAAGTGTATTAAAAAGGTGTGGTTTTTGAAATTATACAAAGCTTGCTACATTGTATGAGGTTTGTGTATTGGACTGGGGTTTTTTTTTTTGTTTTTTTTTTTTTTTTTTTTTTTTATTACTTGGCTTGTCGTCGGAACGGCGTATTGCAAAAAGTGTAGTTGGAACCCTCAATGTGGCATTCGGCAAATGAAATATCAATATGGCCGCTGCACAAAAACAGGGAAGTCGTTTCACAGTTCGCGATATTGTTTCGTTGTTCAGTCATTCTCATTGCAGTGTTGTCTTTGTGATATGAAAAATTTGTAGTTTTCTTATAATTGAAAAATTACTGAATTATATTGTTATAAATTATGTGCTAATTTTTCAGTTAAAACACTCGATTTGAATATTTTTGTTTTTCATGTAACCTAAAAAGGTTTTTGTGTGTTATTTTAAAAATATATTTATTTAATAAAGTTGCGTCGCATATTAACCATATATTTTTTTTAAATGTAATTTCGTGAAAAAATTTATAATTTCATCAACCTTCTCCAATCCTTAAAGTAATTTGATAACTTAGCATATTCATCTTTTAATTTTAGGGGGCTATAAAATATTTTATTTTAAATAAATCTCTATCCCTTGTTATGATTTTTGTTGTAAGTATGTGTATGCTAATTACCATATAATAAAAACATTTGTATACATATAAAAATATATCATTTCCAATAGTTTAAAAGCCTGTGAGAAAAAAGTTATAACGGATTTATTTTTAATTTTCAATGAAAAATTATTTGAAATTCAAAAACAAATGTGTGTTTTAAATGCCAATAATAATACGTTTAAAAGTTTTTTCCAAGACGTCTGCTATTGTTGCATATATACATATGTATACACGGAATAAGTAGCCAAAAAAGAATTATTAATAATTTCTTTTAACCAATTCAAATTAGACGAAATGTTTGAATGAAATCGAAATAGATATTTATGTTCCATATTTCGTGAATTTAGCAAGAGCACTCTGTGTTATCATTTCAATGTGTGATAAAACAATTTGAAATCTTGCAAAATTAACGCATATTCAAAAACTTTTGGATTACTTCTATATTCATAAGTGAAGAAAATTGCGACAAAAATTATTCATTATAATGAAGGCTACATACATGATTATAAAATTTTATTACTTATAATTACTTATGTACAGGTTAATGAATTAAACTTAAATAATGTTTAAGCACTAGCTACAAAGGCTAGTTGGGTTCGTCTTGCTAAGTCAGAATTAATAATACTTATCTAAGAATGCATAATAGAATATCAAGTTTCAAAATATATTTTTAGTTCGTATAGAAATTTAATATTTCTTTTGTTAGTGCTGACTTCTTGCCGAATACATTCAAGTTCTGGACAATTTTCCAATATATGAATTATGATAAGTTCATAGGTATTACAGTAGGGACAAGTGAATGGCTGAGATTGGTTGAGGAGATTTTCATAAAATTTTCTATCTTGCCTATTATACAAAAGTATAATGGTTTTAGAAAGGGTCATTCTTGTGAGACGGCCTTAATTTGGATAATTCACGAATGGAAAAAGAGGATTGATGTTGGAGACAAAGTACTTGCAATATTCCTTGATTTTAAAAGAGCTTTTGCGACAATTGATCGCGGTATCCTTATTCAGAAATTGGAAGGATATGGAGTCAGAGGTGTTGAAAAGAAATGGTTTGAATCCTATCTTTGTGGAAGATCGCAACAAACAAAAATTATGGAATTTACTTCTCAAGAGGAACATGTAGATATTGGAGTGCCTCAAGGTTCAACGTTAGGAGTGGATCTCTTTTTGCTATATATCAATGAAATAAATACGGTGTTAAAGTGGTGTAATATTGCTTTGTTTGCTGATGACACCTTGCTATACATAGCTGATAAAAATCTAAGTGATATCCATAACAAGGTACAAGAGGACTTGAAAAATCTAGAAATATGGCTGTGCATGAATAAATTAAAGCTAAATACCGATAAAACTAAATTCATGATTCTCAACTCGAATGAAAATTTGCGATTACAAATTGGTTGTGAAAGCTTAGGTGAAGTTAGCACAATAAAATACTTAGGAGTCATAATCGACAAACAATTAAATTTCTATGAACATGCTGGCTATATATGCAATAAAATTAGTAAAAAGGGAGGATTTTTGAGCAGAATTAGAAAAAGACTGAGTTTTGATAATGCAGTAATGATTTTTAACACAATCATATTGCCACATTTTGATTACTGTGCAACTATTCTTTATATGTGCAATAATGATATTAAAAAAAGGCTTCAAGTTTTGCAAAATAAAGCAATGCGTGTAATAATCATGTGCAATATATACACATCAACGTCTTCTATGTTACAAATGTTAATGTGGTTGAATGTAAAGCAACGTTTGGCGTTAGGAGTCCTAGTTTTTGTGTTCAATGTAAAGCACAGTATGTTTCCTGTGTACCTCCAAGATGAGCTCGTCTATGTCAGAGATATTCAACCTTATAATTTGAGAAGAGCAAATGACTTCAGATTAGGAAGATTTAATAAGAGAAGCACTCAGAATTCAATAATGTATAATGGCTTAAAATTATTCAACACTTTACTTGATGTAATAAAAAATGAAAATCATTTGCTTCACTTTAGAAAACTTGTAGTGGATTTTATAAAATTAAATATAAATTAAATGAATTTGGAATTTTATATCATGTAAAATAATAATGTAAAATGAATTATAAATGTAAAAGTTATATATAACTAATAAAGAAATAATAATAATAATAATAATAAATAAATTTTGATAATTGACTGCATTTTTGTTCTGATCTTGGCGCTTTTTCACTATTCAATTGAAACAATTTACTTGTAAAAAATTACGTTACGTACAACCGTTATGTGTAGAAATTATAATTCCATTGGGTACACGTCCGCGGGCTTAAAAATGCTACTGCCAGTGCTAAGTGTACGAGAAGTTACAACTACTCAGTTGATTTCTGTTTATTTCAGAATGTGTAATGCAAAACTTCTTGTGCAGGTATATGGCCTCTGGTGACGATCCAGCATGCTTGTCCAGCAGGCTTATATGTGTGCGTGTCGGGTGACACTCGTACTTGCTTCGTGTCACACATACTTGTTGTCGGCTTTTGCTTGATGAAAATCAAAAATTTTAGATATTAGCGTCAAGCACCCGACACGCACACATATAAGCCTGCTGGACAGCATGCTGGAGCGTCACCAGAGGCCAATAGTTTTAGGTGCTCTTGTGACAAGTTATAAGTAAGGTAGTCCTCGCAAAAGTAATATTATTAATTAATGATTTTCAACTATTGATTAGCACACTAACTTCGCATAATATAGATTAAAAACGGAAATCACCTTTTTCTGTTGATGTTTTGTTCCCGGTAAACATTTTCATGTAATCGAATCAAAAACGACGCAACTTCGAAGTCAAAGAAAATTTAACAACCGGAATTTTAAAACACACAGAGTATATTCGAAATCTTTTCATAGAAAAACTTGGGAGACTGATGTCGATATACACATTGGCATATGCTTGTAGATATTGGCTAAATCGTTTTTTTTCTTTCTAAGTATTTAAGTCCCGCACTTGAGTCGCTTTATCCGAATACTATATTTTGCTCACTCGTATACAGGAGTACTTCTACTCTAGTTGACTTGTCTCGGCTCATCAATACTTTACTCTTATCTTCTCAGCTATCCGTAAATGAAAATTTAGAAAGGAAGGGGTTATTGCTTTTGTTGTGAAATGGTTGCATTGATTACAGAAATATGCTTGTGTTTTTACACACGTAAGTATATTTTATTTGCGCGCAGGCTTAAAGTGCTAGTAATTGATACCATCCAGATGTGCAATTACGGTCCTTTTTGGTTTTGAATATGCTAATTCTTTTTATTGTTGTAATGACAGACCTCGCATTAAAGCGTTGTCATTTTGAAAATGGTTATATTATTCTTGGAGGTTTTACTTCGAAATCTTATGTTTCAGGATATAGCTCAAAATATGTGAAAAATACTTAACCCAAAATTTCAATTTGGTCAAACATTTTGTAAAGCATTTCTTCGGTATTTTGGGTAAATACTGTTAATAGAGTTTTACTTTTTTGATGCTAAAAACGAAAATTTTCCTGTTATTTTGACATTATAAAGTAAGCATGAACACTGAATTTTCTGATAATCGTTATCATATTCGTTCAGCCAACGCGCACGGTGAATCCAATATTTGGCTGAAAACTGGTTTTGCAAAGCGGTCTTCGCTTGAAATTAATTCAGCACCGGAAATCGAGCTGTCTAAGAAAAACTGATCGCATAACAGGATAAATCATTGACCACCATTTTAGCTGAAGAGGCAATTATTTTTTGTATTTCTTTGAAGGTTTTGTTTTAATTCCAAGATTTTGATCAAAGTTGTGATTTTGTTGAAACAATTTTTGGTACGTCTCATATAATATTTATATAATTTCAAGTTTTCTATTTATCCTTATTTCTTGAAAACTGTTAATTTACCAAAACAAAAAATTGCTTTAAGACAGAAATAGTTTTTTAAAACAAATAATTCCGTCTGATAGTAAGTTAATGGCAGCACCGCTTCAAGATATCCAAATAAATTGATACAGTCATTTCAAAGATTTCGGATGCTTAATTCTCAGGGCATGGGAACTACAGGAATTGGGTATAAACGTATGTGCATAAAATATTTGGCTGCAAGGGGCACATAATAAAACAATTCGCCCTGAAAGAAATCTTCTAAATTCTTAACTGGGCGCACCACTTTGACGTCTTGGCTTTTGCTACACACAGCGCAATGGTTCCTGTATCAACCTGTAAAGGGTTAAAAGTTATTCAATATTTGGCATTATATTCGGGAACACAAAAGGGAACTGCTAAATAACTACTATATTGAATACATTTTGATTTTCGATTAGTACTAAAATTAATTCTAACTGCAAAAAACTTACAAAGGTTTTTTGTATTTTACGTTACGATCTGAATATAAATAAATTTATTCATGCAAGAGCACTCTGTGTTATCATTCGATTGTGATAAAACAATTTGTAATCTTGCTATAGAAAAGCAAAATTTGCTTTACACTTCTGAAACTGCTCCCTTGTTTCAAAAGTGATCCAATTTTGCAACAGTCGACGACTTTTATTAGTACACTACGATGCCTGCACTAAAAAATTAGTATTTATTTTTCATCAAAAATTTTTTGTTCCCCCATTTACAGATGCATCAAACATGAATGAAGGTGAGTCAGCAGGAGGGGGGCATCAACGGGCTAGCCCAGCCCCTCCTGCTGTATCCGACCATAGATCAGTTTTATCGTCAACAACTTCAACAACATCGGTGAATACGACCACCAGTAGCGGTGCAACCATACCCGCAACTTTAAAAATTACCACATCTGATTCATATCACGCCGTGGCAACAACGTTTGTGAATACATCCACTACACCTCGCAGCTTTCAACAAGCGTTTACTCAGCAACATTTGCAGAAGCAACAACAAGTTTCCACAACAAAAATATCAGGAACTAATAATCAAAGTACTCAAAACAAATCGGTACACCAAAAGAAATTGCAACATCTGGTGGCGCAGGCGCATCAATTGCCTATGCCGCAAACTACACAAGTAGCGGAAACAATAAGTACAGCAGCAACTGATATCGTTTCGGAAGCACAAAATCAATTTGATAACAAAACTGGTGTGCAGATTACACAACACGTGTTAACGACGGACACGTCCGGCAGTCTAATTAATAATTTCGTATCCTCAACGATTACACCCGGTTCAATTGCAGAGGCGGGACAGCAAGATATACACAGCGGTTCACCGCTGCCCAAGCGACCCAAACTTGGGGGGAGTGTCGGCAGTAGCTTGCCTGCTTCGTTGTTGCCAGCAAGTGGGAGTACGCAGGACAACGGCAATACGGCATTGTGTGCACCACAGGATATAAATGCGCTCAAGAAGCGCATTTTGGAGCAAAAGAATCTCCGTTTGCGAAGTCTTACAGAAAGGTATGTTGTTGTTGTTGTTGTTGTTGTTGTTGTTGTTGTATCAGTTATTGGGTACTAGAACCAATTACTGCTCACCTGAATTTAAAAAACTAAAACTACAAAAAATATTAGTTTGGGGAAAAAGTAATCCATTATTTTTGTGCACATTGTTTAAAACTGTTTTATGATCGATCTTTAGTTTCTGGGCGATGGTACGACTAGTAAGATGCCGGTCAACTTCGAATATTTCTGTAATGTTATCGACATTATCGACATTTTCTTTAACATCAAAAATGCCTGAACGGAATCGACGAAACCACAATTGCACGTAATCAGTTGTAGCAGTATCGGCACTATAAACACCATTCACAATCTCAACGGCCTGGCTTGCATTTTCGCCTATAAAAGAAAAACTAAAATGTATCGAATTTTCTTTTTGGTGACTTCCATTGTAACAGAATGGAACAAACAAAAAACAGCAAAAGATTGAAATTTAAACTGTTTGATCTGTACTTTACGAGATATCGATCACTACAGCCATCTACCCAAAAGAATAACTCAGAATGCTGGCGACATTTAAAACAATTGGCTGGTCGGTTCTAAATTACGCTACGCCTGTCTGGTCGCTTGGCACTATTGATACGCAGTGAACAAACTCCAGACATATAAAAAAAAGTGCTATTAAGACAGCCACGGAATGTCTCTTAAGGTCTCTCTACAACACCTACATTATGAGGCACAGATGCTCCCTCAGGGAGAACAATAAACTGCTCAGCAAACATTTTCTACTCGGCTGCTACTGCAGGTTTCACCCCTGTAGACACCTGCTTGAACCAGAGCCGCCTCACAGGCACGTCAGGAGCAATCTCTTCAGCTATTCCGACGAGATTTAGGACAAAACTAACCTATAACTACTGGGCCGGACAGTGTTTGGACATACACTCAACGGCATTCATCGTGAGACACCACTTTCCTAAACTCCCGACCCCCGAATGACACCACCCACAGCAGATGAAGAGCTCCAGCTACACCGAGAGACCCGCCTAACCTTGGCACAATTATGTTCTGTAGCTTACGTCACATCCTCATCAAACCCACTCACCTAACACCCCTTTCCCTCTGGACACAACCTATCGAAACTGCACGTTCCTGGGCCGCCTAACGTTAGATGAGCTGGACCGGTATCTACAGTGCACTGGCAGGGTTTAGTAAGGTGTTACATTAATAACCGAGAAAATAATAATTTTATTTTTCCCCAAAAAATATATTATATCTAATCATTTCTGTGGCGGTACGCCATAGTATTTTAAGTCAACTTAACATAAAAATGAAATTGTGTTCTTAATAGCGTTCTAAATACTAATCTGTTCGCATAATTTTCGAATTTTCTGTTTCTTATGCTTATTCATAATTTACTTAAATTTAAATAAAAACTGTTTTTTCTGTTTACAGACACACAGAAAATGTCGCCGAATTATTCTATTTACAAAGCGGTGGCAACATGATGGACTACCCGACGTGGCGTAAGAAACCACCAACCCCGCAGTTCGTCACCTTCAGCAATGCTTATCGTCTAGATCAGTTGGTTAGCGAGGACAGAGCTGCTGTATTAGTTCAGCAAAAAACTACTGATAACATAGCAACAATAATTGGTGTTGCCAGCGGCAATCAAGCGAATCAGCAGCAACAACAATCACAGCAATCACAAAAGCAAACACAAGACTATTTGGCTGCAATCACAAATAAAACGGTTAGTAAAACTAATATTCAGAAAACTTACCGATTTGAAATTCAGCTTGAAAGGTATGAGCTTAAAATGATGATAAAATGTCACTGAACAAGTTAACTGGCTCTATTTTTGAAAAAGTTAGCTTTCAAAGGATGTTCGCATTTGCGAGGCATTTGTCTGATTCATACCATTCAAATTTATTTCAAAAGAAAATAATTGTGCGATAAATCACAATTGTTTGTTGTTATTTTAATAAATTTTTTTGTTTGTGTTTGCATTTTTTACTTTGCAGAGTACGCAATCTCAAATAGCAACAGATATAAGTAGTAGTAGTGGTAGTAACAGCAACAGCAGCTGCAGTGGAGCTTCATCGGCAGCTACACAGAACGCTGGTAATTCGCTTACTGCCACGGCAACAACCTCAACGCCTGGCAGTAGTGGCAGTGTTAGTGGTAATTTAACTTCCACTGATGCGACTAGCGACGTACTGCCACAAGGTGCTGAAATCAAAATTCCCGCCATAGGTGCAACGCCTGTGGCTGTTTCCACAAAGTTACCAGCAGCTGTTGTACAACTGACCCAACAAGGTATGTGTCCACATCTTATGATTAAGCTTTCTTAGTTGAATTATTTCGTTTCTAACATTTCATACGAATTCTTTATTAAAACAAAAGTGCTAAAAGTTTAACAACAAAAATGTAAAATTTGCCACTTCCGTTCGCTTTCCCGACTGTGCACACACACACATACTCAAAACCTTTTCGCCTCCTAAAGGAAATTTCTGTAATTTTCATTTACCCTTACCAATATCACCTACTTAGTTTATTTAGTTTTGTGTATATGAAATATAACTGTAAATTGGCGAAAAGGCATAACAATATTACTAAACTAAATACATCAATATTTCAGATAAATAATAAGATTTAGACATCTTTGGCCACATCATCTAGTTTAGCCAATATTTAATTTTTTATTTTTTTGTTCACGTTTTTCTTGTATTATACTGTCAATCTCACAAACACACTCACACTTTCTCACGTTATTCTGTTGTGTATCATCTCTACATTGTATCATTATATAGGTCACATACCCGGTAGACCTTTAGGAGGTCGGCACGGGATGGTATTTGGTCAAATACCCACCCCACCAGCTGTAGGAAATTCTACCTTACCTTTGGTGCCAGGTGCTTATCGTTTTTTCAGAACAAGCAATTTCTTTTACTTTATCAATTAAATAGTTTTTCAGTTATGTAGTTAAATTTTGCCGATATACATACATATTAATATAAATAAATAATTTGATTTTGATTTGATTTTCTTTGAGGTAGTTAAGTGTGCATTCCATATGCAATTGGAGTATAGTAAAATTTTTTATGCTTTTTCATGCTTCTTGTAAAGTTAATTTTTTGATTATTAATGATTGGATTGGCTATTGGTTCATTTGGATTTCTAGATAATTTCTAAGTATAACTGTATTATTTTTACTTATTCTAATTTCCTGCCACAATCATTGACTTCTCTTTAACATTATTTTTAGAAATTTGTAACCTTTAGTACAAACCATTTTTATCAATTATGTTCTCATTTGAAGAGTTGGGTTAGAAGAATGTAAATCAATATGTCAAGAAAAATCCATTTTTATTTTATTTTATGTAACCTGAAGTGTTTATTATGGCAACATTCTTCTTTTTTTTTACACAGCTAATAAAAGGCAGATAATACAGGGTGTAATAGATCTTAAGGGCGAAGTGCAAACTTCTATCTCCATATTTATCTTTCTAAATCAGACGACAAATAATATTGCCCAATAATTCCTCTCCTTTGTCAAAGCTAAAGTTTGACTTTAATTCGATTGCTCAGCCAGTTTATTTAGAAATGTGTTTCCGTCTTAGCGGGGCCGTCTTATGTGAAAGCTCTTTTGATATCCGTGTCCAAAAAAAAAAACTTCAGCTAATAGCTGACACGATCCCAGTTAAATTCTATTATTTTCTCGATATCTCGCAAAGTATCGCTCAAAGGTGACATTTCACATTAAACATTTTTGTGCTGTTTTCCTGTTTGTTCCATTCAGTTGCGAGTTACAGGGTGTTAACAATGGGAGTCAATAAAGAGAAAATTTGGTACATTTTAAAGTTTTTGATAAAGGCGGGTAGATCTGGATATAAGCCCGGCCAAAACAGCCATTATTCCTTTCACCAGGAAAAGAATTTTACCAGGAATGAGAGAGATCAGCATGGACGGGGTTGCTATTGGTTTGATCAGCGAGGTTAAGTATCTTGTCGTTGTCCTCGATGCCAAGCTTAGCTGTAACAGGCATGCTGGCGCAACCTTGTCCAAAGCAACAAAGGCTCTCATGATCTGCTAACGTCTAGCAGGAAATTTCCTGCGGCTGTGGTGACATGGAGCGGTCGCTTGTGCATCGACAGCGCGGGCAGTGCTAACAAAACTTCAGCTCCTACGGGGGCGAAGCGGACCTGCCGTACATGGAATTGTTGAGGTTGCAGCTCCCAGTTACCGAGCTACCCAGAGATGATAAAATTCGAAACGAAGTTTAGAATTGAACTGCTAATGACTGAATTGCCATTCTGAGCGACAGTCCTGTGAGATCAAGTCTTCACTGGTCCTTGAGTGTATCGAGCAACTGAATCTACTAGGAACGCACAATCAGATCTGGCTAATTTGCGTTACAATAGATTTTATTTATAAAAAGCTCGTTTTTTTCAGGTGGTGATCTGTATTTTTTGCCGTTTGGAGTTAGTTCTTTCACATTCATATGGTATTTTATTATTCCGCACTTTTCGCAGTCTTGTTCAATGCTCAAAATTTACATTTTCAAGACTTTACTATTAATAAGTGCTAAATAAAACTTAAATGCGATGTTGCCAATTGATTGTTTACAACCCAGAAGCCTAATCATTCTAGATTATCGCATACAAAAAGAATAATTATGAACGTATTTTTATGTTGCAACAACAAATGATTCGTTGTTCTGTGTAATAATAAATTAACTTTAATTTTTAATTAAATATTCGCATATTATTTTATTGTGATATATAATATAAGTACAGTCTTCGAGCACGAGTTATTAAATTAAAAGCTGCACTTTTCCAAATCACGTAAAATCTGAATGATTATTTTACGTGGTGTTTATTCGTATGAGGTGCTATAAAAATATTCAGTGCGATGTTGCCAATTGATTGCTTACAACCCAGAAGCCTAATCATTCTAGATTATCGCATACAAATATGAAAAAAAATCAAATGAATTCGGTAGATAGAGTTAAAATATTATTTTTAAAGTATTCTAAATAGCGTCAACACAGTTTTTTTTTGTTTTTGTTATATTTTATTTAAATTCTTAGTTTTTTAATTTTTTTTCAAAGTCCCAACCATTTTCATTGAATCCATTTTTTAATTTGTAGCTTAGGCACTAATGCCCAATTAAAAATATTGGATTTCTTATACAAAATATTGGTTTTTGCCTGTATCGCCTCTCGCTTGTCGTTGGTTACGTATGATTTTTTTTGCATCTCTCCAACGCATGTGCCGTTGTGTCTTTGAACCATATGACTTTCTCTAACTCACTTCTCTAAAATGCGTTAATAATTTTCTTTTTTGTTTTTTTAAATTTCCTTGAATTTCAAATCGGATTTCTCTAGGTGGCACACCGCTTGTACCTGCTATCGGTGGTGGCAGCGGTTCTCCTACGGTATTGCGACGTAATGGCAATGGCGCCGCGATTCCGTCAGCTGGCACAGCAGGTAACACTTTGCACAGTAACCCGCCTCCTCCGCTCTATTCGCCAACTCCCAATGCGGTGTTGGTGCCAGCCTCCGTGAATGGTAGCAGTGCCACTGCTGCAAGCAGTAGTGGAGGCACTACGGCTTTGGCTGGCGCATCCGGCAGTAGCTTAAGTACACCGACCAGCGCCGGCAGCAGTGGAGCTGCTACAAACAACGTGCAAGAATTTTCATTCAAAGCCAAACAGGAGGTTTATGTGCTGCAGCGCATTTCGGAATTACAACGAGAGGGATTATGGACTGAAAAACGTTTGCCAAAACTACAAGAACCCAGCCGTCCGAAGGCACATTGGGACTATTTGCTGGAGGAAATGGTTTGGTTGGCAGCGGATTTTGCGCAAGAGCGCAAATGGAAAAAGAATGCTGCTAAGAAATGCGCAAAAATGGTGCAAAAGTATTTCCAGGATAAGGCGAATGCAGCGCAGAAAGCAGAGAAGGCGCACGAGGCACATTTAAAGCGGATAGCTGCCTTTCTCTCCAAGGAGGTTAAAATGTTTTGGTCGAATGTGGAGAAATTGGTTGAATACAAGCATCATACCAAGCTAGAGGAGAAGCGTAAGAAGGCGCTTGATCAGCATTTAAGTTTTATTGTCGATCAGACTGAGAAATTCTCACAGCAGCTCGCCGAGGGCATGAATAAGAGCGTAATGGACACAGCTGCTGGTGCTGCTAGTGGAGCGCCTAGCATGGAATCAAGCAGAATATCATCGCCCAAACGTGAAATAACGGGCAACGGGTCTGATGGTAAGTGTAGCAGACAAAATATCAGTAATATGCTAATATATATACATTTTTTTCTAGATGATTTCCGTCCAGAATCTGGTTCAGAGGATGATGAGGAAACAATTGCTAAAGCAGAAGAGGAGGCGGCAGATGTCAAAGAAGAGGTTGCAGCATTGGAAAAGGAATCTCGAATGGATCTTGATGATTTTCTCAAAGACCTGCCAAAAGGTTATTTGGAAAATCGCGATAAAATTTTACTTGAAGAAGAAGATGACTCCAAAATGGCAACCAGTAGTCAAGAAGATGATGCAGACGACGCTGAATTCGAAGCGAATGAAGATAGTGATGACGATGAGAATACGATTAGTAAGCAAGAGGAGGAAGAAACGGGCATCGATCATCAGAAAGAAATAGATGACTTAGAAGCGGACAATGACTTGACGGTCGAACAGTTGCTGGAAAAGTACAAATCGGGTAAAATTGATGAACCAACAGTAACAACGGCGCGAAAAAGTGGTTTAGCGACCCCAGCAAAGAAACGCGCTAAAATGGTTGATTCAGACGATGATGAAGTGGATGAAGACACTAGCAGCGAAGGTACGGAGGTGGAAACTGAAAGTGAGTCAGATGAAGCCACTATTGTCGAGGCGCCTTCATCGGACGAGAGCGAAGAAAACGAGCAAGAAGATGGACTGAAAAGTCTGCTTGAGGATGTAAGTGGAAACGGGTGGCATATTCCAATTCTTTTAAATATTTATATTTATTTCTCACTTTTTAAACGGTTCCAGACTGAGGGCAACAGCAAGGATGACATGATCAAAGACGCCGCTGCTCTTGCCGAAAGCATACAGCCCAAGGGCAATACGCTGTCCTCAACGAATGTGGTCACGCCTGTACCATTTCTACTTAAACATACGTTGCGTGAGTACCAGCACATCGGTTTGGATTGGCTTGTCACCATGAATGAACGTAAATTGAATGGCATACTGGCTGATGAAATGGGTTTGGGTAAAACCATACAAACAATTGCACTACTGGCGCATTTGGCATGCGTCAAAGGTAATTGGGGTCCACATCTGATTGTTGTGCCATCGTCGGTGATGCTCAATTGGGAAATGGAATTCAAAAAATGGTGTCCTGCATTCAAAATACTCACATACTATGGTACGCAGAAGGAGCGTAAGCTTAAACGCGTAGGCTGGACGAAGCCGAATGCGTTTCATGTATGCATAACATCGTACAAATTGGTGGTACAGGATCAACAGAGTTTTCGTAGGAAAAAATGGAAATATCTGATATTGGATGAGGCGCAGAATATCAAAAATTTTAAGTCGCAACGCTGGCAATTACTGCTGAACTTCTCAACTGAAAGGTGAGTTGATTTCCACGTTTTTTTTATTTAAATCAGGATAAAAAAAGTATGTTTGTGACATGAAGCACCTTAATCAGTGCTTATTCGAATTGCTAACTAGAATAAGAACTACGCTTAGGTGCTTAAATCAATCACTTGAAGCATTTTTACTTTAGAGACTGCAAGCTTTCTACGCTGACTTGTCAAATGCTTTGAAGACAATGAACGAAAATTTGATTAATATTTATAAAATTTTGAGTATTCACTTGTAACGCGTGGCATATATATTAGTAAATTAACTATTTTCTCCCCCTAGACGTCTCCTGCTCACCGGTACACCGCTTCAAAACGATTTGATGGAATTATGGTCGTTAATGCATTTCCTTATGCCGTATGTGTTTTCATCGCATCGTGAATTCAAAGAATGGTTCTCAAATCCCATGACCGGTATGATTGAGGGCAATATGGAGTATAATGAAACGCTCATAAGTCGACTGCACAAGGTTAGTCACTCGCAAAACATTGACATTTGTGACATATATGTTTAAGTTTCAATGTTTTCCCTATCATCAGGTTATACGACCGTTCTTGCTGCGACGTCTCAAAAAAGAAGTTGAAAAACAAATGCCGAAGAAGTACGAACATGTTATAATGTGTCGTTTGTCCAATCGTCAGCGCTATTTGTACGATGATTTTATGAGCCGCGCAAAGTGAGTTTGTAGACAAAGTGTTTATGCCGTACATGCGGTATTGAATTCTTATTTATTGTCTTATTCTCTTTTAGAACCAAGGAAACGCTGCAAACGGGAAATCTTTTGAGCGTCATCAACGTACTCATGCAGCTGCGTAAAGTTTGTAATCATCCAAATATGTTTGAAGTGCGTCCAACAATATCGCCATTTCAAATGGAGGGCATAACCTACGAAGCGCCACGAATTGTGTACGATTTACTGGATTACGAACCATTAAAGGTATGTTTATTACTCAGTCAGGTAAAGGAAAAGTTTTACGATTTTCTTCACTGATGATAAAATGTCACTGACATTCTGATCCAATCTATTATTGAGCGGATCGGAATAAAAAGGATGTTCGCATTTGCGAGGCATTTGTCTGATTAAAATGGTAGAGTGCAGTATATTTTAAGAATATTTCTGATCGCAATTTTTTTTTCATTTACTTATGTTTCAAAGATCTATTGTGTCCCCTTCATGGATTCAGAGTATTTTTATGAGTCCAACTTCCCCAATAAATTTTAGTATTCTTTTGGGGGAAAAGAAATCCATTATTTTTGTGTAAAATTAAGAACTTTATTTAAGATGTTCGGGATTGCCCGATTTGGATCAAATGTGCACCGTTTTATTGTATAATTTGCGGCCATTTTTAATGCTTCTTTCATAGAAGTGTTGGTCCTTCTTTGCCGAAAAAATGTAGTAATCGATTTTCACAATCTTCTCTTGATACCTATTTCTTATCACTCAGGAAGGGAGAGAAAAAGGTGATAGTCGCTTGGTGCCAGGTCCTGATTATATGGTGGATGCATTAAAAATTCCCAACCAAGTTCCCGGAGTTTTTGGCGAGCCACTATAGACGTGTGTGGCTTTGCACTGTGTGATGGAACACAACAGCTCCTTTGTTGGCCAATTCTGACCGTTTATTGTTGGCAGTAAAGGTCTAAATTTAGTGTTTAGTCATACGGAGGCAACTCATAATAAAGTATTCCTTTCAAGTCCTTTCAGCCCTGGTTTGGCCTTCCTTTTAGTCGTGGTTTGACCATTTCTCATCCCCAATCGCCATCCGTTTAAGAAATGGTCGCTTTCGTACCGTTTGGCTAAGGTTTCGCAGATAAAAGCTCGATACATCATGTTTTTGGTGCTAATTGGTGTGTCGCCCAAGCATCGAGTTTCATTTTGAATCAAGCTCTGCGCATTTTTTATGGTAGATTTTTAGCTTCATACTGGTCAACTTCGATTATTTCTGTTATTTTATCGATATTTCCAACGACGGGCCTGCCTTGCGAGGGGCATCTTTAACATCAAAAATTCCTGAATAGAACCAACGAAACCAAAATTACACGTAATTAGCTGTTGCGGTATCGGCACTATAAACACCACTCATAATTTCAGCGGTCTGGCTTGCATTTTCGCCTTGATTAAAGAAAAACTTTAAAATGTACCGAATCTTCTCTTGGTTGACTTCCCTACACCCTTACGTTACGTTCTTCGACTATTAGGTTGGTTAATCTAATCGATTGGGCTCCTAAAGCTTCTTTCTCCGATTCCTTACGCTCCAATAACTCAACTTACTGGCAGTTATTTTTTTTATCTGTAACTGTTTTTATATACATACCTTCCACATAACTTCCTTCACTTCCGCAATCTTGTTGGTATTTAATTAGTTGGCAGACCGGTATTGAAATCGTTCCCAAGACAGTCGTGTATACTCTACTCTATTGGAAAGTCGAAGCAAAGATTGTTGTCCCAAAAGCGTTCGTCAAAAAATTGATGGAGATGGGATTTGTGTGAATATGACTTTGGGTGGATGTGTTATGTTGTTAACACAACAATACGGTAATGAAATCGAATTTTCTATACTAATATACTAAAGTATTCAGCGCCATTGTGCCATACCTGTAGTTTACTTTTTATTTATGGATTTCAAACTTCTACGCCTTCCCTACTATATCGACGAACTATATCTTGAACTATTTGCACTACCACAATTTCTTTAGTTTAATAATTAATCCAAATCAGTTACCCAACTTGACAATTGAATGTTTCCCCCGCTATTTATCTTTCAGCACGTCGATTTACATTCGCTTAATTTAATTCTTATTGATTTGGAGATCACACTCACCGCTTATGTATCGTACAAGTCACGCGTGCTTGAAGCGCCACGTAAGCTCATTGAGGAAATCGACAGTGCACCGGCACCACCGCCACACTGCCCGCGTGGGAAATTTAAATTCTACATACGCGTGCGCGACCCGCAAGTTCAGCAGAATTTGAGTCAACACAGTACGACCTCGGTACGTGTGGGCGCTAGTCCTGCTATGCGCACAGAAGGCAGCAAGATGCTGCCATTGCGCGAAACGAATACTGCGAATATACGGCTGGTAAAGCGTTTGAACAATATAAACCCTGTTAACACGTCCAAAATGCCCGCGTTGTCCATGGCGCCTTCAACATCCACATCAGCCGCCATAGCTCTGGCTAACAGTGGTGTTGGCAATATACGCACCGCCTCAGGCATATCAGTCACGCGTGTACAGGTCGCGCCGCAATCGAATACAAATTTAACACCACCGCCAGCGAAAATCGCCAAGCTCATGCAACATGGCAATGGTAAACCGTATTTTCTGGTTACATCCTCCGCTGGTAGCAGTTCACTGAGTGACACCATATCTGGAAGTAGTACTTCGGGTAGCCGGCTGACTTTGGTGTGCAAAAGTGGCATCAGCAACTCGAATATGGCTAATGTAAGCGTTAGTGGTGGCGCAAAAAGCAGCGTTGCTGCTGTTAGCATAAAGCCGAAACCGGAAAATTCCAAGCTGTTGTCCACCATTGCTCAACAGGTAAAAAGTAGCACCGACGATGTGACAAACGCGGCGATGGATGTCGATGAGTCTGAAACTGCAGCAACCGAAACATCCGAGACCGATCCAATATATAATATGCATGAAATACTGGAGAAGCGTAAGGAGCAGCGCATGGCGCGCTTAAAACTGGTGGCAACTGTAAATAGACGTCGCATCGAGGGCGTGCCAATTTATGGGGACGACTGTCGCGATGCGTTGGCCAAATGCAGCAATCCGAGTCAGACATTGGAATACTCTAGTTGGCAAACGCGCAGCTATACCAACTGCTGTACGGCCATGAAACGTCGCGATAGTTGGACACTCAGCAAGATACTCAAATCGTATGAGAAGCGCGTTGAGGAGCTTCGCCAAACGTTCAACAATTTTGTAATATACGTACCATCGGCGTGTGCGCCGCGTATACGCTTCTATGTGCAACATTTAACATCGGGACGCTTGCAGCGCGATCATGCTATTGAAAATATGGTTACGCAATATGTCTCACCAAAGCTTTCATTGCTGCATCCTGTCATCTCAGCGATGACCACACAATTTCCGGACCCCCGTCTCATTCAATACGATTGTGGCAAATTGCAAACGCTCGATCTGCTATTGCGCCAACTGAAGTCCGAGCAGCATCGTGTGCTAATATTTACGCAAATGACAAAAATGTTGGATGTTCTAGAGGCGTTTCTTAACTATCACGGCCACATCTATTTGCGGCTAGATGGCTCGACGCGTGTCGAACAGCGACAAGTACTAATGGAGCGCTTCAACGGTGACAAACGCATTTTCTGCTTCATCTTGTCTACGCGCTCCGGTGGCGTAGGTATTAATTTAACCGGCGCAGATACTGTGATATTTTACGATTCCGATTGGAATCCAACAATGGATGCGCAAGCGCAAGATCGTTGCCATCGTATTGGGCAAACACGCGATGTGCATATATATCGACTGGTGTCGGATAAGACAATCGAAGTGAACATACTCAAGAAAGCGAATCAGAAGCGGATGCTCAGTGATATGGCGATCGAAGGTGGCAACTTTACAACAACATATTTCAAGAGTTCCACCATCAAAGATCTCTTCAATTTGGAACAAGCTGAGCAAGATGACTCACCTGCAGCGAATGGTAGTCGCGTGGAGAAACCAACGACTTCGTCAGCTGGTGCTGCAGCAATAGTTAGTGAGTTGGGCACTGAAATTGAAACGGAGAAACAGTCTCTGCGTGCTTTTGAGAGCGCATTGGCCGCTGCTGAGGACGAGCAGGATGTACAGGCAACAAAAACGGCAAAGGCAGAGGCAGCGGCCGATTTGGCAGAATTCGATGAAACAATTCCTATTGATGAGGCAACGACGGTAGACGGCGCAGCAGCGACGGAAATGAGTAAAGCCGACTTAGAAATGCAAAATCTTGTAAAACAGGTGGGTTTTATAATATTTTACAATTATAAAAGAAACTGCTGAACAAAAATATGAATTTTGAAATAATTAGTATTAGATCAAGATATTATCTAGAGCAGCCTGACCATTTGTACCCCACTGTGTAAATTCTAATCCCGGAACGTCTGAAGGAAAATAGACGAAATTGAATTTTTTTGTTTGCTTTTATTTTTCTGGATTTTAAGAAAAAAAGTCCTGCCCCTTTCGTGAAAAAAAAACAAACAAATGGTCATTCTACAATTATTATTATCAAATGGCTATTCTAGAATTATTAAAAAAAAAAAGTTCCATTAAAAACTTTCAATATACTCATATGGTCATTAAAATACTTTTAGCACTCGTTTTAGCATAATAATACCATAGTTCATTGATTTTTTGCGATAAATCCTTCTTATTTTTGAATGTTTTCTTCCCGATTCGATTCTTTAAAACTCCCTAAAGGTTTTCAATGGGGTTTAGGTCAGGTGAGTAGCTTGGCCAATCCATAATTTTAACATTATTTTGTTAAAACCATTCTTGTTATAACATTGAGGAGTGTTTTGGGTCATTATCTTGCACAAAAAGTCACTGAAAGTCACTTCTTAAAGTATGTCCTTGTAAATAAATTTGCCCATTTTATTGGTATGAAGTGAATAGGTCCTACTCCATACCAAGAGAAGCATCTCAAAATCATTATGCTGCCACCACCGTGGATGGCTTTTTCTATTGTGAACCGTGGTGAGAATTTTTGTCCTTATGACGTCAGACATTTCGCCCAGCATCATTTTGAAATAAATTTATTTTTCTTTCATCGCTCCAAAGTAGGTTATACAATTTTTTCATACCCTCTGGTCCACTCCATGACTTGTGCTCTTCAGCAAAATTTTTCGTCTTAAATTTGCTTGTTTCAACAGAGGAACTTTACGAGCTATTCTATTTAATTATTAGTTAATAATTAATTAATTCGTCAAAGTGTAAGAGTTATCCGCAAAGTATCTATTTTAGTGGAAACTCAAAATTACACTTTATGGAAATAACCGAATCTGTGCAACCAATAACGCAACTTAATATAAGGGGTCCTTCAAATTCACAACGAAGCAGTGATGCCATTTGTAAAAAGTTGAAATTTCAATAATAGCTTTAAATTTTTTGGAGCGGCTCAAGGAAATCGAGATAAAAAGGCAGTGTACCTATTTTAATGACCACATGTGTATGCATCAGGAGAAACCAAACTATTTATTTTATTTATCATTCCTACACGGCATTAGACTGCCAAATGTTCAATTCAAGTACTTCCACTTTTGCTTGGACGCGGTGGTCTGGTGCCAATATAAATCTTCAAGGACGTTCAGACATAGTCAAAGCGATTGCAAACGCTTGGTTATATCACTCAGCGTCGTACATTTACAAATAAAGCAACTATTAAGTGTTGTTCGTCACCACTAGCGATGATGACGATTCAAACACGGTGTAACGTTTATTTGTTTGTTGTTTTTCCAATGTTTAATAAGCAATTATTCTACTTCACAGCTCTCGCCAATCGAACGTTATGCAATGCGCTTCGTGGAAGAAACCGGCGCGGCATGGACTGCCGAACAGTTGCGTGCAGCCGAGGAGGAAATCGAAGCGCAAAAACGAGAATGGGAAGCGAATCGTTTGGCTGCATTACAAAAGGAGGAGGAGATGCTGAAAAAGGAGGCTGAAGCTGATGAAATGCTTACCTACAATCGCAAGGATGCAAACAATCAGGTTAATAATAAAATTCAAGGGTCTACAATTAGAACAAACACTATGATTAAGCCGAATAGAAGAGTACTTAAAAAACAGTTAGGGCGAGGTGGCGGTAAATTCGGTAGACGTAGACGTAGCAGTGAGGCTATTGGTACATTAGACGCGAGCTGTGCAGTAAGACCACGACAGAATAGTAGTATGCGAGGGAAGAGGGCGCCAGTGAGTAGGCGAAGGGGAAGGGGGCGAGGTAATCGTGGTTTACGTGGTAGAGTAGCCTCAGTAGGTGTTAGAAACAGAAATGTCATTAGCAGAAGTAGAGGTAATAGCGTTGAGCCTGAAAGCGCACAAGTAAAGCGGGTGCATGGTTCTGCTAAGGGTAGACTAGCGAAAAGGTTGTCGTCACCAACAGCATCGGAAGAGGCTGTGGAGATGGCGACAACTGTAAAATCCACTAGAAAGACAACGCGTACCTCAATGGCGGCAGCAGCAGCCGCATCAACAGCGGATACAGATGGCGATGCAGTGAATGATGTGACGGAAAATGATAAACGCGAAGTGGTGGGGGTGAAGAGAAACCCGACTGGCGTGAAAAATCAAAGGTTATTGAATCGTCGCCTCCTGCAACATAAACGTCTCAAAGCAAATGCTGTTGCAGCAAATATGCGAAAGCGAAAAATAAGCGGTGGTGATGCTCTGGTAAAGCCACCGGCTGCTAAAAGGAAATCTGTTGAAAAGTTTGCAAACAAAGGTACAGCGAAGCGCCGGCAACTGCGCAATACTCCGAAGAAAAATACGCGTGCAAATAAGTCCAGTTCCCGTAGATTTAGCAGCAAGCAGAGCGATAATGATGATAAAGAGGAGGAAGAGCTAGCGCCAGCCGACGAAGATGGGGAGGAGTGTGAGAAATCGGCAAGCGAAAACGAGTATAACGAGGCTGATAGTGATAAAGCAGAAGTTGATGAAGATGATAGTGAAGAGGAAGCTGCTGAAGATACTAGTACGGCGATCAGTGCGGAAGACAATTCGGAAAATGACAACAACCAATACGACAGTGCGCAAAGTCATTACAGCGATGATGAGACAAAAGGGAATAAAGAAGAAAGCGAAGCGGAGGTGAGTGAGGATGAAAAGGCTAAGATGGTGCGAAAAAGAATGCCAACGAAATACTACTCACCACGCAAATCACGCGCTAGCAATATTTCTCCTCCCCCAGCTGAAGTCGCCGAGGACTATAGTGACGATGCCGCTGAGAATGAGAGTCAGAATGATGCTTCCAGCTATGTAACAGTGCTGGATACTATCGAAAACGATTACGATGATATGGACGAGGACCAAGACCAAGTCTATGGAGCCAATGACCACGATAATGACGGCAACGATAGCGAAAGTGAAAATGTAAAAGTTAACGCACAATCCCATACGTTTGCAAATGAACGACGTCGTAACGATTCAGAGGCACCAACTAATTCAAACAGTTTGGACGTGTGGAATGCACATACACAGATACAAGACACGACGACGACCAATTCGACATATTATAACGTTTCCGACGAATCTGACTCGGAAGAAAATGAAACTCCACTCGCACACTTGAACGCATCGCCGACAAAACGCGGTGCGGCAACTGCCGGGAGTCTGTCATCCGCAACGAAAATGACATCAGCCAATGCAACACCAACACCTGCAGCGCATCAGAATCATGTCGATGTGAACAGCCCGCGAACGCGTTCACGCGGTGCGGTTAAAATCAATCTATGGACATTGGATGTGAGCCCAGTGCTGCCAGATGTGCGTTCAGCAGCGTCGCGGATGTTAAAAAAGGAAGCAACTAAGCGACGCAGTAGAGTGGGGGCGTCGGTGAAAGGCACAACGACAGCGACGCATACAAGCCACAAAGAGCAATGCGACGAAGACATGGGCGAAGAAGAGCACTTAATAGACAGCGATGCCGAGAATGCCACCACCAATCACAAATCCAGATTGGCCAATACGATACCGCAAACGACAGCTGCAAGTACGCCGAATAGTAAGGCATCGAACACGGTATCGGCAAAAGTAAATGTAACGGGGACGCAAGGACGCCGGTTTCCAAAGGCGCGGGTTTCAGCTGCGAATATACGAACCGGCACAACAACGCTACATCGTTGGCTGCTCAAAACGCCGAAAGCCACTAGAGTGGCCGAAATGGACGCAAACTCGGAAAACGAGGAACGTGAAGCGAATGTGAGTGAACTGCTCGATCCGCTCGCGGACAATAGCACGCTTTCAAGCATGGATTCCACAGAGTCGATAACACTGGTGAAAATGGCAGCAAATAGAAACAGCAATGGGCCGACATGATGTCACATTGCTGCTGCTGACGCGATTGGTAACACATAGAAACTATTGTAACTAGAGACGAGTGTCATGTCATGTTGCTGGAGCGCGCTAAATATATGACTCAAGTACTGAGACAGTATTATTAGCACTGTATCTTGCGCTGTCGTGCATTGTTGTGCGTTTGTTGTGGTCTTTTTAATAGGATAACTTATTATATGCTTGCTGTCTGCCACTGATTGTTGGGCAAGCAACACTAACGCACACCAAATTGGCATGCGCATGCTCGAGTGGGTAAAGAATGCCGAGAAGCCATTCAGCCGACTGAAAGTTTTGCATGCCCAGCTTTAGCAGCTACCCTTGGTAGAGGAGCGCAGTTAGTTGGTTGCGGGCTATGGAAAGATAAAACATAAACGTGCAACACAAAGCACACGCTAAATTGAGAGAATCACAATATTTCAAGTAGATACAAGTTAATGCAATTAATTGTAAACAAAAACACAAACCACATAAAGGAATCAAATACTAAATCTTGTAAATATGTATGTTTAACTGGTAGTTAGTTAGGGGACACTCTTAATTTACGAATAAGAAGAGAAATAAATCTTTAGGAATTAACGAAATAGTATTGGTATGGAAATTATCATATAACAGTGTGCAAATTGCGAAGGTGGTCGTGTAGCATAAGGGGAGTGAATGGATTATTGATAAGTGCAGCATTTTCTACGAGACGCTACGCAATCGATGTTAGAAAATGAATTGCATCAACTTTTATAAAGTATCTGTTTTCATTTTTATTTATGAAGTGAATTAATTACCAGACTATTGTATTTCAAATATAAGTGCTCGCGTCAACAATTGGCCGACTAATTTTGTTTTTTATTCCCAAGTTGCTGTTGTGGTTCTTGTAGCAGACTTTAGTCGAATATAAATCAACATTATTCACATAACTTATATGCTAAACACGCTTGTTCCTGTTATTGTAAAACTTAAAACGACTAACATACAGCATTGGGACAGTTTTGCTTGCTAGATTAACTGTTATGAATTTTTAAACTGAGTGTAAACCTGCAAAATTGGCGTTTAAACTTAGTTTAACTAGAAAGCAGCGTTAAATTTGCACTGAAAAATTGGAGCTTAGTGAAATGTTGCAGGATTAGCAATCCTTGTCGGCGTGTATGAATTCGCGTTGCTTAGATTTGACTATCGAGTAATTTAGATAAGTTCTGCCGGTATTATTCCCTAGCCGAGTACTTGTGGTGATGTAGACCCGATTGATGTCAGAATTTCTTCTACTTTTCAAAGCATTTTAAATGCTCAATTTGAAACAGATGTGAGGCTAAGCATTATTTTTATAGAAACAATCGCAACTTCTCTGCTATCATTTCTACGCGCTGCAGCTGTTTGATTCATTCGAAGCTAGTTTTACTTGACATTCAAGTAGTGTGAGTTCATTTATAACAATTTTCTTAGAATAGTTCATGTTGTCCTAAAACTGTGTTTGAAAGCATATAAAATCAGAGACAATAAAAAAGTACCGGCTTTAATAAAGTGAGTCCAAACTTGTTGGCTGCACTTTGCAAAAGGAAGTTCACTCAAATGTTAAAATTTTCCTAAGATGGCCCAATGGCGCGTGTATTTATTTTAACTTTGAAGTCAACGCAATCGACTTGATAGCCTTTTTCTTGCAAGTCCACTGAAAAGGTAATTATAACGACGGACGAAATTGGGCTAATAAAATAAATTGAGCTAAAAATCAAATTCGCTAAGTAATCGACTTGATTTTGAAATTAAACGCAAATTACTGACGAATAATTACTTCAGGAACTACTTGCGATGGCAAACTTGCACAACCACTAAATATTTTATGCGGTATTATACGTTTTATTTTTATTTATTTTTTTTTTTAATGCCAAAAAAAGAAGCATTTTAGCTGCTAGTTGCCGCTGCGACCCGCTGTGCGTTCCATAGTTCCAAATAGAGGTTTTTATTAGTAGTCTACATTAAGTATTAAGGGTAAAATTTTATTTGATACACTTACAAAAAACGAATAAAGAGGAAAAAATTACTATAAAACAATAGTTAGTTTTTACGCACTGCTAGGTACTTTTATGCAGAAAGTGTAGCTACGACTGCAGGGCATATATGATGTATATATATCCGTATCGGGTATTCATTATCTTCTTTCATAACTGGCATTCATTTACGTTGTTGACTAGTTTTATGCCATTATTAAAAAAAATTATAATAATTGAGGTTATGTAGTACACATGGCTTCAATGGCACCCAATCGCATTTCATACGCAGCGAAATCAAAGAATAAACAATTTTCATTACTAATGCACAATCACCAATATTTGTATGATTTTTTTTTTAATTTTGATTTTCCAATTTGCAAGAGAATTATTTCCACATATGTAGGTCTGTGAACAAAAAAAAAATAAAATTATTAGTTTTTTTTTGTAAATTAAATAGTTTGCATTTTCTTTTGCGGCACTAATTTTCGTGATCTTTTGACAAAAAAACTTAAATCGATTCATCGATGCTTTCATAGTTCAAACGCTGCTCATCTGGAATACAAATTTAATTGAAATGATACATTTTTTATAAATAATTTGCATCTATTACTCGAAAAGCAAAAACCGCTATAGTAAGAAAAGATATTTTGTCAAAAGTCCCACAAATGTGTAGCTTTTATTTTGTATACTCTCAAAAAGGCAATCATCCTACTCATATCAACAACCTCCGCACGACCCGGTCGGATTATTTACACTCATAACTAGTAACATTAGTTAGCATTTTATTTAAATTGTAAGCAATAAGCTTTAATGTTAAGTTATTTAACCAGGAATTAGTAGCAGAACATATTGTTTATGACTCTATGTTTACTCTCGCCGTAAGTTAATATTTTCTCTATCAAAGTCGATTTAAAATTTCATAACAAAAAGATGAAAATCAAGTAGGAGTATAATATTCCTCAATAGTGCGATTCGCAACACAATTGTTGTTGTTGTTGTTATGTTGGGTGGAGAATCGAATGACAGAGCGTAAAATGCATATTTGTATTTATATTGTATGTATATGTATATGTATATGTAAGCAGTAGGTAATGATAACCGTTTAACTGAAAGAGCTAAAGAGAAAAGATGAAGAACAAAAGAAAATAAAAAACTAATTTATATGCTTTTAAAAAAAAAAATCAAGTATCAAAAGAAATTGTTGTGGTTTTATTGCAATTTTATTTAACTTTTGCTGTGTTTGACGATCGATTGTCGTCGATTTTTTCGTACAACTCTCTTTCTTGAGATGGTTCGTTTTTTTTTTCTTATTTATTTATTTTTTTGCCTTTCTGATTTTGTCGAAAGCATAAGGAGACAAATAACAATAACAATCTTTGGCCCCGTTGTAAAATCGTTTGGAAATAACCACGCACCCAATCCTCTCTTACGCAGCTACTAAGTAGTGATAAACTAAGCAAGAATTGAAAAAGACGATGAATACGAATTTGTGACATAAAAAATATATCTCGTATAAATATTATTTTCTGCTTGCAATTTTTTTAGAATCTGTTTTGGTGTCTAGGTCACTTTTTTGTCCAACGCCACGGAAACGTGTATTGCTTAGGCGCGCTTAGTTATTTAATTTTGACAACGTTAAAAACAAAATAAAAACAAAAAAAAAAAAACGGCATAGCAAATTAAAATTCACTTAAATATTTGGTTTGGGTTTGGTAAATGGCAAAGACAAAGCCGGGCAACTGCTGCAACATTTGTACTTATGCATTAAAATAGTACTTGAATAGTTCTTGATTATTCAAAAAATCAATCAACCTACATAAAAATCAATAATTTGTGCAAATAGCTTAATTTTATTACAACTTCATTAGTTTTTGCTTGGGCACCAAAACAGTTGCACCACAAAACGTTTAACCGAAATTCGCTTACGGTTTGAAGAAAACAGAAATTAGTTTAAAGATGCTCATACTCACCACAAACAAACAAACAAAAAAGAACACGAAAAAAGTGAAGGAACAGCTGATATTTGTATGTATGATGTGTATGCGTTTTCCCCAATTCAAAAAAAGAAGAAAAAAAACTTCGTTGCCACTTCCAAACGGCCACAGATTTTTATTTAATTGTTTTCTTAGATTTTCGCAAAACCATAAAGAATAAATAAATGAATAAAAACGCACAAGAAAATGCGAAAAAATTGTCTGCAGCATAAGCAATGCAAAGCACAAATAAAATTGCTATATATAAATAAATTGCCCGCAACTGTTTATTGTTTTCACTGTTAACTGCCTAAAATCATAAAAAATAGGACTCAAAAACAAATAGCAATGCAACAAAGTGAAGCCTTCTCGCCACTGCTCTTCTATATTTTATGTGTTGTATTTTAAGCATAAAACTGCGCGTTCTATTAATAAACTCTTCTGCTCTGCTTAAGGCAAAATTTTACAAATAGAAATTTAAGCCAAAAAAAAAAAAACACCAAAACAGATTTTATTGAAGAAAATAATATTCATCGTTATATATTTTTTATTCTTTTCTTTCGTACGCCTCAATTCATTCATTGACTGACATCTGTCTCCCGCATCCACTGACACTTCTGTGACTGCTACGCTGATTGTGCAAAAAACTCGAAATTTTTCCAATAAAAAACCTTTGATTCCACTCTGGCGGTTGCGTGTTCGTTTCCTTATTTTCTACGAAACTCCATAGATTTGGATATCGGATAATACCATGGAACAAATGCCGGTAAGTCGAAATGCACATATAACTTTTTATATAGTAATTGTTTTTATTTTTGTTTTTTTGCCAATTTGTTTACATACACCTGAGTTCAAAATAATAGTAGCACGATGAATTACCAAGTTGTAATTTTTTTGTTATATGCTTTTATGAAAGAATAGTGCATTCTATAAGAAAAACTATATAATTCAAAGTTGCAAACTTTGTACGAAATTCACAAAAGTTTAAAAGTTTTGAAATAAATTTATAACAGTTTTTATCTTAAAGAAACTTTTTAGAAAACTTCAAGGTATGCAGTTTTATACCGCAATCAATTTTATTAAAGGTTGATCAATTTAGACGTATCGCATTTTACATTGAAATAAGGCGACGAAAATTCATATCGATTGGGCGGGCAACCTTTATTATTTTTGTGTAGAACCATTCATGGCATTTATTTTTTAAAGATAATCCCTTTCAAATGTTGGCCGTAACTGCGTCGTAATTCGGCCATCCGTAAACACCAATTTTGAATGACTCGCTGGAGGACTCGTTCGGTATTTCGTGAATAACTTTAGTAATGTTGGCTTCCAAGCTTCCAATGTCTCAATCGAAGCTGGTTTATCAACAAAGCATTTCAACTTTACATACCCCCACAATAAAAAGTCCAAAGTTGTGATATCACAAGATCTTGGTGGCCAATTCACTGGTCCAAGACGAGAGATAAATTGCTCACTGAAACGACGCCGCAGTAAATCCATTGAGTCAAGGGCTGTATGGCAAGTAGCGACTTTTGCCGTCTTGTTGGAAACAAATGTTGTGGAGACACGGGCTTTAATTTCCGGCATCAATCATCATCATCATTGTTACATTGGCTCCAACCTCGTCTTTGAACAAATGTGGGCCGATGATCCCTCCAGCCCATAGACCGCACCAAACGGTTGTTTTCAATTTCAGCGCAAATACCGCACCTTCTTATTGAATGGACCAAAAAATAAATAAGTTAGCCTGAGCGCGCGATGAACACTTTTCACAAAGCATCGATCCTATTTAAAATTAGTTCTGAGAAAAAAAAAAAAAACACAAATCGTTCATTGCTTTCTTCTATATGTATTACATATGAGAATATAACAACCTTATATGAAGTTAAATTCTAAAGTAATTTTCATTAAAAATACGCTGGCATGTTTTTGAAGTTAAATTCAATATTCCAATCGACCATTTTTAAATAAGAGCACATTCTCCCCCATTGCCTTTTATTTTATCTCCTTACTTCGACACTTTATGTCTCGCAAAAATGTAAAAGCAAGATTATCCTAAACACCAAATATAAGCTCAAAATGAAGTGTTTCGTATTTCAAAAAAAGTTTCACAAAATCAGAAGACGCAGGTGAATTGTAGTCAGATTAAGTTCGTAGAGATTATAAGTAATTAAGTTTAAAAATATTATGCAAATAGACACTTGCATTCTCACTATTTACCTTCTTCCGCTTCACTCAATCCTCTGTAGATGTGGTGTCCTCCTACTCCACCGCAAGATGACAACGACATTTACATCGACTACTCGCTAACGTTCATGTACGAGATGAGTCCAATACCTGAATCAGAGTTGCCGCCAGTCTATATTAAGAAAGACTACAAGCGTTCGCGTGGCGATGCCGGCTTTCCACTGGATGGTAGTCGGCGTCCATTGAAAATGCGCCGCGAGGAAAACTATGTTGCGCCCCGTTCACTCTTCGATCGTCCATCGGCGGCCATAGCGCGCATTCGTCGAGATCTGAAGAATCTACGTTATCGTGGAGTTTTTAAACCGAATGTTCAAATACCCGGGCTGAAACCACAAACGCCACAGAAGCAGCTGGTCGAACCGGAGGGTATGGCCGAGTGGACCATCTTCGAGGACATTGTAATCTTGCACGTTTTAGTCAATTTGCAGGGGTTGCCTTGCAATCTGATGGTGCTCTCACCGGGGCACACACCCAATTGGGATTTGGTTTCGGAGATTGTGAATTTCCAATCGAAAACATATCGTTCGCCGAAACAGTGTCGTTGGCGTTACGAAATGGTCATACAGCCGCGTGAAGAGGGCAAATTTGTGGAGAGTCCGAAGAAGCAGAAGAAATTAAAGACGATGCTGAAATCGGAATACCTCAAGGGTCCTTTACGTTATTTACGCACCACGAATTTGTATGCTAACGACAATAACACCACATTTACGAAATTAATGCGTTCGCGTTTCGATTGCATTAAAGCGGCATACCTTAAGAAGGCGCCACCACCAAAGCGTCACTTTAGTACACCTAATCTGATGAATCCCAAGCACATGGAAGTGTTGCAAGAGTTCGGAATTGTGAACTACGATCAACCGATCTCACCGCTAAATATTGCCGCCATGAAGGCAAATAAAATACGCGAGAAGCAGCGCAATCAATGCCCACCACCACCACCGCCAGCGCCGACACAAGCGGTGGCGGTGCAGCAACAACAGACTCAGCAACAGTCCACCGCCTCAGTTGCGCAAGTACAAATACAAGAAATGGTAGTGCAGCAGCAACAGCAAAACGCCTCTACAGGCACAACTACAGTACAACAAGCCGGCGCACTGCACACCCAACAGCTTCAAATCCAGCACATACCAAGCGGCAATGTGCAAGGTGTTGCTCAGCAACCGACGGCCACCGCGATTGTATTGCAACATACCGGTGCCTTGCCGGTAACGCATCAACAGCAATCGGCCGGCTCCACATCAGCACAATCTCAGCAGCAAATATTGCGCACGGGCATGGGCAATACGCAGATTGTAAAGGCGATAGTTGCGCCACAATCAGGTTTGCTCACAGCTGGCCAAATGCAGCAATTGACGCAACAGGCGGCTGCTGCGGGCGCGCAGCACGTCCAACTGCAGCAGCAAGGAAACGTTGGTACGTCGTCGTCCGTTTCGGTGGTGCTGACCACGCCGGTGCAAACGCTGACGTCCAGCGTGCAATCCGCGCAGCAACATGCACAATCATCTACCGCGCAAATAGTATCGATATCACCACAAACTATAGTGTCCAGTGGGTCACAGAATAGCGGCACCATTGTACAGACAATTCCATCTCAATCACTACCACAAGTGGTTTCTGTATCTCAACTCGCCACAGTGGGCACTGTTTTGACCACATCGGCCAGCTTGCAGCCCAGCGCTACGGTGACAACACTGAACACTTCGGCGCTACGTGCGCAACGCATTGTTGCAGCAACCGCGGGTACACTACAGGATGTCGTACTTCAACAGCGCAGCGGCAATCCCAGCCCAACGATTGTGTCCATGTCCAATTTGGGACAGAGTGTAGCGGCCGCACAATTTCAAGCAGCGCAGCTGCGTCTGGCCTCAATGGCAGGATCTTCTCAACAGGTCACAAAGGTGCCTGTCAACACTTTGCAACAGGGCGGCAAGATTGCCGGCAACGTCGGAGGCAATCAGCCCGCGCACATACAACTCTATCGCCAGCGTCAACAGCTAAAGGTACTGCAAGCCACACCAGCTCAAGGCGGCAGTCAAACTCTCGTGCAAACGGCCAGTGGACAAACAGCTTTGGTGAATGCCGCTGGCACGATCATACAGGGCAGTCTCGTACAAACCGCCGGCGGTCAGGCTACAATGCAGGTGCAAGGTCAAAAGGTCGCCGTAGCCACAGTATCATCGACCGGCATGGCGGCGGGGTCAAGTGGCGGTAATTCAACGTCAGTGGGCACGGTGCAAGTGGCGCACCAAGGCCGCACACAGTTCATCAAGCAAGTCGGCGGGAAACAGACGATAGCCCGTCAAGTGGGCGACGATATGGTGCTGGTTAAACGTCAGGTAATTGGCGCACACCAAAAAGCACAAGTGTTACAACAGGGACAGATATTCAACACCACGGGCAGTTCTGCTCAAGCTTCAGTCCAGCTACAACAACAACAGTCACAAGCACAAGGCTCCGTCGGTAGTGGCCAGCAACAGATACAATCTCAGCAGCAACAAGTGCAACAGGTGACTGCGCAACAAATAGCCACACTTGTGAAAACATCTTCTGGAGCAGGTGTTGTACAGCAGGCAAGTAGCGGCGGTGGCGGCAGTGTTACCGTCTCAACGGGAGGCGGTCAGCAAGGCACTGTGAATATGGCGTTATCGCACATCAAACCAGGCGGCCAGATAAAGGTGACCACCTCTATGGCGAATCAGGCACAAATGCGACAACTGCATATGCAGCCACTGAATATGCCGCGCAAAATCAATCGCATGACGCAGATAGCGACGGCTGCACAGGCTGGACAGCAAGTGACCACTTCGGTGGGGCAGTCTTCATCCGGCGCAACGGTGGTACAACAGCCCAAAGGTCCCGGCAGCGTACAGACACAATTGGTGCATATACAAAATACCAAATCACTGCCCAGCTCGGTGACAGTACAGCAAATACAGCAGGTAATGCGACAACAAGGGCAGCAGGGATCGTTAAACGCCACGGGGCTTGTGCTGAGCAAGACTAGTGTGGGCCGGGTAATACCCGTGTCTGTGGCATCGCAGTCGAATCAGCGGCAAACCATACAGGTAAGAAAAAATCAATGCTTATAATTAGAAAAAAGGAAAATAAATATAGGATTAGGAACAACAAATATAATTGATTTAGCGACCAGAAAACAAACAAAAGATATAAAGTAAAAACTTGTTGACGATAAAATTAACAAAAACATTTTAATAAGAAGTTTAGTAATCGCAAAATATTAAAAACTAGGAATAAAATAAAAAAGAAAACAGTAATTAAAAGTAAAAAAAAAATTTAAAAAAAGAAATCAACAAATAAAAGAAGAAAATTAATAAGAACACACAGAAAATAAAAGTAAAAAAAATTAAAAAAAATTAAAAAAAAATTAAAAAAAAAAGAAAACAGAAAATAAAAGTAAAAAAATTAATAAAAAGAACACATAAATTAAAAGTAAAAAAAAAAAAATTAGTAAGAGAAAACATAAAATAAAAAAAAGAAAGCAGAAAGAAAATTTTAAAAAATTAGAAACAATTAAAAAAAATTAGAAAATTAAAAAAAAATTAAAAAAAAAAAAATTAAAAAAACTTAAAAAAAAATTTAAAATACAGTCGAACTTCTCTACAGTGAACTTCCATATAATGAAGCTCTCCTTATAATGAACTGGTTTCGAAGACACTGCTTTTTCGTTCTACTTTCGGTGTATTTTTGTCTCCTTATAATGAATTTCTATATAGTGAAGTTTTCTATATAATGAACAAATTTTACAGCTGGAAATTCAAGCGTCCTAAGTTTTTGTCTCCATATAGTGAATTTTTTCAAAAGTTTTCTGTTGCAAAAAATTACAGTTAGATGTGGAAATTAAAACAGAAAGAGCTGAGCTATTACAGTTTTATTCCGTGATTGAAGTTAAAATGATGCATCGAAGCAGCATTTCGCTTGAAAAAAAGTTATTAATGATTAACAAAGTTAATGAAGGAAAGAAAAAAAAAAGATATTGCCAATGAATTCGGAGTTCTTCCCAGCACTTTATCAAATATTTTAAAAAATAAGGAAGTGATTTTAAAAAATGCGGAGGATGTGGCAGTAAATACCAAACGCAAAAGACTTCGACCTTGTCATTTTGAGGATATTGACGAAGCAATGCTGAAATGGTTACTCGTTGCACGTGGTAAGAATCTCCCTTTATCTGGACCATTATTGAAGCAAAAGGCCAGAGATTTTGCGGAAGCACTAGGACACCACGAATTTGAGGCAAGTACAGGTTGGTTAGACAAGTTCAAAAGTCGGCATGGCGTTATTCAAAAGACATTATGTGGGGAAAGTGCTGACACCAACATAGAAAACCGTGATGAATGGGTGACGAACGTCTTACCGAAATTAATTGAAAATTACAACATTAACGACATTTTTAATGCCGACGAGACTGCTTTGTTTTTCAAATGCTTGCCAACTAAAACACTGGCATTCAAAAATGAAAAATGCTTTGGTGGGAAGCAAAGCAAGGAGAGAATAACTGTCCTGGTGGGAAGCAATATGACTGGATCAGAAAAGCTAAAATTGCTGGTAATCGGAAAGGCCAAAAATCCGAGGTACTTCAAGGGAATAAAATCTTTAGGTGTCGATTATGAGTTTAACAAAAAAGCATGGATGACCAGTGAGATTTTTACGAAATGGATTGTAAAACTCGACAAAAAATTTTGTGATCAAAACAGAAAGGTGTTGTTTTTTGTTGATAACTGCACTGCCCACCCTAAAGATGTAAGAGACAAGTTGAGAAACATGACTTCGTTACTGCAACCAACATGACTTCGTTACTGCAACCAATGGACCAAGGCATTATCTACAACATGAAACAACATTACAGAAAACGAATTTTAACGAATATATTGACTCAAGTGGATGAGGGAAATTCTGTTATGGCCATAGACTTGCTGCAAGCAGTTCGAAATCTTAGCAATATATGGAATGTCTATGTTAAACCGGAAACAGTTGCCAACTGTTTTAAAAAGGCTGGATTTTCAAAAGATGTTATGCAGATTCCATTTGAGCATTGGGATGAAGAGGACCTTCTTTTAATATCGGATTAGGCCGCTTTACAGTCTTCATTTAAAAAAGTAGCAAATATCGAAGCATCGTTTGATGACTACGTAAATGTTGATAATGGTGTGCAGACTTGGGACAAACCATCCGAAGAAGATATTCTCAACAGCATTTTTGAAAGTCGCGGAGTTCCAGCTGAACCTGGTAAGCATTTATCTTTTTATAGTCAAACAAAAATTTAATATGTAAATATTATTTCAGATAACGATGAACACGATTTGACCGTTGAAGAATTGGCAGAAACTGAGGAGGCATTACCTACGTTGATACAAGCTGCTTCATCCATTAGCGTAATTAGAGCCTTTGTGGAAATGAGGAATGACGTGCCGATTAATGTTTTCAACTCTCTACATGATTTGGAAGCTTTTATTGAAAATGAAAAATGGAAGACTGTAATTCAAACCAAACTCACTGATTATTTTAAATAAAATTACATAAAAAATCAATGTTTCTTTATAATGAAGTTTCTATATAGTGAAGTGATTTTCAGGTCCCGTGCGAATTCACTATATGGAAGTTCGACTGTATTAAAAAAAAAAAAAATTAAAAAAAAAAAAAACTTAAAAAAAAAATTTAAAAAGTTTTTTAAAAAATTTAAGAAAAATTAAAAAGAAAAATAAAAAGTTATTTAAAAAATTTTAATGAAAAAGTAAAAACAAAATTAATATAAAGAAAGAAAATATTTTCTCTTTTCCTTTTGTAAAGTAAAATATTTGCAAATTTTAAGTAAATATCATTTTTTCATATTTTCCTCTTCAAATAGGTGGTTTCGGCTGCTTCGGCTCAAGCACTCGCAGCTGGCAATCTGCGCGCACACGTTGCCAGTGGTCAGAACATTGCCGGTACCATTAAGGTGGGCACCACCAGCGGCAATCCGTCGCAGACCCAGCAGGCTATTCATCTCATACAACAACAAGTAGCCGCACAACAGGGTCAACGGCAGAATGCCAGTCCAGTGCGACTACAAACAGCTGGTGGAAATTTGGTTGCAGTCGTGCAACAGCAAAACATACAACAACAGCAGCAACAAAATATTGCCTCATCCAGTATTGTCAGCTCGTCGGGCGCATCGCAGGGCGAGGTGATGACCATAACACAAACGGTTGCCACATCCGGTGGCGGTGGCGGCCAGCAGCAACAGCAACAAACACAACAGGCTACAGCGCAACAGGTGCGCACATTGGTGAAGAAGAAAATCATGCAAATACGTAGTGAAAAAGAATGAATGCTTACCATAGATGGAAGAAGAGTAATCTTTCTTTTAAGTATTACAAAAAAGAAAGTGCTGATTGTAATAGCATCTACAATTGGCCCTAAAAAATCTAAGAGTATTATATTCTTAATCGTTATTATTAGTTCTAAATATTATATTACAATAATAATTAAACTACGTAATATAATACGTTTGTATGGAGTAGAATATAGATGTATGTATGTGTAATACATATACTGCTAATCAATATGATATTAACGTAGTTTGTATCTTGTTAATTATCTACTATCATAAATTCCTCATGTTTCCATAATTTACGATTAATAATAATATTTACAATTAAAAACAAAAATCGCTCATAAACTGTATTTATAATTTTAAGCTAATATTTTTTAATTGAAAATTACATTTTAAGCGTTTGTAATAGCATAATGTGGTAAGCAGTACATAATTATTCCCAAACTAATTAAATTAAATATGTAATAAATAGAGAGAATGTTCCAAAAAATGCTAACGCTTTTCTTTGGGTTGAACAAATTGGGTAATAAATGTTACCTCAATACTGTAGGAGGAGGGTCCAATCTTTGCATATTTGTCAAGTGCTGTCATGTTGTTATAACATCATATATGTATGTATGTATATTCAACATAAATGTTTGAGGAATGCTGCTGGACTGGCAGCCCTTCGCCGGATATAACGATTACGTAGAACCCACTGTGGCGGGAACGCATGTCAGATAGGTGCTGGCCTCGATGGAGACTTTGAAGCGAACATACAGTGAATGACTTAAGTCTACATACAGCTGCACATTTTCTTATTTCCCAGAAGGTATACAACATTTAAAAGAAACTTTATGTAGTATTTTTGGAATTCATATTCATAAATTTATATTATAAAAATTATTCTAATTGCTTTATAACACAAAAAAAAAACAACAAAAAAGCGGTATGACAAAAGTCCTACATACAGTTCAATTGGCTGTACCGTCATCAATCATTGCTTGAAGGCGTCGGGTATTGATCTAGTGTTGAGTAAGCTCTTCTTGCTTTATTTGGTTCCATGCTCCCATCAACCAGGACATATGAACATAGAGGGAAATGAAATTGCTGATGAGCTTGCCAGGAAGGGGACTGAATTGGCTTCAGATACCTCCTACCCGGTCATCGGCATCCCTCTGACAGTTGTTAAAGGGGAACTGTAAAAATTATTTCTCAGGAAAGCGCAGAAAAGATGGAGCTCCATTTCTTCATGTACTGTTTCGAAAACACTTTGGCCCCAATACGATATACAAAGGACTCAGAAAGTCCTTTGAACTCCTCGCCATTCGATTTCAAAACTCATAGCTGTATTTACTAGTCACTGGACGATCGGCACACACGCGGAAAAGCTAGGGTCACCATTTAACCCCCATTGCAGAAGCTGTGGGGACCTTTCAAGGAGATCATTTTCTCTGTAAATGTCCGGGTTTGGTAGACGACTAAGGTCACTGGGCGCTCCTTTCTTTGAAAGCCTTGGGCAGTGCGCCAACCTAAATCCCATCAATCTTCTCCATTATATTCACAGCTCTGGCTGGCTGTAGATATCTGCCTGTTGGAGGTCTCATAATAGTATCAAAACGGCTCTTCAGTGCTACTTGATGAGTGCCAGACTGGCACTTCAACCATTTCACCTACCTACCTACCCATCAACTCTCTCTTTACTAATTTTTTGTCAGTTACTATACTTTGTCGAATTTTTCTCTCTAAAAACTCCCAAACATACTCTATCAGATTTAAATCCGGACTCTGCGGCGGTGTATTTATTTGTCTGGGTGTGTAATATAAGAGCCATTCTTTGCCAATTCGTACAATATGCTTACGCTCATTGTCTTTTTGGAAAAATCGCTGCCCAAAACACAAGCATGCTACTGATAGCCTCAAATGCTGTTTCAATATGTTTTTATATTTATTTCGGTCCATAGTACCTTCAATAAAGGTCATCTTTCCCACGCCAGATGCAACTATAGCTCCCCAAGCCGGTCCGCTATCACCTCCGTGCCTGACAGGAGCTATCACAATTTTCACTCTCATATCAGCATTTCGTTTCCTCCACATTTTAGCCCGGCCAACACTTCCAAATATAATATATTGAAATTCAATGATTCAGTGAAGAAAACTTTAGACCAGAAATCCATTTCCTTGTAAACTCAAGCTGAAGACAACGTTTTTTCTGAAATCAGAGGCTTTTCACGTGGTATCCTGCTGAAATATCCGTTATTATTAAGATATCTCTGAAAAGTTTCTGGATGTCTCGACAATATTTTGGATTAATTTCGGAGCACTAAATTTCGGATTTTGGCCGATTTCCCTTAAAATTGGGCTTACACCCATTCTGGACAGCTTCATTAAGGCCGGCGGGCCAATTAAAAGGTCAAAAAAATCGATTTGTTTTTCCTGAAATCAATAGCTTAGATATTCAAGAACATGAGACACAAATTTTCAGAGTTAAATTCCAAGTATTTGCAGAGCTACAGAGCCGAGCGTAGTGCGGCGTCGAGCAACCGTGCGCTTATTGTTGTAGTTTGAAGCGCGTTTTCTCGGCTTTTCATTTTCACGATTTTACCTAATTTATGTATGAACGAGCTATCCATTTCATTCAAAATGCGTTATCTTCAGTATTGTTTTCTCTTCTATGTGAACTAAAAAAAACATCCAAAAACTTTTTTTAAGCGACTTTTTTACCCAGTTGAAGAGTTTTTTTTGTCCTTGAAAAACCACTTTTTTTTCTACCTTCCAAAAAAATTCGAATTTTACGTGTTTCTCCCAATTTTCTTAGTTCACATCGAAGATAATTACATCAAAATTAATAATCTTTTTTTTTTTTGTTTTCAGATGAAAATTGCAAGTTGTATCTTGTACAGAAGTTGGATACTTCAGTGGCAAGGCGCTCTGGGAATCTATTGATAACTCGGCTTGCAATATATTGTTGGAGATTGTACAAATTTTTTTTTTAGTTCAAATATATATTAAACTATCCCCAAAACTTCATTTGGCTAATTGTTTTTTTTCTCATCCTACAACGCTTCGCGAAAACTACTGAATTTAGGACATCTAATTGGCCCGCCGGCCTTAAGCTGCCGGTTCACTTTTTATTTTCATACGAATTATTACATGTAGTTATATATATACTATATGCAATAACAACAACGACTTATCAATTAAAATTTTCTTATAACGGTACTTTACAGCTACTTTTTCAATGTTTGCTTTGCTTGAGTGAACCAAAGAAGATGGATGTACTCGTATGTACACTTTTGTTATACCACTTTTTTGTTGTTTTGTTAATTTTTTTGTTATGAAGCAAGTGAAATAATTTAATTTTTGTATTGGATATGGGAATAGGTTTTCGCTCTCGCAAAAGAGATATCGCTGCTGATACTATTTTTATGTTCGCTCTAGTAATGTACTGGTGATTTGAAGGTGTATGTGTGAGGTCTCGACCGCAGTAGTTGACATTCGTTTGAAGCGTGAAGATACTTTTCTATCTGACGTCAAAAATGTCTACGTTCGTCCCGAAAAAACAGCAATTGCGGGAAGTTATGCTTCATTATTACCTTTTAAAGAACTTTTAAAAGTGCAGCTGAAACGTGTTTTATATTGATCAATATTTACGGCAATCACGTTCCATCAAATACAACTTGGGAAGAGTGGTTTCGACGCTTACAAAGTGGCAATTTCGGCATGTGTGATAAAGAGCGCAAAAGGCCACCGAAAAAAATCGAAGATACTCATCTACAACATTCATAGGATGAGGACACATGTCGAACCCTTCCTGATATGTCTAAATAGTTGGATGTTGACAGATCAAGGGCCGGTAAACGTTTGCACGTGATGGGAATGGTCCAGAAAGCAGGTAACTGGATGCCACATCAATTGAAGAAGAGGGATATCGAGAGACGTTTGGTGACGTGTGCGATCAGAAGGGTGTCATCTCTTATGAACTCCTTAAACCATCTGAAACCATCACTGGTTCATCGTTACCGAGTGCAGCTAATGCGTTTGAATCGAGCTCTCAAAGAAAAGTGGCCGAAATGGGACGGTAGACATGACAAACTGATTTTGCTGCATGACAACGCCAGGCCACACGTTGCTAAATCGGTCCAGAAATATTCAGAGGGACTGAGTTGGGAAATCTTGCTCTATCCGCCGTATTTCCTAGACATTGTACCTTCGGATTTCCATCTATTCCGATCAATGCAGTCAGCTTTTATTGGAGTGCGGTTCACTTCTTACGAGACCATCACAAACTGACTCAATGAATGGATGATGTCGAAAGACCTCGAATTTTTCGTCAGAGGAGTCCGTATGTTGCCTGAAAGATGAAGTAAAGTTGTAGCTTCCAATGGCACATACTTCACATAATATCATGTATTATTTAATTGTTTAAATAATTTGTAAATTTGGCTAAGAAAGGACGGAAACTGATTCCCATACCCAATAAATTTATGAATAAATATTGTATGAATTCCGAAAAAAACTTCATCAACTTTTTTTCAATTATTCTATATCTTCTTGGAAATAAGAAAATATGCTGCTGTATGTAGACTTAAGCCCTTCACTGTATGACTATGTGCCATGTTTTGAGGTCTCTAAATGTAAAAGGAATGAGTGTCTGGATTCATGGGAAATGCATCAGGATTGGTTGCATTCTACATCGAATTCTTCGCTGCAATAAGTAAAATGTAAGTGTTAATGAATCGAATAGCTATAAAATACACCTGCGCTCACATAGTTAAGCCACTTTGAGTCGCAAAATTTCTACAACAAAGCCAATGTAACGCGTTCTGTCAGTAGAATTTGGGAAATTTCATGCTCATCTCTTCTTCTTTATGTTTACAGCTCATACAGAACTCGTGAGTTGATCACGGGCCTTGGCTTAGTCCATAGTTCCTTAGTATTCCCGTGGGAAGCCATATGTTCATTTCTGAAAGACTCAGTGAGTTCCAAGTTTGCTTGTTTATCGAGATCAAAGTACATATTGGAGCTGTGCTGCCGAAGATATAATATTATAAGCATCTTCGACACTTTCAACACATTTCGAGTTAGACGTTACCAATCTTATGGCTTTAATTTGCAGCCTTCAAATCTGCAGGATAATTTTTAAAAAGCATGCCGTGTTAGCTTGCAAGTTTTCGAATATCCGCATTCTACCCCGTAATAAGTATAGCTTCTCCGCCCCTCCGGTGCTATGACATGCTCAGCCACACATTCAGCCATATTAGGCGTCATATAATACTTTGTTATTGACTTTGTTAGAGGTGGCAGTGTTAAAACCTGCCTGTGTAAGTTCCAACAGCTGACGTCAGTTTGTCATAGCAACACTCCTGCGACCACGTAAACAAATCAACAAATACACTCTCTACAGGAAGCACTAAAAGCACAGCAAAATTTTCGCTTCAATTCCTCTCACGTTTAACCAGCTGAGCCAGTTCACAAAGCGTTATGCAAAGCCGTCGCACGTCATGTCGCTCTTCAACGTTTGCAACTGGTGGCACACCCAGTGCTCCGATTTGGAGGAAAACTACGATGTGGCCAGTTTGTTAGTCGCCCGTTTCGGACTCGAGGATAATGAAAAGGATTATTTGGTGGTGGGTTCACATAGCGGCAATTTAAGCATTTTTTATCCACGCTTAGACCAAAATCGACGTGTAGGCGACGAGAATGCTTTCAGACCGACAGATTTGTTGTTGGAAGTGAATCTCAAAAGGCCAATATTGGGCATATACGCAGGACGGTTCAGTGGGTAAGTTGAAATGTTTGCAAAATGCTTAAAGATTTGCTACTTTTATGAACTTTTCCGTTTATGAACTGCTTCAAATTAGTGGCCAATTGGCTGATGAGAAACACAATCAACTAGCTGTGCTGCATCCACGTTCCGTGGCAATCTATAAGCTACAGTCTATTGGTGGTGTCGCTGAGCATGGAGCTCAGTTGCGTTTGCATTTGCTAGCCGATTATAAATTGGAACGTGGCGCATTGGCGTTAACTAAGGGCGCTTTTGGGCGCGTCAAGGGGCGAGAGTTTTTCTGCATTACTCATTTGGATGGCACATTAACCTTTCACGAACAGGATGGAATTTTATATGAATGCCAATTGCCGGGAAATCGTGCACTACCCGTACCGGTGGTCTATTGTGAGAGAACCGATAGTTTTTTCCGCTTCACAGCAGGTTGGAATTTGGAGTGCTTCACGTATGTAAAACTAATGTAAGGGGATTTATGCTGTTTAAATCTTTTTTCCAAAACCATTTTGAACAGCTATCAGGATCTTTCACACTCTTCACTCAATCGTTCGGAGTTCAAGCCCTCCTGGTCAGTTTGTATTGGCGAAGGTATTGTGGATATTTGTGTGGTGCAGACGAAGACGTAAGTATTTTTAATTATATTTCTTTAAATAGAGAAATAATTCTTTCTATTCAAAAGAAATTCAGCCTCGATTATGGTATTAGGCGAACGCAACTTTATTAGCCTAACTGATGATGGATTGGTGGATTTCATACTGAAGCTGGATTATACGCCAAGATGCTTTCATTCGTTTGTTATCGGCTATTACTGGGGTAATATATAAAACATTAATTCATATGTACGTGTGTGTATTAGTGATATATTTATAAGACGTGCCGAAGTGCGCTGGCTACTGATAGAGTTACTCTAGTATCAGGCAAGAAAATGAAAGGCATGTCCGAGAACTCCTCCCGCAAACAGGACACGACATTTGGCTATATTAGAATTTGTGTATAGTCCATATAGACGTTTCTATTTTTTAACTCAAAAACCAATTTTTTCGGTATATTATTGGTTTTTTCGAAAGAGCAAATATCCTCAATATTTGTGGAAGACGGTTTCATTAATGTGGCTGCCTCGGCTTGCTTCGCAGTAGCGCACCCTCTTGATCTAGTGATCTTGTGGATGGTTTTTGGTCTAATCTCATACATGGCTTGCTCGATGTGGCCGAACTGGCGTTTCCAGCGACATTTCCCAAGAAAATGCGCTTCGTCAGAAAATATGATGCGTCTTCTTCGATTTCATTGCACATCCAGATTATTTCTTATAAGTAGAGATTTCTGAGAAGTTTTTTCATAACAGAAATACAATTGGAGTTTTGTCCTTGCTTTCCGCAAGGCAACTGCCATTAGAGAAAACCTTTTCTAGGATTTGGTTATTTACATGCCCACAACGGGTTTCAAGCCCGGGTGTATCGAATAGTACGCATCCATAAACTCATTCCCCTACGATGGCCGCCAGGCATTTCCTAGTGAATTATAATAATAAATAAATGAGACCAAGCAAAGAGCACTAATATCGTTTCTTAATTCTTTGGTGTTATAATAAGTCTACTGCTTTGCAGTAAAAAGATCTTTTAAGACTGTAAAGAGCTGCGTCCAATAAATACATAATTTTCGAAAATATCAACAGGCTTGAAACCAAATGCAGATCCCGAATAGGCAATTATAGCGTAAAGTTCTTATAATATTTTCAAATCCAATTTTCTTTAGAGCTGTGGTGTGATTCTTGGAGTTTTTAAGAAAAGAGAAGGCGCGTGAAGTCTGTGGACTAATAGCACTACAGCATTTGAGCTATACCTGGATATAAATATTTTTACATGTGTAGATTCAATGGCTCGATTATATTTTCCGATAGGACTATGACTGTTTATGATGAATAAATAGTTGACCGGACAGCCTCCTATTTGCGGCTTCTACCATCAAAGAACTTGAGCTTGTGAATATCGTAAGCTCGAAAATGACTTATCGAAATTACAGACGACTAATTTTTTCTTTCCCATATAAATTTTTGAGTAGTGCGGTTGAAGTGACAGTCCTTAGCCAGACTATGCGATCGCTCCTGAACATACCACCGCTTCCAATCTTGATTGAAAGGGAAGCTCGGTCGAGTGCCTTAAGATTAAAAGGTATATCTGAACTTAAAAGTGGGGATATGAAAGGACATTTAAAGATCTTAGAAGACTTCCTACATAGTCCCATTCTTCATAGGGATGATATACTATCACCCAAACCAATACTCTTCAGGAACTTCCAAGTTATAATTAATGAACGCACAGACTGGAGAACTAATTCTATCACTTTCAAACCTGGCTTCCAGCTATGGTTTACTGATGGGTCCAAATTGGAAAATGGTAGAACAGGGGCAGGAATTGATTCCGATGGGACTCCACCCAACAATATTCCAGGCAGAAATAAATACATGCCATTGAAATATGTGTGAGAGAATACCTTAGCAGGAAAATGAGAGGTACTCACATCTACATACTTTCAGATGGCCAAGCGGCTCTAAAAGCTCTTCTATCAACAACTATCACTTCTAAATTGGTAAATGATTGCCTAAACTTTCTCAACACGTTAAGAAACCTCAACATAGTAACACTAGGCTGGATTCCGGGACATGAAGGACGTGAGGGAAATGAAATGGCTGATGACCTTGCAAAACAAGGAGCAAATATGCAACTTACTGGTCCTGAGCCTTTCTGTGGACTCACAAAAGGCCACATTAATGAATTCCTTAGGAAATGGGAAGAAAGAAAATTTGCTGCACACTGGCTAAACTGTGCCGGTCAGCGTCAAGCCAAACTATTCCTAAGCTTCTCTCACTAAGCAGAGCAGATCTGCGTCTTTTAACAGGATATCTTACAGGTCACTGCAGCCTGAGGTATCATCTAAATAATATTGGTCTATCTGCGACCAATGTCTGCCGCTTTTGCGTAATGGACATAGAAAGCTCAGAACATGTGCTTTGTGAATGTCCTGCGTTGGGCAGACAGAGACTTCATCACCTTGGTGGGATCGTAGTATCTCCATGCAATCTTTGGAACAACAAACCCAAAATTGTGCAAAAATTTTTAAAACGCCTAAAACTCTAGGGTTACAAAAATAGGCCTTTCACAACTGATCAGCTCTGGTCGCAGTGCGTAATGGCCTTCTAATAATAATAATAATAATGCGGTCGCCCGCGTGCATTTATACTGGGAAAATAGAACTTATACACAAGTATAAATTGTTCATTTATAACACAAAAAACTATAACCTAAAAATGGATAAAAATAGCTTTAAACTTTTAAATTCACTCTAATTAAAAGTAATGACACATTTTGACATAATGGGATACTGTTAATAACACATGAGCTAAAAAGTCCCGGACCTATCAAAGAAAACATGTTTTCTTGTTAAAAATTAGCTTTATTCATCAACGTAATTTCCATCAAGAACAATGCAATCAATCCACTGCCGCTCTAACATTTCAATACCACTTTTGTGATAACCTCTTCATCCTAGCGAAATTTCTTACCGGCGAGCGTTTTTTTAGGTCTGCAAACAGTCAGTAGTTGCTGGGAGCCAAATCAGTTCAATTGTTTTGAATCTTGATGACACGCTCTAGTTTTTGGCCAACAGTGAGCAAACGCGTCACCCTCTTTGAACAAAGCTTTCTCATAGTCTAATGCTCATGCAATACAAAGCCAAGACGTTCTTTTGATATCTTTACGATGTCAGTTAACTCACGCAACTTCACTTTTCCATCATTCAAGACGATGTTGTGGATTTTTTTGATGTTTTCTAGTGTTACCGCCTTATTTGGATGTTGTGCTGTTGTTGTACATCATCAGTGTCTCTACGGCGACGTTTGAAATCAGCAAATCATCGTTTTATTGTTATTTCTGATGAAGCGTAGTCCACATAATACTTTTCAAGCCATTGCTTCATGTGAATGGTATTTTTTCCCTTCAAAAAGTTGGGTAAAATTAAAACACGAAACTCTTTTCCATCCATTGCTTTGAAAATAACAAAAGTAGCGTCACTCTTAGCACAATAACTTACGAACTAATGAAGGTATGTTGTGCTGTTGTTGTACATCATCAGTGTCTCTACGGCGACGTTTGAAATCAGCAAATCATCGTTTTATTGTTATTTCTGATGAAGCGTAGTCCACATAATACTTTTCAAGCCATTGCTTCATGTGAATGGTATTTTTTCCCTTCAAAAAGTTGGGTAAAATTAAAACACGAAACTCTTTTCCATCCATTGCTTTGAAAATAACAAAAGTAGCGTCACTCTTAGCACAATAACTTACGAACTAATGAAAAATGTCATGGAAATTTAACAGCTGTCTTTTTAAGGTTAGTACTTACTGAAGAACAGGTGAATGGTATAAAACTAGGGTGCGGGACTTTTCAGTCCATGTGTTAGATAGCACTATTTGTTACACAGTTTAATTGAAGCGCTGTGGGGCACTTCTGCACTTCATCACTTTTTTTTTTGCTTGGACTATGGCACTCATACAACACACAACACCGATATGTATAACCCACTTTTTCTTTTCATTTTCACTCAGAGCCCGGTGCACGCTTAATTACCGCTATCGTCTCCGACTCAGGTAAGCTTTTCATCTACGAGGGTGCTAATATTATTTGGGCTTCTCAGTACAAAGATGATGCTCCGGTGGCGATTCAACGTTCCAATTTAAATGGTTTGGCCGGTGGTATTGTTGCGCTCGGTCCCACGGGTCAACTACGTATAGGCTATCTTGGTTCTGAGCCATTTGTCTTCAAAGTACCGTCTGTTAATATGGAAGATATCAGTTTTACACAGGCCCACAAGGAGTTACAACAGTTAGAGGAGGAGATTAAAGCAGCTGTCGATATGACAGATCTAGAAGACATAGATAAACGTGCCGCCGAGGATGTACGCATACAATTCACTATCAACTCTGAGATTAGTGAAGATGCGGATGTGCTTCTATTGGATGTGCCTGCTCATGTGGCTGTTAGGGAGCTGCCCACGTGTACGGGCACATTAAAGTTGAGATGTAAGCTGGAATTGGCTGAGTTGCAGGTCGTTTTCAGCATGGCGGAAGGTGTACGCTGCAGTCAAGATACACTCACCTATGTGGAAATGACAGCGGGACAGGCAGAGACGTTGGAATTGGATTTTTATGTGGATGATCTGTTGCATGTGCACTCGACGCGTGTTGATGTGATTATATCATTCATCAGTAACAAAGTGAGTGGACTGACGAATATTGATTTAAGTAGATTTGATTATCTCTAAAATATTTGGATTTTGTTAGGGTATACCACGCGTATTGCAGCAGTCCGCTTATTTACCGCTTAGCATGTTCTTTAAAGCAAAGCCGCCACAGAAGACTGCTGACATTAAACTGACATACAATATTATATCAAAATCACTTACACCGAAGCTATCCACATTCTTTCCTGAGTTCATAACGCCGGAAAGTGAATCGCAGGCGCTGGGTCTCCTATTGCTTTGTCCTGGTGACGAGAAAAGTGAAGAGGTTGTGACTATAGTTCTGGCAAAGAATTCCAATCGTCTGAGGTTGGTTTATCATAGTACTGCGTTTTAAAACCGTTCAACTGTGTTTCCTGCTAACTTTTTTCAGAATACAATCAGATACGTTGGAGACATTTCCAATGATATTGGAACGCATAATGAAAGCAGCTTTGGAGGATGCGCAAGAAGCCAATGTTTCGAGGGAAAAACGTGTTAAAAATGGGATCAATCCTAAAGTGAAAACGATTATGGCCAACCCCGTACTACCAATCCACTCTATTTTGCATAAGATCGATACACATCGTGAAACACAAGATAACATACGCAAGCAAACGGTAGTAGCCTTAGAAAAAAAAATACAAACGAGTAGATAGGGGGTTTCAATAGGAGTACAACAATTCTATACTTGAATAAAAACGTATGCTTATCTTTTTATGATCTGGCAAAGTCAAATCGCTATACAAAGTTTAAATTTGTGTGATGGCGAAGTTTGCACACGAATTAATAAAAATTACGGGTATACCCATGCTGTGCATCAGATATTCGGGCGAGTTTGCGCTTCAACTTTTTATATGCGTTTTCAGGCTGTCGTAAAAGTGAAGAAATCTACGGTCGGCAAATGGTTTTTATTTGGCTTTGCCAGTGTTTACTAAGTGGCGATTGCTTTTGGAAAAACATTTCGTATCATTTGATGTTTCACGCTTGCAATGGATTTCGAGTCCGGAGCAGCCGAGTCAACATATTAACTATTGAATGTCACTGCGCCTGTAAGGCAACGCACCGGTTAAAGTACCCAGGATACAGAGGCCGCACGCGATAAGTTGTTCCGATGATGTTCACATAAATTGGGAATCTCACAATCTGCACTGAGGCGAATTTTATATAAAGATCTTGGCCTACTCCCTTAAAAGACCAAGTCAATTCAAGAAGTGAAACCTCTTGATCATGTGGATTGTCAAAACTTCATCGATTGAGTCCTACCAATGATATGTTGTGCCCTATTGAAAAGCCCTTTGCACACACACATCTTTTTCTGGATGTCCTTAAGTTTTCCTTCGTTTGTTTGTCGTTTGTTGCTACACTTTTTTCTTCTCTTTTTTTTACAGGTTGAATTGGATATGCTATTACAACAATTTAAGACTCTACAGCGCAAACTTCAGGATCACTCTGAGGATGAATCCAAGGAGACATTAGTTATGCAAATTGAGGAAAATTACGATCATCTGATAGCAGAGGGTGATAAATTAATGGAAATAAGAAGGATAGAAAAAATGTGAGTACAACATACGTACTAGGTTGTTCAATTAGTTTTGCGGTTCGATAAGAAAAAAACAATTGTATGCTTTGAAAGACACTTTTTTATTCAGTTCAGTCTAACTGAACATCAATACACTTGTTCTAAGGAGATTCCAATTTAAGAATTACATCCCAAAGTTAGAATCTGAAATGGCTGCAAAATACGCTTCGACAGCTGTATTGACCTCATCATTTGATGAAAAATGCTTTCCACGCTTGCAATTGTTTAGGTCTGGAGATGGAAGTCGATAGGGGCCAAATCTGTTGAATACGATGTAAGCCGCAACAATTCGGACTCCAATTCATGGATTTTAGCCATTGTCAAAATGCTCTTGTGACACGGTGCATTGTCCTGATGTAAAAGAATTTTTTTCACAAAGGTTCATATGAAGAGTTTACCAACATAACCAAAAAAAATTTGGTCTAGTAGTAATCACCTCCCTTATCGAACCGCACAACTTATTGAACAACCTAGTAATTCTCGAAAAAAACTCGTTTTTGGATTCTGACACTATGCACTTGTTGCGACGCTAGAGTAGTCCATTTCATTGACTCCCTGAATTGCTTCGACTTTTAAAAACTGAGTTTTCAAAATATAAAGATCTAAGCATTGCCTGTTTTGTTGTTTGGGAAACAAAGGAAATTCGTAACGAATTGTGTTCACTAACACTATCAACAGTTTCAGAAATAGCGGCAACCCTAGTGTGTATAACAAATTATTTTAAAATTATTACAATGGCTTAAAATTGAAAGAGTTGTGTATTGAGTTACTATTAAGCTCTTTGAAAAAAATGTTCTATGGTATTACCAAACCTTAAATATAAACGAAAATGCTCGAATTTAACTTTTCAAAAATATTCGGAAAATTATAGTCCGGTTCTAGCTATCGAAAGAGAATCAGAGTTTCTAATTTTTTCGTCCTCTTTTATTTTTTACTAAACACTATCGTCGAAAAAAATCACTTTTAGCGCAGTATTTGAACGATTATTTCTTGAAACTCAAATATGTATCCAGTTTATATTTTCGGAATATTTCTTTCATTATCTTATGTACTCCGATTCGATGTCTGGATTAGAGATTACAAATCGCATGTATTTTTATACCTATGTAGCGAGTCTGCTTTCACCACACTAGAGCTCACTCGTCCGTACTGCCGTGCGCTGTGATTTTTTTCTAAAAAAATGATTCCGAAAATTAATTGTTTCGGTGATAGTGATTTATCACTTTCCGTGTGAGTATAATCAGGAAGTAGGTATAATCTATCTACTTATTCTAAATGTTGCGGTATCTTCGGAAGACGATGGGAGAAACTAAACACATATTTCAACAAATAATCTTTTATCATACCGATTCATAAGTCTGGAAGCAAGTCGGATGCCAAATTCTCTGTAGTATACCTAGGTCTGGTTAGGTTGAAGCGGTTATCCTGTAAGACACACTCAGGCTCATAGCCCATTGTGATGCCGCGGGGGGGGGCTTATCCCTATCTCTTTTAAAACCAGTGTGCGCTTTTAAAAAAGTGTAGAATATTTCTGATTTCTGCAGAACTGAGAGCTTCCAACTCATTAAAAAAATGTTTACCTAAAATAGCAAATCTACGTCTGGATAGAGCAGGACAGTGTCCTCCTCATCCTCATCTAGACAACTTCTACAGAACTCATGTGCTTACACACCCATCCTTTGGATGTGCCTACCTATTAGGCAGTGCCACACTGAAATCAGTGTGCTAAAACTGTGTTTATTTTGGCTTAGCAGAGAATCTGTGCGTTTAGCTTTGAGAGTCGGCCACGATTTCTTCAGGGATGAGTAGCTTACATATTTGTAAGGGTATCCCTATATCATTGTCATTGTCTATGTACTCATCGGTCAATTTGGTGCCGAGTTTCGCTAGTTCATCGGCTCTACAGTTACCCTCAATGTCACGATGGCCATGGGTTGACATGGGTTCCTATGTTAGCTTTAGTTGAAATGACTTAGCCATTTCGTTGTCGACTGTTTTGTGAGGAGTTTTATCGGCGCTTGGCTATCACTGAAAAATTAGATATCATTTCCGGATATCGCATCACACCGTATCAGTGTCGTGACTTTCATTATTGCCATCAGTTCAGCCTGAAAGACACTACAGTAGTCGGGGAGCCCAAAACTGAAGGAGGTCCCCAGATGTTCGGAGTATACACCTCCAACCACCTTGCCCTCGAGCTTTGAGCCGTCTGTGCATACATGAATAGACTCGCCTGTCTTACATCGTCCCGTTCCACTCTTCCCTTGAGGGAAGGAGGGTCGTTAACGCTATAATGGCAAGTATAGGCGGGAGTGCATATTCCATCAGTCCGGAAAGCCCCAAAGTGCCAGCCAGGATGTTACCGTGACCATAATCCGTGTTTGATCACTTACTTAGAGTGTTCAGACTTATTGCTGCACTGCGTGCGTGGAAGGAAGTTTAATGTCGCATATAATGCTTTCGATGATGTGGTTGACATCGCACCGGTTAACAGAACAGATGCTAGTCTTTGAACCTTGTCAAGTTTTTTGATGTTCACACCCTTCTCAAGGGAATTCCATATTACAATACCATACCACTGCTGTGTAGAGCCTAATTTTGTCTTTACATAATTTGAAACAGGCGATGTCATAGTCAACGACTTTTCGAAAGCGTTCAATAGAGTCAAATATAGTATCCTATTTAGAAAGCTGTGTTCAGTTGGTCTTCACCCTAGCTTACCTAGACTTCCATCTGTCAATTCGCTCGTATTAACAATATAAAATCTGATGCCATCAAAGTTACCCCAGGTGTACTTCATGGTAGCCATCTCGGGCCACTAGTGTTCTTAATCTTTGTTAATGATATTCCAGAGGTTTTTGTGACATCGCGTTGTCTAATGTCTGCAGATGACTTGAAAATTTATAGTCGTATAGAGGGTGTAGCTGACTGTATAAGATTTCAAGAGAACCTAACAAGATTGGAAGCTTGGTGTGATGATAACTCCTTATCTCATAATGCCGGTAAATGCCAGCACTTGTCCTGCAGTAGACGCAAAGTTGCGATTGATTTTGATTACAATTTGGACACTATAACCCTCACAAAAATATATGAAAAGAAGGACTTGTTGGACATATTTTTTCATCAAAATGTCGTTTTCTAAGCATATAGACTTTATGATTGCAAATTCTAGATCTATGCTCGGCTTTATAGTAAGGAATTCAAAGGTGTTCCAGGACCTTTCTATGCTGGAGAAATTGTATTTTTCTCTTGTTAGATCAAACCTGGAATATTACAGCACTAACTGGAACCCTTAAGAATTGAGAAGGTTTAGAAACGGTTCACTAGATGTTCCATTCATTCCCTTCATTGGCCTTGTAGTTTGCGTACATATAAAAATAGATGCCTTTTGTTAGATTAGCATTGTCAACATTAGCAATGCGAAGCAGAGTTTCATTGGTGATGTTTATAAGGGACATAGCCACGAATCATATCAAATATCACTACTTACTGCAGCTAATACTTTTTAATTTTCCTACTCGTAGCTTTGGACTCAGCAATATGATCCATTTACAATACCTATTTACAATACCAATTCGTCGCAAAGAATTTTGTAAAGATTTTGATATATTGTCTAACTCAGGAGAAACTTTCAACTCAAAACTTAATCTGGAGATACACTTTTTGAATTGTGACTAATGCATCTCACCATATTTCTTACCATATATTAGATTTAAGCTTTAGTATTGAAAATCTATTTGAGTTGTACTTGATGAAAGAGTGAATAGATAAATAAATTCCTAGAATCAGCTTACGTCAGCTTTGCGATCTGGTAGCTGATGCCATCAGGTTACCTTGTAAGACAGAGAATATGTGTACCACTAATTGGAACTCCTTCTTGTCTCTTATAGCCAACGTTGTGACCTTACTTGCGCGATTTCCACAGCCACTTCACTTATCAGCGCGCTACGCATGGAGGAGAAATTGGTAAATGTTATTTGTGCGGTACTTTGTACTCCGATCGAAGATTGGACGGAATTGGTAAGTTATACAATACTTTTACTCATTACAAATTAACCAATATTAAAGTGATACTCTAACTTTGCCTTCGGTCTATTTTATAGAGTTGGGAGGAGTCAATGTCACCCGGCATCGATATGCTCTATCATTATGGCCCCTTAAATCGGGTCAAGAATAATAGCGAGGGCATAAATGCGATCGAAACAAATGTGACGCATGCAAATTTCGACTATAATCGATTTAGGCGTCACATACTCTCCATATTGGAACGCATACAACGTATCGCTGCCACAACGGAGGCGACAACTGAAGAAACGCCCGTGGCTAAGGTAGACGAACGACAGAGAGAGAAAGAAGTCGATATCAGTGGTCTCAGTGAGCTGCTTGAAGTGATTCCCAGCGAACAAAAGTCCAATTTTGCCAAATCACGTTTGGTCAGGCGTAGCACATTGGAGGCGGTGGAGGATGACGATGAAGAAGAGTATGATGAGGAAGATTTGCGTAAAGTTGGCTATAGAAAGGAGTATGGTGACAAACAGCATAAGACGGGCGAGAATTCCGAGTGGGTGAATGAGAATTATGAGTTGCCCTCGTCGGAGGAGTTATTCAGCGATTTGGGCATTTGGTGGTAGAGAGTGGCATGACGTTGTTTGTGTGTGTGTAGCCATATGTGTTTTAATATTTAGAATCTAATGTTCTTTTTTATTTCGGTTATTAATACTGCTATTTAATATACGGCCGAAATTGTTATGACGCTTTCGACAGTAAAATTTTATTATTTCACTTAAACTGCTCACAATTTACGATCATCTGAAGATACAAACAGTGGATGCTTGTTCATTTGCATAATAATTATTAGTTTATCAAAATTGTTCTTTTCACACTTCTAATGCAAAACGTGTCTTACTGGATGGTTTCTTTTAATAAAAAAATTACAAATTCTTATAAAAATCAGTGCTCAATGTTTTTCAATAATTTTTGCTTTCATAGAGTCACTCTTCCGATAGGTTTTGGAATACTAGCTCTTCCAAATGGCCACTGGCCCTAAAGTTGCTTATCCTGTCTAGCCAATTTGGCAGCACATTCGCCTATTTCCGCAATAGCGCAAACAATTTTGTGAAAAGTCTTTCAAAAGTGACGCCTACATGTCAGTAATGAATAATTCCTAGACGTTGCCGTTTTTTTATGCCATCTTTGACATTTGTCAAGTAGGAAGGTGTACCATTTTACCCGATAGAACAACGCATTAAAATTATTGAAACTTATTATGAAAATGATCGATCTTTGAGGACAACATTTCGCAAAATTCCTGATTTTTTTTAAGGAAATAATCCTCCGAATGAGTCCACCATTCACAGGTTGGTAAAAAAATGTCCAGAAATTGATTCTGTCGAAGATAGAAAAAGGACTGATAGATCAGCGACCAAAAACAGGACGTTCCGTCGGTAATATTGCAGCTGTAGAGCAAAGTGTTGATGAATAACCTTGAATTTCGATATCTCGACGTTCTCAACAATTAGGCATTTAAGAATCGAAGGCGATTATTTGGCGGATTTTACCTGAAAGTCGCTATCAATTAGTACAGAAGAAATATGGCTGAATTTAAACGTGGTCGTACAAGCCTTGAAGACGATCCACGTCAAGGACCTCCGAAAATAGCGACAACACCAGAAATCGTAAAAAAAATATGGGATATCGTATTGGAAAATCGACTGAAAGTGATTTAATAGGAGACCTAGGCATGTCATTCGACAGTGTAGGAAATATTTTGACTGAAGTATTGGGTTTCAGAAAGCTGTGTGCACACAAGGTGCCGCATTCGCTAACCATTGGAACAAAGACACATTCGAATGCGACTTTCTCAGCAACATTTAGAGCGTTTTCCGAAAGATAAAGTGTATTTTGTGCGCCGATTGATCACTACGTATGAGACTGGGGTCTATAACCATGATCCTAAATCAAAACAAGAGGCTAAAGAGTAGTGTTATCCTGGATCCTCGGCTCTGAAACGAATTTGTTAGCATCAGTGTTTTTGGACACGAAAATTATGAATATTATTGTAACCTTTTAGATAAGCCGTATCCAGTTTGCAAAAGAACAAGTTCTTTTTCATGAGGGCAATGCACCGTGTAACAAGAGCATTTTGACAATGGCTAAAATCCACGAATTAAGTTCGAATTGTTGGAGCATCCACTGTATTCACCATATTTTTGTTGAAGCCTAAACAATTTTTAAGACAGTACTGCTGCAGTTTTTTTTTAATTACTTTATTAAATGTTTCAGAAAAAAAAATTCTGTTGCCAGGCCTATAAATATGCGAAGTTGTTCTCCGACAGCAATCAAAGAACCATCCTTTATTTACTAATACATATACTTACTTTATACTATTGTATATAAATGGCATAAGCTTCTACTATGTACTTACATAAGTCCTCCCTTGAAAGCTCATCAGTTGAATGTGCTATGATACAACAACTCCTTCAAACCAAATTAATAAAGGAGAAAAAAGCTCGCTTTCGTGCATCAACCCACAAATAAAGTTTGTTTTACAGGAATAAATATTAAGCAAAATTTAATAAATACTTTATTTAAAGCGTATCACAAAAATGTAAATGTATTCGAATATGTGTAATATATATGTATGTATGTATATATGGGTTATGAGGAAACTGGTATTATATAAGTTATTTTTTTTTCAGAAGTAAGTAGTTTTCGAAAAAATCAATATGTCCATCGTTTGACTCATCTTTTCAGCAGCAGCTATTTTGATTGATTCACGTTACTTAAGGTCAAAACGTGTATTATTAGGTAGAACGCATCAAAGCGTTTATTGAACTTTAAAATTCCGTACCAGAATTTCGTTGTCAACGGCTTTAATCGTTCTTAATTTTGTTCGTACACTTAAATTTTTTTTGTTAACTTTTCTTAAATATATTATATTTAGAGATATACGTTTTTTTTATTTTACCAGCTTTAGGTGATTTCGAAATTAACATTCACCAAGGAGGGGCAGAAATGAAACGCTCAAACCCAAATGCCAAGAGATGATCTGAACATCATTTTAGACGTCACATCTCCCGATTGTCGCTTAAGATTTTAGACTACTCCATAGGCTGAAAAATTAATTTTTATTGTTTTCTGCGGAAAATTATGAAGTAATGACAACCAATGAAGCGCGTAAAGGTCAACATTTTCATAAATCAACATCATTTTATTATTCAGTAAAAAAGTAATTTAGAAACAAATAATTTTGCAAAGTAATGAAGGTATCATCATCATCAGCTGTAGCTTTGTTCTCGATTCGTTTACATGCATCTCAATCTGCGATAACAGTTCTCTAGGTTCTAACAACCATTGTCCTTGGGTCATTTAGGACTTGTTCAAACCATGTTAGTCTTGGACGTACTCGTACTTTAGGCGCTACGGGGTTGTATGACACGATTGCTTTCTGATCTCTCATGCGCGTAATATGACCAAACCATCGCAGTCTTTGGGTATTGACGTATATCACGAAGTCCTCACCATAACATAGTGCAGCATTTCTTCATTGTAGCGCATCCGGTAGATACCATCTTGCAGACGTAGCGGAGCAAACACCCTTCGCAGCACTTTTCGCGCCAATACTCTTAGACACAATTCATCTTTAGAGGTCATTACCCGCCTGCAAGAACTGGTCGTATTATTGACTGGCACAGAGGTAGTTTTCAATCTCTCGTAAGAAGTTCAGATTTTAATAGCATGGTTTGAGCAAAATATGCTCTATTTCCTGCCGCAATGTAGCTTTATATTGTGTCGTGTCAGCTATTGGCGTTTTGTATCGTGACGCCCAGATACTTAATCGATTAGACGGTCTCGAAGCGGTAGGTGCCAATTACTAATTCTTCTGGCTGTCTTCTCTTCATATTGTGTGAACTTTTGAGATATTTGGTTCTTTCTGAATTTATTTTGAGTCCTATAGTTCGGCCAGGCATTTTGTTATTTTGCGCGATTACCGCGATGTCATCGGCATATACAATGGTTAGCGCATCGGCTAAAGAGTTTGCCAAATTTTAACTCATCTCTAATTGCAAATGTAGTGGAAGGTTGAAAACAGTTGGAGAGAGAAAGAGACCCCTTGTTTGACTCCAAAGGGAAGCGAGACGGATTGCGGGACTACTACTTTTCCGGCAGTGTTTATCAGGGAGGCCATAATAAATTTGACAGTTTGCTGCTCAAGCCCAGTTTTGCAAAAACTTCAGGCATTTTACAGTGGTGGACGCGGCCGAACGCTTGTTTGAAATCCATGAATAGCAGATGTATATCTGTGTTGCGATCATAGCATTTTTTTAGAATTTTTTGTTTAAGCAAGAAAACTGGGTCTGTTGTTGAACGGGTCTGAGTCTGTTCTTAAGCCACCTTAGTATACTATGGTAGGTATGAAAGTATCAGTAGGCTAAAAATTCAATCATGCGTAATCTATATCACGGGCTTCTTAAAACACTAATAGTAGTTTGGGTAAGTACGATTATAAGGTACTAAGCTACGAAAAATACAATAAAATGTTACGAAAACAATTTTTTTTCGAGAAAATTACTTTTTTATATTATATTTCTTAGTGATAACTGTGTTTTTTTACTTGTACTGTTGATTTTTTATGTACAAATTTTATTTTAAAGTAAAATGGTTTTGGATTTTTTACGAGAACTGTTAAAAAATCTGAATGCCATCAAAGTCTGTATGTCATCAATAGAAAATAAATCTTGGTCTGCTAGAACAAAAACATACCTAGCATAATAATTCGCTATTCTCAATTATTTGTATATTTTCAGTGTAGTTTTGCTCACATACATATGTACAACTATGACCCGATTATCGCCAGCTGTACCTTTGATAACCTGGTCAATAATTATGGGCACACAGAATTATTGAGAAAATATATTTACATAATATATATACAAATGTACGAGTATATCCGTTACGGAAAAAATAAGAAAAATCAAATTACAATAAAAATTGACACTAAAAGATTTTAACGATAAAAATAAATTTTAAATTTTATTTTAATCAGTTCATTTCGAAAACTCTTTAAAAAGCAAGTTAATGAGTGTGTGATATGCATGTGTTGCTATGGAGTTCTGCAATATGAGTGAAGGATATAGACGATTGATTGAGAGTGTGTCATGCGTGTCATGCAACATCCACAAACAGCAGGTTCTGCTGTGAGATGGCAAATAAAACTCAAACGAAAAAAAAAAATAAATCAACATTTTACTGCGTGAGCCATAAATGTCGTTAGCACCTCAAACGTACAAGTACACAATTTACGATTTCGATTACATGAGTATAAATGTTTGAGCTGAACACGAATTGAGTTTAATAAGTCGTCAAACTTCCACTTGCACTTTCCGTAACACTTTCCAAAGACAAATTATGGGTTTAAGCAGTTGGAGTTCAAATAAAATGTTTTCGAAACACACTAACGGCAGATGGTTACTCTTCATTGTTGCCACATCTGGGTGGATATCCTCTGTTTTCGCCTATGGAACAGATAATCTGGACTGGTGTGATCCGACGCTCTGTCCAAACGGCAAATGGCATGTGGCTTGTAATAACGATGGGGTGAGTAAAAAGCGAATAAATATTCCAGAAAAGCCGGTGGTGAATAGTGATTTTAGGATAAGGTGTCATAGTTGGAGTAAAATTTTAGCACAACGAGCTTTTTCATGGCAGAAGTACACTCGGAGGTTTTGCCTTTGCCTACCGAGGGGCGTTCGCTATTAGAAAAATGATTTTCTTTATTTTAACGTTTCCCCGGGATTCGAACCTACGTTCTCTCTGAATTCCGAATGGTAGTCACGCACCAACCCATTCGGCTACGGCAGCCGCAGTAGGAGAGTTTAGAACTTTATATTTTGTTTTTAAGCAAACTGCGTAGATGGGGGCTTGTTCCTCAGTTCCTAGCTCAATCATCCTGTTGTCCCTTCCGCCATCCGTTTGTTTCTAATACTACCCTTGGTTCGCTATTGAAATTAGCTTGAGGAATAAGGTAGTGCGAGTTAACGTTTAAGCCTCTGCATATCCGGCTGTGGCCATGTGGTCTTTGACCTAATCGTACTATTGTCAACAGCCAAAGTGCGGACTACTTTGCGGACTATTAAGTCTATTGGACGACGGTCACGTTTCTTGTCCAGTGCCGCTCTAGGAATGGTGTCGCATGGCACCCGTTACACATAAACTCTGCAACTCTTTGTACTTTCTCCAATTTGTTAGCGTACGTTATCTTATTCAAATTTATCCAGCACACTAGAATGTCATAGAGCATTATTGGTCTTACTACCGCCGTGTAAATCTAATGTGAAAGTGGAAATAATCCCCATCTTTTACCGACCATTTTTCTGCAGCCGTATAAGGCATTGGGTGCTTTCTTCGATCGTTCTTCCACATTGAGCTTCAACGTTAGTTTGCTGTCCAATATTGATCCTAGGTATTTAGAGTATGTCTTAACCTTTAATGTGATGTTAGCCAGTCAAGGTGGGGTCCAGTTCGGAATCTTGTACTTGCTGGTGAACAGTACTAAGTACACCTTCTCAGGATTTATATACTTTTAGTCCCGATCCAACTGCCCACTTGCTGATTCCCTTAAGTGCCCCTTCAAAAATTAGACTCATAATGCTTAAGTATTTTCCTGGGATGATGATGGCCAGGTCATCTGTATAAGCAGTTGACTTTGGTCCTTCGTTTCTCATTTTAAGTAAGATCCTGTTTACCATTTTATAAAAACTAACATAATTTTTGCGGTCATTCCATTTTAGAGAAAACAATTTATTTCATCGGCAAGGTTTTTTTGTGTTTTGAAAAATTTTTTTTTCGAGCTAAAATTTGTTGTTATTAAAAATAATATTGTTCATGCTTTAGGTAAAACTATATACAATAAAAACCACAAATCTCAAAAAAAAAAAAAATTTTTTTTCTTGAGCGGACAACCCTCCCATAAACGCATACATTTTTCAGTCCTTTACGTGTCCGTTTAATAAAAATTTACAAAAATTTAAAAAATGTTTGAATTCTTTCATCAATACTTTACGAAATATCGATCACAAAATAATGGGTTTCTTTTTCCCCAAATAATATATTTTTTGTTTTTGCACTTTTGCACGGCTCTTGCTATTTATATATATATAGAAGAAGTGTAATTTATAAAAACTAGTGTTGGTTTTTTTGTTTATTTTTTTGTAAATTTATTTTTGGTTGAACAATTTTTCAACTACAACATTGTTATTTTCACAATATTCAAAAGTATTTTTATGTTAAAGGTATCGCGTTATTTTTTTTTCTAAAAGTATAATTCATTCAATAAAATACACCATATAACTAAAAGTTTACGTCTTAAAAAATTCGCACAAACTTTGCAACAAATTCTATGAAATAAAAATTTGTATGTCAAATTTTTTATAAAAGTTGTTTAATCAGAATTTTTAGAAAATTTTAGAGTACGCAGTTTATAGCTCATTCAATTTCAGTACAATAAAATGTAATTATGAAACCGCTTAAAATTCGCAACTGTACCACCAGACGTTCAAATACTTACAACTTCGTCAATTTTGTTCCGATAGACTTGACATTTTGACACGATATTCCTAAAATATGTATAAGGCGAAATCCAAAATAAACAAGCCTGAGCTAAAATAGAAACGGCAGGAGCTTTGTTCTGATAACCTCGACTTTATTTATTCAAAATAGTCTCATCTGGTCTCGATACACTGTTTTGGGCGATCTAAAAGCTTTTCGAAAGAGTGTTTCAGGTTATTGACCGAAATGTCGGTACAAACCTTTTGGATGGCCTCTACGGACGGTAGAGTAGGTAGAATAGGTGGAAGTCACAGTGAGCCATATCAGGCGAATACGGTGAATGATTGATGGTTAAAATGTGATTTCTAGTCAAAAAATCAGTCACAAGAGTGGATCGATAAGATGATGCATTATCATGCAATAAGCGCCAGCTTCCTCCTTCGCAGTATTCAGGGCGAATTCGACGAATGCGATGCTACAAACACTTCAAAACGCCAAGATAGAAAATTGCATTGACGGTTTGGGCCACTGGCACGAACTCCTTGTGAACAGTGGGTTGGTACGAATGGGTTGGTGCGTGACTACCATTCGGAATTCAGAGAGAACATAGGTTCGGATCTCGGCGAAAGACCAAAATGAAGAAAACGTTTTTTCTAATAGCGGTCGCCCCTCGGCAGGCAATGGCAAATCTCCGAGTGTATTTCTGCCATGAAAAAGCTCCTTCATAAAAATATCTGCCGTTCGGAGTCGGCTTGAAACTGTAGGTCCCTCCATTTGTGGAACTACATCAAGACACACGCCATAAATAGGAGGAGGAGCTCGGTAAAATACCCAAAAAAGTGTGTACGCGCCATATATATGTATATATGGTGGCTCATCTGGGGCTTTCCATTCGGCACCTTGACACTTAGTTTCAGGTTCACGTTGGAAACACTACGTTTCATAACCAGTTACAATGTTGTAAAGAAAGTTCTCGTCTTTTCTCGCCTCTTTAATGAGGTCTTTCGAATGTTGAATTCTGAGCAATTTTTGGTCTTCAGTTAACATGTGCGGAATGAAACGTGCACAGACCTTTCGTAAGCTCAAATTATCAGTTAAAATGCGATAAATCGATGTTTTGGAGATATTCAACTCCGATTCCATGAATTTCAACCATGATTTCGGTTAATTTTTGATAAATGTACCAACAATTTCGATGGAGTTTTCGGTGACTACTGATTTTGGGCGGCCCGTGTGTTCATTGTCATTAATGTCCTCATAACCATCTCTGAAACTTGTAAACCAGTCATGAACTTTGTCACAAAATAGACAATCATCGCCATCAACTTTTTTTATCAATTCAAATCTTTCGGTAAACGTTTTACCGATTTTGAAACAAAATTGGATATAGGCTCTTTGTTCGAAACTCATTTTTGTACCGATGACACAAACATACTGACACTTTCTATACATATGACTGTCCACAAGCGAATTTAATTTTGTTAATACTTAGATTAATTTTATTTTTTACTTATTTATTTAGAAGTAAAATAATTATAATACTTAACAACCAAAGCACTGGCAACTGTGGTCTTCGGCTTTCTTAGATTAATGAGTAATAAAATTAGCTATAAATAAGCTTGGTTGGCTTAGTCGTGAGGAAGGCAGGCCACCCCTAAGTTGGAAATATCAGGTGGAGAAGGACTTGGCTTCACTTGGTGTGTCCAACTGGCTCCGGTTAGCACAAGAAAGAAACGAAACTCGGAAAAAAATCGCGAGTGTTGTTTTGGTACCATTTACCGTAGGAGCCTTATTAGAACCAACCAGCGTGTATGATAAGGTTTGTTCTTCAATGGTTTCAGGTCGAGCTTCCGATTTCTTTTCCACTGAGAAAAAAGTTCAAACTTTTTTTATTTTACTGGCTGCAGCTTTTGCGCTAATAATGTAGAGGCCCCACAGATATTAGATCTTTGGATATTAAGAACAGTTGTTGTTGTTGTAGTAGCATAAACATTCCTCATACATGTACGTAGAATGCTGCTGGAGTGACAGTCCTTGGCCGGATAAAAATCCGGGTCATTCCGATAAGGAACAATCGACTCTCGTTGGAACGAACAGTAATTAGGATGGTTGTGCTAGTTTAGACTTTACTAATACACCAAAAATTATTTTCAAATATATGAGATATCTATTGGTTTATTGCTAGTATGCGCATTGCTATTCAGGGTAGTTCATATAGTGGTTTTTTTGAACATATGTCATTTTGACAGTTACAGCTGACAGTTGACAGCTTTTACCTGCTGGAAATGTTGATAGAAAGTCAGTATGAATAGCTTTTTGTTTCAAAAACGTTGGAAAGTATTGCAAATATTGCTGCTCGAAATGGTCAAGGATTTTTTCTCGAAAAATCATATTTCCCAACGAAACGCATTTTCATCTGGGCGGCAATGTTAATAAGCTAAACTTCCTCGCACGCAATTGAAAATTGCTTAAATTGAATTTGCGTTTGCAACGAACTGAAAATTTTATGAGTTGACGATGAAATTTGACGCCAATTTTTTTGTATTCTGGCTTAAATCGACGGTGGTTATTCGGGATGGCAACAGTGCCGAAAAATGACAGTTAATATCTATTGTGAATGAAAAGTAATGAAACTTTAAAAACAAGAACAAGAAAGACTGAAAACAATCATTGCAGCATTAAAATTCTGGAACATTATGACCTTGCGGAACAGTTTGAGAAATAATTAGCAATTTAAGATTTTTTAAAATAAATAATTCTTTTTTAGTATCAGGACAGCTAATAAACAAATCAGCTGTTTAATCCGCGTCACAATCGTCTGTCACACTACGATTTTAATTAGAATTAACTACGCTGGTTATCCCAATTAACGCCGCCGTGTGCTTAAGCTGTAATTTCTAATAAAAAGCCCTAGAAACAATAACTGAACAGAAGCGAGTATGTCTACGCAATAGTAAAATAAAATTCTTTTAGTTATCAATTCTAATTATTTCTCCGCCAATTAATTAATCATTACCCTTATCCCTGTTTTCACTTATTGCAGCGATTCGGTGAAAATTGTCCAGAAGATGCCACACTGTACGATCTGCGGCCACATCGCGCGCTCATTCTACATGAACACAATAGACGTCTCAATTTCGTAGCGCTTGGCGAGCTACCCGGCTACTATCCAGCCGCACGCATGGCCACCATGGTGTGGGACGAAGAGCTCGCTTATCTCGCATCACTGAATATAAAAATGTGCTATGTAGAACACGACGATTGCAACAATTCTTATCGCTTTCCAAATGTAGGACAAAATCTTTCGGGTGTCGATCGTCGTCATGACTTGGAGGCCAACGTCACGGATATAATAGATATGTCGATGGGTTTGTGGTTTGGCGAATATCCACTGATTAATAGCAATTACATTAGCTCATTTCGCGTGTCGTCAAATTTGTAAGCGATAAAAGTAAAAAGCTTTAGCAAATATAATCAAGTATTTAAATATTTTTCCTTTCACATTATTATAGCGAAAAGTATGGCCACTTTGCGGAAATGATGATCGATCGCAATACACATGTCGGCTGCGCTATGTCGCGCTACACACATCCCACCTACCCCTTTCTCTATATCTACAACACAGCCTGCAATTATGCGAGCAAGTATGCACTGGAGACGCCGGTTTATCGCGTGGGTGCACCCGCTTCTGAATGTACAACAGGCCCCAATCCAAAATATCCCGGCCTCTGTGCGCTGAAAGAGAAATTTAATCCGAATTATGAATAATCAGTCACTGCTGTATACTCGCCTGGAAAAAAGTACAAAAAACACCAAATATATTGATGAATTTCTTATGAACTGTTTTCTTTTTACTTGCCACCCGGTTGCTTAGTCATTAGGCGTAAGATTTCCGTAAATAAACAAAAGGTGATCGCTCTTAAAGCTCAATTACTGTTTTAAAGCAATTAAAAGGTACAAGGAAACAAGCGAATGTAAAAGTAAAATGAATACAGCAATACTACAAAAACAAAAGAAATTAAATCATGTATAGTATAAGGACTTATAATGTGAGTGCTAATTGACGCTTCCGCTGCGCTCATGAAGCCGCGAATTGAACTGCATATGGAATTAAATTCATTAATTTGCATGCGCGTTAATATGTGTAAAAAATCACTCACGCCCGCGTGCCTATAAGAGTGAAGCATGCCTGACGGAAAAGTTTAATCCGGCACTTGCTAGGTAATCCGTCCAAAGATTTATTCAAGCCATTGAGAGGAAGTATATTTCTGCATGCCTAACAAAGTGAAGAAACCTAGGAAAATTTTGAACCAGTATTTTTGATATTTGAGTGGAACTATTTTGAAGGCGTCATAATATATGGAAATTATTAAATAAATATTTTTCGAGTTAAATAAAAATAGTTACTATATTTTTTGAATGCATCTCGTACTTCTGCGTTGGTGAGTGTGAGCACCATTACAGTTCTTGAGGTTAGTAATATATTATATTAACGATTAAGGTGTCAATAAATATACTCGTATATTACATTGGGGAAAAGAAATCCTTTATATTTTCGTAGATGCCTGTAGTGTTCGATATCTCGTAAACTATCCATCAAATAAATTAAAGTTTATGCTCGTTGTCAAGGGGACATTCCTTTTGTTATTTTTTGTTTGTTCCATTCCATATTTGTGGGCTTACGGGATGTTAACAATGGAAGTCAACAAAGAGGAAATTCGATAAATTTTACAGTTTTTCTTTGATAAAAGCGAAAATGCAAGCCTGAATGTCGTTTATGTGGGCGCTATTGTAACTGCTAATTAGGTGTATTTTAGTTTCGCCGATTCCGTTAAGGCATTTTTGATGTTAAGGATGCACCTCTCACAGGCAGGACCATCGTCGAAAATGTCGGTAGAGTTACAGAAATAATCGAAGTTGACCGGCATGTTAGTAGTCGTAGCATCGCCCAAGAGCTAAGGATTGACCATTAAAAAGATTTTAAACCATTGCAAAATAATGGAGTTATTTTTCTCCAAGCTAATATTTGTGCTTGACGGGGGTCGGCAAGTCTAGAAACGTACCGATTCATTTAATTTCATTTCACTTCATCTACTTTATAGTCTACTAGCTTTAGCCCGCGGTCCCGCTCGCGTAGGAGTAGTTTTAAGGGATTTAGGATATGTACATATATTATATAAAAGAATTACAAATAATAATTTCATAGAAAATAATTTTTTATTATTGTAATAACCATAATATTACAATACCCGGCATCCGTTGCTATGCCTCGTTGAATAAAATCAAAACAACCAATCAGAAAAATATCAAGCAAAATTATTTTTATTAATTTTCTATCTCAAACCGTTTTTGAACTTTGCATTTGGGTCATAGTTGAACAGCTTATGCGGATTATGAAGTCTAGAGTGTGCTATAAATAGTGGGAAATAGGAAAAACTAAGATTTTTTAGATTAAATTTAAGCAAATATTCGATTATTAGTGACGAATGAGAGTGGTGGCGCGGCCTGGGGGCTGTGGGAAGGGAGTTCCATCATAAAAACATGCCTATAACCTTCATTGGGTGAAAACATGAATGTATAAAAATGTTTACGTCATTTGGTGTTGTCGTTTCGTAGTGATGAGCGGACAACGTACAAACATTCACCTTTATAGTATAGATGACATAACATACAAGGCTGTTGAGAATTGTAGATATTAGAACAAGCTAATGAAAGGGGAGCGTCTGCTCAGACTGTTAGTGAGCAGTTCTTTAGTTGGCTGATTACAAAATGCTGCTGAAGCACAATTTCATAAGACGGTGAAGAATTGCCGACACAGGCCAAATAAAGGCAAATAAATTAATAACGAAATCTATGGAAAGCAGTTACTTTTACTGAAAAAGATCATAGAAGAAGTGAGAGAGGTCACAACCAACGAATTTCCCTACTTGGAGGGTATCTAACAGCATATGTATGCACGTTTACATACAGTCAACGTCAAAAGAAAGTGGACACCATATATTGTTACAAGTTTTAACTATTTATTTATTTGCTTTTTAATTTTAATTATTTTTTTATAAAAACACAGTTCATTCTACAAAGAAAAAAAATGCGGCAAAAATCACACTAATTTCTGGGACTTTCGGTCGCGGTCTTGTACATCTTCTCCTTTTAACGCCTACTGCACTTTTTTTATACGGAAGACAACACCGTGAGAAGAAAAACTTCTAAAAAATCAATGTGATTTTTTAACCACTTGAAACTTGTACTTTATTTTATATTTATTTATTTTTATTTTTAAATTTTGATGAAAATTTTCTATTTTTTATTATTATTTTTAAATTTGGATGAAAATTTTCTAATTTTTTTTAATTTTATACTTTTCTTTATATGGTTTTTGTTGTAGTATGAACTATATTTCTATTAAAAATAATTGAAATTACAAAACAAAAACAAAATAAATAGTCAAAACTTGTCAATATGCGGTGTACACTCTCATTTGACGCTGACTTTATATGCACGTGTGTTTGTTGGCTTGCACAACCACATATTAGCCGGCGAACAGTCGTACGCTCGTTCGAACTGTAATGTGACTGACCATTTGTGGTGCTTAATGCATTTCTTGCTTGTGCAATAATAACACTTCTTAAAAATACAGTTAAAAATAAACATTTGTATGCATTTGCATGGTGCACACATACATACATTTGCTTTAGCATGCAATTAATTGCGAGTAATTAATTCACTCCACACTTCAAAAGCTTAGATGGAATAACTTGAAAGGATTTATTGGAAATTTGTAAGCCCGCTAAGTGCTTTAAGTAAGTAAGTATGTAAGTATGTACGTTTGTCTACTCATTTGGATTGTTGTGCGTTTATTTCATTATGCATCTGTCAAATATTAATTGCCATTGTGAGAAAATCGGTAGTATGAATTAGCTGTAAAAAAGTGGGTATTCAGTCGCGCGAGTTTATTGAAGTTGAGTGAGGTAACTAATTACTTTTCTTCTAACTACTTCATACAAAATTGAATGTGGTTGATTGATTATTCTACAACAGCAACTAAATTTCATCCTCATAGAGTTATAACTACAATAACAAAATAACAATGAGAATGGGAGACTAAAGTACGATCCAGCTTAAAAACTTATAATGCGTTCAATAACTATATCACTATGGTTTATTTGTTTCTTATTTAAATTTAATAATCTTATTATGAAAAATTTCCTACAAAAAAAAAATCATATAGGCCCCAATTTTAAACTTTGTGCCAATAAAAAATATTACAAATTTCCATGAAAAATTCACATGTTTTAGCTAGAATTTTTTAGAAAATTGTTGGGTATGCAGTTTTATAGCCCATTGAATTTTGGGACAATAAAGTTCAAATGGCTCAAAAACCGCATTGATTTTTCTTTTTAATATTGTTTTGATGATGTCTGTTAGTAAAAAATTTAAATTTTAACAATGCCCTTGCAAGGGTTCATCTTTAACCTTCTTTGCTCGATATCGAAATCGTTTGGTCTCAATGAAGACAACTGCTTCGTACTCCAAGTTTTTCGTACGCCATAATTTGACCTGAGTCCAAACTATTATTTTAATTTAAAGTGTTTCATGTCTTGAAAATTAATTGACAAAGTTTTGTGCATGGCAAATTAAATAAAAATATATAAAATTTGCGCGTACACATCTGTTTGTGTTTGGCCGAGCTCCTCCTCCTATTTGTGGTGTGCGTCTTTATGTTGTTCCAGAAATGGAGGGACTTACAGTTTTAAGCCAACTCCGAACGACAAATATTTTGCCTGTCTAGGGGCTACCGCTATTAGAAAACACCTTTTCTATCACTTTACTCTTTCATGCACGGAGATTTGAGCCTACGCACTCCCGAATGTTAGTCACGCACCAACACATTCGACTACGGCGGCCGCCCAACTTCGACATTAATTACATATTATAAAATGTGCTGTGAGATGTGTTTGAAACGCAAAGGGAAGGTAAAAATATTCTTGTCGGGCTCTGCAAAAGAGTCGAGAAGCGGTGGGAAATTGTTAAGGAAGAAAAGCTGAGAGAAGAATGATAATCTGAAAGTCCATTTTCATGATCACAATATGTCGCGTTTTTCCCAACGAATATTAGGAATACGTTTTTCAGAACAGGGAAAAATGCAAACTCTGTACGCAACTATGGTGCAAATTTATTCAATAAGTTACCAGAAAGTGCTAAAACAATTAATAATAATTCATTTTTTTATTAAAAAAATAATATGTTAATGCTGTTTCTTCGAAATTATAACATCAGCATTGAATGGATTTTGTAAAATTTTAAGTTTAAAAATTCAATGAATTTATTTAGAAATAATCCAGCAGATGGACGGTTAGGCTAATATAAAACATCGCTACATGGTGTAGCAAGAACTTCGGGAAAGTAAGTTTTTATACAACCCAAATGCTTTTGGGGCACGGGTATTTCCAGATAGACCTGTTCAAAATAGGGAAATGCAAACACCCCGGTGATGTAGCCGAAAAATACAATGATCAAACCTATTTCCAATGCAAGCGTTGGGAACAAGAACTGAAAATCTAATCGACAAGATGCTAAGCAGTGAGGAAACGTGGGAAATCATCAGTGGTTTCGTGGAAAAAATTTTCCAGATGAACAAGCTGGACCTGGACGCAGGCACACAAGCATAGATCTGGTAATGACGAAAACAGAACGTCACTCTGAAGTAATACGAAAGCGGCACCAGGGTGGGCAACGATTCGAAACGAGAGGGATGTGTTTAGTTTCCGAACATACTATTGCTGCGGCGGCAGCTTTAATTATGCATTAGGCATCAGAAACCTCCTCATTCGAAAAGAAAAATAAGAAAAAATAATGATAATAATTTTTGCTCAAAACTAAATTTTTAATATGTATTTTAAAGAAATATGAGAAAGATTACTGTTAAATTTAAACATTAATTTTTTTTTGTTTAATTTTTGTTCCAAAAAAAAATTTCTTTTTAAGTATACTATTTCCTAAAAAATTAAAATTAAAAAAATTATGAAAAGAACCGAAGATATTTGACCTCCGTAAAAAAATTTTCGACATTGAATAAATCTCAAAACTATGAATTTTTTTTTTTCAAGTCACTTCTTATTATAATCAGCCATAAAATAAACCAATTTTTAGAAATATTTAAGACCATGTTGAATATATTTCAACCACTTTACATGAAATCAACTCTAATTTCAGAGTTTTCTATTTTTCGAAGATACTTAAAAATTAATAAAAAGTTGTGTTTAGTGTTAAACTAATCTCTAATTCAGTCTTTATTTAAGCTTTCTATTTCGGTTATTTATGTTTTGTCTTATTCATAGTTAGGATTGTATATCTCTTTCGCAGAGCACAAACCAGGATATTGACTATTACTGCCAGTTACACATTCCGAAGTTGGTGCGCCAATGCTATAGACCGGAACATCCAGTGCATATTTGCTGGCATAATTACAGGCCATATTGTAGATATGGTAAAAAGGAAATGAAGGATTCGTATAACGGATCATCGCACAACCGACATGTGTATTACGGTCAACAACAAATTCCGCAAAGTGGCCATATTTTTCGCTACAAAAAATAAATAATAAACAAAATAAAACTTAGTTTAGACTCGTATGCGCAATAATATTTCAATCTTCCATACTCACAAATTCGATGTGACCCGAAATTTTGTTATATAATTACTATTGATCAGCGGGTATTCACCAAACCACAAACCCATAGAACGGCTTATGACTTCACTGATGTCAACTCCCTCCCTTTCGTAAGCCACGCCAGATAAATTTTGTCCAACACTCTTGAAGCGTGGCGTGTTATTGCAATCATCGTGCTCGACATAACACATTTTCATGTTGAGTGCAGCGAGAAAGGCGAGCTCATCATCCCACGTTATGGTGGCCATGCGCGCGGCGGGATAATAGCCGGGCAACTCGCCGAGCGCTACGAAATTGCGACGTCTGTTATGCTCGTGCAGAATTTCCTTTTTGTAAGAACGTAAATCGATCATGACAGCATCATCTGGGCAGGCGGCCGTGAATTTCTGGCGAAGATGAATGGCAATAGATTTTAGTTAATGCATGGAAGATTGAATGTAACACAAATGCAAATATACTTACACCATCATGGCCGCACGCAATATGATGCTTCCCATTCGGACACAGTTGCGGATCACACCAAGATATTTTTTTACTAGATTTTGCTGCCACCATAGTAGCGAAACCAAAAAATAGCAAATATATTTTAAAATAATTTTCCAAAAGCATTTTAATTTAAAACTATGTAAAAGGTATGAATGTAAGGTATTGATATCTGCGTAAGTTTGTGCCCGAAAAGTGTTTAAATGCATTGCCAAAATTCGCTTGTAATTTATACTCAAAATGAAGAGCGAAAATTCTAAAGCTTCAATTTTTTTATGTGTTGGCTTTAAAAAATCTTTTCATACTTAAAAATTCATAAAAGTGCTAAAAATGGTGATAAATGACAATTAAAATAAAAGCAAGTTGGGGTGACGAAGAAATTAAAAAAGCGAAGAGCGAAGGAGAGAGAAGTTTCGCAGGTGCACGTGAGCTGGTAAAGAAATTTTGAGGCAGAGGTATATGAAATTCAACGCGTGCTGACTTCGAATTTTATTACAACATTTACGTTCCAACTTACACATTCAAACTTGCTTTATACACCTTATGTGCGCACGTAAAAGCGTGAGAACTGTAATGTGCAAAAAATTGAAAGTAATGAGCTCGTAATTCTTTATTTCCTTTGATCGAAATCAATTTAAATCAAGCTTCGTCAAACCTCAACACATTCACATATTTTATATGCATACACAGTAAATGAAAATATATATTAGAGGGTGGAGCATTAGATGGTGACTTTACATAAAAAATGCAGTTAAATATTTTTCAACGATTTTGATTTTATGAGTAACAGTAGGCGTCTCAATTAATTTTGGACTATGACGAGCTGCATTTAAACGGCGGCAATGGCTAGCCTGCCGAGTAGATTTACTCTTACTAATTAATTAAAGCTTGAAAAATATTGAGTAGTATTTTTTCATGCTGCCTATCACGCTGAGATCGGGCATGTCACAGAGAATGTGAAGATCCCGATACCCTAATCGTTGACGACGGAATTGTCGTTCCGCTACCCGATCATGTCGAGGTGAGATCAGCGAAAACGCGGCTAATGAACAACAAAGCCGCGGGCGTCGACGGTCTGCCGGCTGAGCTATTTAAGCATGGCGCTGAGGAGCTGGTAAGGTGCATGCATCAGCTTCTATGCAAAATATGGTCCGATGAAAGCATGCCTACCGATTGGAATTTAAGTGTGCTCTGCCCAATCCATAAGAAGGGTGATCCTGCAGTCTGTGCCAATTATCGGGGGATTAGTCTTCTAAATATCGCCTATAAGGTTCTAGCGAGTGTATTGTGTGAAAGACTGAAGCCCACCGTTAACCAACTGATTGGACTTGAAAAGTCTACCATCGACCAAATATTCACAATATGCCAAGTTTTGGAAAATACCCATGAAAGGAGAATCGACACACACCATCTTTTCATCGATTTCCAAGCTGCATTCGACAGTACGAAAAGAAGTTACCTGTATGCCGCGATGTCTGAAGTTGGTATCCTCGTAAAACTAATACAGCTATGCAAGATGATGTTGCTCAATACCAGCAGCGCGATCAGAATTGGGAAGAACCTCTCCGAGCCGTTTGATACCAAACGAGGTTTCAGACAGAGTGAATCGCTGTCGTGGGGCTTCTTTAACCTGATGTTGAAGAGGATTGTGTGCTAATAGTTCTGCCTTTTCCAAACTGGATAAAGAAGCAAAGAAAATGGGTCCGGTGGTGAACGAGGATAAAACGAAGTACCTCCTGTCATCACACAAACAGTCGGCGCACTCGTTTATCGGCACCTACGTCAGCGTTGACAGTTATGATTTCCAGGTTGTAAAAGTCTTCGTTTATTTAGGAACCAGCATTAACACCGATAACAATGTCAGCCTAGAAATCCAACGAAGAATCTCTTTTGCCAACAAGTGCTTCTTTGGGCTAAGTAGGCAAATGAGTAGTAAGGTCCTCTCTCGACGAACAAAACTAACACTCTAAAAGACTCTCATCATGCCCGTCTTAACGTATGACGCGGAAGCGTGGACGATGACAACATCTGATGAAGCGACGCTTGGCGTGTTCGAGAGAAAGATTTTGTGGAAGATTTTTGGACCTTTGCACGCCAGCGATGACGAGTATCGTAGGCGATGGAACAATGGGCTGTACGAGTTTTACGACGACCTAGACATAGCCCAGCGAATAAAGATCCACCGGAACGACCCTGAATTATATCCGGCCAAGGACTGTCACTTCAGCAGCATTCCTCGTATATGCACGAGGAATGTTTATGCTGCTACAACAACAACAACAACCAGGTCACATCATCTGAATGAATACAAACACTATGGCTCTGAAAGTATTCGATGCGGTACGAGCTGGTGGTAGCAGAGGGAGAGGAAGGCCTCCTCTGCTTTGGAAAGATCAGGTGGAGAAGGACTTGGCTTCACTTAGTGTGTCCAACTGGCGCCGGTTAGAACGAGAAAGGTACGACTGGCGCGCTTTGTTAACCTCGGCCAAAATCGCGTAAGCGGTTATCGCGAAAATTAAGAAGAAGTATTTATTCATATTATTTTTTTAAATTTAAATTTAGAACAAGAAATCTATGTGCACACCTCAAAACGGAGGATTAACTCAGGCTAAATATCTTCAGGTAATATAATATTATATAAAATGCGTTTCATAACTATAGCATAGGGACTTGCCAACAAGTTTTAGCAGTTTATTTGGTTAGTTTTGGTTAATTCTACTACAAAAATCATAAAAATCCATTTTAATTTAAAGAAAAAAAAGTTTATCAAATTTTTATCAAAATTGTCCACGTTTTAAACAGAATTTTTAGAAAAATTTCCAGTGCGCTTTGTGCACATCCCAGTGCATTTTGGCAGAACAAAGTGCAATTTTTAAGTGACACAAAAATTTAGTTGGTTTAAACATTTTTTTTCATATATTTAATCTATAACAAATCCTCGAGACTTTTTTGTATAAAAGAAAACACCAAACACAGTCAGAAAAACAAACAAAAAAAGTGCATGCGATTGTAAAGCCACCTCAAATTTGCATTTCATTAATTCTCGAAATTTTTCAAAAGGTTGAAGTTTTGATGAAAATTTGTAGAATTTTAATTTTAAATAAAACTTTGCAAATATTTGTATGATTTTTGTATTAGAATAAACTATCATTGCATAAAAAAATTATTAAAATTAAATATAATATAGTATATGAATTTGCTCAAAGTTTGAAACTTGGATTTATATATTTTTTTTTTTGGTTTTTTTTTGTAGTATGTAGAATGGATGTTTGGTTATAGTTTTATTTTAGACAGCCAAAGGCTTAATAGCAGCTCATCAGACTTTACAACCGCTGCCCTAGACCTTTGATTAAAATTTAAGGTAAAGTTCCATATGCGAAAGGAATGGGATTTGCATTCAGTAGTCAAAAAGAATACAACTGCACTATACACTGACGGATCCAAGATGAATTTTGGCATCGGCGTCAGTGTACGTTCGAAGGACCTCGAAACTTCCAAGTTTTTTCGCCTGGGGAATTGGAAATTATCGGGATAAGGGAAGCTTGCAGGATAATTAGAAACCATCCACAACAACTATCGGTAAATATGTATTTTTTCAGATAGTCAAGCAGCCATCTTAGCTTTAAAGTCCACTATAAGCAATTGAAAAATCGTCAGACAAGATTGAAATGGCAAGACAGGGGGCATCTTATAACGACAGAAATAGGCTGTTCCTAAGGCGTGTATTTCCCAATAGGGAATTCTCGATGGCTAACTTAAAAGAAATTGCAGAAAAGAAAGTAGACGACATAGGCAGATTCACAGTCAAATCAAGATGGTTCGACTAATAAAATGCAGTGGTTCTACAAGTGGTTGATACCCCATAGCTTCTATTTGCTAATTGGATCTGGGCTGTGTTAATCAGGCAACACCTCCCTCACCCCAGAATGAACAACACTTACATAAAGAAATGATTCAAATTGTTTTGATTAACTTTTTTACTAAATACAAAAGAAAACAATGATTTTGAGTGATGAGTATGATGTAGCTGTTTTGTTCTCAAGTGCCAAATATGATTACCGTGCAACACCATTTACACGAATTATAAATATTCCGGTAGGGTGATTAATTTTGCGCCGCTTTGTACATTACACTATTGCTAATACTTATTGCATAGGGTTTAATTTTGATCTCAATTGCTATTATTAAATATTATACAAAATAATACAAATTCTTTACAAATATTTCGGCCTTTAGCATATAGTGCACGCCGCACTCCACTGCTGTTTGAACTGCATGGGCATCGGCATCCAGTGTGAAACTGCATAAAAATTGCAAGCGCTGCTAAATTTTTGTTTGCTATGTTGGTATTAAAGCAAAATGGCATTGAAAATATTTTAAGTTAATATTTAATTATTCGAAATATACATTATTCGAATATACCTACAATTTACTATACACACACAAATTTGTTGTAGCGCTTTAAAAATAGGCGGCAGAGGATATTCTTACAATGAAAAGATTTTCTAAACGCATTTGCTCGAATCGACTTCAATTCTGGCAACAAATTCACTTTAATGCTTCTGGTCTTGATGACGTAACCTGGATTCTACTGTTTTTGTTTCAGTTTTTGGATAATTTTTTAGAAATAATGCATACACTTTTAAGACGACGCATGTTCGTGATGCGAAAACAAAGATTTATTTTTTAAATATATATGACTTTTTTTAATAAATAAATTTTTCAGCGAAAATGCCGCATTAAGGCCAGATAAAATTCTTTATTTGTTGTTTGCTTCTTCTGCTATTTTTTTTTTTGAAATTTAATAATCATATTAAACCGTATTTTTAACTGATCAATTCCCTGTTACTTTTTTGGCAGTAAATGGACAATTCATCTATCGCTCTGCTTAAGTTGAAAACATCATTCTCTCATTTCTACGATCTCAAATTAAAAACATTTAATTAATTAGTGAAATGTATTTATACATTTTCAATTAAGATGTGCAGCGGAAATCGCATATGTATTATTGTTATTTTTATAAAAACAGTTCACTGACATCACTTTTCGTCATGCCCACCCACACAATGACATTGACCCAGAACAGCTTAAGCCAGCGCAGATAAGTATAGCAGTTGAATTGTAGAATCGTTTTAAAGAAATATGTAGCACATATCGGAAACAGGCTCTCAGCTGAAAAATGTATATTTAAAGTAAAAACTAGTTTGCATTTATTATAAGTATATTTATAATTTATGTTGGTTACTTAGTTATCTTGTCTTTTTTTCAATAATTTCATTATCAATATTTTCGCATTAAAGCTTTTTCAAACTATATTTGATTAGCGTGAATTGTTATACTGATTATTATTATTGAATGTATTGAGAGATTATGCTAAAATTAAAACTAGTATAATGTAATTATATTAGTATAGGTACATACGTACGTACAAAGCATTATAAAAAGTGATGTGCGGGGCGTATGAGTGACTAATAACTAATGCTGTGCATAACAATATTTTCATAATCAACTAAAGAATCTCTCTTGAAGTAAAATTTTCGAGCGACAAAAGATGAAGTAGAAACCCTGAATTTATGATATCAGTTGTGTATAATGAATATAATTTTGCTGCAAACTTTTTATTCATTCAATTATGGCAGCATACCTTTTCAAACCAGGTAGAATTTGTACGAAAATATTCACAGGAAAATCTATATGAGTAATTTTTCTCTAGGTTATACGGCCATATGGGACCATAATAATTCACTTTATTAATAGTTCACAGTTATTAACATACTTGGGTAGAAACCGGAGCCCAGCTGGAGCGTCAGCATGTGAAGACTGCTCTGAAGTTTAGAGGTGGCGCAGATATTGTATGGAATTGTCTGACCATCAAAGGTGTTAAAAGTAAAAAAAAAATGGAAGAGTAAATAAAAGCAGTGTCTTAGATATAGACTCTACACAGAAAGTAAAAAAAAATTCAATATATATTAGATATCATAACTGCCGCTCGTTGTTTTTTATTTATAGCTTAAAACTTAGCGAAAAAAATCATCATCATCAGGCAGCCTTACAGCTCGGGGTGGGCTTAAGTTTCATCAACTAGCCTTCACCAAGTTACACGATTCAAGGCACCAGTTATGTGTTTGCAGTTTCTTGAAATCTCCGATGACGTAGTCGAACCAGCGTTTCCTAGGCCTTCCTTTACCTCTGGTAGCCAGTGCGTTTAATTTTTTTTGTTTTATTATTTAAGCGAACAAAAAAAAATTCTATAACTCGTTAAATAAAATTTACAAAATGTTACGAAAGAGTATTTTAAATTTTTGAAGTAGTGCGTAGTTATTACTTGATGATGTTTTCTTCACTTTGTTCTGAAAATTTTGCTAAATGGAGTGTTATGTTTTGATTTATTTCTAACGATTAATAGGTCCCGGTGGTCTAGAGATCGAAAATTTAGGGTATTTTCAGTAATTTTTTTTTTGCAACAAAAAAAAAAAATGAAAAACGATAGTCAAATGTTGTGACTTTTTATTTAACTTCTTTTACATAAAAAATGAAAAAAAAAAAAGTTTTTTAATATTAATAATTTTGAAAATGGCGCTGAAGTTGACTTCCCGAAAAATTGGACTTGGACGGTGTTGTCCATTTTGGCTCTTCTATTTATCTGAAACACAAAAACCAAAAAACTTATTAATCAGCATGGCTGTAGCTATATCCCGTACCAGAATAAAAATAAAAAAATCTTGACTAAATGACGTGGTTTTGAATTTGACACTCTAAAAACCGTTTTTTTCAGTTTTTTAATCAAAAAAAAAACAAAAACATAATTTAATTTCAGGCGATTCGGTTGAATAGTTTTTTTTTTTGACAACACCAGGCCGAAAAAAGTAGTTTGGAGATAATTGCATTTAAAGTTTTGACCATTTAAATGCGACCTTTGATGCCGCCGCGTGACGAATCGAAACAGCTGTAGAATCGAAAATACTGAGAATATCCCTCGAAAAATTTGACCGCATATTCTATATACTTTCGAAATATAAAAAAATTTCGATTATTTGAAAATTCTAGTCCTGAACTTTGAGCTTTGGCGCATTAAGAGGCTTATAGTGGAACTTTATGGCAAATATTTTTGTAGTATATTACATTTTAACCCGTTTCGTCCTTTTTTAAGAGTAGTTTTTACACCCTTCCACAAAAGATACCAAAATACTCATCTATTGAGGAGTTAGAGGATTAAAATCTTTTACAAAAAGATGCCACAATAATTTTTACATAGAACTGTTGAACATATAATAAACGGCGACGCAGTAAATCCATTGCTTCAAGAACTGTATGACAAGTAGCGCCGTCTTGTTGAAAATAAATATTATGAGTATCACGGGCTTCAATTTCCGGCATGAAGAAGTCCTTACCATGGCGTTATAGCGTGCGCCATTCACTGTTACATTGGTGCTAGCCTCTTCTTTGAAGAAATATGTGCCGATGATTCCTCCAGCCCATAGACCGAACCAAACGGCTGTTTTCAATGGATATAATGGCTGCTCTTGAATTGCAGCCCAAATACGGAAATTGTGTTTATTGACGTAGCCATTAAGTCAAAAACAGGCCTCATCGCTAAACGGTTATGTGCAACATAAGTTAGCCTGAGTGCGTCATAAATACTTTTCACAGATCATCGATTTTCGTAATAGAATTGTATGATTTGTAAACGTTGTTGAGGCGTAAGTTTTTTCATGGTGAAATGTCAATGAATACTGGAAAAATTATGTATTAAGTATGACAGCAGTCACGTGTGATCTATCAAAATACCCCTATTGGACAGGTATCTCCAATATGATAGCCCTTTACTATATGTATATCAACTTGGCAAGTTTCAATACATATATGCATATATAAAATTTTACACACTTACACACGTTTTGGGTGTTTGACCCCCCTCCTATTTGGGGTGTGCGTCTTTATGTTGTTCCCCAAATAGGGGTACCAACATTACAATTTTAAGTCGACTCTGAACGGCAAATAGTTTTTTATGAGGAGTTTTTTCATGGCAGAAATACACTCAAAGGTTTGCCATTGCATGCTGAGGGGCGACCGCTCATGGAAATAACTTTTCTATCATTTGGTATTTCATGCACCTCCGAGTGGTAGTCACGCACCATCCATTCGGTTACTGCGGCCGCGATTTCAGCTTTAATATTGTATATAACTTCAAACTTCAATACATTATTTGGAAAAATATTACGTTTAGTGACAAAACAGCCGGTGATCCAATATTCTACACTTATTGTATTTCGCTATCATAATTATTAAATTGCATTATTGTCTGTTTTTGCTGCTACGCAGTGCTGAAATAAAATATTTAAAAAATAAAATTTGCAGTATACTTTTGAAGCAGATTAAATATTTGCCAATGCAAATTTTATTTCTTATTTTCCTTGACATTGAATATTTAATAAGTCTACAATCTGGCAACTGATTTCAATAACCTTTAACACAAATTGTTTTTGCTTGCTTCTTCATCACTTTTGCCAATTCGTAGTTCATTGAAACCTGCTAACAAGCATTGTCACTTAGTTAATCGAAACAAATATTTTCTTAAATAATTATGCCGTTTTTAAAATGGCAACTTTCATTGCAAACTGGTTTCATTGATAACAAGTTCCATGAAGAGAATAAAATTATAAATACTTTAAATAGTTTTGCCTGCATTAATTGGATATGCATAATTTACGTGTATATGAACCAATTATACGATGAAAAGCATATACCATTAAGAAAAAACAATAATGTTTTAACTAAAGGGCTTAAAAATATATTATTCATTTTTGCACTTTTATCTGCACACAAATAAAAATTGGAAAAATTCATAAAAATAAACTTAGCATTACACATAAACAAATACGAGTAAATAACTACTATATTAAATCACACCATACAAATTTTAATAATTCGGATTGATTGGTTCATTTTCTGAGCATAAACCAGGGTAATATGGATTTTTGCCATACAAGCAACGGGACCCCGGTTGACCCACTGTGTACACTGGCGTGTCCAGAGCGTAAATCGATGCATAGTTGCAAACCATATTATAGATATAGACGAAGGGCACATCGGGGCGGGTGAAACGAATAATACCACAGCCCACATGAGTATTACGATCGACAGCGATTTCGGCAAAATGGCCATAGTCTTCGCTGAAGGTGAAAAAAGAATATAGAGATTTTATAAATATTTGCCAAAGAGTAAAATTTATTTTCAATTTGACAGAAAAAAGAAATGAAACAAAAATTAAGGACTATAAAACACAAACAGCTTAAAAAAAATATGAACTTAAACTCAAATACTTACAAGTACTTTGTGACTCTGAATTTCCTTATGTAGCTGCTATCGATCAGCGGATATTCATTGAACCACAGCCCCATCACTTCCTCGATTATTCCACTCACATTCACATTCGGATTGCGATCGCGCACAACACCACAAAGATTTTGGCCGGAATACTGAAAACGGTAGGTTGTATGGCAAGGATCATGATCCAGTATGCAGGTGCGTAGATTGAGTGATGCCAAATATTGAAGCTCATCGTCCCAAACCTAAAATATTTTAAATATTATTATTATATGAAAAATAAAGTAAAAAGGATAAGACTCAAATATTTTTTTGGATCTTTCGCATACAAATTGAGACTAAATTTTCGGGGTAGGAATGTTAAAATTCCTTGTTAGTTCTAAGTTTCTTCTCCATTTCCTCAGTTATTAAAACTTGAAATCCGTCCGTTAAGGCTGGTAACTCTAATTGGACGAAGGGAGATAAGCCCGTTCGTTTTGTGAGATGGACTAATGATATGCAAAATTTCATAAAATGAATGAGTAAGCCATCCTCACTAACTTATGAATATATTTAACAGGAGGCCCTTAGTTCCATTAGGGAGAAAAGGAATTGATGATGATGATTTAGCCATTATTTTAGCTAGGTGTATCCAAATATGTAAAAAGAGTATCGAGTGTTTTTTGAGAGCTTGAGAACTTAAAATGATAATACAAAATATAAATATTGTTGTAATGATTTTTTTATTCTAATCTGATCATTTCACGGCATTTATTTTTCAAATATGATATCTAGCATATTTCCGCCGCGGCTACGAGTTGCATGGTCCGTTCGATCAGTTAAATTTTTGACTGCTTCTTTCAATACATTTGGCTAAATGGCGTCATAGTTGGCTTGAACATTTCAAATAAATCGATTGTTAAGCGCGCTGCATGGCAGATAGGTTGATAGATAGAAGTGACGGTTTCGAAACCAACTCGCTTAGACCGTTGCCTATTCATTGAGATACCACAGCAGCAATTTATCTGTTACTCCCCAATGAACCATTTGGTTTTAAGTGCAAACCCATTGATCTGGCTGACACTTACTTATATATCTCTAAGCTCATAAGTATTATTCAAGAACGATGTGGCAAAGTGTCTAAACCTAGATGCATGGCACGCAGGACAGTGATAGAGAATATGCCTGACAGACTCTTCCTCCTCCTCATTCTTGAGTAGCTAGCGCCATTTATGGATTTAGTGACAACCCCACCAAGGAATTTAATCACCACTTGGCTATCAGAATAAATATAGACTTCTTTAAAGGTACTTAAATACCAGGGAGTTTCCTCATTAGACGCCTTCTTATATTAGATGCTAAAGCAAACCTTATCGTCAAGCTGTAAGCCGTCAGTAAGGAACCATAAGCAGTTTTTCGGACTAGGTATATTGTCAACCCAATCATGTCTAACTAGAATTTCAGTACTATTAAAATATGGTTCATTCAAACAGTTCTTAGCAGGATTAGTTGAATTCAGACCGAGTGCTATAGCCAAAAAGTTCAACACCTAAATCACGTCATTTATTAGTCGGGGCAGGCCGAGCAGTAGTGTTACCTGCATTCTGTTTACCAAGTCTAGGGAGGTAAGAAGAAAAGAGTATTCAAAGCATCAAAGGGTAGTGGTTCTAAGAGCGCCGCTGATGCATATAAGCGCCACCTCAACCCAGTATTATAAAATTAATCATTTTTTATTGAAAGGAGTCAATATAAAGATAAACTGACATTTACGAACACATTCTTTGATTGCTTGTAGTAAAGATTTATTCCTGATCGAATGGTACTTTTATAGCTTGCATATGGATGAGTAGCGCGTCAAACGTTCTGCAGCAGACATACACAATGCACACAGTGCGCAAAGTAGCTAAACAGGTGTGGCCAATTCTGGATTTTATAGTTTTCCCATTTTTCATAGTTACCTCTTCTAAATTAGCGAACCAAATGCTGGACGCGCACACGTTTGAAATGCAAATGAAAGTGAAACGGGTTTGCTGCTTGAGTCTTTTGTTTTAAAACACTGTTATGTTTAAATTTAAACCATTTAACCATTAAATTCTTGAATTTTTGCACTTTTTTCTCATTATAATCACACGATATTCTTTGACTATTTAATTCTAGATATACTGCTGATGACTTTATGCAAAGTAAATGTGAAAATACGTACCATAGTGGCCATACGAGCCGCCGGATAATAGCCAGGCAACAGACCAAGCGCCAAGAAATTTCGTCGTTTATTGTGTTCATGCACAAATTGATCCTTATAATCGGAAATGTCCAGCTCTGTGGCATCGGCGGCGCAGCGGCTGGCGAAGTTCTGAAGAGTGAGAAAAATTTTTTATTTTTTTTTGTTGTTTTTATAAAATAGTAAATTAAATTTGTAGCAAATTTTCAATTGTGGCACTTACGCCGTTATTGCGGCAGGCCAGATGCCGTACGCCCTTCTCGCACAAGGTCGGATTACACCAGGAGTACTGTGCGCCGCCATGTCCTACTAGCAGTAGCAGCAATAACAGTGACAGAGTTGCTGTGATCGTCGAATGCTGCTGCCACTGCCATTTGGGCATTTGCTGACGCTTGTGTATGCAAACTCGTAAATTATGTTTTGTTGACATTTCGCTAATTGCCAGTGTCAGCCGTGAAATAAGCGGGTTTACAATTTTTTTATTTTTTTATATTTTTTAATTTTTTTATATTTTTTTCTTCAATATAAGTGCTGCAATTTCACAGTAGGTACAAGTAGCTAACGACTTTTAAACGATCATAAAAAAGCCAGTAAAAATTTTAAAGTCACTCCATGAAATTTTAGATAAAGCCCATTTTATTGAAAAAATAAATGTCACTTAATTCACAACTCAAATCAAAAATTGAATTTGCTAATCACTTGCATTATGTGTTTGCCGATATTCATTTATATCTGGGCGCTTTTTTCAGCTATTAAAAATCTATTTATTCTGTTCATTTATATGTGAAATGCTTTTTCTACAATCATGAGCTTTGAAAAATTTGTTATGTCTGTATTTTTGTGTGTACGCGCCGCCAAGCGAAATGTGAAATGCGAAATGCGTCTTTATCGAGCGGCTAAATCAAAATGAATCTGAAAATGAAGACACTTTGTCTAAAGAGGAATCAAAAACTCAAGCCGCGCAGCTTTGCGTCACATAACAAAGCGTCTAGAATTAGCTGAAGAGATTTCATTTAATCAGTCGTTAAGAACACGTTTAAGTTTATAATAAATACATACACAAACAATTGTATATATGTATGTGTAGACGCTTGCATGTTTTGCATAAATATGAGGGGGAGCGCGCTCAAGCAGGTGACCAACCCATCAGCCAAGTTTTTTCCATAAAACCTATCCATTTGGCCATTTTGCTAGCTAACTTGCTTAGCACACCCATCGATCTTTTTATTGTCTTTCTATTTTTTTATCTTTATTTTTAATTTATTAAATGGTATTGTAAATAAAAAATGACAATCGTCGGATATGTAATAGGTAAGACGAGTTCTATTGAGGAAAATATTGAGGAGTCGCATTGTTAGTAAAGAGATGATAGATTACAAATCGAACTGCTAACTAACTAAAAATATATAAGTTTGGGTAAACTCAAATTTGATAAACATTGTAAATATTGACTGGTTATCAGATGTCGTCAAATAAATTTGAAAAAGTAATATTGAAAATATTAGCACAGCAATCTAAAAATAGACTTTGATTTATTTTATTCAAAACAGAATTAAAAATTTGGATAACATAAAAATTGTGTCACTATTACTTCGCATACCAACTTTGCAAACCTCGTTGACTGGAACTACAAGTAAGAACTGCCAACAGATGCACGAGTAAAGAACGCAAGGAAATCTCTATCAATTTAGAAAACCGCTACATTTCACTGCACAACATCATGTCTGCTGATTGGGTTATGACACCTGATCTTAGTCCAATTTTTTATGAGTACTTCAAATCTGTAATTGAAATTTCAAATCAGCTCTTGTTAAAAAATATGACACATAAGTGTTTTTATAAAAAAAAACACTAATATTTAAAGAGAATCATATTTTATTTAGTTTTTAAGCTGAAAAAAAAATTTTCTTTTGTTTGATTTTCTTTTTGAAGCTAAAGGCAGAGAGCTGTTCTGAATGCTACAACAATAGTCTGCCATTATATGTGCGTTCTAGTAGCATGGATAACGTTTCTCCATCGTACGAAGGTCCTGGTGAAACCGCTCTCCATATTCTTCACTTAGCTCCAAAAGATTGGCAGAGAAATAGTCGAGGTGGTTATGAAGAAAGTGTTATTTGATGGTCATGTTACATTCCATTGTGACACAGAACGCATTTTAGACTCCGTTTTGATGAGTCTATGAATAAACGCCACTAATTAGTACCGAAATTTTGTAATCTCATTGTAGACATTATACAAGGTATACTTCACAAAATAAAAAGTCATCTTCTTCAGCAAACTATTTCAGAAGATTTTGTTCTCTTCTGCGGTGATGAGAAATTTTAGTTTAAGTTTAATTCCTTTAGCCTAAAAGCAAAAATTGTGAAACAGACTTTGATAGACCCAGATCTCTGATAAGCTCGTTTAAATCATCTTGCTTGAATGGTCTTGGCATTTCCAGGCCACATTGAAAGCTTTTACCTTTACAGTCAGAATTCGCTTTCAAATGTATAGTATAAGCTCCTCCTGTGATGGATCAGCTTGAGGTAAGTCTATGTGCCGACCGTATGCAAGGATATTCCCATTTGGCTCGATTTTTCCGGTTAATGCCAGTTATGTTAACCAAACAAAAATAACAATCGTCGCCGTGGCTGATGGGCTCCTTCCAGGCCATGGTTGGTTGATTGGTTAGAGTGGTGATTCATCCAGAATCCAACTAGCGCTTTTGCACCATTTTGTTGCCACATCCTCGTTACCAACTTGTTTAACAGTTATTTAAAGCAAGACTATATCCAGTCTGTGCGGTTTAGGAACCTTATTAGGTTGTTGACGTCTAAGCGAGACTCTCGAACAGCGGTTTGCCCAGAGTTAACATTCTGTCCTTTCATAGGGCATTCACAGAGGAAATGGAAGATTGTTTCCTTTTTCAGCGGTTGTTTACAACTATGACAGTATGTGTTGTGAGGGATGCCCATTTTGGTGGCTTGTTCTCCGATAGACCAAAAGCCAGTTATGACTGCCGTTAGTCTACAGGAGTGACGTCGTTTCATGTTTATCAATGTCGTCGACATTGCTTGAGGTTGTAGGTGGGCCATAACGTCCTGCTGATTTTGCATTGCGTCTGGTCTCTCCATCTACAATCTGCGATTCGAAGGTATTTTAGGGAAATTGCATTCTTGACTATACCTAATGGTGTGAATACCAGTACTACAAGAACGCTATTCATGGTAGATTCCGCTCTTATCAGTTCATCGGCTTTTTCGTTACCTTCTATGTTCCGGTGTCCCGGGACCCAAATTAAGGTTACTTTATGATTTTCTCTCAAGGTAGTGAAGCTATTCCTACTTTGCTCCATCACTTTAGAGGTTGTTATAGCCGCGTCCAGTGCCTGGATTGCAGCCCGGCTATCCGAAAGAATAGCGATAGGAATCCGTGATTAGTAGCCTGCAGGCTTCCCCAATTGCCAGTACTTCCGCCTGGAAGACACTGCTGGTATTAGGGAGACGCACAGATTTTTCAATTCCAAGTCTATGAGAATATATACCAGCTCCAACACCACAATCCATTTTTCCAGACCATAGCAGTACCTCAATCTGTTCCTTTTCTTATTTGTCCACAAACGAAGAAACTCAACGCATATTTTGCATGTCGGTATTCTTTAAACATATACTCTCTGCAAATAAAAAAAAATGTTGGAAGATGAGCCGGTCTGGTCGCCCATCAACGTCTTCAACGGATGAAAACGTCGACAAAATGAAGGAAATGCTGCTGGAAAACCATCATTTAAGAACGAGCCACGACTTCTCCGTCCTCTGCAAAAACCTTATACCACTCGTAGATCCGCTTTTTTGATAAATCACACTCGCCATAGGCTTTCTGCAACATTTTCAAAGATTCGGCACACGAAATTCCGTTCAAAACGCAAAATTTAAGATAAATTCTTTGTTCGATATTTTTATCCATAGTGAAAAGCGCAGAGCACACCTGCGGTGGACTGATACAATTAAATGCTAAAAACAAGCTAATTGGCAGATCACGCTCAAACTCTGCGACACTATAGAAAACAGTTGTACCAATATTCCAGAAAAAAAAGTTACACATATGTGTAACGCGAGCTTTTTAAATGCATAGTTCCCGATATTTTTTTTTGACAGAATGTAGGTATATAGGTATATAATTGATGCTCACACACATTTTGGGTGTTTGGCAAACACCTCCTCCTGTTTGTGGCATGCATCTTGATGTGGTTCCACAAATGGAGGGCTCACAGTTTTCAGTCGACTCCGAACGACAGATATTTCTTATGAGAAGCTTTTTCAAGGCAAAAATACACTTGGAGGTTGCTATTGTCTTGCCGCTATTAGAAGACAATTTTTCTATTATTTTTATTATGCTGTCTCACGGAGATTTCTGTCGCTCTTGGCACAACGACCGTTTTTGGATCGCCTTCACAAAGTTCATCCTGCTAGAATGGCGGTAGCGTTGGAACTCTTTGTACCACTGTTTCACAGTGGCTAAGTATGGTGCTTCAGCGCCAAAAGTCGAAGTAAGTTGATCAATGCACTTCAAAATCAAATAAATCAACGAAAATTTTCATGAGTTAACTCCACCTTTTGGGCGAGATGAATTTTTCAATTCATTGAAATAAAGATCAAATAAAGCTCGTAAGTGAAAACGAGGTATTTAAGTTTATGGTAAAAAATACATCACTTTCGATGAAAGTATCGAATTACTCGTATAGCTCATCACAAGTAGTGTAGCAAAGGCGCAAAATATAAAAGGCAACCTGCGTACTGCCAAACATGAATTTATATTTGTATGTATTCCTGTATGAATGTATGTGCATACCTATGCCACTCAACAGTCATGCAATCAAGTGATTATACCAAAATAGCTATATATTATACATACTTATATATATATGTACATTTGTACGTCCGCTTTGTAATTAATAGCTCAATAATATTGATGGCATTTTCAACACCAACCTACATAAATATGCACACAAGTGGCTATGATGTGACGGAACTATGATTTGTGTTTAATAAATGTAATCCAGTACATTAAAATGAACAAACATCATTTGCATAGTTGCTGGTGAGCCTTTAGCTGAGCACTTACCTGTTCAATGAATGAATGAAAAATAAAAATAATCTTTATGTGTAGACAATAAATGAATTAATATGCAAATTTATGTACACAAACGCATAAATACTCGCAGCTATGAAAACATTGATTGGTGGGCATGAGTCCGATTAGTAAATGATGATGACTTTTGCGGTAGTGGCGCATCAATGAATTTACAGCTTTTAAACATTTCATAATGTTGCACTGAGTATGTTGAGGAAAATGAAAGCAATTAAATCGAGAAGATGTTTGTTGGTGGAATAATTAGTGTTACAATGGAGTAATAACAATTTTTTGTAATATAATTGCTGATATGATTACTCAATTATGCATATGAATGAATGTTAGTGTGTTATTAATTATTCACAAATGCTAGATTAAACTCAGACGTATTGACGGTATTTAAATAAATGTCTGTTTTGTTGGTGCAAATAATCCAATGCCGAGAAACCCCTTCACTATGCATCGAGAGGGTGGATGAATTCAAATACATAGGCATAATCATCAACAGCAATGCTGATACATCTGTGGCCCTAAGTGATCGAATATACTCTGCGAACAAATCATTCTACCTACATATGAAACTCTTTGAATCGCGATTGTTAACAAGAGTGCAGAAACTTTGCATATATAACTTGCTAATTAGACCAAGCCTTACATACGGTTGCGAGGTATGGACCTTTAAGACGTGACACAAATATTAAATTTGGAAAGTAGTACTCAGATGGGCCACACATGGAAGATGGCGTGTATCGAATAAGTTATAACGAAGAGCTGGATATATCATACTTATAGAAAGAGAAAATGCAGTCAGATATATAAAAAATCAACGAATAAGATGCAGGGTCATATTGGCATAATGCATGCGTAATGTATGTGGCTGCTTCATGCACGGAGATTTGAACCTACACACTCCCGGGACCGCGGTTTATAGAACTTAATATTATTTACGAAACAAGTGTATTAAAATGAACCTTCCTTACGCGGGAAATGAATTGTGTTCTTGATCAGAGGAAAAGTGTTTCACCACAAAACCCACATCGCAAGGAAAATTTTTGTTTATCGTCTATAAGGGTTTATATTGTCTATAAGGGTATATGCTTGCGGATCATCTTAAACCAATATTTCATTTTGAACTGTATTTTAAAAAATCTGAAAAATATTAAGCTTGCTGGTTCGATGGAGGGCTAAAAGGCTCTATAAAGATTTTCCTAGCAAAATTTTAGTAGTCTTTCACTTCTTTGATGAAAACAGTGTACAATAAGAGATAAAAACGACTCACGAGTTGATGAAATTGTTTTGAAATGCAGATGGTTACTTATTTACCTATTTTAACCATAGACCACTGTTTTACTCTGTCATGATCGAGATTTGGTCTACGGACTCTTGCGCGGAGAAGGTTGAGACATCTGGCCAGTTGGAGCGAGAAGAAATGCACATGCACTCAATCCAACCCAGCTCTATCCTAAGCCTAATAAGGGAGGGCATAAAAGACCATGAGGGCGAGCGCAAACAATTTTATGGTTTGAAATAATTATTCAGTATAGTCTACCTGAACAGCAATACATTTGATCCAAATGGATTTCAATTTATGAATTCCGTCCCTGAAGAGAGAATCTGGAAGGGCTGCAAAATAGGCTACCACAGCTTATATTACCTGACCATTTGATGAAAGTGCTTTCCACGCATTCATTTGTTTAGGTCTGATAACAGATGCAGGTCGCTCAGGCAGGGAGCCTCATGTAGAAGCCTCAAAATCGCTCATTTTTTAAACATATTTTTAAAGGTATAAAATAATTATATTATTGTAAAGCTTTAACACAACTTTATTCAACCTTTCAAGAGTACCAAAAACATTTTTTTTTATATTTTTTTTCCAAAATGGCAGCTCAGGATCATTTCTTGTCGGCTGCCTACGGCGCGAGGTTCCAAACTGCTCTATTTATTATTCTTAATCTAACGATCTGAAACAAAAAAAATGAAATTGGTTGTTTTTTTATAACATCTTGAAGGATGAACCTATAAAATTAAAAAACAAGTATAAAATTAAATAAAATAAGCCTTTGAAAAAAAGTCAGAATTTAGGGCTATTTTATTGACATTTTTAACCCCCAAAAAATAATTTATCAACGCGAAATATCTAAAATTTTAGATTTATTCTTCCGATAGTAATGTACAGAAAGCCCTCACCCCCACCAAACTTCAAACAAATCGGTCGATAACTTTTTGAGTTAGAACACGAGCAGTTTTTAAAAAAGTCATTTCGAGATAATTGAGTTTCAAGTTTGAGGCACAGGAGAGCGCGGACCGCTCTCTGCCTAGTTAGTGGGCTGTAGAAGCTATAATATAGAGAATTTCGGCATGGAAATTTCACAGTATATTCTTAAGATTATCGAAATAAAAAAACACGTTTTTTTGAGGCTTCTACATGCCAAAATACTCTTGTGTATATTGTCCTGATGAAAAATATTTTTTTTCTTTTGCAAATTGGGTATTTTTTCACGAATTTTTTCCTTCAGCTGGTCTAAAAGGTTACAATAATATTCAGAATTTATTGTTTCACCAGTTTGCAAGTAATCGACAAACGGAATTCCTTTCGTATCCCAAAAAACTAATGATAACCCCTTCTTTGCCGATTTTTGGACTCGAACTCGTTTCGGTCTCTCACCACTCTTTAGCCTCTTGTTTTGATTTACGATCATGGTGATAGACCCAAGTGTCATCCATAACACCGCGTTACTCACATTCTGTCCTATGAACAAAATATACTTTTTCGGAAAGGGGATAAAAAATAAAAATACACGTGTATCGGCGGTTTTCATGTACACGTCACAATTTTTTGTTTGTATTTTATAGCTTTAAACGAGCAATTCTTGTATGCATATCTGTATAGCCACACGATCTCAGGATTAGCTTAACGGATTTGAATGAAATTGGGCACACAGATAGTGTGTTAACACTGACAATGTTTCACAGGGTTGCCACCTGTTCAAAAAAAAAAATTTGCATGAGACGTGCCGATGTGGGTATCAAGAGAAAGGTATTTCACTCCGCATTACAATAGAGATATAAAACCCCGAATTTTTTTATTAATTTTATTATAATATATTAAAATTAAAAATTGTTACATTACAAATTTTAATGCTTTTAAAGAAATTTAGGCCTTTTATTTTTGCGTTTGTAAGCATTTGTGTCAGTATCGCGACAAATAGACCAACAGTATTCGCCAAGCATATGCGTAATGTCTTGTCCTTTAAAGCGCTTTTCAATGTCCTGATGGAACCTTTCGCCATGTTCATCGCTAAAGCTCCTAAATCACAAGGCAAACAATCTAAATTATTGTGAAGGAAATGGATCTTTAGCGACATTAATATGCCCATTTCGCCATATGCCGAAATCATTTCTGCAGCAATATTTTTATAATTGTCAGCTCGTTTGTTGCCAAGAAACTGCTCAATAACGGCAACTGTGCCTTTCCATGCACGTTCTTCGATAGCATTCAATTTAGATGAAAATTCATAATTTGCAACTATATTTTTTATCTGCGGACCACTGAAAACACCTTAAATTATACACATCATTAAAAAATAAAGTTACTAAAAGACTTCGTAAAAAAATAACTGCATGAATCTTTAATAAGTTGTTTAAAAATTTGGAGTCCCTTCAAGTTATGCCGAAAATTTAGAAAAAAATTTGTCTTTTTAGAAAAAAAAAAAATTCAAGAAAATCAGAGAATTGATAAATTTTTTTTTTTTACTTTTAAAAAACATTTCCACGAGTCTGCCTGCAGAAATTCAGCGCGATTGGATTACGGAAAAAGGGTTAAAAATTGATCAGGCGGACTACGAGCTCTATATTTTATACATAAAAAAAAAATTCTGACGTGTACATGAAAATCGCTGATACACGTATATTTTTATTTTTTCTCCCCTTTCCGAAAAAGGATATTTGGTTCATAGGACAGCAAAAAAGTTCGTTTTTGTAACGCAGTGTAATGATTAATCGATGCACGAAATTTACTTTATCCTTTCAAAAACTGGAAAACGATCTAACTGTTTCTGAAAAAGTTGCATTCGACATTCGATTGTGGTTTTGTTCTATTGTAAGCGAATGCCGACTCATTGTGCACACAACTTTCTGAAACCCAATATTTCCGTCAAAATATTGCTTACACTGCCCAATGAGGTGCCTAGGGCTCCTACTAAATCACTTTCAGTCACTCGACGATTTTCCAATACTGTATTTTTTCTACGCATCCTGGTGTTGCCACTGTTTTTGGATCGTCTTCAAGGCTGTTGGCATGGATCGTCTTCAAGGCTTGTACGGCCACGTTTAAATTCAGCCATCTTTCTACTGTACTAATTGATGACAACTTGAAAGTCGTTCATAAATTTCTTTTGCTTCTAAACCTTCCAAAAATACAAGTTTAATCAATACACGAACCTTGAACTTTTCTATGGTAGAAAATACTGTGACACGTCGATTTTAAATGGCTTATAAACTAAGAATGAATTCACAGATTCACTTCACTTTCGTTCACGTTCAAATGAAAAGTGTACCAACATAATAAAAAAAACTTAGGCTATTAGCAATGCACTCTCTTATCGAACCGCAAAACTTATTGCGCAACCTAGTATTTTAATATTTCCTTTTTTTATTTTAAACAATGAATGTAAATTAAACGAAGTATTACATTATTTCTAATTAACTATTTATGAAAGTTCTGTTAATGAGGGGGTGGGACGCGAATATGTCGAATTGGCAAACCTTTAGGCGTGCGTAGTCTATTAGACGAATGTTTAGTGAGCCAAGGTTAAAGAAAAGTTTGACAATACCCAGAATGGGAAAACTAATTTCATATTTAATTGTCAGCTCTTACTTCCTCTTCATTCCATGAACTTTTTTAACCACCCTCATATCGGTCTTATGAATATCAAAAGTGCATAAATTTAGGTCAGAATAGAGAGATATATAAGGCATAAGCTTACACAAGCAAATGATTAATTACTTCTTTCTCCGCACATGGACGTCTACTTAACCACTTTTAAACTAATCCGTTTGCTATTTACATATGAAACTCTCTGGTTCGTGGACTAGTGCAGATACGGTGATTTACACGGTTACTGGCCTAGCCATAAGTCAACCAACATATAAACGTTTGATTTTTATATTATAAGTATAAATGACATAAATTTGGTCAAATCTCGCTAACAGAGCTGATAGTTATAATTTTTTATGATTTTTTGTTTTTATTTCAACTTTTATACAATAATTACTACTTTTTTCTTGTGATGTGACAATTTGCGTGGATTTGCATATCAACAATCAAATTAACGTTATTCACCGGCTGACGCATGCACAATATACATACATACATATATACAAATGTACACAATGCAACTGGAGCCATTCAGCGCGTGATTCGCTTGTAGCCAAGCCGTCTTCAACGATCATTTCTCCAAATGTCCATAATATACTCACTTATGTACGCACATACATATACGGACAAGTATCAAATTTATACAATGGGTGTATGCTAAATTTATAGCGAAAATTAAAAATGCACAACCTGATAGATTCGTTAATTGCCAGCGATGAATCAATTTGTTTCGGGCCCCTTTGTATCCAATACTGGACTCATTCTGAGTTGAATAGAACAGCGGAGAGGGTGAGGTGCGTAGAATCAGCTCTGCTTCTTTCATAATATTTTTTTCACAATATTATATTTCTTCAATATTTACTTTACTTTTTTCCATTTCTTGCTGCTTTCTTTCTTTTGTATTTATTTATTTATTTTTCTTCTTTTTAGTTATTTTTCTTCTTTTTTCTTGTTGCCTCACTGCGAATATGCAAATTTACTTGTTGAATTGCTAATTGCGAGTCGATAGACAATTCGGGTTGTTTCTTTTTTCCAACTCCGAAAGCCCCACTACTTGTCTGGAATCAGCGTCAGAGCGTTTACGCTGCTGCTGTTGTTAAATATCTGCCAGTTGTGTGAAGACGACATCGTCAAGTTGACACTAGACATTGGCCACTCCGCATAATGGTTGGGATGTAGAAGAGAAATGCTCGAGGGAAGGCATCGCAAAAATAAAAGAAAGCTACCACTCGTTTCCTAGTCCTAGTATTGTGGCTCGTGTGAAAGATGACCAGTAATGTGGAAAAAAACGGCGTCGCGTGTGCTTGCTAAATGACTGATAAATAATGAAATTCTGGAAAAAAGTTTAAAAAGATAACGAAAAGAGTACTAACAAAAGTTCAAAAAAACCTCTTAGAAGCGGTTATAAAAAATTGAACTAATTAACATAATGATTACAAGTTTAGCAAGTTGCCGCCTGGACAGCTATACGTGCATACACAGCTGCGGGCATTAAAATCTGTACACTTAAAAAATGTTGGCTTTTATTATTTTTCAACAGATTGTTTGAATATTCTTGCAATATGCACTGGTGTTGTGGTATTCTAAGGATTTGAAAAAGCTTAAAAATCTTAAATTTAAAAAAGTAATGATTTCAGGAAGTCGAAATCTACTAAAAATCTTTCGTATATTGTTAAATGTAAACGAACATTAAAGGATTTGAACTATTTAAATAAAACTCACTATGATACCTATATTGATAACAAGGAGTTGAACATTAAATGAAATCCCAAAATCTTCTGGAAGCGCTTTGGAGCGCTTTGTCTTCCTCCTGAGGATATTGGTAATGCTTTACTTAAACTGAAATCTTCCTCTCAAACTGATGCTGATGGACTTTCAGCAGTTTTGATAAAAAATTGTCCGGCCTTGTTTTATCTCCTGAAAGTTATATTCAACAAATCTCGGGGAGTTTCATTGACGCATGGAAGCTCTCGCCATTCTTTAAGAGTGGCAATTAAATAGACGTTAGAAATTATAAGCCTATTTCAAAGTTACCTTTCAAAAATTTTGGAAGACCTATTTTAGAACTAACGACTATTTCCACAATTTTTGAGCAGTCGGTCAATGCAAAGTGTGTTTTGCGGTTAAATCTTTAATTTGCCCGAACTAGCATGGGGTTTGTTGCCAGCAAATTTACCGTATCTAATCTGGCTGTTTTTTGTGAATACTGCATTGACTCTTTCTCGGCTGGTTTCCAGGTCGACTCTTTGACAATGTTTCTCATAGAATCTTAATTAAATAGTTCGCTTGTTTTGGCTTTCATTTAGCTTTTCTTCTTCGAAACCATCTTACATTGTGTTTACTAAGTACAGTATTTGGACTTTGTGTGTTGGTGAGCTTAATGACCTTGGCGTTGTCTTTGATAACAAATTTTCTTTTAATAACCATATATACATTACTTCAAAATCTTTTTCTTTGTTGGGCTTCATGAGGCGGGATACCATTAAGTTCTCTTGTCTCTATACCCTTTAGTCACTCTATACGTCATTTGTTAGGTCTAATTTAAAATACGCGGTTTTTATTTGGAGGCAATGTGTTCAGCAAGCTATCAATAGAATCGAACGTGTGCAAAAAATATTTACGAACGTCGGTCTCTGAATTTTGTGGATATATAAAAATTTTTTCAGTATTCATTGACATTTCATCATGGAAAGACTTACCTCTGAGCAACGTTTGCAAATCGAACAATTGTATTACGAAAATCGACGCTCTGTGAAAAGTGTTCATCGCGTGCTTAGGCCAAATTATTGTGGCCCATTTTTGGCTTAGTAGCTACGTCAATAGGCAAAATGGCCGTTTTTGGGCTGAAGAGCAACCCGAAGGCATTCAAGAACAATCATTCCATACATTAAAAAAAACCGTTTGGTGCGGCCTATGAAATCATCGGCCCATATTTCCTTAAATACGAGGCTGGCGCCAATGTAACAGTGAATGGCAAACCTTATTGTACCATAATAAACTACTTTTTGATGCTGGAAAATGAAGCCCGTGATCTCCACAACATTTGGTTCAAACAGGACGGCGGACGGCGCTACTTGCCATACAGTCCGTGAAACAATGCATTTATTTATATTGTGTCGTCGTTTCGGTGAGTAATTTATCTCTCGTCCCAGTGGACTGGGTACCAAGATCGGGGCCACTAACGACAATATTATATTTCTGAGTTTTGTTGTATTGTATAACATGTTATATTTTTTCGATCAAAAATAAAACTCATTTTGCGAGTGTTATTTTTCCGGTCTGAAATATTAATTATTTTGTGAATTGTTATTTGCTTGATCAGAAATAATATTTTTTTTTATTATTTTTGAGTATTTCATTAAAATGGTGATTATTTTTTGAGTTAAATTTTTGTGTTAAAAAGATTTTAAATCGTAAAATATTCATAGGGTAGGTTAGCTACATATATCTGGCTGAACTAAATAGATCGCACATAGACCACGAGGGTCCGTGGTGTTGCCAGTGTTATTGGAGTCGTGTTAAACATAGTTCGTGATACATGTCTTGGCGAATTTTATTAAACCGTTTAAACTTTTGTCAGGATGTTGCTTCAGAGATGAAAAGTATACCGATTGCAGACAGTGGCAACGAGTTTTGCTTAGAGCAGGGCAGTAGAAAAGGAGGTGTTCTAACGTACCGTTTTCTTCTTCGCATAAGTTACACTCGTCATTCTGGACCAATCCCATTTTAACTGCGTTTTATGGACTGAGACAATGCTCCGTGTTTGTTTTCATGTTGCAAGTTCGTAGTATTATTTTGGCAATCCTGTGAGAGGTCGAGGCTTCCCATATAGACTGTGCCTCCAGAGTTAGTTCATCGTCTAGTTTCACCTTTAAATCTGAAAGGGAGCGATATATGTGCGACGTACTCATTCTAGGCAAGCGAATGTCTGCCTTAGCAAGCTTGTCAACTCTCTCATTTCCCTCTATTCCCTTGTGCTCTGGTATCCAGTAAATTGTGACCTGTCTCTTCTCGCAGACCTCATCCATTTTAGATTTACAGAGTTCCACGAATACCGGGCTAGTCATTACAGCAATTATTGCTCGATGATGATCGATGATGTTTGTGCTAGTGTCGAGTGGAGTAAAGTCAGCCAAAGATGATACAGCTGCTTTGGTTACAGCATAGATCTCAGCTTGAAATATGCTACAGTGATTAGGAAGCCTGAAAGACTTTTGAAGATAAACTGTGGACACAAGACAACCGCTTCTACTCCTTCCGTGAAATTCTATGCATGCTAATCTAATTCTAAGCCCCTCTGTCAGCCATACTGTTCTATTAGAAAACAAGGCCTCTTGCAAAAAGTTTACTTGTGGAATAACGTAGTCTGACCGTCATTTATGTCCTGTATGTTACTGTGACCAAACAGTCTTTATGACAATTATCCAGTTATCCCCAACTTAGTGCAGATCTTTTGGCTGAGTTTCTTACTACTAATTTGATTGGATGCCAGTTGAGAAAATGAGTTTCTGACTACTGATTTCATTGGATGCCAGTCAGATCGCCGGCTTGAATGGTGGGCATTGATTAACTATCTTGCTTGGATAATGTTCACATCAACATATTGTCACAGGAAATGTTGAATTTTGACTTTTTCAAGAAAATTCCTTTTTGTCCATTCAAGTTAGTTAAAATTTTGGTGTACTTTTGTTAATCGCATGCAATTTTTACCCATTTTTGTTGTCTGTTTCCAAGCATTCAAACCCGCATTCTGAAGATAGAAAAGTATTTTATAAACTCTCTACCATCAGCCATTTTGAAACGCTCATGTAATGTCTGATGTGTTTTATTAATAGCATTTTTAAAAGAAATATTCCAACCAGAGGATTGTAGAGTCCAATTTACTTACCAATCTGCCAAGCGCTCGGTTTTCTTTTCGGAAGTACAGAACGTAGTTCTTTTTCATTTAAGTTATTCCCCCTAAACTTAATGTGCCTTAGCTTTCATTACTATATGTGTCTGCAGCGACAGCTAAGCTGCGCTTATGGCCTTAGAAAGTCCCCCAACCACATCAGGGGTCCTGTAATCCAGGTGAGTCCTGTAAATCCAGGCTGAACTATGTCGGTAGACATAATAGCCTGATGCTAACATCGGTCCCGGGACACGTGGGCATTGTGGATAACGACACCTCTGACTTCTTAGCTAAGATGGCCATTCCCTTCTGCGGCCATCAAAGCCACGGTTAGCAAATGGGTAACTATAACCCACAAATGAGCTTGGCAGGCTGAGAGAGGCTGCAGATGGACTAAACTGATGTTACCTGTCATGCCCGATCGACTGTCGCAAACGCTTCTGCCATTAAGCAGAAGGGAGTGCAGACGGCTGGTTGGACTGATGACGGGCCACTTTCTGTGGGCGAAGCACATGGAAAGGTTGGGCATCTCAGACAGTGTACTCTGCCCAGCTTGTGAAGAGGAGGATGAGACGGCGGACCACTTCCTGTGTGTCTGCCCCGCCTTCGCTCGAATCAGGTTTGAGGTCTTTGGCACTGATGTATTAAGAAGCGACCATCTTGGCTCCTTGGCACCACAAGATCTACTCAGATTTCTTCGGAGATCGGGTAGATTCAAGGAAAATTAAAAGAGAATCCAAGTGTAGTACAATGGACTTAATTTATATCTGAGTACTGCACTTGCTAGTTGTCCCGACAAAAAAAAGCTTCATTACACTTTTACACTACTTTTTACGAAAAATAAAAGATTGATGAACAAATAATCTGCTTTATAAACATTTTTTCTGCTTAATCTTATAACTGGCGGACACAATTAAGTTTAAGTGTATGCCTCCTTCCCGCGCGGATTTCAATGACCGAAACTGTATCCACTGACGCTGCGGCGAAAGAAGAAAAGGAAGGAAAGAAAGGAAGTGTTCAATCAAGCGCACAAAAAGATGAATAGAAGAAAAAATTTGTGCGAACTGTCTTGTTGCTGCCCAGTAGCGTTCACAACTTGGGTGCCTGCTTAGCTAGAGTTAGTCGTTCGAAAAGTTTGTTCTTCCCACTCGACGGGTTGATGCCATTGTGTTAATAATTTTATTTGCCTTTCTCAAAAAGATATAGAAGATGCATAATTTGAAATAAAGATATACATATTTAGGCAATTCTTTTTCACTTGGGCCTTAAACTCATAAAACAAGAATCGACTTATTATTCTATAGTACGGTGCGCTTGTACTGGTACCGCCGGTATCTACTCGTAAAAAATAACTTCATATGTGCTTTGGATTCATAAACAGCAATATCTTCCTCCTTCGCAATTGTCAGCACGCATTAAATCTCTCATATTCTAAACAGGAATCGGCGCAAGACCCTTGGCACTTTGCTATATTCAGGTTAAAGCGGGGTCTATTCCATCGGCCACGTTTGATGGCTCAATTCTTGCGGTAGTGTTGAGGCATTTCTTGTTATACTCATTGATTATTTTTTGTCGAATACTCTAAAGCCCAATTACTCCTCAACAATGGTGCGGTGGCAAGAGCGGGATTTGATAATTTTGATCACTTATTTCGGAGCGAGGGCTGTCACAGAGCTAGAGTGAAAATTGACTTAAGGATTATTGATTTTTTGCCGCCCATGCAGTCCAGATCCCTTAACGAATTAGCAGAAATTTTATATTGAAGGGTATTATTCTCATTCCCCGCAGTTTATCTACTGTGGTTATATCAGACTTTGTTTTGTTTATATTATATATTTACTTAGCCAATCGACCAGGCGGCCGCCGTAGCCGAATGGGTCGGTGCGTGACTACCATTCGCGACAGAGAGAACGTCGGTTCGAATCTCGGAGAAACACCAAAATTAAGAAAAACATTTTTCTTATAGCGGTTGCCCCTCGGCAGGCAATGGCAAACCTCCGAGTATATTTCTGCCATGAAAAAGCTCCTCATAAAAATATCTGCCGTTCGGAGTCGGCTTAAAACTGTAGGTCCCTCCATTTGTGGAAAAACATCCAGACGCACACCACAAATAGGAGGAGCTCGGCCAAACACCCAAAAAGGGTGTACGCGCTGGTTCCATGTCTATAAGGCAATCTGACGACATACTCGTAGATATGTTTGATACTGGAATTGATGGAACATGCCCCAAATGAGCCTATTTTCACATGGGTGGACGAAGTGCCCTGAGGAGGCTTGGCGAAGCGCAGTATCAGCTTACTGAGTATTGTTAAAAAATTGGAGCTAGTATTCAAAAGACTTAACGGTACAACTATTCGGTATGCGGGAGCTACTGGGAAAACTTATTCATTGATTATTTTTCTAAAAGTAGTAAAAACTGAAAAAGATTCATGTAAACAATAGAATAATTTTATATTATTTTACGAATTGTACTTAATTTTGTTTCACAAAAACTTCGATCTATGTATGTCTTGAAAACTATAAGCCTCTCCCAAAAAAGAGGTATTTCTCATTCTCTGAGGACCTTAGTTAGAATTTTCAAAAAATCGATCTTGTTTTTATTTTATTTTCTTAATGTACATATATTTAAGAATGCACACAGAAAATTTAATATCGTTCCGGTGAATATTTTCTAATCTACACGCAAATTTGAAAAGGCGTTTCAGAGAATTTTTACCCATGTAAAGTGCTTTTCAAACTTTAAACGCGTTTTTCTCATAACCGTGTTTTCGAAGTCGGTGGACACGATTTCTCAAAAACGGCTGAACCGATCGTCTTGAAATTTTAACACAACTTTCTCAGATATATTCTCCAGGTACTAATCGAAGGAAAAAGAATTCAGCTAATTTTTTCTATTTTTTTAGGCAATTTTTCGCGAACATTTTTGTAGAAAATTCGATTTTTTTTCCTATAGCCGCCATTTTATCAAAAATTAAAATTTTCACTATTCCTTCGATTAATACCCAGCTTTATCTGTCCACAAAAAGAATCTAATTGGTTTTTCGATTTCAGATAATCCAAACCGGAGATATTTTGTCCACCGCCGAACGCTTTTTTTTGGAGGACGCTTGGGAGATCATATGCAGGAGCCCTGAACTTCAATATTTTCACTAACTAATTAACTTTAAAGTAGACATTATTTGAATAATTAAAGATTGTATTTGCTTAATAAAATCGTTCTTTGTAAAAACTTCTAAAAAAACGTGATTTTTCAGCCTTACAAGTTTCTATAACCCCTTAATAGAAAGTCTAAATGGTCCCTACAAAGTCAGTGAAGTGAGGAGCGTCGAACGAAAGATGAGTAAGAACGAAAACTTTAATCGCGTTTTTCTCCAAATACGTTTTTTCCGCGCCGTCGAATATAACTCAAAAAATAATGAAGATATTAACTAAAAATTTTACAAGGACATTCGTTAACATATTGGCCTTTGCATGTACCTAAAATTTTATATTAATTATCAACAAAAATATTGTTTTGATCCATTTGCTTAAAAAAAAGTGTAATTTTTTTCTTTTTCACTTTAAATTTTAATTTTTTTCTTTAAAAATAGTTAAGTGCAAAGCGAAATAACTTTTTTAATGGAAAATGTTTGTTTGATTGATTTCAGTTGATTACAAGAGGCTCCTCATTCCACGGCGCATATTAAAGGAGCTCCGTTTGAGTAGCTGTAGCGCCATATATATTTGTATATTCATTTAAGCTTGAATATTAGTTCAATTTATTTTAAGTTAATAAATACTTTCGGTTTTTCGCAAAATATGATTTAAAAGCTCTTTGACTGGAAGAGCTGCCCTCCTTAAGTAGACTCAAGATAGCTGGCACAGGGTGAAAATTAGGCATCTTACATGACTTTAAAAAACTGAAATTTTTTTCAGTAATAAGTAAAAGTTTACTGGTAATGCAAATTAAATTTCAGTATCACTAAATTTTACTGAACTATTTGCAATGCAGTAAGTGTAATGCAGTGTGCCCATCTATGATTCCATTCAGCTGTGAGTTACAGGGTGTTAGCAATGGAAGTCAACAAAGAGAAAATTCGGTACATTTTAAAGTTTTTCTTTAATCAAGCCGAAAATGCAAGCCAGGCCGCAGAAATTGTGAATGGGATTTATGGTGCCGATACTATGACAGCTACGATAATTACGTGCAATTTTGGTTTCGTCGATTCCGTTCAGACATTTTTGGTGTTCGACAAGGCTGCATATTCTCTCCACTGCTCTTTAATATTTACACCGAAAGAATATTTCAGGAAGCATTAGAAAACATTGAGGTTGGTATCAAAGTAAATGGCGTCATTGTAAATAAATAACATCAGGTACACCGACGATACAACTCTACTATGTGACAGCATAGTAAAAAAAGCAAATGCATCAAGGGTAAGATTGAAGGAAGAAGATGTATCGGGCAGAAGCAGTTTTCTTGGTTGAGGAATATAAGGCAGTGGACCGGTATACAACGTGTGGGTCCCCTCTTAGAAGCAGCTGGAGACCGCGAATTATTTTAAAATATGGTTCAAAATTTAAATTTAAAAAAAATTGCAAAAAAAGAAAAACTTGTATTACTTTTAAATTGTGTAATCGCTTACATTCGATTACGAATAGCAAATAAAGAAGAAGAAGAACGGTATTTTAATAGTCGCAGCTTCGTCTAAGAGCTAAAACTACGGGATTTCTTTTTTCCCAAACTAATATATAGTAAATTTATTTTCATACCTTTATCCCTTTTTAGGTGTTTGGGCCTCTTCTTCTCCAGTTTCCGGCTCACGAATAAACAATGTTTAATTTTTATTGTTAAGAAGAAGAAAATGAGCAAAAACGGGTCCAATGGGTAAAATAACAGAAAAAGTGTACTGCAATTTATTAATTTTTTTTCTTTTAATTTACATTTTCAGTTTTGGCGGAACGCTTTGAGTAAAGAGAAAAGAAGCTGAACAATATCCCGTCGTTATATGTTTGAGGAATCATTAGACAAGGTGGCAGTCGAACAGTCGTGCTTTTCCCTTTCCAGTCTTAAAAAACCGGCACCAACAGATAGATTAAGAAATGTCATGATGTAGCGACGACACCATGAGGAAAGATTCAACCTATAACTTTAAAAGCACAATTCACGGAAACTGCGCCCGTCCATCGTGCAAAGTTATCGGCACAACAATCTCATGATTGCCATACTAAATGGAGTATATTTTAGAATTTTACATAATTTTTCCTGCAAAAAATATTTGCCCAAAATAGGGATTTGGATTATGTCCCGGATTATGACTATTACGTCTAACCTTAAAATCATAGTAAACTTTGCCACATTTTCAAGGCGCAGGGAGCAAAGAAAATACTCAATACCTTAACGGAGTTGGATCGTACATGGAACGGAATCTGATTAATTCAGCATCAGAGAGAAAAAGTGATTATTAAAGTTTAAAAGGAGCTTAACAACATATTAACTTTTTTCATATCTAATGTTTTCATTAATCTGCAATGTAATACCATTTTGCATTGATAATACAGATAAAGTTTTTTAAATACCAAAAATATTCAATTGAGTAAGAAAAGAAAACGGAAATGTTCTCTCCATACTAAAACATTCGCTTAAAACAATTTTTGTAATCACCTACAGGAACAGCAACAGCAACTTGAAGATATTAAAAGTGCACGATTATCAAAAGTTCGTCATTAAATTTAGAAATGTCGCAGTAACTGTACGGACGAATTTTTATGTCCGCCACTGTAGTTTAAGTCAAGTTTGCAACCATTTGATTTCATTTGAGCCTGCAAATATGCTATGCTGATAAAACTTGTTAGCATAAATCTAAATTTTAAAAGTAAAACTTGTAATAATTTCAATTTTTGAGGCGATGGGATGAACCCTGTAGTTTGTATAGCGTTTTAAAATTTAAATTTCACTTTGAAATAACAAATAAACTTAAATCGAATTGATGAGGCGAGAACTTTTAAATAATGAGAAGGCGCAACTGGTACAGTTAAGTTTTTTTTAATAGAATTGAATACTTAAAAGTTCGATGCTATAACATACTGCGTAACGAGAAGGCAGAGAGATGAGTTTGCAAGAAAGGCTGCCTTGGTGCCACTTTAAAGCCCATGAAAGAGGTTAGAATTCCATTCGCTTCCTGCAAACTTAGGATTAGGGAATTCAAACCACATTCTAATCGGAATATTTATTGTTTTTTGTAGAAATTGCTATGATGAAGAAGAGACAGAAACTGCCGGCCATCTATTGTGTGGCATTATGAAGAGAAGATAAACATTTTTGGCGATTGAGTGAAGTAAGCGCAGTGGAAGAGTTGCAGATGGATCCATGTGGTATCACAAAGGAGCCGATTGCAGGCAAATGTCTCAGCAGCCTGTTTTAAAATTATTTACAGAACTCTGCAGAAAATTTAGGTAATCAGAAAAAAATGTGTTAAGTTTTTATCATTACTTCTTGCTGTAGTCAGAATTGTCAAAGGCATTTGGCTAGGCGGAAATGTAGCTCCTACAGAAAGTAAAAAAAAAGATGTATATTTTAAGCCACAAAAACATTTTAAAATATATTAAATGCAATAGTAAAATCCGAAATTACCTTTATAGTTTTTCAAGTAAATAAGAACATCGAAACCCCCTGTGCATGATTAAAAACCACCTGTGAATTCAGGACTTCCAATTCACGCAAGAATTCGCACTTGATTGGTATTGCTAAGAATCATTCCTTAGATGTGCCTATGTTAAATTCATTCATAAAGCAAAATGCAGGATATTGGATAAGAAACCTGTGTGCTCATCTGTGCATTTAAGGGCTGATTGCCCAAACGGACGGGAAACGGACGGAAATTGAAGGAATCAGAAATCGCTTACAAAAAATAAAAAATAAAAATTTGGTATTACTGGAAAAAATATATATTTTTTTATCATCATGTTGGGAGGACAACCCTAGCCGCGTTTTCGCCTGCTGCAGCATATGCCTGCAATTGTCTCGGTTTCGTGCCTGCGCCCTCCATGCCGAAATCCCGAAGGACCTGCGTTTTCATCTACACCGTCAATCCAATTGAATCAAAACTGCAAGGTCATAAATGCGCTCATATGCCGTGAATGGTTAATCTCAAAATCTCCAAATTATACAGTCACTTAGTTTTTTTCGCTTACTATTTAAGGTTCTGTTAAAAATATATTAGTATTTTTTTTCATTATATTGATAAACATAGCGTAATCAATCTGGCGAAGCAAAAAAAAAAAAGCTATGAGCAACATTTTTTACTTTGTGTACTTAGTCATAGACGTCTTAATATACATTTGCTCTTTAAGTATCTATAAGGATGTATGTACATATATATGTACATATGTGTGTGTACGCATGGCATATGCATCACGTGGTTAATTTTCCTTTCCAGATTCACGGTCTGTTACATACAGAAAATTCGTAAAAATACAATATAATAAATATAAATATATTCAACTATCATAAAAACGCCGGCACTATTATCCTCGTCTGATTAATACCACTAAATATTGTGCGGGAGTTCAAATTACACATAGTTTCTTTGCTCAACAACAATTCTCTCTCTTGAACATTTCCATAATAAGCATAATCATAAATTGTAGCAAAATCTGGTGATTCAGAAAAAAATGAATAGCTTTGTTTAGTTCATAGCGCAGACGAAGAACCATTAACGAATATGCTCATATGTGAACATACACATGCATACACATTTTTGTACATGCAATATCCTAGAGAGCAGCCTAACAGCTCTGAACTGGTGTCCTTCTTGTGTAAACGGAACCTTGACTAGGTCGCTATCTCCATCTCTTCTTTATCAAAAGAAATGGTAAAATGGTAAATGGTAGGGTCGACGTTGCCTCGCTGAATTCACTTTGCGAGAGTTCTTACTAGTATTCAAACCATGCTCAAACCATGAGACCAAATCAAATTTAGTTGCTTTTAGTTGATGTAGTATTTATTTTTGTTTGGTTTTTGAAATACTTCTTAATCTTCTTAAGTGCCACTTTAACTGGCTATAAGCCTTCAAGCTACTTCAAATATGGGCCCAATAATCCTTCTGGTAACCTAATGGCAAAGAAATATGTATGCAGGGTGTGACAAAATTAATTTCATGAATTGTGAATGTGAGCACAAGCAGATAATTAATCTGACCGATTTCCGTACCGTTGTTGTAAACTATAGTAAACTTTGTCACTTTTCATGAGCACGAATGTTAGCTTTTTTTCTGGTTAGCGTATCTGGTAAATTGCAGAGACGTCGTCAGACAAGGCCAGCCCTGTACTGTTCGTATGGCCGAGAATATTGCATCCATGGCTGGGGATATCTGTGAGAGCCCGCAAATATTAGCCAGGCAACGGCCGACACAATTTGAAAGAGCTGAAGAGTTTCCCTTATTGTCGTTCATCATCAACTGCTGACCATCAATTGAGGCTAACTTAATCGCAGGCTTTATTATTTAAACCTGGTACCATACATTGCTTGTGCCTCACAATGTAAGGAACTTGAACTACATTTGGTATCGTGTTGAAAACTTAGAGGATTGAGCGATAAAGCATTTAACACCTACCCATGGGAGCTGCTGCATCTTTATATTCATTCTCCATGATTGTGCAGGAGATCTTGTTGAAGTGACCATCCTGGGTCAAATATATGTAGATCCAGACCGTACTGCTAGCGTATATATACGACGGTAGTTGGCTGACCCTCTGCTCCAATTTGTGGAGCACAGAAACCTGGATACATAAGGAGAGTCTCATAGATAGATTTATTCATTTATTTTTTTTTTTTTAACCACAAAGGTTCTTACTAACTATTGACTTAGTGCTAACATAAGGAATATATTGTATTAATAGAAAAACAAATAAAACGAATACAACAAAGAAGATAACTGATTTCTAGTTATTGTAAAATCTAACGATACGGGGTTCGAGATCTCATTAAATTCGCGCAGAGTCATTCGACAAAAATGGTTAGAACTTCGTAAAGTTCTCGCCGGAAAAAGAAAGTTAATGCATTGTAAAAGAAACGCACATTGAATGCTACCTGGAATTAAATTATATAAAAAAGAAAGCGATAGAATCGACCTTCTGCACTCAAGCGATATTAATCCAATTAATAACAAGCGGGAGCTATAAGAGGCACATGGAACAGAAAATTTTAAATTTAAAGAGATGCTAGAGATAAAATGCTTCAAAACGCCAAGATAGAAAATTCCATTGACGGTTTGACTCAATGGCACGAACTCCTTGTGGACAATTCCCTTGGAATCGTAAAAACAAATGAGCATAGACTTGATTTTTTACTTCTCCAAACTCGATTTTTGGGTGGTGGCTCGTCTGGGGCCTTCCAATCGGCACTTTGACGCTTAGTTTGAGGTTCACATTGGAAACACCACGTTACAATATTGTAAAGAAAGTTCTCGTCTTTTCTCGCCTCTTTAATGAAGTCTTTCGAATGTTGAATTCTGAGCAATTTTTGATCCTCAGTTAACTGGTGGGGAATGAAACGTGCACAGACCTTTCGTAAGCCCAAATGATCAGTTAAAATGCGAAAAATCGATGTTTTGAAGATATTCAACTGCGACTCCATGAATTTCAACAAAGTTTTCGGTTCATTTTTGATAAATTTACGAAAAATTTAGATAGAGTTTTCGGTGATTACTGATTTTGGGCGGTCCGTGTGTTCATTGCCATTTATGTCCTCACAACCATCTCTGAAACTTGTAAACCACTCATGAACTCTGGCACGAGACAGACAGTCATCGCCATAAACTTTTTTTATCAATTCAAATGTCTCGGTAAACGTTTTACCGATTTTAAAACAAAATTTGATATCAGCTCTTTATTCATTAAGGTCAGCTTTGAGCCTAAGCACACTCTCTGGGTTTCTTATTGAGGCAAAACATTTTAAGTCGTCTGCATTGCTTAAATTCTCAAAGGATCTATCCTAAATAGGATGAATAGTAGGGTGTCCAAAACATTAGCTCGAAGTACCCCAGAAGTGGCAATGAAAGGAGCAGAAGATTCATCCTCATCTGTAACAAGCAACCTCCTTTTACTTAGATAAAACTTTAACGATAAAAGGAAAATTGATTTCATATATAACCAATACCAATTGATTTCCTTTATTTATTATTAGACAAGTTTTTTATATTTTTGATTTTATTAGAGGGAGAATATTATGCCGATTTTTCAAATATCAACCTACCTTACGTAGGTATGGTTTTATGTGGCTTTTTATTAGATGAGCAACACGCAGGCATACTTCTTGTGGCTATGAATAGAGGGTAAGGTATTCAATTTTTATTTTACTTTATTATTCACTATTTTCTCAAGAATATTGTTTTAAATTTTCAAGTTTATTGTAGCAAAATTTACGAAGTTATGAGTATCTCAGCTTCAGTTGCCCCAAGCCGGCTTTCTATATCTGCTCGACTTTAAAGCGTTTTTCTGGAACTTGTTATATCTGAAGCTCGTGTATACCATAAAATCAATATATTATATCTATTAATCTCAGATCTAATATAATATGTATAAATCTATCTTTCAAAGAATACAGTATTTCTTCAAATAGGCTATGCAAGTAAGCCGCTGGGAGCTCATTTGGAAACAAAAACAACAATGCAAAAAAAAAAAATTCAATACCTTTTCAATTAAATTGATTAAATTTGTTAACTCCTAGCTTTTTTGTAATTAACTTTCTCAATTCTAAAGCTATTCGGCCAAAAAATTTGTCCAGGACCCACCCCATGTAAATATTTCGAACTCCGAATTCCGATGCCATTTCCCTAACTCCGGATACCGATTACTTCTTCAGAATCTGTAATGAAGGTTAAGGGGCCTTTGATAGGCGCATTGCTCAGAGTCATAGCATCAGCAACATTTTTCTTAAAAAAATATTAATCCATACTTATTACTTATGTTTGCCTAAGGGCCTTCAATGTAGGCTGGTGACTTTTAGACTGGTTTAACTAAGCAGTCGTGCCCTAAAAGCCAACATTTATTTTTCACTTGTGTCAGCTTTCCCTACAGGATAAATACTAAGTACATATATGTAGCATGTTTCGGAATATATACCTACATATATACACACATACATATGTATATATGCGTGTACATAATTGGCAGCATGCTTATGTCGTGCCACAACAATTTGCTGTTTCCGCTGAAATGACAAAGGGTGTAAAGCAAATACATTTCAACCCCTCACTGTACTCCAGTCTGTGCTTTATTTCGCTTGTAAATATTCTTAGTGCTTCTAAACGCTTAAAAGTTATGGCGTTTGTTCATTTGGTGCTTTGATTCATGCACTCAAGTCGGCCAAGTGATGTCATCAACTGTAGCATTGTGAAGAAACATTCACACATACATACATACAAACAAACAGCAAAGATGTATAAATATTACAAAACTCTCAAGAGTTAAATTTATTTACTTGTCTATGTCTGTAAGCGAAGATACTATCAAGCTTTCAATGTAGCCACAAATAATTTTCTGCGATGATAAATTAGAAACATTTGGCTGGCTTGTAGTAATTTTATTATGAATGGCCGACCGTTGGCCAGCGGAGAAAAATGCAATTTGAGGAGATGTATAAAAAAAGAATTGTATGTATTTGTATTATATTTCATATGAGCTTATGTTTTTATATGTGTTGTTGTATGGCGTTGAATATTTTCCAACCACATAGGCGCGAAGAAATTTTTTTAGTGAGATTTAAATTTCTCTGGCTCAATTTTTAAAGAATTGTACGACTTTTATGCTTAAACTCTGCTGCTAATTTTATTTATACATAAAAAGCTCGATTTTCGGAGGTATTTGCAAATCGGTCCAGCTCACATAAGTCTTTATTGCTTTTTTTAACTTAATTTATTACATGCAATCTGTCATAAAAAATGACATTTAATATTATTTATAGCTGCAATTATTTACAAGTCTTAATAGCTCTGCGAAATATAATAATATATTTTGGCAGAAGTCATAGAAAATTATAAAGTCTATAACTTCCATAGAAAACCGGTACTCACTTTTTTGCGCGGAAAGTGATGCACCCTAATGCATAGTTAGTTTTGCACACATACATATATACATACATAGAATATGTATGAGTAAACATGCGCGGAACCCTTTTATATAGAAAAAAATTGAAACAAGCATGCAAAAAATATCAACGCGGGTTTTGAGCGACTTCAAACGTACACTTTATGAAACTCAAATTAAAGATTCGAATAAAATACCTACAAATTCATATTCTTTCAAGATTCACTATTTTTTGTTTTTTCAAATGGCTATCGCGGCTATCACTGGATGCATAGTGCTAAGGCTAACAACCTATTATACAGATTTGTGAAAAATGGCATCATTTAAATGTCTACCGTGAGTCCATCTACACGTTGTCATACGAGAATTAAAATGTTAACGGCCCCGCTCACACATTATCGCATTGAGCTCAGTAATCTCCATCCGAATGCTGTGTTTCCGCTTTGAAATCGTTATTCGTTTATTCACATAGACTTTACTTTTTAAAAAACCCCGCAAAAAGTAGTCTCGTGGAGTTAGATCGCTTGACCTAGGTCACCAGTTTATGTCACCATTTGATAAAATTAATCGACTGGGATCGCAATAATTAGATGATGAAGATTAGATCACAATAATGCAATGTTTTCTCGTGTTGTGCGATTTGTGGCTCCATTCTGCTAAAAATAAAGATCGTCTATGTCTATTCGTTCAAGCTCAGACCACAAAAAATCTTCAATCAGTTGCCTACAGCGATGTCCATAGACAGTAGTAGATCTTACATTTTCATACTTCGAAAGAAATCAGGCCACTTCCCAAGAACCAACCCAAAAAGTATATTTTAGTAGATGAAATGATTTTCTGACGGTGTAAGGGGGTTTTAAAAATGCTGAGGTAGCTGCTATCAGTAATCTTACACCTCAATTTTTGGATTTTGCTGGATTCACTCATTTGCATATTTTTTCAGTACTACGAGTATTTAATGTTACTGATGTTGAAATTTAAATAAATTCACCTAATTCTCTCGATTTTGTTCACAACCATCTTACATAGATACACAAAGATTTTCTTGTAAAAAAAAAAATTAAAATAAAAATACAATAGTTGCATTCGGTGACATACAAATGTCTTATTCCTAATCAATGTAGTGATTCCTAATTTTTGCAAGTAGGCCAAAAAATGATCCATCAAAATATTAACATGTGTGACCTTGCTTTGTCTTAATGGAATAGAACACCTTTTCTGATGACCACTTCTGGCCGTTTCTGGTCAATCGCTATCTGCAAACGGTCCAGTTGTTGACAGTTGAGATTTGAATTTAGTGTTTGGTCATACGGAAGCAACCCATAATAAATTATTGCTTACAAGCCCCATTGTTTGAGCTGCTTCATCACGCTTTGACCATCCCCAGCCACAATCCGTTTAAGAAATAAATCGAATTCATTCCGTTTGACCAAGGCTTCGCAGATGGAAACTCGATCCTTCATGTTTTTTAGTGTTAATTGATGTGGCACCCAGACATTGGCTGTTACAGTATCGGCACCATAAACAACAATCAGAATTTCAGCTGCATGGATTGCATTTTAGCCTTTATTAAAGAAAAACTGTAAAATCTATCGAATTATCTCTTTTTTGGCTTCCAGTGTTAACACCCTTTAACCCACAACTGAATGAAATAAACAAAAAATAGCAAAAGATTTCTTTTCGTGTGATATGTCACCTTGACATCAAACATAAACTTTAAATTGTTTGATTGACACTTTGTAGTTTTGTTAATTTATTGTTTTTTAGAAAATTATTATAAAGAATATTTTTTTTATGAAGAATTGGTGGATAATCTTCTATAAGCTTTGTCTTCAAAACACTTTCGTATACATCAAGACACTCTTTATCCCCATTACTCGATCCCGAGTACTATTTAAAGTCGATAACTGTCTCCCCACTTACGGCTGGTGTGTCAAACGGCATCTAAACCTTCTCAATGCCCCTTATCATTCAGCGGTCAGGCGAAGCCTCAACGCCTTTCCAACTTCTCCTATCAAGTGTGTTTTAGCTGAAGCTGGTCTTCCATCCATCATTGACAGATGTTAAATAACCACTCTTAAACTCATAGCCAAACTTTCAAGCACCACAAATAAACTTCTCTTCAACACCTTTAAGCCGCATCCCAGCATATTCGGTATTTAAAAATCTGGTCGGTCATTCATCGGAGCATCTACAACTACAGCAATCTCGGTATTTCTTTGCCGGCAACTTGCTCTAAAGTTAGTAGTAAATGCCCTTGGAAAACTTTTCTTGCATCAATAAACGTACCTAATATATACCTACATAGGGCCTGCCAGTCTGTCTAGCGCTAGAAAATATCTTTAATGGTAATCAGATCGTTTGTCGAATCAGAGATAGATTAATAAAATATCCTAACGAAATAAAGCTTCTATGGATACCTAGCCACATAGGCATCCCTTGTAATGTAAAAGTCGATTCAGCAGCCAAAAATGCTTATTACTACCCCTTCATCACTTTCGGCGCATTCTCTTCGAATGACATTCTTAAAATTATTAACCTCCATCCGTTCCACTTGAAAAAAGTTGATTGAAAGTTGATGAAACTTTTTTCCGACTCGTTTGATCAACTTTCTCTAGCTTAATTTGGTCATTGTACTTTTCTCAGTTTTTGTGCCTCTTTCACGCGTGGCATCTTTGGTGGTATTTCTGATGCTTGTCATTAAAGATGCTTTGTATTGTGATTTCGTTAATACTTGTGCTTCTGATTGTTTACGTCTGGTGCTGGTAGTCTCTTTCAGCTGAGGCGGTGGAGAGACCTCCCATGGCATAATGAAATTTACCGGGGCTGCGCTACTTGTGCTCGCAAATGGTTTTTCTGCATTTTTTTCTTCCTGCATTGCTATCTTCCTGCTGACTGTCGTGGTTTTGGGATACAAAACACTTTCTTGGAAAACGTTTTCATCAAATGGATAGATACCAGTGCATTTGAACTCATTTATTGCTATCTGAACCGTTTGGAATTTAAGGTAAGCTTTAGCAAAAAGTTCTATGACATCGAATTGTGCCACTTTTCAGCCTTCTTCTCGCTAAAACCGCTTTATATCTTCATTATAGTAGTAGGTCTTAAGAGGACCCATAAAGACTATAGCTAATGGTGCATTTTGTGCGTACAATGCGGAGGCGGTGATAAAATAATTACGTAATTTTCGCGAGCCTCATTCAGAACTTCCAATATTTCTCATATGACTGTAGTGCATCTAAAATTAGTCGAGTTGTCGTTTGACGGATTTGTGCACCGCATAAAATTATAAAGCCACATGGAAAATATTGGAATTTGTATCTATCCAGATATGAGACAAACAGCCAGTCTCATCTATCCCATTATTTTATTACAGAAAATGAGTTTTCTATTTGAAAGGCAAGCCCGCGAATATCACTACGAGTGATTCTACATCTCAGATTAATACCGATCTTCGTCCCGATGGCGTAACTACAGGGTCCGCCACTCGAAGTGTAATCAATTAAAAAGGCCATACACTTAATTTGGAAACCTACTTTTATTCAATTTAAAGTAAAAAATGTGTGAAAATAATATATTACAAAATTAAGAATTCATTTACTATTGCTCGATATGCCGGCACTCGAAGTGTAATCAATTAAAAAGGCCATAAATTTAGTTTGGAAACCTACTTTCATTCAATTCAAAGTAAAAAATATGTGAAAATAATACAAAATTAGGAATCAATTTACTTTTGCTCGATATGACCACCTTTTGCCTTGACTATGGCCTTGAGATGGTCCAGAAACGAATCACAAGCTGCCCGAATGTGGCTTGCAGGTATTTTGGCCCACTCGCGGACAATGGCTTTTTTTAGCGCCTCGAGACTGGTGAATCTCTTAGTTCGGACCTTGCTCTCCGAAATGGCCTAAAGAGAATAATCCATCGTATTCGCGTCTGGTGAATTTGAGAGCCATTGTGTGGACGTTATGAAGTTCGTTCATTCTTGGTTCACTCGAGCTTTGTGAGACGGTGCACAGTCCTGTTGAAACATCCATAGTCTGCCACCGAAATGTTTGTACAAAATATGCTCGTATTTCGCTTTAGTCACCCTTATCAGAATACCCTAACTTACTCTAAGTCATTCTGTAATCAATTCATTAAGCATCGAAGGCCCTAGCAGCCAGTGTGCTAAATAAGTTAGGGCTTTATTGTATATATCCCCAACAAATAATAATGATAATAAAGTGAATTAAAGTAAAGTAAACCCTACAGTGGCATTTTTGGGGCTTGACTTTAGTTGCATGGGGTCATCCAAAATTAATCGAAATTAGCTGCATCTAATTTTTTGCTAAGTGAAATGTGTCTTTAGTTCTTGTCAGGCTTTTGCAAGTTGTTAATTTACGAACTTCATTCTGACCTCAACATATACATGCACAAGTACGCACATACTCCCATACGTATAAACTTATATATGTATGCGTATTTGCGGATCTATTCAATCAAGCCACTTTTTTTACTTCCTTGTTATAGTTGCTATTGTTCACCCTAAATATACATACGCATGTAAATAAAAAAATTCTTATTTTGCTGACTTTCAGGGTAACTTCTGTCATGCAACTGCAATTTGTGCTTTATTGTTTTGACTGCCACAAAGTCCGTAAGTGTTGAGGAGGCATCGATTACGGTGGCACGAATAACTAAACAACTAAATAAATATACAAACCTAGCACAACAGAGAGAACTGACACGTTCCGACCATCCATTGTCCACTAAGTACTAAATAAGCACACACACATAAGTAATGTAAGCAAAAAGTCTGCCAGTCTGGTCGCCGCTGTCAGAATATGGTACCCCGGGCAACGGCTGTCAAAACAATCGAACCCACACTTTTTATTTAGTCATACTAGAAGCTGGTGGTGCTTACTTGCTGTATTGTTTTTGTTTTTGTTTATGTTTAATATGTATGCTGACTTGGGACTGCCACAAAGTGCAAACAAACAAGTTCAAGACTAATTTAATGCATGCAAATGCGGCATATGCCAGACCATGAAGTGCATTTGCGGAACGTCAGAATGTATGGCTAAGAAGAAGTGCAGCAGACGGTTTCCAGACTCAGTTGGAGCAAGAGTGCTACTAGCGGTGGTGGTATTGGTATTGGATTACCAGTGCAAGTTACTTCTTGGAGTAGACATTTTGCTTACGCCTTTTGACAGTTTCAGTTTCACTTTCTGCTGATGCAGTGACAAATATACTTGCATATTGCACATACGTTTTTATTTTCATACATACATACATACTCGTATAATCCATATAGATTTGTATGCTTTTTTGCTTATGAAGTCCGCCTATATCTTGATCAGGCCGTTAATAACCGAGTTAGCAGCAACCAACAACGCGTGCGATTTTTATGACCGCCCAGACTCGGTCACACCCAGTAGGGAAGAATTGGGTCTATTGAAGTGCATTACTAGTTTCAAACTGAGTAGATGCCATTCAACAATCTTCACTATCGATGGGAGAATTCAAGCAGCTAACAGTATGCGTCACCAACGAAACTCTTGAAATCGAAACTATACTAAACAGACAATGCAAATTGATTCTGTACAAAACCACCATTAAACCAGTCTTACGCTATGGACCTGAGTCGTGAACGCTAATTGAAGCAGGTAAAGCAAAACTGCAAACCTTCGAACGAAAAATACTCAGAAAAATTTTGGAGCAATCAAAAATCACGTCGGGTGGCGTGCTAGACCAGCTTATAAATACCAGTAAATTGCGAAAATGTTATACGTTTCATTATAGCGCACCGGTTAAGATGGTTGGGTCATATAACAAGAATAAATGGTACGAGGGCGCAGAAGAAAATTGTAGAAGCCAGAGCGTTTAGGACTAGAGCAAGAAGAACATTGAGAACAAAATGGGCCTACAATCTAGAGGAGGACATAAATAAACTGGGATAAGCAATAGGATGAAAGTCGCAAGCGATCGAGTTGTATAGAGGTCCTACATGCAGTAGGCTGAAGCTTAAAAAGAGTTGTAGTGCCAAAAGATGATGATGACAAGTTTTATTTTGACATTTTAATGAGAACATTAATACTAGAGACAACATAAAATATAATATTTTAAATTATATTCTGGCACATTTCCACCCATAACAAAATTGCAGTTAGCCTCTGTTATATTACAGAAATATCTATAATTTCCAACACAATAGAATTGATAGCATAACCTAAAAAGCTATTGATTACATTTGAGGTTTGCTGATAATAAATATCTACAGATAATGTTAATGAATTTTTTTTATTTTTTTTTTATTCAATTTAATTTTATTTTATTTAATTTATTTAATTTTTTTTTAATGTAATCAAAAAATTTCGTGCAATAAATAGGAAAATATTTTAATATAATAAGAAAAATAAGATAATAGAAAAAAAGGTAAACAATTTAATAGGTGAAATGCTGTGGCGAGAACTGTGTGGTGCTTTGAATTTTTGTATGGTGCAAAACTTAATGTGGTGTCTATAATGTCGATATTTTAAAATCCCGTGCTAGCAAACTTTTCAAAACCCAATTGTACTAAAATTGCTTAACAGTAATTGGCCTGTCACCGGACCCATTCCGTCCGTTGCGGCACCACCACATTTGACTGATGTGACGTAAAAGACGTACCGTGGCGCTACAATGAATGTATTGCTGCATTCCAATAAAGAAAAAAACAGATGCTCTTGTCGACAAAACAAAGATTATATATCATTGTGTATAAAGAGGTTTTTGTTTGTTGTAAAATATATTATAAAATTAATGCTTATTGAAGCGAAAGAGACCAGGACACACATTAATTTTTCAGAACAATTTGATTAAGCCTAGTCTTTTCTCTACTCCTTCAATCTTTTATTGAAAAGATAAGGGTAGATTTGAATTGACTCAATTAATTTGAAACTGTATGGCGTACCGCATTTATGTGGCACCTTCGACTCAAATATATATGTATATATATATAATTGGCGCGTACACCCTTTTTGGGTGTTTGGCCGAGCTCCTCCTCCTATTTGTGGTGTGCGTCTTGATGTTGTTTCACAAATGGAGGGACCTACAGTTTCAAGCCGACTCCGGCAAATATTTTTATGAGGAGTTTTTTCATGGCAGAAATACTCTCAGAGGTTTGCCATTGCCTGCCGGGGGGCAACCGCTATTAGAAAAACGTTTTTCTTAATTTTGGTGTTTCGCCGAGATTCGAACCAACGTTCTCTCTGTGAATTCCGAATGGTAATCACACACCAACCCATTCGGCTACGGCGGCCGCCTCAAATACACACACTATTTTCTGCTTTGAGTCAAATTCTTTAACGGACTCATTGTGACGGACCCATAACATTATCGCCTTCTCGTTTCATTAATATTCTCTGATATCTATTAGTGCCAGTGTAGCCATTCTAGCTTCTTTATAACAAGTTTTAGCTCTTTTTTTGATGCTTAGTTATAGAAATTTGGGTTAAGTTATTAAATATTTTCTATTTCTTATTGCACGTGATTTTTCAAAGTGTAACAGTAATATTTCGATTAACGTCAGCTTGGTCAACGTTGTCTCGAATTATGTACGTCATGTGAATATTTTCGATCTCTGCATTTGATTCTTATTTTTTATTATTTATTTTATATCACACATTTTCCAGCATCGAACTGAGTTCAATTTCTCGTTTTTGTTTAAGCTTGAAATGTTCTTAAATTAATTAAATATATCTCTATGATTGTTAATTTTTTATGCTTTCAATGTGTTTATGTACTTTTTGTAGATATAATTTTTTTGTGTGCAATTTAATTAAGCACCCTTTTCAAAACACTCGGTTGAGCGCCCGGGTCTGGCCTTTTTTCGTTCTATTCGAGGATCCTTTTTAAAATCTTATATCCACATATCGATAGAAAATTATATTTTAGAAATCTTCTTGGAAGCTCAAGTTATTAGCTATAATAGAGATATATTAAATTCCCGTTCAATATCGAAAAAGCCATTCCGGCCGGACCCGGGTGCCCAACGGAGAGTTAATCCGGCTTGCCCAATGTTAGTCGTTTCAACTACTAACAGTAGCATATAAAAAACGCATAAAAAATGCCATTAGTTTTGCAGGATTAAATATGCACCCCAGTTTATTTGAAACAATCAATAATTTTGCCTTTGTAATTATATGGGAAGGCGAAAAAGGCAATTAGCATCGTTTGGAATTACGTCGCGATTTTTCGGAACTGACCAATATATAAATCGAGATATTACTGAATTGGAAGAAATAGTAATTTTCTGCATTGAAATACTTCCCAAAAAGACTTAATTACGATCTCATTTTTATTTGTAGAAACACTGTTCTGATCGCGCCTGAAAGTATTTTGCAAATAGCATTAGTATCACATTTGAAATGTTAATGAATTTCATTAACATTTTCTGGTAATACCAGGTAACACTGCTACCAGCTGCTACTTCCCTGTTAGCGTAACATTTTCTGTTAGACCAGCAAAGTTTAGTTAAATGTGAATGAAGGTAATGGAGTAGTGAGTTGTTGTTGTTCCCGTTGTTGTAGCAGCATAAATTTCCTACATAAATATTGGAAGACCTTTGTTAAAGTAACACCCCCCATATAAATTCCGGTCGTTCCATTAGACGCGACTCTCGTGGAAATATGAGCCGAGTATGTGTCTAAAAAAATTCCACACTCAGATCTGAAGCCCACCAAAGGCGTATTCATACAAATACACAATAATGACTTGAAGAGGGATATTCTCCTGACGACGGTGTTGGGTTTTTTCTTCAATATAAAAATTCGAGTATTTACTCTATATGGAAGAAAAGGCGTGACACCTCAGCGGAAAAATTGTCAAAAGTCAACGGTATTTTGCAATTACTTAAAACTTGCATTTTGTTATACTAAATTTCTTCTTGAACTATATTATTTCCTTCTACAAATTCGTACTGAACTATACTAAAACTCTATTGGCTGAATCACGGCATATCCAGAAACATTTTAGAAATTCTTGATTATAAATTTTGAAAAGTTTGAAGCCTTGCGTTATATGGTTCTTGCTGTATAATGACCTATATTTTTTACAAATAGTAATAGTAATAGTGTGTTAATAATTTTCCAACGGGTTGTATATGAGAAGAAATCGTTGGGGTTTAAATTAATAGTGGTTAGGGCAAGTACATTTTATAGATTTAGTAGATCAGTGAAGATCTGTTATTCGGGCAGCGACTCTACCCCATAAAACATAAAAAATGTTGAGAAAGAACTGTCTACACAAGTTTATAAAGGTAGTCTTCGTAATTAATTGCTTAATCTTTACATTAAATTCCAAAAACTTAGTTCTAAGTCTAGAACGTTTTGCCACGTTGAAGACTTAAAGCCGTTGTAAAGGCTAGAGTTTATTAAGAAATATATTGGAAATAATTAAAGCAATAATTGAATGGATATACTTGCTCCCTATAATAAGAATACCTGCCAGAAAGGATTGCTAGACCAGAGTCATCATATATAGTGGTCACCATAACTGCGGGCCCAAATATGGACAATGACACTGGATCGTGAGTGTACTCGGAACAATTATCCCTAAATTGCTCCTTTATACTCCCTGACTGTGTATCTGAGATCTGCGGTACAGACAAAATAGCAAAAACGATAAGACTAGTGGACTTAACTCCGCTAAACCTAGCCGGAGGTCGCTCTCGCTTAGCCAACAACACAACTCTACACTTTGTTGGATGCCCGGCCACTCTGAAATGGAGGGAAATGAAAGCGCAAATGAGTGTGAAAGGAAAGGCGCTGAGTTTCCCCTTCAACGAGTGGTAAAGGACAAAATCATTCCTCTGAACGAGTGACTTGAGTGTAATCACGGGAACCAATAGAAGGTGGTCTCTGGCTACTAAGTACAGGCTCTCCAAGCCTGGGAAATTTGCAAATGTCTCACTGAAGGGACTAGTTACCTTCTTAAAGAGATGTGAAGGACTTAAGCAACTTAGTTAGTAGATGGAAATTAAATGCAGGTATTAAAATGTGTCTTAGCACCATCGAGTGTTTTGTCTTAAGCAAGCAACTTGGCTAACCTAACCTAACCTACCTGCTCCCCAAAGACATTCAGTTAACAATTGACAATTCATAAAATGCAGCCATGAAATGAGAAGAAAGTGGACTAGTCAAGGTTCGGAATTTGTTTACCAGAAGATCTGCAGTTTGAAAGTAATGGATTTCCCTGGAGGTACGATCTCTTCTTTACATGTTTATGCCAATGTGTCTATGCAATAACAGCACCCGACTGTGCTTACTGGTCGCGAGTTGGAATTTGGTTGGCCTACCAGCGCGAGCACACCAACCACACATGCACACACATACATGCCACTCACTACTCACTACTCACTGTCATTTATTTATTTGATTTTTTGTACTCATGGAATTAACGCAAATTCTGGCTTTCAGACAGTTCTAGTGCGGATTGCCTTAATTCACGCGCACTGCATTATCATAAACACCACCCACATAAACCGTACGTGCACTCATATTCACATACAGATGTACATACGAGAATATCTACTCCTAACATTTGCATTTGAATTTACGTTTTTTGTCTTTGGGCTTTGTTTTTTAGCTGCGTGTTAGTCATGTGTGCAGTTGGTTCTTTTTTCTGACTGGCTGCCATCCACCCACAACGAAGCTCGTAAAAATGATTTTTGCAACGACCACCAGAAATGCAAAGTAGCTGATCATAAAGTGAATTAATGAAATTATTAATCACTTGAAGTCGTAAAAAATGTGTATGAGTATAACTTGAATCTGTGACAATGACTTGATTTGTAAGTGAACTCGTTTACAGATTTGCAAAAATGGCCGATTGTTAGTTGCAAATTTGAAAATTAAGGCATTCGATGGAAACGAGCCAGACTTTTGTACACTTGAAATCAAGCAGAAAGGCTAAATTAATTTTTCTAACGAAATGTTGAAATCTGGATGTTGCAAGAAAATATATAAATGCAGAAATAACATATTAATAAGTTGGAGGCTTGTACTCTACTTGAATTTAGTTAGGAATATTTTTGAAAAACAAAAAAGTGACTTTGAAATTTCGTCGAAAATACTAGGTACATTTTTAGCTGTAGGAAAAAGTGGATGGGAAAGAAAACGTAACATAAGAAATAGAGTGGCTCAATGTTAAGTGATCCAAGTATTTTGGGTATTGTTGTAATTTTTTGTAAAAATTGTTTTATTTGTAAGCTTGAGTATAATAAGACGTAAACTGAAAAATGGTAGTAGTTTTGATATGTTGAAAATTTCGGTATAAGGTCTCTTTAAAGTGGAATATCTGTGGTTCTTTTTGACTTTCTGACACTTTTTTAAATTTATTAGGATAAAATAAATTTCATTTTTTTGTGAAATTTTAGTTTTTGCTCTAGTCACACATCTCTTTATATTTAAAATTTTTTTTAATAACACCTGAGAATATGCTCAGTAATATCTGGAGTTTTTGTAACGGGACTCCCATATCTTTTGAAGTTATATTGTTTGGGGAAAAATAAATCCATTATTTTCTCGTTAGATGGCTATAGTGATCGATATCTCGAAAAGTATCTATCAAACAATTTAAAGTTTATGGACGTTGCCAAGGTGACATTTCTCACTAAAAAAAATCTTGTGTTGTTTTTTGCTTGTTTCATTCAGGTGTGAGTTACAGGGTCTTACCAATGAAAGTCAACAAAGAAAAATTCGGTAAGTTTTACAGTTTTTCTTTGAGAAAGCCGAAAAAGGCAAGCCAGGTCGCTGAAATTGTGCATGGCGTCTACGGTGTCGATACTGTAACAGTTACGCGCAATTTTGGTTTCGTCAATTCCGTTCAAGCATTTTTGATGCTAAAGAAAATGTCGATAATGTCGATAAAATTACGGAAAAAATCGAGGTTGACCGGCATGTTAGTAGTCATAGCATCGCTTTGGAGCTAAAAAGTGACCAAAATTGAATGCAAAAATAATTAATTTTTCCCCAATCTAATATTTATAATCCAATTTCGTTTATATTGATTTCTGTGCAATTCCCGTACTGCTTTATTGTTAAGTTTGAATTTTGTAGCTGGTTTTATATGCTCGACGCATGTTTTCGTTATGACCCTATCTAATGAAACTGAAATAGTAAAAAGCGTCATATCCTATAGCAATTGGGCTAACATTTTTTTCTTCCAAATATCAGTCTACTTCAAAAACAGAAAAAATTGCATGTACTGGCGTCTGAAGTGGCACCCCAGTGGTGGTATTATATATACAGTGAAACCTCCCTTGGACGGACACTCACTGCCTTCTATCCGCCCAAGAGAGGTTGCCACTTAAGGGAGGGTAGCCTATTTTTAGAACTTTTTTAGTTTTTTAATGAATTTAATATTATTTCTTTCTTGAGTAAAAGATTGATATGTGATACCATCATTCAAACAAAACCGTGCATGCATTTTTTCAAAAGTGCATATTTCCTTTTATTCCATTTATGTACACTGACGTGAGTTTTTTGCTTTTTAACTATTTAGCAGATGGTTTTCCAATTTTTTTAGCAATTCGAAAGCACTAAAGTCTTTGGCACCACACATCCGTTTTGATGGAATAATCTCTTTATTTTTGCCGATGAATGCAGCCTGTGTTTTTTTCAATTTTGAACCTAATAAGGACTCATTTCTTTTCAAATTTCATACAGTGACTCGGTGATGACATCATAACAAATGTACTGAATTAAGTACAGTAGATTCTGTTGGTATTCTGGATTCTGCGGTATATACGTTCCGCAAGAAACGTCATAAAAAACAGCATAGAAAATGCTACCAGTATAATAACTACCATATAATAACTATAGATACGTTCCATAGACCGCATGAATCTGAAATAATTAAATAAAATCGCATAAACAAAATATTGTATTTTTGAAAATTATATCTTTATTTAAAAAAGCGTCAGAATCGAAAAATAAATTGACATCGTCAGAAATAGAATCAGACAATACCCGCATGTTGCGCATTCGTTTAGGATTTGGCGTAAAATCACTTCCGTCACTTGAGGAAATGTACACGTCTGATCTGGATGGTGATGCAGGCGGTTCCATACTTGTAGGGTTAGCATTTCTGATGTAATCTGTGATGAGTTTTTGCTTAGCTGGTTTAGAATCTTGTTTATATGTACAATTCCCGATAGGTCGACATGCATTTTGTAATTAAAAAAAAAACCGCACTATTTCAAAACCGCATAAAAACAGAGTCTACTGTATTTTTTATTTTGAATAATTATGTCGCCATGATTTGATTAGTAAATCTTACCCACTGGCTAATGCCCGGACAGACTTCGCAAGCGTTAATAAAATCACTGCGCAAACCAAACTAGCTCAAAGCTGCATTTGAATTTGGTATCTCCGCAAAAGTAGTCCGGTTACGCAAAATGACCTTGCCCAATACCAGTGGGGTCTCAGCATTGGGAAGGACCTCTCCGAGCCGTTTGATACCAAACGAGGTTTCAGACAGGGTGACTCGCTGTCGTATGACTTCTTTAACCTGGAAAGGATCGGGCGAGCCGCAGAACTTAATCGCTCAGGCACAATTTTTTATAAGAGCGTACAATTGTTGGCGTATGCCGATGATAATAACATCATCGACCTTAAATAGAGGTATTTGTGTAAATTTTATGAAAAATAATTGTTCGCGTCCGGTGAGGAGAGTGCCGGCTTAAGAGAGAGTAATTTGTCCCAAAATTCACATTTAAAATTTGGTATAGGAAAAAATATCCGCCCAAGGGAGGTGCCCGTCTAATAAAGGAGTTCGTTAGGAGAGGTTTCACTGTATATATAATTGGCGCTTGCACCCTCGTTGGGTGTTTGGGGGAGCTCCTACTCCTATTTGTGGTGTGCGTCTTGATTTTGTTCAACATATGCCTGGACCTACAGTTTCAACTCGACCACGAACGGCAAATGTTTTTTGTGAGGAGTTTTGTTGTTTTTTTTTTTGGTATTAGATGTCGCATATGAACGTGCGACGTGGCAGTCAATGCGTTAAAGAATACCCTTTAAGCTTAAAAAAATCAATACATTTATATATAATAATTTATAGTAACATATTTTACTAATATTTTCATAACATCCAACGTGAGCACAACTGCCTCTTAGCAACAAAATATGTATTGCGTTTACAAGAATTACTTTGCCACGAAGTCCCCGTTCTAATTAATTCTAAGCTTAAGTACTCGTTTGTACAAACCAAAGCTATGTAAGCATTGCGAGCCACGCATACCAAGTACATAATCGCATAAAAGTATTCGTACAAATATGAGTATTTGACATGTAGGCATCTCAATTCCCCCAGCACTCCACACGTTCTCCGAAAATGGCAATGGCGCTTCAAACTGTCCAAAGCAACGATGCGCTGATGTGTTTCAGCCACTTCCGTGAATTGGATACCGCTGGCATGACAATAAACTGACACTCAACTATCGCTCACAACAAAAAAGAAAACTACACAAAGTAAACAATTACAGATAGCGCACCGACAGCCGCCGATGCATCCAAAAACAATCTGGGTGGAAAGAAAGACAAACAAAACACGAAATCAAAAGCTTGAACAGCACTTTGGTCGCGTGCGCGCATGCGTATTGGCGCTCACTATACCTCGTACATACCTACTAGTTTTACAATGCTTAACACACAAAGCGTGGCGCAGCCGACATGTGGCGCGCGAATTGTCGATTGCCGCACAATGTGAACACAATCGATCAAACAGACTTCCCTGTGTGTCAATTGCCAAGAGCGGCATGCGTGGGGCACCACAAACGCCACAGGTATGAAATTTTCTACAACGCTATTGCTGCGTCGCGTATTCGCTCAATGGGCTTTGCAGCTGGTCGTATAGGTATGAGTATCTACATACATATGTGCATATGTAGGCTCTGGCCACACGCATACATACATATATATTTATCGCCCGTTGGCGCAGCGATCACTAAATATGGTCCGATTAATTGGCGCTATCATTGGAATGTCATAATAATCATGCACGCATGCACATACGTATGCACAAAGGAGCTTCGTTGCACCACGGCGTACATCGCCTTGCGTACACAGGGGAACGCACAAGCGCGTTTGAGACCGAGCCAGTGGCGCCAGTCAAAGCCAAATTGGGCAAAAGACATGCGCTAAAAATTCAATGCCACAATAGCTGTAATCTTTGTTGTGTAGCGTACTCGTTCATCAGTATATGCACACATAAATATGTACATATGTATATCAAAGATTGTATGAATACACACAGGCACTTGCTATGTAGCACGCGGAATAATAGTTATTGGTATTGAAAGCTGATAGGTAAGCATCTATGCGACTGGCAATTGCAGTTGTTAATGAATTTCAGAAGAAATTGAATTATAAGTGAGATCCATATTGGTGCAATGCAGTCTTATGATATGATATGATTTCTGCTTTGTTCGAGAAGGACAAATACATACAGCTATTTTCAAAATAATAGGAATGCCCATGCCAACTACATTCAGTCACAATTTTTTCGCTTGTAAGAACATGTACGCAAAGCATTTTTCTAGCGGTACTTCTAACGGGGCTCACCAAGTAACATATGAGGCATTATTTTCAGGTAGTTAAAAAATGAATAAATAAGTGGCGCGTACACTTCTGTTAGGTGTGTGCGTCTTGATGTTGGAGGGACCTACAGTTATTTTTAAGCCGTCTTCGAACGAAAAATGTTTTTTTATGAGAAGCATTTTTCATGACAGAAACACACTCGGGGTCTTACCATTGCCTGCCGAGGGGCGACCGCTATTAGAAAAACATTTTTTCTATATTTTTGTTTTTCATGCACGGAAATTCGTGCTTCCTACGTAGTTCCAAATGCTACTCACACACCAATCCATTTGGCTAAGGCGATCGTTTGAGGTTGCTTTTCACAAATTCATTTCTGTGTGAGGCTTGCTTCTGTGCTATTCAAAAAAATAGGAGTGCCAGTTGAAATCTATTTAAAAAATGATTATTTAACATTTTGTTTAGAAAACTGGAAAGCAAATATGAACAACTAAATTAGATAAGAATGAGCAAAATTTAAATATTTCGCTTTGCTTTTACTTTCGAAGAAAACTTCGATGAAGAGCTTCAAATCATTGAAAGTCCTCCAAAAAAAATTTAAAACATAAAGAAAAAAATGTTAAAAATAAAGAAAAAAATGTAAAAAATAAAGGAAATACTCTTCTGCTCTGACCAAATGGTAGCGAATGCCTTGTCGTATAAAGATACACCCGAAAAAAGTGTTCGCAAACGCAAAACAACCAAAAAATGGATACGAAAAATATTGGGCGTGCTAAAAACATTGTAACATAAAATTTGTATAAGCTATAGAAACAACTTTTATTATATTTTATTTTATTTTATTTTCTCATATCAATTCTCTTTGCTATATGTAATATGGCGAAATTTAGATTTGTCTCATTAGGCGATGGTCATTAGTATATGCCGCTCTCTGCCAATTCATTTTAAGCTGCTGCTCAATTTTGATTTTTTTTGTTTTTAGCAATTTTCTTTTAACAATTGCCTAATATTTTTAATAGGTCGCAAATGTGTATAGTTCTGCGGGTTGTGGACCTTTTAAACAATATTTACTCTATGGTTTTGATACCATTCCATGGCAAAACATCGTTAATGGCACGATGCTAAATCGGGCACCAAACATTTTTGCGAACCCTCCGTATAAATTTCTGGATTTATAGTGCCAGTTGTTATGAAAGTTTTGTTTTTCATAACACACTGACAGTTGGTTTGCCAAGCCGAATATTTTTGGTGGAACTTGCCAAATATTTTTTTCCTTAAAGGCACTTGGGACCCTCTTCTCTTCGTTGCAGTATAAAACTCTGCGCCCAGAATCTGCTTAAAGTCAGTTTTGACGTATGTTTCATCGTCCATAACCACACTGCCATATTTATGGATTTCTTGACTTTATAATTTTCACGCACGTACTTTGGTACTCTTATTTGGTTTATCATTTCGATTGGGTGTTACAATCTATTAACATACATATATAATCGTAAACCTTCACTTTTGCGCATTTTTTGGACCCAACCTTTCGACGTATTGGCGTGTTTCAAAGCATCTCGAAGTGAAAGGCAAGTTTGTTTGCAATAATCACACCACTTCTTTGGGTTGTGACTGCGACACAAATCCCTCTTTCAGACCTTCGTTCACCCGACAAGATTTCAATCAACTTTTTTAACACATAATTTACCATACTTTTCGGACTATTTAAAGTTTTTGCTATGGCATTGTGCGACAAATGACCAATTTCTGCTTTTTGCGCACAATTTTCTCCGCAAGCTCACACTAAACGAAACACATTTTGAATACGTAGAATACGTAAAAGTTATGAAAAGTGAATACGTCAATTAAGGAGTCCCGGTGGTCTAGAATTTTCAAAAACTCGATTTTTTTCTTTGATATTTCGAAAGTATAGCCTTTTAAGAATATACTGTTAAATTTTGAAAGGATATTCCCAGTATTTTCGATTCAACAGCCGTTTTAGCAGGTAGAGTCAGATTCGTCACGTGGCGGCATCAATGGTCGCATTTAAATGGTCAAAACTTTAAACTCAATTATCTCAAAACTACTTTTTTTGGTCTGGTGTTGTCAAAAAACAAATATTCAACCGAATCGTTTCTTTTCTGCTAATATCCACTTAAATCTTTACGCCACTCCCGTTCACTTTTACAAGAACAATTTGTTAAACTTTTCAAAGTACAGTCAACAAAGTCTTGAAACTAATAAAATTTCTTTTGAAAATGGATCTTCAAATCATAGAACGCAAAAAAAAATTTCCTGTAATCGTACGCACAACCAAGAGGGGCTTTTAGGGCTTAAACAAATTTAAGAAAATATTATAAATTTTGTTTGTAATAACTTAGAAGAATTTGAGGAAGTTCAGATGGAATTTGGAATCTTTGGAAAAAGGGTCTTTCAAAAGGGATGCATAAATGTCTGTGGTGAATAATTCCTTTACGGTACTTTTTTAAATCATCTTTGACATTTGTCAAGTAGACAGTATTAGAATTTTACATGACAGATGAAATGAGATACTAAGGCAGCAAGGTGCCCACATATGAAAACCGAACAAAATCAAAATCGAAATTGGACAGATGTTAACACACATTTAGTAGGAGTTGTAGATGTGGAGTTAGTTCCAACCGAAGTTTGAAGTTGAGCTATAGACTGTTGCTTTTTGTTGCATACCTGAAAGCAACATTTTGAGCGGCGTCTTCAATGTGGTAATAAAAGATTTGTGAGAATTTGTGATCTCGCGCATTCAGAGCAGCGGCTGCGTGAGTCGAGTAGTCAATGATCTGGAAGTTTGCGTATGACTCAGTTAGGTAGTAGCCCATTGGCAACAATTTAATGTATTTTCTACTAAACGGCTTCACCTTAGCCTTTTTTTGGTGGGTGAGGTAGGGTTCAAAACGCCTTCGCACTTACAGCGACAGTCGTCTACTGCGTTGAGTGGTGTGGCCAACAAAACAATTTCTCCTCCTCGTCCTCTTCTGGGGAGACTCCTTTCTCGGAACTACTTTCTGCATTACTTCGGGAGGCCTCAGAAAGGTGTCCATGAAATGGACTAGGTCTGTTCACTCACGCCTGGGTCCACCATATTTGTAGCCAGCTTCATGCTCGCCTTCTTATGTCTCTGTCCGCTTTGTTGTACTGTGTCGAGGTCCATCTTTTTCCCCTAATACGTCTTCAATGTATCTTTTAATCGCATTCCAGCTGATCTCGCGTTCAAGCATTACTGTTTACAGGGTCCGGCACTCGAAGTGTAACAAGTTAAAAATGCCATAAATTTAGTTTGGAAAATTAATTTTATTTAATTCAAAGTAAAAAATTTGTAAAAATAACATTAAATTAAGAATCCATTTTCTTTTGCTCGATATGACCACCTTTTACCTTGACTCTGCCACTCGCGGGCAATGGGTTTTTCAGCTCCTCGAGACTGGAGAATCTTTTAGTTCGAACTTAGCTCTCCAAAATGGCCCAAAGAGAATAATCCATCGTATTCGCGTCTAGTGAACTTGAGAGCCATTGTGTGGACGTTATGAAGTTCGGGACGTTGTTTTTTAGCCATTTTTGGTTCACTCGAGCTTTGTGAGACGGTGCCAAGACCTGTTGAAACGTCCATGGCTTGGCACTGAAATGTTTGTCTGCCCACGGCTTCAAAGTAACTTTCGGAATACTTTCCCGATAATATTTCGCATTTACCTTAACGCCAGGCTCGATGAAAACGATTGGAGAGCGCCCAACTGCGGTTACAGCGGCCCAAACCATTACCTGTGGCGGGTGATGCCTCCTGGTGGCCAATCGATTACTCAAATTCTCTTATGAATGGTCGATCAAATAAACCCTATCGTTTTGGCAGTTTACAAATTGCTAAATTTGAAAAATTTTTTCGTCAGAAAACACAATGTTCGGAAAATGGCCGCTTCCGGCAAAGCGAAACAACTCCTTCGCTCTCTCAAGTCTGACTTGTTGCAGCTTTGGTGTGAGATCATGCGCCTTTTGGATCTTGTAAGGCTTGACTTTGAGATCGTTTTTCAGTATGCGGTGGATGCTACGGTCACATATTTTCCGTTCTTTCACCATTTGATTGACACTTCGTCGGGGATTTCGCTCAAGTCGCTTCTTCACTTTTTGAGCCATTTCACGTGACTTTGCAGTCTTTTGATGACCACCCAGGGCCATCATCGCTCGACCCCGTCATCGCTCGGGGCATCGAAATATATGCACCTCGGGTTGCTACCTTACACACGCAGTACAAAAATCATGCTTTCGTGGCACTTAATACAAACATACATCTCATCATCATACAGAAGGCATTATACTTACGATGATTTTCCTAAGTGTATCCAATCGTATTTTTCTTTTACTGAAGACAACAATACTTAGTACTAATACTTTTAGCAGGATTGGCGGATAATCCATTCTAACTCCATCCATTGCGGTTTAGAAATAAATACTTTGTAACAAGGCCTCAACGAACTCAACTAACTACTTATTAAAATTAGCATTAAAGCAAAACACTTTTATTATCAAATAAAAATCACACAAAAAATTATTTTTATAACTCAAATATTCTATTAGCCAATACCGATTCGCATAAATTTAACACCATAAAGTGTTTATTCAACTAACTTTATTTTGTATTGCATGCGTTGAAATTACAATGTATGAGTGTGTATGTATGTCTATACGCATGCATACTCGATATGAGTATAATTGGCGTAGACATCCTTTCCTCGATATATGGCCCTGGTTCGCCTACAATTTGTGGTGACGTTTGGCCGTGGAGAGCCTGACAGCTTCATGCAGGCGGTGTTGACAATTTATATAAGAAACTCTAGACAGCTACGAGGAAGAATTGTTTTTCTATGATTTGATGTTTCATGTAAACAGTGGGGCTCGAACGCAGGTCTAACCGTTTGGTGGTGACATATAAATATAAAAATGCACGGGTATGATGACCGTCAGCAAAACGATTACTGCGGCAATAAAAGGAGAAACAAATAAAAATATTCGAAAACCAGTCAAATCCCAAACGTGAGAAGTGCAAGTCGAGGTAGGTAACAATGGCAAACATTTTCTCTACAAATGTCATCGCAACAAATGAAATGGGTAGGAAAATAATAATAAAAGTGGAATAAAAATAATTTGTTAATAAGTAATGACAAAAGCAAAAAAAAAAACAATAAAAAATATTAAGTTTTCGCTTCATAAAAATCTGTAATATACTGTCGCAAATTTATGGCTTTTCGCCTAGCACACAAATGTGACGCTGACTATGGTTGCTGTTGTACTTTGTTGCTATAATATGTTTTTGTTTCTTTTTGTATTGTTTTTTTTTTTGTGCCGTAGTACTACTTCGCTATTCTTGGCTTACAGCGTTTTTACAAAAAGCCAGGAAAATATAAAAATAAAATCACAAATTCACAGTCGTATTATATGGATACTTTGGAGTTTACAACTCGCAAAAATACAAAAACAGTGAAAAAAAAGAAACAGTAAATATTGAGTTTTATGAGCAGCATAAATTACAGATATACGTATTACTTTAAATGTAACTGCAAATATTTATATGTTTGTATGTTAGGTTTAGACCAGGCATATGCAAGGTGGCGCAAATTTATTTTTCCTTGCTCACTCCGCTTGGGAGCATAGGGCCTCGACAAGACTCTCCCATCGTACACAATTCTGGGCTGTTGTTTTTGCGTGGTCCCATGTAATGTCGGCATCTGCTAGCTCACGCAACATCGACCTTCTCCAAGTATTTTTTGGACGACCGCGAGCTCTGCTCCTTTGCGGGTTCCAGTCCAATGCCATTTTCGTGATGCTATCTGGTGGTTTTCTAGGGGTGTAACCTATCCATTCTCTGTGTTTGATTTCATATATTAATCTCCATAGCGCGTCGTTCTTGACGGTGTTCGACCTTGAATATTCTACAGATGAGGCGGTTTGTTGACGAAAGGTTGTAGCCTCTATGTGAAAGTGTTAAGGACCAGCCATCTTTAAACTCCGTTTAACAATACTGACTTCACATATGAGCTGAATATTCGCAGTTCGGGACGTCAAGAGATTTACGAACTCGCCCACATTGTACGCATTTGCCCGAACATCGCCCTTTCTTTGTTAAGCCTGAAGTTTGCATCGTCATCTGCTCCGCCGTCTTCTGTGATAGTGCAAACGAGGTAGCAGAAACTTTCTATAAATTCCACCGGTATATGTCTTCTTTTATTGTGGTTGAATTTCATAGCCTGGCTATGCTGAGAGATCTGGTGAAACTCCATACAATACTTTTTCGTGCAGAGTTAATTGGCACATCACGTTGTCTAGGGCGATTGCGAAGAGAAGGGCGACAGGGGATAACCTTGCCTTACGCCTGCGTTGGTGGTGAATGGGTCGCTGATGTTGCCGTTGTGATGCACTGCCAGTTCGGAGTTTTCGTAAAGGGCTCTGATGTGGCCGATCGTCTTAAAGCGAACTACGTTTCTACACAATGCCAGCCATGTTGAGTCTCGTTTGATTGTGTCGAATGCCTTCTTAAAGTTAACGATGCTGTAAAGCGGAGAGCGCCACTCAACTGATTGTTCTAATATGATGCGAAGAGTGTTTGATTGGTCAACACAGCTTGCACGCCTCTTAAGGAGTGTTCGGTGCATCGGAGTCTGTATGATCGTGGCTATAATTTTGTAGATGGTGTTGAACAGCGTTATTTCTCGCCAGTTGTCGCAGTCAAGGCAAATCGCCCTTCTTGGGCAGCTTCACGATAATGCGATTCGTCCAGGACGGAGGCAGCTTTTTATTGTTCCATACGGATGTGCTGTGGCGATGAAGAATTTCCGGTGAAACTTGAGGGTGGGCGATCAGTAGTTCTGGCTGTATGCCATCTTCGCTCGCGGTTTTGTTGAGCTACACGATTATTAATTAATCATCCAATTTTTTGTGAATAAGTTTTTTACTAATTAAAAAAAAACATAATTTTGAATGATGGGAATTTTTATTTTGTCTTTTACGCAAACCATTGCATGTCTGTATGCATACTGCAGCTGTCTAATTCGCCTTTCGATAGGTTGATTCATTTAGCGCCACCTTGTGCAAGTGCATTTGTATGTAGTTAAGTTGGTATTTTTGTGCCTTAATTGCCATAAAATCATAATGCACTTAGGTATTATATTTGACGTTGGAAGTAACTAAGTATGTATGTATGTATGTATGTGTGTGTGTACGAGTATGTTAGCCGTTCAATTGTGCTTTATTTATTTCTTTGTTTGTGCAACACTTGAGCTTCAAATGAAAATGAGTTAAAGTGCAATTACAACGCGCATATATTTTAGCACAAATACTTAAGGGTTCATTTTTATTTAAGTTTTTTAGTAGAAATTTAAAATTAAATAAAATGCATAAATAGCAAACTAACAAGCTGAGTATTCACTTCATTGAATAACGCTTTTTTTTGCTTTAGTGCCTGGTTCTAAAGTTGTGAAACTCTTCGGTTCAGATAAACGATTTATTCAAAGATCCCCCCTCGGCAGAAGCATGCCTCCGAGTGTATTCCTGCCACGAAAGGGTGTTAAATTTTCCAAATTTACTTCAATATTTTATGTAGGAGGAGGAGGAGCTCGGCCAAACACTCAAAAATATATATAAAAAAGGGGATGCCCTTTCAACAACCATCTTCAATCTAGTTCTGCAGTATGCTATTAAAGGCTTCATGAGATCGGGGCATCTATTTCCCAGGTCCACTCTGACTATATGATACGCGGCCCATATAGCATTTGTCGTCCGTAGAAGACTTCTTCCTGGCCATACTCAAAAATGCTAGATTGGTAGGACTGGCAATAAACATAAACAAAATCAAACATATGAGGACCTCAAAATTGAAATGGAAAGCGTCTGGCGTTATTGACATCAAAGACTTCAGTTTTCAGAGCGTGTCCAAATTTACATATCTCGGTGCACTAATAAGTACAGGATAATGGCGGCGAATCGTGAAATCAAGATCTCTCTCATGTAGACTCGCGAACTCGCTATTTATAAATCATTCATTCGACCCGTGTTGACCTACGGCGCAGACATTTGGAGCATTAATCTTGCAGTTGAGGGGCGCCTAAGAATATTTGAGCGCAAAATATTGCGTAAAGTATTTGGCACAATACGTGAGGCAGATAGTGAGTACAGAATCAGGCACAATAAGTAGCTGTTACGCCTCTGCGATGGCGAAGATATTGTAAGATTTATCAAGTCGCAACGCATCAGATGGGCAGGTCACATCATCAGCTTGGATGACGGTAGGCCACAGAAACTTCTGCTGGACTACAATCCTTTATGCTCAAGACCCCGTGGAAAGCCAAACACAACTTGGCTGCATAACGTCGCCGAGGACCTGGAAAAATAAAGCGTAAAAAACTGCAAATTTCCAGCTCTGGATCGTGTTGAATGGAGGAAGATTGCTTAGGCAGCTTAAGCTCACGGTGGGCTGATACGCTAAAAGATGATGATGATTTATATAAAAAGTTTTTGAATAAGGGCGGGTAGATGTTGAAATGGAATAAAATGGCGTTTGCTGTGTGGCACGTAGCGCCGTCCTGCTGGAGCCACATGTCGTCTAGGTCCATATGGTTCAATATGGGCCATAAGAAATTGGAAGGGCCACCACGACTACCGAAAAATGGGCGCAATGCGCGCAACGTTTGCGTTAATGAACACTCATTTTTAAAAATAAAGTTTTATCATTTGAACGTGCTGTTCAATCGTGTAACTTGCCATGATGATTTGGCATAAACAACTGGATAATAAACAAAAGATTTGACAGATGTCACCAAAACAAAATGGCTGCCACAGGGCGCCAAAATCGACCCGCGCCAATTGAAAAACCCGAATAGCCTTCTTAAATTTATTATAGATCCATTTGAAATAGCCAGTGATAATGCGATGCAGAAAACCTTTTCTTTTCTGTCGTTCAAGAAGCCTCTCACACGTCACCAAACGTTTCTCGATATCCCTTTCCTTCAATTTATGTGGCTCCCAGTTACCTGCTTTATGGACCATTCCCATCGCGTGCAAACGTTTACCTACGATTGAGCTGTCAACATCAAACTTTTTAGACATATCATCAAGGGTTCTGCATGCATCCTTATCCAACAATTGTTGTAGAGTATCTTCGAATTTTTTTGGTGGCCTTTTGCGATCTTTATCACTCACGTCATAATTGCCACTTTGGAAGCGTCGAAACCACTCTTCCCGAGTTGTATTTGATGGAACGTGATTGCCGTAAATATTGGTCAATATACGACACGTTTCAGCTGCACTTTTCTTTAAAAGATAATAATGAAGCATGGCTTCTCGCAAATGCTATTTTTCGAGACGAACGTAGACATCAGATAAAAAAGGATCTTTACGCTTCAAACGAATGCCAGCTATTGCGGTCGAAACCTCACATTTACATATACCTTCAAATCACCAGTATATTATTAAAGCGAACACAAAAATCCCTTAACTATTAGTGGTTTCTCATTAAATTCTAATTATTTTTATGTAAATACATTTCATTTGGCTTCAAAAACTTTTAAATTTTTGCTCAAATTGAAAAAAGAATGTAAGTTTCCATACAAATTTCATGTTTTTTATACGGAATTAAAAAATATATTTTTAAGGACACGTTTTTATATTTAATAAAACGTAAGTCTCAAGTTCCTTAAAACTCGCATTGATTTTTGAGAAGTTTTTTTGTTTTGCTGAAGGCGTTAGGAGCTTTCTTCCATATATCGAATGCAAGAAATTTTTCGTAGTTAGAGAAAATACAGAAGATCGCCAGTAAAAAAGGAAAAAAAAACAACTTTATTTTTGCCATCATTTCAGAATGAATAGCACTACCCTAATCGAGGTGCTGAAAACTAAAACAGATGCCCAGATACACAGCCACCCAGCTTGCCCTTGAGCTTTTAACCATTGGTGTGTACCCTACAATTTTTATACCACCTCCGAATTTGGTAATGGCAGCAAAATACTTGGAGCTTTGCATTACGAAGCGACTGGTATTAGATAAAATTTTGGATTATCATGTCTACAGTGTAGATATACGAGGTGTGTTCAAAAAGTATCGCGAATTTTGAATTTTCCCAGGTTACGTATATTCGAATTTCGATTTTTTTGTGGCGATATGTTGGTACCCATGCCTCTCACTCATGCGGACGAGTTCGGCCATTTTGAATGTTCAGTTAATTGTTGATAGCTGCTTTGCTTGCACGTGTTTCGGCTCGTCTTCGTTGTTTACCTATTCACAAATATGGATCGAAGAACCTGTATCAAATTTTGTGTGAAAAACGAAATTAAGTGCACGGATGCATTCCGAATATTGACTGTCTCATACGGAGAAGCTACTTTGGACCAAAGCAACGTTTATCGGTGATACGAAATGTTCTCAGAAGGCCGAGAAGATGTGAACGACAAAAAGCGTGCCGGAGGCCCGAGCACTTCAACAACAGACAAAAAAATTGATGAAGTGAATAAAATGATATTGGCCAGTCGTCGAATCACCGTTAGAGAAGTTGCTGAGGACCTAGACATATCGATTGGCTCGTGCTATTCGATTTTTTTCAATGATTTGCTGTAGGTAATACCATATCCACTTCAGCTACCACGTTGCTTATTCTAAAGCGGTCCAAAACATTTGCGGTCTTGTTAAGGCTGAAGCTCTGAGGTAATAAGCGGCAGCGATTCCAAAAAGAACATTCCGATGACTTATAATTTTTGAAAGTACCACTAAGGTCTAGGGCCATATGGCGACATTCTCAACAATTAGGCATTCATGAATCGACGGCGACTTTTTGGCGGATTTTATCTGTAGTCGTGGACATGGTGGCCATTCAAATGATGCCATTTTTGCACATATAATTGATAAGAGCCATATTTCGAATAAGAATAGTGAAACCAGAAAGAATCTAAATTTTTACATGTTTTAATTGCAAACAACATCTACGCCCGTTTTTGAAAGAACCTCCGCAGATATATATTGGGTTAAGGAATAAGTTCACAGCGTTTTTATATTTTCTTTTATTTCACAACGATTTGTTTGCTGTTCGGCAAAGGATAAATATTCATTCGATAGAACTCTTTCTGCTCTACAAAACTATGTTAATTGTACTTTTGAGATATTTAATTTTTTATTATTAGTTGTGAAGCTTAGAAATGGAATACCCAGGGGGCAAAAATTAACATTTTCGACACCTGCTTTTCTTTGCTTTTCATCGAAATCAAAAAGCTGCTGAAGCAGCCCAGGACAATCGCGACGTGTATGCAGAAGGTGACATCGGCGAGTCTACAGCACGGAAAGGATGTGCAAAGTTCAAAAATGGTGACTTTGAAGGAGAACGATCGCCAAACCAGTCGAGAATTGTCGGAAAAAATGAGCTGCCATCATAAAACGATCCTCAATAACCTTCCTGCAATGGGATTTACTGAAAAATTGGGAGCCTGGGTGCCTCACGAGCTCAACGAAAAAAACAAATTTCAAATACCTTCGAATTACTTAACCCGCCATTGGGCAAGATGCGGTCATAAAAAGCGCTTTTTGAACGGACTCGTCACGAGAGATGGGAAATGCAATGAAGCAAAAGCATCAAAGTTAAGAGTCAAGTCGGATCTTCATCCAAAAATGATCATGATATGTGTTTTTTGGGAATGGGAGGGCATGGTGCAGTGTAAAATATTCGAAAAGAATGCCACGACCAACAATAAGTTTCCTTTATACCGCTTTTAAACTGCAAATGCTTTTTTATGAGCTTTTCATGGCAGACACCAGTTTGGGCCGTAAAGAGTAATCCATCAGAAGAATGGGAAGATCTTAACATCTTGATCATTTCCTTAAGAAAAAAACAACAAAAATATATATTTGTGCGATTTTCAGAATGAGTCCCTTACGAGTAAGCATCGAGCACTTCCCTCCCATACTTTTGTAGCATTGGCATTTTTTTCAATACTTTTAACGAGTGCAGGTATCGAGCACCTGTCGGCACCGGGAAAACACTACATACATACATATGTATTGTATATGAGCAACCGATTTCCATAATAATTAAACACCTTTGGTTAAAACTTGTTTTGAATATTTATTTTATTTTTAATTTTTTATTTTTATTTATTTAAGCGATCATTTCAACTGCTTTCCATACCAACTCATTTGCCATACAAACAATTTTAATTTTAACACTCAGTTACGCGATTTCTCTTTTCCAAATTTTTGTTCTCTTTTCTTACTTTATTTAATGTAAAATTCTACATTTTTAAATTTCAAAACCTAGCTATAGGTAAATGGACGATAAATTTTAGATATTAAAAAATTGAGATTTTTCTATTTAATTTTACGTACATTTGTGTGTATGCGTGTATGTAGGTATGCATAGAAATTGCATTTATTTTACAAGAAGTGCGCATGGCTGCGCATGGCGTTTAAGCTAATCGAATTTTATGGCAAATTTTCAAGTATGTATGTGTGTGTTTATTCGTGTACTTGAGTATGTTTGTGTGGATGTTTGTATGTTGCATATTAATTAAGAAGATCCTTCGTTTGAATGCATACACGCTTTTGTGTTTTGTTTTTGATTTATTATTTTTTCAAAAAACTTCATTTTTGATTTATTTATTTTCTTTATTGAAATTCATTAATTTTGTTAGATATTTAACTACATTTGCTAACTTAAGTTAGAATTGGATTGCGTTAAAATTAATTAAGTTTACAACACATTTGATTTACGTAGGTATTGGTATGTATGTATGCATGTGGGTAAGTATGTCCCTGTTTAAGAGTACAAACATGCTTATGAGTGTGTGTGTATGCTTGTAAATATTCATTTAAGTTTTACGTACATGGAAGCTAATAAGTAAACATTTATGTATGTGTATATGTAAGTATATAAGTAAATAAGTAAATCTTGTTTCTTTAAGCAAAATACTGTTGTTGTGCGAACTGTTTGTTGTCATTATACATAGGCTTTTGTTTTTATATGTAGTTATAAGCTAATACAATACATTTATAGTACATTTGTATGCATGTATATGTATAGGTATGTTTGTATGCGTTTATGCATTGTATATATTTTATTTCGAAAGTACATTTAGTTACATTGTAATTAAAATTAATTAAATTTATGCATACTTTTGTATTCGTATTAGTAGGGCATTAGTGATTATTTATTTAAAAGGAAAATACAAATTGCTAACAAATAAATTGCGCAGTTTTACAAATTGGCGCAAAATAAATATTACGGAAAAAAAATCAACTATTTGCTAGGCTGCTTAGAATTACTTGCGAACACATACACATACTCGCACATACGAATGTGTATGTTTGTATGTGCGTATGCGCATGTGATGAAATAGCTAAACTCTAAAACTTATTTTCAAATAAATTATTCTTAAAGCTAAACATCATTAAATTAAAAAATTTAAACTCTTTACAATTCGCAAAAAACATAAAAAACCAAAAAAAAAAGTTAAAAAAAAATGTATTTAAAATTAGTGAGACGTTTGCACACTAAAGTTTTTCGAGATTACTTTTTTGTTTGTTTGAGAAACTTGTGCGCAGCCAAGTTCCCATTTACAGTATCAGTCTAATGAATAACGAACGATGGGAATTTTCGCATATCATATTTGTACACGTACAAAAAGGAGACTCAAGATATCCCCGCAAAATCGTTGAAATTTGATCCAACACAAAAAACAAAAAACGCATGCGCCTACAACACAAATGACAGAGAGATCTATTTCAGTTCAGTATCGCTATTTAACAGCGATCCAACAGTAAAAGAAAACGCTTCATCTTTATTAGGGCCCAATAATATGAACAAAAAGATAACCCACCGAAAGGGAAACAATCAGTTTGGAGAAAAATTAAAAATGTTCAACATACTAAAATCTGCACAAGGCTGAACATCCATAGCAAAAGAATAAGAAATGAATGAGCAGACTGTTGGGAAAATAAAGCGAATGCGAGCTTTTTTTCGAAAGGATGTAGCCAGGGAACTATTGACAGCATACAATTTTCCACATATAATCGAGATGATTCAATGGGAGCAGTAGAAAAAGCTCTAGTAATTTGGGTACAAAACAATAGTAAAAAAATACCGGTAGCTTCTAGTTCAATAAGATTTTTTTTGTTTCATTGTCGGAACAACTAGCAAGTACAGCACGCAGACACCAATAAGTCCATTGTAATGCACTCGGATTCACTTGTAATTTTCTTTAAATCTACACGACCTCCGAAGAAATCTGAGTAGACCTTGTGGTGCTAAGGAGCCAAGGTAGTCGCCTCTTAACACATCAGTGCCAAAGACCTAAATCCTGATTTGAGCGAAAGCGGGGCAGAAAGTGATAGGCCGTCTCATCGTACTCTTCACAAGATGGATAGAGTACGATGAGATACAAACGCTTAACAATTTAAGCTTTTCAAAAGAAACGCAGCAAATTCCATCTACCACAGCATTTAGCGCAAGCTAGAGATGTTTTGAAAACTTAAAAAAAATACACAATCTGCATTCAACTTAAAGAGGACGCTGGTGACGAAAAATCTGTAAAAGAATATTCGGCGAAACTGGCAAAAAGGATTAAATAAAACTCTTACGTTCCTAACCAAATATTCAATGCCAATGATACCGAGTTTATTCAGAGGGGAAAAATGTCCAGAACTTATTTGTTAAAATCTGAATTATTTTTGAATTCTTTTTTTTTCATTATTAATTAAATTTTTTTTTACTTAATTTTTATTAGGTTTTTTATTGTTTTTACTTGAAAGGAAAATTAATGAAAAGGAATTAATGTTTACGTTTTAGTTTTTAAAAGCAAGTTGAATTGAAAGTGCAACAAACCTTAGCTCATTTTATACGATTTGAAGAGCACATCTTCTACTTGTCTTTGCCTTCGATTTACACGGTTTTTAGGTTTATTGAACATATCCGTGTACTTTGTATGAACTCTGTGTCTCGTTTTACACAGTTTAGTTTGGCACGATCTTTCCAAGAACGTACATAACTACCATGTAAATCGAGGGATGAGTGTTTATATTAAGAAAAAACCAATGACCAATCTAAGCATTACAGAAACAGACTTTGAACAGCAACATTTTAGCTGTTAATTTACAATATGCCTAACAGAGGATAAAAATAACAAAATATTGCAGCAGAATATTATTAATTTGTTTTTATTTATCTTCAAAGCACAATTTTTTTTATTAATCTCCCACCGCTCGTAATTCACAGGATCGACACTACTTATATATTATTGTATTTGTATAGAAAAATATGCACAGCACCGCTTTGCTTATTTCCTTTTTCGCAATTAAGGTTCATGCCTTCGATAAGTATAGCATGTAAATATGTGGTTTGCTGAGAGAGAGAGAGAGAGAGAGCGTTTGTAAGTAAAAGAGCTGAAAGGAGAGTTAGTGATACAGTGATGATGCGGTTAATGAGTGAGAGAATGTTTGCAATATTCATTTATTTATAGGTATTTCAAATTTTAATCCATAACTGTCTAGTACTTAAAACACTAGACTGCAGATTAATAAAAATAGGTGAAGAATACAATAAAAAAACTCTACATTTAAATTGTTTTTTTTTTTTTTGTTTTTTGTTCAAAAGAGCGTAAAATGTGTAAAGTTTTATTTCCATTGTATTAAGAATACGCGTAGATGTATACAACTATGTAAGTAACATAAATAAATATGTATTCATTTTGTGCATAATGAACAGTCTAACATAGACCAATTTAATGAAACGAAATTTACAGCATTTTTGTATGAAGTGCTCAGCATAAAAAATACGCATACACGCCCACACTTTAGCGCATTTAAACTAAGCTTAAATTTAAAATAGTTAAGGTATAGTTTGTTGTTTGTCTTAATTACAAAGAAAATAAAAAAAAAATTAATTAGCTTTAAAAGTGTATGCAGTTTATAGGCAATAAAAATGAGTTCGAATCATATACATATTTAAGTTAAATTGGAAATTTTTGTTAGCTCCTCCTTTTTACCCATTTTGGTAGTAGAAGTGAGTTATGCTTAGTCTCTTTGCTAAAGTGGTTTTAAATTTAACATCAGAATATTGCCCATTACTCTCGCGTGCTTGATGGGGATTTTAGCAGTTAATAGCAGAAATATGTTAAAAATTTATATGCTACAACTGCTTTAAAATTCACTTAATTAGTTTCTGTGCATAAGCAGAAAATAACAAGTAATTAAAAAAAATTTAAAATGGAAAAAATGTGATGAAGTTTTGTTGTGTGGAAATGATTACGAATATAAGGAGTGACTTAGAAATATTTTTTTTCTTCGAAATTTTTTCTTTGCTATAAAATAATCTCAGCTCATTTTTAAATAAATGTGCATATTATTGAGCTCTGAAAGTGGAAATATAGTTTTTGAGTCGATTAATGGCGTAGAACTAAGAATGAGAAAATAATAATAATAAAATAATATTACTGATAATACAATATCATAATATAAAGAGGGGTAATAGCAAGCAAAGGAAACGGTTAAGTACCAGGTAAAGGCGCCGCCGCCCTTTACTCACAATAAATACAAAAACAAACGTCTAAAGGCAAAGTACTTGAAGTCGGATGTAGTTTTAAATCGGTATAGCTGATGTAAATCTTAATATTTAGCGGATAGAAATAATAATCTTTTTTCATCGAAATGCCTAAAAAAAGTGAGCTTTGTTACGAAAAAGGAGCGAAGTTCCAAGTTTTAAGTGAAGAAGGGAAGTCTCAAGTTGAGATTGCCAATTTGGTGGTATGTTCGCGGTCGAATGTGCTATTACGCGATTTGCGTAGACAAAATCCAATCATAATAAATCAAAAAGTGGAAGAAAACGCCTCACTAGTGTTCCGAAATACCGAAAACTGATGCCCGAGTCTCTCAAGGTTAGTAGGTGCCCTTTCGGAAGAAATTGGAAAATCTGTTAGTACTCGAACAGCTCTAAGAAAGCTTCTAAAAACAGGTTTAAAAGGACACAAAGCCAGAAAAAATAGGAAAAAGCGTTTAGAACGGGTTTCTCCTCCGATACCCACATTTTAGACATTTTAGAGAGGAAGATTGATCGAATGTTTTGTGGTCTGATGAATCGAACTTCCAAGAAGGCTTGGTTTACATCATTTTAAAATATCTACAACCATAGTTTCTTAACCTAGTCCAGTTTCGAGGAAATAACACATATCTCATAAAAAGATTATTTTTCTTTTCCTACAGGCATATGGAACACCTGCTGTGACGTTCGTGAGGCGACGGGTTCACGAGGAATCCATTCAGATTGCGAATAATGGCCTGGGGTTGTATGGCTACTGATGGTGTCGGTGAAATGTTCATATGCGAGGGTCGTATGGAGAGAAACTGTACTTTTGCCTTCGTTAACGCATATTTTTGGCGACACTAATTCAGATAGAGTTGAGTTCCAACAAAACAATGTTCCTTGTAACAAATCAGCGACTAGAATGCGTTGGTTTAGAGACAATAACATCGCTTTACTAGATTGGCCTCCATTGAGTCTCCAGATCTAAACCCCTTAGAGCACATGTGGGCTATTTTAAAACGTAAGGGAAAGGAACACAGCATAACATCTCAAACAGCCGTGAAGTCGCAAAAAATGTGAAGATATAAGAATCAGAGTGGGGGAGCAAACTATACGTCTCAATCCGCACTGAAATACCTAGGCGTCGTAATAGACTGTAGACAAAATTTTAGGGCTAATATTAACTACGCTATAGAGAAAACGGGGGCATCCAAGCGGTACTCTCATAGATGATCCAAAGTCAATCAGGCGAAAATGCTGGTGAATATAGCTATTTCCGTCCTCCTCGGTCCTCGGTAAGCAGCCTCAGCTAAATGCGGCGAAACTGAAGGAAAACAAAAGAAAGTTGTTGTCTGTATATAGGATAAGTGACTTAAGGGCGTGTTGCGGTTACAGAACCATATCGGATGATGCGTCGTTGCGCTGGCATGATACCAGTGAATATACTCGCAAGCGAGATGAAACGAATCTATGGTAGATATGCAGAAGTTACAGAAAAAAAACTGTTAGAGCAGAGGACAGACTTGCTTCATTAAAAAGATGTCAAGACCGATGGAACCCCTCCAGTAAGGGTGCACCAATGTTGAAGAAGACGTGGAATAAGTTAGTTTCCACTGCTCACGGTTTACGGCAGAAAGTAGACTTCCAAATGCAACAGACATAGCTATGTTATGGAGTCGGAAGAAAAGTGAGAGGAAGTAGCTACATTCGTTACAAGAACTCAAGGAGAGCTAAGATGCATTGAGCAGGCGGGAAGCCATAGCGGATATACCTATGTAGATATTAACGAAGCTAACCAGCCCTGCGAAGTAATACGTTGAAGTAGTACTGAAGGGAGAGTGGTGCAGTAGACGGACTTCAGGGTTTAGTACGTAGACGTACTGTTTTGCAAGTCCAGCACAGTAAGATAATTACGGACTGGGCGTGGTCTGGGCGAATGAGATGGACCTTTAGCAAGGGGAATGCCGTTTATGTGACTGTATCTATGAAAGATTCCCCTCTCGAAAATAAAAGACTTCCTTCCCCATTATGGCGGGTGCAGCGCCATAAGTACAGCCGAATGTGTGAAGTTTGTACGCAGTATGCCCGAGAGGATTGCTGCTGTTATCAAAGCAAATGGTGGGCCAACTAAATGATAATGTTTTTATCATTTATTCCCTTTATTTGTACTGATTTATTATTAAAATATTTGTCAAGGTCCAGATTTTAGTGTCCGCTACTGTATATTAGTTTGTAAATATATATTTTTTTCAGATTCAAATTGTCACCAGTTATAGTGAGTGCAGTGTCGCATTTTGTAAAATTTTCAGATACATTGTTTTTGTAATATATATTGACATATGTTTGATAAATACTTCAAGTGCTATGTTTCTATCGTCTTTCCTTCCACAAAACAAAAAAAAAATTTGAAGTATTTTTTTTCAGACCGCTAAAATGGCGTTACCCTTTTAAGGACACTTTAAAGTTGTGAATAGTTTAACTTTCCGATTAATAAAACTTACTTTGTTAGTTAGATGAGATCATACACTGTTTCCTTATCCATCTAATGGAGTAAATTTGAATTCAGGAATGCAAAACTGTACTTTAACTAGGTTTTTCAATAAAAAAAAACGGGCACTTCTACATTGATAGAGGTGCCCGAAAAATAACAAAAGATTATTGACCAAACTCTCACCTATGTGGGCTAATAAAGTGCATTTTAAAAATAAAACAATGATCTTAAGTTGCTTCATTTTGTTACTTCTGCCACTTTTGAGACTACCCCATGCCATCATAAGATGTGTTTAGTGTCAATGTGAAGAAAATGTTAGGAAATTTTTGAATTGCAGTGTAATAACCTAAACAGACGACGGAGTTAATCGGGATTACCGGCGCAGTTAAATCTGATTGTAATTGTAGCGTGACAGACAGTTGTTACGCGGATTACTGAACAGCTGATTTGTTTATTGGATAGCTTTGTCAGTAAAAGATGGACCGCAGGCAACAAATACCGCTAATAGTTGCCCTGATATTAAGAAATAATTATTTATTTAAACTGCTCCGAAATATCAAAACAATTAATGTAATTTCGAAAGTGTTGGTGCAAACTAGCATAGCATTCAGTCTTTCTTGTTCTTCCTTTTAAAAGTCTGATTATTTTTCATTCACAATTGCTGTTAACTGACATTTCCCGGCAATGTTGCCATCGAAAATTTCCGCTACTCCGCTTAAATTAGGGGAATTAATAATACGTTCACATATAAGAAGATGATCTACTTTTCCGTGCTTAACTCCCGATCCGTAATTAAAAAGCGAGATTTCCCATACAAAAATTCTCTCCCAAAATCTGAGATTAAAAAATAATCCTAGATAATAACCATACTTTTTGACCTACAACCCTGGGTTTTCTGTGTAATAGATCTTTTTTTTTACGAGTGTAAAGAAAAAGGTCAAAGTAAAAACTAAATAAAATGGGTACCGGCAAAGAAAACATATATATTTTTCATATCGTTAATAGCAATTAAACAAACCAAAAACACCGAAATGTTCCACCAAAATAATTTCTATGAAGAAAAACCTTTCACAACAGTATTGACAGCTGATGGTCAATTTTGTAGGTAATCTGCCATGGTGAATGGGTAGATTAATTTTATGGATTTATTAGTAATTAGTGTTCAGTGTTCAAAATGAAGAAAAAGTTATAAAATTGTTTAACTGTATGTATGTATAAGCGCATATTAGCACATATATATATTAATCAAATGTGTAAGAATCTGCCTATTGAAATTCGTAGAGTCCCTGCGATGAACGCATTGCGGTGGCAGGTATGAGTCAGACAGCTGACGTCCACACTACCAAAAAGAAAACTTTGTTTTCAAAGCAATAAACGCATGTAACTGTGCATATATTTCTATACAAAAAAATAAACAAATTAAAATAAATGAAAATATTCAAACCTGCAACATACAGCCACACATTCACGCAAAGGCGCATAAAAGTAAAGGCAAAGAGCATTTGGGAGTGTGGCACTTGCGCAAAGCTCTGTGGTTCAAATGGACGAATATAGTGCGCCGATGTGGCAGCGTCCAGAACGCATTACCTTGACTCGCGCATGACATTCACGCTGTTCATACCCAAGTGCGACGTGCATGCGCACTTAAGTGCCTACTTTTGTGCTTATGCCGCAGCATGCACATGCAAATGTATACCATGTAGGGTATGTGAGTAGGAACCGTTACGGTTGAAATACGTAAATTTCGCTAAAATTCTTATTGTAAAATACAAAAATATGCTACTAACATAGAAAAACAAAGTAAAACTTACAACTACACTTACTTAAATATAAATACAATATAATTTAGTTAAAAAAGAGGAAAACACTCACACTTGCATGCAAAACAAAAACACAAAAAACATATTCACGCCTAAACTAGTAACTGAAGCAATATGCTTTCCTTTGTTTTCGCTACAAATTAATTGGAGTTATTTTAAAACTTTAAATATTTCTTTGTAAATGGAAATATTTTTCATAGCCTAGCGTAGCGTTAGTTTTGAATGTTTATATGTATGTGTGTATGCACTTTGTAAGACGTCGCGCACGCCACTTCAGTGCAGCGGCGGCGGCGTTCGATTCGGTGACTTGTGCACCAGCAGACTCTTCGGCACATGCTTGGACATGAAGTTTTGTTGTTGCTGTTGCAATAGCAATTGATTATTTTCCTTTTGCAATTGCTGCAGATGTAGTTGCAAGTCATATTGTTGTTTGCGTCGACGCGCTTGCCCTACACCACCGCCACCACCGCCGCCGCCTCCTCCTCGTTGATGGGGCTGCCAAGGCGGTAGTGCCATTTTGGTTACATTGCGTCGCCACATGCCCGCCGGGCATTTGGTACGCTTGCGCCATTCATCCGGTACCTGCACGCCCAGCCGTCGGCATTCGTGCGCATAAGCGGCGAAACTGTCGCAGTGACACATGCCGTTCGGGCATTCGCATACGTCCATCTTGCAAGCATCAAAATAGTTATTGGGATTTAGTCTATTATCACAGTTTCCAAATACTTCAGATTCGCGCAGCCAACGACAGTACGCATTTGCTTGACGTTGCTTGCAATTTGGCCGCGCTGCCAGTTTGTCCACACGCCGTGAACACGCCTTCGATCCGCCCACCTTCCATGAGTTCGCGAAACGCCACACCTCGGCGTCCGTGTGATTGTTGCCATCGCGGCTAGTGAGATCGTCACGTCCAATGCCGTTAAAGTTGCCGCATAGACCGCATAGCTTTTGCTTGAATGAGGCAGGTGCAGTCAATTGCAGAAAGTTATTTCCATCCCATTCGAGACTTAACCCCAAATCGGTTTGCAGTAATATACTGTCACCGTGTCGTTCGATGCTCACAATAGAGCTTTCGGGTGTACCTTTATAGGGTAGCAGTACACGACTCCCATTCACTTTTACGCGCAGTTTTTGCCCTAAATTGACGCGCATGCCATGCATCTTCAGCGTGACCGTCTTCGCCCATGAGGAACGTTTCGTGCCGCGTCCATCGTTTGTCAGACGTATTGAGAATGTGTGGTCGCGACAATCGGCAGCCAACAGATACTTGCACGAACCTTGGAAGCTGAAGAATTTGCCATCGAAAGTTTTGAAATGTGGATCACCGAAGACAGTGCAAGTACCAGCGGTCTCTATGCAGCGCGGACAACACTCACCCGGCAACGTTTTTTTCTCTTCGTTCGAGCGACATTTCACTGGCGGGCAACGCATCTCGGAGCAGCGTATATTCCCAGCAGTACAACGACATGAGCGGCATGGACCCAAATTCCAGGTTTCGTTGTTCATGTAGGTGATACCGCTGTGTATGCATTCGTTGCGCACTTCGGACGTGATACAGTGTGGACAGCAGCCATCCATTTCCTGATACTCAGGCGAACATTCCAATATAGGACAGGTGTTACGCTGACAGACCGATGTGCCGTTGCTGCAGGTGCAGTTAGTGCAACGATCGGGCATAAACTGGGTCTTGTCGTAGTAGACCTTGTTGTTGAAAATGCATTTGCCTGGAGAAGAAAGGGAAAATAAGAAAACTTAACTTGAGAATAAAAATCATAAAGATGTCTAAATGGGTTTTGGCAAAAACTTAACGCTTAAGCTAAAGAAAGCTACCGAACTGTCTTTGTTATCTATAATAAGAGTAGCATAAAAGCTTGTTAAAGACATCTCTTTGTCTCTTTTATTTAAAGTATGCTATAGTAAATATATATATATATAGTAAATGCTCTGTTGAGCTAACATCTCAAACTCACCAATTACAGGCATGAACTCACGATGTTCGGTGCAACGCGGGCAACATTCGTTGGGATTTTGTGTCTGCTTTGAGATGGGACATTGCAGTATTGGGCACGTTTTCTTGGCACAAGTGAGCTTATTCTTCGAACATTGACACACCATGCAGCGATCATCTATAGAGCCGACTACCTCCTGACCCTCGGCTACAACTTGTCCATTAATCTTACAACCTGAAAGTAGAAATGAAATGATTATGCAAGTAACTAGAAACGGCTTTGGGAAGAACTACTTGTAAGTATTATTTAGCACTATTTATATAATTATATTCCATTGGAATTCAGAGATAGGTGTTTTGACCCTGACCGGAAACTTGAAAATAGCATCATCGGACTATATTGACCTTCACACTCACCCTGCAAAAGGCGTAATGAAACGGAACTTGACTTATTTGCTGAGAGAGAGGAGAAATACCAGTCCTGAGCTGATGTTGAGAAATGATCTCATCGAAACAGTCTTTTGAATATTAACTTAAGAAGCTTAAGTGTCGAGGGCTGGCAAATAATTTTCAACTTCACCTGCATGACTGAATATGTTCCGACACCTGCTAGGTTGTTTGTTCTTCAAAACAGATGAAATTTATACTTCGCTTGCTGAATGTGGTACCCGTGGACATCTCAGCGAAATCAGCCGCTGCATGCGCCGCAATCAAATGTAGTGTTCGGGTCATAGACTTAAGCTACGGACGCTCTAGTATTTTTAAAAATTTTGAGTTCATTCCCATATTGCTGGATCAATGTATACCCACGCTGGAACCAAGCGGTACTTGTTCCATTCATATTTCCTAAAGGGAGGAGTGGGCGGTCTACAACATTTGGAAACAGGGTATGGCAAACATCTTTAGGGATGGCTCGAAGTTGGACGGCAGAGTTGGTGGGGGAGTATTCTGTAAGGAGCTTCCCATCACACTCAAATTTAGTATTCCGGATTACTGGGGATCATCTACTCCGTCATCCAAGCAGCAATTACGGCCTTGGGCTCGTTCTTTGTGCGTTTGAAATTAGTCGGGGAATACCTGATTTATCTCTCGACTGCATCGGAATACTTCGCTATTTAGCTCATCTGGGTTTCCGCTCACAGAGCACACAGCATAGAGGGAAACTACTGGGCTGATGAGCAAGCTAGATAGGGGACCCTGGAAACGGTTTCAACATAAAGTTAGAAGATTGGGATTCCCCTGAGAACCTGTGGTCTACTCCTGGAAAGATGGGTCTCCCATCAACGTAGCGAACCCTGGGTTAGTGCGAAAACGTGCAAAGTTGCGAGATCCGCCTGGCCACGGGGAGATCGGAGGCACTCGAGGGAACTTCGAAGGTTCACAAATCCGAAGATCTCGAATATTGTGGGTATCCTTACTGGATAATGCCCTTTTGGTGTCCATGCGGTGAGATTTGGGATTGCTTCAAGTCCTTTCTGCAGTAGCTGTCTTGAGGATAAGATGGAATCATCTCAGTACTTTTTTTTCAGCTGTCTTACTTTCGTCGGGCAAATATTAAGACATCTGGGCTCTCACTCTTCTGTTACACCTGCGGATATTGCGGGTTTAAATATCACACACCTGGTGATTTGCATCAGTAGCTTGAAGCGGTTAATGCAAAGGTAATTAGCCACTGTTGGTCGTCAGCCTCTAATCCAAAGCCCCTTCTGCCTTTTTCCACCTGCTTGATTTTTTTTCTTCTGGTATCATAATGAACGAAGTTTGATTCTTTGTCCAAGTGGGCATCCTCGCGTGGGTAGTCATTTATCCTATCCTAATACGTCGCTTCCCATTCGCAGTCCCTGTAACACTCGGCAGCTGGTACTGTTATGGCAACCACCTCTTTCTTAAAAACAGTGGGGCTGCCATCCAGGGAAAATGAAATACAATTCAACCCAGAGACCCAAATGCGTATACAATAATTGGTGTCCGGTGGGAAAATTGCACACAAAGTTTGTTGCACTACTCTTAACGTTGAGACATGACGCTTCGAAACCGTCTTCCGTACATAAACTAATAAAGTTTGTTGTCGATGTCTCCTTAGCTTTCCACACAGTATTCAGCGCCCTAACAAATGAAGTTTATTCAAGGAGAACCAATGTACAGTTCATGTCTTAGAGCAACTAACTTTTAGCTTGGCAAACATTTTTTCAACTGTAGCTGAAAGGTTTGTCATCTCCATCGGCCAGATGTGTTGCTGAAATATCGTAAACAAGTACGAGTATGTGTGTATGGTTACCGCCATAATTTTTTTAAATTATATCTAATTATATGTATGTATGTATGTAAGCATGTAGACGCATAGAATTATACTGGCGCACAGCACAGATTCATTCTATTCGATATTCTACACTTCTATCATAAACAATAATTTCGATCAAGTTTTATTGTGGCTTAAATGATTTAATGACATTATTGTGATTGGCAAATCATAAAATAAAAATACGTCAACGACATTCCGCTTTTTATAGAACACGGTCACAACTTTATTGTTTTTGTTAGGACAGGAGATTAGCGAGAAATCAACTTAAGAGACTGCGCTAAATGCGAGTAGTTTGCCATCAGACTGAATGTGGTGCTTATTTTTGGATATTGACCCAATGTTTTGGAATTATATAAGAACTAATAGCAATATGAGGGGACACACACACACATATATATATATATATATGATCATACATAAACTATTTAGGGTATACTAATACATGCATGCATACATAAACTTTATGTATTTATTATAGTATTTGTTGGTGCGCTGATACTTTGGGTTTTATAAGAATATGGAATGATTATTATTTTAATTTGCTTGCTTTGTTTTTTCATACTATGCTCTTTTGTTTTTATTTCCTCAGTTGTGATTCTGTCATGCTTTTGGGGATTATGCGAATGGTGTTCGGTTGTTTTTATTGCTTTGCTTATTACTTTTGACGTATAGTTATTGCCTATTGTTAGTCTTTTTGATTCATAGGCATATATACATAGACATATTGGCAATCCCGAAATTCTGGGATGCACTTAATGTAATCGCGAAAAATCGTGATTTAACAGGAAGTTGATTTCTTAAATCGAGCTATCCAAGCGAGGTATGGCAACGAGGATACGGCAACTTTTTATATTTCTAGCAACAAATTTCTTTACTCATAAATATTTTTGTGGGCCCTCAAAGTAATCCCGTTCAATGCTTTCTCCAATCTCTTCCAACTATGTGGACTGTATCTCTACAAGTATGACTAATCTCCGCCTTTTCATAGGTATGGGGAACAAGAACCAATCGTAAGGGGTCATGATGGTTGAGCCAAGATTATGGAGTCATGTTTGACCAACAAATTCAGATTTGTAACCTTTGTATCTGTCAACAATAAACTAAAATGTCATTTAGTTGAAACTGTAAATACGTGTTCACAACATGAGTACCGACACAAAAAAAATACAATAAGAAAATTGAAAATCGCATGTAAAGGGTTTTCCAATAACAGGTGTTATTTTGAATAGCCCGCTATTTCGGTAGATGCCACTTTTGAAGCTGTCATTTTTTGATATATGACAAATAGAAACTACGCCATCATTAAAAATGGAACGATACATGCTTAAACAACGCATTGAAATTATTGAAATTCACTACAAAAATGGTGAAAATTTGGCAGAGACGTTTCGTAAAACTCGAACATTTTTGGGTCAACGTGAAGCACCTTGTCGGACCGCTATACAGAAATTGGTGAAAAAATTCGAGCTGTTGGGGCAAGTTAGTTATGTGAAGAATAAAACCCGTGCACGTCGCTCAAGAACAGCTAAAAAAGCCGAAAATATTGCTGTTGTAGCCGAAAGTGTTGAAGAAAACCCAGGTTTGTCCACTCCTCGTCGTTCTTTGGAATTAGTCATTCCACAAACTTCATTACATTGTATTTTGCATAAAGATTTGCAATTTGGGTCTTAAGGTTTATAAATTCCAGTTAACACAATAACTCAAGCCAGCCGATCATCAACAACGTCGTGACTTTGCTGATTGGTTCGTTGAAATGCATGAAAATGATCCGGAATTGAATCGAAAAATTATCTTGAGTGATGAGGCCCACTTCCACCTCGGTGGCTTCGTCAACAAGTTAAATTATTGTCCGATATGGGGCTTAGAAAATCCAAGAGTTATTGTTGAAAAACCTCTCTATCCTCAACGTGTGACTGTTTGGTGCGGTTTATGGTCCGGCGGAGTCATTGGACCTTACTTTTTCGAAAATGAAGCTGAAGCAACTTACGGTGAATGGATTGCGCTATCGAGGCATGATTAATGATTTTTTATAGCCGGAATTGGATGGTAATGATCTGGACAATGTTTATTTTCAAGAAGACGGCGTTACGTGCCACAGAAGCAACGAAACCATTTATATTTTACGGGAGTAACATCTCTTATTGGAAAACCCGTTGCATATGTACATTGCACGATGAACAGAATAATGTGGTGGCGCCTATCGTGACCCCGTTATTTTGCTCTAAGCGAATTCAACAATAGCAGCTGCTTTTCGTGACGTCACACTAGTCTAATTGGTGACAAGTGTGACCAGAATACCATTTTTGTAACATGATTTAGCATTTTTTTAGCATAGCATACACCTCTATGGATCACATTCGTATTTAGTAAATTCAAAGGCTTTTTCAAATTTACAAAAAGTTTTTAACTGTTCACTAGAAGGGGATCCAATATTCTTACAAAAGGAGCAAAAAATATTGAATATTATAAAAATCCAAAAATTTTCAAGAGCACTAAACTCTTCTCAGACTGGCTGCTTCAGCCTATTGGTTTAATTATAAAGTTTTATGTATAAAGTTTTTTTTAAGTTACAATTTTGGTGCTGCAAATTAAAAAAAAAAAGAAACAAACACCAAAGGAAAGATTTTTGCATTTTAGGTATGAAGAAGTACTAAAGAAGTATAAGGGTTGGCAGCACTGTACAACTAGACTAGTGTGACGCCACGCATTCTGATACGCGCCATCTTCTTTCTATCATTATTGCATACGTCGCCTGCAAAATTTGAAAAGTCAACTTATTTTTCGAGCACACCTCGTACGTATTATGTAAATATATACACTCCCTATTCAAAACAATTCGAACTTTTTAAAAACAAACAGTGAATTTTTGTGACTATTTCGACGTACAGTTTCGCACGCGAGGGACCTGCAGTTTTAAGCCGACTCCGAAAGGCAGATGCAGTTTGAGGAACTTTTTCATGGCAGAAATATACTCAAAGGTTTGTTTTTGCCTGCGTTCCCTTTTAGAAAAAACTATTTTACTATCATTAGGTGTTTCATGTGAGATTCGAGCATGTATAATGTCGAATAGTAGTCACGTACCAACCCATTTGGCTGAGGCAGCCGCCATTGTGAATTAAATTGTGAAAAATTGTAAAAATTGTGCGAAAGATGTCTCTATAAGTTAGTTTTATTTAAAGATATGTGGGCGTTTTTAGAATAGTGGGTACTTTTCGATATATAAATATGTGCAATCATATGTGTGCGCGTGCTGTACTACTACATTATAGGACTTATATATTACTTACCTTGGCATGTGGGACAGCATTCGCCTTGCTTTGGCGGTATAACGAGTTCGTCATCACATTGATTGAAGCATTTCATTGTCGTTTCGGTGACGACACTGGCAACGCATTTATATGTTTTACAGGGATCTTCGGGATCGGCCCATTCAGAACCACTTGGGTACGGTGTGCCGCGAAAAATACAACCTAAGGAGAGTAAAAAAATTATTAAAAAAACAAAATTGTAATTTTGAAATTTTTTTATAAAATCTAATATTTTAGTAATAGAAATATTTTAGTAATAGAAGAAAAATTCTCAAAATTCTTATAAATAATAATCACAAATTAATAAATCAAATCATTTTAAAATTTTGAAACGACCGTGGCACTTTTAAATAAATATCGCCTGTTTTCCGATAGTTATTCAAAATTACAAAAATTAGAGAAGAACACCCTAAAAGTTTTCAATTTACTATGTGTGCCCAAGTCAAACAAAAATTTATCGATCTCGAAATTACAAAAATGCGCGAGTAACTTAATTGAAAACTAAAATTTCAGCTCAAAAAGTTAAAAGGAAAAATTAACTGGTCTTTAAGTATTAGGTGCGCAACGAAGTTCTCGCTTTTTTTTGATGAACATACAACTTTATTCTTTAAAAACTGGTTACAAGTGAATCATTGAAAGTATTGCCAATCGCTGGCTACTACTTTTTCCCATCTTTCTGGTAAATCTCGTATACCGTCGCGGTTAAACTGTTCATCTTTTGAGGCTATCCACGGATCAAGCCATTTTTTGATGTCTTCGTATGATCGGAACAGGTGATAATCGGAACAGGTGATAATCGGATGGCACAATATCTGGAGAATATGGCGGGTGGGGTAGGATTTCCTATTTCAGTGTTTCCAGGTAGATTTTAACGGGTTTGGCTGAAGGCTGAGCCTTGTCATCCCTTTTTTATGCCTCTTCGCGATTGCGTCCGCTTCTCGCGCAGTGCTCGGCTCAATCGCATCAATTGAAGTCGGTACCGATCCCCAGTGATAGTTTCGCTTGGTTTTAACAGTTTATAATAAATAACACCAACTTGGTCCCACCAAATACAAAGCATAACCTTCGCAGCGTGAATATTCGGCCGAGGCGATGACGTAGAAGTATGACCGGGCAGTCCCCATTACTTTCTTTTCTTTGGATTGCTGTAATGAGTCCATTTTTCATCACCCGTCTCGATGCGATGAAGAAAACCGCTGGAGCAGTTGTTCACAGGCGAAAAAGCGACCTTCAACATCCCTTGGTTTTAACTCATAAGGAACCCAAGTCCCCTATTTCTGAATCATTCCCAAAGCATGCAATCGCTTGGAAATGGATTGGCGGATAACTCCTAATACTGAAGCAAGCTCTTCTTACATTTGACATGGATTCTCATTGAGCAATGCCTCCAATTCAGCGTCTTCGAAGGTTTTTAGCCGCCCTTCACGCGGACGGTCGTCAACATTTAAATCACCGTCTTTGAAGCGACGGAACCAATCTCGGCACGTTGTTTCACTTAAAGCACTCCATGAACTTATGTAGCTCTTGATGCGCTTCAGCCGCCGAATTTTTCGAATGAAAGAGCAAAATCAACACTTCCCGCAAATGACGATTATTCGGCACAAAATCAGACATTTTTACAAAACCAAAAGTATATGATACCAAAACAAAATCACTAATGTGTCGAAGCAGTTTGTTTAGCATATGTCTAAGCTTGGTTTATGGCGTTAAAGTTATGTTAGAATCGACTAGCACACACTGCTGGCGGCATCTATTCACCTTAGTTGCGCACCTAATATATCAGCCGAGAATTTAAAAAAGCGCTTTAGAGAGCGAAAATGCTCCTCGATGAAATGGCTTCTAAAGTTAGAGGTTAATTGAGTAAACGGTCCATAGGGGACTATCGTAACGCTAAGAAGACTGCAAATATATTAAATATTTTTTAAATATTTTATATATGCCGGTTAAAAGTTATGCAACCACATTTGCGATTTTTCACTTAAATTCTTCACACAACCTTTAATTCACAAATCCCTATTTGTATGCGAAAACTTGCGCTGATTATATAAAGTTCGCATCTATCCGAACTTTAGTAATCCCGGTGGTGTAGAATTGTCAAAAAATTGATTTTTTTTATATTTCGAAAGTATAGGCTTTTAAGAATATACTGTCAAATTATTGAAAGAATATTCGCAGTAGTTTCGATTCTATAGCCGTTTTAACAGGTAGAGTCAGATTCGTCACACGGCCACTCTCAAAACTTTAAACTCAATTATCTCGAAAACTCTTTTGATGTTATCAAAAAAAAAAAGCAGAAAAAAAATCTATTTAACCGAATCTTCTGAAATTTTAATATTTTGTTCACTATCTCCCGTACAATAATCATATTATTCTTTCAATTTTTTCGTTTTTTTATTAAAAACTGAAAAAACCCCGATTTATTGAATGTCAAATTCAAAACCGCGCCATTTTGTGAATTGTTTTTTTTAATTATAGTACTACAGTCATTATAATGACTGATTAATAATTTTTTTGGTTTTTGTGTTTCATATAAATACAAGAGCCAAAATGGACAACACCGTCCAGGTCCAATTTTTCGGGAGGGTCAACTTTAGCGAAATTTTTAAAGTTATTAAAATAAAACAAATTAAATTTTTCAAATTTTTGTATGTAAACGAAGTTAAATACAGACCATGAAAAATTGAAATATCGTTTTTCATTTTTTTATTGTAAAAAAAAAATTCCTGAAAATACCCTAAATTTTCGAACTCTAGTCCCGATTATATAAAGTCCGCCTTCATCCGAACTTAAACACTCCTTTGCTTATTTTATCTTAAAACTAAAATCTTTAAAATATTTCGTTCAGCGCAACTTACCTTTACATTTCCTACAACATGTGTCTGGGGTTTTGCGATCCAACAAATAGCAGTCATCGATGGATGGACAGCTTTCCTTGTCACAGTTAACAAAACCATTCTATAAAGAAAGAAAGACGTATGGTCATAATTTCTAATGCATATAAATGAAATTCTAATTTTAAACGTAAACTTTAATATTTAATATTTTCTCTATTCAGTATAGCTTTGTAAATATTTTTAAACACCACGATCCAGAAAACCTCCGGTGAGCTATGAGTAAAGCTATTGTCATGGTTGTTTTGTACCTAATTCCTGAATTTTCTTTATTGAGTCTATTAAGAAGCCTTAAGATTTGCATGCCGACAATTATTCGTTGTTTACTCGAGGCACGGCAACCTGAAAAAAAACTATTCCTTTACACTGCTGGTTTGTGAAAATCTAATTTTAATGCTTCCATATATCGACAAATTAGACAGACAACTTCTCCCAAACAAAAACAATCTTTGCTTTTAAGCTTAAACCTGGTTTTTCAAGGGAGGGGATAGTACTTTCACATTTAGCGAGCAGCTTGTTGTTGTTATCCCTTGATTTTACATTACAGAAAAAAACCAGTGGAAAGTACCAAATTAGAGAAAGTTTTGTCAAGAAGAGTTAAGCAATGCAGAGCATTTGGAATGCTATCTGCAACCAGTTCTTCGTATAATTTATTTGGATTAACTGGATAAGAGTTCTCCAGAGCTGGACAAAGAGGGTTCATTGATGACTAGCAGAGATTGCGCCCCAATAGAGTTGACATGAATATAACTTTGAGAGATTATCTGATAGTGAAGTCCAGAATTGATGTTGGGAGGCTTGTCCTCGTTCTCACTACTTATTCGCCTGTTGGCACCCACGCGAGAAAGTTGGGCATAATTTACTCTTACAGTGATTACTACAGAAGCAGCAGGGATGAAAATGACCGGAAAGATCGATTGAGTGGAGTTCGCAGCAGTGTTCATCCAACCACTCAACGGAGATTTGAGTCGCTTCGCCGGGGTTTTTTTACTACTGAAAATTAGTCGAATTCTGTCGTCGTGCCTAATTAATTATTGTTCGAGTTTGGAAAGTATATATCGTCCCCTTAGTATTAAAATAGCCTATAAATTTTTTGATGTTTTGAGAAAATTAATTTCAAACTTTTTGTCGAAAGTAGCTCTCACTCAAATCTCGTTATGTCTGTAAATATTTATTATTTTTTGACTGACGTTTTGACCCACTTTGTGGAACTAGAATTTGAGAAAATTTTGACCACATATAAAATCGACGATGGAGAATCCAAAAATTCAATAAAAAAATAATAGCCTATGAGCACATAGGCTATTGTTATACTAAGGGGACGATATAGAATTTCATAACTTCCCCCACAATTTATTTGAAAACATTATTTGCATAATTTTATTCTCCAAGACACCTAATTTGCAGAATAATTTACGCCGCATTCGTATTTGAGTAAATTTACTAAATTATTGGCGGAACACCGAAATTAATCTGGCGTTTTTTAAGTATGTTGACTACAATCATACATACATATGTGCATATGTATTTCCTGATTTCGTACAATTAATTAAAATTGTTGTTAAAATTGGTTTCATCAAGTGCAAATTAAAGGAGGATCTCAAATAACACAGAGTTCAGTTTTTCAGAGGTTTTGCATATAATCAAACTTCATATCGACATCTACATATGTAATCTTTGAATATGTTTATAAACATATATGTACATATATATATATGTATGCTAACTAAACTACATACTTGCATATCACACACAACTTGGCGGACGGCCTCCAACGACCTTGCAAAATCTCGGCAAAATACCATCTTAAGCAACTGCATATGTATGTATGTATGTAATGATGTATGTATGCAAGAAATATAGAGCCAACGAATACACAGGCATCAGGTAATTGCTTGGCTGTATAAGTGTTTTTAATTTTACATTTGTGTGTTTTCATCTGCAATACCCAGATGTAAGTAAAATGTACTGACTCGCTATTAGCAGCTTCAAAGTTCTACCAGAAGGTATAAGCCGACTGCACAAAATATTACGGTAAACAGCAACAAAAAGTTGATCGAATGCCCGTAATAGCTCTGTTTGGCTTCCTATCATCGCAATAAAAGGTAGGCCAACGGCTGCTTTCTTTTTAACTCTAAATGCTTCTAATTCTTTTATCGCTTAACGATTACAATTTGCATAAAAGTTTCTGGTAAACTTTATCTTGGAGTTATGGTAAACTCTATCTTTCGGAGTGATGGAGCCCGTTTGTATTTAAAAGGAAGTTTAAATAAGTAATGTAATTTGTTGTGGACGATGCCTCTTAGGGGCGGATGCTGAATGATTATTTTCTGCCAATATTGAAAGAACATCCTTCCTCACATGATTTCAGATGGCGTCATATCGCACACGGGCAGAGAGACCATGGCTATGTTGCGTGATTTCTACTCTAACAAACTGATAAGCCCTTTCGGTGACATTTCCTGGCCACCTAGGTCGCCTGATATCTCTCCTATGTACTTTTTTCTGTAACTCAAAAGTAAAGTCTATGGAACAAACCCAATAATTATCTCTGCACTAAAAGAAAATATCGTTCAAGAGGTTAGTGGCATCCCGACATCACTTCTCCAGCGACTGGCATGGGGTACGAATGCCAGATTCCTAGAGTGCATTCGATTTAAGGGTCAATATCTATTTAAAATATTTAAACAAAAAAAAAAGACCGCATATGTTTTCTCTCATTCATTGTGAAATTCTTATCATTAATAATTCTTTTTCAATTTAACATTTTATTTCTAATTCTACCGCACCCTGTATTACACTGATCTTGTGACACCTTTTGAAACGCGAAGTAGCCGTCGATACTAAAATAACATGCGATTTTAAAACATCAAAATTTTTTTTTTTTTCGAATTAGCAGCGAAAGCAGACTATTTTTTAAATCCGTCGGGCAGGCAGTGCATATAAAAATTACTTAGTTTCGAAAATTGAAAAAAACTTTTCACTGGAAGTACGTCATGTTAAGCTTTCCTACTGGGTTAATTTTTGCATGTTTCTTTGTATTTGTGCCACAGTCTCGTTTGCCACAACCACCCATTAAATAAAATATGTAAATTTTACTAAGAGTCTGCGGTATTCATTTAAGCTTATCTTAGAATTTATATGCATGAAACTCTTGTGAGTTTTTAATTAAGAGATTTATCTTTTTAATTAAGAGATTTTTAAAATCTCTTATACTGATATGCGAAATCAAATACGGTTAGCTGGTTGACTACCGAGTTAGCTGTATGTGAGAGCAACAATGAAAATATTACTAGTCGGGTGTGTTAGGTTAGGTTGGTGGGTTAAAGGCTTGGTAGTACTCGAAAAACGCTCGAATGAGATGAGTTAAATTTGCATATGGGATTTGTTAAGTGTCAGGAAAGAAACCGTAAAAAAAATCTGCGTGTTGAGATCTCTGCATTTTCAGAAGTAGATGTTGTTCACAATTTTGAGCTTACATTCTTAAATTCTAATACTACAGCTTTTATAAATTAAATTAAGAAGTTGAATCTACAACAGAATGAACAGAAGTTTACCTAAAACAATTTAAAAGTTGCATTATTTAGTCTGGTAGGCTCTGCAGGACTTTATCATACCCGTGCCGTAATAAATAGGGGCAATGGTGAACTGTACGATAAACCATTGTATTTAGTAGAGTTGGCAACCTGCTCAGAATCGAGTGAGATATACGAGTACAAGTAGAAGAGTCAGGCATTGTCAGAACGGCGGCCGGGGTAGCCGAATGTGCTGGTGTTTGACTACCATACTTAGGTTCGAATCTCCGTGCATGAAACAGCAAAATGATAGAAAAATTGTTTCTAATAGCGGTCGGCCCTCGCAAGGCAAAAGTAAACCTCCGAGTGTATGTCTGCCATGAGAAATCTCTTAATAAAAAAACTATTTGAAGCTCGGAGCCAGCTTAAAACATTAGGACCCTCCATTTATGAAACAAATAGGAGGAAGAGCTCGGCCAAATACTTAACAGAAGTGTACGCGCCTATTATTTTTTTTATTATTGTCAAACAAATGGATATAAATGCACTTGCATTGAAAGTGATACCTGCTAGTGGTGATAAAGGAAGCCTTCAGGTACCGTTTTGAGTCACTAGTCATCACAAAGGCCTTCTCTCTTCTTTGAGTCACTAGTGATGACAAATACCTTCTCAGCGTTTGACAGATTAAGAAGTGTTTCTAATTAGCGAAAAAATCAAGTAGAATGCCACAATGGCGCCATTCACAAGCCGTCGTAAATGTCGGTGCCGCCAGTCTGGCGCCAAGATGCCAGTAAAAGAAAAGGAAAGAAAAGATTTCCGGGATCAGTAGAGTTGACGCCAGTAGTTTTATTTTAAAATTAAACACAATACATCAGTTTCAACGAATTGTGTGTTTTCTAATACGTATAGGTTTACTTTAAATCACTAAGGTAGAAATGACCTCTAAAATCTAAACTTGTTCCGACTAGCTGGAACTCTTATCAGAGAAATCTGCCGATCGCAAAGGGTTAATGTTACTGTTCATGCAAAAATGCCCAATTTAATGTTACGCTATTTAACAGAATATTTACTATTGGCTCGAAATGGCATACTAACATGAAAAGTCAGTCAAAACAGTTTTGGCACAGTGATTTTTTCATACATAATATTGTTAATATTTTTGTGTTTTTATGCTATATTTTTTAAATGTAATTTTGTATAAAAACATAGTTTTCAGTATAATAAAAGTGTTCAAAATTTCAAAAATGTATGCAATTTTCAAAGGAATTTAACATTTTTTTCGGATATGCTATTTTATTGCTCATTTACACCGTGCAAAGATGTGGAAGTTTGAAGTTGCTAAAATTCTCCGTTGATTTTTAGTAATTTTTCTACTGACAGTCTCTGCATTACCTTTAGTTCAAGCGTTGTTTGCAAGAATTTGAACAAAACCGTCAGCAGCAAAACATATTAAAAATAATGAAAATTTTCAGCAAGTTAAAACTGCATAATAAAAACAAAAACAAAAATTGTTATTCTGAATAAAAAGTACAAATTTAGTTAAAAATTTTATTAAATATTTTCAATGTTCCATTTGAAATTTTAAAGTATATGTATCGCTTTCGTTGTGGTCTGGACTATATTTTTATACGAAACTAACGAAAAAATTTAGCATAAACAACATTGGGATTTTGTAAAAAAAACGCACTTTGGTAAAACTTTTTTGACTTACTGTATATATGCGTTAGGAAGTGCACGTTCAGCTGTGAATAAATGAAATATGCTTTTCCTTTTTTAACACGAGTATTCTCAATCCATGCTACCATGCCTGTAGCAGGTAGATTTACAGAAATGTATGTATATGTAGATGTGAGGAGCAAAGTTAGACCACTTAGAACATTTGCCAGCCCAACAGAAGATGTGGTTGACATCAGACTGTTAACCTGCTCTAAACGGTTTTAAGGCAATCAGCTGATTTGCTGACGAAATCGAGGTTATGACGGCGGTTGGTTTACGGCAGAGATCAGAAAAAGCTGAGATTGTATTGATGGCATCAAAGAAAATCAACCCAACCAATGCATACATATACTACTTCGTTGCCGTCTGAACAACAACTGCTTGGACAAGTGCAAGAAATCGTGTGAAATGAGCAAGCAGAATTCTGCTGCCGAATGTCCCGATGACGTGGCAGCCGAAGTTACTCTAACAATTTTTGGTTCGGATGATCCAACCTATAATTTATCGTATCATCATATTATACATCTGTCACATCATAAATACATTAGTAAGTGTATGCTCAAGGATCAGCGGGCCTTAAAAGAATACTGACTAATGAGATAAGTGACGAACAGGTCAGCGATGATTCGATTAGACATTGCACTGTACTGCTTTTAAGATTCCGAGTGACAGCAGCTCAGAGTATTCCAATTCTAGGAGTTCTTACTTATTTCTGCCTTTACTGAAAAAAAAGAAAATTATATCGCAAGTGATCCACGAATTTGTTATCCGTTGATCTGTTAAATGCCACTGTTGAATATTAAAAATACATTTGTGCTACTATGCGAGCTTGATGTTGAGCCATACCAGGAGTACATGGAGATTTGGATTATAGAAAACTAGACAAACATTTACGTGAATTTCAGCATAAACTGTCGCACTCGTGCCCTGAAGTGTTAAAAATTTGTTCACATGGGGGTTGTTTGTAAAGGCATAAGTTATAAAAAAAATTGCAGAATAATAAGAGAGGCGTCGGCCCATACCTCAACAAAACTTGAACACGTGCTGCAAGGTATTGTAAAGTGCATATTTACTTACCAGGTCTATACCTATGAAAGGGGAATTTATATATACATAAATGGCTTATTTGGGAACTCATAACAATCCAACTGAGCATCTTCTTGCCAAAAAAAAATTTTCCATTGAGAAACAATTTTCATTCTTTAAAAGTCCTGACTACCTGTGGCTTGCTCTAGGAGAGATGGGCCTCCCGTCAACTCAGCGAGTGCTGGGCAAGTACACACATTCTAAGGTTAATGAAGCCTCTGCTCCGGAATTTTGTAGGTATCCTTACAGGACATTATCGGCATGCTGTGACTTTACTTCGAATCCTTTTTGCGGAAGCTGTTGGGAGGATGAGATGCAATCATCTCAGCCACTTCTTCTAAGCAGTCCTGCTCTTGCGGAGCACCATGGTGAGGCATCTTCACTATCACTTATTTGCTTATGGATCGGTTCCGAGCATTGTAGTTAATAATTTGCGTTTGCGCCATGTTGCTGCAAAGTCGATTCCAAAGGACCTGAATTTCATGGAAAAAAGGCACCGCGTTGATATCGCCAAAGACATGATATCCAAGGCCGTATCCAACTTAATATCAAACGCATCATTACTGTAGACGAGACGTGGGCTTATGAGTACGACACGCAATTCAAACCAGTAAGTGGAGTGCTCCGAATAAGCGGTATTCTACATCACGAATACCACAGACGGTTAATAAAGACTGTTATTAGGGCGTTATGAGACGTTTACGTAAAATAATTAGCAGAAAGTATTTTTGGAAACTCAACTCGTGGTTGATACGAGTATGACCCCTGGCGATTGTTTCCGGGGAACGCGTTGTATCAGCCGATAGGAAGTAATGAAAAAATCGAAGGCGGCTTTGATGGCAGTAACGAAAATAGAGTTTGAGATTTGTTCGAGAGCTGCGTGGCGGTTGATGGGGAGTAATTTAAAGGCGATAATATCACTTTTGAGGAATAAACTTTTATTTTGAATTTTCTGAATACATTTCGGGAAATTTTTGATCAAAATGGTATGCATGTATACATTTATTTATTTCAAAATAAGCCGAAAGAAAATAAAAAAGTATAAAAATAAAAAAAGTATTCGATGCGGTGCCTGTTGGAGGTAGCAGAGGAAGAGGAAGGCTTCCATTGCGTGTGAAAGATCAGAAAGAGAAGGAGTTGACCTCACTTAATGCGCCCAACTGGCTCTGGTTAGCAGGCAAGAAGAAAGTGAGCGAGCTTTGTTAGACTCGGCCAAACTCAACTCACTTTTGCGCTCCAAAAAGATGGCCCAAAACCAAAAAATGTTGATAAAAAAAAAAAAAACGTTTTTTCTTCATTAAGAAAATTTGTTCTACGACCAAAAAGGATTAGGCACCGATTTTTTATTTAATATTTACCGTGTTGCCAAGTCTTTGGAAACTGACACGAGAATTGCACTTTCCCGTAAATTTTGTATAAAATATGCACAGATCGATATTATAATAACAGATCGATGATGTAATCTGCTCCTATAATTTTTATTGAAAATTTCCACAAAATTATAATCTATGTTTTATTAAAACAGAATTATTTAATGGGGACCTCTATATGTACAATTCTCCTGCTCTATCCAGACGTAGACTTGGGTAGACAATCCTTTAATGAATCGGAAGATATCGACTGTGTCGAAATTAAGCATCTTACCAAATTTGTGAAAAGTACACATTGGTTTTAGGAGGGATAAGGTCTAGTTCCCCACGCGGCATCACAATGCCTGAGTGTATCCCACAGTGCACAACCTCTTCAACCTAACCTAACCTACATATACAATTTCACAGAGTAAAGCGAACCAAGAACGTGTTTAAGGAGCTTAGCTGGGTACTGCTTACTGTATCACGCGGCTCTTCTAAGAGACTTAGTCACAGTTATTTTCATCAATGACAGACGCACATGTAGAACAGCCTATGGATTCTTACGAAAATGTGAACGAAATTTATTGGCACAGGAATAAATTTTTGTTGTTCTTTTTACAACAACTGCCAGAGAGTTGAGAAAAATATGTATGTATTTATAAAATGGCCAGGGAAAAAAGTTTAACTTTTAAAAATACCCTGGTTACATCAATAGTATATAAGTATAAGTAAAGCAAATGTGTTCCGCTGAACTTTCCAATTTAAAGAACCTGATGCCCTTCATATTTATAAAGAAAACAAATTGAACAGGTAACGCTTATTTGCTACGCTTGGGGGCATATATTTTTATATGTATATAAATAGGCCTAAAAGAGTATGTATGTATAATCACACATATTTCCATACAAATTTAAAAAAAAATTCATTTTAAATTTTTGATTAAAAATTAGATAATTCTTTTTTTTAGTTATTCAAGTTATGGTTAGAAGGCTTAAATCGGCGATTAATATTCAATGATTTTCTTTACATACAAACCGACCTATACCTTTATGATAAGTTTATGTGGATTTGTTAATGTACAGATGTATGTACACATATCCGAACACATATACGCAAATAGATATTTATATATACGATTATAAGTACTTATACATGGATATTTTATTCATTGACGCCATAGCATTTTGTGTCAATTCGCCGAAATGAAGCCATAATTTTAATTTTATGAAGAATAATAATTTCATAGTCATAAAATAAATTTTATGATCAAAAATATTAACGATCGCATGCGTGTGTGTTTGTGCGCCTGTGTGTGCATATGAGTGAAGCTCCGCGCATGCTCTCGACGAATGAACGACTGGAGCGATAAAATGCGCAACCGTTCCACTGAGCACGCGTACTGAGCTGCAGCTACAAAACATGCCGTATAAAAATTTGATCCGAAATACAGCTCCAGCTCCAGTTCAGGCTGAAATTGAATCTGATTCGAAATCCGATTTAAGCGCCGCCGTAACAAAAGCAAAGCCGATTGTCAGCGTTAAGCCAACGCACTGTGGACAGGAATAAGCGGCACCAAATCATAATAAGAACAACAGCAATAACGGCAGCAATATGAAAACTAAGCCGAACATATTACAAACAGAAATAAACCGTGAACCGAATGCAATACCTACATACAAATAAATTACAACAAAACAAAGATCAGCAAATCAAGTTGAAATTCAAATTTAAATTCAACAATAACAAGCGATCGAATGCTGTGGTTCATAGTGTTTTTGCTGTTGTTGCACAGACATCGTCAACAACGAAGGTGGCGCCAAAGAGTTTTGGTTACGCCTACTTAAAAAAAATACCGGCGGTGAACGATAATCACTGTCGAAGCAACAACGTCAGCAGCATACAGGGTGACCCACAGCTGCCGTCAACGCCCAAGTGGTGAGTGGCTGAGCGTTAAACGCTAACAGTCGAGCGAAACGCTGCTGGAAGCCTTTATTGACTTAGCGTTAGCGCGGAGAAAAAGAAAACAATAATAATAATAAAGGTTAGCGAAACAAAGCAGCGGCATAAGGCAAAGAGTTGAGTGGAGCAACAAAAAGCGCTTGCTCAAAAGCAAGACAACACGTAAGTGTCGCTTATGCACTGTGTGCACGCGCACGCTAACCACGCCGCCGCATTCTATGTAGCTCGAGGAATGCGGAGCGATTAGAAAAGCAAAGCTTTTTATGGCTAACAGCTAACTGGCGCGCTTTCTGCGCATATATACCTACATACATATATGTATGAATGTATGTATGCATGCCTGCTGTAGTTTCAAGCGGTTTTTCTTTCTACACACACAAGCCGTTTACCTAGGAAAGTAGCTTAGAGCGAATTAGTGCAATCGCCTTATCAACGCGCCATGATTTATTAATAAGCACAGCCGCGGGCCAAGCGCCAACAGAAGCGCCGCATACCAAGCTCAGCAATCAGCGGAATTTAGTCGCTACATATATACCTATGTATGTATGTTAGTCAGTTAGTTTATACATCTCTAACTATGAGCTGCGTAGGCGCCGGCGACACAGGCGGCGAGCGCGCGGTGTATAACTGAAGAAGCTGGTCAACGACGACGACTGCAGGAACAGACATCTGAGTTTTAATTTAGCCATACACAGCCGCTGCTGGCGCACATACACTTGCTGCAGACGGCCACTATCACCGGCAACAACTTCGTTTGCAAACTTTTCGGTATGTTGTTGGTTAACTAATTATTGCCGATCGTTGATGGCTGATCTCTGAGTGCCGACCGCCCGCTGGTAATGAGACGGATGTTTGTCGCGTCCATAGCTACGAGGTGTTATTGCTAGGAAATCTCTATTGTTGGTGTTGCTGATGCTGCGGCTGCTGATGCTGTGTTGAGTTTAACTCCCATTTATTGGCAAAAAAAATCGACAAGCATACACACAGAAATATGTACATATGTAGGTATGTATAACTAATAGAAGTAGCAGGAAAAAAACGTATAAGCATATTTGTGTATGTGTGTACATGTATGTGCGTGCTCAAGACGGCGCCAAGTGTGCCAAACGATCTCCAACGTCATGGTTTTAATAATGATTGTGACAAAAAACTAGTTTGACGACCTTGACGTCGTAAAAATCGATGTTTTATCTGATTCGACACAGGGGAAGAGCGAGAGAGAGAAACGGAGAGAGATAGAAAGCGGCAGCAGCATAGAGGGAACAAGAGAGAATGAGCAACAACAGCAGCAAATCGCAGTTAGCTTTGAATATAAAATCAGCTGAAAACAAAGGAGGTTTGCGCGCGGTTTTTGCGAATAAATAAAAATTGATAAAGTGATTAAAAAAAGGCAAAAATAATTAATATTAAGAACTAATGAAAATAACATCAATTTGTCGTGGTGTCTGAAATCAGCCTTTCATTATTCACAATTTTTTTATATTTTATTGCTAGGTAGAGCTAGCAAAGTTAGATAAATGGAAATTATTTCGGTGCGCGTTTTTAGCTTGCTGCTTTCGAAAATATTTAGTATTTGAGTGGAGTGAGGTATTTGGGCGCTATTTTTTCCAATTTGACGTTATTGTAATTATTAAAGAGGATGTTTGTCCCATGTTTGTCTCAAAAATGCGTTAGCAAATTTGAGCAAAATTAAAATATTGTATATCTTTTAGTTTTTATGAATCTGGAATAAAATAAATAAATAAATAATTCTGTTATGTGCTTGGACGAGCTCCTCCTCCTATTTGTGGTGTGCGTCTTGATGTTGCTCCACAAATGAAATTACCTACAGTTTTACGCCGACTCAGAACAGCAAATGGCTTTTTCTGAAGAGCTTTTTCATGGGAGAAGACACTCGGATGTTTGCCATTGTTTGCCGAGGGGCGACCGCCATTAGAAAAAACGTTTTCTTTCATTTGGTGTTTGATGCCCGAGGTTTCGAACCGGACACTTCCGAATGGTAGTCACGCACCAACCCACTTTTATTTTACTACTTAATTGAGCAGCTGGCTATGGGTGACTTTCAATTCTGCTTTGAAATATGAATGCAAACTACGTAAGGGTTTTAAATTTTCCTGGTTAGTTTGACAGCGAATAGGTGTAGGAAAATCGAAAGGAAAAATTTAATATGTCGCATCAGCGCCGGTGACTTGAAGATAATGAGTCCTGTTCAATTTACAATTTCCCTCTTTAACTTTGTTGTTAAAAAATTTTGGAATACACAAGTTTTAACTTATTTCAATTGGGCAAGAAATAAAAAATATGCCACATCATGCAACGTACAACTCCAATCGCACTCAAAACCTCTTGTCTCAGAAATAATTGCAAATCCCATAATCTTTACTAGACTCGAGAGAAAGTCTACAAAAGGCTTCATATGATAATGAATTAGTTTAAATTATTATTGATCATAAAAATAGTAAATGGTTGCACCACTGGGTGTTGGTTGGTTGGTTAGAGTGGTGATTCATCCACCCACCACTGGGTGTTCTACATAAATGTTTTTTTCTCTTATATGAATTAAATAGATTTGAGTAAAAATATTGCTCAATCCTTAAAAAACAGATCGCAATATAGAAATGGATTTAGAAAAAGTCGATATTGCAAATTTTTGGCATTGGTATCCCTATTGTATACCCGCTCGACATTGCTTGGTTATTACTCCAACCAATCAACGTAAGGAGATACGACTGATGCAGATTAGAACTTTTTCATCGGCTTTTGGCCAGATTTATGTGGTTGCTTTACAAGTGGGTTCCACGGCGCAACTGGGAATTGATCTTTCAATAAAAGCCAACTTTTCGAGCTTTAGATGTGGATGTTCTATCAAGCGCAGCTCTCAGAAATTTTGCATCTTTGGAGAAATTCTTCTGCTACCGAAAGTGGGTTCAGGCAACGATAGCTTTCTTCTTTAGTTAACAGCGAGCGATTTCATAGAAGGTATAAGAATATCTTAAAATAAAATTTAAAAAATAAAATCAGCTCAAATTGAAAGTAGTTAGTTGGACGCATGGACTTATGCGCATGTATGACTTCATAATTTTTCGACTTGCTTCAATTGCCAAAAATGTACGCAATAAAGAAGAAATGCCAACGACTGTCGCTCTGATGATTTCAAGCTTTGCCATTTATTTCCCAACGCGCTCCGGCTTCAACAAATTCAGTACGGCGTACGAGTGCTGCATATGTATGTATTAGTACAATCTGACTTTATATTATACATACATAAGTGCATATATTCGAGCTGCATGCACACACAAATTATGTTTGCAGATTTATGTACTTATGTATATACATATGTCCCTACGTACACTCTTTGGCTCATATTTCGGTGTATTTACTGTTGCCAAACAGCTGCCTACAAAATATTTCCTTTTGGTTGAACTTACATAAAAAACATTATTTATAGAAATGAAAAAATAAATTAAAAATGAGCAAGGATGTGAATGGCGGAAATAAATACACACATACATATGTATGTCTGTATTCTTTTATTGTATATTTGGATAAATCTATATTGGACTTTGTCCCTGGCCTGCGTCAGTCCATTTCCATATAATCACTCACACATACACACACCCAATGCGGTTTTCCATAAATGAGATGTAGCACTGAAGAGTCAGCTGCCACTGGCCAGCTTGGTCAATTGCTTAGTGTCTCATTCATTTTTTCTTCTCTTTTTTTCTCTGCACTGATTCAAGCTTTTGTTGTTGGCCTTTGGGGATAACTGCCACTAGCACCAACACACAATTTATTCTTGAGCTTCCAATGTATATTGACTGCAGAACGCAGTCGCCAACTCACGCATAGCAATTTACGCATCCCCAGTTCACTATTTTGCTTTTTCCCCTTTTGGGTGGGGTAGGATTGCATGGCAACATTATTTGTGCGCAGTGTGGGATTCCGTTTCCAAGACAGCAGAAGTAGGGTCTCAATGCAGTCCTTGCTTTCAAACGATTTTCGCACATAAATCATTAATTGTTCAAACAGTGTGTTGCCTACAAACATATCTACTCACTGAGAAACTCTCCACTTCAATATCCGCCTGGCAGTTTGTAAAAGCTGGAGGGGAGTGTAAATGCATATGGCTCTGAGAGCAGTCACTTGAGATTATGAATTTCAACAATGACAAATATTTGGGTCAATAACTTGGCTGCTTATAGAGGCGTAAAGGCGGCCACAATAAACGGAACAACAACAACAAAATATCAATTGTTGGCAATAAGTTGTGTCGGTTTGCGGGATAAGTTATAATCAACAGAGTTGGATAGGCGATGTGAGTGAATGCTTTGTGACAATACAGTTTTATAAGCATACACACATGCATACATGCACGCATGCATACACACACAGAAATAAGTACATACATATATATTTCCGTTTGCAATTTCCTTTTGTCATAGTTGCGTATTTATTTTAGGGCAATTGTTGTATGTTATATGTGATTTGTTTCCATAATAGCAAAATAGCAACAAAGGATGTGAGTAAAATTTTGTTAGCATTAATGTATGGCCGCCTCAAAACACAAAAAAGTTTACTTATGAAAATGTACTTAAGCATTTAAATTTCCTACAAAACTTCTGAATTCACTGGTTTTATTCTAATAGGCATCCCGGGCTTAATGCCACCATTTAAAATGTTCGTATTAGATCTGAAATATATATAAAACAAGAATGCAACGAGATATGTGCATAATCAAATTGAGATTTTTCCATTTTTCCTTTCCACGAGCTCTCATATTTAGATAACCAAAGTTTTGACGTCCAAAGAACTGCCGAAAGAAATTAGAACTGTCCGAAGAGCGCTGAAATTAAATTTACTGCCTGATATACTGCCTGTGTTCACAATAACTGTAACGTGACATATTGCAATGTTTTGACTATTTTTTTAATTTAATTTTTTCTTTATTTTTTTTTTTAATACAATATATTTCATACTACAACAAAAACCATTTAACCCATAGTTCCAAGCTTTGTTCTAACTTTAAAAAATTACACAAATTTTCATCAAAACTTCAAACTCAATTTCTTCAAAATTTCAAACTTTTTAGGTTATGCAGTTATGTGTCGCATTAAATTTTTGGTACAATATTGTACCAGTTTGTCTTGTTTTTAAGTGGCCGGTTAGTGAACAGTTCAAACTGGCCCGAAATCAACGTTGAATTGCGATTTTTATGTTTTTTTAGACGGCATTTTCTTCTATGTAACCCCCTGCCTACCAAATATGTTGTAATAGCTGTCAAATTACTATTTTGACTTTGTCCCGTTTCTTCATGTGGAAACCCAGCTTAGGTTAGGTTGTGATGGTAGTCGGTCTGTACGACCAATTCACTTAGACCTGCTGTTGTGATGCCACTGTGCGACAAGGAAACCTCTTTTATTTGCTTCATGCGTGACTTCAATTCGGAAGTGCGTAGCCTCGAATCTCCGTGCATGAAACATCAAAATAATAGAACAAGTTTTTTTCTAATAGCGGTAGGTCTCCAATTGTGGAAAAACATCAAGATACACACCAGTAATAGAAGGAAAAGCTCGGCCAAATACCGAAAAAGGGTGTGGAGTAACGAATGCACGAATTCGTTTCATAGTGAGAAAATGCAAAAGACTACCAGCAAAAAGAAAAAATGTCAAAAATCAAAATATATCTTTTGCGCGCTTTGAATTTGTCACTTATTGTGCCAAAATACAATGAGCTATAAAACTGCGTTTGCAAAACTTTTCTGAAAATTCTCATTCTATTCTATGAAAAACGAAACATATTCACAAGCACTATGGCAATATCTTCGTAATGTTGGCATATAATGAGGTCACATTTCTTTCGACAAAAGAAAGCTCTTTAACCCTTTACCGCATACGGGACCACACATGGTATTGCTAAATTTAGTTATTTAGTTATATTTAATTATTTCTAAATTAGGTTAGGTTGATCTGGCTGGGTGAAAGCCATCACATAGACCTATTGGTCCTTTGTGGTACCAGATGGAGCTTGACCCTTATGCTTCCTTGTAGTAGGCTTCTTGTAATAAGCTTGCGTCTTTTGCGAATCTAAGTAAGCTCTGAGGCTCTAACCCCGAGAGACATTCTAACCTTTCATATTGTAGAGCTCCTAAACATTTCATTTGGGCTCTAGCTAATGCAGGGCAAGAACATAGAAGGTGTTCAAGAGATTCCCTCTCTTCTAGTTGCAAAATCTGCAATTGACATTTTACGACATTTCGAAATAACCTCACTTTTGGGCAAGTGGCTGAAAAAACAAAACTGAAGTGCGATTGATTCATTTTCAAAAAACGGTAACAGAGTAAAACATAAATACTTTTTGAAAAAAAAAAAAACTTTACAACTGGTTTCTATACTTTACAAATTTTACACGTTTTTATATGTATATGGTCTCATAAAAAAAACCTAAATATATAAAACTTTGCCATTATTTTTCTTTTAATATGCCTTATTGGAAATTAAATAAGGCTTTTTCCACCGTGAAACAATGTTTTCAACACTTTATTAATTCATGCACTGAAGACGTATTCAAAAGTAAGGACTTTGACAGCAAAAAAAAATTTTTTTATGGCACATACTACTGCCCCGTATACATTTTCATTGTATTTGAGAGAAATTATTTAATTCATATTGACTACTTATAATTCACTATACATTTTCATACTTGGCGCAAAATTTCAACTGTTAGCTCCACTACTTCTACATAAACTAATGCGAGTAGTCCAATGCAGCAAAAATTATGCTACACGTACAAATATTTTATTAATGAAATGTAAAGTCTCTATCTCGAAAACGTGAATAATGCCTTTAACAACTGTAAAATAATTTTTCAATCTTTAATATCTTACTTAATGTATTTGCTGCAACTTACCTTGCAGGCGCATTTAAAGCACTTTGAGTTCCATTTTATTAATTCTTGGATTTGAACTTCTTCACCTTCATTGGAGCACGATTGTAAATTCCCTGGAAAAAGAGAGAATGAAGACGGTTTTAATTTTTAGGAAGACACGAAAAATATCATCTTTCTATATAAAATAATAATCCGTTCTTTTCGAAGGTAACTTTATTAATAATTTCTAAAGTTACATAACAAATATGAGCTTGAAAAGTAGTGGGAGTCAAAATGTAAATTGTTCTTGTTGTTATGTAACAAAGAGAAATAGATTGGTTTAGATAATGTATTTCAATCAGTTAGCAAGGGAGCAAATTAAAAATCGTGAGAATATAAGTAGGAGAGCTAAGGAGAAAATTAGTAAAGAAGTGTATGTTGTTGGTAGTGGGAGCATGGGTATGTGACTATATGTACTTAAATACATACATATATATTTTCTATATATTTAAGTTTTCCAGGTTGGCTCCTGTGGTACGAACTATAAAGACAGAACTGCGATGGCTTTAATATCGAAGAAAACCCGAAAATCCTTAGCATTACACCAAATTCCGTCCTTATTACAGCAAAGAATGGCAAATATCCTCCTTTCGAAGAGCTATTCTAAAAGCGCCACATCTAAAGTATAAAAAAACAAACAGCCATTGAATAAATTTTGCAAAGAACGCTGTCTCGATTTCTCAAGGGACCACATGGCTTGGAGTTCTATAACAAATAACGATTCCGTTGAATGGGCAAAAGTAGTATTTAGTGACAAAAATAAGCTCAATCTGGATGAGCCGAATGGATACAATTACTACATCTATAACTTAAGAAAGGAGGAAGGTACTTGGATCGACATCACAGCCGTGAAGGTGTTGTTATGGTATGGGGAGCAATATCGTATTAAAGCGTTTTCGAATTGAAAATTGTAGACTACAAAATGGCGAGAAAAAACTATCATCTTTTCTCAAGAGTCGTGAAACATTGGGGCATATTAATTTGTTCAAGTGGTGTGTTAAAAGGTCAAAACTTGGATTGCGTCCCAAAACGCTGAAACTTTAGCGCGTCTATCGCATTCCGCAGATGTGAACAGAATTGAAATTGTATGAGGATGACTTCCTCGTAAGGTTTATAAGAATGGGCAACAATTCGTATCATTAAACCAGCCAGGTCTGAAGTTTTAGGCTAATTTCAAACAACTTCCGTTTCTGTCGAGGTTTTAGAGCAACAAATAATACCAACAGCTTTATATATCTCACCCAGACACCAACTAAAATCTGAAGATTATGTATCTCTCATCAAAAGGTACAAAGGACGATTTATTATACGAGCTGATTTCAACGCTAAGTACATACATTGGGCGTCTAGGCTTACAACGACATGGGGCGCGAAATGTTTAAAGCCATAAAACACAAAGGTTGCGAAATAATTTCAACTGGTAAACCAACATATTGGCCTTCAGACACCAACAAAGTACCTGATTTAATTGATTTTTTTTTTCCTACAAAAATATTCCCACAAACTATCTTTCTATATACAGAGGCTTCGACCTGAACTCTGACCACTGACCGATTCTTTCAGAAATATCAGAAAATGCGGTGCTAAATAAAACGTCACCTCGTCTATTTAATAACTTCACAGACTGGCAGTACTTCAAACTGCAATTAGAAGCTATAGTATCCTGACCATTGATTATCTTGATGTTGCAGTGTTTCAATTCACGCAAATAATTCAAAACGCAGCATGGAACAGTACGCCTCGGCAAGATTTCCAAAAAAAACAAAAGAAAAATACCCACCATATATCAAGATAAATAAAATACGAAAAATTAGATGTCGTTGGCAGCGAACCAGATATCCTGAGGACAAATTGAAACTCAACCAAACAACAAAATAGCTACATGTTCAAATTCAGACATTCAAAAATGATAATTTCAATCGATTTCTTCATGACCTCACGTCTGATAACTCCATTGACTACTCCTTATGAAAGGCAGCAAACAAAATTTCCTATATTTGTTATTAGTTTTTTTTATTTGGTTAGTGCCTTGTGGTTGAAGTGAATCAACGAATTAAGCACAATATTACAGCTGTTGAAGTTTTGCTGCTATTTTGATGCAGTTTTATTTTCGAGCAAAGTAGAGTCATTTTCCATTAAAAATTATTCACACTATTAAGAAAATGAACTCTTTCGGTATTACTAAGGACTAATGTTTTCTTGCTGTTCAATTGCTTTATTTTACAAATATAAAAACATAGCATTAATACATCATGTTTCGACTTGACTTTAGAAAAATTTCAAAAAAAAAAAAAATAATAATAATATTTGTAACAGTTATCGCTGTTTGTATGGAGGCCGTTTCTGAAGAAGTCCCCTGCGGTGATCATCACGAGTCCTTGATATTCATCTAAAATCATTCGGACAAGAGAAATTAGTTTTATTAATATATAATCTTGAGCCTAATCGAACCTTTTTTTAATTAACAATGTGGCGGTATCAGGAAATATTCTTCAGATCTTCGAGAAAAAAAACCGACAATTAATTGTTAAAAAAAAATTTACATTTTTGAAAAAAAAAATCTTTTGGTCAGGCACGTGTTTTTTATGTTTTTCAAATGTAGTATACATTTTATTGAAATCTACCAAGCGGGTTTTAAGTTAAAATGATCACCAGTCCAAAACATTGTTTTGAGAAAAACGCATTTAAAGTTTTGCTATGGAACGCCCTTTGAAAATGTAAAAAAAAATTAAGTTTTTTGAAAATTCTGATTACCCCTAATCCCTTAAAACCTTAGCCCAGAAAACATTTATTTTTAAAACTATTTTTGTCAAGAGGCGTGAGAGCCTAAAGGCTTCCTAATCAAATATTGTTTTTTGGATATGGTTTACTTGTTATGCAAGCGTATAAATGTGACCACACTTGATAGCTCTATACTGGGACATATTATATTAAAATTTTATTGAAATCGGACGAACAGTTTAAAAAATATTGATGTTTTACCAGACCCGACGAGAGATCGGAGACTTTTTACCCCGGGCCCAGAGTTCTCAGAGGGGCCGGTCTCGAGAGTAATTCCGAAAAGTTTTATGGAAAGAGCCCGCATTTACAATTTTCCTCCAAGGCCCGAATATGCTCTCTACGGCCCTGTGTTTAACAAATGTTTCGTAATAAGTTTAATGTGGTGTAGCATACACAATTTTCGAAAATTTTTTAAAACCTTTCGTTTCTAAAAGCCTCTCATCCAATCCTGTAATTTTACCAAATTAGAGAAAATTCTGAGGGCTCCACTCAAGTCGTGATATTTTCGAGTACTTTTACACTTATGCCCTTATCCTTTCATCATTAAAAATTTAACGCAGAGTGAAATCTTGCCTTGAAATTGTAAATCTTAGTAGTCCCCTTAAGACTTACTGGTAGTTCTGTTGAAAGGATCTACAGTGAAAATGGACGCACTTAACACTTCTTTTGGTAGATGTTTGGCTAGGCGTATTCGCACCTAATTAGTCTGGCGAAACTAATATTGACATATCTATTATTATTATTATTATTATTTCCATAGGTTGCAGGGGGGAACACAGGGCCACATATACATACATATTTTGTGAGGAATAGAATTCAATATTTCGATTTTTATTTGCTTACAAATGCATAGCAAATGAAACTCTATGAATATTACAATATTTAGCATACAGCTCCATTAGAAAATATATATTTTTTATTAAATCTAAGCCCTGGTAAGCCACAACTGCCCAAAAAGGGAAGGTCAAGAGGAAAATTAAAATTCTGAATAATTAAAAAATTTTCCACCATTCCATTTCCATATCAATTTTCACACCAATGCCACACGAAAAATACATACATTAATATAGGAAAATCAACAATTACGTGATTAGTATTTTATTGTTTAATTTTTAAAATTTGTGTATCTCCACATATGTGAATAGGCCCTTAAAATATCCAGCACACACACAACATCATCAGCCACTTTATTTATGAGGTACCAAGAACTCACTTCTATTAGATATTCCTGCCTGTAGCAAATTGATCGGACAAGTCTTTCGACACAACACACGACCGAGCGAAAGGTAAAGGAATGCTGCTTATCAACACACTTAAGGCTAAGTAAAAGCGGAAATGATTCATCATCAAAGAAGACACTATGTATGTATAACAAACAAAATACCAGCGGATCCTGCACAGCAGCAGCCGAAAAAAATGAGCAAACAATAACAACAACCAGTCGGAACAATGTCGAGCAAGTTGTTTTTCATTTCGGTTATTCGAGCTCATTACAATACGATGTGCATTGTTATTTGTATTTATGTATTTATGTTTGTGAATGCACGTGCAGGTGTGCGTGTAGGTGTGCAGGTTTTGTTGATTGTTCTTTAAGTGCAGCAAATGCAATACAAGTACTCAATCACATTGTTTTGTTGTAAATGGCGCTAACATATTTAGAGTGGCGCATAGAAGTTGTAGACAAGACACACACACACAAATGCTCAAATACATACATATAAAATACTACATATGCAAGTATTGGGTCCTTCAAAAGTGACGCCTAGATGTTGGTAGTGAATAATTCTTATAAGCGACTTTTTTCTATGCCATCTTTGATTTGAAAAGAAGTTCAGAATTGAGCTGGACGACAAGGTATACTGGAGTACCCCTGCATTTGGAAAAAAACTCCAATAGTGTACCCTGCACTGGTACACAGATGGTTCGAAGACACCGGAAGGCATAGTCCCTGGAATATATGGGACTAGAAGCAAGCGTTCTGTGCCGATGGATAGTTTCCCAAGCATCTTCCGAGCGGAGGTGTATGCCATCTAACTATACGCAAAAATTCACTTAAACAGGAACTTCCGGAATGAGCGAAGTGCCATTCTGAACGAGAGCCAGGCGTCACTCAAGGCTAAGATTAAGTCCTCACTGGTCCTTGAGTGTATCGAGAAACTGAATCTGTTAGTAACACACAATCGCATCCGGCTAACAAGGGACCCAGGGTACAGGAACATAACTGGTAACGAAGTAGCGGACGCATTGGCAAAAGAAGCTGCGCCACTAATAGGACCCGAGCCCTTCTTTGCTATGAGGCAACACACCATCAAGGAGAAGCTTTGAAGTCAAGAGCTAGGGTTAAGGGAGGTTAGCTGGCTCCAAATTATGTGGCTACGCCAGACGAGAAACTGAATCTGTTAGGAACATAAATCGCGAAATCTTTACTAAGGGGGTACAAACAAAGGAGGTTTAAAAAACTCATAGCTCTCCCCAACGATAAACTGCGAATGCTCACGGACATTCTCACTGGTCATTGCAGACTGCGCAGTCCTCTGCACACGATCGGCATATGTCCCACTGATTCTTGTCGTTTCTGCGACCAATCCCAGAAGACTCCATTACACCTTCTCCTTGAATGCAGCGCTATAGCGCGGAGAAGGTTGGGACGTCTCGATCATTTACAGCCAGTAGAAGACACACAGGCACAGCCCAACATAGCTATATCTTAAGCTTTATAAGGGAACTAGGTCTGGGTGAGACACTGTGTTGAGTATAGGGCACAAAAGACCATGACATCGAAGCGCAAATCTCCAATAAATCTGAATCTAATATAATTGAATGTCATCTTTGACATTTGTCAAGTGGGCAGTTATACAGTTTTAAACGATAGGAGAACGCTTTAAAATAATTGGAACTTTTTATGAAAATTATCGATCTGGTCGAGAAAAGCTTATCGCAAAATTCGTGATATTTTTGGTGAAAATAATCGTTCGAATGAGTCGACAGTTCAAAGTTTAGTGGAAAATTTTGAAAAAACTGGTTCTGTCGAGGATAGAAAAAGGACTTGAGGTTGCTGAACAACCTTCAGCATTGATAGCTCGACATTCTCAACAATTAAGCTTTCATGAAGCGACGGAAACTGTTTGGCGGATTTTACCTGTAGACTTGGTGATCTTTGGTTAACATTTAAATGATGCCATTTTTCCACATATAATTGTTGAAAGCCATACTTGGAATAAAAATAGTGAAACCTGAAAGAAACTAAATTTTTCCATGTTTTTTTGCTTTATTATTTTAAAACAGCCACCAGCCGCGTCTTTTGAAAGACCCTTTATTAGCATATATGTATGTATGCATGTAGGTATGTGCATGCCTTAACTCAGTAACTATCTCAATGGTGGCTTGGCAGTTAGTCTTTTCGACTGGCCATTCTTAAAATGCACCAACCAAATCGCAGAGAAGAAGAAACAATGCCTTTCAAAAACAAACAAAATTCCGAAGAATGGAAAGGTATGTACAGAAGTATGTAAGAAGGAGGAGGAGGAGTAGGCGGAATAGGAGGTAATAAAAGATCAGAGGACCGCCAGGTGAGACCACCTGCATGGCAGTGGCGGTGGCGTTATAAACTTGTGTATGCTGTAGCGTACGCCCTCATCCTCCTGTGTCTTTTCCAAGGGTCAGCATGGTCAGTATTCGCATAGTATTGCGTATAAGAATCTATATTATTATATATTGTACATAAGTGCATAAGTACAGTGGCAGATAGGTTGATAGCAACAGGCGAAAAGTGTTCAAGTTGCAGTATTTTTTTTTTTTATTACAATTACCAAACGATTCCTAGAAGAACTCTACCTTGTCTACCTAAAATGGTAAATCTACGTCTGAATAGAGCAGGACAATGGCATAGGAGGTGCGACATCGTCTCTTTCTCTTCCTCAGCTAGACAGCTTCTACAGAAGTCATGTGCTTGCACACCCATCCTTTGGGCGTGTCCACCTATTAGACAGTGCTTCGTTATTTCGGAAATCAGCATAGTCTGCTTATTTAGGCTGAGCAGATATTCTGTGCGCCTAGCATTGAAAGTCGTCCACAATAATCGAGCGATTCTGCAGATGGTTTCATTAAGCCATCTTTCATTAGTTGCTGTTGTTGTTGTTGTAGCAGCAAAAACATTCCCCATACACGTGCGGGGAGTGCTGCTGGAGTGACAGTCGTTGGCCGAAAATATAATAAATCCGGGTCGTTCCGGTAACGTAGAACCGACTGTCGAGGGAACGTTCATTCGTTGCTCTTACAATTTCCTCAAAGATATGCATTATCTGTGTACTAAGTCAACTTGGCGTCGAGTTTCGCTAGTTCAACGGCCCTAAAGTTACCCTGAATGTCACAACGCCCAGGTACGCATTTTACCTTTAGGTGAAATGACTCAGACATCCATTAAGAGATGTGCGGCACTTCATGGCTACCTTGGAGGTTGCCGACTATTTTGTGAATGAAATAGAAACGAAGAGAAGAAAATCAAGAGAAATAAGCTCGTCTGTTCTGTATAGAGTCACCTTAAGATAAGTTTCCTTTTAAGAAGTTTTATTAAACAAGAAAAATCTTTTTTCAGGGAGAATTCTATGATTGGAAGAATACATGAACTTGATTAGCCCTGAAGTGACATTTACTGAGAATATCTACTCGCTTAATTGCGTGGACAGTAGGCAAAGAAAATAAATTCGTATACTAAGTTAAGAATCTAAATGAACATGAACCAGTGCTCCAACTGTGAAGAAGGAATGAACCCCATTAATAGACACTTAAAGAAACTTTTAGACAGGAAAGTCACTCCGATAAAGCCAATTCAAATCACTACTATCTTAAATCCAATTTCATATTCATTTAGACTAGTGTTTCAAATCGAGCAGATGTCTAACTATTGCACCAAAAGTCGAGAATATTACATAAGATCCAAACTGGAAAAGGGCTTCAAACGCGGATTTCTCTACCGGTATTTCACCGAACCCATATACACAGAATTTTATTAAAATCCATTTAAAACTATGGAAATAAGATTTTTGATATTTAAAGATCTATCTCTCCCTCTCTCTCTAACTTTTCCCTCTTTCTCTACACACCTGTTTATACATTTCTGTTATATTAAATAGCCTTCGCAGCTAGTAAGTAAGTAGAGTCTTGATATATCTAACAAATAATAATAATAATTAAATAATATCTAAATGTGCAGAATTTCGCGAAATCGGAATGAAACTGAAAAGTGATCTTTTAAAGCGAAGGCTCCTTTCCCATTCTCGAATGCCACTAACCTCCCGAACGATATTTTCGTTTAGTGCTGAGATGATCGCTGGGTTTGATTCATAGACTTTATTTTTTAAGAAAAAGTCCATAGTGGTAAGATTGGGCGACCTGGGTGACCAGAATATGTCATCGAAATAGCTTATCAGTTTGTTATGGCAGAAATCATGCAGTACCACCATGGCCTATGTGGCTACTGATAAGAGACACCGTGGACAATTTTCAAAAAAATATGGTTCAGTTATTTCACTGCTTGACAATGCACACCAAGCCATCGCTTTTCGACTGTGAAGCGGCTGTTGATGTTTTAATAATAGGTTATGTCCTTCAGGTGGCCAATAACGGGAATTTTGCTTATTTATACTTCCACTTTAAAGAAAATGAATATATCATATGAAGTCGCTCTACATTGTCTTGCAGACATTTCAGACAGAACACTTAGGGAACGTGGGGGCAAGGGATATATTAATATTTGCTCCGATACACAAGCCGCGATCAAGGCTCTGACGATGCCGTGGTGCAGATCCAAACTAAATAACTCCTGTAATAAGGAGATCAAATCTCTTGGGTGTGCAGGTAATATTTCTCTGATCCAGGACATAGGAACTTAGAGGGATCTCAAATTGCTGTTGAACTTCCTAGGAAAGGGACTGAATTGGATTGTTGTCTCCCCGGCATTCAATTTCCAAACTCGTAGTTGTGTTTACCGGCCATTGGGCGATCGGCACAGACGCGGAAAAACTAGCCCTCCATTGCAAAAGCTGTGGAGTCCTTTCAGAGAAGGAGACTGTTGAGCACTTTCTCTGTAAATGTCCGGGATTGGCAGCCAGACGATTGAGCTAACTGGATGCTTCTTCTCTTCGACAGTCTGTAGCAGCGCGCCAACCTGAAACTCATGGTATCGGAACGGCGCTTTGGTGCTACTTGGGAGTGCCAGAGTAGTACTTCAACCTACCTAATCCTTAGACTTAATCGTTTGCATGCTTTGACTTTTGAAGGGGTGCAGTCTAAGATCTTTCCACAATATTTCATGCCCTCTCTTGCGCACGGACTGAGGCGGATTATCGTGCAAATTTGTAGCGACGAGTTGAATAGTTTCATTTGTTCTCGATGTCCGGCTGAGTCCCGGCCGTGTGCTGTTTGCCACCGAACTTATTGTCCGGAACCTTCGCATCCATGAACGAATCAAATCTTTATTTAGAGCATCATCTACGATTGTTGCACACTAATCATTGGCCTGGAAATACGCTTCGATTGCGAACGCACGTACATAGTTCACCCGTCCACCATGACAAAATAATTCGCAAGAGTAAAGAAGCTAGCGCGGACCCCTCCCCGCTCATATGCTCTGCGATTAGGAGCAAACTTTAAATTTAAAGCCCAATTCTACCTCTGGTAGTATAGTAAACATTATGAATCGAATCGGACTATAAACAATTTTTTTTAATATCACGACATTAGCTCCACCTGGTGAGAAAAAACGCATGCTGCACTGCTTTCAAACAAAAAATAATGAAGTGATGACATAAATCAATTTATATATAAATATGATCTGCGAAAGGAACCTACTTTCTAAAAAACCTTCCAAGACTTATCACAAAAAAAGAAAAAATACATCCAAACATACAATGAGGCAAAGCGTTTATAATAATATTAAAGCCACTGCATATTTGTATGTGAAGGAAGGCATGCTATGGCATTCAGTTGGAACGGCAGAGATATCCATCCATCCACGCCGAATGAAAACATCAGAAAAAATGCTAGCGCCAGCTAAGAAGCGCCGTAATTACCGAATGATGTTGGCAACAAAAACAAAAACAAGAACAAGAATACTTATAACAGCGGCAGAGGTAAAAGAAAAAGGCGATCTTCGACATGGCAATGCCAATGGCGGAAAGTAAAAACTCGACACGCTACATGACACAAGTAGAAACAACAGCAGAAGAAGTTGGAGGAGAAGAAGAACGCATTGTCCGGTATTTTTGGCTGCATGCTGGCCACAGACCGACTGCACGCCGGAGATGCTTATCGCCCTACCGTCCAGACAGTAGTGCAGCAAAACCTTCAGAAACGCAATCGAACCGCAATCGAAACACTGGCGGTGAAGGAGGAGGTAAGTGAGAGAGCGACTGGCCAGCATAATGAAGCCGTGCAACGGTTCACAATCGCTTCTTTGGTTAGGTGATTCTGAGAAAAGGGCCAAGTGCGTGATTTAGGACTTTACAGAGACGCAACATAGCGCCGAGCAGTGTGTGGTAGGCAACGATAATAAAACCGAGGAAGAAGCACAAAAATTGCAACGATAACTCAGTAACAGTAACAGCAACAAAAACAGCATACAATTTTGTCATTCATTTGTTAGCAATGCTTACTTTTTTACGACTTCGTATTTTTGGACTCTGCCTCTCGCAGGTTCATTTGTGCGGAAATCAATGAAATATAATTCTTCGATACTTTTACATTATTGATGGTTCGCTTGTAAAACAATTAAGTCGACATTATGTGGCAATGAAACTAATGAGGTGCCGATATGAAAGCGTGAGCGGCGCGAGCTGTTGAAATTTCATATAAATATCTTTATACTACAATGCCCACAGCTGATCAAATCGGATGAGCAAAAAATTGAATAGGGTGCTCAGGAGGCTGGGATATTGCCGCTCTCAGACATTGAGGGACTTTTTATAATTTTTGACTCCATTGGCCTTGTTAAGCAAAGGAAAGCATGAATTTTGAAGGCAAATACATAGTACTTAAGTAGCATTCAAGCCACTGAAATATTCAATGTGCAAGGAATTGCAAGATTTGTGACCTACCTACATCGCTAAATCTATTTGTAGGTCTATCATGTAAATGGATAGGAAAGATAATTCCTGAATAATTACAGTTCTTCCAATGCAAAGGGGGGTTTCATATGTATGTGGCTTTTTTAAGATTAGAGATCACTATGTACTACTATGTAGGTACAATTTTTCACAGGTGAAAGAAAAATGTGCCGACCATTATTCAGATTGAAGTTCCCACGAAGTGGCTGGATTCAATAGAATAGATTGGATTGAAGCGAGAGAGAGAGGGAAAGGACCTAGGTACCATGTGAATTACAGCCTATAGTTCTACTTTAAACAGAATTCGTAGATGTTATAAGAGGAAAACGATTACTAGATATTCAGTCAAAAGATAAGCCTTCAGTGGCGGAAGCGGGCTCTTGTGGGCATCGAGCGGGCCTTATAGGTGCGCACGTCCTTCGTCAGGTGGTTGCGTGATTGCGAATTTGTGGTGCGCGTCTAGATGCTTTCCTGCAAATGGAGAAACGTACAGTTTTTACCGCTTCAAAACGGTTTTTCGTATGTGATAACTCTGCATTGCGAGAGAGCGTCGATATGAAACGAGTAATACCTTTTGAATATCAGACACGTAGGCTATTGCTCCGGGTTTTTTGGCGGAAGTTTCAGATAGAAAGCTAGCCCAGCTATCCCACTTTTTAAAGGGCGGTAAGTACCGGCCGCCGTAGCCGAATGTGATTACTATTCGGGAGCACGTTGGTTCGAAGTTCCGTGCATGAAACAGCAAAATGATAGAAAAAGTTTGTCTAATAGCGTTTTCCCCTCGACAGGCAATGGTAAGCCCGCGACTATTTTTCCGCCATGAAAAAGCTTCTCATAAAAAAATAGTCTGTCATTCAGAGTCGACTCAAGTCTATAGGTCCCTCCATTTGTGGGAAAATATCAAAGCGCTAACCCCAAATAGGGGAGGAAGAGTTCGGCCAAACACCAGATAAAGGGTGTAGGCGCCAATTATATTTATAACCTCTTATGGGATGGGGCGGCCAATTATATATATATATATGGGATGGGGGAATAAGTTCATAGCGTTTTCATATTTTCTTTTATTTTATTGCAAAACGATTTGTTTGCTGTTCGGCGAAGGGTAAGCATTTATTCGATAGAACTCTTCCTGCTCTACAAAACTATGTTAATTGTATATGTGAGTTATTTGATTTTTTATTAGTTTTGAGGCTTAGAAATGGAATATCCAGGAGGAAAAAAGCAACATTTTCGATACCTACTCTTCTTTGCTTTTCATCGAGGTCAAAAAGCTGTCAGAGCAACCGGGGACTTATGCGACGTGTATGGAGAAGGTGACATAGGTGAGCATCGAAACCATTTGCCAATGGTTCAAAAATTGCGACTTTGAATTGGCGAAAAAAATGTACTGCGATCATAAAACCGTCTTCAATAACCTTCCTTCAATGGGGCTTACCGAAAAACTAGGAGCCTGGAACGAAGAATGTCGCCTTCAAATTTCTGCTTAGTATCTTGCCCACCATCGAGCAACACGCGGTCATAAACAGTGCTTTTTGTACCTAATCGTCACGGGAGATGAGAAATGCAATGGAGCAAAGAAGAGGGTGGGCCAAGTCAGAGAGTCAAGTCCAATCTTCGTCAAAAGAAGGTCATGATATGTGTTTGGTGGGACTGGGAGGGCATGGTGGGACTGAGATATGCTCGAAAAGAGTGCCACGGATAACAAAGAGCTCTAAATTGCTCAGCTACAGCATGTGAATGAGGCTATTCGACTGAAAAGACCCGATCGCCATGGCCAAACCACACTCTTTCACGACAATGCCAGGCCCCATGTTGCACAAGTCGTTAAAGCCGCACTCGAATGGGAGGTTCTTTAGCATCCGCCGTATTCTCCGACCGATTACCATCTATTCCGCTACCTGTCAAACCATGTGAAGAGCGTTACTTTCGATAACAAAGAGGTTCTTATAAACTTACTCAATAACTTCCTTGACACGAGATCAGGCGATTTTTGGCGGAAGTGCTACGAAATTATTCCCAAAATTAATATTTGACATTTTTTTGCGGAAGATTTGGCTCCATTCCTAAGCATTCCAACACTTCCATTCCTTTCTAAACAATCAAAATTTTCTATATTAGTTTAAGCCAATAGCAAACTTTTAAAAGAAAGAAAAGAAAAAACATTTAATTAACAATATAAAATATGTAAGTATGTATGCATGCATACGAGCATTCGCATATCTATCTTTAACTCAAAGAGCTACAACGACCTTATCATATTTGTTGTGCGGCCACTGAGGCTTCAACAAACACATCTTTATGAACTTTTTATGAAAATATGTGCATACCATCCATATGTAATTAAGTAGACAGTTGACTTCATAAAAAGTGACGTTGTTTATCTTTTTGTTTAGAGATCTGGCAGGCGTGACATTTAGTTCCGCGAAACTGTTAATACTAGATTAGCACTCTAATCTACGAAGCGAAGAAGAGCCGGGCATTGTTTGTTGATAAAAAGTATAATAACTAAATAAATATGTAAATATATGTAAGTGATTTACAAAGCAACGCAAATACAACAATGAAAAAATAAGCATAAGAATTTAAACTATTTTATTTTGTTATCATATGCATATACAAACATAGATATGTATGTTTGCATGGAGGAATATATTCACTTTTCAATATTTGGTTAGCAAATAAAAAATGTTCATGGCACACATACATACATATGTATGTAGGCACATGGCGCCCCAAATACAAGTTCTTTTCTGAATCATTTCGACGCTAGCAACACTTTCCCGCTCCCGAACTAATAAAAGCTGGAAGGTGCGATCCCGGCTAATCCACCTGATGTGATTTCTGACAGCAAAAAGCAAATATAGGCAAGAAACACCAAAAAATTATTTGTTTTTAATTGATTCGAATTTATTCTAATTAGTGAAGTATATGGCGCTTATGAGAGATTAACAACCCCTCATAACACTCATACTTATACAAGAATTGTGTAGGAATGAAAGTTGAAGCTGAATATACCCGCGAAGCGAGTTAAATTTGAGCTTATAAAGTAATCAAGGGGCGGTACTGACGCTCATGGAAACGAGCTGACTGATGTGTTTGCTAACTGTGGAGTATCACATAGGACCAACGCTAATTGTGTATTCAAAAAGAAGGCAGTTGACTTGAGGTCAGCGAATGGAATGGAAATGGATAGATGGCCTCGTCCACAAATGCACAAGCGCAACTGCAGAATATCTAAGTGAAACTTCTTATCCTTCATAAGTGAAATTCATAAGAAATTCTTCATCAAATAAGAAAGGTGGGATCTACAGCTCCTAATAAGACAGCACCTAAACACGAGACGCGTTGCATAGCACAAGCAAGTTGTCATGCAAACAACGTTTAAACAATTCAGGCCTCAAGATGATTGCACTCCTCTCCGTTCGTGAGATGAAGCTAAAAACAATCGACGTTTTTTTGGATTGACAGATTAGGTCATAGGGAAGCGAGCAGATGCAGCCAGTTGAGACGATACAGCCACCACAGTCGGTTCTAAATACGTTACCGGAGCGACCCGGATTTATATTCCTTAAGCATGTATTGGGAATATTTATGCTGTTACAATAACAACTCGTCGATAAAAGGTAGTACTACAAAAAATATGAGTTTCGTTCAAATCCGTTTAGCCACTAAATGCATATGTATGTATGTACTCGTATGTAGATCGGTTCAATTATAGGCCAGTATTTGAATTTGTGTCAGCAACAATGCCTTGAAATGCCTATGTAACTCGATATATTTTGACTAATCCACAAAAATCTCCCATTTGTCATCTACTGTTTATTTTTGGATTTTTCTTTTTTTACCGTCACGGCCACGGTGCCGTAGTGCCACGGTTTTTGGTTACACGTGCCATTGATTGATCGATTATGGTACTCATCGCCACTTAAAACCCGCTCAAAATCGATAATAGTTGGCGGTGCATTGGGAAAAATGCCTTTAGCTGTCATACAAGGCACGCGCACAAACACACTTACATACATACATACACTGGCATACGGTTTTTACCACATTCCATTAAATTAATTGTTTGTTTTTGAAAATGTGATTGTAAAATATTTTACGGCAGCTAATCTGAATTTGTTTGAATTTATTCGGGCGTTTCATAAATTTTGAAGCCAACTGGCGCGCTTATTTGTCTGTCGGTGGCTTCTCGCTTGACTTCGAGTTGTGGAAAAACACTTTTTTTAACTTGGGCATAAATTTTACTATTTGTGATTGAAAACTGCATAATTAAATGAGCAACTGTACTACAAAACTTTGAATATAAAAGTAGTAGTTTTCTATATATGCAAATATGTACTTTATGGTTTTGTAATGCACCAGCCACACTTTGTCTTTAGTACCTATATGGCTTTTTACGAGGGGTTTGAGTTGTTGCTTTTTCATCTCTTTTCTGAGTTAGATAAATAATGGAGCACTTAAATGCTAATTAAAAGCGTTCAATGGAGGGGAAAATTTCTTTTGGATGAGTTTATACATTTAGCGAAATAATTTCTAGGTTTTTCAATAAGTATTGCGGTTCGATAAGAATAACACAATTTTATGGTTTTAAACACTCTTTAATATTCAGTGTAGTTTCCCTGAACACTTATTCCAAAAATATTCCAATTTATGAATTCCATTCCTGAAGTGAGAATCTGGAAGTCCTGCAAAATACGAAATCAATACCACCCGAAGTACCACCAAAATGTTAGGCGTAAATCACCAGGAGTAGCCACTACATAAAACTCACCCCAAAACCAATACAATCAGCATTCACTCAACTCTTTAACCAGTTAATAAACTCCAAAGCTTTAGATGACTGCTACTCAGTTTTTACTGACGGTATCAATCAGTATTTGCTGTTGGAAAAAATATCGGAGCCCTTACACATGCGGCGGAATACACCCTCGTAGGTGAATACTTAAAGGAGGTGGCAGAAGTGGCAAACGTAGTAATTTTACAAACCCAAACGTGCTTGGCAGAAGCGAGCCTCCAGTTAGCGCAACGGCAGTGTTAATAAGCAGAAGAAAGCTGTGTGAGGTTACTAATATCACAATCGGAGGACATAAAATCGTCTCAAAAGCCACATATTGAGTAGCAGTAGAGGAAACTGAAAAAGTAGCCATGGCGCTATCTCAGCTCAAGGTGAACTTGGGAGGATCCAGACAACAACGTAGGCTGCTGCACGCAAGCGCCTCTTTCTTCTGTACTGTGCATCTGTGTGGTCTGATGCGCTGCATAAAACCTCATAACTACGCGAAAGGAGATCCTTGCACCGGCTTTGTGGTATAAGAATAAGTACCTTGTTCCGCACAACATCAGAAGAAACAGCGTTTGTAATATCTGGGCTTTGTCTAATTGATATTTTGACGAGAGTGATGACTGAATGCTCAAAAAGTAAGGTGAGTCCTTAAGCATTGAAGGAGAGTTGTTGTCGGAAATGGCAGAGTCTGTGGAGCAATTCACCAAACGGACGTTAGACCTATCGCTTGATTATTTCTTTACGAAATTAACAGAAGACATGGAAGACAGGACGCGGTTGCTTCAAATTTTAACTAAAAATTTTTTAACCAGAGTAGTAAGAAAACGTCTGGGTATCCCATTCAATTTTAGTATAATAAAGTGTAAGTTTGAGGTCGATCGAAAATGGCGTTGATTTCCTTTATTTGAAAAAAAATTCTTAACATCGTATGCAAAAACAAATTAAATTTTATATCTATTTTTTTCGAGTAATCGCGAAAATCGAATTATATAAAATTTTATCTAGTTTTATTTGTATATCTAAGTCAAACTAAAACTTTGATAAAATTAAAAAGGCATTTTTAGCAAAGTAAATTTTGCGTTTCAAAAAAATGCCCAATTAAAAAAATATAGCATTCGTGGTACTTCAGGAAATCTTAAAATCCATATGAACTTAGTATTATTTAAAGAAAGTTTGTTTTACAATTTGAGTGGCTCGAAATGGGCTGTAGAGTTGGCCAATGGCCAACAATTCGACCTAAAGATCTTCTGTGTGTGTAGAGATCTAGGGGAATTACTTTCATATAATTGTATATAAAATCAGAATCTGCTATGAACGATGTCGAAAAAATAGTTGTATACAAACTAACCCACCCTAATGTAAATATATATAGTTGACACACACATCTTTTTTTTGGGGTTTGGCCGAGCTTCTCCTCTAATTTGTGGTGTGCGTCTTGCTATTATTCCACAATACAAATGAAAAGGTCTACATCTATCGAATAGACGCTTTTTCAAGGCAGATGTGCGCATGGATCACTACTCTAAGCTGTCGAGGAGCGATCGTAATTACAAAAACTTTTTCCATTCCTTGTTGTACCCTGGACACAGTGAGCACCGATCAGGGATCCAACCCACCAATAGTCACGCACAAGCCCACTCCGCAGTGATGGCCACATAAAAATTCATTTTCTGTGAGAAAAAATTACTACGTGCGCCTATCTGCGATTTAATCAACATGTTTTGGCGTTTGTTTGTCAACAACAACACCGCGCGGCAAGCGGATTGCTGCTATGCAAGAGCAGACAGCCAACAGCCAATAGCCAGCGGTGCACTTATCGCTTGAGCCACTCGTAAATCAATGCGCAGCGCATGTCGGTGTTTTGATTTTACGAGTACCAGTTTGTTTTCCATTTATTTATTTATTTTTAATTTATTTTTATTTCCATGTATATGCAATTTTTAGCGCAAAAAGAGATGTGAAATGGGAAAAGAGAGACTTGAGAAATCAAAACCATACGGAATTTTGTACCCATTAAGAACAATAATAACAACAACAAGCGGAACTCACCAGACAAATTGTCCGCCTGTGCCCCCTGCACTAGGCAAATGGCAACGATGAGCACAGTTGTCAGTAGCCATGAGCTGAACTTTGGCCGTTGTCCTGGCCACGGTCGCAGATGTCGTTTACCACGTTGCTCACATAGTTGTTGTTTCTCTAGTTGGTTTTGTTTTTGCTGTTGCAGTTGCGAGGGCCATAGTCGCTGTCGTTGACGTTGTCGTTGCACGTGTCTGGAGCAGAGTTCCTCACTTGCGCAACAACAGTCAAACTTCTTGCCATCATCTGCAACAACTGCAGCAGCAGCACCAACAGCATCACTGTTGTCTGCAACAACTGTCATTGCGCGCACGAATTCGTTGTCCATTGTCAACAGTGTTGGTGTTGTTGTTGCTGTTGTGGTTTGTGCTGTTGTTGTTGTTTTAATTACATGCTGTCGTTGATTTGGTTGCCGTCGTTGCGGCTTTTGCCAGCTTCGCCCTTTCTTGTTCATTGCAAGGGTTTTTCTCATCGGATGGCTTTGCACTGTTTTTTTATTCCTTTTTGTATTTTACAAGAATTATACGATTTATAGCGAAACTTTGGAGCGTCTTTTCATTTCAGTGGGTTGAATTTTGGTTGTTGCTGTTTTATAACCTCATTACGGCCTGAAATAAAGCAAAAAGGTTAAATAATATATTAGCTATGCCTATAAAATTTGTAGAAAAAATGGTTTGTGTTTGTGATTCACATTTTTTATATTGAAATACTTCTAACAGTATTCCAAAGTTTTAGTAGGAAAAAATAATTTTTAAAATTGCAATTTTAGGCAAATATTTAAATTTTAAATAGATCTCTAATTAAGAGCAATGAAATCAAGGGAAACAAAACTTGTTTTCTTGTCATCATTCGTAGCAGAAAGTTAGAAGCTTTCGCTATTCACAACATCTTGAAGTGATACATTTTTCTTTCACAGTACAGAGTTGCAGATTTTGGTAATTGCAATCAATTCAAGATAAAAATTTGCCAAGTTTCAGCCTTAAGAAATGTATCCCTGTGCTGCACAATGGTCTGAAATTCAAATATTTTGGCATAAATCCAAAATTTTTTTTTCTTATTTCAAAAAAATAGGTGCGCAGTATTAATTGAGACATTTCAGTGATCTAAAATATACAAAAAATTATCTGGATATGGCAACTCTGTTCTAAATATGAGCTGTAAAACATGATGCTTCTGAAGCAACAACAAACTTGTAAACAGTTCAGTAAAATATTGTAAGAAAACAGCTGTTCGATAATAGTTAAAAAGGAAAAAAAAGAAATAAATTTATAATAGAAGAATATAAGAAAGGTATCGATTTTTAACTTAATGAAAAAAATGCGGTTTATTGTGTCATATCTGTATAGTGTGGGGTTTTGTTTAATAGCTTTTTTAACCGAAAATTTCGAATTAACCTGTGTTCTGTGGAGTGAAAGTTGTGTGTATTGTCCCGTATTGTTCCAGATTTTTGTGTTCGGTGGAAGTTTGGGGTATGTTCTTTAAAATCATGTATGTAACATTTGCCCGTTTTTGCCCCATTTAAGTATATTTGTAATTTTCAGCAACCTTTAAATTCCAACACGAAGAAATGCTTCGAGTTTGGATCGATCGCAAAACTAATACTAATGAGTTAAGTTTAAAGAAAAAAGGTGAAATAAGAAAAAAAAAAATTCACAATTTATTAGCATATGTTAGCGAAAAATTATCAAAATGTAATCGTATGGTTAATAGATTCAAAGAGAAATACCCCCAGTAGGTTTCCGCAACAACTATTATTGAAATTTCTGAGAATGATTTTGAAAAACCCTGTTCAAGTAAAGCAGGACGACCAAAGGTTAGCTTCACAGATGCAAAAGATCGGCTGAAGAGGAAGCTGGCAAGTGATCTTTCTTGTGAAAACAATGACGATGTTGATTTTTTGATTCATGCAGCTACTGTTGCGGCAAAAAAATCAAAACAAAGTGATTTAGCATTTATTTTAAAGAACTTCTCTCTCATTTCAGATGTACAGTTAATCTTATTATAAAAATAATTGTTTCAGTGAAAACATATGTATAAATATTTGGATAATAAAATTATTTGACCACTTTTGCCTATCATATGCAAATTTTTCATTTTATGAAACCAAATTTTTACTATAGGTCTAAGGGAGGTACTCCTAGGGACTGGCCGATTTCAACTATTTTCGGTATCGTCGTTGCGTATTACGAGAATAACATATTTACCAATTTTCGTTAAGATATCGCAATTTTTGGAGCTGAAATTCAAAAATTTTTGCTATAGGTCCAAGGGAGGTACACCTGGAGAATGACCGATTTCATCCATTCTTGGAATTTTTCTTAACTAAGTCATATATAACCTGTATGCGAAATTTCAATGGCCTAGTACCACTCCTTCTAATTTATGCCAGAAAATTTGAATTTCAGACCATAGTGTGCTGTGAGAATTAATTTTTGATAAATCGAAAACAATTTATATTTTTATTTCTAAAACACAATCGAAAAAACGAACAAATATTATTGAAAATCCAAAATATGTTGTTTAGTATTCTATAGCTTTTTTTACAATTTGCTATTTTTGTAAAATCACCAAAATTTTTGGACACACATACAAAATTGCCTCATTATTTTACATAACACAAATTATTAAAAAAAAAGTTTTTTGAAAAAAAAGAAGTTATTTCTAAATAAAAAAATTATTTTAAAAAATTTGTTCTCACGCCCCTCTCGATCTTGATGAGCTTTACAGCCCTGCCGCTAGAGGTTCTCGGCATATAAGAGGCTTTTTAAGCCGATTCCCTTCTTCTCCCGCCGGATTATAGTTGTCTTTTACGATAGGCATGCCTTACCCCGGGCGTATTCTTTTCCCCTACCCGCTGGGGAAAGAAAAATACGGGTACCATGTCATGCGCTGCTCGACTCCAGTTTGCAGTTCCGCATCATCACATCGCTTCTTGCTCACCAGCTATAGCTGCGTAGAGCCAAGTCTTCTCAAGTCTGATAACTTCACTGTTGACATCAAACTACGCCCTCAAGCTTCCGTGTACTCAACATGTCTACATCACTGTTTTGGTAGCCCTAGCATAACGAACAATCAATACAATTTTACTCTTAGCATCGCATCGTGGAACATTCCATTCAAAATTCGCTGGCCGACACGAACTTTTACAAATCGCAGCAGATCGATTTGCTTATCTTTCCTATGAGCTTTTGTGTGTTGGGTAAATCAGACTCACGCCTGGTCCGCCGTTATTTCAGAAGACCAGATTAGAGTGACTGACCGTAGGTGGCGACTCTTACCCGCGAACTGCATCGGCGGTAGCAACACTGTCTGCAGTGGCATTCAATAAAAGTGTTGTTTGGTATTATATTTGGCAATTACCAAAAAAAAAAAACCATCTTAATTTGTGTGAGCAATTAGTTCCCATATCCTTTTTAAGGAATTTATATGCAATATCTCTAAGGCTCTAACCACCTGCTGGGGTAAGAGGTGTGACTACTAATAACCTTTGTAATGTTGTAAAATATTTTGTTTTGATTTCAAACATATTCACTTAGTACTACATCCAATAAACATTTATCGTCAGTTGGAAGTTCTCTTATATCAGCTTCATCAGCGTTCCATTTTCTCTTTCCTAGCTTCAACGTACTCGCGCAAAGATCGTGAATAAGGTAGATATTGTAACAGTGGCGGAGTGCACTTTGGTAAAAGCTTGATTGATTTGCTCTATTGTTTCACTTAACCTTAATAAACAGCTATAATGAGAGCGAAGGCTTTAACTGTACTGGTATGATACACAAATAGAAGCGAGAGATTATGCGTTCCCAGGAGAAGTTTGGCGCATGACAACTTCTTCTACAGCAGCGTCAGTCTCCTTACTTAATAGACAAACCTCATAGAAAAATTTTGGTTTCAGAATAATAATTTCTGATAATTTGTGCGACTATAACTACGACATTTTACTAAAAATATGTGAGGCGTATAAGCACAAAAAAATAGTTCGTTTTCCTTCTTGCTCTACGCAGTTCCTTTCAGATGAAATACATTTTTAAACACACATACATCTTTATATACATATCTTTAAAAAAAAATTTATTTATTTTCGTCTTCAAAAAAAAAAACAAAAACAAACTACAACATTGTGTGCCAAGTATGAGCAATTCTGTGTGTGATTAATTACATAAAATCTCTTGCTTCTAAGACCCTTCTGCACAATTTCTCCACGTTTCTGAACATGTAAATTGGCACTGTATCGAACTTTCACCGCAGTACTCTTAGGCAGATGATAGGGTAATATATGAATGATATTTCCTCACTATGAACTTCGATGCCGACTTATTGATTGTTCACCTGATTCTAATCATTGCTGTAACTCTGACTTGGATTCTGGTGCAAAATAACGTAACCATGTTTTATCTATTCACAGCGTGTGTCTGGCCAGATCGATGGTGGGATGTATATTTTTCTGGGAAACTGGGAAGATTCTAAATTTTTCATTTAACAAAAAACAAGATAAAGTGAGTAATCACCTTTCGATGAATCTGTGACTAACTCAGTGAGTTGCTCTTTAACCAAATCTCAACAGTTTTGCCTCATTAGAGTGAGTGAGGGAATTATGATTTGCTTCAATAGAATTGCGAATGGCAACTTAAGTACCTGCGTAGTGTTTAGCAATTATTTGTCAGGCAAGGAGAGCCACTTAAAAGGCTGATGATTCTCAAGTAAATAAATATTTACCTCCACCTTGACTGTACAACAAATTTAGCCAAGATCGCACATCCAATTTAACACTCAAGTGAGCAATTGAGAGGACAGATAAGTCAAGCATCCCCTGCGGTCAAGAAAATAGAATTTCAAATGGAGGGAATGGGATGATTTAGCCGCAGGAAATACAAATTTTTCTTTAAGTGAATGCGTGCAGAATCAAATTTTCTCACAATATTTCAAATTTTTTCTCAATAAAAACTTAAGATTGATCAGTGGAATTTCGTGCGTCGCGTGCGTTCAAGTGCGTGTGCGGCAATGACTGGGATTTTTGATGATGATCACATTGATTGACGTATATTGACCAAGAGGCTACTTGACTTTCAATGGTTCAATTCAAAAATGACAGAAGATTTGACAACGTGCAAATGAGGGTAGAATAATTGTTGCTTATTTCGCCTATTTGTACACACTTTTTATTCACACGAACACTCTAATTTTATCGTACACAACCACTCGACATATTTTTAGAATGCGAAGTTTAAATGTTAAAAATAGACAAATATGTTGGGAATTAAGTGTGTGTAAACGCAATAATTGAAAAAACTATTAACAGGCAGTGAGTTTGGCATTATTCAAAAAATTAATTGAATTAAATAAAAAAACATACTATATATTACTATACTATTATACATATTGAGCTAAAAAACAACCAAGAAAAATAAAATAAAATTATAAAAGTACAATATATCAAATAAAATAAAATAAAATAAAATAAAATGAAATAAAAATGGAGGTTGAATTAGTTTTAAAGGTTTTTTTCGAAGATTTGGGGCTTTATTGTGAAAAAACGGTACAAAATATTTTATTCGAAGTATTGGCCATCGCTAGCTACAACTTTCGCCCATCTTTCGGGCAATTTCCGGATGCCGTTTCTCCAAAATTCTGGCCGCTGCTTGGCTATCCATGACTCAATCCATATTTTGGTAGCCTCGTACGAGGAGAACCGCTGGTCCGCCAAATCGAGACTCATATGCCGGAACAAATGATAATCCGAGGGAGCTATGTCTGGACTATACGGCGGGTGGGGTAACACTTCCCAGCCAAGCGTTCCAAGGTATTTTTTGACAGGTTGAGCAACATGCGGCCGAGCGTTGTCATGTTGCAAAATAACCTTGTCGTGCCTTTTTACCGTTTCCGGCCGTTTTTCTTTCAATGCCCGGCTTAAACGCATCAATTGCAGTCGGTAACGATCCCCCGTGATTGTTTCGCCCGGTTGGAGCAGCTCAAAATATACGACGCCGACCTGATCCCACCAAATGCAGAGCATGATTTTCTTGCCGTGAATATTCTGCTTGGCCGTCGACGTTGATGCGTGGCCGGGCAAACCCCATGATTTTTTGCGTTTTGGGTTATCGTAGTGGATCCATTTTTCGTCGCCAGTCACCACCCGATGCAAAAAACCCTAACGATTTTGTCGCTCGATCAGCAATTCGCACGTAAAAAGTCGCCGTTCGACGTCGCGCAGCTTCAACTCGTACGGGACCCAATGTCCTTGCTTTTGGATCATTCCCATCGCTTTTAGACGCTTGCAAACGGTTGATTTATCAACGCCCAATGATTCAGCAAGCTCTTCTTGGGTTTGGCACGAGTCCTCGTTTACTAATTCCCCCAATTCCGCGTCCTCGAACTTTTTGGGCTGGCCAAGACGCTCCTTGTCTTCGGTGTGAAAATCACCACTTTTGAATCGTCGAAACCAGTACTCACATGTTGAAATCGACGGAGTATGGTCTGGGTAGGCCTCCTGCAGCAATTCACGGGCTTGGGCTGTATTTTTTTTCAAATTGAAGCAGAAAAGCAAAGCTTCTCGCAAATTGCGTTTCGACGGCACGAAAGTTGACATACTCGGAGCACGAAAACACTGCGTTGTTTATACTTCAGCGAAATGACAGATACTGATAAACAAAGCCTAGGGATGAGGCTTTGTCATGAATATATATTCAGTATTGCCAACGCGATAAAGTGATAAATAGCGCCATCTGTGTGTCACCTTTAAAACTAATTCAACCTCCCTAATTTAAATAAAATATCGTCTAAAAATTAAAAAAAAAGAAATAAAAAAAGAAAGAAAAAAAAACTAAACTCCATTAACTTAATTGCAAGAGGAATTTGAGTACAAATTAAAATCAAGTAAAACGTTAACTAACTATTTGAAATAAAAAATAATAATATGATATAAAATTAAAAAAATAAGTTTAAATAAAAAAAATTAAATATAACTAATATAAATTAAATTCAATTAAATGTAAAAAAGAATTAATGACATATTACAAAAAAAATAAAATAAAGTAAAACAAAATTCATTAAAGCAGTAAAAAATTAAACTAAAAAATTTAAATATAATTAAATGAAATAAAATTTAAAAAATAAACTTAAATGAAATAAAGTCTAAAAAATAAAAATATTAAATATATTATAATAAAATTAAATTCAATAAAATAATAAAAAACTTTAATATTAAAATAAAATAAAATAAAACAAAATTCACTGAAATTATATAAAATTTAGTTAAAATTAAATAAAGTTAAATATAAAAATAAATTTATATGAAATAAGGTCTAAAAAATAAATAAATAAAATAAAATAAAATAGAACAAAATGCAATAAAATAAAATTAAATAAAGTAAAATAAAATAAACCTTAAAAAGTAAATTAAAAAAGCAAAATTGAACTAAAACAACTAATTTATATGAAATATTGTCTAAAAATAAGCATTAAAAAAATTGTGTTAAATTAAATATAAAAAACTTAATTACACATTAAAATAAAAAAACAGCTAAAAATAGGGTAATACAACTAAAATAATGAAACTAATAAAAACTAAATACACCCTTTCGGGTGAGCTCCTCCTCCTATTTGTGGTGTGCGTCTTGATGTTGTTCCACAAATGGAGGGACCTTCAGTTTAAAGCCGACTCCGAACGGCAGATATTTTTTATTAGGAGCTTTTTCATGGCAGAAATAAACTCGGAGGTTTGCCATTGCCTGCCGAGGGGCGACCGCTATTAGAAAAAAACTTTCTCTTCATTTTGTTTCTTCACTTAAATAGAAGTTATTAACAACATTAAAGTAGTATTAAATAAAACTGGAAAATTCAGAATTATATATAATAAAATTAAAATAATAATAAAATAAAATAAATCAAAATTAAATCAAATGATTTGAAATAAAAAAAAAACTTAAAAATAAAAATTAAATTACATTAAATTAAATAAAGAAATACTATAGTTCAATCAAATAAAGTAATATAAAATAAAACGAAATGAATGAAATTGAAAATAATATATAAATAATAACTTTACGTGAAAAAACATATAAGATCTAAAACAAGACAATTTAATAATATAAAATTAGAATTTAAATAAATTGAACGTAATCAAACTTTTTATAGCATGATAATATACAATTTTATTCAAATGAGATAAAATAATAGAGCAGAAAATAATATAAATTATTGTACATAAACTAAAAACTAAAATATTAAAGGTTAAATATAAATAAATAAAACAAAATAAAATTAAATGGAGGAAAAAAAAGAAACAAACACGATGAAAAACAAAAATAAAATAAAGTTTATATAAATTAATTAAATTGAGAAATAATATTGTATACTCCAGTTAAATAAAATAAAATAATATAAAATGAAATATTAATTTACTTGAGAATCATCAGCCTTTTAAGTGGCTCTCCTTGCCTGACAAATAATTGCTAAACACTACGCAGGTACTTAAGTTGCCCTTCGCAATTCTTTTGAAGCAAATTATAATTCCCTTACTCATTCTAACGAGGCAAGGCTGTTGAGATTTGGTTAAAGAGCAACTCACTGAGTTAGTCACAGATTCATCGAAAGGTGATTACTCACTTTGTCTTGTTTCTAGTTAAATGAAAAATTTAGAATCTTCCCAGCTTGCAGGAAAAATTTACATCCCAACATCGATCTGGCCAGACACACGCAGTAAATAGATAAAACATGGTTACGGTTAAGTGAGAGTTGTCTAAATTGTTGCCTAAAGTTGTAAGGCAAGTCCTAGAAACAAGAGATTTTATGTAATTAATCACACACAGAATTGCTCATATTTGGCACAAAATGAGTTGATTTTTAACCGAAGATTTGAAAGCGACAATGAAATGAAAACGTTCAGCAGTGTATGAAGAGGAAAATAAATAACATATTTTTTTTAATATAGTATAGTATACTCCATTTAAATAAAATAATAGGTATAAAATGAAATAAAATAAAAAAAATTAATTCAAATTTAATCAAATAAAAACAAAATAAATCAATTAAGGTGATTCTGTGAAGTGTAGTTCCTAATCGTCAGGCATACAAAGATGCTGTATAGATATTTTCTTATTTTTATTAAGTTCTGAAATAAATTCAATTAGTTTACTAAAGGTTCAAGGGCAATTTTTGCGCAATGATAGCAGCGGGCTAGCGTTTTAGTGTTGTACATTACTGAGCTCGTAGAATCGACTTGTCCGGTTACTTTTTTATCTGATGAGCACAATGAGAAAAACTTAATCTTCTGTCGGGTTGGAAATTAGTGCAACATTAACTATTTTCTAGTCATCGTGGAACCGTGCGTCAAAATTCATGGCTAAAAGAGTTATTGCTTTAGCTTAACCAATTTCCGAAATTATCAAGAATTGCTCGGGAGAGCTTAATTACCATTACCAAATATGTCCATCTTTGGTGTAAGATTTGCACGAACAGAAGCATTTCGTCTGTAAATCCAGGCTTCGACGGAAAAAAGTGCAAAGTAAGGAGATATTTTATGCTATCAAAACCTGATATGAAGACACAGTGCCTATCAAAGATTGCCCTTTAATTCTGCAAAGTTCAGTATCTTTCACAAATTCCTCCCAATCGTGCCCAGGTCCACACATTTTAGTGTCTAACGCATCAGATTCGAAGTTTAGCCAATTCACAGAATTTTTTTCTTAGTTTTTGGTAAAAATGTATTAATAAAACCGATTGCGTTGTGATAAACGGAAGGCATAAATCTACAAAGCTAGTAAATTAAGGAGCCATAACGAATTCACGACATTCGCCCCTGCGCCGTTAAAGGTTAACTGAATACTCACATTACCCGATTACTTTGCAGCCACAATACAAAAGTACTCATATATATGCATTTGTATATTTGTGCGCTTCTCCGCTTGATTGCAGGGCATTCGAAATAAATTAGTTTTGTTGCCGAGATTTAACACCAATGTTGCTTATCAATTGAATTGCACTTTCCGGGTTAAACTATCAAATCACTTACAGCCATAATTGTTGTGATTAATTTCAATTTTCTCGCAAAGTATTCGCAACAAACCAAAGTGATTAGGCTAGACACGAATACGAAATTTGAATAGAGCAATAGAAAATTGTTGTTACGCATTAGAGCTCTACCCCTTCCCGCTGTTCGAAGCTGCAAATGGGAACGCAGCAAAGATTAGGAGCGAAATTTATGTAATTTATAGTGCAATTGTCTAGGAAGTTTGTCTGGGCGGCTCATTAACAAACTGCGGCAGTTGAGCTCGATGGCAGCTGAGAAAGTTGATAACTGGCAGGGTATGCAACTAAATGCTACTAGTAACATATTTGGACAGACGGAAAGGCAGGCAGGCATACAGACAGCTAGACAGATGCAGCAGCTACTTTTTATGATTTAATTCAGCAACCAATTTGTGATCGGTTGCGAGTGGGTGAGTAATTTGCATAAAGTCTAACTGTAATTGGATACTCGTCATGAATCTTACCAACGTGCGTTGGATACCTGCTTACCATTAGTAGCCAGCCAGTGGTATTTGTATGCACTTTCTGCCGACCAGTTAGTAAACTAAATTGAGATACCTGTGCGCTTGCGTGTATGTGTGCATATGTGTGTGCCAGTGGCTGTACTCGTAACGAGTATAGATGGCGGCTGCTCCATCCATACGCTTTTTTACCTGTTGGCGGAACTGCTGCCATCAGTTACAGTTTGCACTGAAATGGACATTGACTTTTGCGTTTTAGCTACGCTCTTTGCCTGCGCGCTACTTACTTAGCATAGCGTTTATGCGAAGTATTAAAAAAATAAATAATATTGTAATAAAAAACAATAATAATAAAAAATGTACAAGACAAAAACTATTAAGTTATTTGTTCAAAACGCGTTTTTTTCGCTTACAACTTTTGAACAGAGTGGAGTAGAAGGACTAGATTTGGTAGAAATGCGAGTGTTTGGTTGGCTGGTATAGAATTACAAAACTGGCGCCAGTCAAAAAACATTAACATTTTATAGTTGAAAAGTGTAAAATGGCTTTTAGAAAGAAAAAAAAAAGAACGAAAACGACAAAAATATATAAAACTTAAACAAACACGAAAATATATAAGAGTGGGGGCATAAAAAATAAACTTAACATAAATAATGGACAACAGAAATGACGGAAATCATAAAAAAACATAGAATTTATTACTGAACGCCATAAGCACAAAGAAAAACATTAAGATATTAAATACCCTCTTTAGCAGAAAAGTATAGCCGACTTCATAGTGGATGTAGGTAGAGGTTAGGGGGTCACTTGGACAGGTAAAAGGGCATCGTACATTATGGTGTAATTTAAACTCAAGAGGGGAAGGGGAACAGGAAGCAGTAAAGATATTCGAACGATCAGTAATAGGAATTGTGGGTGGAGAAGAAGAAAATCTATGTATACACAAGGTGGCGCAAAATTAATTACTCTATAGGAATATTTCTATTTTTTACAAATGGCGTCGTACGTCAATCATATTTGATATTTGTGAATCTGCGTAAAGGCGAAAATAAAGATTTCCTTCACTCAAAATCATTTTTTATTCAGTAAAAAGTTATTGAAAAAACAATTGGATGACTAATTTTGAGCCACCTTGCATATATATAATATAATATACATATGCATATACATATATACATACTCGTTTATACATATATATGTATATATATATATATATGGGGCATTCTTTCTGAACGTGAGACCCCCTGCCCCCAGAATAGATTTTGACGAAAAGAGGTCTATGAGGGCTTAAAATGTAGGTAATTATGTTTACTTTCGAAAGCAAAGTGGCACTTCTTGAAATTCAAAATGGCGGATCCAATATGGCGGATTCAATATGGCGCAATTTTGCAGTTCGTGCATCAGATTTATGCTATTTCGTGTTTTCTTTATTTATTTTTAAGTAAAATTGTTGCATTGGATTTAATTTTACATATTTCCAAGTTAATTATTTATTTTTATTGGTCACTGATTATTCATCATTCAATTATGATTCAGTTCATAGCATAAATCTGATGCACGAACTGCAAAATTGCGCCATATTGAATCCGCCATATTGGATCCGCCATTTTGAATTTCAAGAAGTGCCACTTTGCTTTCGAAAGTAAACATAATTACCTACATTTTAAGCCCTCATAGACCTCTTTTCGTCAAAATCTATTCTGGGGGCAGGGGGTCTCACGTTCAGAAAGAATGCCCCATATATATATAACTGGCGCTCACATCCTTTGTTGAGTATTTGGGCGAGCTCCTCCTCCAATTTGCGCTATCATTCTTGATGAGGGAACCTACAATTTCATACCACCTCCGCACGCCAGATAGTTTCTTATGAGGAGATTTTTCATGGCAGAAATATACTCGGAGATTTGCCATTACCTGTCGAGAGCCGTCCGCTATTAGAAAAAAATATTTCCATTATTATTTTTTTTTTTTTTTTGCACGTAGCGGGTAGCAAACCTTGGCACTACGAAATAGTAGTCACGCATTCTACTAAGGCGGACACTAATACGCAAATATGACAGCAACTCGAGCGCAGTTAAAAAATTAAAATGTTGGTAAAATGTCAGACTCTTAGCCGCGCAAAAGTAGACCGGCTGAATAGTCGAAGTTCAGATGAACGCAGGTCATTATGCTCTAAAAAACTGCTGCAGGTGGAAATCCATCTGTCACATCGCACTATCCTTGGAAACTTCGTGGATCGCCTTCGATCCGCCCATGGTCAAAAGAACTTTGCAGTCTCACAAGTCAGTAGTCATACCCAGTGTGCGCTGAACTAACTCGAAGTCCATCTATAGCATTCTAGAGCAGGCCACAGATAGGCAAAAGATCCGGCATACTGACGAATAGCACGACCGAACTTCGACTCAACTGCCCCTTCAGTGAAGTGCGCTATATAGGCATAATGACGAAACTAACTATATATATATGAGTCCATGCGATTATTTTGAAATGCAGGTGCATTGGCGTTTGTGCAGCATCTATCAGAGCTACTTGGGGAATTCTATTTTCGAAATATTCAATTTAGGTTGATATTTCCGAGATTGCGTTTTACGCATCCCGAACGTTTGCAAATGAATAAAAAATATTATGATCGATCAAGACAATTTATAGGTTTTACGAGACTATTATAAAGCCAATCTCGTTATATGGGGTCCCTGCTGGGTGAAATTATCTGGAGAAGGTTACATTGGTTAAGCAGCTGGAGAGAAACGTTCAATAATTTTCTAATGAGACTGTTCGGTTTAAGTCGAAGTCGGTGCCCAGTGAATCCTTTTCCACTCACTTACCCTTAAAAGAGAATCGGGACTCGAATAGTTGAAATTTTCTCTACTTTTTAGAGTTTAGTATAACAATTCTTTAAGCAAAATAATGCGTTTTATAGCAAAATAATGTGGTTGGGGTAGTCGGAGTTCGTCGGATGAGGATTATTAATTTAAAGTGTACCCGCATAATGCGGAGAAAGAAGTTGGACGCAAAAATACTTTGAATGGCGTGATTGGATTAATGAGAGTAATTTTTTTGTTGTTTTTGTCAAACGCGTTTGTGACATTTATTAAATTTCCGGAATTTTTATTTTTTTTGATATTTTGATGGTCGGTATGTTTGGTTTCGAGCTTATAATTTTCGGCTTATTGTCCCAGACCCGTTTTTGAAGTATTATGATGCAAAGTCTTCATTAACAGCACACCAGTTAAGCCTTTTTCTGAGATAGACGCTACTAGAGAAGTTCAGCTGAAGAAACTGCTAAGAAATGCCATGCAATTTAAAGAGGTCAATCTGTTTGTGGTGGCTACAGATTTATTACAATAGCCAAGTAGTTCGATGAAATTGTATCATCGATATTAGTTGGGAAATACCTTCTGAAATTCATGTCTTCCCTTACGGTTGCATCGGAATACTTTGTTATCAGACGGAAATGGATTATAGGCTACAGTGGCTGGCATTATGGAACATTTCATTTCTGATGAAGTGGTTAGGCATGGTACCCTAGAGAGCGTTTCTTGGAGTAATGCGGACGTACTTTGGGCATTTATTTCGCGATCGAAAAATGGGCGAATACCATTCGGAAGTGCATGGGTTCGAATCTCCGTGCATGAAACATCAGAATGAAGAAAACGTTTTTTTGTAATAGCGGTCGCCCTCCTCATAAGAAACCATTTGTTGCATGAAGTCGGCTTAAAAGAGAAAGTTTGTGGAACAACATCAAAAGGCATGTCACAAATAGGAGGAGGAGCTCGGTCAAACACCCAAAAAGGGTGTAAGCGCCAAATATATATATATTAAGTGAAAACTAATTTAGAATAATAAATTTTTGAAAAAAATAAAAATAAAAATATTTACCACGTGTTCGGTATTTTTGTTTAATAATTACGCTGGAAATACTCTCTCAGAAAAATTTGCGCATCACTTTCTTAATGGAAATTCATTCAGTAAAAAAATTCGTGGAAGACAAAGGAACAGAGGCACAATCTTTTTACTTTAAAATCACTATACATTCAAAAATTATTTTCTTAAACTCTCGTCACTTGTGGGTGCCACTGGTAACTGGTACCTGTAAAATGACGAAAAAAAATTTTGTTTTTCATAAAATGTTAATATAATCCTTTAAGAATGTGTCACAAAATTTTTAGAACGTAAATTTAAGTATTTCTTATATTATAGATCGTCAACCGTGACGTCTCTTTTCTTTGCGTTCGAGCGCTGGGAGAGGTATAGTTACGTTGTATTCAAACTTTAGACGCGTTTTTCTCAAAACTATATTTTTGGAATTGGTGTACACGATAACTCGAAAAATGATTGACCGATCTCCCTGAAATTTTGCACACATCTCTTTTATGATATTACTTTCTGTGTGAATGAAAATAATTTTTTTCGAAGCAAAAATAATACGAAAATTCGCCTCAAAATTCATTTTTTTTTACATTTTATTAACAATTTTCTTTCCATTTTTTTTGTTTGATTCATATAGAAATTATGACATTAATAAACAAAAAAAAATTTGGTTTTTTGTATTCAGGTGATTGCCACCGATGCTACAATGCCCGCCGATTGAGAAGCCCCGCTGCGACCTTCCTGGAAAAATTTAGTGTATAGTACATCCGCCGTTTTAAATGATTAAAATAAAAAAAAAATGTTATATTATTTTAATGTATAAATAAACTGTATGCCAATTTTGAAAAAAATATATTGACTTCTTCATTTTAAATAATTTTAATCAAAATCAGGGAAAATATGGCCACTTACAGGTATCTGCCCCCTTAAGATGGATCATATTTGCTACAAAAATCCATGCGAATGGTCAACCTCCTCTCATGAAATGAACTTAAGAAATCTTCGTTTTTTTGTACCGAAAATTCAGGCAGTTCGGCGCAGATCAACGTCCAATCAAAGCATTTAGGCCAACTAAATAAGTAGTTAACCAGTCCGTCACTGCCATTCCGCCGCTGCAATGCTCCAACATCAACATCATACCAGTAGCCTGGCAGCGACTATTTCTTGGCTATTCATAAAGAATTAAACGGGTATTGCAATTTCCGCGAGGTGTCGCAGTCGCAAAACTCAACAAAAACGCTAATGAACATTAGCACCATTAGATGTGACGAACAACTATAGGTAACTAACTCAGTCAGTCAGGCAGTTGGTCACACTATCGCTCAACTGTCTAAGTGCCTATTTCTGCTTGAAAATCAGGTAAATGTCATTCAGGCTACTCAAGCAAGTCAAACAATTCGTAGTGCATGCGCCGAGCGTGAGATTAAGTGTCCGTCAATTCGAATGGGCGACCGTAGCTGGTTGAGCACTTGAATGCGTCACCTTTATTTACGCTATCCTTAGCCCCTGTCACCTTCATAGTTCATGTTAATAGTTTCAAGCGCATGCGCATTTTTATGATGATTACTATTTAACCCAAAAACACAAAACAAAAGAAAAACAAAATGCATAAAAATGGTGATCACAAATCAGCAAATTAGAAATAAGTTTTTGATTTATTTCACTGATTCAGGTTAAGACACAGAACGTTGATGGCTCTTAAGCTGCAAGTACTACGCGAGTACAATACCACTCGTAGCTCCACGCAGTGAATTCGATTATTGGCAACATAAATATTGCCTTCATCGCTTTAACGATGACTAATGAGCACTGACGGGTGATGCTTGTGGTGCAATTGTATATGTGTATGTATGTATGCAAGTAGCGCATTTGTGTATTTATGGGACACCGTAAATATGTCTATATATGCTTCTAGATTTATGCCTTTTGTTATGTATTGTTTTTCGATTTTATGCAAAAAATAAATATGGCTTAATTGATCCTCGTTTACTTAGGTAAATTAAGATTTATGGCCATGCAATCTGTTGTCATTCGCGAGCTACGGGTATCATTCACAACTGGGTTAATATGTGAACTGTGATATTTTATAATCTAATAGACTTTTAAGTATATTTGTATGGGTGCAAACATGCAAATATGTATAGTTATATTTTGAATTATGGGCAATGAAACTGAATTGCCAAGTTATTAATTACCGTAAATTACTGTACCTGTTAGCAATTGAGATGTCAGGTGACGAATCAAAATGGAGGCAAGCATTTGTAAGTAGAAAATGAATATTCATACATTCATTAGAATTAGAGAAAGAAAACAAATACGAGGGTGTTACTTAAGTTATGAGCTGGGAAAGTAAAAATAAATATTTTTTAGTCTTGGAAGTTCAACATCTTTTTGGGCTCGTTTGAACCAATTTTTCCCCATTCGAGTGAGGTAATTTCAAAATATATGACTTGAATGCATTATTGCTTCCCCAGGCATAGATGATAAGATGCGAAACTCTTTTTCTCATGAGAGCGCTGTCAAAATTCCAGTGATGTCTCACCGGAATGAGTATTTGTGGATTACGAACGCTGACTGATTTGCGGTTGAGTTAACCGCTTTATGCTGCTGACGAAGCTCATCAGAGTTTCAATATCAAGGCCTGCTATATCAGCAGGCGTAGCAAAGAAGTGAGAACCAACATGCCTAAATCTTGGCCCGCGAGAGTAGGGCAGCTGAGGAGAAAGTGCTGAGATGATTCCACCTAATCCTCCATACAGCTGACCCGGATTGATTCCAAGTTTCACACCATGCATAGCTCGCGGATAGGGACCTGTGAAGGCACCCACGAAATTCGAGAGCTGTGATTTTCGCGGAGAAATTACCTCACTAGTCCTTTGTCTCGCCGCCTCGCAGTTTCCCGCAATGTCGCTTTGACCAGGAAGCCCAATGAGCCTTATGTCAAAGTACGCGGTACACGTAGCGGTAGTTTTGCCTGCGATATCGAGTTCGCGAATCTTCAGGCGCTCTATACTGCGAAAGGAAACATGGGCTACACAGATGCTACAATCGTTCACCGCATCATGTGTAAAATATTCCGGCTCGCTACCATGAGTAACGACGCGTTTTCGATATCAATGAATAAGGAACCCATCGTATGGCAAATCAAATGCAGAAAGTGATGATGGATAGGTTACACGCTTAGAAAACCACCAGAATACGATTATGGTACTGGACCACTCGATTATGGTACTCGGCCAAAGAATACTTGGAGAAAGTCGTTGTTGCGCGAGCTAGCAGATGCCGACAGCCGACATAGAACGGCGCGAAAACAACAACCCAGAGCCGTGTAGGATGGAAAAGTCTTGTCGAGTACCTATGCCCTCGAGCGGAGTGACCAAGGAAACAAAAAATAAAAAAAAATACTTTAGAACCTCACTTTGGACTAAAAGTATCGCTAACCAAAAACAGCGCTTTGAAGGAAAATATTTGCTGTCATCTCGTTACTTGTCTCGCAATAAAATTATGCGCTGCATATTTTAATCACACCTCGCAAATATGTGTGTATGTGTGTCTGTTGCTATGTGTGCATGCGCATACCATGCATGCAGATAGTGTGTTCGCGTATTTGGCCATAGCCTATGCCTGCCCCCATTACATTTTGACAACAAATCATTCAAATAATTTTCTTACATTATTTATTAAGGCGAACCACTTAAAATTCTCTAAGTAGTCAGTCTATCACGCCCAAAGACGCTGAAAAGCGAAAATTACAACAATGATTTATTTAGACTTCTTTTTTTTGTTTGTAGTGTTTTTGCATTACATATGCAACTACTCGTGCCGTGCACTCACATCTGTATATATACTATATGTGGATATCTACGTATAAGTATTTGATTTAGTGCGCTGCCGAGCAAAGGTCGGAATTCCCCCCAGCAGACACCACAGACTATTTGACAACACATACATAACTAACTATAAACATACATAGATGCATATGTGCAAACACATCCCGTGGTTTGACCAGCTGATTGACTGGCTGATTGTCTGACTGCTAGCCGGGGGAGGTGCGCTGGTTGGCAAGTTGCGCAGATCATGCTTCAGCTCTATAGCTCTATAGCTAAATAATAGTACGAATATCCGCGCGTATGAGTATTTCTGTGTGTACTTGAGTATCTACGTACTTACATAGTTGGCTAGTTGTGAACATTTTTTTATTTTTATTTTGCCTGCGAGCGCACTAAATAAATATCTGATCTATTGCATACTTGCAACACTAAAATAAATATATGGTAAAATATATATATAATATATGTACGTACAGAGGCGCTCACAATAATAATATTGTAAGCTTTTGACCATGTTATTATTTTTATTAAATTTTTTTTTTAATTTTTGTTTTTTATAAAAATATAGTTCATTTAATTTGCCTCGATTTTTGATAATTTTTTTTTTTTTTACATACATATATATAAATTTCGAGCAATCATTTTATGATCGAAGATGCTAACACTATCAACAAAAAAACAATGCGAATTCTAGGTCACTTTAAACTGGCATAAACCAAAATTGGATGGATTTTAAAACTGTATACCAAGAATTTTTGTAAAAATTTGATTAAAGAATTCCAAATTTTTACGATAATATAATATATAGAACTTTTAAAACTTATGTACAAACTTTGAAACTTTGAGTTATATACAATAGTATTCGTTGTTTTGATTTATCTTTTTATAAAAACAGCAGAAAACAAAAAAAAAAAAACTTTTCACAATGCTGCATTCTTGCTGTTGTGAGCCCCTCTGATACACTAGCGGATTGCTTTAGGGTGACTGTGAGTGGAATATTTTTTACATTTTGCTCTTATGTATAATTCAAAAAAAGATATTTCTCAAAATCCAGAATATATCTTCCTTTTTTTATTTTTTTTGAAAAACTACTTTTGAAATTTAAATATTTTTTCAGCAAATTTTTATAATAGTTCTGTTGCCATCAGCAATTACTATCTAAGTCGAAAATCTTGTTTTCGCGAGGGAGAATCAAATTTATTTTTATGAACTACTTAAACACATTTTAGAGAAGCATGGATCTCACGTAAGTATATAATTTTGTTAGTAGAATACGAACCCGAGCCGCATCGAATGGGGCGTGATAATCACGCACAACCCCATTCGGCTAAAGCGGCCACTCTGGGCATCAACCACCATCTGTGACCATTTGGAGGAGATATAAAACTATGGGTCCCTTCATTTGTGGGAAATCATACAGATACATACCGTAAATTAGAGAAGGAGCTCGTCCAAACACCGAACAAAACATATACGCGCCAATATAAATAGTAGATTACGATGTGCTTTTTGAAGTAGTCTGCCGCAACCAAGCATAGCTAATCTGCAAATCTCTCTACTTCCTCCTCACCTCGACGACTATAACAAAAGCCGATGGAGACGAAGTCAATCAAATTTCGATGTATATCCCTCAAGCTCTCAGTGCTCTCTTATTACACCGTCAAGATAGATGCGCAACATGAGTATTTTGTCATCGTCCTTTAGCTGGATTTCTCTGGTCACTTAACAAGTGAATTTCGGTGTAATTCATTTTTCCTTTCACTGATAGTCGCTCTTACTTTACAGAACTTATAAGAATATAATAGGATGCCAATAGTAGTATCCTGAAAATAGTAGTGTCCTCTAGCACTCTTAAGTTTAAAGAAGTATTATAGAGAAATTTCGAAGGCTGAAATCTAAGGGCTCTCTTAGCCGTAGTTGTATTCTCCAAACTGAGTTACAGTCAGGCATAGCCAGTCTGATGTTTTCATAGAAGTTCACTGGACGAAGTGTTAGAGAAGGTCTCCCAGTGACAAGCGTGGAATCTGCTTTTTTACACTTCAAATAGTTTGCTGTTAAGACCACCGGTAATCTGTGAAGCATGCAACTGCTCAATACATCAAGTGTACAATATATGACTTGATTCCCATCTTTATCCTATAGTCGTTGTACAGCTGAGTTGGTCGGGATTTTTGATTGCGGTTTCTGTCTAGAATTACTTCAAGGATACTTGCCTTGCAGAGTGCAATTTCCACTCCATTCAGAGAGGTTGGAGAGAAAGTAATTTGTATTTCTTCATTCGGTAGAAATAACTTCAATTTAAATTTCTCTACACTTATAAAGTGAAATCCTAAAATATAATGTATGTATATGTATATGTTCGCTAATAGGATAAGATGGGATAAATGGCTGCACACGCGAGGGAGCTCCACTTGCACAAAGAATCAAAATTCGTCCGTTGTGAAATCATACAGGAGGGTTTTGGGGGGAAACAGAAGGAAAGGGACTAAACAGGTGGAAAAAGAAAGAAGGGGCTTTGGATTACCAACGGTGGCTAATTACTTTTGTATTAACCATTTCAAGGTACTGATGAAATTCAGCAGATTTCTGATATTTAAATCCGCAATAGCCGCAGGCTTAGAACCCCGATGTCAAAATCTTTGCCCGACGAGAGCAGGTCAGCTGGGAAGAAGGTGCTGAGATCATTCCACCTTATCCTCCAGACAGCTTTTGCAGAAAGTATTTGAAGCAATCGCATGTCTCACAGCATGGACACCTAACGGACAATCTCCGCTAAGGATACATACAAAGTTCGAAATCTGCGGCTTTGTTAGCCTTAGATTATGTTCGCTAATAACTTTGCACAGAATGACCCAATTTACACGGGGTTTTTTTTTTGTATTTCAAAGCTCGTCTCTCCTGAAAGGTTTTAGTTTACATGAATTGCTTAAAACTACAAAAGAGGCGTGTCTATAAACCAAAATGTGTTGGAAAAATGAAAACGAATTTGGAACTTTCAACAAACTAAAAAGGGCTCAACCGATTGTTGTACTGTTTTTTTCTAAAAAATGCTAAAATGTCTACTAAAACCCTACATTTATCAAATTTATCAATTATTTGCAGCTTTTTGGAGCTTTTTAATTCCTCAGTACATCTTGCCAGCATGAGCGGGGTAGCTCGAACCGTCGTATGCTTTGATCCCCTTCATAGGTACCGCCCTGCTGTATGTATGCATATATGGATGTATGTTTGTAAATTTTCACTATGTGCAACAATTTGCTATGCAGTGCGAAGATTGATTGAGTGCCGAATGATTTCATTTTCACGTTCACGACTATTTGGGTCAATGTGATTTGGCAGTTGTGTGCTGTTCTGCTCAGTTATGTGCATACATACATACACAAGTACATTGGCTAATTTTCTATTTTGTGAATACTACAAGTACACCTACAACTTAGTACCACTTTGCAAATAAACTTTGCATGCCAGCCCACCTATACCATTCAAAACTAAATAAATACTAAGGTGTCTATCATTTTGTGAACTTTGTTCGAAAACTGGCAGTCGAAAGAATAACAATTTACTCATCATTACAAAAACGATCGTTCATCCATCCATCTGTCCACCCATTTATCCGCCCAACAGCATCTGTGTTGCACTTTGACAACAACAGCAATACGCTTAATTAACAGCTGCCTCACTATTTGTGTTATTGGCACAACAATTTGCTCATTTGCTCATTTGCTGACTTGCTCATTTGTCGATCTGTCCACCCAAGCAACCAGACACTAGCCAGCAGCCACCAACCAACCACCCATTCATGCAACCAAGCAACTAATCAAACGTTCATTAAGTTGTTGAGCGCTGCTAAGTGTAAATGAGTATGTCATTTTAAGGAATTTTCCAATGTCTATATGTATGTGTCTGTATTTGAGTAGTTGAATGAACATCTTCAAATTTATGCAGAGATCGCTTTCAATTTGATTAAAGATGCAATTCCGTTACAAAAGAAAAATAATATCCGCAGACGTTTAATCTATGAATCGTCCAGACGGCGTTGTGGAATTCCATGATCAAATCTCGATTTTCTAAAAAATAAAAATTACTTCTGAAATAGTTGTTGCTATAATCTTTCTATGCATAACAGTACTCTGGGGAAGTGAAATTAATGATAGGCAAATGAAAACGCAATTTTCAGGAGTTATGCTGAAACGAGATATTTCGTGTATGTTGAATCGGTAATGAAGGCGATGAAATTAAATAAATAAATTTGTTAGTAGCTCAAAGGAAAGATATTTATTGCAAATATTTTATTTTAAGCACTTGTGCCCTCTACTAATCACAATACCTGAACCAAAATCAGTTTCCTCAGAAAGCTTTGGAGATGTAGTCATCTGTCCAAAAGGTTGAGACATCTCGGCCAACTGCAGCTAGAATAATACGCACATGCGCTCAATCCAATTCAGCTCTATCTTGAGTTTAAAAAGGGAACTGCGTCTAGATGATCTACTGTGAAGAGTAGAGAGCACCAAACGCCATGAGGTTGACGAGCAAACCTCTAAGTAATCCAATCTAATCCAAGCATCGAACGGACATCAAGATATTCGTTCTTCTCTTCCCACTATGGCATGGAAGCAAGATGGAGTGGTGAGGGTAGGAGGTGGTCAGGGTATGCAAGAGTCGTTGGGCCATATCCCGAGCTCCTGCACATAGCTGCGCAGTCTGCAGTGACTAGTGACAATCCCAGCAATGTATGCTAAGAGAAGTTTTTAACTCAAAAGTAAATCTTAAAAAAATACTTCATTCTGTAACACAAAATAAGGCTCAAATTATTAATATTTCGCCAAATGGCTCTTGTTGGCAGATACTGTTGCGCACCTACGGAATGTAGAGTCCACCAAATTCCTACACCTCTCGACAGAGAATGACCTTCCTCACTTTTCTCATAGTTTTCCCAGAGCTTTTTGCCTACAGCTTCTTTGACATCTGTCCGAAGTTTGCAAATGGTCTTAAAGTCAGGTGACTGAGCCGGCTAATTCATGCCAATTTGAAACGAAGCAGTTTCTTGGCTTTTTAACCTTACCTTGAGCTTGAGCGCAGTCTTGTTGAAAAGCTCATGGCTTATTTTCAAATAGCGTTGGGTTGAGACATACATGCATCAACTTTTCTAAAACACCCATTTGATATACAATACTGCAAAAATTCCAATTTTACTCTTGTTAAGCTTTACTTAACTGACGCGGGCGCCAGTACGCGAGTGTCTCGACTATTTAAATATTTGATGCCCGGAAAAACTTTGTCTCGTGCTCGTTCCCCACCAGACCCATTCGCTCAAACAGATGATATTTCAAAGCAATACAAACAAATTTGTAGTTCAAGACCATTATTCGAAAAATGTTGGAAAAGTAAAAGGATTACTAAAGATAGCGAATTTCATTGCCTTTAATTTAATATACTTACATATCTTTTGTTTTAACAGATGTTCCAGGTATTAGAATTTTGTAAAAACTATCCATTTTACTTTAGCCAAAAACCATTATTTGACGATATCACGAAAAAATATGTAAATTTTTGAACGTAGCGAGCGAGTTTACATGGGAATTGGATGATCCGGTTCTTACGTAAAAAAAAATCATGTCATCATGTAAAAAATAACTCAGTCGAACAATTTTACACTTTGCCCGAAAGAACGATTAACTTATCAGAAATATGTTATGTAAAACGGCTTCAAATAAAATAACTATTTTCAGATTTCTATAGAAGAATTTAACGTTGAAATTTTCTTTAGTAGATTTTAACTCGTAACTTCTACTTAAAAGGGCACTTTTAACCCGTTCTCAAAACAGCTATAATGAAAGGTCGTTAAATTTTTCCACGGCATGTAAGCAGTCCTTTTTACAGAGGGTTGTCTAGGGTGAAAAACTCGTGCGGATTAAGTCAAGTGCATCATAGCCTAGACAGACGACGGTGTTAATCGGGCTTTACGACTTAATTTGGAATTATCTCAGGAGTTAAGTGCAATTAATACAGATTAATATCGAAGTACCTCCTGTCTTCAAACAAACAGTCGGCGCACTCGCGTATCGGCACCCACGTCACTGTTGACAGTTATAATTTTGAGGTTGTAAAAGACTTCGTGTATTTAGGAACCAGCATTAACACCGATAACAATGTCAGCCTTGAAATCCAACGTAGAATCTCTCTTGCCAACAAGTGCTACTTTGGACTAAGTAGGCAATTGAGCAGTAAAGTCCTCTCTCGACGAACAAAACTAACACTCTACAAGACTCTCATCATGCCCGTCCTAACGTATGGCGCAGAAGCTTGGACGATGACAACATCCGATGAAGCGACGCTTGGAGTGTTCGAGAGAAAGATTCTGCGTAAGATTTTTGGACCTTTGCACGTTGGCAATGGCGAATATCGTAGACGATGGAACGATGAGCTGTATGAGCTTTACGACGACATAGACATAGCGCAGCGAATAAAGATCCAGCGGCTTCGTTGGCTGGGTCATGTCGTCCGAATGGATACAAACGCTCCGGCTTTGAAAGTATTCGATGCGGTACCAGCTGGTGGTAGCAGAGGAAGAGGAAGGCCTCCTCTGCGTTGGAAAGATCAGGTGGAGAAGGACTTGGCTTCACTTGGTGTGTCCAATTGGCGCCGGTTAGCACGAGAGAGAAACGACTGGCGCGCTTTGTTAATCTCGGCCAAAATCGCGTAAGCGGTTATCGCGCCAATTAAGAAGAGAAGAATATCTCTTGTGAATGAAACATAGTTAAACTTGTAAAGAGAAAAACAAGAAAGACGGTGTAATTTTAGTTTGCACTAGTTCGTTCGAAATTATATTAATTGTTTTTAAGTTTCGAAGTAGTTTGAGAAATCGCAATTCAAGATTTCTTTAAATAAATAATTATTTCTTAGTATCAGGGCAACTAATACCCGTTTTTTTTGCCTGCGGTCCATCTTTTATTGACAAAGCTATCCAATAAACGAATCAGCTGTTTACTAATCCGCATAACAACCGTGTGTCACACTACAATTTTTATCAGAGTTAACTGGGCCGGTAGTCCCGATTAACGCCGCCGTCTGTCTAGGCTTTAAGAAAGCTTAGTTCAAGCTTAAGCTAACATATTTGGTATAGATACATTGCGAACACTTACACTTATGAGCATTAGAGCGGATCGCATTATATTTCAGCAATTTTCAGTTCTTCTGTACTGCGTCAGGGCTGTCGTGTGCTATTCTCAGAATTTTCATAGGATTGCATATCTTTTTCTCAAAATATTTGCTTGCAACCGGTCAACATTTCTTAGTTGAGTGTATTTCAGCCATGAAAGTGGTGAAGGCCACAACACACAAAAACGATGTACGCGCCAATTATATATACAAGGTAGCGCAAAATTAATCACCCTAGCGAAAGGTTTATAATTTTTGGCAAATGGCGTCGTACGTCAATCACATTTCACACTTGTGAACTAGACAGCTGCAGTATATAAACAGACAAGCCATGGAGTGCGTAAAGGTCCAGATAAAGATTTCCATCACTCAACATTTTAATTTTAGATTATTATTTTTTATTTTTAGACTTTTTTTGGATTATTAAATAAATAAATAAAAAAATCTTTTTTTTTTATTTAGTAAAAAGTTATTCAAAAACAAAATTTACTTTGTGCCACCTTGTATATGTAATTTATGGCAAAGTTGGATTTTTCAGGTTTTTTCTTTTGTGTATTAGAAAATGAGCCGAATTTTTTTTCGAGAAAAGAAAACACTATAAGACAGACTGGTCAGCAAAAATATTATTCCCTAGCAAATTTGATATTCTCCTCCTTCCTACACTTCCGAAATGGGCATAACAAGAAATCTATCATTTGTATGTAACTACTTACACTCACATAAATTCGCATATTATCTTCAACAGAAATCGTGTTCATATGCAATTTTAATCTATCACCCTTTTCGTCTTGCATTTAAATCTTCTAACCTCTGCCCACCTATTTTGAAGCGGCAAATCTGCTGCCCGGCATGTCTCATATTTCATGCGCCAAAAACAAAACCTCACACACAAAATCACTCCAAACGGCAGCGCATGTCTCGCTTTCTATGTGCATGCATATGTTTCATTGATTTATAAACACCGACTTTTACCCCCTCCCCTGCCAACTTAACGAGTAATGTGATCAAAATAAAAATACGATAATCATTAAGAAATCTGAAAAAAGTGTGGCATATGAAAACAAAGTCAACGGACTTGTTCAACAGCAGCAATTGTTCATAAAAATTCATAAAGCGTAAAATTTACTTCTCAACATTTTCTGATTATTTAAATTATAACGCGAACGCCCAGGCACAGACGGATGCACAGCCATAGCCGTAGCCACAGCCAGTCAGCCAGAAAATAGGCACCGTCATGCGAATGGCCAGTTGGTCGTCCGACTGGTAGCCAAAAAGCTAATCGAGGCAGTTGCGGTGGCAGCAGGCAGTAAGCCTGCCCAATCAGCCCGCCAGGCAGTCAGCATTTCGTTGCGATCGATTGTTTGGTTTTATGCGCGCGCTGGCCAAAAACAAAAAAGGCAGAAATCTCCAAAAAGCGAATATGATTAATGCTCGTCATTTCATCACTTGCCACTTTTGGTTGATTTACGCGCGCGCAGACATACTGGCAATTTGTGCATGCTTTTGTATGTTCATATGCTTATATGTGTGTATTCATGTATGTTTGTCACATATGCGCAGCATGCATTGCAAGTGCCCATTAGCCGACGACGACCAATTGACTTGGTATTGTGTTGATCGAACTTGACTGCTTGTACGCATCTGTGTAACCCTCTCCGCCGTGGCGTCTTTTTGTATTTTAAATGCATATAACCTGCTGGAAAATTCACGCAACTGGTATTTTTCTAGTTAATTTGGAACCATGGCTAGTTTGAGGACCTTCTGCTTTTTTTTCGCATAAGCAACTAGTGAGGTTGTAAAGTGTCCCTCATTGCATGGCTTCTTGGATAATTCTAAATTTGTGGGTATTAAATTCGAGGATGAAATTTAGTAAGCTCTGCATTCTTTTTCGATAGCTCCGAACCAGTGTTGAGCTCAACGAATTACATATCGTTCCCACGACGGTTTTACGTTACCGAAACGGCCCGAATTTATCTCCGGAAAAGGACTGTCACCCCAACAGCTTTCTCCGTACATGTTTGCGAGCTATTTATGCCGCTACTACAACAACAACGACGAGTTACATACAGCCTTGGCCGAAAGTATTGAGCACCCCATTAGTTACTGACTTTTTTTGGTCAGTGGTAAGAACATTAATATTTAGTAGGTCTACCCCTTGATATAGACATAAGATATATCACACTGCACACAAAAAAATGGGTATAAGTTTACACTGGAATTATAAAATTAATACATTTAAAGACTTCGTAAAAAATATTTCGAAAAAATATTAAGATTTACGGGAGTAGGACCGATTTGAAAATATCTTCAAAAATCAAGTTTTTATAAATAAAATTAGTTTTTAAAAATATTTTTTCTAAAAAATACTTCAATAATAGAAAAGCTTAATCTCAAAAAGTCTGCACGAAAATCTTTCAGTATTATTCCATATTAATAGTTGCCATTAGACTCCGTTGTCCTTTTTTGTAGGCTGTCGTTGCGGATCAATGATATGTGAATATTCCAGAATACATCCGATCCAGACTCTTAAAATTAATATTGGTTGAGTCATTTATCAAATCAAACCGGAAATATCAGCAAGACAAAATAACCTACAGAAGACCCCTTTAAGGCATCTATTAAAATATTAGTTGCATTTCACGATTGTTCTTTGTGCTTTATAATAAATTAAAAATCATTGTAAAGTATGGAACTGGGCCTTTATAGCATTTTTTAAAAGAAACCAGCCGATAGTTGAAGATAAACCAGGAGCTAACGCCACGTTCGGAATGTACGAGAAGGGATATTATCACCGTCACACTCCAGTCAGTCAAGTGCGAAGGGCTCCGAAGCAGGAGTGAGAGGAAAGTCAAACCGCAACACCCTGAAGGAGCGCTCTGAATATGGAGTGCAACGGAAGTAATCAAGAGCACTGCATCGGAGCCTTCAAAGCTCAAATTGTATCTCTTTGTTACCTCGTTGCTGCTTATTCTTTTTTGCATTCGCTGATTAATTATAAATAAATGCAATAATCCCAAAATTATCCGCCTATGTTATCTACAGATTATTTATGAAATCCGTTCTAAAAAATTTTATGTGAATAGAGGAGTCTTTGCCGGTTATCTGAGTGAGCTTTCTCACTATGTAGCTGCCATGAAAAACTGCCAATAAAAAAACGCGACATGAAATTGTAGGCCCTCCATTTATAGAAAAAATTAAGACGCACTGCATAAATTGGAAGAGGAGCTCAGCCAAACAACCAGCAAAAGATGTAAGCACCAATTATAGCATACTTTTTCACATATTTTAAATTAAGTGGGCTCTTTTTTCGGCGCATATACTCCTTTGAGACCCTTAGGGTATCCTAATTATGTGCGTTTTACAGATGCCGCTGGTTGGCTGGGACGTGTTGCAAAGTGGTTCATAACTAGTAAAAATCGTACTAGTTCTAAACCAGAAATTTATTTCACTAGTTCAGGGTTTCTTTGCAAGTTTAATTCGCTGTGGGATGTTAACTATTTGTAATTTTATGAATCTCATACAAAACGACGTTTATATATTATATATGCATTTGTACAAACAACAAATATGTCGCTGTCCACTGTTCATTTGCTCTTAATGGTTCGCTCCCTGCCAAGTCAATGGCTTTGACTCGGACCCCGTCTCCGTCTCCGACCCCGACTCTGACTCTGACTCTGACTCTGCTTGTGGTAGCTGAAGTTCGATCTGTTGTGAATCATCGAATTCATCGGTCAATTTATCGTGTAAGAACACACACATCCATACATACACACATGCACATGTATGCTTGCGTGTATGCGCATACGTAAGTAATGCATTAAGTGTTTATGGTGACGAGATATCAAATTACTTACTTACTTATGTACACTCCTTTTTTTGCGCAAAGTGGTGGATGGTGAATGAGTCTCTGATGCACTAAGTGCTTTTTCGTATGAAAAGCGTTTTATCCACTTAATCCCACCGAAGGACAGACAGTTTTTATAGCAGCTGATTCATGACTGAAAATCCAAAAAACGAAATATTATAATTATTAATGTGCTTTAAGATGTTGTGTATTATTTTGTTAAGACTATCGCTTTATAATAAATAATAAAATTCTTGTCACACAGGTTTTCGTGCAGATGAGGTGTGGCTTGCCAGATGGCAGGACGACACCTCAAAGCCTTTGCTCAGTTGAGTACCAACAACTGTATATGTAGAATTTGATGCGGTTTCACTGTATGCAAGTGCAATCGTCATTTAGACGAGTTTATCTTCCACTTTATGGTGTGTCTCTTGATGTTGTAGCAAGCTCTGTAGGTCCCCAGTGTGTTTCCTGCCAGAGAATATTGTTGTTATATTGTCCGCCCGTACGCTGCAAGGAATTCACCAGAGATGCTAATGGGCGCACTTTCTCCCGGAATCTTTGTATGATTCGGAAGAACGAACATCCCCAAAGTCATTTCGGGCGGTTATTGAATGATAGGAACTAGTTAGAATTGCAGAGAATTTTAAAGAAATAGAGAAATTAAACGGCAGATAAATTAGCTAAGAAAGGGGTAGCCTCCGAAAATCATACTGGGACAATCTTCCAGGTTTATCGCTTTGCGAAGCAATTATAAAAATATTTAATTAAATACACAAAATTTAAGGTTTGCTTGGAATGGAAAAAGAATAATTTTAGCATCATCACGGGAACTTTATGAAAGCATTGTAGATGGAATTATCATCTTACTAACCTGGGAAAATACTACAATACATTGGAATTTGCAGGTGGGGAGGAAGATGAAACCGCCAGCCTGATACATAAACGGGGTAATATCTGGTTAAACATATAATATTTTACCAAAGGCGGAAATTGAACTCAAACCGTTGAGTTCTTCTCCCTGCCAACCGATCAGCATATCCCCGCTTAGTTCAAGCGGAACATTCTCTACCCACATTCCACCAAGGGAAGAGTGGACTGGGTGCAAAACTTGAATACACCGCTGAATCTCCTAATAATAATAATAATAAGGAAGAAGTCACATCACGCTCAAAAGCTAAAGTTATTATTTCTTTCTTATAGTGTTAGGCAGCGAAAAAACGCATTTGGTTCAATGGGCCAAGCTAAAAGTGTGTATTGATAGGCGATCGTCAGTCCTCAGCAGTATGAAAGCTCAACTGGTATTAACTTCGGCTGCGGTGATATCTGACCTGAGACATAATTCCCATACCATTTGGAAGATGAGCTATTAAAGCTCGTTTCGATCCATGCTTAGAAGTAGGTCTTTGCAGCGCTTCGTACTGTTGTAAGTTTAACACACAAATGCGCTTAAAGTTTGGCGTTAAGCCAGCTCGATTGAAACGACTGAAACTCTATAAAATAATAATTAGGTCTTGCCTTACTTATGCTTCTGAAACTAAGGCGTCGCGTAAGGCGTATGAAGAAAAGCTTAAAATATTCGAGAGAAAAATCCTACGCTACTTCCTTGGTTGATTACGTCAACTATTAGTCCTGGATCCAGGGGTCATTTTGACCTCGTCATTTCATGCCGACTGATTTTAATACTGAAGGCAAACGCCATCCAATGGATGACGAAACCAACCGTCAGCTGGTCCAGTAGCGGTGGATATGTGCGTGGGATGCTGCGAAACGTGTAGAAAAAAAAATGTTTAACAACTCATTTAATACCGGCAAGAATATATCATTGCGTCCATACATTTCGCGGCGCGCGGAATTTTCAATGCCTCGGCTGACGGTCTTTCCACCGCTATAAACGCAGCTGACCATCTTTATTTTCATATATGTCCAAAATTATGTAAAAAAATTTCAATCGGTTTTTACTTTTTAATTTATTTTACAGTTCGCCTATTCAGCTGACGTATTTTCCCCCCTCTACGGTGCAGCTGACTATTTTTTTTTTATTCTACTAAATGCCAGCAATACATAAAAAAATTTCAGTCGATATTAAATTAGTTGGTAGACTTTTTTTTTCGACACGTTTCGTACCCTCCCACAATCACTCCCACCGCGGGTGCGTCAGCTGACGTTCACTTTCGTTATTCATGAAAGCTAAATCACAAGTATAGTTAAGAATTTAACGGTATAAAAACGCAGTCCAAAATCGACCCCTGGCGCCTGGACTATATCGCTTACTTTACGAGAATGAATGCCTAGCTGCGCTAAATCGCCGACTACATCACGCTTCAGCATCTTAAGGGGATAGAGGTAGTCAGAATTGGATTTTTTTTTGCACTTTCTTAAAGTATAATATTTTCTAAAAATATTGTGAGAAAATTTGAAGTGACAAAGACTTTTCCAGTTATTCAACAATTAACAAAGGGAGCTCGAGCGCTCCAGAGTGTTCGAGAGCAAGTAGCTAGCGTTTTTTTTTTTTAATTTTGTTGAAGTCAAGTCGAAACAAGATGTATTAATGCTATATTTTTATTTTTGTAAAATAAAGCAAATGATTAGCAAAAAAAATTTATGAAAATCATCATTTTTTCAGGCCTCTGACTACCCCTAACCCCTTAAGAGAGTTGGACATGTTTTGAGGTTAATTCAAACGAAATTACAAAAAATATTTACAATTGTAAGCCGTATGTGCCCCATAAAATGATCGCCCAATGAAAACCTGGATTAACACAGTTAATGACGACACCAAAATCTTTGAACTGAAAAACTGCAGAATGCCTGCCAAAAATCGAAATTCTTGGTCGAAGTTATTGAGAGAGCCAACCTTTAACCCGGAGCGTCATTTTATCGTTTTTATAACTTATAAATTAGAATAAAACGAACAATGAAAACATGACAGAGCTAGGAAGATGGTCCAGGATTAAAACCATTTGTCCAGGATTAAAACCATTTGTCAATCAAATCAAAAATGTAAACTCAACCTTTCTGAAGGAACTCCGTTGAGAGTTGATCTATTTTCTATAGTTTTTTGTTTTTCTTCTTATTTTCGCCATGATTGGCGATCCGGCCAGCAAAAGGCTTTTGAGTTCCAAGGAAAAATTCATTAAGTAGCAGTTTGCATGTCGTATACGGCACATAAATCCACTACTTTTTGAAAAGAAACTGCTTGGTCACACAGCGCAATAAATACATAGAAACTTACCAAACAAATAAGTCATTAAAAATCATTTATGAAATGACAAATTAAATAATTCAAAAAACCAATTTCGTGCTTAACAAATAATTATTTTATTACAAAGGCATTTTTTATTTATTATCTATGCATAAAATGAAATCATTAACTTCAAAAAAGTGCTCAAAAACACAAAAAAAGAAAGAAGAAAAAAAGAAAAAAGAAGCCGAGCGGCGCCAACGAAAAATGCCAAGTCACTGTACTCAATTCATTATTATTATTTTTTTTTTGGCTTGATTTTTTCGTTCATTCAAGTACAGCTGCGTGTAGCTAAATAAGAGATTTAATGTGAAACTATCCATCCATCCACCGCCTCCTTCAGGTGAACATTGATGTGAAACATAAACGTAAGTGCAGGCAACAACAACAACTCATGTAATAACAACAGCTATGGAAATCACAATAATACGAAACGAAAACACAAACAAACAAAAACATACATTCATCCATACACAGATGCAAGGCAGTAGTTCATACAGATGAGGAAAGACAGAATCGATCGACCTATGTGGTCCACCGGCATGACAACCTGAATGCGCCATGAACAAATCGACAGGCCAGCTACATACAAACATTCACACACATATTCATAAACACACACATGCGCATATAATTGTATGTTTGTACAAATCCAACAAAACGTCGATTACCACAAAAATTTAACTAGGAGTAGATATGTACATTTGTATGTATGTATGCTTGTATGTAAATAAGTAAGAAGCATTGAAACACACGGGAATTGACTGACAGTCAGCTGTATTGAGCGCATGAAGAAAAGAACGACGAGTGCACGAATGATTGAACAAATAAACGTTCGGATGCACATTCGACAGATTTTCAAAGACCACAAAGATGGCAAAAGCCGCAAAAAGAGCCAAAGGTAACCACCGACCAACACATCGAAGCGAAAACGAAGCTAAATCGAATAAACGGCAAAGTGATGACAAACGAAACAAATCAATTTTGTTATTGTAAGTTTGTACACTAACACACACACATACACACATACATGTCTATTCACAGTTCATACGGCTCAATTTTATCTGTAACCAACTTTTGTGCCAACAAATGGCAATGGATGCTAGAGATACGCAAAACATCATTGCTACATGGCGAACTCACACACATACACACACACACATACATGCATACATATGAATAGCATCAGTGCTCAGTATTGTATTTTATGCATATTCCTGGCGATACACACACACATATGTATGCGTATTGTGTGTATGTGCACTTTTATGCTTATAAGTGCGCGATATTGCGGTGAGCATTGTTTGTGGCAACGCTGATCTCGTCTCACTGACTTGTGTTTGTCATAATATTTACATACATAGATAAGCGCATTTGCGGCTTAAGTTGACAATCGATGACGTTGTTATTGTTATTTTTACTTGCATTACTTTTATTATTATTGTTGCGGCTGCGGTTGCCGATGTCTATGTTGACCCCGAAGTCGTTATGCTGCACAGTGGGCGATCTTCAAGTATGTTTTGAGTTTAAAAATTTATAGGAGCGCTCTGAATACTGATTTAGGAGAGAAAAGCTGAGCTTATGAATTATAATGAAAATAAATATTTTACGGTATATCAGCAGTATATCCTATTTGTGACATGCGTCTTGGTGTTGGAGGGACCTATTGTTTCAAGCCGACTCCGAACGGCAGATATTTTTCATGAGGAGCTTTTTCATGGCAGAAATACACTCGGAGATTTGCCAATACCTGCCGAGGGCAACCCCTTTTAGAGAAAACGTTTTCTTTATTTTGGTCTTTCACCGATATTCGAACCTACGTTCTCTCTCTGAATTCCGAATGGTAGTCACGCACCAACCCATTCGGTTACGGTGGCCGCTAGATGAATAGACGCAAAAATAATCATCCAATTTTGTTTTTGAATAACTTTTTAGTTAATAAAAAAATTGATGATTTTGAGTGATGGAAATCTTTCTTTTTGACTTTTACGTACTCCTTTCCTTGTCTGTTTGTTCACAAGTGTTTAGTTCACAAGTGTCAAATATGATTAACGTACGACACCATTTGAAAAATTTAAAAATCTTCCGATAGAGCGATTAATTCTGCGCCGCCTTGTATAAACAGGCATTAAAAACGCCTGGTGTTTAGTGTCATGAGGCATACCTTCACATTCCGAAAATATTATTCCAAACAATTACCAGAAATGTCACCAAGTTCTTCTTTTTCTTCTTCTTCTTATTCGTTTATTTAGGAAAATTCCGGTTTATAACAATATATTTGGATAACTTTTACTGTAGTTCAGTGAATTTGGATGTCCAGTATTCGTGACATCTCTTTGTTGGTCGCCAGAATGGTCTAATGTGGATTATTCTGCCGTTCATCGCCCTATTTTCTTTCGCTCGGCATTCTGCGAATATGATCTCTCCACCTCCCTTTCTCCTTCCTCCTATCCACCGGCTCACGTCTGTTACATCACAATTTTGTCTATCTTCGACAGTGCTAATATACCGCTGAGTTATGGAAGTGTCTGCTCTTGTTTCCGCCGCATACGTTAGAATCAGTAGGGTGCATGTCTTGTATTGTATAACACATGGACTGAAAAGTGATCGTACTATACTTATGTATATACAAACAAATGATGCACATACATATGAATATTTAAAGTTTTAGTACCTCAAATTAAAATTTTTATTTTCGAACTTATTTCAACGCACATTTCTGTCCCCGACTGACACACTGTGCTATGTGGACATTGCGGTTGTCGATTTGTGAAACGATGACGTAGAAAATATTATTGGTTACAGCACGTTGGCCATGTTTTCAGAAACACGACAGTAAAGTAGAAAAAATTAGGCTTAAACAACGACTTAAGCAGCGATTATGCATGCGCGCGCAACCAACAAATGGATGACAATGTGGTTGAATGGTTGCATGGAGTTATGAAATGACAGAAAAAGGTTTCACGTTAACGCTATTAACATACAGACATATGTACGAGTATGTATCAGTTTGTGTGCAAGAGCAATTGCGTCTATGACTCTAACTCTAACTCTAATGAAATTGTCAAAGGTCACTTTTGTTGCTGACGAATATCTATGTATGTATGTATGTGTGTGTGTGTATAAGCAATGTGGGATTAAGGTTAATTATTGTGTAAATACCCAATAAATATTCATAGGCAGAACAGCAAACTGTTAAAAGGTTAAGGGTTTTCCAATAAGGGCTTGTCGAGGTTGAAATGGAGTAAAAAGTAGAGCTAAAAAGTAATTGAAAGATCATTTACGGAATTGGTTGATTGCACATTACGTAGGACGCCAGCTGGATTTAAATCGAGAAGATCGTGTGTGGATCAAATAGCTAACGTCCGGCTCATTTCAGAGCAAATCGTCGAAATGCAAGAAACGCTGTACCTCGTTTTCGTCGACTTTAAAAGGGCTTTTGATCGATTCCAGCTTCAAAGTATCTGGAGCACATTCCGGCGTAAGGGAGTCTCAGATAAATTGGTAAACATAATATTGTCCCAATATTAAAATTTTCCATTCTGAGTGATGCACGACCGCACATTATCCAACCCCAATAAACCCATTGCTGAAGTGAAACAAGACTGCATTCTATCGCCGCTTTTGTCTGATCGTAATTGATGATGTGCTTGGCAATATTCAATATGGCAGAGGAATTTAGTGCAACCTAACCAGAATGAAAATCGCATCCAAAGAGTATCATGATTTAAGTACCTAGGACGTTGGCTCAGCGAATCATGGACAAATAAGTGGCAGAGAAATTTGCTGTTGGATTGAAGCAGCGAGGGAAGCTTTCTTCAATAACAAGAATGTTATTTCCAATAAAAGCTTGAACATGAAATTACGTCTTCGGTACCTTAAATATTACGTTTGGCCTGTGGAGGCATGGACACTAAAGGATACGAGTATGAACCAATTAGAGGCGTTTGAGATGTGGTGCTATCGGCGGTAGATGAAAATGTCGTAGATAGGCAAAGCTATTAAAAAAAAGTCTTACTTAACAAAACTTAGAAAGAACAGAAAACTTTTACTATCGATAAAGCGCAGCAAATCCGCATATTTTGGTCATATTATGCGTGGTCCTAAGTGTGAGTTGTTGCAACTGCTTGCCGAAGGTAAAATCGAAGGCAAACGAGAAATTGGAAGGAAGCAAATGTCTTGGGTACGTAACATAAGAGAGTGGGCAGGATTAAGGACTATTAAGCAGTTGATTGCAGCAGCACGAAGCAGAGGCAATCACCAACATTATATAATATCTAATATTTTATAGTTATGTTAAATGTAAAAAGTAAGAAATAATTATTTATTATATTTGAATTAAAATGAATGAACAATTTATTACTGTAATCGCTTGCGTTCTGTATTAAGAATTTGCAAATGAAGGAGAATCAGAATCGAACATCTAGCTGATCTCGATTTATATCGCAACAAAAGGGGCGCACGCAACGCGCGCTCAATGATGTAGGTACGCATGCAGAACGCTTTGGGTTACATATAAACGCTGGAAAGACCAAGTCTGTAGCCATTAACAGTTCTAGTCCTGACGCATTCACGTCGTATGGAGAACCCATTGAAGATGTCAATAAATCTACCTACTCAAGTGGTCAACTAACCCCTAACGGCGGCATTGCTGCTGGCCTTGAGTATAGAATAATTAAAGCCGGAGCATGATTTGCCTCACTCAAAGGTATATATCAGGTCAGTCCATAAGTCATAAGTTCGTGCGTACTTTACCCATAATTTCACTTTTGTACGATTTTTGCATACAAAAAACTATTCGCGGAAAATAATGGAACTACAGTAGATTCTGTTTTTATGCGGTATATACGTTCCGCAAGAAACAGCATAAAAAAAGCTACCAGTTCTATAGTAAAACTATAGATACGTTTCAAAAGTGCTAAGAACCGCATACATCTGAAATAATGTAATAAAACCGCATAAAAAAAAGGGTACTAGTCCCATATTATAGCTATAGATACGTTATATAGACCACATGAATCTGAAATAATTAATATAAATAAAATCGCATGAACAAAAAATTGTATTTTTGAAAATTATATCTTTATTTAAGAAACGTCAGAATCGAAAAAAAAATTTACATCGTCAGAAATATTGTAGAATCAGACGATACCCGCATGTTACGCATTCGTTTAGGATTTGGCTTAAAATCATTTCCGTCACTTGAGGAAATGTACACGTCTGATCTGGATAGTTATGCAGGCGGTGCCATACTTGTAGGGTTAGCATTTCTGATGTAATCTGTGATGAGTTTTTGCTTAGCTGGTTTAGAATCTTATTTATACAATTCCCGATAGGCCGACATGCATTTTTTAATTAAAAAAAAAACGGCATAAAAATAGAATCTACTGTATTTATATTTTCTTTGATACATTTATAGTGCATTCAACAAGTGATTGTAATCGCGGATAGAAGCACGTGTTGTTAAAAAATAAGAGGGAATCTTCGAACACGTACATATAAGAGGCATATTTTGTATTTTTTTTTATAAAAGTGGTAAAAATACAACAACTGCTGCTGCAGTAATAAACTGTGAGTGTAAGGACTGCGCAAAAGTGGTTTTCAAATTTCCGAAGTGGCAACTGCGACGTGGAGGATGCCCCGCGCACTGGTCGTCCTGTCCGGTCGTCTTTAACTCCGACGCCTTGCTCGAACTCGTGGAAGCTGAGCCAAATTTGACAGCCGATATGAACTCAAAGGTTAAATTCATCGCATGGATCAGTTCACAGGCACCTCGTTCAGTTGGGAAAGGTTTCAAAGCTGGGAAAATGGGTGCCGAATAGACTTTCCGTCGCCAACCTTCAGCAGAGAGTGAATGTGTGTTTTCAGCTACTGCAACGGCTTGAAAATGAAAGTTTTTTTAACCGTATCGTTACTGGTGATGAAAACTGGGTTCTTTGCAATAACTCTGTTCGCAAACGCCAATGGTTAGATAAAGATGAAACACCAGAACCGACCCCTGGAGATGGCCTTCACCCCAAGAAGATTCTCCTGTCTATTTGGTGGGATATGGCCGGTATTGTTTATTATGAACTTCTGGAACCAAACCAGACAATAACTGCTGATTATTATTCCCATCAGCTATCAAACCTGAAGGAGGCACTTAACAAAAATCAACCGACTTTAGTGAATAGACGCAAAGTTTTGTTTCACCACGACAACGCAAGACCTCATACCGCAAGGCAAGCTGAACGAGCTCGGATGGGAGCTAATGCCGCATCCATCATACTCTCCGGATATTGCACCTTGTGATTATCACCTTTTCCGTGGACTTCAATCCCATATGAGTAACAAGAACTACTCCTCAAAAGAAACTATAAAAAGGGATATCAAAGCTCCAAGGACAAAAAATGTTTTGAGCAGGGAATTAAAAATTTTCCTAAACGTTGGAAAGATATTGTAAATAATGAAGGAAAATATTATATATCATTGATTAATAAATACTTTAAACATCTTTTTTTATTAATTTTAAAACCAACTTAAAAAACGCAAGAACTTATGGACTGATTCCAAAAAGCTCACCACGAAAACAAAGCTAAGAATTTTTAACTCCAACGTAAAATCTGTACTTGTATATAGCTGTGAAACGTGGTCTGTGTCCATTCCAACAACAAAAAAGCTTCAGATCTTCATAAATCTCGGCCTTAGAACCTTCCTGCGCATATGGTGGCCCAATAACTGGGTGTCATATAATGAGCTTACCACCCGAGGTAAGCATGCAGGCCAAATATTTCCAATAGAACTTTCGAACAAATGTACTTGTATTTCATAACGCAGATGTAAAGTGCTTACGATTTCGTAAGACAGTTCATACAAAGAATCTGTAAAGTTTGGATATCTCCAAAACAAATTTGACGTAAATTTGTCATGAATACCAAGTTAATCTTTTTTTCGGTGTTGTACAGCTTAATTTGAAAAAATAAATCCACAAAAGAGAAGTATTTGTATATGAAATAATAGTAATTTTTTTTCTTCATCATCGGCCTCTATTCAACACGATCCAGCGCTAGAAATTTCCACTTTTTGACGCCTAATTTTTTCAAGTCCTCGGTGATGTTATGCAGCCAAGTTGTTTTTGGTATGCCACGAGATCTTTAGTATAAAGGGTTATAGCCCATGTGGATGATGTGACTTGCCCATCTGATGCGTTGTGACTTGCTAAATCATACAATATCTTCACCGTTGCAGAGACTTTGCAGCTTCTTGTTGTACCTGATTCTGCTAGTTCAGCAAAGTATTTGTAAATGATAACTTTGAAATTTTTGTAAATCCCTCTAAAATGATTTTAAATTAAAAATGAAGAGAAAACCTCTCAATGGTCGAAGAAAATTAGTGCAATGCGTCAAAGATTATTGCCCATGAGCAAATAAATGAAAATAAAATATCTGCACTAAATTAAAATTTGTATTTCTTCGTTCTTAATTGTATAAAAACTCTGCTTCCTTAAACCAGCATACGAGGTGTAGCTATGAAGTAACGAGGCTGACGCTATATGTGTATTGTACAGCGTGGGCCATATAGCGTTTGGTTTTCTAACCACCCATTTTTTGAGAATGGTAACAAAATGACATGTCAAATGTGTTCATAATTTACTTAATGGTTTGACATTTACGAAATGGGACGTTATACGCTTGAACAAAATTGGAAAATATTGACAACCTATATTATTTCCAAAGTGGTGAGTTTTCTTCTGCTTTTCTAATTTTCACATCGGTGGCTACGTCAATAAGCAAAATTGTCGGATTTGAGGCTCAGAAAATCCACACGTTACTGTAGAGAAGCAAATGCATCCACAACGAGTTACTATTTGGTGCGGTTTTTGGTCTGGCGGCATCACCGGGCCATTTTTTTCGAAAATGAGCGAGGAGCCGCGGTTACAGTAAATGGCGAGCGTTACCGTGACATGCTCAACGAGTTGTCTCCAAAATTTTTAGAGGATGACATGGACGATATTTGGTTTCAACAGGAGGGTGCAACTTGTCACACTGCCACCGTTTTTGAATTCCGATATCAATTGGCCACCTCGGAGCTGTGATTTAAGCCCGTTGAACTATTTTTTGTGGGGAGTCTTTAAGGACAAATGCCATGCGAACCATCCAGAGCCGATTGATGCTTTAAAACATGAAATCGAAGTTGCCATTCATGAAATTGGAGACAAACAATCGAAAATGTGCTTAAAAATTGGGTTGGATGAATGGCCTACTGTAAAGCCAGTCGTGGCAGTCATTTGAGCGATATTATTTTTCATTCATAAGTTTGAAAAAATATTGATTAGTTTTTTTTTATAGCCGATTCAAAAAGCAAATTACATGGCCCACCCTATATATAAATAATATAATTGGCGCTTACACTCTTTCTGGGTATTTGGCCGAGCTTTACCTCCTATTTGTGGGGTGCGCCTTGATGTTGTTCCACAAATGAAAGAGCCCACAGTTTTACGTCGCTCCAAACATCAGATGGTTTTTTATAACTAGCTTTTTCATGGCAGAAATACCTCCGAGTGAGGTTTGCCTTACCTACCGAAGGGCGATCGCTATTAAAAAAAGCTTCTTCTATCATTTTCTGTTTCATACCTAGGATTTTGAACCCATTAACTTCATTATACACCCCTTCCCTCCCTTATCTCTACTAGGCGCAAGCGAATCATTCATTGTTCGAAACTGGTAATCTTTGCTTTTACTGCAGATTTCACCTTAAGGAACAGATAGAGGTCGCACACCACAAGAACTGGAGTATAAAAGGGATCGCTTAACATTGAGATGCAAGATGCACTTATGGGCTTGCAACCGCGTGAGAGGTAGTAAGGAATGTTTCGGCACGCTTTACTGAGGGAGAGCCCATGACTTCTCTTTCAGAAATTCGGTAGTTTTTCCTTATTACTTCACGAGATTAAGCAATAGCGCGAAAGATGTAATTATGGCTAATAGTTTGGTCTTCAGAAACTCAGTAAAGATATGTATCGATGATGAATAGCGATCAAAAAATCAGCATTGCTTTGAATTTCTATTTACTTATTGAAGCTTTTCTGGCTCACTGGTGAGTTGGGTTCTACCAGTGTATGGATTAAAGCTTCCTTTCGGCATCCTAATAAGAAACCACGGTTCGTGACATATTTTACTATCCCTTTTAATAAGTTTGATTCATTTTTAGTGACATTCATTGTATCCGCACAAACATTTGACGTTCTTCGTCCACTTGAAACACGAGAATTTTAATCACAATTTTGGCAAGCATTGACATTTGCTGCGGTGAAACGAAAACAAAAAGCTGTAATGCGAACGAAGTCTACAGCCACACAAATTTGCCTACAGAAGCGAAAAGTATGCCGTTTGCCGTATGTCTAATTCCCTTCTAGCAGCGTTAGTCTGGTTATTAAATAGAACCACGTCCCATATTTTACTTCAGCTGTAGGTTAATAAATCAATTTTAAAATTTTCGGATTTTTAATATTCCCTTTGCATTTTTTCCAATTCATCACGTTTGTTAGCTGCCTTGCTTAATTTCCCCAATATTTTCAACCAAATATAAATGTGAAGGGATGCAGCTCAGTGAAAAAGCTATATAAATACTCACATGTATGTATGTATTAGAGATGTCCATTTTGGGATACCGAAATTTTTTAATTTCGAAAATCCTGCAAACAATCCATATCGCAGCATTGTTAAGTCAATTTTTTTTAAATCAGTTGGGATTAGTAAAATTTCCATCACATAAATCAGAAATTGAGAAGCTTGTTTTGCATCATCTAGCAACAACACCTTTTTTAATAAAACCGCTGAGTTTGTATATATTTGAATTTTTGAAAATTTAGAACGCGAAAAAATAGCCAAAAATGACAAGTGACAATTACTCGATACCTGTACTTTTTCGCACTGTACTTTTTTCCCCCTCAATGCTCAAGTGCATTAAACGACGAAAAACTTCATATTAGGAAAATATGATATAATGGTTGTTGCAACTCATATTGCAGGGCAAGATTGATGAAAGAAGAGGTATCGGGCATAAGCAGTTTTCTTGGTTGAGGAACGTAAGGCAGTGGGTCCCCTTTTGAAAGCAGCTAGAGACCGCGAAAACAAACAAAAATGTATTTAATTTTAAATTGTAGTTATAATCGCTTACATTCAATTACGAATAGCAGAATGATCGACGATATCGATACTTTTTTGCAATATTTGATATCAAGTAGGCCACTTAAATTTTGTATTTTTTGGTATAAGCTCTTTAACAGTGTCAATGATTAAATCACGATGTAAATATATCGGCGTTCGTCATATACCATGGAGCATTAGCTAATGACCGGAGTACCTCAGACTCTTGCAAGATAGGTATGTATTTAGGTTAGATTTGGACTCAATTTCCCAAAACTTCTATGGCATACAATAAATTTTAACAAAATCAAAAGCCTCTTAATTTTGGGGCAGATCCGGGATCCCAAAATTACAAAATTAAATCCCAGCATCAGTAAAATCCCGAAAATGTATGTATATCCCTAGAATGCACATTTGCACGTTCTTGCAATAAATAAAGTATAAAATCCATAATAATCACACTCATGCTTTGCAATATATGTAAAAATAAATAAATTTTTGCTCACATTTACCTACTATTTATTGCTATTTTTGTCAAGTATGAATAGTGCAGCAGCCAGCGAGTCGTCAATGCCATTATTAATTTTACTTACATTACAATTGGCTAAAAATAGCACAAAATGAAATCGAAACGGCCCAGTTACAATAGCAGCACAATTACAAATTTACGTACATGTATTTAATTATTTATAAGTTCTCGTAATTAGAATTGACACACGCGACTCAGCTATGCATTCGAAATTTATATTCAAAGTAAAAAGTGGCTGCATATTTGTAAATCTATTTAAAAACCGACGTATTCACACAACGTTAACCCGAATAGATCTACAAATATATGGGGCAGATATAATAAAGTTAGTTCCAATTAGAAATATTTTTCGCAAAACAAAAATTAAAAAAGGCTTAGCATGCAGAGCCATAAAAACAACGCAAATCATCTTTGCTAACTAAAATTTCGAACAGAACAAAAATGTTTAGTATGTATTTTTATAGCGAGAAATAATAATATAGAGCGGCGGAGCAATATTCGAGGAGTGATTGGTAAGTATACTTGCAGATTCTGCGCACAAAGATACATATATAAAAAGTATTTACTCACACAAGATCAAGCCGTACTACCCTTGGTATTTCCAATTAAGAATACCCACTAAGAATACCCGCAGTAACCCACTAATGATTTAGTCTCCATATGCATTCAGACTATACGAATCAAAATCTTTTTCAGAAAGTAGCAAAAATTTGTGCATAAAATAAAAACAATTCAATTATTATTGCTATTTATTCTGCTCCTTTCAATGTCTTCTCACATATTCAAATCTTCCAAATGCTTTTCATGGGCTCATTTTGAAATCACCTTCAGTTCGTCCTTCTACGAATTCTCCCTTATCGCCCCTATAATTGGACAGTTAGAGTAATAGAGAAACAAATTTCTGTGATATGCTTCAGAAAAATTAGATAAATTCGTCACTGAAACAAATAACATTTTGAAGAAATGTGGCAGCTGCAATGACGATCTGTTGCGTGCACTTATTTTCTATTGATTTAAGTGTTGTCGAATGTACCGAGCACACATCGAAGATGACGCACAATAGGTAACCAACCTTTCCATATCAAAATTAAAAGCAATGGTGATATTTTTTTCGACATTCATAGGGCTGCGCATCTGCACTGCGTTCCTGCTAGTCAAACTGTTGGCCAACTTAGAGTTGTGTTGGGTTTAAATGTTTTTCATTAAGGCTAACGGCACACTTAGTATTGTGATGCCAAATTTTAATTAACTGCTTTCATTTAAACCATCCAAGTTGCCTTATGAATCACATTAGATCCTTTAAGTTAATATATCTGCTTGGGATTTTTGTGTCGAATTTACTCGCAGAAACTGACCTGAGAATTCAGCGATATGTGCTGCTGCTATTAGTGTATGCAAGCGCCCTAGGATTTCATGATCATACTAGATTTTTTCTTACAAAAGTAGGACCCCGAGAGCTGATATCTGATATCCTAGAAGAAATAGAGATATGATTTAAAATTGCATATACCGCTAAAAGATAAGTGGCCCTTTGAAGATTTTACTAGCTTTTTCTACATCATAGTCCTGTCCTAACTTGTAGATCCGGCATTTAGTGAACATTATTATCTTTATGTATTTGCTGAAGTCCACAAAGGAATGTAACAATTACCCAAAATCGGGAGATATAAGCTATGGATTCCCACAAAGACTATGTGTCTTCTGACTTCTTTCTGTTTCTTCATTAAAATCTGATTTGAGTTAGTTGAGCCTATGAAAGGGAAAGGACGAGTGCTGATGGAGTTGACTGATGAGGAAATATTTGAATGAAAGCGCTATGAGAATAGAGGAAACGTTTATATTGAAGGTATTATTGCCCTAACCTCTACTAATTGTTAGACCTAAGATTTTTTGATTAAGATTTGGTGGCCGTCGTAACCGAATGGGTTTGAGTGTGACTACCATTTGAAATTCGGAGTACATTGGTTCGAATCTCAATGAAACGCAAAACTAAAGAAATAGGTTTTTCTAATAGCGGGTACTTCTGACATGAAAAAGCTACTCATAAAAAATATCAGCTATTCGGAGTCGGCTTAAAACTGTAGGTTCCTCCATTTGTGAAACAACATCAAGACGCACGTCACAAATAAGAGAAGGGGCTCGGTTAAATACCCTAAAATGAAGCAAGTGCCAATTATATATATACATATATATACAAAATGAAGTCCAAAATAAACAAGACTGAGCTAAAATAGAAACGATAACTTCTAATTTATTTATTCAATATAGTCCCTAAAATAGTCTGGCCTCTATACACTGTTTTAGGCGATCTAAAAGCTTTTCGAAAGAGTGTTTCAGATCATTGACCAACAAACGCTTCAAAACGCCAAGATAGAAAATTGCATTGACGGTTTGGCCCATTGGCACGAACTCCTTGTGGACAATTTTCTTGGAATCGTAAAAACAAATGAGCATCGACTTGTTTTTTGACTTCTCCAAATGCGATTTTTTGGGTGATGGCTAGTCTGGTTCGCTTAGTTTGAGGTTCATATTGAAAACACCACCATCAGTTACAATGCTGTAAAGGAAATTCTCGCCTTTTCTCACCTCAAGCAATTTTCGGTCGTCAGTTAACTTGTGCGGAGTGAAACGTGCACAGACCTTTCGTAAGCTCAAATGACCAGTTAAACTCCAAATCTATGAATTTCAACGATGATTGCGGTTCTTTTTGATAAATTTACGAACAATTTCGAAGGAGTTTTCGGTGATTACTGATTTTGGGCCATCACAACCATCTCTGAAGCGTGTAAGCCGCGTTAAAAACAATTTTAATTTTTTATTTTAAAAGTAACATGCATAAGCAACAAAGATATTCTAAAAAGAACTACTCAAAAAACAAAAGAAAAATTTTGGAAAATTTTGTTTAGAATTTGGAGTTTCGCGTTCTTTAGTTTTTTCTGTACGATTAGTATGAACTACATTTTTATTAAAAAAAACACACATTAGTGTATTTATAATTGAGCAACGGATTGTATATGAGATGAAATCATAGAAGGACAATTAATAGCCCTGCAACATATTTTGCTACTAATCTCAAAATGTGTGTGCCGGGACTAGTCTCCATTGGGTACAATTGGGTATTAATTCGTCAAACTCGAATCACTTCTTCAAAGTGTGAAAGTAACAAGGCTAACAAGAAATCATAAATATCCATTCCACCCATACATGACGACAATAGCATAATGTGAAAAGCACAGTTTGAGAGTCTAAAGGCACTTATTAGTTTCGTTCGCGAGCGTGTGACTTTTTCCGATGAAATATAAAGTTACTTTTAATATTTAAATAAAAAAATAGAATGTTCAAATTTTCAAGGCACATAGATTGAAAAAGATAATAAATTCAATTGTTTTCCTGTGCCAAAATTTGCACTTCGGTCCTCGAGTGTGGTACTTTCCCTGTTGCGTTGTATACAGATGAGTGTGGCATAGATACAAATTTCGTATTTCGCGTCCGACTAGTGTCACTTCATACCCATTCGGGTGCAAAAGGGTGCAATTAGGCTATTCATAGGAAATGCCCAAGCAAAAAGGAACGGCAAATTCCATATTAAGAGTTTAAAAGTGGCGTTAGTCGCCTGCTCCTTTACGACTAATTCCGGGACGCATCTGGGAGTAGTCGCATTTTTTGCAGTGAGTGGTTGCCCTAACCTTTAACTAACTTTATGAAAACAAATAAAGCAGTGTGAACAAAAGTATTTGATTTCAAGTAGAGTATCGAGAGTATCCATTTCTAAATACCTGTATCGGCGCGTCCCTAGCCATTGCACACGAACATTAAATCGTAAATATTGTCGCATGCGAAAAAAGTAGATTGAAATTTACAAAGTATATTTCACAAACCGGCATCTTAAATTTAACTTTGAAACATTGTTGCGCTTATAATTATTTTACCATTTAAGTGGGAATTCCAAACATCGAACCGCATCGCGTTGCGTTTGCAAAAATACTTTAAAAACAGTAAAAGAAGCCGTTGATTTTTTATTAATAATCATTTGGCACGTTTCTCAAATGACAAAGCAAATATTCTGTAAAAAAACAATTCCAAAAAAAGAGAAAAAAATTAGAAAATAAAAACATTATTGAAAAGAGTATCGAAATCACAGCAAACGAATGGAAATGTTTCCAAACAAACTTGGACAAACGCCGCAGCGAGCTGTCCGGCAAACAAATACGCTTCAAACCGAGTGAGAATTATTTATGGATACCTCAAAAATTCTGCCGAAAATGTGGGATTTCAAGTGTGAAAGTTGCAAAACATGATTGGATATCAGTTTACCCTGTCACACTATCAGCTGAGCACAGCAAGAAATAGTAACTGATAAAAGAAATAAATTTAAAAAAATGTAATTATGGAAGCTAATGCAGTACAAATTTATGCCAAAACCACCAAAGTATTCTACTTAATTGAAGCAAATTGAAAAACAAACACATCCACAGCAACACCACCATATAAGCAGAGCCGCAGCATAACATAATTAGCTAAAGTCCAAATTTAAAAATTATGTGCGTATGTATTTATAAATACATATGCACAAGCTCATAAAAATAAAATATTACCCGGCGGTATTGTCTCGCTCATTACTTGCCGTTGAATTTTTAATCGATTATTTTGCTTCGGTTTTGGGAAACCCGCAAATATATTAAATATTTCGAGCTTGTATGACAGACAATAAATTTGCCAATAGCTATGAGCTGATACATACATACATATATATATATATGTATATGTTCACTAAAACAAACTATAAAAAAATTTTATTCAACATGTACACTTGACGATGCGGACATCCATCCATCCATCCATTCAACACATACATACATACATAAGCACAGTTGCAGGTAAAATAATAGTAGCGTACCTGGCGGCCGCCGTAGCCGAACGAGTTTGTGCGTGACTACTATTCGGAATACAGAGAGAACGTAGGTTCGAATCTTGGTGAAACACCAAAATGAAAAATAAAAACATTTTTCTAAGTCTCGGCTCGCAATGGCAAACCTCCGAGTGCATTTCTGCCATGAAAAAGCTGCTCATAAAAAATACCTTCCGTTCGGAGTCGGCTTGAAACTATAGATCCCTCCTGTGGAACAAATCAAGACGCACACCACAAATAGGAAGAGGAGCTCAATTATATAGATATATATATATACCTGGTGAAAAGATGCAAGCTTGAAGGTTTTTTATGGATAGAGCAATCAGTTGGTTGATTAAAAAACGTCTTAAGATTATAAGAGACCTAACCACTACTAACTCCATCCGATTTCTTTACATATACACCCGTTCCGAAATTATAAACGCACCACTACTTCTTTATAAAAACATAGATCATACTAAACATAAACTGAAAACTATATTTTATTTTTACAACAAGAACCATGCAACGCAAAGTTTCAAAATTTGTAAACAAATTTCTTCAAAATTACATAAAAACAGTGCATTGTTCGCTGGTTGACTATCAACAAAAATGCTTACTTTTACCGGTGGCAAGTCTATTAGTCTTACCGTTTTTTCTGCTTTGTCTATAGCCTAGATCTCAGCTTGGAAGACGGGAGTTCGGCAGACCATTGACATTTAGGCATGGCGTGGTGATAGTCTTGACACGAAGTTCATTGGAAATATTTGGGAAACACCGCCATTCACAGGTTGTTTAATACCCAAAAGTGTTGAAATGAAAGAAGAAATTGAAGAGTGAAAGATAATTGAACTGAAGCTTAGTCAGCACGCGAATTTGAAATACAAAATTTTAATGCTACTATAATTATGAAAAACGAAAGCAACCAATATTATTTGATACTCGTAACAAAAAAGCAATTACTTCTTTCTAAAAATATTCCTCCAATACATGGGGATGCTATAATTATGAAAAGAATATTAATTTTTGGATTAAATTCGGAGTTCAGTGTAAGTTTTGTGGATTGGCGCTACCACCTTATAATAAAATTACCGAATGGGTTGGTTTGTGACTACGATTTGGAAGTGCACGAAACACCAATAGATAGAAAAAGTCTTTTCTAATGGCGGCCGCTCCTCGGCAGACAATGGAAAGCCTCCAGGTGTATTCATGCTATGAAAAGAATCCTCATAAAAATATCTGTCATTCGGAGTCGTCTTAAAACTGTAGATACCTCCATTTGTGAAAACATATCAAGAGGCACAACTAAATTGGATGAGGAGCTCGGCCAACCAGAATAGGGAAGGCGACTCTGACTTATTTAAACACTGCAACTACAGTTTTTTTGGCCGCAACTGTATACGCATTAGAGTGGGTGAAAAAAATGCGAAAAGCTGAGTCTTTCCTTAAAGACTTGCTGTGTGAGAATTCAGCAGAAGTTTAGCAATAATATGAAAGCGCACAATTTTTAAAACTAGTCCATCTCAGGCTACTGCCATTTAGTGGTTTGTACTCACACAAGGTTTTTATAAATTATGAAAAAAATTGATTTAGCCACAAAAAAAAATTGAAATATCTGTAGCTTTGATGCTTCCTATTTAAGATTAGCCACGTTCTGTCTCCAATTAACACTTATTTTGAAAATCACCAGATACCAGGTTTTAAAATTAAACACCGATAACAAGAGTACATGCGCCAAACGGCAACAACCACCACCAGCGGCCACTAGCTCGAATGCAGTACCACCATTTTTATAAGCAAATCAGTATGGGCATATCCTTTGCTCGCATTAGAGATGTTTGAAGCTTGAAGCTTGATAAAATCGCACCAACACTACTGCCTTTACGTTGTTGCTGAAATTCTTGAAATATTTAATAAAATACTAAAATTATGGAGGTATAGGTCATGCTTTCTTCAGCAAGAAAATACACCGCCTCTCTCCTCATTGTCTGTCATTAGGTTTCTAGCCAAGCTCAGTATTAGACTATCGGTCTTAATAAACGGATTTTGCGTTTAGGAGCGAGAAACACACAAGTAATGGAGCGCGTAAAGGTCACAACTAAAGATTTCAATCACTCAATATCTTTTTCTTTATATTAAGTACAAAAGTTATTCAAAAACACAATTAACTGATTAATTTTACGGCACTTTGAATGTATGAAATACAAATTAAAAGTTTTGCAGCAGCAGCCTCATGATCTACAGGTAAAAGTCACACTTCATACGTACGAGTACTACCCTGCATAAAATGCTCAAACTCAAAGGCCCTCAATCAGTGTTCGATTTTATCTCGCTGGCTTCTCGACATCATTAGGCGTCAAATTTCTTTCCAAACGAAAGTATGGACATAAGATCGTCCTTTGGTGCCAGAAACAGTGAGTACTTCCCAAATAACATCTTAAAGATTTCTCTGTGTCCCGAAGCTCCGTCTTCGTGCCAGAAACCATATTTATGGAGTATACACATTGATTTTATTGCTTCTTGCTGTATTTTAAGATCTAAGGGGAGCAAATGGAGCATAACATTTGAGCATAGCCGGAGGTTGTACTCACGGCACCTGTATAAGCGATAATTGGTCTGATAAGTGCTGTGTATATCCACAGGAACACAGTTGGTTTCAGATCCCAGGTTCTACCAAAGGCTCTACGACATTAATGAAAAATCTTTAAGTGCCCTCCACCTTCAGCGAAACATGTGTCTTCCAAGTCCGTTTCTTATCCAAGATATTTAACTTCGTCTGTAAGACTGAGCACCATACCTTCTAGTGCTGGAATACTAAGTCGATGCAAATTCTGTTTTCTCGTGAACCATACCAAGGTAGTTTTGTTCGGACTGACGGAAAAGCCTTGTATGACTATTACTTTGCCGTGATGCACATAGGAAATTTCACGCTTATTTCACGGCATCGCAATTAGTATGAATCTTGATAGACATTTCACGTGAAACGCGAACTTAGTTCTATGCTTAAATAAAAATAAGTATACTTACATTTACAAGTACATAGTTATACACACACTCCAGACTCCAATACGATGAAGGCGAATCTTCAATTTGATTAACAGCAATATATCCAAAATTTGAGAGTTTTAATAATTTCACTGGCGAATGGCAGCCATATTTCATTCATCATTCTGAAATTGAAAAATTTATAAGAATATTTGATTAGAATATTTCATGCCAAAAATATAATGCAACCTGAAAAATGTATTAGAACTATGAAAATTTGTATTTTAGAAAAGTGCTGTATTTCCATTAAAATCGCGAGATTATAAGAAGTAAATATCGGTAGTCACCGAAATTTGTATCTTCTTATGAGATTTGTATGGTGAAAGAACAAATAAATTTATTCATACTGACCCGACCTAACGAACATACAAATACGTATGTCTATGCTTTGTGTATCCACATACATATGTAAGCATGTGAATTGTGAATTGGCTAACCGAAAATATTTTTTTTGCTTTAGTTGGTAAAGTGAAAATAAACTCAGCAATAAATATGGAATTTGTACCGGTATTTTGACGTAAATGGTCAACAAATAAAAAATATTTCATTTAAGAAAGTGAGGAATGTTGTTGAATAGTCACATTTGAGAATAAAAGAACAATAGGTGCTAGCGGCGTGGCTGGATAATAACTGGAATGATGAAGCAAAAAGATATCATGTGGCGATTTAACAAATAAAACCAAAATATGCACGCTGATGATCTACGAAGCTATTTTCCAGTTTAATATGTAGAAAAAAATATTAAAAATGTTGTAAACATCTGCTTCATTTGTTAAAAATAGTTGTAATCTTTTTTTTTAATAATATAGTATTTGCGTAATATTTCATTCGCCAGACACAAATGTCTGCACTGCTCAACCGGTGTATGCAATTATTTTTTGAAAGAGCTTGCATCTTATCATCATTCGCCTCGCACTGCAGCCAACGGTAGCATTGAGAGCAAAACTTTTCTAGTTGAGTCCACAACTCCCAAGCGTGCAACAACTTTTTATTAAATTGCGCCCTTTACCGATAACGACCGAAAATATCCACAATTTTTCCAAAAGTGCAAATTTTCATAAATCCAAGACTTTCGTAGCGCATATTTTTATTTTGTTCTCGAATGCGATCAAACTCATTTTAGTAAATTGTAAAGCAACGCGGACTGGAAAGAGCCAGCATAGTGGGGCGGCCGTTGTAGACGAATTTTTGTTGTTTGTAGGATTAAATTCGAGCATAATTGTGGGCATACGAGTATCAAAGTTATCGACAAGCAACGGCGAAAGTTTGCGTGCCCCAAAAACTACTGTCAACTTTTCAGAGGTAGCATAAAACTCTAGGGCCTACGGGCAACGTGAACACACGCACCAAAAAGTAGAGCAGAAGTTTGGTCTAAGTATATTACATTTCAGGAATATACCACTGTATTGCTATGATTGGCTATTTGGGACATCTGAACAAATTGCGGAACAAATGAGGAGTGAGCTGATGGCGACTTTCCAATTTGATATTTTCAATTAAAAGTAATTTTGTTGCATTTATTTATCAAGCCGAGCTCTATAAATTTGACATTACAAATCTCTCCTTACAAACTTGTCTTTGCTGTAGGCAATTAGACTACGACCAAGGCTCATAGGTCGACAACGAATAGCTCAAAGTACTTTAAAAAGCCGCGTATCCTTTAAGTCTCAATAAAGAATATCAAAAGACGGAATGAGGCAGCAGATGTGTGCTCTAGGAAAAGGCCTAAAAAATAACTTAAAAATTGGATCCAAGTACTCAAGTTCTCTTGGCTGCCAAATTGGTATTCAGTTTCACCAGCATTCGACAAAAGGACAGAGATTACTGTGCCTATCAACAACGAAGACATGACTTCTCACGAGAATACTAATCCATCAAGTAATGAACCATCGAAGCCCGACATACCTAAGCTGAAGGAGCTTTAGAGGTGAGAAGGTAGCAAAATACATTCAACGATATGGTGGAAGACCGTTCAGTGATCAGCTTACTTAGCGGTTATAGGATACAAGTAGTAATAAGCAGTGTATCAGGGCCCGATTTGTCACCGATAAACAGCAAAGTGCAGCATCAGACGTTCTCAAATTCAAATTTGTGCAACTCGCGAGCGGGGCAACATCTATTAGAGAAAAAATTCTAGTCATCGTTGAAAGCTCTGGGTCGAAGACCCAAAAATATCTCAGCTGTGAAATCCTTGGAGTGTTTGAGAGAAAGATTTTGCGGTAGATTTTTTGACCTTTGCACGTTTCGCAGGCGATGGAACAATGAGCTGTATGAGCTTTACGACGACATAGACATAGTGTAGCGAATAAAGATCCAATGGCTTCATTGGCTGGGTGATGTAGTCCGAATGGATACAAACACTCGGGCTCGAAAGTATTCGATGCGGCACTAGCTGGTAAAAACAGGGGAAGAGGAAGGTCTCCTCTACGTTGGAAAGATCAGATTCCGAAGAACGTGGCTTCACTTGGTGTGCCCAACTGGAGCCGGTTAGCACGAGAAAGAAACAACTGACGCGTTTTGTTAAACTTGACTAAAATCGCGTAAGCTGTTAACGCGTTAATTAAGAAAAAGAAGAAGTCCAATAGCTGAAAATTAGGTCTATCAGTCAATTCCATGCTACTCACAGGAATTGGGAATATTTGATACCAAATCACGGCAATAAAATAAACTCAAGCAGAGAAGCCGCTACAACATTAAAGCGTTAAAATTCGCCTACTTCTCAATACACTTGCTCCATAGTCCCTGTTCGATGCGGACTTCTTCATGCCTTTATCTTCACGTGGGGATCTAAAATGAGCTGCGGAGTCGATGCGGCGCTCTACCCAACGTTTGCGGATGTAACGCTTGTTTTCGGAGGCCTACGACAAAAAACAGTTCATATGCTATTTTTACTACATTTGTTAATAGCATAAGTATACGCACACATACATACATACATGCATGTGAGTATATTCGACGTAGGCATAGATATTTTTACACCTATTTTCATGCATGCATTTGTGTATGTCCGGTTATTTACACCTTACACCTTAAAACCTCACCTAAAAACAAAGTAAGAAAAAATAGAAAAAAAATAAAATTAAATTAAAATAAAAACAAACGCAAATAAACAACGACAAAGCAAAAGGTGAAAATATTCAAATTAAGAACAAGCGACAGTCACCTTGCTTGCCGCCAATTGCCATTCACCACTGCTGCTGGTGCGACTTGCGACTTGCGGCTTGCCTCTGTCCGTCTATCCGTCCGTCCAGCGAATGGTCAAAGATGTTTCTTCACTATCGAACGGCTACCGGTTTACACGGTCGTTACGCTTCATTATGCCATCGATCGTCAGCTAAATGTAATATGCACACACACACACACCCGTTCATAGAAATGACTAGAAGTAGTTGTACAGATATCGACAGATTATATCAAGGCACCTGCATACATGTTTACATACATACATATGGTACGTGTCTTCTTGTCGCATGTGCGTGTTTCTGGCGAATTGGTTGGTGGCTGATGGCCGATGGCCATAATCGCTCTTAACCATTAGCGGGTATCGGCCTCGCGACAAATACACCTGTTAGTCTGCATGTAATTTTCATATGTTTACATATGTATGTATGTATGTATGTATATATGTACGTGTGTATGCCTGTAAATCTGTGTATTCTGGTGCATTTTAGTAGCATTGCAATGTCATACCACAACATTTAATTGGGCATTCGAATTGGTTTCGATTTGACTGCATTGAGTTGTCGAATAATCAAAACTGCGCATAATTATCGTAGTTAAATTTGTAGTTGTTGCAATATTCATATGCATGCATGAGTGTAGGTATGTAAACAGCACAATTTACAGGAAATACCATTTTCTAATGAGAGTGTGGCTTGTATGCCTCTAATTAGGAATTGGGGTCGTTGCAATGCTGTGTCCAAAAACAAAAACACACAAACCAGTGTTGTAAATTTTTCGCACAAAAGTTGCTTTACAGCCGTTATTAGGCAAGAATTTAAACGTAACTTTTAGGGCTATTCAGAATCTTGTGCAACAAATCTTGCATCATAGCAGTTGCAAAATGGTTTAGCATGTCTTTGGTTCATAGTAACAACCTATGTACAGCTGTGCTCAAAATATTAGGCGTGCGCGTGACATCTACGGTAGGTAGGTGAAATGGTTAAAGTGCCAGACTGGCAATCCTCAAGTGGCACTAAAGCGCCGTTTTAATACCATTTTGATACCTCCAACAGGCAGATATCTACAGCCAGCCAGAGCTGTTGGTTTAATGGAGAAGATTGATGAGATTTAGGTTGGCGCACTGACCCAGGCTGTCGAAGAGAGAAGCACCCAATGTCAGCTATCAAAACCGGACATTTACAAAGAAAGTCCTTCCCTAAAAGGTCTCCACAGTTTCTGCAATGAGGGTTTAACGATAAAACTAGCTTTTCCGCGAGTGTGCCGATCGTCCAATGATCGGTAAACACAACTACGAATTTAGAAATTAAACTAAATCTAATTACTGTGGCCAAAGCGTTTCGAAATTGCACATGAAGAAATGGAGCTCCATCTTTCTTGAGAAATAAGTTGTGCAATTCTCCTTTACTAACAGTCAGAGGGATGCCGATGACCAGCCAGGAGATTTCTGAGACTGATTCAGTCGACCCCATCCACGCTCATGATCAATTTCTTTTCCCTCTATGTTCCTGTGTTCTGAAATCCAGATCAGAGAAATGTTACCGGCATACTCATAAAATTTGATCTCCTGTTACAGGAGTTGACCAATTTCGATCTGCACTAAGACGTCGTCAGAGCGTCAGAGAGAGATCATAGCTTGACTATAAGAAAAAATGTTGATATCTCCCTTGCTCCCACGTTCCCTAAGCATTTTGCATGCCTACAGGATTACAAAGTCGTCTGCCTGGAAAACACCAGCAGTATTCGAAAAATTTTGCGGAAGATTTTTGGACCTTTGCACGTTAGTATTGGCGAGTATCGTAGGCGATGGAACAATGAGCTGTATGAGCTTTACGACGACATAGACGCAATGCAGCATATAAAGACCCAGCGGCTTCTTTGATGATTCTTAGGTGAAGTCATCCGAATGGATACAAAAGTTCCGGCTCTGAGAGTATTCGCTGAGGTATCAGCTGGTGGTAGCAGAGGAAGAGGAAGGCCTCTTCTGCGTTGGAGAGGTCAGATGGAGGCGGATTTGGCTTCACTTGGTGTGTCCAACTGGCGCCAGTTAGCACGAAAAAGAAATTACTGACGTGCTTTGTTAAACTCGGTCAAAATCGCGTAAGCGGCTATCGGCCAATCAAGAAGAAGAAGAAAACTGTTTTAAAATTATTATTATTTCTATTTTTCTTTTAATTCAAAATAAGTGGTAATCTTCTACGAATATTCTTACTGATATCAACTATCCAGCTAAAGCTTTTTTTGACCATTTTTGTTTGTGATATTTTACTAATTTTTAAGTAATTTAAGAAGATGGCAACCTTACTCTAAAATAATAAAGGGTTTTGGTGAATGGATTGCGCTATCGAGAGATGATTAACGATTTTTTATGGCCGGAATTGGATGGTATTGATCTGAACAACGTTTATTTTCAACAAGTCGTGCCACACAAGCAACGCAACCATTGATCTTTTACGGGAAAAGTTTCCGGACCGTGTTATCTCTCGAAGAGGTGATCACAATTGGCCACCGAGATCTGGTGATTTAACACCTTGTGACATTTTTCTTTAAGGCTACGTGAAAGAGAAGGTCTACGTCAACAGCCAACAGCCCAGGGTCGATTCAAGACCTCAAAGATGGAGTTCATGAGGCTATCGAGGGCACAGGGCAGCCACTTTGCAATCGGTTATGGAAATTTTCATCAAAAGGATATTGTTCTGTAAGCGTGGTCGTGATATCTTTTGCCTGATGTTATTTTCCACTATTAACGGCTTACCTTCCGCTTTGTAATGAAATAAACATCCGATCATTTATATTAAGAAATAGCATTTTTCTTTGAATATCAAAATAACACCTCTTATTGGAAAACCCTTTATGACACGTCTAATGTCTTAAAAATAATATTGTTTTATTTAAAAAAATATGTGGCAATATTGCACGAAGATTCCCAAGGATAGCTTTTGGCAGATACAAATTTCGGAAATGTTAGTAATAATTTAAATAAATTTTTGTAAATTAAAAGCGTTAAAATGACAACCTTTTCATTAACGATAATATGGAATACAGGAATTGATCGGTAAAAGTAGTAAGATGTACGTAAAAACTTCATGTGACGGTGACGAATTGAATTTTAACAGCACAATATTGTGAATAGCCCTTTTATATTTTTACATTTTTCTATAGTGGTTCAGTATGATATATAGATGCATATTTCGTTGCCTATTCTAATAAAATTGTATTATTTTGCAACCTATAATTTTACGTTGCTATTTCAAACTTAAGTATGTATGCATGTATGTATATAATTTATGCAAATTATTGCTCATATTATTATTGTAACGTCTAACAAGTCAAACCAGCGGCTGGCTATCAAGAAAACTGTTGAATATTTACGACCAAGTGTAGAGGTCTGAAGCTATCGATAGCGGCCGATAGTTTTTAATGGTGTAAACAAATGTCAGTAGAAGAAATAATTGGCGGAGTAATTAGATTTTGCACAAGCAGTTTTTATTTAAAGATGTGTGTATGTATGTCAATTTTCGTGTGTTACGGTCTCAGTCAAAATCTGCGATTCGATAGTGTAAGATGATCATCACACAGGCGATACCAGTAAAGTTGCTTGCGAGCAAAAATATTTCGTCCCTCATCATAAATGGCTTTGGTGTCTGCCGAAATGCAGCATGTATGCAAAAATTTATTAATTTTTTTCTTTCAAAATAGCTCCCTTTCGTAACTAACCTTTAATTCATAGCGCCTAAAAATGTGATGACTGGCTTTTTTTGGCTTTTAGAGTAAACGACAGATTTGTATTATTTTTGATGGTATCACTTGAAGAATATAATTTAAAAAACTTATCAAATATATATATAAAACGAAAACTTATCGCTAGGATAATTTTTAAAACTTTTAAAAGTTTCGCCTTGGCTAAAAACGGATAGTTTCAGACCTTTAACCAGGTGGGAACATTCTACAGTATTTTACCTGACCGCCTTCTCTCAGAACTCTGCTGCAGCGAAACTACTAAGAGTTTTTTTCTGTTTTGATACTCTTCGCCTGAGCCAACTATTCATTAAAAATTACGCCTTTATGGTCTCGAAACAAGGACGCCATGAGTTTTTGATCTTCATTTGATTTTTGAATATACAAAAGTTTGTCGGTACTGTTAAGATTGTATTTGGGTTCCAGTTATGTAATGGACATCCCAAGTTATCGTCACCTTCGAGATTGTAGCGCTCCAAGAACTTACTGAATATCTGCACTCGATCTAAACTGTTATATTAGCCATTTTGGAAAACATTTCGCGAACAATTTTCATAATGCGAAGGCTTCTGTGATTGTTTCGTGCAACAAAGATCTGAGGATTGCCATGCAACGTCAATCTGTGATTATCACGAATAGTATTCTCGATTTTTTCCAGAAGCTCGTCAGTCACATGTCCACAAGTCTGATCGCCATGCTCGGAAGTACGGAGTTTTCAAACTTTGCGATCAAACTTGTACTTATACGTTTTTTATAGCTGGCCAAAAACAATAAATAGTTTTAACCTCATTGAAAATTTCCACAACAATTTTTCCGTCACCAATAAAGGAGCGAATGACGAAGCGAATTTCCCATTTTGCGGGATATTAGATCTATAGGATCAGAAGGTTTCAATCACTCTCATGTGTTTGAACCTTAAAAAGTGCACCCACAAGCTATTCAGGGACTCATTTGCCAAAGAAAGCAGATACCTGGCAAGAGCCCTCCACACAATCACTAAGTGAAATCTTAACTTTTTTCTTATGGTCTTTTATAGCTAAGAGGGGAGTGCTGCAGCTGGTTGAAGGCGCGACGGTTTGATATCTCATCCTCACATCCTTCCGTCGGATAGAGTAGAACCAACAAGTCCACGTGGTTAACCCGAAGCGCGATAAATTTTTCAACTTGTTAGAGGTCTGGCTGTCACAGCTTGCCTATCACGTAGACACGTATACTTCCACCTCTTCAATTTTTCTCCACAAGGTATTCTATGAATATGAAGGATTACGCACATCTTATTTTCCAATTTCCAAAAAAACAAAAAAAATGGAAAAATCACAATTAATTAATTAATGAGTAAAATTTACTCAAATCTATTGTGTAAATAAATATAATAATTGAAATCATGCAAACACTGACTGTCATCGCTGATTAATGCCTTACACCGGCCGTTCGAAAGCTATAAATTCAATTAACGAAACAATTCAATTTACTCGTCGATTCCTTTGTTTTTTAATTTTTTACTTTTTTTATAGGTTTTTTTCACTTAAAATTTCCACTCCGTAAAGCAATTACTGTATTCATTCAAGCATGAAATAAAAACAAATTGAATTACATGTTTCCATTTGGCATGTAAATGCTCGTAATTTATGTGAGCAACATTAACAAAGGAGAACTTATCGCTAACGATTGCGGCGGACATGCACACATACACAGCTACGTACGTACGAATGTATGTACACCGACAAAATTCAGGCGTGCAAATTCGCTTACACGCGAGTACTATTTTACGTATTTATGTATGCGTACGTATGCAATTGAAAATGAACGTTTGTAGCTACAAGTGAAAAGTAATGAATAAAATAAAGTGAAAAAGGTAAACTAAAATAAATAAATAAAAATTAAATAAATAAAATAGAAAATTTAATTAATTTTAATTACAAGAAACATTGAAATAAATAACATGTAATTTACATAATATAATAATACGAGAAAAAGTTATACGAGTATTACGAAATAATTTTTAAAACTTTAAAATAGTATTTGAAATAAAAAATGTATTTAATTTAAATTCATTCACACAAATAAAAATACTAACAAAAAACATTCAAATAAAAAAGCTAATTAATGCAAAAGCATAAATAAAAGAATCATACTAATAATAATATACAAGAAAATAAACTAAAATAAAATAAAATAAAAAATTAGAAAATTAACAAATTTTATTCAATTTACATTAAATTAAAAAATAATATAAGCAATGGAATTAAATTAGATTTAACGAACTAAATTTAATAAATTAAATTCAAAATAAAAGCATTAAAAAAATTGACTTAATTAAAAATAGTAGAAAATTTAATCAAATTAAATTAAATTCAATAGAAAAAAGTAAAATTGCATTTATTTTTTGCCGTGAAAACTAATTCATAAAATAAAATAATATAAAAGAACAAAACTAAAAATAAGGTAAAATAAAAAAAAAACAAAAACAAAAAAAAATCAAATTTAAAAAATTATAAAAAATACTAATGAGAATAATAATAAATATAAATATAATTGAAAATCAAACAATAATAATAAGAAAAAATAAAATAAAATCCAATAGAATAAAACAACAGAAAAAAAAAATTAAAAATAAATTTTAGAACTTTAAAACAAAATTTGAAAAAGATGTATATACATATTTAATTTAATTCAATTGAAATAGGTAAAAATACCAAAATTCAAATAAAACTAATTAAGTTAATTAAATACAATAAAATAAAATGTTAGCTCTTTTGTACGAGATTTATTGAATAAAGTAATCAAAATAATAGTAAAATTAAATAAATAAAAATAAAAATCAAAATAAATCTATTTAATTTAAAACTTAGAAAAACACTACGCGTAATTTACATGAAATTACAAAAAAAAAATCAAAAGTTGAATCACATTCTATTTAAAAACATGAAACAATTAAATTAAAAATATAAAAAATAAGTTAAGTTAGGTTAGGTTGACCTGTCTGCGTCGATATAAACAATAGAATTTGGAAAAAATTAATTTAGTTTATATAAGGAAAAAGTAAATAAAAAAACCAAAATAAATTTTATTTAATTTTTCAATGTTTAAATCTTAGCAAAATATTACTCGTACCTTACATCAAATTAAAATGTTAAATTACATTCTATTTATTTTAAAAACTTTAAATAATGAAATTAAATAAATAAACTTTAAAAATAAATTTAAAATAATTTAAAAAAAAATTAATTTAATTTAAAATATAAAAGGTTTACTTCTAAAGGGGTTTCCTATCTAGGGTTAATTCAATTGAAAAACTGGATCAAATTAAATTAACTTAAATTAAATAGAATAACACAGCATTTTATTTCTTCTGTTCTGAACTCGATGAGCCCTCTGCATACATGAAGCATCAATTTATAAAACAAACAAATTTTTAATTATGATTGCTCTTCAGCAGACAGTGGTAAACTTCCGAGTGCATTGCTCTCTTTAATTATATATTCCTCTTTTTTTTATATGCTTGGTATTTGAATATTCGATAAATATCTAAGAAAAATTTGACTTTGTCGTTTGAACGCTTAGCAGAGAATAAATTTTTATTCAAAGGTAATATGACATGAACTTATAGTAATAGCACTACAGTGATGCATTTAAGCGTACTTATGCTTAATGTACTTCCAACACTTTGACGAACTTCTCTTCTAAGTAGTGATGTGTATCCTCATGTTGTATTACAAATGGAGGGCCCAAAATTGTATACCAATTTCTAACAGCAGACAGTTTTTTGTGATCAGCTTTTCCTTCACAGGAATATACACGGAGTGTTAGCGCGGTGATGCTCTGAGAAAAAAATTCTTCTATCATTGGATGGGGGTTATGTGCCATTGACTCACCTATTTATACATAGTCACGCATACATTCCCTTGGTTATCTGACAGTTTTTAAGAGTAAACTTTTTTTGAAAAAAAGTACTCATTTTTTCCAACATGAAACTGCATTTATTTAATTTTTTTGTATAACTTTCTTCTTTTTTATTTTAAATAAAAGAAGTAAGAAGATCATCTGCTAATGCAAAGAGTTTTCAAAAATAATTATTTATTGTATGTAATATTATGTACATAGGGCACAAATTATATTTTAAAAACAATGAACACAAACTAGCATAAACTCAATTTGCATAAATACATGCATTTTAGCTGTCAACCCGGCAACGACCAGTCGGTTCTACTTTACCGGAATGATCCGGATTTATATCCGGCCAAGACCTGTTACTCCTTTTATGGGGAATTCCTCTTACATGTATGGGGAGTGTTAAAGTTGCTACAACTACAACAACCAAAAGCATATATGTACAGTGAAACCTTCCTTGGGCGGGCACTCTCCGTCATGGCGCTCGCGCTCACCAACGTAAACGCACGCCCGTATTAGCTGACACCATGAAACTAATGAGAGCCCCATGTAAATGAATTCTCACCACCGTTCCGTTCCTTGGTATCGTAGATCGTTGTACCATTGTGTGTTTGGTGGTTTGTTTACGTTGGTGAGTGTGAGCACCATTAGGTAGCTTTTGCCCGTCCAAAAGAAGTGTCCACTCAAACGAGAGTAACTTCTTCGGATGCATAAGAATTGCTATAGAAAAAATTGTTAGCCCATACATACATATATTTTTATGTAAAAAAGTGTTCTTTAATGTGTTTAAAATTAACTTAAGGCTTCAAATTAACTAATAGCTTAGACTTAAAAAAATGTGGGCTTAAGGTTAATTTAAAGTTAAAGTGTGTTCGTAAGAAATAAATGCTAATAAGTTTGTAAAGGAACAAATTTTTTCATGCACCATTTTAATGTAAACGTAGCTTAAGCTTGTATTCGTAAAAGAACATATTTTACATGCATCATTTTTATTGTGATACAAGCTTAGTATTATTAGATTTTATAAAAAATGCAACTTTACATAAAAGGGTTTCCGCTTGAATGGCTATTTAAAGTAGAAATCTCTATCCTAATCAATCGCCATAAATAAAGGATAAACGGCAGTTTTTATAAGTTCTAGTTTTTTTTTTTTTTTGGTCCAAGTGAGCCAGTTACCCTTTACCATAAAAAAACCATATCCGAATTGGCAATGTCGTTCACTTATATTGGCGAAAAGCGAAAATTGTGTAACAGATAAATTTCTTAGAGAAATATTTTCCACAATGTAATTAAAAAAAAAATAAAAAATACAAAATTTTCCAGTATCTCTATTAATTTTGAAATTTTCGGAACTTACGACATCGGAACATAGAGATCCCGGAATTTATATCCCTAGCATGTTTTTCGCAAAACGCAAAATATTTTTTTCGTATAAATGCAGTCAAAAGTCGATAATCGAAACACTTGAATGCATCGGATGCTTCGACTTTTACAACGCTATCAAGCACGTCACATCAGTTATACCCGTAAGTAGCGTTGATAAGAAAGAAGTGTGAAAGAAGGTGGCGCATAATTAGTAATTCAATTTGTTTTTGAATAACTTAAATAAAAAAATTTGAACTTTCAATAAAAAAATGATTTTGAGTGCTGAAAATCTTTATTTTGACATTTACGCGCTCCATTGCTTGTCTGTTTTTATACTGCAGCTGTCTATTTGACAAGTACCAAATATGATTAGCGTACGACGCAATATCATTCAGTCATATCGGCGAAAATTTTCTAAGGTGGATTAAAGATACATTTCTATCAATAAGGTTTCCTCAAAATAATTCTTACAATTTAATTTGACAAAAAAAAAAAAATTAAATTGCTTGTCTCTTGCTGTTTAAAAAGTTATGAATCTTCCGATAGGGTGATTAATTTTGCAATTTTAAGAACAAAAGAATTAAAAAACAAATGTTAAGTAAAATAATTCTTTTATCTTTGTTTTTCCTACTAATCTTAGATTTAGGTTTGGATTGTATAAAAATAATTGATTTTTTTTGTGACCTCGAATATTCTAACATATAATATTTCTATTTATTTATATTTCTAATTTATCTTTTTTTGCTACTATTTTTCCACATTGGTTGCAATAGTACTAATTAATCCCCTCTTCTCGATTCCTATTAGTTGCCGTTACTTAGTTCGTACTGTACTTGCAAATACAATTTGCCATTTAATATTCAATGCGTCGCTTGAGAATCTATTGTGTTTGAAATAATTATACGCGGCACATGTTTCAACACGTATGCACTCTCATACATATGCATCTAAATTTGTATATATATACATATGTATGTGCATATGTATAGTGCAACATACGCAAGGCACTGCCGTGTCAACAATATCACGTACAAATAAATATGTATAAATTAGTAAAGCCTTATAAATCGAACAAAAACTCTACATATCTGTAGTAAGTAATAATAAAATGCAAGAAACAGTGGCAGCAATAGCGGAAAATGGTGATAAATCAAAGCTTGAAAAGTTCCGACAACTCGCCGATTTACTGCTGCCAGTTATTCATAGATTTCGTAGAACCATTTTGTAAAAATAAAAACACATCTACTAGCGCGTAGTAAATTATATAATACTTAAGTTGTAATGAATGAATGTATACAAATATACATACATATATATATGTATATATATATAATACATATTTATGTTTCTAAGTATAGGCAGTTGCGATGCTATAGAATTTTATAAACTGTTCAGTTATTTACATTTTTTGCAATTAAAGCTTTTAATCTGTATTTAACTTTTAAATGCTAGAAAAATTATATCAGAAACAAAAATAATTATTATTAAATGACATTTCAGGAATGGCGCCATGCTGAGAATTATTACATGATTACTTGCAGATAAGTAAATTACATTACATACGCCAAATTAATCACCCTATCGGAAGATTTATAATTTTGCAAATGGCGCCGCATGTCAATCATATTTGAACCACAATAGATGGCTGCAGTATTAAAACAGACAAGCAAAAACAAAATTGGATGATTAATTTGGAGCCATCTTTTAGATATTAGAGCTCCAGATACCTGGCTGCTCGCTCGAAACTTAAATGTTTGTTCGAAATTTTCGAGCTTTTCAGTTAAACAGAAATTATCAATGTTATTTGTCAGTATTTCTATGGTTTTCCAAAGACGTTGGCACTTCGTATAAAAAATTTGTAAAACTTTGAACGAAGTGCTCACAAAAAAGTCAATCAAAAGTAGAAACAAAGGACCTCAAGAAACAAGTTTAAGTTCGGTTTATTTCACGCAAGAAATTTTCTTTCTCTCCATGAATGGCCTGCTTGTAGTGCTTCTGCTTCAACTAGTCGCCTCCACGCGTTGGCTGGTCTCAGGTGGGCTTTCAAAGCCGGAGCGTTTGTATCCATTCGGAGGACATGACCGAGCCAACGAGGTCACTGAACCTTTATTCGCTGCGCTTTGTCTATGTCATCGTAAACTCATCGTTCTATCGCTTACGATACTCGTCGTCGTCAATGTGCAAAGGTCCAAAAATCTTGCGCAGAATCTTTCTCTCAAACAGTGCAAGGGACGGCTCATCAGGTATTGATATCGTCCAAGCTTCTGCACCATACGAGAGGACGAGCATGATGAGAACCTTATAAAGTGCTAGTTTTGTTCATCGATAGAGGCCTTTACTACTAAATTGCCTACTAAAATTATATCTCCATGAAGCTTCCGAAGTTTTTACACAATCTTTTTCCATTTTCGTCGCTGAATTTCGAGACAAACAGGAACCTGCTTCGACATACATATGTACTCCTGAGATTAGTGTTGGAGATGGAGTGTGGCCAGCTTCTGAGTAACTTTATGAAATTAAAAAAGTATTGCGAATTGATAACCTCCTTTTTAAAGTCGTAACATTAGATGTAAATTCAAGCAAGTATCACAAATGTTAAAAATTTCGTGGACGCTCACACATATTTACATAAGTATGTACTTATACATACATACATATAGGTATTGTACATGTGACATTACTTATAATCAGCGAGCTTCGTAATACAGACTCGGTAATAAAATATAGCCATTGATGGTGTGTGGGATGTTGATTTGCTGCAGAAGCTGAACTCCCAGCAAACATAGTTTCTAGCTTTTTCGAAAATTTGGTTTCCCAATTCGATACAAAATGTCTTCTATAAGGAACTCTCAATTAAAAATGTTATTTACTTTTTATATACGCCGTTGCAAAATTATAAAAGCAACAAATATCGACAAATTTTGACCATTTATTTTTTTATATATTAATTTGTTAATTTAAATTTTCATTTGCAATGATCGATTCGATCGATCACACTCTTAGTTAATTTTTTTTAAATAATTACACTATGCTACAAAAGTAAACGTTTTTTGTTGAAATGTATGCCTGTGAAACTGTGAATTTTATACTCGTCTAGAAGTGCCGCATACTCAGTTTTCTATTTGCTCATCAATTTTATTTTTTAAAATACCTAGAAGTTTCAAAGCACTAAATGAAAAAAAAGCGGTTTTAAATACTTATACTCACTCTTTGTTATTAATATGGAAGTCAAGCGAAAGAGAATATAACCATCAATAAAAAATGCTTGCTTTCTTTTAGACAGGACAGTTAGAGTAAAATTGAAAAATATATTGTCAAATATCCTTGAAAACTTTTAATGAACTATTTTACAAAAAATAAAGGGTGATTTTTTAAGAGCTCTAGGAAAGTTTTCAAAAAAAAAACACGTAAAATTCAGAAAAATGCATGACATTTTTATTTAAATCGATAGTACAGTCCATATAATTTAATGTTTGAAGATTATTTCATGCAAATGTCGACCGCGACTGTGCTTCAAATGGTCCATCCGTTTAGTCCAATTTGGCATACTCTTTCCAATGTTTCGGCCGGTATCTCACATATAAATGCTCTAATGTTGTCTTCCAATCCGTTTATTGATTACGTACCCATTGATTCAAAAATAAGCTTCGTCACTGAACACAATTTTTCGATAAAAAAGTGGATCTTCGGCCAAATATCCAAGAGCCTATTCACCAAAAATCTGCGTTGCGGTAGGTCGTTCGGCTTCAATTCTTGCACCAGCTGTATTTTGAAGGCTTCACACCTAAATCCTTTCGCAAAATTTTCCACGTTGTTGAGTAACAGAGGCCCAATTGCTGCGAACGGCGACGAATCGATAATTGATGGTCATCATTAACACTGGCCGATACAGCTGCGATAGTTTCTTCAGATCGCACTCTACGTAAGCGTGTTGGTGGTTTGATGTCCAATAATGTAAATTTGGCTCTAAATTTAGTCACAATAGCTCGGATAGCCGCTTCAGTGAGTCGATTAAACTGACCATGAAATGGAAGAAGCGTGCGATAAACTTTCTTAAGAGAACTCGCATTTTTATAATAAAATTCAATGATTTCCAAGCGTTGTTCGTTTGTAAGACGAATTATGGTTAAATTATAGACCAAACTGCAGATGTTTGACAGTGAAACAAAACACGAAACACCCGTTATATTATATGTTGAAGGCATATATTTATATGTAGCAATGCATATCTTAACTGCTCTCTTCTAGCTGTTTTATAAACGTACAAAAATTGTTGAACTCTCCTCCTAAGAAATAAAGTATACGCAATGGACACCTCTGTTTCCCCATTGAAAATTTTAAGTTCTTTAAATAATCAAATTGAGGAGCAAATGGAAAACTGAGTATTACTACGTATATAAAATCTATAGTTTCACGTGCATACACCTTGAATAAAAAAAGTGAATTTTTGTAGCATTGTCATACTCTAAGGCATCGATCATTCCTTCTCATTCAATGAAGTATAAAGATTGAAAATACAAGCCGAGAGTATTGAGGGCATCCCAGGAAATTTCAAATTTATGACCGGATATTATATTAGTTGTAGTTCTTTAAAGAGCTACGCGTGATTTTTTATTGAATTTACAATTGAACTTTCCGTAATTAGAAACATAAAGACAAATACTTTACTATGAAAAAACATTTGCAAATTCAAACTGTCAATCGATTATACCGATTTTCGGCGAGTGTACGCGCCTGGAAGAGCCAGTTTCTGGGTTGCAGAGAGTAGTCACCGTTCTTACTACGCACTGACTTATTGCCATCCACTACACAAAGCTGACTATTTGATTATGTGACACAATGAGTACAGCAGAAGCTAAAGAGATAAAAATTAACAGAAGACAGTTCAGCAATTTCCGCGTAGATGATTGTGGATTTAATGAGGAAATGGCGGACCGACCACTCTAGGCGCATTTAAGTACAGTTTTCTGTAATACCGTATACTCCGCTCTTTCTTTCCGTATTCTCAATACTAACAACATTTAACAGAGTCATGAGAGAAATGTAGCATCAAAACGGCAATTCTTTGTTCTTGCACGTTGAGTCTCTTCGCCATCCTAACCTAACCAAACCTCAAAGCGTCAAAGATATCAAACCAAATGTTTGCTGGGATATTTAAAGAAAACACAAATCCGCTGAGTGCTAGGCTTCGTATATGAGTACTTACAAGTAAATGAGCGTATGTATGGATGTGCAAGTGCTGAGCCTAAAAATGTCGCTTCCATTGCCAAAGCAATTGCCAAAGTGTCGCTGGTACACCATTTGTTTAACGACACACATATCGTATAAACTATAGAATTTCATTCAACATCTATTTGTATGCCTACAATGAACTACAAATCAACGCAAATTAAAATATAAAAATTCAACAAAAAACACAAAATCTTATCTTAGCACTTGTGGGTACGCTCAAACGCTTAGCTTTCGTTTTGTTTATACTCGTAAAATTTCGTAAAGTGAATATGCCTGTATGTGTGTGTGTGCGTACATACGCGTTTGTTTATAAGTTAATTTAGCCGCTATTTTTGTTTTTAGGTATTTATTACTAGTGTGATAAGTGAGCGTACGACAAAAGAATTGTAGACTTGCCGTCACCGCCTTACTTTCATGTGCGAATGTAAGTGCTCAAGTACGAGTATAAGGAAAACGAGTACTTGGAAAAGTAGACCTCAAAGTCGTTTAACTCCAGCTATGCAAGCGCGCAGCTGTTCGTACTTACATTGTGTTGCTAGGCCTATTTGAAATATTAATATGTGCTCGTGGCTATGTAAGTATGTTTTTAAGTTGGCGAATGCTACAAGTTAGCATCAAAAGCAGCGGGCTTCTGAAGCGGCAACAAATTGCGCCAAACACTTTGACGCATGAGTGCACAAGGCGAGGCTCCTTTTTTAGTGTGCCCGAGAGACAGTCGCGGGGGTTATTTAATATTTATCTCGTTCAGCGCAAAGTAAATTTCTTAGCACCGCTCCGAGTAGTTTTATGGGGTAATACCAGTAGGCTCGTCAATTATCAATTACCTCCACGGCATTGAGTGTGATCCACGTTAGTGCTCAAACTTCCTACGACTTCTTTGCAGTCCGCAAGGGTCTTAGAATAAGTAATAAAGTCTTTACGACCTGCTTCACTCAACCGAAGGCTTTGATAATCAGAGTCCGCACCTGCACCCAAAATCCGAGCACAACAGGTTTTCGAGATATTCCGATTTAAAAGTGTAAAATTGCGATACTTGGCTATATTTGAAGTCGTAAAAATGTCCCAATGTATAACTCATCTCCTTTTAAGCCCATTTTGGTATTTAAAAAATCTTTGTTTTTCTGTGAAGAAGCATATCTTGAAAACGTGGCGTGCTGATGCCTCGGAATTAACACGTCAAAACCATTCCACTCATTTTAGTCTGGTTTTTGCTCTGATCAATCAAATTATGTCGACTTGTGTGGTTGTTGTTGTTATTGTTGTAACAGCATAAAACATATCCCATACTTTTTGAAAAGTTCTGAAGCGTTAGTTTTTGGCATGACATAAACCCCACCCGTTCCGGCCACGTAGAACCGACAGTCGAAGGGAGGTGAAAAAGTTCGCTGAATACAGGGTGGCTTGAAAGTAAATTAATATAATAATAAATTATTTCATTGTAACTTTACGATATATTCAACTTTAGGCTCAGAGGCTACAATCCTTCATCAACAAATGCATCATCCGCGTCATCTGCTAAATATTCTGGCCAAACATCATCAGTAACGACCCATTCTTAGACAAATCAAATGCAGAAAGTGGCAATGGATAGCTCACACACTGAAAAAACAACCAGATAGCATCACGAGGATGGCACTTGACTGGAACCCGCAAGGGAGCTGAGGTCGCGGTCGACCAAACCACACTTGAAGAAGGTCGACGCTGCGCGAACTAGCAGATGCCGACATCCCATGGGACGGTGCAAAAACAACAGCACAGAACCGTGTAAGATAGAAGAGTCTTGCCGGGGCCCTATGCTCTCGAGAGGAGTGTACAAGGAAAAAAAAACATTATGACCAGTTTTGAGTATTTTCCTGGTTTTATTTTAATTTTTTTTTTGAAAATTCTAGCTGATTGTAAAAATCCATATAAATACAAATTTCAATTTTTTGTACAAAAATTATAGAAATTAGGAAAATTCACAAAATCTTTCTTTTATTACAAGAAAATGCGCAACACCATCAGAGAAAAAAAGTACTAAAAGGCAACTAGAATTTTGTGTCTCTTCAAAATTACTCTTTGTTATATTAAAATTTAATAGGCTATAAAATGGAATACCTAAATTTTTTTTAAAAAGTTATGATTAACATTTTTTGAAATTTTGATGCGAATTTGTCGAATTTTTATAAATTTTGTGAAAAGTTTGAAACTTGGATTGAAATGGTATTTATAAAAGAATGAATTACATTTTTATAAAACAAAAATAATTTAAATTAATAAATAGTCAGAACTTGTCACAATATTAAGGTGCTATATTTTTTATATATGATTTTATATATGATTCACTGATTTGCTAAACATAATTGAATAAACCATACATACACATATATATATGTAACTCAAAAAGTTAAGGGAGTGCCATTATGAAATTTGCAGGGATTACTAAGCACATTCTCAGTTATTGATACAAAATTAGAAAAATATCTGGAGAGAGGATATGATAGCGGTTTGTTTGCGACAAAACTGTGTTGGTGATATAAGAAAAAATCAAGGCAGCATTGCTCATGTTTTTTGTCGCCATCTAAACAACGATTGATTGGAAAAGTTTAAAAACGAATGTGAAATGAGCGGATTCCGCTGCCGAATCTCCTATGACGTGACTGGTTAAGTTACTCTCACAATTTTGCTTCGAATGGCCAAAACATGTAAACTATCATTCTTGAGAATCCTCTATGACGGGACACAGCTGAAGTTACTCTATCATTCTTGGCAGAACATACCACTTGTCTAGATCTTAATTCTTGTCTAGCTCGAATTTAGAAGCTTACACAGTATCATAGATATCATATAAGTATGTTTGGTTAAATGTTGGTGTATGCCATGGTGAAAAGATTTTTAGAGGTGTACTATCTAGCAGACCATTATTCGGCTCTGAGCGACAGATATGCCGAAAAATTTAGCTTTAGCTTAGTGAAACACAAAACGAATGACGTAGAATCCAAAGTTCTCCTCAACTTTTTTTTTTTCACCATACCTAACGATCAAACTCGGTATCTATCATCCTTGGGTGTATGTATAAACACACCATTATTATTTGGAAATATTTATTTTGCTTTCATTCTAATTTTTCCCCTTTCTACACTCAGCTTTGAAACCAATCTCATTATTTGTTATTCTCGCTTTAGCGCTGGGCGGCTGATGAAACATCATCTGCTCAATTCTTTTGAAGCAAATGAAGCTTTATACAAAACTTTTGTTTACCTACTTTTGGTTGAACGGTAGTGATAGAAACTACGAAATATTACAGCATAAAGTTGGAAAAATATTACATAGTTGTGACAACAAACAAATATGAAATATAATGCGTGCATGAGCAGTAATGTGAGTAGATTGTTGCCATTAAATTACACTGTGTCGTTTGTGGAATAAATATTTCACCCTTTTCTTTGTCTTTACATATGGCTGCGTTAGCAGTTTTAAATAGTATGGAAAGTTGGCGCAATATAAATAGGATATGCTATTAAATCTTAAAAAATGTGAAATTATGTACGTAGAAATCTGCTTTGTTTTTTCTTCTTGCTTCTTACAAAATACGTAGCTATAGCCTGATAGAAATATATGATAACATTGTTGACTTAGGAGTTAATGGATGGCTTAATTTTGTTCTTCAAGTTAACGCTCCTTTTAATAAATTTAGAGCTTCTTTTCCATTTCTAAAACAACGATCGAGTGAAAGGTCAGTTAGAATTTTCAAAACATCGATTTTTTTTTTTTTTTTTTTTTTTTTAATGTACATATATTTAAGAATACACAGAGAAAGTTTAATATCGTTCCGGTTAATATTTTCGAAGTTACATGCAAATTTGAAAAGCCCTTTTAGAGTGCTGAAAAGTTCAAGGCAAACTTTTAACGCGTTTTTTCCAAAATGGTGTTTTCAAAGTCGATGACCAACATTACGCGAAAAGCCTATTAGTCTCAAACTTTAACACGAGCTTCTTAAATATATTTTTTAGTAATAAATCCAAGATTTTTTCTTACCGATAAATATTTTTTTTATTAATATATATAAACAATTAAGGCCGAAATTTTGGTTAAAAATCGGTTTTTTTTTTTGTTTTGTTTTTGAGAAACTGACAAAAAAGTTTATTTTGCTTATTCCTTCGATTAATTACTTGATTTAACACTACTTTAACGAAATCTGTTTGGTTTCTTAATTTCAAAGGATTCAGTTCAAAGATATAGTGGTCACCGCAAAACCTCTTTTTTTAGAGGGGCTCCCGTAGATCAGCTGTAGCTCTTTTCCAAATAAATATTTTTACTAATACTAAGTCTTTATACAGTTAAAAGATAACATAATATGTGCACAAATTTTTAGATCAATAAATTTAAAAGTTTTTGCAGAAAAATTCTGGAAAATTCGCTTTTTTCGACTTTCTAACTGTATATAACCCCTGAAGTCAGAGTTATTTATGCGATTTTTACAGCTTCCGTAGAAGCTAGAATATAGTTCGAAAGGTACTAAATTTACATAAATAGTTTTGCCTTGAAGAGCTTTTCGCTGGGACTCGCTATAAGATCCTCCGTCACACACTAGTCGTCTAAAGTTCATCAGTTTTCCCACTCTTGCTAGGCATAAAAAAATGCTAATAAATGCTTTAATAATAATACTAGTTCTACAGGTCACAAGGTCTTTTGTAGCCCATTTCTTATGTCAAAATTTCACATTAATATTTCCTGTCGAGTAATAAGGCTTGAATGCCCTTTTTGTAAACCATGTGAAACCAATAACGAACCCAAAAACCCATTTCGATTCTTATGTCAAGATTTTCACACTCATTCGCGCACTTTTTATATATCGAAGCGCTATTCACCCTTAAAAAAACAAACAAAAAAAAATAATTGTAAGAGATACATACCTCTCAACAAAGATGATAGATTTACCAGGTTTGCTCTTTAACTAAGGTGAATTGTGAGGCCAACTTCGGCTACCACGTAACCAGAGATTTGGTACTCACACACAAAAATGATAGATTTACCAGGTTTGCTCTTTAACTATGGTGAACAAGAAAATTGTGAGGAGAACCACGTCACTTGGGAGATTCAGCCTTATTCTGCACAATCTCTCTCTCTCTCTCTTAGCTTCACAGTCTGTGGTGGACCATAGCTTCATCAACAATCCTCCCCTAATTCAGTCTCTCTCTTGCCTCATTTCTCCAATTACGAACGTTCATCGCTTTTAAGTCTGCTTCTATATTATCAAGCCATCTCTTTCTTGGTCGGCCTCTCTTTCTTCCTCTAATTGGACGCAATGCACAATCATTTTACACATATCCACACACTCGTCCAATCAGTCGTTGTTCAGGCAGAAACGAAGTGACATTGTATTGATTTTTTCATATATCACTAACACATTCCTAATTATTTCGTAAACAAACCGACTCATTACCCCTACTGGTTACGTCAGACCATCAGCTGATTCTGTGAGCCAGTTCTAAGAGCCGGTTAATGGCACCACCTTCTGAATTCTTTTCACCATGGGTATTATCCATCAAAGCTAATAGTTGAAGTAAGAAATCTTGGATAACTGACTCTTACACCCTTTTTGGGTGTTTGGCCGAACCTCTCTTCCAATTTATGGTTTTCCATATTTGGAAGGACCTACAGATATTTTTTAGGGCTAAAATACACTCAGAGCTTTGCCATTGTCTGCCGAGGAGCAACCGGTATTAGAAAAAACTTTTTCTATATTTTGGTGTTTCACGGAGATTCGAACCAACGTGCTCTGATTTCCGAATGGTAGGCAGGTGGCCGCCCATGTACAAGTATATATCTAATAAAAATATTAAACTGACGCATTAAATCTTAAAATGTGTTTAGGTTACGCTTCCTTATCTGTTCAGTGGGCATCATTTTGCCCTACAAAATATTGTATCCAATTGCACTGCGCAAGGTAAAAAAGATTAACAATAAATTCTGATAGAGGCCAAAAAATATACGTGTATCGGCGATTTAAAAGTTATTCAGAATTTTAAGTCACGTATTTTATGAAAGTACGTCAGAATTTCAGTTTAACGGAGCTCAAGTTTTCCCCCTTTTGTACATTCTTATAGTAAATCGGCATAAGAAACTACGTGACCGTTCCATTTTAAAGATAACGTGGAATATTTTTGTAGAATATTTTAACCCTCTAACTCCTCATTATATGAGTATTTTTTATAACTTGTGCTCAAATACCCATAACAGAGGGATATAACGGGTTAAAGTGTATTACTCGTACAAGAATAGTTGTCATAAAACTTCCTATAAGTCCTTTAATGCACCAAAGTTTAAAATTTAACATAAACGCCGGAAATAAGTCAAAATGGAAAACGAGTACTGCAGCTTGCATATGTACATATTTGATATACGTACAATATATAGGTATATTTTGAAACATATAAAGGTTTTCTAAAAAGAGGTGTTATTTTGATAAAAGATCAATGGTGTCCTTGCTTCCGTGGCACGTAGCGCCGTCTTGTTGAAAATAAACGTTGTCCAGATCCATAGAATAGATCCAATTCCGGCTACAAAAAATCGTTAATCATCTCTCGATAGCGCAATCCATTCACCGTACCTATTGCTCCAGCTTCATTTTCGAAGAAGTAATGCCCAATGACTCCGCCGGACCATAAACCGCACCAAACAGTCACACGTTGAGGATAGAGGCTTTTCAACAATAACTTTTCGCTTTTGTGAGCCCCAGATCCGACAATTTTGCTTGTTGACGAAGCCACCGAGGTGAAAATGGGCCTCATCACTCAAGATGATTTTTTGATGGAATTCCGGATCATTTTCATGCATTTCAACGAACCAATCAGCAAAGACACGACGTTGTTGATGATCGGCTGGCTTGAGTTCTTGTTTTAACTGGACTTTATAAGCCTTAAGACCCAAATTGCAAATCTTTATGCAAAATACGGTGTAATGACGTTTGTGGAATGCCGAATTCCAAAGAACGACGAGGAGTGGACAAACCTGGGTTTTCTTCAACACTTTCGGCTACAACAGCAATATTTTCGGCTTTTCTGCTGTTCTTGAGCGACGTGCACGGGTTTTATTCTTCACATAACTAACTTGTCCCAACAGCTCGAATTTTTTCACCAATTTCTGTATAGCGGTCCGACAAGGTGCTTCAGGATGACCTAAAAATGTTCGAGTTTTACGAACCGTCTCTGCCAAATTTTCACCATTTTTATAGTGAATTTTAATAATTTCAATGCGTTTTTTTAGCGTGTATCGTCCATTTTTATTAATAGCGTAGTTTCTACTTGTCAAATGTCAAAAAATGACAGCTTCAAAAGTGACATCTACCAAAATAGCGGTGTATTCAAAATAACACCTGTTATTGGAAACCCCTTTATATTTGAAAACCATTTTTGCAATACGCACTGACGAAATTGCCATTAAACGATTTCGGTTTTTTTATTTGAATTTTCAATCCAATCGTATGGCAGTCACGTCAAGCGCATTCTAACCTCAGGAGCTCTCTATGCGCCAGATTTAAGTACAATTCCTAGTAAGCATTCGACATACTCGTATGTATGTAGTGAAATCAAGTTTTAGTTATACTACCATTACATCTGTGAGAAAACATCAGTCTCACAGAAGCAGATAAACTTATAAACAGCAGCTCTTACTGGAAATTACTGCTGCACTTCTTTCTATACTTTTTAAGAGATTAACTCATTTCTTGTGTTTTTAGTGAACGCCTGGTTTGCTCGCCTGTACTGACATCGTAAAAATCTGGCCGGTTGTATGCTTTTTTTTTTTACCCACTTTTTTATGTCATTATTTAATTTTTTTTATTATTTTTACTTAGTGTTGTTTTTGTTCTACCTCCATATATGTGCATTTATACAGTAAGAGTATAAGTGGCAAGCTTCATTATATTGCGCTCAAACTGGTTAATTATTGTGTGCCTGTGTGTGTATGCAAACATTTGTAGTAGACATTTTATAGGTTTCATAAAAATCATAAACATACAACAACACTTTGTATAGCGGTAACTATACAGAAGCTCCACATTTCTTTCTTGATTACGGTAATACGAAATTTAAAGTGAAGTTTAGTGTTCGTCGTTCGCCACCAGATTCGTGACGATATTTATTACTTGAACACATTTTTTTGGCAGTTTTTTACTAATAAAGCATGTCATTAAATCATTAAATTATTGACCATTTTGCTGCATCTGCGATGAGTTTTCATACACACATATATTTGAATTTAAGTTGCATTGGACTGAGGAATTCGACTTTTAGACAGTCGATAAAAAGTAATTATGGCGATGCTTGAGCTGGAATTTAAAATTTTTTTAATATTCAAAATTTAATGTGTTTATATGTATGTAGGTATGTAACATTTTATTTATCAGAATTTGTGTATTGAATTTAATTGAGTTTAATTTGTAGCGACTAATATGCGACCGCTGTAGGGAGTGCATGGGTTCGAATCTCCGTGCATGAAACAACAAATATTTCCCGTTCGGAGTCGGCTTAAAGCTGTTGGTCCCTCCATTTGTGTGGAACAACATCAAGGCGCTCGCCACAAATAGGAGGAAGTTCTCGCCCAAACACCTAACAGAAGTGCACGGGCCAATTATTTATTTTAATATGCCCATATACGTGTAATTTGGCGCAAAATTAATCACTTTATCAGAAGAATTATAATTTTTGCAAATAGCGTCGTACGAGGTTTGTTTAAAAAAGTATCGCGAATTTTGTGTTTTTTTCACAAATTATTTATTTATTCATTAATATCTATTTTGTCCCCTTCAAAGTAATCCCCATGAGATATAATGCACTTGCGCCAACGTTTTTTCCAATCTTCGAAGCACTTCGAAAAATCATTTTTTTTATCTTGTTCAGCTCCTCCTTCGATGCCGTCTTTATCTCGTCAATCGTAGCGTCGTCCTTTCATGAGCCTCTTCAATTTCGGAAACAAGAAAAAGTCACAAGGGGCCTGATCTGGGGAATACGGTGGCTGTGGCATCATTAGTGTGTTGTTTTTGGCCAAAAATTCGCGCACACGCAACGATATGTGAGCAGGGGCATTATCGAAACGCAAGAGCCAATTTTTGTTCTTCCACAAATCCGGGTGTTTCTGGCGGATTTCTTCGCGTAAATTGCGCATAACTTGCACGTAATATTCCTTATTGACCGTTTTACCCTGTGGCAAGAACTCATGATGCACAACGACCGCGGAATCGTAGAGAACGGTAAGCAAAACTTTTACATTCGACCGAACTTGGGGCGCTTTTTTTGGTCTTGGTTCGTGCAGCAGCTTCCATTGAGATGATTGAGCTTTGGTTTCCATGTCAACCATGAACCCACGATTCGTCACCAGTTATGACCCTCTGGAGCAAATTTGGGTCGTCGCGGACAGAGTCCAACATCTCATTAGCAATGCTCATGCGATGCTGCTTTTAGTCGAAATTGAGCAGTTTTGGTACGAATTTTGCGGCAGCCCGTCTCATGTCCGAATCATTGAAAAAAATCGCATAGCACCAGCCAATCGGTATGTCTAGGTCCTCAGTAATTTCTTTAACAGTGATTCGACGATTGACCAATACCATTTTCTTCACTTCATCAATTTTCTTGTCTGTTGTTGAAGTGCTCGGGCGTCCGGCACGCTTTTCGTCGTTCACATCTTCTCGACCTTCTGAGAACATTTTGTATCACCGATAAACGTTGCTTTGGTCCAAAGTAACTTCTCCGTATGACATAGTCAACATACGGAATGCATCCGCGTACTTAATTTCGCTTTTCACACAAAATTTTATACAGGTTCTTTGATCCATCTTTTTGAATAGGTAAAAATCGAAGACGAGCCGAAACACGTGCAAGCAAAGCAGCTGTCAACAATTAACTGAACATTCAAAATGGCCGAACTCGTCCGCATGAGTGAGAGACATGAATACCAACATATCGCCACAAAAAAATCGGAATTCGAATCTCCGTAACCTGCGAAAATTCAAAACTCGCAATACTTTTTGAACACACCTCGTACCTCAATCATATTTGACGCTTGTGAATTAGACAGCTGTAATAGAGAAACAAACAAGCAGTGAAGCCGCGTAAAAGAATAATAAAGAAGTTATTCAAAAACGAAACTGGATGATTAATTTTGCGCCATATTGTAAAGGGTCATCAGATTGGGGGTACTTTTTTTAATAGGGATTTTTTGGCAGATCACACGAGACTACTATCACACTAAAGAATAATTTTTTCAGTATTCATTGACATTTCATCATGGAAAGACTTACGCCTCAACAACATTTGCAAATCGTACAATTGTAACTATTACGATAATGGACGCTCTGTGAAAAGTGTTCATCGCGCGCTCAGGCCAACTTATGGCGTACATAACCGTCCTACCGAGCGCACTATTCGGCAAACCATCGGCAAAATTGAGAATAATTTTACATTATTGGATGATACACGACCGATTAGACCACGTACAGCCCGAAGTGAAGAAAATATTGCGGCTGTAAATGAGAGTTTCCCTGAATATCCGAAACAATCGATTCCTCGCCGATCTCAACAACTTGGCCTATTTTATGGCACTTACACAAAGATTTTGGTTTGATAGCATATAAAATATAGATAGTCCAAAATTTTAAGCCGGCCGATCTTCCAAAACGTCATAATTTCAGCGCTTAGGATCTTGAAAAACTCGCCGAAGATCCGCATTTTGGGACCCAAATTTTGTTCAGCGATGAGGCCCATTTTTGGCTCATCGGCCTATATTTCTTCAAAGGCGAGACTGAAGCTTTTTGATGCCGGAAATTAAGCTCGTAATCTCCAAAATATTTGGTTCTAACAAGACGACGCTATTTTCTATATAGCTCGTGAATCAATGGATTTACCGCGTCGTCGTATTGGTGTGTACGGATGAATTGCGGCGCAGTTGCGGTCAACATTTGAAAGGAATTATCTTTAAAAAATGATAATAGATAAATCTAATATTAAAATGTATTAAAATCTAACACATAAGTCTGAATATATGTAAGTGTACATTAATCGTAGTATACATATATATCATTATTGACCTCAATGGAGCTCAATAATATAAGTCAAATTGTTAATAGTTAGATAATTTGCTTATTATTTTAAAAATAGATTGCAAATAAACGACAAAAAAAAAGAAAAAAAAAAAAAAATGAATATCATGCATGGTTCCACACAAAAACAATTAAGTTTCCACAATCAATTTGTATTTCCATTGTTTTGTTGCAATTTAAAATCCGATACCTCTAAGGTGATCAACGTTTATATCAAAGTATAGCGATTTTCCTCCTTTTTTTTGGGTCTTCATATTCGTATGAGTGGGTAGATACCGAGCAAATGCCATTTAGGTGATTACAAACGAGATAAGTAAAATTAAGTCAGTTAATATCGATCGGGCTAAGGCTCATGTTCTCAACAAACTTATAAAATATTCTTCGATCCAGAAGCTATCGAAAAAGTAATGCAGAGTGTATAGTATCTCATCTGTCGAATTTAGTGCTACCGAAAAAATTATGCCATTAAGAGTTCTTCAGTCACTTATATGGAAAATATACTAGTTCCCAATTCACTAGTAGCGCACCAGATCGCCTCTATAGGACTTCCCTACGGAGTTCTCACACAGCTGTTTCGCTGCATTGCAGAACAAAGCATCAAGCATCAGATTGCAAATTTCTTACCAGTGAAATGTATGTATGAGTGTACGTATGTATGCACATTTCACAAAACAATGTCAACGCCTAGCGCTAATATCTGTTAAGTGACTCGTTTGTGCGCGAAATGAGTAAGTAGATCATACTCATAAGTCGCTTACTATGCATGTTTGTATGCGTACATGTACGTGGCTAATATAGCAATACTCACGTATTTATTATCTTTGCTCTTTGTACGAAATAAATGCACAACAACAAACAAGAATAAATGTGCTCGTACCTGTACGTAAATGACGCATAATTAAGGCATTCATTATGCTTGAAGAACAGCTAGCGACAACACCAACAACAACAAAACAAAATCAAAGAACATTTGTTTAATAAATTGACAAGTCACTGTATGACGACGACACATAACATACACTTAGGTGCGCCTATTTAGTGGGATCTTCCTGCATTGCAATGTAGATGTGTATATAGATTATAGTAGATATTTACTAGGGTAGTCACAATTGGTGTGGGAAAAAAATATTTTAATTTTTTGCGGAACGAAAGATTATTAAAAAACAAAAATACTTTATATAAAATGTTAATCCGATTAGAGTGTCAAGTTTGAAAAATGACTTTTGAAAAACAACAAAAAATTGTTTCATTGTTTTTGAAAAACGTATTTGCCAGATATTTTTTTTAATATTAGCTTAGAATATGCGTATGAATCGCTGCAAGTTTCATAATGAGATTGCTTTAACTTTTGTAATTATATTAAAATATCATACTTTCTACCGAAGAATACCGCTTTATCCTACAAATGTATGGAGTACTTTCTCGTTGCGACTCTAGAGTTGTCTATTTCATTAATCAGGGTGATTCGCTACGACTTTTAAACTGACTGCAATATTGTTGGGAAAATAAAGAAAATTCGTAACTAACTTTTTGACATTAGCCATATTTTTTTATACATTTTCTTAAAGGATAATATCTTAAAAATATTGTGTGAAAATTTGAAGTGAATGCGACAAATACTTTTCGAGTTATTCAACAATTAAAAAAGGGTGCTCGGGCGCTCCGGAGCCGATAGCAAAACTTTAAATGCGTTTTTCTCAAAACTCTGGTTTTTGAACTGGTGATCACTGTAACTTAAAAACCGATTGGTAGGTTTCAAAAAAATGTATACTGCTTTTGAAAAACATAAAAAACTCGTGCCGGATCGAAAGATTGTTTTTTTTAATTTCAATTTTTTTAAACAATTAATTGTCGGTTTTTTCCTTAAAATCTGAAAAATATTTGCTGAGGTCGCCATATTGTTAATTTTGAAAAAAAAAACTTCGATAAGGCGATTGATTTCAGATGAATATCCAAGCACTTGTGATGATCACCGCAAGAGACTTCTGAAGAAACGGAATCCACACAAACAGCGAAAAATTTTGCAATTACTAATTTTTTTTTTAAATTTTGCTAAAGTCAAGTCGAAACATGATGTATTAATGATATGTTTTTATTTTTGTAAAATTTGTAAAATAAAGCAATTGACTAGCAAAAAAATTATTGAAAATCACAATTTTTTCGGGTCTCTGACTACCCTTAATCCCTTAACTGATTCACAAAATTAAACAAACAGAGAGCAAAACAAAATGACGTTTGAGTGGAAATTTCCCAAGTTATTTTTTGGTCAATTAGAAAGTGCCATAATTGAACTTGGCAGCACCGCACACCAAGTCGTATAGTAGTTAGATTTTACTGGGCCAATAAAAACGATTTGTGTGTCTGTTTTGCTAGTAAGTTAACATTAAACAAGTGCTTTTTCCAACTCGTGTACAAAAGAATACGGTTGTTATACGATCTTACTTATGAGCTATAGTTTTAAAAAAAATTAAAAACAAAAATTTCCAGGAATGGTACTGCCAATAATGTCAAAAGATGCAGTGACTTAATTATTTGAGCTTAAGGGTATGTACGTATGTATGTTCGTATGTACGAGCTTGTGCATGTATTTGAATGCTAACTTCCTTAAACAATGAATAATACTGTTCTCTGGGTACTGCATATGTAGATATGTACTCTGACATATATCTTACAGTTGGAAAATTATTTACGACCTCCTGTGGGAATGACACAATATTTGCGTAAATTTCCGACTTTTTTCGAAAGGCTTAAAAAACAAAACCATGGCATCTAAGTGAACGTGAAATAACTGCAGCTGACAAAGCTTCCGGACCATTTTTGTTATTGGAACAAAGAAAACTAAATCAAGCAACGGGGGGTATAGACTAGGCGTTGCTTTCTTCTCTGTAAATAATTAGACTGTGTGTGTGTGTGTGTATGAAGTCGCATACAGGCCTCCGAGTATTTTGCGTGCTGATTTAAACTAAAAAGGTTAAAAGCTTTCCTTATAAACAGTTCGATGCTCTGTTCCAACAGTTGCAAATAAAGTGAAGATGGTTTAATTATCCATTGATATTTATTTGATTCCATGTAAAATCAACTCCAATCACCTCTTCAAATTTTCAGAGCATTTTTCATTGCTACACAACTGCACTTGTGGCCTCTAAGTTTTTTTGTTATATTGCAATGGTTCGTAGGACGGTTGCAAACCTTACTGTACGCACGTTAGTTATTTTAGAAAAATAGTTTGCGCCCGTTGAATGAAACTAAGCATGACGGAATACGGGATAATGAAACCAAAATATCCTTTACTTCAAAACTTCCTAGGTTTTTTCAGCCAGGCACATTTTTTTGAGGAGAGCTATGCTTTTTTAGTTCGACCATACGCTCCGTATACAAAGCCTTCACATTCGCGTCCTTCCTTTACGAACCCACGAACATAAATCCATATAGTATTAAATTCAAGTTGGATCGTTTTCTGAGTAGAGTTTTTATGTTTTCCCTTAAAAAAATTGAGCATGTGCTAAATATCTTGCTTGTTGTTGTTGTTTTACCAGTTCATCAAGCACTGCCAACACAATCAACAACTCATCCAAAAGTAGGCCCAGGAAACATGCTGTTTTGACAGGTTGAGTTCAAAGGAAGAGGTATGTTAGATGAGAGGGTCTAAGGGGCATGTGAACAGGTAGTTAGTATTGTGCGGGGTATGTCGGGGTCGTTTCTGGATAGAAAGCTGTTTAACCCAATACAATGTTCTGAACATAGTTGTGCCCAGATAATGCGGATCTCACGAGACAGCTGAAGCTCTTTGTCTACGATGTTTGATGGTTGGACTCCTATGATGGCATTCGGGGGACGGGAATTTAGGAAAATAATTCTGTAAGTTTTAGCTTCCTGAATTCCTATCTGCAGTTCACCTTTGGAGAAATCAGCTGTAGTTACCAATTATCCTGGTGGAGGCGTCGTCGTTAACTATATCGAATGTCGAATCGTCTCTATCTGCTCAGCCAGAAGTTATCCATTGGCAAGCAGAAGTTGACATTAGAATGCCAATGATCGTGGAGCACATTGAAGTCGTCAACTGCCAAAAAGTTTTCACCTCAGATAAGCGCCTCAAAGCTCGGGGCGATATCTAACCGAGCAGGTGGTGACAGACAGTATATGAATGTTTAATATTTAGAGCTTGTCATCGGCCGACCGACAGCTATTCCTTGCTATTCTAAGATGTTGTCCTCTCGGTCGATATCTATATCGATAAGACCATGTTGCACAGTGTGGTGGACTATAAATGCTATGATGCCCATTGTAGCCTTCACTGGTAATCAGCGAAGAACTACCGGGCAGTTTTGTTTCTCGTTTTTTTGTTTGGGATGCAGAAAGCAGAAGGGAGTGACGTTGCTCTAGTGAGCTCCGAGAAGCCGCTTATGGTGCCTGTTGGAAGCACCAGCGCATTATATGAAGTAGAAACTACGTGCGACTGATGGCAATAGTAACATGTGGCAACAAACTGCGCGGACCACCCCTGTGTGTCTTAAGATCTGAGCAGATTTTAAAATGGCACCACCCGTTGGACTGATTACATCTAACTGAAGTTGAATTCGAGTGGTGCCGTCATTGACAAACGCAACAGAAATAGACTTTGAGTCCAAGATTAGGCTCAATGCCAGCCCTAAGATTACCGGGAGTAACCTTGCAGCACAAAGCTGCTCCAATGACGATAGGCGAGCGATGAGGTTCAGCATACAAGACAAAAAATAGTTTACGAGGTCGGCAGCTTTTGGTGGGAAAAAACTCCCAGTAATTCCGATACGTAAAACAGGTTGCCATGGTAATGTAAATTTCTTACTTTTTATTGCTATTCACACGGAAGAGAATTACATCACCTAAACGACCAGATTCATAAATCTCATACATAGAATATTAAATTTACTCACATCTATACTTCGTTTTCTTAGTTTGTATGCATCTCAAATTTACATTCAAATTCACTGGCAATTCATTTGGAAAAAAAGCAGTACACGTGAAACGTAGAACACCAAATATCGAATTCGCAATGAACTCGATTCGAATTCACGCGGAAGTGAATTAGAGAACTTGCCTGATTAATATTTTTTTGGCACTCAAAAATAGTGGTACTATGCGAATACGTATGTGTGTGTGTATATATAATTACATATACATATGTGTATAAATGCATGTGCGAATATATATGTACTCGTAAGTCCCCACCATAGGTACGTATTCGTCAATGCTCCACATTATCATCAAACTCGTGGCGAAATTCAAACCACAAATTCTAATAATGACACGTTTGCACTCCCCATTTGGCCACGCGCATTTTGAACTTTGTACTACATACACAAACACATGCACCTTTCATAGACTCTTTCAAATTACGATGACTGGTGAAATAGGAACTTTGTTTATCAAAGGGTAACGAAACACTTCACAATTTTATGCCATGACGCATGCAAAGCCAAGTGCTATATGTGTCCTATGTATATGTGTATACTCGTACATAAAGGGTTTTTGAATAAGAACTACATATCAATTATTAAATGTAAAAAACGCAAATTGTGTGTGAATTATCTATTTACGTTTTTTTACAACATTACCAACAAATAGTTTTAGCGAATATGGTTATCATTTCTTGCAGCCAATGATTTGGCGAATTGGTAGTGTTGCCAACTTTTGTGTTTGAAAAAGTGCCTTGGAGTGCACTTAGAAAAAATCGCCTTACCACACTAAGAGCACCACTTTTTTGTTCTTTAAATTAAAGAATTTTTTTTTCATAAGAGTCTGTATTTAGCAGAAGTGAAAAGTATACATATCGTATCGTATTGTTCAATAACACAAAATTTGTTCATTCATATGTAATGATTCTGTAGAAAAAATGTATCCTATACATTTCAAATGTACAGGTTATATCACAAATTAGTTTCAAAGTCTCATCATTTCCTCATATTTTGAATTTTGATTGATGTGTTTCCTATCGATGTGACAATTTACATCCTCCGGTATGTTACTCGTATAACACTGTGGAACAAATTCAGGTTAGCAAAAATTAGGTCCATTCTGAGAGTGGCGGGTGAAAATAGAGGCGAAATTAGAAGACCCGTATCGCGCCGTTTTTTTATGTTAGTTCGAATTTTTTTTTAATCGGCCTTCGAAGTTTGCAGTCAAATGCCGATTTTCAGTATATTGTTTCATAAGTACCACAAAAATTTTCGAAATCAATTTTTTCAAAAATTGTAATTGTTGCACAGGTCTCTAGCAATAATTTGGCTTTTACAGATTGAAAAAATATCAATTAGTCGACGAGTTATAGCCAAAAAACCATATAAACAATTTTGCTCCGATTTCGAACTTCGAAGGCCGATTAAAAAATAAATTCGAACTAACATAAAAAAACGGCGCGATACGGGTCTTCTAATTTCGCCTCTAATTTCACCCGCCACTCTCAGAATGGACCTAATTTTTGCTAACCTGAATTTGTTCCCCAGTGTAATTGTTACTACAACGATTTTCTCTCTTTCAGCAATTTTTTATGTGTAGCATTGTAATATAGAAGGAATGATTTTGCTTTTAAAAGTATTCATTGCGCTGAAAACGCACTCAACTTTTACATTTGAGTTCAGCAAAAAATAAATAAAAAATATTTTTCTGGCGTTTTATTTTTCAAAGCGCACTACATCTAGTGACTAAACCACTAACTTGGCAACTACGCGAATTAGTAACGCGGCCTATAGTGTGAACACACCACTGATGTTGCATATTTCAAGGGGCACTATTTATTGGCGTAGCAACTTTTTAAGCTTAGTATGCGAAACGAGCTGCATAACGATATCTGCTTTAGCCGGGCACGAAGCCCGTTCAGCACTTGTTGTGGGAACTCCACGCTCTTGGAAAAATACAGGTACAGCCGCACTGGAAGCGCTGATTGTTAGAAGAGGAGAACTGGGCTCGCCGTGTATCTCTGTGAACACCAAATCAGCTCTATTTAAAAATATCCTTCATAAGACATGCTTATCTGTATATATTTAAAACTAAAATCGAAAATGATTTGTCGCTGTAACCAAAGTCCACTCGGACTGGTGGTGCATAGAATAAAAAAATGCCATAATTTTGCTAGGTAATTTGTAAACGGAAATTAAAACTTTCCACAACTTTTTCACATAAATTTTACTAAATTAGTTGAATAACGTTCGTTATGTTGATGTTTGCTGTTGTTCTCAGAAATCTACTATTTAGAATAACTCTAAAGAGATTACACTGCTCGCGCTAAAGCAGAATGCTCTTCGTGAAATGCTCCGTCGATCACTACAGCCATCTACTGAGAAAATAATGGGTTTCTTTTTCCTTAAACTAATATATATATGAGTGCCACTATCATTACTGTTAATCAAATAAAAACAAAAACTATTTCAGACAACACTTTGACCAGTTTTAACTATTTAGCCTTGGACGACGACAGATTGGACGAACGTGTGAATATGTGTGAAGTGACTGTGCAGATTTCGACTGGCGATAAAATTTTGTTAGTGATATACAAAAACAAAAACCCCAGAGTTCGCTCAAGTTGCTTCGTTGCTATCTGAACAACTATTGATTGGTCGATTGTAAATACATGAAAAATGATTGTGCGGAATTCGGCTGCCGAATCCCGAAGTAAGGTGGCAGCCATAGTTCCCCTCAAAATTTTCTTTTTCACCATAGATAAATAGCAAACCTGGTGATCTATCATCCTTGCTGCGCACCCAATTTTCTTTTTCTTTTTAGTTCCGATTAAAATTTTGAAGTTTTTATGAAATTTTGTCGATTTTTTATAAATTGTGTACAAAGTTAGAAATTTGGTATTTATTAAAGAATGAACTATATTTTATGCACAATTAATTTAAATATAAAAACCAATAAATAAACAAGTAGACAAAACTTGTCAAAATGTTGAGGTGCTATATTTTCTTCGGGGGCTGTACACGCATTATTCAAAGCCCTAGCCTTCCATTGTGATTTTTTATACCTACTATTCTATCAAGGGTGACAGATTTACAGAGTTACAGCTTGTTCTTTAACTATGGTGAAAAAGAACTTTGGTTGCCACGACACTTGGGGATTTGGCAGCCGACTTCTGCACGATCATTTTACATGTATTCACACTCGTCCAATCAGTCGCTGTTCATACGGCAACGAATTGTTATTCGTTGATTTTTTTCGTATATCACCAACACAATTTCAGTTTTTTGTAAACATATGACGTCAGCTCATCAGCTGATTCTGACAAATCCGCTGAGAGTCTGGTAAAGAAACCGTTGAAATCTTTTTACCATGGGCCAGTGTAGTTTAAGTGAGATGAATTTTTTAAACATACATAATTTAAGCGTGCGAATTGATGTTTGAACTTAGTTCAACTGGAAATCATAGCACTGAAAAACTGGCATTCCAAGTTTTGCAGATATTCATTAAGCAACATGACCGCGCTAACTTAACAAAACTCGAGCGACTCTCTTGAAAACCCCTCTACAATTATTAATATTTACTAATGTCTGTGTAAGGGCCCCCTTTGACCACCCTTATTATAACTACTATCGATTCATTTATTTGACGTATTTTATTTGTATGTTTTTGTGCCAATTTATTCTCCCACTCACTCACTTCTGCCCTACATTCATCCCCTTCGTAGGTGTATTGGCACCTGCATACGTCAGAATGGAACTACACACACTTAGATAGCCAGATAAGAAGACAAAGATATACATATGTATATGAGTTTGCATTCATGTATGTATGTATGTGACTGACCAGCGCCAGGCCCGGGCTGGTGGCGCTCGCCATCGATAGATAACAAAATATAGGAAATGTGTTTACGCGACTTTAGTTCACCTTTTCCGTCTTTATTTTGTATAAAATTTATGGCACTAAAAATGCCTGCAAATAGGAACATAAACATACAAACAAACGGGCAATCAAACAAATACCTAGTCTGTGACGCAAAGCCAATGATGGAACCAGCTGGTTGGTGGTTGGCGGTAGCAGCCAAACCGGGAACGAAATCAACTTTGCTGTACTGCAAAATTTCTACGTCAGAGTCCATAGTTCTGTTGCGCGTTTGGGCTTATCAGTGTTATTTTTTACATGCATGCGTGCATAGGTATGTGTACTTTCTGCTTAGAATACCGAGAATATGATGACACACAAGGCAAACAAGCAGAATGTGAGAGCCTCGGCAACTGATGTGTACGTCAATGGCAGTCGTGCTTGTATGTATATATTTGTTTAGATAACTGCACGAATAAAGGATAAAAACACCTACGCTTTTTGACATTGACTCTCGTCACTTGGAAATGAGCTAATCCAAACAAATTTATATTTATAGCCAGTTGTGATTTTAGCTTTGCACAAAGATTGATGGCTTCAATAAACTGCTACTTATGCAAATGCGAGTATACTTATACACATACAAATGTATGTAAAATAATAAATTTGTATGCAAAATCATAAAAAAAAAGTTATACTTTTATGTGTATAGTTTTAGAAGTAAAGAAGAACGGAGCCGAGTTTTACTTCAGCGCATAATTTTAAGTTTGTTTCCGGATTCAATGTAGGGGAAAAGTGTATGCTTGACATATACCAGAAATTATTCCTGAGTAATAGAGAATGAAATTTAGATCAGTTATGTTCTTATATATGTATTAAGGGTTACACAAGTAATTGTTCCTTATACTTCCTAGCATTATACATCCCACCAGGAGTAGTTTTGATATTTAGCGCCCATGCAGACAACGTTTCATCACTGATCTATAATCAGTTAGCAAATAATCACTTATGTCTGTTTGGTGATTTTAATCTACCAAATATTATCTGGTCTAATAATTTATCTAAACTTGATATTTTGCCAATGAAAGCTAATTCAAAGATGAATTCTTATGTCGCTGATAGTATTTTAAGTCTTAATTTAGTGCAAATTAATTGTTTTCAAAACAAACTCATTAGAATTCTAGATGTCATTTTTGTCAGTGACAACATCGATTTTAATATTTCGGAGTGGCTCAGTCCATTTTCACTTACAGATAAGAATCGTATTTTTTTGGTACTTAATGGTTAAAAGGTGCAGGGATCAGCGGAATTAGCAATATGTGGCGTCATGAAAATTGGCTGGCATGGCTTTGGATATCATATTACATCTGCCACCCCTAGATCTCATCTGCAAATATTCAGCGGCCTGTTCCGCTTTAAGGCTCAGAGCGAGCTCACAATGAACATTCAACCATCTTAGACTCCTATACGGATATACCCAATGATTGTGACCACACCCTCCCTGCTCCCCCCTCCCGCTCCCTCCCTCCCATTCTCTGCTTCGAAAGGAATTTCCTAATGAGAATCCCTTATAGACTGAAATGGCTTCAAGAAGATCATTACCCAACACACCCGTTAAGATCTACACGAACGAATCTAAAATGGGCACCGGTATAGGATCAGGGTTATATTGTGAAGAGCTTTCTATCAGTGAATCCTTTGAGCTACCGGATCACTGTAATGTTTTTCAAGCGGAAATAAACGCTATTCATGAAGCCTTAAAATGGTTAGAGATAAACAGAATATCATCAACAGATATCTGCATTCTATCAGACACCGAAGCAGCCCTACGGGCCCTGGATGCATTCCAAATAACATCAAGGAGTATCTTACGTTGTCGTCAATCTCTTAATGAGATGGCCAAACAATATCGTATCATCTTATGTTGGATTCCAGGCCACACAGATATACCATCGATCAAACAACTTAAAATTTATGCTCGTTGTCAAGACGACATTTCCACTAAAAAAATATTTTGCCGTCTTTGGTTTCTTCCATTCATTTATGAGTTACAGGGTATTAATAATGGAACTCAATAAAGAGAAAATTCGGTACACTTTACGGTTTTTCTTCTATCAAGGCAAAAATTCAAGCCAGGCCACTAAAATTGTGAATGGTGTTTACGGTGCCGTTACTCTAACTGAAATTTCGGCTTCGTCAATTCCAATATTTTTGGGGATAAAGAAAATGTCGGTAAAATCACATCACAAAATAATCGAAGTTGACCGACATCCCGGTATCGCTAGCGAACAAAAGGTCTATGCGTGGTTTTGGTCCTGGTATCGCTAGGGACCAAAAGGTCTATGCGAGGCTTAATGCCAACCAGGCTAACCTAACCTAACCTGACCGGAATGTTAGTAGTCGTAACATCGCCCAGGAGCTAAAGATCGACCACAAAATAGTTTTAACCATTTGCGTACAAATTTTACCCAAAAATACGGGATTTTTCCCCCAATTTAATTTTTTTGCAACACATCCAGCAAATTAAATCTGTAAAATTGATTTGTAAACCTAACCTTATTAAGGCATCGTTCCACATTTAAAAGTACTCTGCTGTGGCTTCATGCCCAAAGTAGGAGTGAACTCACGCCCTCACACGTAAATAAAAAATGAAAAAAAAAAATCTCTACTTTCCATTTTCACATGTTGGCTGTATAAAGTTTTGGCTCAGCTTCTTCTGTGTGTCCAGCACGCTGTCAAACTTCCAAGAGAAAAGGAAAAACTACAAGAGATTAGAGTGCAGCTGTCACATTTTCACTTTAGCTAAATTGTTTTGCTTAAACTGAGTTGTGCTCTAAATAACCGCATCCGCACGAAATGTCAAAGTAAAAGGCTAAGTGGTCGAAACACTAATTCCTTTGATAGATGTAAGGTCACTACTTCCTTCTTTTTTATGTATATATGTTTGTGTGCGTGTGTGTGTGTGTGTGTGTTTTTTATTTATTACACTGCGCTGCCTGAAGTTTTGCTACATACTCGCCGGGATTCACGCTTGATTTTCGCTTTATTCCATACAAAAGTGCGCACACTTGTGACAACCACTGAGCAATAAATACTCGCCAGTCAATATGTTGAAAAGTCCATAAATCATTTGTACGCGTACTTTTACGTTTATACGAGCTTTACAATTGCCTGGACATTCAGCGGAGTGCGCGTCCACTTTTCACTTAGCCGTTGCTTATCGAGCGTAGTGCGAGTAAAGTTTGGCCATTAAGACGATCGCAATTTAATCAATGAATTATTGGCGGTTTCATCGATGCAGTTAAATTGATAATTCCATCGTCATACTGGCCATTGCGTTGTGTTGGATTCACAGTTACGAAATGTTGCAAATGTTGACAATGTTGTTGGTTGGCAATTTTGCACATTTAAACGTTCGTTGTTATTCTCTTTAATTTGTTTGTTGTTTATGTTATTTACACAAACATTTTTTTCATTCTCACATTTTTTTTTGTATTTATTTAATATATTTTTATCATGCTTAGCGCATTTCGTTTCTTGAATTTTTGTGGCACAAGACACACGTGTGCCGATCACAGAAAAAAAAAACCAAAGCTTTACACCTGCAATTGCCGGCAGTTGTATCTGGTAAAGCCTATGCCGCATGCGATCGGCCAACATGCTATGCCCCCGCTTACGTCGCCTGCTGCTACTACAGCTAATACAGCAAGCAATAATTCCAAACTACCACCGGCTGCTCTATCAGCGCATCAGACAAATGCATGCCATGAATTTAGAAAATCAGCGACAATCACAAGTCGGCAGAATCATTTGCTAGACGGTAGGATCAATTTACATGCTGTTAAATAAGTAACGAGACTTTTGAGGAGACAGCAGTAAAATATAAAAAATACCAACAGTACGACAAAATTGGACGAAAAAAAGACAAGAGAAGGGGTGGTAATTATGAAAGTGGAAGAGCTGTAGAATGTGGAGGCACCTGCCGTTTTGTGGCTAAAGGTCACACAACATATTTATAAATTTCGTTCAACTCCGAGTTTAAAAAGAACCAACGTAAAAAAACTCCACAACTCCACAGACTAAGTCAAAAACGAAGGACAAGGACAAGCTTGTTTTCCTACTTTGCAAGGCTTTTAATTTTGGATTCATAGACGGGTATGAGCTCCGAGAAGCATAAGTTACGGAGTGCATGCCATAAGAATACGTTTTGGAGCCGCTCCATCCTGGCAATATGGCACCCAAGCATTGAACGTATAACCGCTATATATAGCAATTTCACTGTATACGGATCCATATATACCAAACTGTGTCGCGTTCCATTCGGAAGTGCGCAAGTTCGAAACCCCGTCCACGACACCCCAATTAATAGAAAGATTTTTTTCTAAAGCGGCCGCTCCTCGGCAGATAATGGCACACTTTTGAGTGTATTTCCGCCATAAAAAGTTCCTCATAAACAACCATCTACCATCCGAAGGAGACGTAAATCCCGCCATTTGTGGAAAACCCTCAAGACGCACACCATAAATAGGAGGAGAAGCTCGACCAAATACCCAAAAAGGGTGTAGTAAAATTAAGATATGAAAATCAAAAATTACTTAGGCGAAGCACTTGCAAAGTCTATTATAAAATTTAATGGCGCATATTTTTAAAGAATATGAAACATATGAAGAGTTTAGGGTCGATGATGGATTAAAATGTTCCACAAAACTAGCCACGGAGAATTTCTGCAGGCATCTTCTCAGACGAAAACAGCGTGCGGTAACGCACAAAAGTTGCCCAAATTACATATGAAGAAATCGATGTTTGTACGAAACTTAATCATAATATATTTTGCGTTTGTAGCTCAAAAAGCCATTTTAAAATTTACTAAAAAAAAAAATAAAAAATTGTTAACATATTTAATAGGAAAAAATATATTTTTTAATTATTTGAAATGCTTCTTTGACACTATTATAGTTTTATAGAAGTAGGAACATTTTTCAATGTCTAGTCCTAACTGCAATTTTGGGGTTCTTTAAAAAAAGTCCAGACATGATGGTGAAAAACGAAAAACACAGATTTACCACCATTTAGTTATGCAAAGTGGCACAAAATTAATCATCCAATTTTATTTCTGAGTAACTTTTTTACTAAATAAATTAGAAACAAAATTATTTGGTGCAATGGAAATCTTTATTATGACCTTTACGCACCTCATTGCTTATACCATTGAATTATACAAGGTGGCGCAAAATTAGTCATCCATTTTTTTAATATAATAACTTTTTTGCTCAATTTTTTTAAACAAATTATTTTATGCGATTGAAATCTTTATTTCGACCTTTACACGTCGCATTTCTAATACTATAGAGTTATACAAGGTGGCGTAAAACTAATCATCCAATTTCATTTCTAAATAAATTTTTTACACACTGTCTTATTTTCGTATTTTTAAATCACAGATGAACGAACTGACCCCCACTTTCAGGCCGGGCGTTCAAATAGCGTTGAATGCTACCAACTCATGGCATTCCTGGTTCGGAAACTTTTTAACAGAAATTACTTGAAATACGTTGGTACGAAGATTATGCAGATACGGTGCAGTGATCCTGGCGGGCAGTTGAATAGTTGAGGCAGACCAAGCGACTGAACCAGCAGAGTGAATAAAACTCATCGGTTTCGATGCGAGTATAAAAGACAGCAGTCGGTTGGTCGGTGCGGTGTTTGGGCGGCAGACAACCCCCAAAAACATAACAACAAAACATATACACATATGAACGTACGCATAATAGCAATAATGGCAAAAGCAAAACCGACCATAACATCAACATTATAAAATATTGTAATAAATAGCAAAACGGCCGAGGCTCGATGCAGCGCAGACCTCGCTTGTACGACAGGTGCGTGCGTGTAAATAAAGTCAAAGCCAACCAGCCATCAATTCCAACGGCCAGCTGCTAGCCAGGTGAGCAGCTAGTCGGCCTCAGCCAACCAGACAGCCAACCAGCCAATCAACAACCGACCAGCCGGTCAACAAGCCAAGCGTACGAACTTAATACGAGCTACTAAAGGTATGCGGCCAGCGATCTGCTGCTGCTATGGCATATAACAAATGATTAAATAACAACAACTATAATAAAATAAAAGAGCACAATTAAACTAAACAAAAATGAGCAAGCAAAATAAAAATAAAGAGTGAGAGGAAAAAAATGAATTGTATTGTAAAAAATTAATAGTAATCGAAATAAACAGTGCCAACAAATCAGAAGAAATAATACGTAGACAGCAATAGTAAATGGATTGGTAAGAGGAAGAAGAAGAAGCCGATGAAAAATGAAACGAGTATGGGTGCTGGCAAATAGGCTGACGGTCGTCTACAAACGATAGTGCTGTTGCTGGCGCTGTTGCTACTGCCTTTGCTGGTGATGCTGGCGGATGGCGTAGCGGTGTAGCTGATGCTGCCTGCTGCTAATACGAGCCGTGGAGCTGCTGCTAGTTATGTTGATGGTGACGGTGACGCTGACAGGCGCAAAAAACTGGTATGGTTGCATTTTTGTGTATACACGTTATTATTTACCCACAATCAGTTATTAAATATTTCGAATTGTTCAGTAGTAACAGACGCACAAACCCACAAGCAAACAAAGTCACAGAAAATGTGCAAAAAAAAACATTCCTGATGTTTAATTCCGTTTGGCATTTAAGTATGTGCAAATTGCAAATTAATTTTAATAAAAATTCCGAAATTTCATTTTTAATAATCTTATGACGTAAACGAGTGTTCGTAAAAAATGTCCAGATTTATTGGTAAATAAAGATGCATAAGGTAGGCCATAACAATAACAAACGAGCAAATTTAAGCACACAACTTAAATGTGCATGCAAATACATACATATGCACATACATACATATCTACTATAAATAATTTAATGCGCAGTCGAAACTCGATAACCTGAACGATATTGTCACAGTGCACGAAAGAAAATTTTTTCCCGACCGCCGAAGCAAATGCAAAAGAATGAATGAGAGAGCTTTCGCTGACAAGTTGGAGAAAAATTCAAAATTTCATGGGCATCATTTAAATGGGAAAAGATCGCTTTAACCTTCAGCTGGTGACGTGCGTTCGCATAGACCGAGGGTCAGCAACTTGCTCTTCTTTGGATGTGTAGCTGCGACCTTAATTTTGCGACCACAAATGGAAACCATATCCTTGGACGATCTTCGGTTTCAGCCGGATGGTCAGGCATACCACACAGCCCATGCCGCAGGCGATTTTTTGCGGCAATCGCATTAACAGCCTTCTCGTGGGTTGGCAATTGGCCATATTTTAGCTGTGATTTCACGTCGTTAGGCTTTTATTTTGGGGTGCCGTGAAGGGCCGATTATGCCCGTAATATCTATTGACAATTCATACCCTCAAGGTGAATATCGAGCAAGCTGTTCGTGAGATAGAGCCAGGTTTTGGAAAACTGGGCTAACAGGATGCACTACTGCGAAGGCAGTCGGGGCAACCACATTATATTGAAATTCACCCAAAAAATCGCGTTTGGAGTTGTCCACAAGAAGTTCGTGCCAACGAGCCAAACCGTCAATTCAATTTTCTATCTTGGCGTTTTGAAGGGTTTGTTGCATCGGGTTTGTCCATTCGTCAAATTCGCCCTGTATACCGCGAAAGCTGAAGCTGGCGCTTATTGCATGATAATGCACCATCTCATCGATCCACTTTTTTGACTAAAAATCGCATTTTAACCATCAATAAGTCACCGTATTCAGCTTGTATGGCCCCCTGTGACTTCTACCTATTCGGAAAATTGCATTTGGCTATGAAAGGAAAACGTTTTGCGTCCATAGAGGCTATCCAAAAGGCTTGTACCGACATCCTGAAGGAAATTACGGTCAATTATCTGAAAGACTCTTTCGAAAAGCTTTTACATCGCGCAAAACAGTGTATAGAGGCCAAAGGGGACTATTTTGAATAAATAAACTCGAAGTTATCAGAACAAAGCTCCTGTCGTTTCTATTTTAGCTCAGTCTTGTTTATTTTGGACTTCACCATGTAGATTTCTCATTTTTTAAGAAAGAATTTTCTGTACTATTGAACACTATATTTTAGTTAGTTAAAGATAAACGTGCATATTTTAGTTCTGGACGTCTTGAAATAAATAAATAAATGTTAAAATAATCCAAGTTGCGAAGTAGTTAGATTGAAGTGCATTAAAAGTTAGCTGAGTTGCCGGCAGGCAATGTACAAAAAAACACAGTAATGTGCATTAAAATTGAATTGACGGTATTACTTTAATTGCATTACCTTCAATAGGGCGATTCTCTGTGCCAGTGCGCGGTTGTGCAGGTTAAAGTCATTCACTAATGCATGTGCAAGAATGCGATAGTACATTGAGTGTGCGTCTCATGGTTACAATAAAAAAGCAGCAAATACTCATAAGTGATACAGGATCGTATTTGTAATGCTACATTTCACGAATTTTGATGAAGATAAAACGGGTTGTAGCATATGGATTTTTTAACGTATAACGACTTTTTGTGTAAAATTTAAATAAGTCTCAGCCTATTTTAAATTAAAATAAATTTCAAATAAAATTTGAATTTAGCCCATATTTCTTTGCAAGTCTATGCGTTATTCAATATTTATATCTTATCCATTGCAACATTTTTTATTATGCCATATTTTATTATATAATATTCCCACGCAAATATTGACCAGCCAGTTTTGTTAACTATTCAATTAGACTACATTCATGTACTTATACACAGTCAAGGCCACTGAATTATGAACGCTGGCGATTTTTAGGTTTTTTTAAGATGTCAAAAAATGGGATTTTTCCTCAAAATTTAAATGGTGTTGCGTATGCAAGTTTTTGTTCGCGAGAAAATTTGCCAAGACGACAAGCAAATAGGCGCAAAGTCATGCCTTAAACCCAGGTTTGGGACTTAATATAATATCAAGAACTAGGTTTATTTTCTTTACAACTATAGTAAATATAGTACTATGTTTTAGTAAGAACCAGCTTTGCCATAAATCTATTATATTCTAATGTTGCCTTATAAAAGTGTGCTCCTAAATTTATAAAGCGCAAAAAGTAAGTAAGTTTCGAATAAACTCATGTATTTAATAATAGATTTGACATACACCTGCGTGCATAAAAATAGCAGCACAGTTTCGATTTTTTATTTTTTATTTTTTTGTAAAAATATAGGTTCATACCGCAACAAAAACCATAAAACACAATGTTTCACAGTGTGCATTATAATTTAAGGAATTAAAAAAAAATCAAAAAAAAATCAAAAAAAAATCAAATTTTTAAAAATTGCAAAACTTATCTTTAAAGCAAGGTATACTAAAAAGTGTTTATATTTTTACACAATTAATTAATAAAGAAAAAAAATAATGAAGAAAAAATTAAAATTGAAATTAAAAAAAAATCGTTCAACACGCACGTTTTCCAGTGTTTAGCCATTCGTTCATAATTCACTGTCCAGGAACTGTATCTGTATATGTCTGTTTGCACGCATCCCAGCATGAGTGCATAAGTATTCGCATAAACTTGCCGAAATTACTTTTTTAAGTAAACAACAGCACAACTAGCAACATTAACTGAGTTTTATGTAGATGATTATTTGCGTGGATGATACACATCTATGGAAAGTTCCTTCAGCTACTACATAGCGCATACTATATATGTATATACTACATACATATATACTTAGGAATAATGAATTTAAGAATCCATTATCTGCGTTAAGTAAATATACACACACACACACATACACAGAGAATGCTTTCGGGTGTTTTACCAAGGAAAAAATAAATTAAATCAGAAATTTGTGGGTGTGCACAAACCAACATACATATGGAGCATAGCGACACACACATATACATATGTATGTTTAAATAAAGTAAAAGAATTAAAAGTCTTTACTGCGAAATAAATACGAAAATTGCTAGGTCATCTTTTGCAAAGGCAAGATAAAGGGGCATACCGTCTGTGATATCTAAAAAATTCCAAACATGAAAATGTTGCCGGATCATCGAAAAAAAAATCATAACGCAGCATCCAATAGTTGATTTTACAACAAACAAAAAGAAAATACTTTTTCCAACACTTTTCCCAACAACATAAATATTTACAATCTCTTGCGGTTCATTAAATCCCCAAGCATTTGTGTCCTCATCACATACTCGTATACGTCTTGGACAGTAGCTTTGCTTAAAGTTTTCTATTCTTTTATTATTATTGTTTATTTATTTATATATTTTTCTTGTTTTTTTTTGTACTATGATAAACTTTTTGGGTTTTTGGGCATTACTAGCCTTTCTTCTCGCAATCTTCGGCAACAATAAATTACAGGCTTAAAAGCATATTGTCAACGCTACTTCGCTCAAACGCTTCATATTTACAAAAAGTTTGTGCTTCGAAAGTGTGGGGAAACCCGCCGAAATATACTCTTGCATATCTACATATTATATATACATTTTTATACATTTTTTGGTGAATCGTCTTTTACATAAAGACACAATCTTTAGCTTTCAATCTGCACAGCTCGTGGCATAGTTTCAATGTAGAATTTTGCCTTAGGCGCAGTGTAAGTTGATACTAGAAATGAACAAACTCGAGCACTAATCTCATCTGGCTTCTACCGTATAAAGATAATTTTCACGAATATTTCAATAATTGGTAAAAACAAATTTGCACAATTTTTTACATGATTACATGGCGGTCAACTTCGATTATTTCTGTGATTTTATCAACATTATCGACATTTCCGTTAACATTAAAAATGGCTAAACGGAATCAACGAAACCAAAATTGAACGTAATTGGCACCATAAACACCCTTCACATGTTTAGGGCCTGGTGGATTTTCGCCTTTATCAAAGAAAAACTCTAAAACTGTACCGAATTTTCTCTTTGTTGATTTCCATTGTTAACACCCTGTAACACACAACTTTTTATCGAACTCTACCAAGATTGGCAACATTTCAACTTCCCAAACCAAGGTCAAATCAATGAAGGTGACATCAGTAGAACAGCTGATGCGATTTTTTTATTCTTCGTAGCGTACAGAATGAAAACAAAAAACGCAACAAAATTACCTCTAAAGGGCGTTCATGTAATCAAATCCTTGCTCTTAATTTGCATAGGTTACCAAATTTATCAGGTATCGTTTTATTATTTATTAATAAACTGCTTTAGATCAGCATTTGCATATGGCGCAAAAATAATCACCCTATCGGAGATTTATTATTTTTGGCACTGTGAAATAGACAAACAGACATGAGAAGGGGGCGTAAAGGTCAAAATAAAGATGTCCATCACTCAAAATTATTATTTTTTTGTATGTTTTAATTAATAAAAACATTATTCCAAAGCAGAATTGAAAAATATGCTTAATTTTGCGCCACCTTATAGAAGACAAATTTTGAAATTAATTTTGTTTAGCTTAAAAAAAGAGCAAAAAATACTTTATATATGCAAATTTCATACTTTAGGTCTGATTTGATGATGGGAGGCGGTCGCTTTTAATAAAGAAAATTGCAGATTAAGTTTCTTCGCACCCCAAGATACGCAGAAAGGCTATTTGATGATAAAACTGTTTGCTGAGTAATTTTATTGTTTTTTTTAAGATTCCTCCGTGACCAGAAACTTCAAATTGTAAAAAAGCAAGCGTGAAATCGCCAACCTAGGAAAGCTAAGAAATGTTGTAACTTTTCTATATACAACACAGAAAATATATTAATTTAAAGAGTTCCTCAAAAGTGACGCCTCGATGTCAGTAGAGAATAATTCCTAGGCGGTTATTTTTTTACTTCATCTTTGTCATTTGTCAAGTAGACAGATGAACAACGCGTTCAAATTATGGAAACTTATTATTATTAAGCTCGACGCATGCATAAGTACACATGTATATAAGTATATTATGAAAATCGTCGACCTTTAAAAACAGCGCATCGCAAAATTAAAAAAAACTGGTACTGTTGAAAATAGCAAAACGACTGATAAACCAAAAACTGAACGTTCACATGCGACTCACTCCTGCTATACTATAGAGTGATACTTTCTCTCGGTACACAAAGGGCCCAGGTCAGGTTTCCTAATGAGCGTTTTCATGTCAAGTGATCCACGTATTTTGGGCATGGTCTCAAATTTTTCTGAAAATTGGTTTATTTTTAGTCCTAAGTATAATAGAAGTGAACTGAAAAAATTTTGAAAAAATCTTATATGTAATATAATTCTGAGATTTATTAAATATTAAATATTATGGTACAGAGCGCAATATGTTCGGTGCATTTTAGCAATAAAAAAAAGTTTCTTTTTCGTTCCCTGCATCTTTATTAATGGGATTTCTATAACTTTTCAAGATATACCATATTCAAACACGCGTACGTACTCGAGCCCGTGAAAATTCAATGCAAAATGTTGTTCTGGCATACGTATTTAATTGTAATTTTATTGTAATTACAAAATGACAGCTGAAAACCGGCCCGTTACAATTGTGTTTAACTGAGCAAATTTTCCGACGGAAGTGTATCAGCTGATCACCACCCGTCAACCCTTTCCTTGCTGTCCCGCTGCAATTCTGTTCCGGGCCTAATACTCATTAAGTGCTTCTAAACAAAAGCCATTTTACGCACTGCTACCAATGAATGTTTAATTATCAATTGCTTCATCTATGCGCCAACGCTAACGTATGGCGTATCGAAGACAGTAAATATATTTGAGCAGATTCGGGGATAGAGTGAATAGAAGAAGACTAAATAAGGAGAGAGTTGGAATTGGGCATATTTAAAAACATATTAGTTTGAGAATCACTGCATGCTGGACCAAACATTTCAAAGGCGATAAATATCCAAGGCGCACTATAGGAGGTGGTGTGATTAGAGTAGTTGATTTCCTCTTGTTCCATTCGCCTTTAATTTGGAAATGTCAGTAAAACGGAATGACGAAACTTGTTGTTGCGTTGTGAATGTGCGATAAACTAACTTATCTATTTGTCATTCATTCTTTTTCTCTTGACAGTTCTGATTTTAAAAACTTTGGTGTTGTTGCTCGAATGCTACCACCTTGAATAGATTCACCTTAGCAAATATCCACCACTGATAAATTCTCGAAAGCATTGATAAAACGGAATAAATTCAAACAATATATTTTATCCATGTGAAAACAGGGCAGATAGGTAGAAGTTGCAAAGAAGATTCCCTACCTAACGGTGAACGAAAGAGAGAACTCAAGTGCTGTTGAAAAAAGCTCGCTCACTCAAGTGGCTCTTTAATCATAGAAATGATTCTGTAAACTAGAATTGAAGGTAAGGCTCAGATTTCAGTGGTGTTAAAATTTCGATATTCTTGGCATGCTGTGATAAGAGGTGTCATATTACACGTCATGCATACATGCATTTACATATATGCGTACATAATTACGTATGTATATATTTATTTAAGTAAATCTTTAAGCCATTTGGTGTGCCATGAATTATATATGTATGTATTTATGTATGTATGTACGCATTATTGATACCAATTCATAAAATACTAAACATACATATTTGCTACAATACACAAAAAAAAAACAAAAAAGCACTACAACAAAGCTAATAAGTGGCATTGGCAATTTGTAGAGCTGTTAATTCCATTGTGGATTTTGGCGTTATAAAATTCTCACTTCAATTTATCACAAAATAAAACGCAGGCTCCGACGAACACACACACACGTATACACCCAAGCAGGCACTTGTAGACATGCCTTGAAAGGCGAACCAAGCGCGAGACAAAGTGATACTAACAATTGAACACGAACGCCTTTTGTATGGGCATGCAATTTGTGTGCAAATGTGCGTTTGCGTATGGGTTTCTACATACATACATACGTATATTGTACATATGTTTGGATGGATACTAAACATGGAGAGGCAATTAAAATATTTCACTATTTTATGGACTATAAACAACCAACAGAAATACCAATAGACTGAGAGACCAATAGCTAATAGATGAATAGGACAAAAACAAAAACAAAAACAATGAAATGGAATTGGAATAGGAATAGGAATCGGTATAGCGACAACAATACTAACAACAACAAAAATTATGGTGGTAGCTACACCACAAACGATCATAACATATCAACAACAAAATTATAGTGGAACGGTAGCAGCAAAACGACTACTACTACAACAATTGCAATAACAGCAAATCAGCAACATTGTATGGTTACTGAATAAATATTACGTGGAGTATTCCCCATGAGCGCCGTGAGGTGGAATGTAGGAGGTAAACGCTGCGTACCTGTTTCAAAGTAGAATCGCTTTTCTGAACATATGTAGGTATGTATGTATGTGCATACGTGCATTTATACATATGTAGGTACATATGTAGGTAGATTGCAGGAATGTAAATACACAATTACGTCTACTTTGCTAAACAAAATAATAAAAATAAAAAAAACTCAAAGCAAATATTAAATGATAATTACATAGAAAAGTCACATATCCGTGCATACATAAATACATACCAACATAATCGTATAGTATTTCCCAGTTGTTGCGAATATACTCGATAGCATTGCGAGGTGGAGCAGCTTACTTTTGGTGCTGATGGTTGTTGTTCTTGTTAATTTTATGCCTTTTGTCGCTTATAATACTTATTTGTAGAATTTTGCTGTACAACATCGATCGCTACGCACGTACATATGTATGTATATGTATTGGCATTATTCAGAGCAAGCGCGTGAGCATATCTACAATCCTATGGAAATCATACACACATCCATAGTATGTACGGCTAAATGCATGCACAATAAATATAAAAAGTACTTATGTAGCTATGTACATATGTATGTAGCAGCACAGTAGCAGACGCTACCAGTAGGAACAGCCACGATCAGCGATCGACTTTCGTATACCCGACTTTCGTATGTATGCTTGTGCAAGGTATCTGGCGAGGTTCTACGATTATGGCACACTAGTACTCACTGCCCGGCACAAATGGCATACGGCAAATTAATTATGCTCAGCATGTGGATTGATATCTGCTCAAATTTGAATCGTTTGTAATCGCCTTCGTCGCACTCGCAGACACGCGGGCAATCCCAAACTGTATACGCCGCCGTTCGACAGCGCGTTTCGCCCAGCTTGGCTGGATGGTTGGTTGGCTCGTTCTAGCTGATTGAGTGCCTGACTTTGCTATGCGTTGTTGGTCGCTGCTCGCTGGTTTGCAAATCACTATTAAACGCAACTATTTTGCGGGCGCATACGCGTTTGTTTATACGTAATTTCGTGGCGCGAATGTGTAGATGGCTATCGGATGTACAGACATAGATACGTCTAAGCGCGCGGGCGCACACCGTGTTGACCGACTAAGTACGTACATATCTGGAACGAAATTATTTCGTTTAAATAAATAATTGTTTGGTTTTCTTTTTGTATTTCCTTTGTTTCATTTCTTTTTGGTTTTATTTGATTGCATTTTATTTTATTTCATTCCCTTTCTTTATATATCTCACATTTAATTTTTTCCGAATTATTAGTAAAGTAATCTACTATCCAAAGCTAAGAAAGATTTAAATCGTATGCCTATCAACGCATTAACTTTCGCGTTGAATGGAGATTCCGTCCGTACTGCCACCAAACTTAGTGTGTGCATCATTTCTTCTTGAACGTTTTATCAACAATTAGCATTTTGGTTAGTTTTATATAAAGAGGTGCAATTAATATTATATTTTCCAACAAACGGAGAAGCTGGAGGCCGCCGTGGAGGAGTGGTTTGTATGTGTAATTGGTGGATAGAGGTTCGAAGCCCGTTGTGGGCATGAAACAGAAATTGTTCCCTAAAAACGACAGCTAAGGTAAACTACAAAGACATATTAGTAATTTTAGTAATAATTTGCAGAATAGTTCCTGTACAAATTTTGTTTGTTAAACCACAAATCCCAAACTTTATCAAGTAGCAGTTTTTAACTGTCAGAGGTTGGTTCACATTTTATTACTGATTTTTTATTAATTACATAAGCTTTAACTAAAAACAGAAAAAAAAACTCCGAAATTTTAAATGATCTTTAAAAAAGCGGTCGTACAAGCAAAAAAATATATTTTAAATAATCGGAATTTAAATAAAATCAAATATCGTTTAAGTTTCGGAAATCATGGCATATAATTCGATTAGTCAGAAATGACATAATTAATAATCTGCAGTGTATTTGTAGGCAATACATTTATAGAGAAAACATGGCCTGATTTTGAATCCCATTATGTGCGTAAAGAGTTTTCGCAAGCAGCGGTTACCTACGGCAGGCAGTAGCCTACAATTGTATTTTTGAGTTGAAAATTTTCTCATAAAACCATCTGACATCCGGAGGCGGTTAAACTTTATATTTATGGAGCAATGTTATTGGAGAAGAATATAAAGTTAAACACTTCTGGGTGTACGCTTGAGTTGTGGTATTACGGTGTTAATCACAGGCGCTTGCAACCGGCCCTTTTTTCCTTCTTCAACCAATCAACTCTTGAACCTGAGCTCTAAATTTTTAATGTATATTTTTCCCTCGATAAATTCAACTACCTGTTGTCGAGAAAATTGCATCCAATAACACTAACTAATTGACAGCATTTTTTAACTTGCGGTGCACTAAGTCCGAATTCAACCTATCACAAAACGTCCAATCACGTCAAAGTTTCGAAAAAATTTGCTTTTAAGCCGAAAGTGAGAGTACCATATACAGGTGAACAAAAAACAATAATTACATACAAATCGTAGCGATTGCCATTTTTTCAGATGAAGAATCTGTATTAGGATTGTGAAGTTTTAGCCGCCATGGCTGGCTCATCCCGCTCGATTGTTAGTTAACAGCTTGATTTTGAAATTTGCGTATGCTACTTTAAAGTCACTTGCGAACAAATTTTAACAAAATGAAAGTGATTGAGTAAAGTAAATTAACTTCAATTTTCAATAATTATCTAATTTCAGCGGCATGTTGTTCTATCAATTGCAAAGAATGGACATTTAATTGCACATTTAGTTTCTTATAAAAGTCTCTAAATATCAGAGATGAGATTCGAATAAGGCATATTAAAATCTATCGTAAACAAATTGGTCTTAGCGAAAAAGGCAATGCTACATAGTTTATTGAATATTTTAGAGAAATACAAATTTTTTAAATTTTTTTTTAATATTAAATTTAGCTAAATCTCATTTTATTTAATTTCTTTTTTTTAAATATTTATTTTTTATTATTTTACTTTTTTTTACTTACTTGGTATTTCAACTGTATTATTTATTATTTTACTAATAATGCTATATTTATTGTTTTTATTTTTATTTTTTAAATGGATTGCATTTTTTATTTTATTTTGTTCTTAACTTTATTTGTTATTTATTTTGATTTCCCGACTTTTACAATTTTTTTAGTTCAACTAATTTTTGTTTTATCTAACTCTTCCCCTAGAGTAAATATTTATTTTTTATTATTTTAACTTTTTATTTGATATTTTTTTACATTTATTTAATTTTTATTTTATATTATATTATTAGCCGTTTTTATTTTATAATATATATTTTTTATATTTATTTAATTTTTATTTTATAATATATTTGTTCATATATATTTTGTATTATTTTTTTCTTAAATTAATTTAATTTGCTTTATATGTTATTTATTTTGAATTCCGTTCTTTTTTTAAATTTAAATTCAATTTTTTAATTCAACTAATTTTTGTTTTATCTAATTATTCCCTTAGGTTAAATATTTAATTTTTATGATATTTGATTTATTTTATATTTATTTGATTTTTATTTTATATTATATTATTATCTGTTTTTATTTTCTAATATATATTTTATTTTATATTTATTTTGATTTTTTTTTTTTCTTTAATTAATTCAATTTTATTTTGTTCTTTTTTTATTTATTCTCTTATTTATTTTCAATCCTCGATTTTTTTGGAGTTACATTAACTTTTTTAATCCAACTAGTATTTTTTATCGAACTATTTTCTTAAGTTAAATATTATTTTTATTATAGTAAATTTTAATTTGATTTTTTTTTAATTTATTTTGGTTTTTTTTTTTTTATAATATGTATTTTATTTTGTATTTATTGCTACTTTTTTTAAGAATTTTTTTACTTAATCACTAATTTTATTTATTTTGAGTACACTTTGCTTTATTTTTCAAATTAATTTTATTTTATTTAATTTTTCTATTTCAATTCATTTTTTTTTCGTTTCATTTTATTTTAAGTATTTCACTTAACAATATTTCTCAACTAATATAATTTTCATATTTTATATTATTAAGTAATTCGACCGCCGTAGCCGAAAGAGTAGGTGCGTGACTACCACTCGGAATTCAGAGAGAACGTAGGTTCGAGTTTCCGTGAAACTCCAAAATTAAAAAGAAGCTTTTTCTAATAGCGGTCGCCCCTCGGCAGGCAATGGCAAACCACCGGGTGTATTTCTGTCATGAAAAAGCTCCTCATAAAAAATATCTGCCGTTCGGAGTCGGCTTGAAATTGTAGGTCCATCCATTTTGTGGAACAACATCAAAATGCATACCACAAATAGGAGGAGCAGCTCGGCCAAACACCCAAAAAAGGGTGTACGCGCCAATTACTTTGTTTTATTATCGATTTTATTTAAATTATTGTATTTATGATATCTAATTATAATGTATTTTGCTTTATTTTTTTAATTTCACTTTTTTTCCAATATAATTTTCATAAATTTTTTCACCTTTTATTAACACTAGATTTGCCAGCTTTTTAAATATACCTATTTTTACCAAAACCTGACAAAATGACTGGTCTTAAAGAAAAGTACTTAATGAGGTTTTCAGTCCTTATTTACTTTTAAAAAATAACAAAGTAAATTTAATAATATTCATTGTAATACATAATTAGGCTTATAGACATTATAATTTAATCAAATTTTTTGTTATTTTTTGTACACCAGTCACAATTTTTACACACATAGATTTTTCTCTGTGTACACTCTCCACATACAATGTTTTGCATATATTGCAAATAGTTGTGGTCTTATTAATTGAAGTTGGAATATTAGCTTCTTGTGGTTTTCCACTGAAGTCAAATATTCAGAAGCAAGTTCTTCAGCAAAGCGAAACAAAAAAAATTTTCCTTGATATAGTTTCACCCGTCGTGTTTTTATACGATATCCAGGAATTTATGCCAGCTAAATCCAAGATATTAAAAAAAACTTGAAGTGGCCACCTTCTGGACTGACTTGACACTATATGTGTCATTTGATCAGAGATGTCGACTCCAAATTTAGTTTTGAGTGTCTGAAAGTGTAGTCTGAAAGTGTATCCTTTTATAACAAAACTAAATTTGGAGTCGACATCGGTTTGTTAGTTTTATCTATTTTTACGTGTTTGTGTTTTGTACTTAGTACAAGTACTTTCTTATTTGGTTTACTCTTGTAAACTGTAAGTGGACATCCTTTTGATTCGTACAGCAACGTTGAGAAACGAGCCATGTCATCTTTCTTCTGTTTGCAATTTTTCGGCAACTCGCTCTTGTTTGCACGTATTGTGCCAACTAAAGAAGTGTTTTTGGACATATATTTTAGCGCCAGAGGAACACTAGTAAAGAAGTTATCTGTTGTTATGGTCCTACCTGTCATAGTATACGGTTAAACAAGTTTCATTACAACAAATTCACTTAGCGGGGTTTATGAATCTCGAGCCTCATCTTTCCTAAATAAGGAAAGCCACTTACCACATATTTGGTTTCATCATCAGAGGCCAGCCAAAATTGTATGCCAAATTTCTGAGGTTTGTTTGACATATATTGGCTGAACCTGCATCTGGCCTTTATTGGAAAGAGCTGCTCATCCACCGTAATATGTATAAGCTCTTGGTTTGAAGCAATTTCGGCTATTTTCTATAAATTTATCCCAAACAGTTGAAACTAAAGCGAATTTGTCCCTTTGCAAACGTTGACTCCTCTCATTTTTTTGTCGAAGCGAATGAAACGTAGAATCTCGGTGAAATCACGCCTACTCATAGTTAAAGAAAAAAATTTTGGTCCCCACTTGTTATTCTATAAGTATTAAAGTCTCAAAGTTTTTCCTTCGTACGACCCCACGTGCATACAATATGGCAATAAATGCCTTCAATTTTGCTTGCGTTAGTATCCATTTTTCCCCCGAAACGCGAGAGGCTTCTAATTCTGTACAAGTTTTTATATGTTCTAAGATGTGATGGTCAATTAGTAATAAAAATACGCTACTTAGCTCCCCCTTCATAATATTTCTTTTTGCATATGCTGTAGGCCCGGGTTCATCCTTGAAAAACTCTGAACTGGCAATTTTCTAGCAACACACCCCTCTCCAATTTTTTCCCAAATATTTTCATCTAAACCAATTTCAGTTTGCTGATCTTCTATTTCATGTTCACCTTCGTCTTCACAACTGGAAGGCAATTGTATACATCTTTGTCTACGTTTATTTGGAATGTTTTCGTAATCACTGCCGGAATCAGATATTTTGTCGCGAAAATAGATTGCAATACTTACCAGTTGTTGTAGTTACCCCAATATCATTTCATCACGTAGAAACTTGCACCAGTCATTTTGACTGGTACTGGGATAAGTGTCAATAACAGAAAATATATTTATTTGTTACGAATATATGTATATAAAATAATATAAAGTTCCTAGAAATTATTCTTTAGCTATAGCTGCAAAAGTCAGGATATCATTACAGTAGGGGTCTTAAATTCAAATTGCAAAACCATCAAAATGACTGGTCTGGTAAATCTAGTGTTAAAACTATATTAATATTTTATATTTTTTTATTTAAATTAATTAATTTTGGTTTATTTCAAATTACCCTTTTTTATTTTACATTATTTTTATTTATTTTATTTTATTTTTTATTCCATTTTTTTATATTTAATTTCGTTTCATTTTATTTTACTTTCTATTATTACTTCTATAATATTTTACTTCTTTTATTATTTTTTCTTTTATTCAAATTAATTTTGTTTTGTTTAATTTTATCTTACATTATTTTATTCCACTTTACGTTTATTTTATTTTTTTTTATATTATCTTATTTTTATTTTACCCATTTTAATTATAATTTTCATTTCGTTTGATTGAATTTAATTTTATTTATTATTTGTTTTGTAATTTTGTTTATTAATTAACATCTTAAAGGGATGTTTTAAGCTTCTAGCTTATTTTCATTTTGGTTTATGTAATCTTATTTCAATAATCACAATAATCATAAATCGTGTAATTAATTTTCCATTTTTATCACTAATAAATACTGAACTTACATTTCTAAACCTTTTTGTCGCCGTGTATTCGTACATTTGTAACTCTTGAATCCGATTGTAATGCCATTATTATTACTCTCTCATGCACATTTCATCAATTTTACAACCGTTAATTACAGCGCGCGGTGAACATAGACGAGGAAAAATTGCGACTGGCTTTTTTTTATTATTCGTATATTATTAAATTTTTGCGTTTTATTAATCGTCTTTATAATTTCATTTATTATTTTGCAACATGTTGTTTTTGTTTAAGTATTAGTTTTCATATTTCATGTTATTACAATTTTTTCACACAATCACTTGTAGCAATCAGCATTCACTTCGAGTAACGACGGCCTGCGCTGCGCGCTTCATGAATGAGTTGTGACTTTAAAAATTGAATTTCACATGCAAGCGGCAGCCGAGACAACAATAGCGCACGAGAGTTGATTTGTGAATGAATAGAAAACTCGTGCGGAATCGTCTTAAATGACTGTTGGGCACAGGACTGCTGCACTCGGCAGCAGACAACGATAACAGAAAATATTAGGGAAGCTAAAGCGCATAGAGGTTGCTTGGATGTGATGGACACAATGAATGATAGAAAGAAAATTTCGCGTATAGTATTTTTGTTATCATTGCATGTATGTATGTATGTAGATTGATTATAATACTAAATTTCCTTTCCAGTTATCAACTCCTTTCGCGCCAACTTTTCCGAGCGCCTTATATATAGATTTTCACTCTTTTAAATTCACAATTGATATTACTGCCAAAAATATTTATCGGCTAAACGGCTTGCGTGCTAAATCTATAGCCAAAGTGTTAATTACATGCGCGCGCTACTGATGTGTTGTATTAAAGACGCACACGCACTCGCCATAAATTGAACGGAACTATGTCCATATGTAAATGCCGTCGTGGTATGGCAATTTATTTGGTAGCGCGGCAAGCTTCAATAGCTTTTGAGCTTAAACGCGTTCGTTTATTTTACAGTTACACAGCTACAGTTCTTGTAATTGTAAATAATTATAATTATTATGGTATGGCGCCACTCAATTCGTGGTCTCTAATAAGCCCCCGTCGTGCCGCGCGTCAACTCTCACGTAAAGTTAGTGACCAAAAGCACCGTCGTTGTGGTGTTGCTGAAGCGGAGCGCCGCCGAGTTCACACAAGTTTAATTGCAGTGCTGCTTGTTAAAGGTACTTAATTGCTTCTGTTAGTTTGATTTATTATTATTATTTTTCTTTTTTCTCTTGCTTGCGCGCTAATCATTTTAGAAAATTGCCATGTATTATTTAATTTAGTAATATTTTCTTCGCTGCCAATACAAAGGGGCTTGGAAAATACGTCCAACGTCACAAGAATTTTCCGCATTAGATTTAACCTTTTTGCCGCGCCACTTAACTTATATTTTTGCTAATATTTTCACACAACAAATTGTAACACAATAACAAATAGACTTCTATAGGCAAAGGAAATGTTCATAACTCGTTTTTATTAGTCGCCGCGCTCAGAACTCGAATTGTGAAGCAACGCGCGTTTGCTTTTTTTGTTGAATTTTGCTATTTTTTTACCGTACGTCGGTCGTATTCGTTGTTGTTAAAACAGTCGAGTTTGAAAGTTGGTTAGCAAGGAAAAATACGAAATGCGCGCACGTATATTTACTGTCCGCCGCCACCGGTAAACTGTTATGTTCTAAATAAGCGACTGTGACCAAACACTTGGTTAGCCAGCTTGTTGACTGTCATTTAGTTCGTTTGCTTGACTGCTGTTGGCCGTTTTACTTGTGCTCCGTTGCTCATTTCTACAACACTAATACGCTAACAACATTGCCGATTGGTGGTGCTGCTGCTACAACACTTTACATGTGATAACACGCGAAGAGAGTGAGCCAATCGTCGTGTACTCTCCCGTACGTTTACTAATTTTACGCGCTCTGCTCATGCTGCTATTAAATGCTGTTGCTTATTACCACTTAATGTTATATTTGAAGGTACACTAAATAAAACATCGAGAGTATGAACGAGAGCCAATAGTTTTGACTTTCTTTCGTCGTTTACTACTAGCGGCTGCGAAGCGTTCACACATTGATGCTGCTGCTTCTATCGGTCAGCATCGCTTTGCAAAGAGATGCGTTCATATATTACCAGTATTACCGTGAGCCGTGGCTCCTAGTGCAGTTTTTTGAGATTTCGTGTAGTAAGTAATAGAGCGCGCTAACAGATTGTTACCAAGCAAGAGCGCCCTGCCGGCATTATCAAAACAGAGCGCACAAAATGCCAATTAACAGAGTTTGCTGATGAGAGCATTACATGTGAAGTGTCTTAGGGCAAGAGTGTTGCTGCTTATGCGAACAATTTTTTGTGCTGCAATATTATGCTATTGCTAATTGCTCTCTGTTAGCAGATCCGGCGGCTGCGCTGATAGTGTCTTTTTTTCTTCTTTTTTTTCGAAAAAGTGTTAATACAAGAATCCAAGACAAGGACGGTTGTAGGCCAAAATTATTGTCATATGGGAAGTGAGAGTGGTTTGGATAAGAATTTTAATAATCATGCCTACTTATGTGTGTTCAAAGTTTGGTCTTACTGAAGGAAGTTGCACATATTTGCTTAAGAGTGCGCGGTGTCATGTCTGTTTTACAATGTTTTTAATCTTATCTAAAATCATCTTTCTCTAAAATCATACCTTTTACCAAATTTGGGTAAATTATGTACAGTAGCTAGGTGTTAAGCGATAACACGTGGGTAGTAAAGTGTAACACGGCATGCAGATCAACAAAGAAGTCCAAAGTGCACAACTCCTCTCTCATTAAGCCCGACAGCAATAGCTTCTCGGACGACTGGAGTTCGGTTCTGATGGGTTTACGCAAAGTATAAAAGCGAATGTTACAGAATTAGAAGATATCATAGAGCTCATACAACTTCGAAAGGATGACCTTTCTACGAGTTTTTGGGCTATACCCCGAGCTAGCGAGAACAAGAAGAAACAATGGCGGACTATAAAGAAACCTAAGCCTAAAAAATTAACTAGGCAACGCCTCGAATGAACTTTGAGATTCGCCAAAAAGTTAGAAATCATGCGAGCAAACCTACGTATTCTAACCTATTGGACGAATCCGATTTCTCGGCGAACTCTAAACCGCTCAAGTAGCAGATTAGCTCTAAAGGTATCTGAACCTGAGCAAGCAGGTGCAAGCGTGGTCAAGAGTGAGTGACCAGCACCAATCGCACCAAGCATCAATACTTGACTGACTATGAAGATGTTACAGATCAGCTAAATTGACTTGTACCATTTCAAAGCAGCAGTGTATGGAGTTACAGCATGAAGTGCCCCCCATAATATTTTGAAGTTTGTATATAAATCCTGGTTGTTTCGATAGCGCAGAACCGATTATCGTGGAGACGTCAAGTGAAAGATTCAATGAGGCGCTGATTCTCCTATGATCTCCTATCTATGATTCAAAGATTTGCCTCTAATCCCATAATCCCAAAATGCCGGCTTATTAAGTACTGAAAATGTCAGGATTAGTTGATATGAATTCTGTGAAAGTTGTTTTTATGTATTTTTCAGGTTAAAGGGCGTTAAAGATTTGTCAAAAATCTTGTTAAGAGAATGTTCCTATTAATCAAAAAATTTTCATTTCCGCCAATTTAAAAATATATTCAACATATAAACCAAAATAAAATTGTATAGAGTGAACTAATTACGAGTACAGAGAAATTTAGTTTATTTCAGTATTTGCTGCATAGTGGCCTCTAATTATTAGTTTGGAGAAAAATAAATTCATTATTTTCTCGATAGTTGTAGTGATCGATATTTCGTAACGTATCGATCAAACAATTTACAGCCTTTTGATTTGTTTGCAATTTTTATAACAAACAGATTCAGATACGTTATCTGGCGTGCATCATCTACTTGCTACTTTTAATATTTTTAATTCCACAACTTTCGTGCATGAAACACCAATATGAAGAAAAAGTTGTTTCTAGTAGTGGTCGCCCCTCGACAGGCACTAGCAAACCTCCGAGTGTATTCCTGCATATTTCCATGAAAAATCTCCTCATAAAAAATATCTGCCGTTCGTAGTACTTCAAAACGCAGGCCACAAATAGAAGCTCGGCCAAACACCTAACAGAAGTGTACGCGCCAGTTATTTATTAATTTATTTTTAATTCCACAACTTTTAATAAGGCCCACTATGCGAGCTTGTGGCTGCTATGCCGGCAGCGTCGTTGTTGCGGGTGTCACCGCACTGCCGCTGCAAACATTGACTGGCGGCGTCATTTTATTCCATCGACTCATGAGTAATACTACCGATTCTTTGGAAAAATTTAAATATTTTTAATTTGCATTTTTTATTATTATTTGCAATTACCACACTTCAATTGACTCAAGTCATTCCAAGCCAAATTGCCGGTACCTATCTATGTGCACATGTACATATGTATGTATGTATGTATAGAAAAGTATCTGTCTATCTTGCTATTTGCACCAAGCGCGCTTATGCCAGTAGACAGTTGTTTCGGTAATGAAGTTGTACACACACACACACATACATAGTTAACGTGAGCATTGATGATGATTCAAATCGCTAATATTTACATTATCAATCACAGTGGGGTTATATAAATATGTATATACATACATACATATGCATACATATACACACTCCGATGGCTATTAGAGAAAAATTTAAGAGGGTAATCAAAGTACTTGTTTTCGATAACAAAATAAGCCGTCGCCAGCCATCAATCGGAATCAAGAGCGTAGGCGAAAGTTCCCAGAGCAGAAAGAGCAAAAACAAACAATTAACGAACGCAAAATTTACCATCACTCAAAAAAACCGGTAGAAGAAGACATATCACCTGAGTTTGTTTCAAAATGTTTGTGTTGTCCAAAAAAATCCCATAAAAATACTTTTTAAATTCTCATTTTTTGTTGACAAATTTTCCAATTTTCTGGCCATAAACCGCAAAAATTGTTTAGTTACAAAAAGTTCAGTCATATGCTTTTTTTGCTAGCTAAACTTTCTACAGCCTGGTTAGGTTAGGTTAGGTTATAATGGCTGCCCAGAAAGTGGGCCCACTTGGGCGAAAAAAGTGGGAAAGAAAGAAAGGAAAAGAGATGAAGAATGAAGAAGTGAAGATGAAACCGACAGGATGAAAGGAGTGAGAGGAGGGCGTGGAGGGGAAGGGAAAAGAGGTTGAGTAATTATGGATTACGAACGGCGGTTATGTTAGCCGCTTTATGCTGCTTGTGAATTTCATCAATTTTTGGTATTTCTCCTACCCAAAATGAACGTCGTTCGTACATCAGACTGTCACTTTGCTCTCTCAATTTTATGTGGTGGATCATTTTTTGGCTTTATCGAACTCCTACTTGCAAAAATTCTGAAAAACTTTTAAAATTTTTTGAGTTATTGAACGCAATTAATATCTCGGTTATTAGTTACCTCAAATTATTTTATAAAAATTGTTTCATAAATTTTTATTCAGACTATTTTATTACTTTCAAATTTTCTTATGTTAGTTTGTCATCAGATTTAAGTGATGGGACGGAAAATTTTCAAAACCATCATTACTCATATGCAAACATACACACAGACATGTTTACCCACGTGCGTGCATGTGTATGTATGTATGAATAGTGTACATCTAAAGCGCACCGCGCGATAAATATTCAAATTTCAATTGTCTCGTGTTGTGAAATTCCTAAAAAGCCCCAATTTTTGATGTACTGCGATTTAATTACAGCAAAAAAACGCGCAAGTACGAAAATATCTTGCATTTACATGTAATTCACATACATACATTTGTATGTGTGACGGTGACTACAGTGACGGCCATAAAAGTTAGACCAGCTAAAAAATTATGATTTCAGAGTATATGTTCGTATGTATACTTCGTATATATGTAAATCGTATACTTTCCGGCTTCAATAGAAAATGTTTGGCATTTACAAAAATGTGTGTCTTTATAATATAAACCCGTACGTATACTCCTGTGTTCACAGTAATAGCAGCGCGACATATTTCAAAGTTTAAATATTTATTATTTAATTTGTTTTTTTATAAAAATAGACCTCACACTAAAAAAAAACTATGTAACTCAAAATTTCGAACTTTGTAAAATATTAAAAAACAAATTTTTTCCATTGAAATTTGTAACTTTGTAATCAGAATTTCTAGAAAAATTCTGGGTATGCAGTTTTGCAGGCCATAAAATTTTGGTATAATATAGTGCCAGTTTGAAATAGCTCAAACTCGCGTTGATTTATTCTATTTTTTTTTTATAGTTGACGGTGACAAAAGCTCGAAAATTTGTTTACCATTGAGAGCTCACGACGGTGCTAATTAATACTCGTTAACTGTAATTAAAAACCTGCCGGTGGATCATCAATGTCCATAGGACTGATCAATACGATCGGCTTGTTCATCTCCCTAGACGGCGTACGCATTTCCGAACTCCCATACCAAACCGCCAGTAAACTCAAATAGTTGGCATCCAATGTGTTTACAACAGCTGGAGAAAATTCTGTAGCAGCATCTAAGCATCTTGTTTTCATACCCAAGGCAGGGAGGAGGGGTCACGACTCGGCCAAGAACTTTAGGCCTATAAGTCTTACCTCATTTATCCTAAAAGTGTTTGAAAGAATGATTGATTATCATATCCGAGAGCACATCGAATCCAAATTATCTCCAGCGCAACACGCTTACCTGAAATCCATAGGAAATCCATGGAATCAGCCTTACACTAGATCGTAGAGACTGTGGAAAAATCTCTGGAAGGCAAAATATTCACTTTGGCGGCCTTCATAGATATAGTAGGTACTTTAAATAACATCAGGGCGGAGTCAATTATCACTGCGTTTGATAGAGTAGAGGAAAGACCTATTTGTCTCTGGATCTCGTCCCTGCTTGGCTGCAGGGAAGCTAATGCGGTCGCAAGAGGGCCTAAAGTCACTAGATTCGTTCACAAGGGGACGCCGCAGGGTCTTTCCTTTCGCCCCTACTTTGGCTAGTTGCTATTGACGAAGTTCTGTTAATGCTAAATAAGGGTGGGGTTAAGGTAGTAGCATATGCCGATGACTTGGTCCTGATGGTATCGGGATCATTTCCCTCAGCCATGGCTGAGATTTTGGAAAGGTCGCTGGGCTGCCACTTGCGGTCTCCGAGTCAACTCTGAACGGAGCTGTTGCTATTTACCAGAAAATATAAACCTCCACCCTTTCGACTTCCTAAATAAAACAACCACGTTCTCCCGCTCTCATCGGAAGTTAGGTATCTTGAAATCATTGAAAATCGGTTAAAGAAGACCAGTATAGTTTTCTACTCCTGCAAATCTGTGTTCGATAAAAATGGGGAATCAAGCCACAGGTCGTGCTGTGGATGTACAATGCAGTGGTTTTGCCAATTTTAACGTATGTATGCCTTGTTTGGTGAGAAGCTCTTCGGTATGGCTATAATAACACTAAACTGGGGAGGTTGCAAAGGACTGCATGCATTAGCATCAACGGAGCATGTCAAACTTGCCCCAGTGCTGCCCTGAATGTCCTTTTGCACTTACTTCCATCGACTTTTCCGTCATTTCCATCGCAGCTCAAAATGCAATCAAGGAGATAGGCCTCAGGAGACAGGAGTTTTCTCTAAATCAGCCAATTTATCTATCGCCTTTAAACTCCCTAACACTGCTAGTGTTTTTCAAACAGAAGTCTTTGCGATCCTGCAGGCATGCAAAACGCTTAGAGAACGCAGGAGCAAGGGAGATATTAACATTTTCTCCGATAGTCAAACCGCGTTTAAGGCTCTGACGACGCCATGGTGCAGAACGAAATTAGTAAAGTCCAGTAAGGAGGAGATCAAATCTCTTGGGTGTGCAGATAACATTTCTCTGATCTGAGTTCCAGGACATATAAAACATAGAGGGAAATGAAATTGCTAATGAGCTTGCCAGGAATGGGACTGAATTGGCCTCAGAGACCCGGTCATCTGCATCCCCCTGACAGCTGTTAAAGGATAACTGCTCGAATTATTTCTCAGGAAAGCGCAGAAAATATGGACCTCCATTTCTTCATGTGCCGTTTTGAAAACCCTTTGACCCCAATACGATATATGAAGGACTCAGAAAGTCCTTTGAACTCCTCACCATTCAATTTCCAAACTCGTAGCTGTGTTTACCGGTCACTGGACGATCGGCACACAGGCGGAAAAGCTAGGATTACAATTTAACCTCCATTGCAGAAGCTGTGGGAGAGAAAGAGACTGAAGAGCATTTTCTCTGTAAATGTCCGGGCTTGGCAGCTAGACAACTAAGGTCACTGGGCGCTCCTTTCTTCGACAACCTGGGGCAGTGCGCCAACCTATGTAAATCTCATCAATCTCCTTCATTATATCAACAGCTCTGACTGGTTGTAGATATCTGCTTGTTGGAGGTCTCATAATAGTATCAAAACGGCGCTTTAGTGCTACTTGCGGAGTGCCAGACCGGCACTTCAACCATTTCACCTACCTATCTAAGCAGAAACTTCTCAGAAAGTATTACTTTATAGCCTTGTCTGGAAGCACATGAGCCTCACTGTTTAGGAACGAGTGGCAGCAGACATTCAGTAGTTGTTTCCAAAATCGTTCATATGTTACCAACAACATTTCTTTAACTTTGTCGGAAACTCTAAAATCTCCACGGCAGCCGATTTTTACGTATCGATATGACCCAGTTTTTGTCCAGCCAAGCGACGTTGGTTCAGCGTTCTAACACTTTTTTGACTTACATAGCCCGTTATATTATTTAATACAAATGGAGGAAAAACAGTGATTCCAAATGGCAAAGGTCGTCTCATGGCAAAATAGGCTTGCAAGATCGCTACTGCTAAACATGGAGGGGCAACAGATATTAGAAGAATTTGTTCTGGTTTGCCGAGCATATCAACATTCGGCTAAGCCTCCTTTATAAATGTAAATAGTATATATGTAGATCTTCAGAGAAGAGCATCGAGGCAGCCACTTGCGCGCTCATGCGATCTATAAAGCTATGTTTCACAGAGTTATTCCAGTATTTCAAGCACAACTGATTCTCCGGTCCATTTGTAAATTTACTAAATATTTTTCTTTTATAGGCAGAATATTATAGGGCTACATTGAACTGCTTAGATTGCTCGGATTAGAGTCACCCCAACTAGGTGTAGAAGTCTTTGACTTGCAAGAGCTGCACATTCGCAGATAATACCTGTATGCTCTGGAATTTCATAATCCGATTCGTAAACATGGCAAACACTTGTTTCTAACCCATATAGTATTCAGTGAAAGGTCATAAACCTTCTCAGGCTTAGGAGCCTATTTGATACTCTTCTGGAGGGAGGGATAGAGTGTTTAGCCTATCTCTGTCCTAAACTCTCCAACCAGTGTCGTGTGAGTTCTCTGTCTTTCAGTCTTCGATAACTTCCTTATGTGCGCTTTGGTGAGCAGATACTCGACTTTTACCACATCACTTTCAATGATATTGATCAGCTTTCAACTTCGCTGTAAGATTCCAACTACATATGCAACTTTCACAAAAGATAAGAATTTATATCGAATAAGACACCTACTAAGCGGAATTAATTTTATTTACATAGTTTTGGACACCGCATGGGCTATTCTTGCATACGGCGGTGATTGCTGGACAAACACTTCTAAAGATGAATCGTGTCTAAGAATGTTCGCGCGAACAGTGCTGCGAAGGGTGCTTGGTGCAATACGACTGCGAGATGGTATCTACCGAATACGCTACAATGAAGAATTGCTGCAGCAATGCAATGGCGAAGGCATTGTGAAATACATACACCAAGTCTCAAAGACTGCGATGTTTGGGTCATATTACGCGCATGAGAGATGACTTCCCCCAAAAATCAATTGTGTCATACTACTCCGTAACGGCTAAGCCTAAGCGAAGACGGTCGAGACTAACATGTTTTGAACAAGTTCTAGTAGACCTGAGAACACTGGTGTCAGAAATTGGAAATAAAGTTGCCGAGGATAGAGATCCATGACAACAAATCGTAAACGAAGCTGAAGCTCAGCCCGAGCTGTAAAGCTGCCCGTTTATGATGAATTGATGACTGCACTCACTAAATTTAAGCTTATATAGAGCATACACTTTTATGGCCGCCACTGTTCATCCAAAAATACCGGGGAATTTTGGTGAGGAAATCACATTGCAAAGTTTGTGTAGGTGTAGGTAAACATGTTAGAGGTATATCTATTTACATGTCAATATATATGCACGAATATGTGCACATACACATATGTATACTTTTAGCAATAAAATTTTCGATTAAAAAAAACTATATCAGCAGGCACGCTGTCAAGTTTCCATGGAATGTGTGAGATTGTTTTACCCATATTACCGTTCTCTGGGAGTTTTTATTGGGAGAAGACGGTAGGAGTATGAAATCACAAAACAAACTCGATCATCGACCTTTAAAAAATAAAAATGAAATATTTGGCTATCATCCTATCAAATTTCGTGTGAATGCGATTGCGCCAAGGTTAAATGATATTTTGGTAGCAAAAGAATGCCGAGTAAATCATAAATTTACACAATACACACACTCAAACAGACTCTCACAGGCAAAAGCAGTTGTACAAATGTGATAAATATGTAATTACTTGCGTACCTGAATGGTTCGAATGTAATCAAGTATTCCAGGTTTCTTAATATCCATAAACTGAGAGGATTTCAAAAAAGAAAACAAAAAGGACTCAACGAAAAGGACAAGATAGAGAATTTAAAGGACAGAAAAATTCAGGTGGAATAGGAACTCATTACTTCTCGGCAAACTTCCGTAACATTTTTAAGAAACTTAACAGTTTATCTACGAAGAGAAACATTCTCAGTACAGCCAACGCAAAAATGTGTCATCTAAGACTGGCGAAAGCCGCACAGAGGTAGAGAAAATGCTCCGTGTTATCTTCATCCCTCGAACAATATATGCACAATAGAACATCGATGATTATCACATATCGTCGCCATTGATTTTGTTGTATACTTCGTTCTTCCAAGGCTCGTAGCTTACTTGTCTTCTGTCTGAGAAAGAGTTTTGCTACCACCAAGTCAGGTTTTTTCAGGCAACACTTCCTTGTTTTTCAGGTGTCAGCATTGCACAAACGATTAACACGAGCTTTATGAATAAAAGCCTTGAGGTACCCCACTGTTCGCGCTATGCTTGCAAAGAATCACAGTACGCCAACTCATCAGCTAGTTTGTTGCCTTGAACACTATACTAACCCAGCACCCACATATGTAAGTTCAAGCTCTTTTCTGCTTGCATCAGAGTTTAGCCTCAACTTACATTCCTGGACTATTTCTGACGCGTACGGGCGATTTCTGAAACCTTTAAACCAGCTTGGCTGTCACTGTAGACGTTGATTTTAAGTATTCACCTCCTTTTGTCAATTATCCAATCTGGTAATTTAAGTACATAAAATAGCTTCCGATTGAAAGCCCGTTGGCATCATATCTAAAGCGGTTAAACATCTGTAATTACGGTACAAATGCCATCACGCTCCAGTACCCATTTACAGTCTTAGAGCGTCGTTGTAAAAAGTTCTTACCGAGCTTCCCAAGAGAGTGTCTGGATATCTCCAATGCTATCTTGTATATAAGCTCACGAAATACTTTCTTCCAAAAGGTAGGATTCTAGGTATCAGCTTGTGATTAAACGACTCCCCGTGTCCGTAACTCTAATTTGTATACCACAATCCATAAGAATGCAGTCAACATAACGTGTTCATTGCCTCCTGTTGCCATTAAGAGTCTTGTCCTGTAAGCGCCTATACTCATTATACTCATAGCGCACATAATGCCTAAGAACATATTTCTTTGAAGCCCATTTAATGGTTTTGACCTGGGTTCAGCACAATCACACTGCAATATAGTACGTGACACAAATTGGTCTGACTAAAGTGTGGTCTGACTATGTTTATCCAGAATAACATAGCCGAACTCAAGCCCTATGTCTTACTAAAGGTTCCCCGACGCTGCCCTTTCAGCGGTCAATTTACCTTCAGCTTAACGTGAGTTTTTCATATAAGCCTCATATCCTCAATTTCCTGTCAATCATTTTCGAAAACGATCTTTCAATAATTTTAATGAAATCTCGCATTTTTTCATTGCCCAACTATTTACAAATTTAATCTATCGCAGTCTCTTTGATTCAAGCTACTTTTCTGACCGCACCACAAAACATACCAAGAAAAATTGTGCAATAACTGGAGACTATTGAAGAAGAATGGTTGGTGTTTTCTATGAATAGTGAACTTAAAAGTGTGTTTTATGCAAAAGGAGTCCACACATCCAATTAAAGTATTTTTAATTAGGAGTAGACATAATTTCTTTCCTATTGTATTTATAATTTTTTGATGCAGTGTACATCTAAACGTTATTCTTATGTATTTTACAGTATTGCAATTCTGAACTAAGTATCCAATTTTCGGATATAAGGTTAGTATTGTCACTTGCAAAGCGAATGAAAATATAGACGAATTTAGTAGTCTCGAATTGTGAGATGCGAATCGCCAGCGAATGCGCCACATACTGGCGAAAATGAATTTTCTGTTTGCCATTGGCGAAAAAACTACATTCGCTTCACCATTACTGTCAAAATTTAGGTTCTGCTTATGCTGTTCGCATAAAAAAAATAGAAAGGACGTAAGTACACTTTAATCTTATGTATATAATCTATTTAATAATTCCAAAAGGTATAGAAAAAGATAAGAAAATAGCGGTTGCCCCTCGGGAGGCAATGGCAAACCTCCGAGTGTATTTCTGCCACGAAAAAGCTCCTCATAAAAAATATTTTTCGTTCGGAGTCGACTTCAAACTGTAGATCCCTCCATTTCTGGTAAAATATCAAGACGCACACCACAAATAAGAGTAGGAGCTCGGCCAAACACCCAAAAAGGGTGTATGCGCCAATTATAAATACTAATATATATACATATATTATATAGAAAAATAATGGCTAGATATACTAGAAAAATGTACGAGCTAAAAAGCAGGATCTAAACTTATTGGAAATAAAAGAAGCAAGGAAGAAAATTTGGAAGAAAAGATGACACAAAGAAAAGATGGAAATGAAACAAAAGAAGCTGCACCTCAAACACAAAACATAGGTTTAGAATTAAGAACCACAGACAATGAAAATGAAATCAAAAGTAGCTGGATGAGTAAAGTAATTTTAAGTTTAATATTTTATGAAGTGAATGAATTTAATTTGTGATTTTTATTTATTTTTTATGAGCCTAGAATAATATTTGATTTGACCTGTGTGTAATGTAGAGCTCAAAAGTTTTAAATGAAATAAACAAAAATAATGAAATGAGGTAAATGATTTTAAATTTATTCAAAAATTCATCATGCAATAAAGCATAACCTGTTTGTCTTCTAGGGGCAGTAGGAGCTGAAATCGTTATATGCTTTCCATCAACGCAGCCAAAAACATTTGGAATTCCTGATCTAGAGAAATATTTGTTCCTTGCTTGTTGCTCTTCTTGTTCCGTCATTTCTTTTTCCTTTGAAATAAGTGAAATTGTGAATTGAAATTCATTCCCCACAATTTGTTGGTAATACTGAGCAAATAATCTTATCATACAACAAAATTTTAGCGTTTGTGTTTTGGATGATGACTGAGGGCAATAAATTTATCCTTAATTTTGTCCAGCACAAATATAAATGCGTCCTTGCTTGGTCGAAAGTTCGCTATGAATCTACAAATGCAAATATGTGCGTACATATGTATGTATGTAAAAACATAATTTGCTTAAAACATTCATTCGATTATCTGCACTAAATATGCACTTACATTGCGGTCGGCAGCTCCATAGGATTGACGCCTCGACGAAGAAGGTTAACTCCCGGCTCCACATTGTAACTATCCTCGTGTAAGATCTGCGCTATTAAACATTTATAAGCACTGTTCAAATTTCATTTCGTATAAGTACACACATTTTTCAGCATAACTGACACAAATGTCAAAAGAGGATGAACTAATTTAATATTCATAAATTTCAACGACACAATCTCGGCGAATAAGTTCATTCGCCACTCGCAATATAAATTTTAGGTGTGTTCGCAAAACCGTTCGTTTCGCTACATTTGTTCGCTTTGCAAGTGACAATAAATTTCCAAATGAGGGCGTCAAAATTGTTTCGTTTGTGACTGATAATTCGCATTGTTAGAAAAATCTTTGTAGATAGTATATTGGCATGCTTTTACTTACATAAATACATATATAGAAATATACATACATACACACTTTGTATGGATGCACATTAGCACGCATTGAAGTCATTATTACCTGCTTGAAAATGTCGCGAAATTTATTAAAATTACCGTGAAAAAAAAAACAATTAATCTGAGCATGTCTTTTCATGCAGTTTTTCCGTGCATGCCATTTCATAGAAGCGCTAAAATATCTTAGTAGTCAGCAATTGTTTTCGTAATCTTGGTCTTTTGGCAAAAGCCGAAAAATCTATGACACGATCACGACATTTTCAGTCACCATAAACCTCTTTCAACTAATATGCTTGTGTGCATATACAAACATGTATATGTGTACAAATAGGTGAAGAAAAACATACAAAAATATATCATTATTAGTGTATGCCTACAAACATACATACATACATGCACATTCATGTACACATACAAGTACTCTTTTGGCTTCGAGTAAATTTCTTGCTGTCATTTATTTGAGCCCACGAATCTACTCCTTTTTTCACGACTAGTTAATAGAATTAAAAAATATAATATACAAATGGTATGCATGTACTTACACGAAATGGGCACGGAGCCTCACAGTCCTCTTCACTTGAGTTATAAATTTGAAAAGAGCCGCGAGTGCTTATCATTTTCTACTTCTATTCCCGATATTCATGTGTATGTATGTAAAAATGCATCTGCACTTGTAGGTGTTGCCGATACTTCCGAAATCTTCATTAGCAAGCTTATATGGATGCAAGGCTACAAGGAAGAGCGAAACCGGCGAGCCATTGATGTAGTTTCTCCATTCAAAAAAACAAAAAAAAAAACAAGGAATCGGTGTTCACTTGGCTATCTGCGTTCTGGGTCTGCTCTTGGAAAATTGGGTCTCGAATCAGCTCAATGAATGTTTTGCCAAAACATTGATATATGAGACTTCAAAGTCCTTCTAGGCACTTGTATTCTGTACGCGCTCGGGTAGACTTCTAAAGCTCGCAACGCCGCACAGTGTCACGTCGCCTTATAAGCTGTGCTCAAATATGAGGCCAAACGTGCTGCGATTTCGCTGAACCTTACTGCATGCTTAATTTCACTTAAGAAAGAAATATGAAATGCGCTAAAAATTGACGTGGTACCACGCCTACTGCTCTAGTGGGCAGTAATATTAAATGTTAACGTTGGTTTTGTCTAGAAAAATAAATATCATAAAAATGATATATATTGGCCTACTGCCACTTTACACCTATTTGTGGAACCGGCTGCACATCACGCACTGAAAATGAGTCCAGTTCATAAATTAAAGGTGTCACTACTAAAATGATCATAAAAAGCAAAGAGACAAATACATTCTGCCAAAAAAGCACCGGGAATTGTTCACTACAACGCAAAATAACTGTTTAATAATCAAAATTTATTTTGTCGCATTCAAAATAGATTCCATTCGAAGCAATACGCATATGCCAACGATTAGTCCAGTCTTCAAAGCACCTTTTAAACGCGTTTGAAGAGATCTTCTTCAGCTCCTTCAGCGAATTCTCCTTAATGGCTTCTATCGACTCATAGCAGCGTCCGCGGAGTGGCAATTTAAGTTTTAGGAAAAGGAAAAATCACAGGGGACTAAATCCGGTGAATACGGTGGTTGTTAGATGATATTTGTCGAGTTTTTAGTCAAAAATGTGTTCACAATATGAATCTTGTGAAACGGTGCGTTATCATAGTGCAAGATCCATGAGCTTTCTTTCTACAAATTGGACTGTTTCCTACACACATTTTCGCTCAAATGACGCATAACTTCCAAACAATATTCTTTATTTACCGTAGAATCATTTGGAATGAATTCCAAGTGCACAACACCACGATAATCAAAGAAAACGAGTAGCATGACTTTCACTTTTGACCGACTTTGACGTGGTCTTTTGGGTTTCGGCTCATGTGGATAGCGTCATTCAGCCGCCTGTTGACTGGTTTGCTTGTCAAACTCATATACACACATCTCATCACCTGTTATGATGCGCTGGATTATCGTTGGGTCCGAATTCACTTGCTTAAGCATGTCTTAAGTCACCTTCTTCCAATGAATTTTTTGAAAGAAATTCAACTCTCTTGGAACGAGTCGAGGAACCACGCGTCTCATGTCCAATTGATGGTGTAAAATGTAGCGAATTTATTTGTGAGACACGCTAAGGTCACAAGCTACCTCCCTCAAACTAAAATGATGGTTTTCCAGCACCATTTCCTTGACTTTGTCCATTGAAGACGTTGATGGGCGATCAGTTCGCGGCAGATCTTCCACGACTTCTCGGTCCTCTGCAAAAGCCTTATACCACTCTTTTTTTTTAATAAAGCCACCATAGGCTTTCTGCAACATTTTCAACGGTTGGCACACGAAATCCTGTGCAAAACACAAACATTTAAGACAAATTCTTTGTTCGATATTTTTATCCATAGTGAAAATCGCAGAGCAAACCCGTGGTTGGCCGATACAATTAAATGCTAAAAACAAGCTAATCACGCTCGAACTCTGCGACACTATAGAGAACAGTTGTACCAACATTCCAGCAAAAAAAATTTTTTTACACATGTGTAACGCGCGCTTTTGAAATGAACAATTCCTGATATTTTTTTCACAGAATGCAAATCTTTAAGCAAATAATTGCGGACAATTTTGTACATATTTTTACTTTGTAATTGTGGTTTTTTTGGTAATTTTCTGTTGTGATTTTCTTTTATGGAAAAACTTCAAACTTTAAGAAGATATTGTTGTCTTAAAATTTTTTTTTGCTCAAAATTTTTGAGAAAATTTTTTTTCAAATGTGCGATTACTGAAGGACTAACCTAGTGAAGCAAAGCTGCATCTTTTGCACTAAAATTAAAGTTTTTTCTCCACTAGTGATGATTTAGAGTCGCTATATTCATTCAAGATCTAGATAAATAAATACTGCATTCCTCCTCCGGACCCTAAGGCTGGTGCTTATTGAATTTATAAAGAATTATGATAGTATGCAGAAGACCATTAAAAAAGAAGAGAATTGTGCCTTTAGAAACACTGCAAAATATTGGTCAAAATGGAACTAGTCTAGAGTGATGAGTGTAACACATGCAACGAAGCGCATGCTAGGGGTGCTTTAAGACACCTACTTTGCCACTGCCCTGCTCTTTGTAGGACTCAACATATGTTTCATACTTGAAGGATATTGCTGACAAAAGGCTGAACGGTTTGTTAAAACTCGCGAAGACGGACATTAAAAATTGTACAGCACCGGCAACACAGTGCACCCTAGAGGTCTAAGTGAGTTCTTTTTACAGATCAGCCAGCTCTACCTAACCTTACCTGGGCCTGGGCACTTCGCTGAAGTGTATTAAAAGTTGGATAAGAGAAATGTAATTTAAGTGCAATGCAAATGCACATCTAAACTTACACATTTACATACAATAAGCGCAATTTATGCCCTTTGCTTGCATATCACCTCTATAGGTAAATGCCACCTACCTAAGGCACAACTACAAAAAAAGCTGAAAATATTACTACCATTATTATTATTGACACTATGTTTCCCCAAATATGCGCATGATGATCGCTTTATTGGTTTGGCATATAATTGATTAATTGCTTACAAATATGGCAAACGATTGAATGCCAGTTGGTTATAACGAAACGTGGGAAATTGCAAAAATATTCGCGTGAAAAATCACACACACACACAGCTAACTCTGCTGAATGGCAGCGGTTTATTGCATGCACGCGCTCAAACTTCCCACACAAATTCATAAAATTATTGTCTAACACACACATGCATATACACATGTATATACATATACATACGTATGTACAGACGTTTGCATACCACAATCAGCGTTAAATAACTTTTTGATTACAATTATTATAGGATTATTATTGTTGCATGGTATGATGTTGCTCTTGCTGTTGTTGTTGCTGTTTTTCCTTCAAGTTGCTCTTTGAATTTTATTAAACAGCTTGCTACGCTGGCGCTGTAAAGTTTTGCAGTCGACTTGACATTGGCATAAGTTAGCATTCAAATATCATTTTGACCCACTTTAAAGTGAATTCTTAAAAAAAAAGAAAAGAAAAAACTGACTGCATGAGTAATAACAAAAAAACCATGCCACGTGAAAACACTCATTCATACATATTTACATAAATAGTAAGTAAGTAAGCATTAACAAAAGATCTAAGATTAGTACGGATTTCTTTAGATGTATCAGATTTTTAGTTAAGCAGTTAATTTTAGCGCTCAGTTTAAAATATGCGCTGAGCGAATCCTCTATAGCTCAATGATAGAGTTGACGCCTTTTTTCTGAGGTTACTACTTTTCGCGCTTGCAATTTTATTTTACAAAATTCTTAAGTAAATAGTCTAGCAGCATTCCGTTATTGATTTAGGTGTCTGGCCATTGGAAATGACGAGCATAGACTAACAAATAATTAATTATCATCATACTGTGATGCGGTGGCAGTCGTTTTTCTAACAATTTAATACCAGTTAAGAAAATTCTCAATTAGATGTCTTCCCTTGAAATTCAATTATGTAAATATGTATGACAGATGTTATGAGCTCAGTCTAACGAAATCTGGCCAGATTAGAAGAAAATGTTTCGAATATTTCACCTCCTTATACTCAAGAAAGCAGAAAGATTGGCGGAAGAAACAACAGCAACAACTCCAATAGAACGCGAATCCTTTCTAGCGGTGTCGCCATGCATCACTTAAGACAAATTCGTGAAAGAAGATAAGAAATCAAACACCGACATCACACTACGGGACCACATCAGGGTTGTTCCCATACAACTCGGTACCTTACCAGAGCGACCCAGACTTATATTATATGTCACTTCAACATCATTAAAGCATCAAAAGTTAGGGGAAATCTTTTACTACTCTAACGCCATCTCACGAGTCATTGCAGGTGCGAAGCCAGCTGGTCCAACGATTCACGTCGGTTTTACGACATATTAATTCACCTGCAACTTGAATGCGATGCCTTCTTGAGAAAATGAAGGATATGATCAAAGGCAGTCACGATATCCTCCCAACGTCTTTTTAGAGTGCATTGGAGCATCAGGTCTGAAGAAAGCATTGTAAATAGTAGAAGTCGTAATAAATCTGCAGATCACAGTGCATACCCCATACTTTATCAAATAAAGAGCTTTTGGAATTTGAAATGTGCTCCGAATACAAGGTTGGAGTAGCAAATCTTAGAAAATAAAAAATTATTGCGTTACCACCCCAAAAATCTATTCGGTTGACAAAAACCATCACCCAACACAGAAATGAGCGATGAGATCCCCAATATGATAAATGGACGTACATCAGGCGAAGCCGCACTAACTTGAAGAGGTTAGTGGCTTACCACATTACAATTTAAGAAGAGATATAGCTTACCATTTAGGAGTGCCGATATCATAGCATAAATTTTTTAATCTTGATATAATATTTTTAATAAATTTCTAGTAAATATATATCTTTATATGTGTATGTTTGTATACGAATTGTGCAATATATGAAAAGGTCAATTCCATCCTTGTTTAAAAATATTCACCACTCTGCTGTCGATTTGAGAATAGAATAAGTGTTTAGGTGTGTATGTGTATGTGCGTATGTGTAGTAAGTATATATGGGACGTGGAGCAACAAATTGCGAAAATTTTCCGCTACATCTCAATCCACAGCGGCACCTGGCACAAGTTTTGCAAAAAAAAAAAAACAAAAAACAATAAATTACGTATTATTTACATACATATACGTATATGAATATGTGTATGTGCATATGTAGGCTCTACGTAATTTGCAATGCATACACCGCATATAGATTTGAACGAACTAGTGAATAAATGTTCAAATGAATGCGCGTAGATATTTACGCAGCTACGCGAGTTCTCATATTTGCACACACAACAACACCAACAACAAAAAGGGGTGCTTTACAGATAAAAATGGGCAACATACGATTTAAGTGCCAATCCATAGATAGATAAAAATTTTGTCGCACACGAAGATGCTGGTGTAAAAGTTAAAATTTTATTTAGCGCGCACAGTGAGTATCAAATAAAATTAAATAATTAAAAAACAATTTCTAATATACAAATAAAAAAATAAAAAATTAAAATAAAATAAAATTAAATAAAATTAAAGAAGTAACATAAAATCACTATAACATTAAATAAATTAAGATATAAAAATAAAAAGCTAAAAATTAAAAAATAAAATAATAAAGTAAAATAAAACCAAATAAAATAAACAAAAAAATTAAATTAAAAAAAGTAATATAAATTTACCATAAAATAAAAAGCTATAAAAAATTTAAGCAAAACAAAATTCAAATAAAACGAAATGGAATGAAATAAAATTAAGTAAAATAAAACAAAAAAAAAGAAATAAAACAAAGCAAGTAGAATAAAGTAAATTATAATAAAATAAAAATATCAATATATATTAAAAAAAAATAATGTTAAAAAAAATTGTTAGGAAAATAAAATAAAGTAGGCCGTCGTAGCCGAATGGGTTGGTGCATGACTACCATTCGGAATTCACAGAGAGAACGTAGGTTCGAATCTCGGTGAAACACCTGCCCTCGGCAGGCAATGGCAAACCTCCGAGAGAATTTCAGCCATGAAATAGCTCCTCATAAAAATATCTGCCATTCGGAGTCGGCGTGAAACTGTAGGTCCCTCCATTTGTGGAACAACATCAAAACGCACACCACAAATAGGAGGAGGAGCTCGGCCAAACACCCAAAATGGGGGTGTACGCGTCAATTATACCCGACAGTCGATTCTACGTAAGCGGAACGACCCGGATTTATATCCGGCCAATAACTGTCACTTCAGCAGCATTCCTTGTATGTGCACGGGGAATATTTATGCTGCTACAACAACAACAACAGCAGCAAAACACATAAAGCATATGGAAGGACATAAAATTAAGTGAAATAAATGAAAACTAAATAAAATAAAGCAAAGTAAAGTAGAATAAATTTAAATAAAAATATATTTTAATATAAAAATAAGGTAAAATAAAATAAATTAAAGAAATTCAAATAAAATTAAATAAAAAATTTAAAAACACTAAAATAAAAAATATTATAAAATTCAATCAAATAAAATTAAACAAACTGAAAAAGTTGAGTTAAGGGAAATAAAATAAAGTTTAAAATAAAATAAATAAAACAAAATGTAACAAAATAAAAAACAATTATTTCAAATATATAAATTTTAATTCGATAAACTAAAATAAAATAATGTGACAATATTAAAGCAAAATAAAGTGGAATAAAATAAAAATATGGAAAAAATTCTGTTTTTATTTTATTTTGCCTTAATATTGTCACATTATTTTATTTTTATTTACAATTAAATTAAAAAAAAGAAAAAATCTATCAAACGAAATAAAAATAATTAAATTAAGAGAAATAAAATAAAATATCTAAAATAAAAGAAAAAGAAATAAAATAAAAGATTAAATTAAAATAAAGCAAAATTAAACAAAACAAAATCATTGAATTAAAATAAATTTAACGTAATATAAAATGAAATAAGCTCAGTTAAAATAAAATGAAATAAAATTAAAAATTTTTCTTTAAAAAAAATGTATTAAATTAACGTAAAACAAAATTAAATGAAATAAATTCAAATAAAAAAAACTAAATGAAATAAAACAAAGTAAGCTAGAATAAAATAAAATTAAATTAATATAAATAAATTAAAACAAAGTAAAAAAGGTAAAACAAAATTAAAATTAATAATTAAATGTAGCAAAATTAAATGAAATAAAGAAATAAAAATAAGAAAACATGTATTTAAAAAATTCAATTGAATTAAGTTATATTAAATTAACAAAAAATACAAAACGACGGCCGCCAACCGTAACCGAATTGTGGGTGACAACCATTCTGAAGTGCATAGGTTGGCAACCCCGGGCACGAAACAACAATTTATAGAAAACATGGTTTCTAATAGCAGTCACTCCTCGGCAGACAATGGCATACCTCTGCGTGTATTTTTGCCATGAAAAAAGTGGCTTAAAACTGTAGGTCCCTCCAATTGTTAATCTACAAGAAGACGCAGACCACAACGTGGAGGAGAAGGTCTGCCAAGCATGCGCAAATAATGTATGGTATACTTATATACAGTAAAATCTCCCTTAGGTAAGCATGCACTATCAGTCAAATTTTGTCCGCCCAAGAGAGGTATCCGCTCAAGATTTGGGTATGAGTGATTTGTTCCCATATCTAAGACTGTAAATTAGTAAAGGCGTAAAAAAAACTTGTTTTGTATGTCAAGGAGTACATTTGTTGTTTTTGTCGCTTGCGTAATTAACTATTGAGCTTTTCTAATCTATTTAAATAAAGTAGCTTCGTATTAATTTATCATATCCACTTTGCACTTATTCATTCCTATTCATTTGCGTACAGATGCACACACAGTTGCGGTCAAAAAAGTGAATCTAAAACCTTTATAGTCCTGACTTTGGAGCTGTGGTTTTTTCTCAGTCGCTACATAACTCTCTAATAGCCTGGACAGACTGCGGTGTTAATCGGGATAAGCGATGCAGTTACTTCTGATTAAAATTGTAGCGGGACAGACGCTTGTTACGCGGATTAATGAACAGCTGATTAGTTTTTTAGATAGTTTTGGCAGTAAAAGATGGATCGCAGGCAACAAATATGGGTATTAGCTGCCCTGATAATAAGAAATAATTATTGATTTCGAAATTTTTAATTTCAATATCTCAGACTTCTCCGAAATATCAAAATAAATAATGTAATTTCGAACGTGTTAGTACAAACTATGTAGCATTGCCCTCCGCAAATCATTTACGCGTTCTGGTCTCACTCCGTTCTGGTTCAAAGTTTCTTTCTGCTTGCCATCTGAAATTGGAAAAACGCAATCAGAATCAAGGCGAATTGAGTATCTTAAAAGACAGTTACTTTATTTTTCTCGATTTTGACAAGTCTGACGTCAGCTCCCTTCAAAATACAAAAGAGTGCTTACTATATGGCTTGGTAATATTGTGATTTGTGAGATTTAAACTAATCCAACTAATGAAAACGAATAGCCGTGTGTTAAATTGTGAAAGCACAAATGAATATAAAGCCTCCAAAAGCAGTTTTTTTTTTTTGCATTTTTATGCAGAAGACAGCGCGGCCTTTTCACAAAGAAGTAATTCCCCTTCTTTTTGTTTTTTTTATAGATGGACTCTTACGACATGGCGAATTCGGAAAGCGCAATCCTTTTCTCTATCATTCTTGAATCACAACAGATATTAACCGCTCTATTTCAGCAATGTTGCCGCCGAAAATTCCCCTAATCCGCTTAAATTAAGAGTATTAAGTGTAGTTGACAAACCGCATTAGTTGCACTGAATGACACCGAATTAATTCGTTAATCACCGTCTGTCTAGGTTATTACTCAAGTTTAAATATTATATTCAACAAAGGCATGTAAAAGCAGCGCCAAATTTTGGCTCAGAATCACTGAAAAATCTACCTGAGTTGCATATTTGATTCCACTTAGAAATGGTCTTAAGAGTGCTGCGTTTGTTGTATACATAGTTTGGAATTCATTGAAAGTTTCCACAGGCTTTCCGCAAAAGGAATTTCTTGCTGTGTTGGCAGCGGAATTTCTATCGCTCTTCCAACCGTAATTTTACGTTTTCCAGATGCCATTCTTAATGATTTTTTTCAGATTTAGAATGAAACATAATAAGATAGTCGCAAAACGAATGCTATCACTACATATTATAAAACAAAGTCGCTTTTTCTGTCCCTATGTCCACTTATACGCTTAAATCTTTAAAACTACGCAACGGATTTTGATGCGGTTTTTTTTTAAAGATAGATTGATTGAAGAGGAAGGTTTATATCTATATAATGTGAAGAAATATATAAAGGGGGCGTGGCAATCGGTCAAAATGTGGCAAAAAAACATAAATTTTTGGTTTTCACGGCCATAAATCATAAACGAATCAACCAATTAAAATGAAACTTTCTTGAAGTTTAACTTTGAAATATTTACTTTCGTTCTGCATCAAAAAAAAAATTGATTTATTTGTTATTTAACCAAAATTGTTTAAACAAAAGCAGCTCTTTTTCCAAAAAAAGCTGTTTGTGTGTTTGTTCGCTGTCAACCGAATGAAGCAACAGGCGTTAAGCGATAATCTCACCACACCTCATTAATGTTGAATTACATCGTATGGTGACGTATGTATGTATGTATTTACGAATCGCTCGCATTATTTCATTTCGGACATATGTACATACATATGTATCTATGTATGTACTGAATTCCATGTAATTATATGTACATACAATTTTACAGCGAAATAAAACGCTATTTTCAGGTTCTATATTAGCAAATCGCACATAATTAAAATACAGTTTTTGAATAGTTTTTATTGATTCGGAGCGCGTTTAGTTTGCTATCGATTCCATACAATTACATTTTTTGTCATTTACTTTTTACGACAACTAATAGCTTATTTTCGAAGCGATTTCAACAAATAGGTACAACATTAATCCTTATCCAATTAAATACGTTAAATACGTTAAATACATTGTTGTTTTCATATAGATCTATGTATATGGCTCTTTACAGCATATAATTAAAAACAATATTTTTCAAGATATTACATCAGTAATTAGTAATTGAGATCTACCGGAAAAATTGCGTTAGCTGTTGCGTCATCCGGCATTGCCGCTACTCTTTTGGAAAGAGGCCGAACCACACACTCTACAATCAAGCACCCGCTGAAAATCGCCACCGATGATGATAACAGCGTCTGTAGTGTTTCTAGACAGAGCAATACAGGAAAATTGATGCGTGACTGCTCATTAATAGTCTGGGACGAAGCTACCATGTCAAACAAGACGTCTATGGAAGCACTATGGAAGCACTGGATAGGACAATGCGCGATTTGCGCAACAAAAATTCACCTATGGGTGGATGTACAATTCTGTTCTCAGGAGATTTCCGTCAAATCCTACCAGTTGTGACTCGAGGAACACGTGCTGACGAAATAAATGCTTCGCTAAAAAGATCCCACCTTTGGTCGCATGTCAATAAATTAGATCTTAAAACTAATATGAGGGTTTCGTCATCTTCACGTGAGAACAGGCTATTTCCAGAGAAGCTGCTAAAAGTTGGCAATGGAGAATTAACACAAAGTGAGGGAAGGATTAACCTAGAAAACCTTTGTGTTTTGATAGACAACATCCAAGAGTTAGTCAACAATGTCTATCCTGACATTGATAACATAAGTTATAAGACAATATCTTGGTTTAAAGAAAGAGCTATTCTGTCACCAACTAACGAACAAGTAGATAAAGTAAATAACTTGATTATTTCAAAGATTGATGCGCCGACGAAAATATACTACTCGGTCGATACTGTTCTCGATTTGGAAGAAGCTGTTCAATTTCCTACAGAATTTCTAAATTCTTTGAACCCGTCTGGACTCCCTCCTCACAAAATGGAGCTGAAAATAGGTGTTCCTGTTATTTTATTAAGAAACCTAAGTCCACCTAAACTTTGCAATGGCACGCGTTTGCTGGTAAAATCACTGAAAACTTTCATAATAGAGTGCACAATACTCACAGGATGTGGTACCGGAGAAGATGTATTGATTCCCCGAATCCCTCTGATACCATCGGATCTACCATTCCAATTTAAACGCTTACAATTTCCGGTAAAGACATCTTTTGCAATGACCATTAATAAATCTCAGGGTCAAACCTTCAACGTTGCAGGCTTAGATTTGAGTGTTGACTGTTTTTCACATGGCCAACTGTATGTCGCTCTTTCAAGAGTAACCTCTAGAGAAAACATGTTTGTATTGTCTAATGACAAGAAGGCTATGAACGTTGTATATAAAGACATTCTGTAATATAGTAATTGTTGTAAAAATAAAATAAATACATATGTAAAAATGCAAACAGTTAATATGCAAAAATGTAGGGTATGAATTTAGATATCCCAAAGATAGCAGGAAATCTTCATGCTATAAGGAAAGGGGAATTGTTTTACTCCAAATTTAACGCGTGCGGGCCACGGGCAGTAATGAATAAGCCAAAACTACTGGATCGATTTTAATCATTTTTTCAATGAGTGACATAGGGTATATATTTTATACCCGTGCGAAGCTGGGCGGGTTGCTAGTTTTTAGATATTTCAAAAACATATAAAATATCATCTATTTTCTGAACTTTTATTATTCCCTTGTACTCATTTCGTCTGATTTCTTTTATGGTAAAACTAGCACAAAGATCAAATAACTGTCAAGCATTTTTTTGGACTTTTAGGTTATTGGCTCGAATTTAAGAAAATTAAGTCTGAATATTCCATTATTTATATTTTACATTATAATTTACATTACATTAAGAATTTTTTTTTCTGAGTTAAGCTCAATTCAACCTACAGACCATTATAAGGTTTTTCAAGCGGAAGCTTACTTCTGCAACTACTGTGAAGAAAGTAAACATTTACTCCGACAGTCAAGCGGCAATTAGGGTCCTAGGTTCGTTGTTGGTGCGCTCGATAATAGGCGGGGAATGCCTGACTTTTTTCTCGACCGCACCCGAATACTTCTATATTAGATTCATTTGGATTCCTGGTCACAGTGACATAACGAAAAACTGCTGGACGAATAATCTAGAAGAAGAGAAGAATAGGATTCTCTTGAAAACCTGTGATCTGCTCCTGGAAAAGTGGGTTTCATGTTAATTCAGCGAGCACTGGGTTGATGCGCAACCACGGAAAGTCGCGCGATTGTTCTGGCCACGGGTAAATCGAAGGCGCACGATGGAACTTCTAAAGCTAACAAAGTCGCAGCTCTCGAATTTTGTGGGTATCCATGCGGTGAGATTTTACATTGCTTTGAGTCCTTCCTGCGGCAGCTTTCTAGAAGATGATGTGGATACATCTCAGCACCTTCTCTTTAGCTGCCCTGCTCTCGCCGAACTGAGATTCAAAGGTCTTCGCTCTCACTAGAAAAGGTTAGATACCGTACACCTGATGAATTGTTAAGCTCTTTGTTTGAATTATTCAGCAGCTTGAAGCGGTTTACACAAATATAATTAGCCATGATGCAGTCGTCGTCTCCCTCTCACCCAAAGCGCCCTTCTTTTCTCCCTTCCGTTCTGCACTTTTCCTTCTGTTTTCCGCTGTATGGTACCACAAAGGAGGAAATTGATTTTTCGTCCAAGTAGGCTCTTGCATGAGCAGCCATTTAACGCTACCTAACCTATTTTGCACTTCTTCTAGATGTGCTCTATTATTTCGATTGCAGCTGTATATGCATCCACTGATTTTGTGCTGCAGTTATTGGTGTACATATATTTACAAATTTTCTACAATATTATCAAAAGAGCAAATATTGATGCTCAAGCGAATTAAGGTTTGTAGTGTCTGCGATAGCACCCAACCGTTACCTGTGGACTTTGGCTTTAATTTGTATTTCATCTGTTATTTGTTAATGGTTGTTATATTTAACTCAATGCTACAGATATTTTATTTTTAGATCGTGAATTGCAAATACAAATAGAACGTCAAAACAACAACAACGTGGTTAACGTTGTAGGGAAAAAAGTAAGTGAAGTAAAAATGTAAAAAAGGTGAAAGCTTGTCTCTTTGATGGCTGTAAAGCATTCTGAAGCAATGTTTGGCGCAAAGCCAAAACTGAAGTGATATTTAAAGAATATGATGCTATAGCACGAAGAAGGATGCTATAGCACGAAGAAGGATGAAACATCTCGGCCTAATGCAGCCGGCGCGTTACGCTAAGCCCAATCCTGCCCAATTTAAGGTTTGTTCAGAGAACTGAGCTTGGATGAAGTACTGTGATGAGTAGAGGGTACAGAAGACCATGAGGTCGAAGTGCGAACCTCATTTTCGTTCATTCATTTATCAAATAGTCAAAACTTATCAATATTTGGTGCCTTTATAATATTTTCGGAGGAAGCACATTGTGGCTTAACTCCATAGCCTAACAGCGTAACATTTAACAAAATAATCATGAAAATGAAATGGTCTATAACTTTTATAAAACTCGATGTATTCTAAAACAAAGAGCTTAACAAGGAATTGCAGCCGGGCTTTGATCTGCATACTAGGTAGTTTAATGAGTTTTGCGGTTAGTACACTCTTCATGTGAACATATGTATGTGAAGTTCAATTGAATTCATTCTTTGTGTATTTTCTACAATGGAAACAATCGAGGGTCGTGCAAGTTTATGAACGAATGTTGAAAGTATTAAAGGACTTTTCGCCATCTGAAATCGTAGAAAAAATACCAGACATCGTTATGGAAATTCGTCGAGTGACTGAATGAGGTTTAGTAAAAGCTCCAGGCATCTCATTAGGCAGTGTAAGCAAAATTTTGATTGAAATATTGGGTTTCAGAAAGCACACAAGGTGACGCATTCGCTAACCATTGGAACAAAGTCACATTCGAATGCGACTTTCTCAGCAACATTTAGAACGTTTTTGAAAGGATAAAGGGAATTTTGTGCGCCAATTCATCTCCATGGATAAGACCTGGGTCTATAACCATGATCCTAAATCAAAACAAGAGGCTAAATATTGGTGTGTACCTGGTTCTTCGGCTCCGAAATTAATTCGTGTCCAGAAATCGGCTAAGAAGGTGTTAGCGTCAGTTTTTTGGGATATGAAAGGAATTTTGTTCGTCGCTTACTTGCAGACTAGTAAAACAATAAATTCTAAATATTATTGAAACATTTTAGACCAGATGAAGCAAAAAAATCGTGAAAAAATACCCAGTTTGCAAAAGAAAAAAATATTTTTTAACAGTACAATGCACCGTGTCACAAGAGCATTTTGACAAGGGCTAAAATGCCTGAATTAAAGTTGGAATTGTTGGAGCATCCACCGTATTCACCAGATTTAGCCGTTCTCGACTTCCATCTGTTTCCACCTCCTAAAAAAATTCATGAAAGGAAAGGGTTTTTCATCAAAAGATGAGATCGTAACAGCTGTGGAAGTGTATTTTGCAGCCCTTCTAGATTCTTCGACTTCAGGATGGAATTCATAAATTGGAATCTCGTTGGAAGAAGTGTATTGATTTTCAGGGATATTATACTGAATAATAAAGTGTATTTCAAACACAAAAATTGCGTTTTTCTTATCGAACCGCAATACTTATTGAACAACCTATTCAATATTCAAAGTATTGGTCTCGAGCTCATCGGTAAGATGCTTAGAAGTCGACTGGAAGGTTAAAGTTCCTACTGAAATCTCCGTTAACAAAAAAGAAAAAGTTGATATAAAACCTGTTAAAATCGTAGTAAAAACTGATTAAAATTGCCACCAGACTTTTAGGAATTCACTTCAAATAAAATTCCTTAAATTCGTTCACTTCGTGCGCGTAAATCACATTTTCAAGGCACATATTTTCGTCCATCCCCACAAATTGGTGAATAAGCAATGTGTCGCCACTACACAAAGGATTCGGCCAATCAATTAGTAATTTTCTCTACAGCATTGAAGCATCATTCTAAGAACTGAACAAAATGCATTACCATCATACTGTTTTACACACATACATTCTCATGTGTTTTGCTTTTCATACAAATGTGCGGGATGCATGAAATTATAAGAGTACTCGTATTCGTAAAATTAATTGTTTTCATATTCCGTCTTTGTCGTGAACTGTCGCCAGACAAGGTGACCATATCGATTTCGCTAATTGCATAAAACAGAAGAGAACAAAGATGGGGCATACGCACACGCGCGAAAAACAAAAATAAAAAGCAATCATACACACACATATAATTAGTTTCACGATGCATACATACCATACATGCATACATATGGAATTGTAAAGGAAGGCAATGAATTGTGTAACGCACATGCACTCATATTTAATGAAGCAGTGTGTACTCAGAAATTATTAATTTTTTCTATTATGACAAGCGCATTATTTTATAAATCACTTATTTGTGCGAGTATTGTGGCATTATTATACAGGGTGTTTGAACAAGAGTTTTCATATTAAGTTATCCCGCAGATGGAATAATTTTTTTAGGTAAGATGGTGTAAGTTGGTAAAATCTGCTGCAATTTAGTGGGAAATGGAGTGAAATGAATACGACCACAGTGGCAGTCATTTGATCGATCATATGATGGTCACTGTGGATGGAAATATTCGGCAATTGCAATTCAGAGCAAAGTTTCTATCACATTCTTATTGTCAATGTGAAAAGAAGGGTGTAAAATATTTACATAATTTTCAATGCGCTTTTAAGTTGCACAAAAAGTTATCTATTTTTATGTCTGGCATTATACAGGGTCCGGCACTCGAAGTATAACCAACTTCAGACCACTAGCGCAGCCGATGCACGGGCATCAGATGTCTAAATGACAGTCCAGAGTATTGTTTACAAGCGCGCGGAAGAATTTTGCCGAGAGTAACCGCGAAAAAAGAAAATCAGTAATGGATTTCAAACGTAATAGCATCATATTTGGCTGGAAAATCACAACCAGCGATTGTTCGTGAACTCGGGTACCCAAAGTAAATAAAGTTTTTGTTTATCACGTGCTCGTGGTGGTAATTTTCCTGATGTTATTTTCCCCTATGAACGGCATACCTTCCTCTTTATAATGAAATAAACATCGGAAGATTTATATTAAAAAATAGCATTTTTCTTTGAATATCAAAATAACACCTCTTATTAGATAACCCGTATTACACCGAACAAAGCTAACAAATAATATTTTTTGGCATTAAATTTTTACCCCTTAACTATAACGCGTTGCCCACTAAGCCTCGAGGCTTGGTTCTTCGTAGTATTCTTGTATATAGTGCTCCTCTAAGTGTTAAAGCTTTCGGGTTTATGTGCTCTTCCAGCCTTTTTTCATACTGCAATGAAAAATTTTACTATTAGAATTACAAAAAAATCATTCTCTCTATAAAAAGAATAATCGGTTAATCGATGTTTAAGCCTTAATAATAGTAAAAATATTGTGCTAATGGTTTTCCCATACCTGAAAGTTTTTTGTACATATTACTGTGGGCAAAAAGTAAGGTGAATTTGGTTGTAAAATGAAAAATCTTTATTTATTCTTGTAAATCAATTTCATCCCCTTCAAAATATGTAATCCCCTCTCGATGAAATACACTTATGCCAACGCTTTTTCCAATCCCCGAAACACGCCAAATAGTCCATTTCCGGTATAGCCATCAGCACCTTCTTCGATTCAGCTTTTATCTCCTCAATCGACTCGAAATACGTTCCCCGGAGTGGTCTCTTGAGTTTTGGGAATAGCCAGAAGTCACACGGAGCCAAATCAGGCGAATACGGTGGTTGCGGAACGATATGCGTGGAATTTTTGGCGAAATGGTCACGAAGAACGAGTGCAGTGTGAGACGGTGCATTATCGTGATGCAAAAACTAAGAGCTGTTGGCCCATAATTCTGGTCTTTTTAGACGAATTGCTTCACGTAAACGACGCATTACGCTCAAATAATATTCCTTATTAACAGTTTGGCCAGGTGGAAGGAACTCATAGTGCACCACACCACGAAAATCGAAAAAACTGTCATCATGACCTTCATTTTTGAACGACTTTGACGTGCTCTTTTCGGTCTGGCCTCGCCTTTAGCACGAAATTCGCTTGATTGGTCGATTGTTTCAGGGTCGTAAGCATAAATCCAAGTCTCATCTCCCGTAATGATGCATTTGAGCTTGTCCTGATAGTCTGAAAGCATTGTGTGTGAACATCAACGCGACGACTTTTTTCCAAGAAATTGAGAGTTTTCGGTACCAAACGAGATTTGACTTTTCGTAGGCCCAAATGGTCTTTCAAAATGGTTTTCACAGATCCTTCTGATATTCCGATCATATTAGTAAGGTATTTAACAGTCAACCGACCATTTTTGAGCACTAACTCCTTCACTTTATTGACGTGGTGGTCATCTGTTGACGTCGATGGTCGCCCGGAGCGCTCCAAGTCATCAACATGTTCTCGACCCTCTTTGAAGTCTTTGTACCACTTATAAACATTTTCCTGCGACATGGTCGAATCCCCAAATGCCTTCTGCATGCTAAACGTTTCCGCAGCCGAAATTTCATTCCGCAAACAAAATTTGATGGCACTTCTCTGCTCAATCAAATCAGACATTGTAAAAATCGAAAAATGCACTCTTGGTCGTTTGGTAAACACAAGCGTAAATATATTACTGATAATGACATTCACATGAAAGTTGGCCCAGATGTTATTAACAGTGCTGCCAACTCATGAAAAAAATAACTACAGCGAAATTTTAATCCCGCGAAATTCACCTTACTTTTTGCCCACAGTAGTATATTACAGCTACATCAGCATAATTTTTTAAATTGATCTGACTGGGGGGGAAAATTTCGATATCTGTTCGAAATTTTTTATCATTTTTTTCCACTGTTTTTTGTGGAAACTTTTCTAATTTCAAAAGAAACCTCTTTGTGAAATACCCTGTGGATTTACATACTTACATTCAATTCCTTAAAATTCCCTCAATAAAAAATGTATGGTCTTGCAGCAACAATTCGTCGTTCGGCAACAGAAAACTGTATGTAAATGTAAAAAATCGCCAACAACATATCTTCCACGCTCGCCACAAATCAGAGTTGAATGAGGCAAATTCTCAACTGACGCTGATTAAATTACATATAGTGGAATGTCAGACAAAGTCAAGCAAAAGAATTAATCTGCAATAGGCAGAGGTAATTGAGTCTGTTACAAATTAACTAAATTGTATAATAAAAATTCATTGAATTGATGGAATATACAAATGTTTATCAAATTAAAAACACTTTTTTATTTAAAATATTCATATCAAGGCATACAGGTAATGAGCCTTCCCGCGCAGAGTGTCTGCCAAGCGATCAACCGAATCGGCTGGTGGGGAAAAATGATCGTTGGACCTTCCCCTTCCACTAGAAATCGGTCGCAGTTCGCTGGCAACAGCGGTACAGTCATCATTGCTCCGCGCGTGAAAGCTGTTTTAAAATTGTGTTAGAATTTGCAGTGGCGAAAATGCAGCGATCGTTGGAGCAACGTTACTCGATCAAATTATAAATAAATTTGAGAATATTTTGACTGGGCATTGAAGGCCCTAGTAGCCAATGTTCTAATTAAGTTAGGGTTATATTGTATATATCTCCTATAAATAATAATAATAATAATATTTTGACTGCCACCCGTCTTCATTAAAGGTGGTGGGACTAGATCAACAACAATGTTTTATGCGTTTGATTGTCACAGCCAAGTATTGGCCAAAGATTCAGTTCGCCTTGTTTCATTCTGGGCTGACAGCTACATGGACACGGCGAAAGGAAAAAACTCGCCAAAAATGTGATAAGTCTAAAGAATGCAACCCTGCCAAGACCAAACTGGTTCTGTTCAGTAGAAAATATAAGATGCCGAGATTTCTGTTACCGTTTATGGATGGAGTAACACTAAGCCTATCGAACGAAGCCAAGTATCTTGGCATAATACTGAACTCAAAGCTTTCTAGGAAAAGGAATACCGAGGAAACGATGAAAGGGTCTTGTAATGCTCTATTTACCTATAAGAGGACATTTGGAAAAAAATGGGGTCTGAAACCGTATATAAACCACTAGGCGTACAATACGATCATCAGACTCATTTTGGTTTATGGAGCTTTCGTGTGTAGGCATGAGCTTGTGTAGACATAACAAGTGAGCTTCGATCGACGCCTCAGGCGGTGCTGGAAGTGGTCGTACATATCCCTCCCTTAAAGGGAGAGCGGCCAAATCTGCTTCCAAGATTAAACATCAGGCATACTAGAAGAAAACACGCATCGAAAACAGACTATCGTTTCCCAAGATAGATCTGAACAGAGACTAAAAAATACGAATACCCGATAGGATGAATTGGCAGATCAGAGTCGTATCAGATGATAGTGGTCACCATATTTATACCGACGGCCTCCAAGATAAGATCAACGCTATAGATGAAGCAGCAAAAACGATACGGCTAATGGACTTACCACCATCAAAGCTAAACTTAATCTTAAAACGACAAAATGCTTAGATTCAACAGATGAACTACCAGCGTCCTCAGTGCGCTATTGGCACCCTAGCCAGTATAATGAGTGTACCTCACCACGACTTCTGTAGGAGCTGTGGAGATGAAGAAGAAATTGAATCAGTACAATACCTCCTCTATAAATACCCTGCACTTCAAGGAAGCCGCGCCAAATATCTTGACGATATTTCTTTGAAGAATTGGGAAATTTGCAAAATGTCTCTCTGGAGGGACTAGTTACCTTCTTAAAAAGATCTAAGTGATTTAATCAGAGTAGGGAGGGGGTGACAATCAAATGCAGGTATCACAATGGGGCTTAGGGTCGCCCAGTGTCTTGTCTTGGACAAGCCACCTGGCTAACCTAACCTAATCTAAAATATACAAAAACTTTGCATTAAGGTTAAGAGGTTGTTTTAGCTTTGAATAGGCGAAGTTTTAATTTTGCAAAAACTCTGTAAATAAGTGCTTGAAGAAAATGACTTTCCTGTAAAATTTAAAAAACTGAGCTTAACGTTTTACTCCAAGCTATGTATTTAACATAGAAAACACCCTAACTATGCTTACCCAAGTGTTTGTGCGTCTAATACTTCTTTGGTGGGCACGATGCCAGCATACCATTTATATGACGGTCTTCTTCCCTGTCGAACCTGCAAGTTCCATTGGAGTATCCCTCTTTCTTTCGCTAGAAAGTAAGTAGGTACATAAATTTTCTACAAGATGGCTCAAAAGTAATCACCCAATCATATTTGACACTTCTGAACTGGACAGCTGTAAAGAGGAACAAACAGGCAATGGAGCCCGTGAAGGTCAAAATAAAGATTTCCGTTAGTCAACATCTTTTTTTTTAGTAAAAAGGTCATATGAAAAGAAAAGTGGATGATAAATTCTGCTGTAACCCCCTCAATTTAGCTCTGATTGGCCTGAAACTTTGACATATTACCTTCCAGTAGAAATGCTATAACTCGCTCAAATTTGCTCTGAATAGTTTGAAATTTCGACAGTAATTGGGGAACCGTCGGCCTTTCTACAGAATTTGAGTACATTTCAAAATATAAACCGAAATTTATTTTTTTTGTAAACCGATTTATAGCCTTGGAATCGGTAGTAAGTGTGGCTGCGTTATTGAGAAAACGTTCCTTATAAGCGACGCCACATTTGTATCTTTACCATTTCGTTTTCATTGATAAATGGATGAAGCCACTTCTAAATTATAAAGTGTAAAGTTTTATGAGCTGTAAAAAACGCCCCACCAAATTTGATGGTTTTCAAACATTTTCTATAGATAAAACGATTTTCGTAAAAGCAAGAACTTGAAAATTTATTAGATTTCGATTTTCAACACTGCATATCTATATCAGCGGAAATATGCCTATTGAGGTGCCATAATTTATGCCGCAAGAGTATCGCATACACACGTAAATACCTACCTACACACTCGTACATATGCGCGTGCAAGCACTTCAAAGGAAGGCCAACCGTGGCGTCTGCTTGCGGGAGACAGCGGGTCTAGCAGACCGCAAGCAGCAGACTATTTAAATTTCACTTTCACTTTTCATTTGCTTGCTCTTCGCTTTTCCTTTCGAGACACCTTTTATTGCAGCCAAATGGAAATGGAAAGAGCAAAAAAATGTAATGTAGAAATCGTATCCGTTGCTGCAGGTCGCGGCACAGCGTGTTGCAAGGAAGCAACTTCCGCCGTTGATGGTAAAACAACAAACAACTCACGACAACTCGCGTGAACATCTTAGCGCACACACACACCATCACACATATTTTCATATTTATGATTACGCGATTGAAACTCGTACTGCATACGCATACATATGAACGTTACCAGGCGTGAAGTGCCGAAAAGTGTATTTTATTATTCACAGGATATTTTGTTTGTGGTATTAACAGCATCTATAGCGCCTAGTACTGAAAATAGCTTTTAAAACACTAATGTTTGTTTTTATTGCTGTTTGTGCATGTAGTAATGACTTATATTTTAACCGCTGTAATAAAATTAAATTCTTTATAGGCATAAGTGGCACAAAAATGCAAACAAACGTGCGCACACGTACATATATATGATACACATATGCATATGTACATACACACATATCCACACAGTTCCTGACGGGGCATGGATGCTATAGAGAGTATCTCCAAAGACTCGGCCACGAGGCCGCAGCTGACTGCTCGTTCTGCGGCAACAGTAGTGAGAACGTGGAACATGTCTTGTTCTCCTGCCCGAGATACCCATCTGAAAGAATGTGCATTGAAGAAATCATAAAAGAGAAAATAACCCCGGGCAACATTGTAGATCACATGCTGCAGTCGAAGTTGGTGTGAAGAGCCATAATGGCTAGCTTGGCCCTGCGATGCAATGCTTAAACGGCGGTACCGCAGGGCAAACTAAAGCTACAGAGGTCGGAGTTAGGGTTTAGTACGTAGATGTACTGTTTCGCAAGTCCAGTTTAGTAGTAATACTGACTGTGCGTGGTCCCGAATGAGGTGCACCCTTAGCAATCAGTATGAATCGTGCATGCCGTCTATATTGCCGGTATCTATGTAAGATTCCCCCTTCGGATAAAAAAAAACATATCCATACATATGCATGCGCATGTAAATTCGTGACAAATGTTACTGGCGTCGACTCGGTCGCAGTTATTATGCCCAAAGAAATTGGAGAGGACAGTAAGTTTCTTATTCCCGATGCCAACCTAACTTTGATAGAGAAGCATTTCCCCATGGTAATAACGGAAATGAAACTCCGTTCATGAAACAGCAAAATGACAGAAAAAGTGTTTTCTAAAAGCGGTCACCCCTCCACAGGCAATGGCAAGCGTCCGAGTGTATTCTGCCATGAAAATATAGCGTGATGGTATACTCCAACTGTAATTGTCGAAGCGAGTGAAGATCTTTGAACTTGCTGACGGCATAGTGCTGGTGGTGGTAGCAAAACACATAGAAGAAATAAATCAGACAGCAAATTGTCCAATCAATCGAATCCAAGCATGGATGGAGAAAATAGTATTAGAACTAACGCTTGGAGCGGTCCTAATAAGCAACAGAAAGGATAAGGAACTGATCAACAGCAAATCACCTCAAAGTCCGTCATAAAATACATCATCGTCCGTCATAAAATACGTCCGTCATCGACATCAGGTTTACATTCTAGACACTCGTTGATTACGCGGTTGCGAAAGCCGAAAAAGTTGCAACGACACTAACAGAGGTTAGTTTAATCGTAGGAAGCCCGAAGCAACAACGCAGATAATTATACTTAAGCGTTGTGCGTAGTATTCTGCTCTATCGCACACAAAATCTTGTCTGAAGCATTCAATAAAAGTCATACGCACACGAGGCCAGGAAACCACTATATCCAAATACTGACAGGGCACGATTGCTTCAAATCATACCTTTATAGATTTAGGCATGAGGAGATCCCTTCTGTATAAAGAAAGTTAGTGTTTTTTCATCTGTCCGCAGTTTGGAAGTGAAATTGATAGCCTTGGCATGAAAGTAGGCAGGCCATATTCAGCTGAAAACCCAGTGAATACTATGCTTGAGTCAGCAGGAAACCGCTGCGTTGTTGGGTATATGGCAAACATTATTTTAACAAAAATTAGAAAGGTATTAGACCGCTCCCCCTTCGCGAAATAACACCTAACGGCAGTTCCATGGAACGAGGAAAACAGGCTAGGATGGATTTTTAGTGCGGAGAGCTGAGAAGCAAGCCCCATACATAATGACACCTTTAAAACAAACAACAAAAACATGTATATATATATAGGTATATGTGCACACTGTTGTGTTTAAAATAATAGGAGGACGACGAATTACCAAACTTTAGCCTTTTTATTTAAATAATTTAAAATAACATAAAATAATTTAATGGTAAAACGTTTATCCTACTAAATATTAATTTTGATAATTTAAATCAGTTTTGTGGAATTATTTTGTTACCGTATTAAAAACCGAATACTAATATTGTATGAATTGTTGACTATTTTGTGTTTTCTTGTCCTATTTTATTTAAGACAATTAAATTAAATCCAATGCCAATATATTGAAATGAAATAAATATTTATGTCAAACTCATATCTAATGAAAAAATTATTTCTTTTAAATTTTATTTACGAATAATTCAAATTCAGGTCTATGCAAGAAAAGCCCGAATCTTAAAGTTTCTAAAGTACCCTATGATCAAAAAGTACCGGGAATTTTTAATTTAAACGAACCGCGCACGTGGGAACCGGTCCATATTTTTTTCTTATGTTGGTAGGACCGTAAGACACACATCTGTCGTGTTTTAGCGCCATCGGATCATTTGAGAGCTGCTGTACGTCGCAAACTTGCGGAAATGTGAGCAAACAATTCTTGGGCTTTGCATGATGATAACGCGCCATCGCATCGAGCCCAAATTGGGTTGGATTATTTGACCAAACACCCAGTAAATACCATCGTGCAAGCACCGTATTCACCTGATATGGCCCCGTGCGACTTTTTTTGTTTCCCCAAGTGGAAGTTACCACTTCGTGGAGGGAGATTTCAGTCGATAGGAGTCGAAGGAGTTGACGGCCATCCCTTCGTTGACCTACTAGGGGTGCATGGAAGACTTAGGGTTAAACGTTGGCATATGTGTGTTGCTTCAAACGAGTCATATTTTGAAGGAGATAAAATAAATTAGCCTGAAATTTAACTCTGTTTTGTTTTATTTAAACATTCCGGGTACTTTCTAATCATAGCATCGGAGTTTTCATTTGCAGAATATGGGTATATTCAGAAACGCATTATAAATGCGCAGTAATTGCAGCGCTGGCAGCACTGCCAATGTGACAAGTGTTGCAATTGATAGATTGGCAGTATTAAATTTTTTCCTGCAAATAATGCGCGACGTTTGATACAAAAATGGCGTTTTGGAACGCGATGCATTTGCAGTACTGCCATATTTGCATTTCTGAACGCATTGCCAACACTGCAAAAGTACGTTGCGCATTATAATGCGTTATTGAATATACCCTATACTAAGCATAAAATATGTGTCCATGTACCCAGAATTTGGGGCATGAGTACTACGGTTCTTGTTTAAGAATATCGTATACTTTTAATGGAATACAAATAAAAGAGTTAAAACTTGGCAATTCGCTGCGCTCCTATTATTTTGAACACAAGTGTGCATAGTGCATGCGTACTTACTGTCTACACATACATCTAAAGCAGTACGGTTGGCAAATATTGTAGCTGTTTGTAATTAAAAAATTTTAAATGATTATCCAATTTCATTAAAAAGTTATTTTATGGACTAGTAGTAATAATTGACAAGTCTAAAACGGAAATTCTCGGTTAGTCATCGTACGTTTTCAATTGCGAGCGTTCTCTTCCCCCATAGTAATTTGTTTTTGGCGAATCTCAACTCGTCAATTCCTCTATGTTTTTCTAAGTACGGAAAATGCAAAGATATGTTGAAATGCATTTTGAACTGAATATGACTATTGAAAGAAATTCACATGGATTCTAATAAAAAAAACAATATACCTATATCTCCTTTCCAAAATGATTAATTTTGTGTCACCTTGTATTTAAAAGTTATACTTCAAATTTCACCACCTTTTATTTAAAAAATATGCAACACAACTCAATTTGGTTAAAATATGATTAAGGGCATTTCTATATTCAGACCCTTCTGATTGAGATCTTTTAAGTCCCTTTTTTGATCAAGATTTAATTTTCTAAAATCTGATCTGCACTTCTGGCCATCTGACACAAGAAGCATCTTGCATGCATCTCAAACCGAAGAATTCACATGCGTGATAAACCATATTTTATGGGATACTCTTTGCCATTAAAACAGTAACAAGCCTTTTCCGAATCAAAACAGTATCAAGGAAAACCCCTATTTTTTATTAGTTATGATAGTATTTAGAAATATTAAAAAAATCGTGTAAATCAAGTTCTTAAATCTATCATATATCTATATATTAACTAAAAGTTATTACTAATTATCTAAATGCTCAGTCAATGTATATTACAAATTTACATGAGATTGTGACGAAAATATATAAATAAATAGAAAAATTGTATGATGTCAATTGAGTCCATTTTAATTTCTTACAAAATATTATTCAATAATAGATCATATCTTTCTATATACAATATATATCTATAAAATGAAAACTTTACATATCTTTCATACAATAATTTCAATTTTTTTTTTTTTTTTGTTTTCATTGAAATATCATTTCTTGGATTTATCCACCTTTTTTTTTTGTTTTTTGGCTCATATGATATAAACGCTTATTGACGATTGTTTATATCCGTTTCACCAGTCATCACGTGGCAACCGATATGTTGAGTTATCACTACGCACAATTGTTACGCCCGCGCCATAGTAGGGTATAACGTATGCTGAGCCATCGGCCGGTCCAACAACTTGCGTAGCTATGAGTACAATATCAACAAGTTGGCCGAGGAACATGCCGCCAAGTGTGCAGAACTTTATCAAACCAATGCCAGGATAACCTAAGTAGAAGCGGTCGACGCCAAACATTCCCAGAAAAACGGAAAGCAGCAAAGTGGTATCAAGATGATATCCGTTACTGCAAATATAATTAGTATACATTATATTATTAGATATTTAAATAGGTCTTCTCAATAAAACATACGTCCACTTGCAGGGTAATTCCCGAGTGAAAGTATTGTTACCAGTTTCCGTGCAGTTGATACCATCGACAGCTAGACACCAGACTATAATTAAAAAAAAGTTGTAATGACATGTTAATTTTTATATTTAACCTTCATATCGCATACCACGAGCTTTGTTTTCCTTTGTGCAGCCGTAAAACTGTTGTGTTTTGGGATCAATTTGTTTTTTGGTTGGATCCGGACAAAGATATTGTCCCATTAACAAATCGTCGCAATCATAATCAACTTGCTGTGTTATTTGAACACTAAATATGATTAATATTAGTACACTAATACGTTCCATTACTGCCATTAAATGTACTTGCTTTCTTATTCTTGAAAACGATAAATTCAGATTCACGTTTGCTCAAGGATTTCAATAACATATTTATTAAAATGAAAACAGCTGACTAGTCAATTTGTTTACAGTGGCTATCAAACAACTTTCTAGAAATGTGTTGATTGTATACAGCATAGTTGTTATGCATATGAAACAAAGCCAAAGAAATAACACGCACAAAATTTGTTTCCAATATAAGCCGAGCTTCTATAAAAAATATTGCATACCAAAAGTATTAAAATGTATTCGAAACATCAAGGAAATATGTTCAAACAATTTTTCGGCTGTATTTCCCGCAGTTTTTAATTTAATTACATTATATATGTACTTAGACTGGCGAAGGTAGTTTCATAAATTATTCGGAGTACAAATAATTTCCAAATTTGAGGCATAGTGTTGTTGTTGCAGTTTACTAAACACTGCCAGTGCTGTGTAGTCACCGATCGTCTTCATCTAACGGTAGGCCCAGAAAGCGTGTTGTTTCGTCAGAATGGGACCAGAAGAACCCCTGTAAACTATGTCTGGCATAGTGTTCTTTGCGACTTCTTAAAGTGCGGGATATGAATATAATACTTCTGTTTTAAATTAGAAATTCCTTTGAAACTGTAGTGACAAATAACTTCAAATAAAAATTCTGGAAATTTTTAGAAAGAGTTTTAGGCCTACGCCCATTTTTTCCTCTTGAAAGGAGTGTAAGGTGTTTTGCTAGCTTCGAGTAATACCTGCTAATGTGGAAAATTCTTAAAATGGAGCGAAAATCAGTTAAGGCTGGAAATTACAGACATTTTACTATTTTCTTCTTTTCTTTACTACTTTCTATTTTTTGGAGATGGTCCTCAGACCTTTGCGAAAATAATAAATCCCAAAAACTCAACCTCAGACTTATACAAATCGCTTTTAACTAATTATTAAGAATTTTCCGACTCAAGTCAAAGCTCATTCGTTCAGAGAATTTTAATTAATTCCATTTTTTAAATCGGTTTAAAAAAATATACCGGCAAAAGATTGGTCAATTGAGCTTATAATTTACATAACCATACTATGTATATCGGTACTTCCTTAATAGTGGTGTCATACATCTCACCTGTTTGTAAAACTAGTGAACGAAAAACTAAACAAAGTAGGTAACACCTGGCTGATACCGGATGTTAAGATTTCGAAAACCACAAATCACAATTACTAGAGTTAATTATGCTGATTATAGCCATACATAAGTTTTATTGCGAAAGTGGAAATTTTTAAAAGGAAAGGTTGTTTTACAACCGATTTTGATCCAAAAGTTTTCAAGATAATGGGTAAAATTTATCTTTGAATTTCGTTATCTTCTTCATTTTAAATTAGCGCATACAAATTTTAGTACCGATAATTTTTTCTTTTGTTTTCGTTTTATTGTACAAGAGTCATTTGCTTGTTGAAAATATATTTTTTAAACTTAAGCAAAACCTTACAACTACTAAAGCGACCGCCTTTCAACTCATTCAATGTTTCCACTTTCAGGCCGTTCGGAAAATGCACTTTCACCTTGGACTTTTGTCCAAAGGTGCTTTCGATGTGTCCTTTTTCGCCTGTCGATAATTCCACTATCTTCCCTACATACATATCTCGGTTACCCTGTTTACTGAATAAATTTTCTACAATCGCTTCATTATCATTCACCAGCCGTTGAATGAAACCCTGCTTTAATTTTCGCTTGAACACTTTGAATTTCGGCAACTCATCCAAAACGTATTTGTTGGAATATGTATACCAACTCATACGGCCCCAAAATGCCAAGCGACAACAATTGCTTTGGCCATCCAAATCCAATTTGGCTGCAATTAACGTTGCGTTAGGATCAGCAAGTATGGGTGTCTGAAATTCAAGTAAAGCAAAAGTAACCTCTTCCTCCTGTACACTGGTTGCTGGTTCTAGCTCTTCAATAAATTCGTATTCATTATTCAAGTCGAATTCTTCAACTGCTTTGTTATTAATACTCTTAAACAAAGTAATGTTCGCCATAACTGTATCGTGTCCAATTGTTATGTGCAGTTTGCTTTTGGAACGTATAGCGAATTTATAAAACCGGATTCGATTTAAACGAACACATGCTGCGTAAACATTGTGCAAAAAGCCTGGTTGTGTTAGTATGCCACGCTCCATTGTCTTCGCGTTAAATTGTGGCACGCAAATACCTACTCGATCCCCCATCGCCGCAGATTGCACTGGTCGGTGAAACATTTGTATAGATTTAACTTTGCGTTGCTCCTTTACAGAAGGTATTTCGATAACATCGTTGACGGCAATGGAGCCTTGCATTACAGTACCCGTGCAAATGGTCCCTTGCCCTTTTATAGAAAAGCAGTGATCTGAGTACATTACGAATGTTGCCTCTCTGTTGCGGTTAGGTATTTTAATTTGTTCAACAATATGTTCCAGAAGTTCCTGCAGATAAAGGTAGTGTCTATAAGTCAAGTGTGGTGTAATTCGTAAAGTTACAGCTACTTTTATGCATATATGCATATTATTCATAGCACACCCACCTTGACATTGATCCTCTCCAAAGCGGACACATTGAATATGCTGCTCCCAGGATCAAATGTTGTCTGTTCCAGTGTCTTTCTCAGTTTTGCATTTAATTTTTGTAACTGTGCAGCACGCGTAGATTTCTCCAATAAATCGATTTTGTTCACAACTATTATTAATTTACGCCGTAAAAGCTCACCAATAACTATACATTCAGCAGTTTGCGTTTGTATTCCCTTTTGTGCATCGACAACCAGCAACATTAAATCAATAATTTGTGCACCTGCAATTCAAGAATCAACTGAATTTGCAAAACTACCAATCATACATACTTACCGCCAATGATCGTACGAATAAGGCTTGCGTGTCCAGGACAATCTACAAACGTAAACTGCACTTGGTCCACTTCAGGAGCAACACATTTCAGACTTGTGGGTGGTTCGACCATTACAGCGCTAAACCCCAAATCGAGCGAGATTCCCCGCTCTTGCGATTGCGGGTTTTTATCAAAGGCAGCAGTACTAGCGATGGTACTCAATGCACGTGCTAATGTTGTCTTACCTGAATCAACATGACCTAGCAGGCCAATATTTAAGTTAATAATCATTTAAACTATGTTTATTTCCAACACCGACTTTGAACACAACAAATAAATCATCCATGACAAATAAACACCAATTGTCGAAATTTAGTTCACTGGCGCTCAAACTGACATAGGAAGTTGCCATATTTAAACTTCTTAATTTCTCAAATACATGAGTAGCCGGGTTTTTAGTATTTGCAAGATCAAAACTTATCACCAAAATTTTTTAAATTAATTTTAGCTACCCTATGAACAGAAAGTACCGAGAAGGTGATGTTGATTGTTTCCTTTGATTGCCAAAGCGTGGTGCACCATGAGTATCTTCTATCGGGCCATATAGTCAATAAAGAATATTATTTATCCTTTTTGAAGCGTTTAAGAGATGCTGTACGTCGCAAACGGGCAGAAATATGGGCAAACAATTATTGGATTTTGCATGATGATAACGCGCCATCGCACTGAGCCCAAATTGTGTTGGATTATTTAACCAAACACCCAGTAAAAACCATCGTGCAAGCACCGTATTCACCTGATATGGCCCCGTGCGACATCTTTTTGTTTCCCCAAGTTGAAGTTACCACTTCGCGGAAGGAGATTTCAGTCGATAGAGGAGATCAAAGGGAATGCGACGAAGGAGCTGACGGGGGTTCATGGAGGACTGGATTAATCGTTGGCACATGTGTGTTGCTTCAGGCGGGTCATATTTTGAAGAAGATAAAATAAACTTGCCTGAAATTTAACTCTGTTTTGTTTTATTTAAACATTCCCGTTACTTTCTGATCATAGGATATATTTGTCGTTCAAATTTAAAGCAAGTCTCAAAATGTATCAACTTTTGGGTAATTTTCGGCAGATTTTAGCGATAAACAGAATGACCAAATAAAGAAGGTCAACTCTTTATGACAACTTTTAAAGCTAAAATTCGTATTTTACCATAATTCGCGAATTTTGTGCATTTCACGCACACCTCGCTGGCATACTTCTTCCGCTTTTTGCATTCCACTTATCTTTCACTGAATTTTTTCTCGATGACCTCCAGTAAGCTGTTGATTTCTTTTTCATGAGTTTTAAGTGCACTCTCGAATTCAAAATTGTAATCAAGCAATCGTGAACCGTTCTTCTCGACTACACTCTGAACCTACTTAATTGCAAGGTCAACGTTGCTAATGCAAACCACACATTCATCACACATGTAGTGAAGTTTGGGAATTCATCTAATTTTCCTAATGTATATTTATCTGCTCCTGAACATTTCAATTGGGAATGATACGTTTTGCCACATACACTCGCACACCTTATTCCCGGCTCTCCGCGGATTTTCATTGTTATAATACAGTTAATATTTAAAACTTTCTTTTATACTTTTTTATTTTAACTTTTTCTTATGGAAAATATGTTTTGCGGGGCAGATAAAGAGGAAGAAAACTTCTCAATACGAACATCAATTGTGCCCAGATATGAATTTTTAAAAACACTTTTTTGCAGAGCGGCCCGAAACACGTCCGTTACGCTTGACGTACAAAAATTTTCATTAAAACAAACTTTGTAAATATTAGCAAAAATGGAAAAAGCATCAACAAAAGAGCGCATATTTATGCTTGTACAATATTTTGATGAGGAGCTTTTTCATGGCAGAAACACACTCGTCTGTATTGCATTGTTTGCCGAGGGGCGACCGCTATTAGGAAAAACTTTTTCATCATTTTGGGTTTTCACCGAAATTCGAGTTTACGTTCTCCGAATTGTTTGTTGTTGTTTTTATATTGTGCATAACATTTACTTTTCCTTTAAATACACAAAAAATTTAATTAAATTTGATCATACTTTTTAATTCAAATTAAATTGTCAAATAGTCTGACAACTTTGATAGCAGTATTTATTATATTCGTTGAACAATAAATTTATTATATTACTAAATAATACCAGAACCTTCACAAAATTATTAATTTTTCAAATATATATGATAAAGCAAACAGGGAAGTTAGTAGTTATTTTTCCTTAAATGAAGTATTGCTAGAAACTTCCAGAGAAATATTAGTTTAGGTAATTAAATTTAAGCGAACTAGCGAACAGTGTAAAACAACAAATCTGAGGCGTATAATTCATAAGCAAAATTGAAGAAATATTAAGTTAGAGAATTTTCACTTCATGACATTTTTAACTGAAAAATTTATATATATTAGTTTTTGCTAGTACTGGCAACCCCTAACAAGACATCTGTTCGCATATGTCAGTGCAGATATGCAATTCGCCGCCTAGCGCCTTCCAACTTGCTAAATTCTCGGAGTTAAAATTTATTGCATATTTTGGTTGATTTCTTACCATTTATCAGGATACAATATAAACTTTAAGTAACTAAAGCTAATAATTTGGAATATAAGAACTATTCAATCCAAATGACGAGGTTTGTTCAGCTACGAAAGCATTGTCAAACGTTAACCTAAAAACTAATCCCTGCTAACATCTCCTTTGCATATACAGGTCAAATATCGAGTTGGGCGATGTAACGCCACACAATATCAAGCAACTGAAAAAGCTCAACGCTGTTGTGTTTCCAGTCTCGTACAACGAAAAATTCTATATTGACGTCCTAGAAGCAGGTGAATTGGCAAAACTAGTGTACTACAATGATATCGTAGTGGGTGCTGTATGCTGCCGCAGTCACACTTCGGAGAATCAACGGCGCCTCTATATTATGACTTTAGGCTGTTTATCGTCGTATCGGCGGCTTGGAATCGGTACTGTGATGTTCCAACATATTCTCAACTATGCCGAAAAAGACGGCAATTTCGACAGCATTTTCCTGTAAGAGGCATATTTTTTTATATATCTGATCAATCCAAAAAAGTCTAATACGTTCTCACTTTGGTAGGCACGTGCAAATCAATAACGAGGGTGCTATAGCGTTCTACAAGAAATTTGGTTTCGAAATTGTGGAAACCAAGGAACATTATTACAAACGAATTGAACCTGCGGACGCATATGTATTGCAAAAAACATTGCGAAATACAAATAGTAATACCAGCGGTGGGAATAGTATTCACAATCACAGTAACGGGCATTTGGACAAAAAAGATAAGAAAGCATAAGCAGTTTGCGAGAAAACAATTTGCGTTCGCCAATACTGTTTGCTTGTAGCAGTTTTAGTTATATATACAAAACAAAAATAAAATCAATTATCTAAATGACGAATGTACGTGTATTATTTATAATATTTGATTTAAATTGTACCAACACGGCTATATATTTATTAAGCAGAGGACTGTCGCTCAACTACAGCTTTACTGCTATCAAGAAATCTCATGTGCACCCATATCTCGCTTAATCGTCTAGATACGTTCAGAAAAAGTTAATTGTTTAACAAATCAATTATTTTCATACAAATTCAATCAAGACGCTGTAAAAAAAAACAAAAAATATATATATTATTACCTAAAATATACCTAAAAACGCTTACTTAAAAATAAAATAACAGAATAGAGCACATTAATTGTTGTTGTTGTAGAAGCATAAACATTCCCCATACATGTACGGGGAATGCTGTAGGAGTGACAGTCCTTGGGAAGATATGAATCCGATCAAGATATTTGCTGTTAGCTGTTTGGGTTTATTTACACTTTTTACCAAAACTTAATTTTAAGGTTCCCTGCTTTGTAGACATGTACGAACCTTTTCTTTCTTCCGTTCCACGCTACGTTTTGCTCAGTTGCGAGTAATATCAAAGGAAAACATCCAACAAGTTCGAAGAAGTGTCATATGTAAAAAGTCCGTTTTAGCGAAATGCTCTACAGCGAGGTATGTGAGTACACACCCTAATGTATGAATTTGTCCAAAAGTAAATGTTTTATTGTTACTTTTCTAATAGGAACCACTCACCAAGAGCCAAAACCATACCCAAATATATTTTCGTGTCTTAACACATGGCATGCATTAGCAATTAATAACGCACATATCTGCCATCTAGCTTAGTTGTAATTAAATACATTTATACCTGTTAGGTTACCCCATCCTTAGTCAAGCCAAATTAATTTCTCATTTGATTGTCCACCGACAACTAGTAGTCGCTTTCCCTAAGTTGCAATTTATATACTTTCGTGTATGCATCTAAAAAATGAATGTTCTTACCAAAAAGACGTCCAAAAATATAAACTGTATTTATTATTGTTTTAAGTGGATATATATTTTTGCATATTATGCCGGTTGCATTTGTTTCCAACTACGCGAAAGAGCTTTCCAATTCACGAAATGCAGTGTTGCATTCACTAACTTCATACGGATAGCCATATTACTTGGCTTTGTGGGAAGCATGATAATTAAATGTTTGGACAATGAAAGTTCCAAAGCAATGCTGGATCGTTTGTCGCCTGTTTTGAAATTAACACTCGCCTTGGAATGTTTTATCAGTGCTATTACTTACACGGTGGTCAGTGCATTGATGGAAAAAAATAAATACAAGCTGATGCGGTTAATGCAAAGTTTCCATGAACTGGATCACAGAATGCAGATTGAGTTTCCCTACGTTAATTGGAATTATCACAAGACAGAACGGAAGTTTACTTCAATTACGTTATTTTTAATCGCTTACTACTATATTGTTGCATTTATTTATGTATTCAAATTAGCGAATTGCAATTGCGATTATGCTACAACAATTGTGTTTGCCCTGAGCTATGCGACGCTCACATCTGCACCAGGTTTTATAACATTTTTAAATCTGGGCTTGATGGATTTACAACGCATCCGTTTTCGCCTTATTCGACGTCTGCTGAAACAGAATTATGCGTCAGCAGCTCATATCGCTGGACAAACAGAATTTGAAATGCGCCTTGCGCGCCTTATTGACTACTGTAAGGGTTACATTCAACTCGTTTTGCAAATAAATGATGTGTTTGGCGTAGCGTGTGGCGTTGATTTATTTCATGATTTCGCTATACTAACAAGCATGACGTTCTTGGTATGCCAGAGAGCGACTGAATCAAATGCCCGTCTCGAAGAATATACCTCTACATTATTATTTATGCTAACACGAATGTATAAGGTAACGATTTATGCGATCTATGGACATGTGGCACACAAGGAGGTAAGTGTTAGTACATGTATTGCATGCAAAACCAAGCATATTATTGTTTATATTAAATGATTGTTGCAGCGGCAAAATTGCTCTCATGAAGCCATAATGTGTGGAAACTATTTTAGCCGCTCCAAGACAATCCGCATTAACTTGGAAGCATTTCTCCATTGGCGAATGCACAACACATATTCGCTTTTGATTGGCAAAGTGACGCGGTGCAATCTTGCACTACTTTACTCAGTATGTTTATAAAATATTATTACATCCATGCATAAACTTGTGGCAAAACAATTTATTTGAAATTATTTCCCGTGAAATAATACATACCTGTGCAGTTTAAGTTTAAAAATTGTGCAGAAAATTCCTATATTTGAAGGCAGAAATAATTAATTTCAGGTATATTGGTTTGTCGAACGGTCACAGCTATTGCCAAATGTATCGTGTGTTTTTTAAGAGCTTAAGAACTTAAAACGATAATACAAAACAGAAATTTTATTGGAATGTGTTTTTTTTTATTATAATCTGGTAGATAATTTCATGGGATTTATTTTATGATATCCGCCGCGGCTACAAGTTACGTGGTTCGTTCGTTCAGTTCAGCCGTTTGGCGCCAATAGCGACTTGAATATTGCTATAAATCGATTGTTAAAGGGTTATATACAGCTAGAAGACCGAAAAAAAACAATTTTCCCAGAATTTTTTCTGAGAAAAGTTTTAAATTGATTGATCTAAAATGTGTACACATACCCTAGGATCAAAAAGTACCGGAAATGTTTAATTTAAACGAACCGCGCCTTGGGAACCGGTCCATATTTTTTTCTTACCTTGGTAGGCCAGACAGTCAATAAAGAATATTATTTATCCTTTTTGAAGCGTTTGAGAGATGCTGTACGTCGCAAACGGGCGGAAATGTGTGCAAACAATTGTTGGATTTAACATGATGATAACGCGCCATCGCACCGATCCCAAATTGTACTGGATTATTTGACCAAACACCCAGTAAATACCATCGTGCAAGCACCGTATTCACCTGATATGGCCCCGTGCGAAGTTTTTTTGTTTCTCCAAGGGGAAGTTACCAGTTCGTGGAAGGAGATTTCAATCGATAGAGGAGATCAAAGAGAATGCGACGAAGGTGCTGACGGGGGTGCATGTGGAGGACTGGATTAAACGTTGGCACATGTGTGTTGCTTCAGGCGGGTCATATTTTGAAGAAGATAAAATAAACTTGCCTTAAATTTAGCTTGGTTTTGTTTTATTTAAACATTCCCGGTACTTTCTGATCCTAGGATATTATGTTATCTTTTAACTGTATTTTAAGACTTGGTTAGAGTGGTGATTTATCCAGAATCCAACTAGCGCGTACGCACCATTTAGTTGATTTTAAAACTTAGTATTAGTAAAAATATTCATTTGGAAAGGAGCTGCCGCTAGTAGTAATGTAGTAATTAATCGAAGGAATAAGCAAAATAAATTTTTTGACAAAATAGCGGTTTCTAAAAAAAAAATCGATATTTGATCAAAATTTCGGCCTTAAACTGTTTATAAAAAAAATATTTATCGGTGAGAAAAAATCTTCGATTAATTACGAAAAAACTAAAATTCAGTCAGCATGGCTCGATAGCGCTCGCCATTCATCATAACGGTAGCTCCTTTCACGATAATGATGATGTAGTTGTTGTAGCAGCATAAACATTCTCCGTACATATATGGGGAATGCTGCTGAAGTGACAGGCCCTGGCCGGATATAAAGCCTTGTCGTTCCGGTAACGTAGAACCGACTGTCGTGGGAACGTAAGGATCGATGATACCGCCGGTGCTCTATGAACTTCTGTAACATATGTATATACATATATATATATTTTTTTTTCAAAGTAAATTTAACCAATTTGGAAGCATTATTCTGGCGTTAAATGATTCATGACAACAGTTTGCCATGCCAACACAGTTAGCCATTCCCAGCTGTCAAAGCATAGTTACCGTAATCGAAAGTTCTCATGCACCTAAAAAAACACCCGATACATGCATACACATGTATGATGGTCTGATGTACCTATATTGCCAGAATTTTAAATATTCGTTTGTTCGTATTTCAATTTTTTATTACAGATTTTTAATAGTATCATCAGCAGCGTTATTATTTTAATACAACTGCAGTTCCAACAGAATAGCATTACCACCACTCGTTCGAAGAACCACGGCATGATGTATACCGGAATTCGGAAATCGTGAAAAAAGATTACATTGTAATTGATTTATACCGTTTTATTTCATTAATAAAACAAGCACGTATATATAACTTATTGCTTTTTTTATTTTTTCGAAAATAACGCAGAATAGGCAATAACATGTAAAACAAACCATTATATCGGCCCCTTCCTGTGTTAACCTAGTAAATTCATTTTTTTCGAAATTGAGATTTTTAGTGAAAAACACTCCTTAGCACTCCTGTTACGTAAAACAAAACATACAATGTTCATAATGATTATAGAATATTTTTCAGAGCGTTTCGATTTTTCTCGTGTCTACATGTTCGAATTCAAAAACCTCGTATATAATATAAGTATCGTATCAAATAAGTTATAACTTTTCATAGAAGTTAAGTAACTCGTAAACATTTTTATCGATTTACTGAAAATTATGATTTTGTAGATACGAGGTTAACACAAAGGGGACGATATGAATGTTCAGATCAATTGAATAATTCAGTTTTATTTGTAAAGTCATTTATGAATGTTTGATGAAACTTCTGTAAATTCCGAAATCGTCGACATTGTATAAATGCGAATTTACCTGTACACCTGAAAATACATAAAATTAGAAATGAAATTTTTTAATGTAAATTAAAACTACCGAAGAATAATTCAATTTCTTCATAGGATACTTCTTGGTTTTGTCGCATTTCACGTATATGCTCCAACAAATTCGTCAAACGATTGCACGTATATAATCTATTTGCATAATTTTTTAATAGAAGTACCAGATTCTCATTAGTGTTCCAATAATATGGAAACCGATTCTTGCCGAGATACTCTATCATACGTTGTAAAATCTAAAAACAAAAAACAAATCTTGTAACCCAACCATGTAGATTATCACCAATATGTGTTGAAATGAAATAAGGAGGAAAAATATGCTTAATAAAAAGCTATTTTCTGCTTTCATTCGAGATACAAATGTATAATCGTACATACGCACTCACAGCAATTAGAACATCAATCACAGTCTCCTTAGATTTATCTGATCCTGCCTTTTCTTTCGAATAAATCGACTCATAGCTAATCGATTCCACGTGACTTTTCTTTAATGTGTGTAGTTTACTGCGTTTTATCAGTGAAACTAATAATCGCATTGCAAGCAAATACGACGGAGATGATGCCAATTCGCGTTCAGTTGAGGGCGCACACAATGAAAAGTATTCCATATACTGAACGTCTGCTGCAGCTAACCAAACCATTTTTAAATAATGCGTTGGATGTGGCATTGCGGGTTTGTTGCTGGCACAAATTTTTAGTAATACACGGAAACGTATTTTCATTGTAATTTCTTCAGTGGTGGCATTTAGTATAATGTAGTTATTTTGCCATTCATTATCACAGTCAATATAACTGTGCTTCAAGTTTTTTGTTTCATCCATCAATTCCAATTCGTAAATATCGCCCATATGACCACGCACAAAATATCCACTAAAATCTAAGCCTTGTGCAATTAAACCTTTTACCATATGCGTTACATTGCCGCCGGCAATATTTCCACCATTACCAAGAAATGGTAAATCATGTATGCCAATTATTCTGTTGCGTCCACGCTGGGCAATTTTAATAAAGGATGGGTATGGTGTTTGAACGACACCAAGAGGCATGAAACGAGAAAAATCCAGTACTATCGAACAATTGAAATTACTGGCTGAAATTTACAAATAAACATATGTACATAAATACAAGACAGGATTTTTATCAGCCCTCACCTTGATATTTCGAATTTTCTATGAGCATAGGACCTATTATTGGATCGTTTTGCAATATGCTCATTAGATAAATTCGTATCAATTCGAAATCTTTTTCCAAATAACTTCTAGTCTCTACTTCTACTGAAATCGCATTCGTAATGTTTCTCAAATGCTTATCAAACATCGCCATTTTGAAGAGTCGGCGCTGAGCTTTTATAACTTTAATATATTTTCACATTCGATTGGCAGATTTTTTTTGATTTTTAATAAATTAACCAAAATTATACTTAACATAGTGCGTAATACTGAAAACATGTGAAATTTAAATGACAATCGGCAAAAACGGTAAAATTCTTTTGTAACAGTAGAGCTGCCACACACTAATAATATAGATTTTCAACACTTTCTTTTAAGTCGTTACGTTTAGGTTTCTGCCCAACGATATTTTTGTTTTGACTGATGTGATTTTTATCTGTCGGAATATATGTCATGATGAAAATTTGTGTGAATGAGTTGGAAAATATTCAGCACTTTATGATTTACCTAATACAAAATACATATGTAGATACAGTTTCTAAAAATGGTGTATGGAACAAAATCGGTGAAGTAATAAATTTAAGCAGCACGATATGCGATTTAAAATTTTTATAAGAGGTGCCACGCCCTCTTTTCGAATACCTGATGCTTTTCGTCTTAAGTATGACATTCTATATGAATGTTTCAGTTAGTCTGGGAGGAGCTACGCCCTCTTTTCCAATGCCTACCACTTTTCACCATAAGAAAACTTCACGTAAGCACCGTAAATATCGTTGAAATTTATATATTTATGTATAGTGTCGGAAAAATAAATGGGGTCGCGACATTTCAACATTTATAGGTTAATTTTTTAGGAATTTCGCAGTAAATTTTTAAGCAACTTACAGTTCAGTTGGATTTAAAGCTGTATATTCAAACAACCTAGAATTTAAAAGTACCTTCACATATGCAGTTATTAGCAATAAATCCACAAAATGAATCTACCTGTTCAAATATGGCAGATTACTTGCAAATTAACAATACTTGAAAGATTTTTCTTCATAGAAATTGCTTTGGCAGAATATTTCGATATTTTTGGTTTGTTTAATTATTATTAACAAAGTGAAGAAAAAACAAGGAAAGCTAATTTAATTGCGCAATTGGCTGTTAGTAATAAAATGTTGAAGAAAATCCATAAATGACGTTTACTGGGGATTCAAAAAATTATGGCAGCAATACGCATGCGAATTTCGATATTACATTTTATAATAAGTAGTAAGCAGCCGCCGTGGCCGAATGGGTTGGTGCGTGATTACCATTCGGAATTCACAGAGAGAACGTTGGTTCGAATCTCGGTGAAACACCAAACTTAAGAAAAATATTTTTCTAATAGCGGTCGCCCCTAGGCAGGCAATGGCAAACCTCCGAGTGTATTTCTGCCATGAAAAAGCTCTTCATAAAAAATATCTGCCGTTCGGAATCGGCTTAAAACTGTAGGTCCCTCCATTTGTGGAACAGCATCAAGACGCACACCACAAATAGGAGGAGCTCGGCCAAACACCCAAAAAGGGTGTAGCGCCATTTTTTTGTTATATGAATGCATAATTAATAATATCTAAATAAAATTTTATTAGAATTATGTCTACAAACTTCTTATACTTGCCGGCGTGCATTTTATTTAGTTTTTACCTTGACGTTTCTCCTTACACTCGTAAAAATAACTATCGTGACACAGTTGTATGTAAAAAAGTATTATAAGTACTATTAAAGTATTAAAAGTACTATTATTTCATAATCTCAGAAAAATTGTGTATAGGTAACCTCGCTTTTTAATTACAGATTGGAAGTTACGCACGAAAAAGTAGATAATCTACTTATATGTGAACGTATTATAAGTGATATTAGGCGAATTCAAAGAAGGTGGCTTCGCTAGAGCAATACCGACATTTATATGTATTTTGTTTTCGCAATTTGCTTGTTTGATTGTGAAAAATTCAATTTACGCAAGCAAGATTGAATACAAGATTGCGCCTTCCTTAACTTTCAAGGTCGTCAAAAAATGTCCACAGCTGCGATCACTTGATCTCAAAACGTTCTTTTATGTAACATGGTTGCATATTAAATGATTTAATTTCATAGAAAATCGTATCAAAAAGTCTAAAAAATGTTGTAATGTAATGTCTCATTAAAAAAACATTATTATAGCTAAGAAATAAATTAAAAGTATTTGTTATTGTAAATTTTCCAAGTCAAAAATATTATTTGATTTTTTTTGTCGATATTCTATTGTTTTTAATGTTTCCATCAAATTTCTAATTTATCATAGGAACCCCGCCAATACGGTTAAGCGAAAATACCTAGCACCCACACGATCAAACTCACACTTAGGGTACTTACCAAAAAAACTGGGAAAATTTTGTATACTTGTACTGCTGTACAATGTTCCTATGGGCCGTCACGTCAGTACAGAAAGTAAACGTACGAAAAAAAGAGAAAGAGCAATTGAGTGTAAAGGATATAATATATTTCTTACATACACAATTGCTTACAAAATTTGTTTACATTCTGTACTGACGTCACTCAATTGTCAAATTCACAAAGAACAATGTAGGGTTTTTCGGAAGGAACTACTTTCTGTATTCTCTACATTCTCCGTGTACATATCTCTCACAGCCCAATTTTGGCAAGCTCAGGACCCCATCGAAAACGTCAATTTGCCATTCGAGGCGAATTCCTATATAGTAATGTTGTTAGAATAGCCGATTGTTTTTTGATTTTTGAAGTGAAACTTCTTAGGCGTCGATGAACGAGCGAGAATGGAGGGTAAAATTTCAAGACCATGCAACGTTTTGGGCATTTTCGTTCCACGAGAAAAAAAAAGATATAACTTAGAGGAAAAGGAGAGAGAGAGAGCTATACCTTCTATATATCTTAGATACACTTTAGGCTATTTTTCCTTGTGGTTGCTAATTTCTAGTGAGAAATAACACTGCCTCCTTTTTGGCACTTGTTTGTTGGTGCAAACTTGTAGAAAATATATTTTTGGTGCCTACTGTTTGGGGCAGTTTTTGATCTCAATTTTTTTGGCGTTTTTGGTGCCTACTTTTTGGCGCTTATTTTCGCTTCCTGACTAGAGCTTGTGCGTACTATAAAGTGCTATCCATTTCGGCGTCGGATTTATTGGTACTGCCTTGCGGTAATTTGTGCCGTTGCTGCGGTCCTGGAATCGCTGCACTTGTGCGGGTGATAAACGCTCGGAGTAGTGCGCATTGTTGGCACGGTTTGTGTCCGGCGTTTACCTACACCGATCGATCCTTCTCCGTTTTTTGTAAATTTTGTCTATTTCTATTCTCTGCAAATGTTCTGAACTTATTTAGATATATATCCTTTCTCTCTCTCTCTCTCTCTCTCATTCTCTCTCAGGTCTCTCCCTCTTTCTTTGTCTGCCTTGAAAGTTTCACTTCTGTTCTGTGTACTCCGCTGCATGCACTTTTTTTTGGTTTTTGTAGTTTGAATGTTAATGTCTGATTAGTAGACAATAATCAGCTAATTTTGTCCTTCAAATCACCAAATCCATGTAAATTTTGTTTTTATACCAATGATACCACCTTGTAAGAACTCGGCTTGTTACCACTTGTGTTATGAAAGTCATACATGTATATATTTTATTAATAAAAACAACACTTCATATTTTTATTTTTCACATTCAAACCTACGTATGTATTGTATGTAACCTCTACCTACATATCTAAATAATAATTATGAGTAATAATTGTATGTGTGAATTGTGTGAAGAACCAAAACTCGTACTAGATCCGTATTTTTAAGGAAGCTAAATGAAAGAGAAAACAATTGAGATTAGTTACAAAATACTAACAATAATATCATAATGTTGTAACATACTGCAATGTAAAGATTGCACAATACTTAAAATATTTATATGCGGAACTTTCATTTATTGGGATACAAAATGCAAATATAACTACTTTTTTAAAGGTATTAATGTAAGAATAAAATTAACGACAGTAATATTCCTATTCGTCCAGGATAAAGCGATCGTCCAATTTTTAAGCGTAATCACAAACGTCAAGCACGATCAGTTCTGTCAGGCAAAAGATGTGAGTATCAACACCATCGAACGTCGACTGAAGGAGGCGAATACCGTCCCACATTATCAAAATCATTGCTCTCAGAAAAACACATTGAGAAACAACAAAACAAGAAAATGGCGTCACAGTATTGGACTGGTCTTTCCAGTCCCCAGACGCCAATCCCATTGAAAATGTGTTCGGAACTATGAACTTCCGCATCTTGCCGGAAGGCCAGTCCATGATTTAAAGCAACTCGTGCGTCAAGTTCGTAAAATCTGGTCCTCTTTGTTGCCGAACTAAGCAGAAAACCTGGTTCAAAGCATATCGAGAAGATTCCAGGATATACTCCAACGATGGAGACTATACGTCTTATTGAGTAATTGCGAGTCGTAGTTTTGTACATACTTTCATGTAAAAAAATTTTAAATACATGTCTTTTATGCTTCACGAACAATCGTGGTTTCTTTTTTCTGACACAGACTGTACATATTCATATCAAGATTAAAAGACAAACAGATACTCATTTAGGACTAATGGATTTGCATCTTTAAGTCCTTGGAAGGAATAATTTTTAGACTTAGTTTTAGAAAACCCACTGGCAAATTGACAAATTAAACTATAAATAAGTTAGAGTGTGTTCGAGCTGTAATAAATTCGGCAGTGTTATTTCTTATGTGATGTCATCACGTTCTGCAACAATGCCAGCACCACGCGTTTTGTCAGGAAAATGTTGGCAATCTGATGCTCATCACAAACTATTCATCCGCAATATAAAAGTTTACGATGCGGAATTGAAACGAAAGAAGATAAGTTTTTATTTAATGAATACTACTTTGCAGTTTAATATTGTTCATGGATTGCTTTTAGCGCAAAATTGAGTTCAAATGAAACTAAGCTATTGATCCCTATTTCCATGTTTTTAAACAACACGTTCGGCGCGAAATAATTTCTGCAATATTGCGGCAGCTAAGCAGCTGAGTATCAGCAACAGGCCATCAAAACCAGAGAACGGAAATTATTATATTAACGTAACGTAAGTTATTATTAAATAATCACACACATTACAAAAACAAAAACAAAAAAGATGTTTTCTCTATTTAAAAAGTATCAAAAAAATCGTTGCATAACTGATGAAAACAACAAAAAATGCAGTTATTTTCCGCGAATTTCATTATTTGGGTTTTTTTGCAAATGGTATGGAATCTGAAAATCTATGCAAAGATATTCTTGACAAACTGTATTTTTTGTCGAGTTAAGCCATTTTCCAATCATTGATTGTTTTGTCTTTAAAATCTGTGAAATACGTGTTACTTGCCATTTTTACTATTCTAATACCACGAAGAAAATGAAGTTAGGTTAGCTAAGGTTGTGAGAAGTTCCGTTAAGTGGCCCCTTATGTTTGCAATGACGCCACATAATATTATATTTATAAAAATACATTGAGGGTGGTGTTCGTCCATTGAATTTTTGACTACTATTTTACGCTAAACTTTTGATATGAAAAAAATTGGTCACAAGTATCCTATTTTATTAAAAGTGAATATATGTATAAACAAAAATAGAATCCTTAATTCATTGTTTTGAAAAAATCTGCAATCACAAAAAACGCACTAGGGAGGCGCTATACTTTTGGCCAATACTGTATGCATGTACATATGTACTAAATGTTTATTTTTTTACAAACCTCGAAATGAGTTCGGCATCGCTTATATGTAAGGTTCGGCTCGAATTTATACTGCCTTAATGTTTCATAGGCACGTTTAAGTTTTTCGGCGTAGTCATCAATTTCCTCATCGTCCAAGTTATTCAATAGGTTGTTTTTTCGGTCCCAATAAAAAGGCAAACAACCTTCAGCGAAACTATCAGCCAAAGACTCCAGCATCTGAATATAATAACAAAGAGTGTCACTAAAATAAACTCTTTTTTCTTTATAAACAATTTCCTAAAAAAATTGTATGCCGAAAATTCAATAATATATTTTTAAATACACCATTTTCATGAAAATATATTAAAAAAGACCCTATGGGATATGTACATATGTTAGGTAAATAACTTTTTCGATATTATTAGCCGTTACTCGATATAAGTCAGTAGTGCAACGATTTCAAGTTTGAGTTACTTTTTAGCATTGTTTTGTTATGACAGCTATCACAATTCGATGATGACACTTCTGGCATTTGATAAGTAGAAAACAAGGCGAATTAATTAATTATTAAAGGTTGTGTTGGTAAATCAGCTGATTTGTTTTTGAAGTGAAAACTTCTTTAGAATCGTTGGGAGTGATTTGAGAAAAAGTGAAACGAAAAAAGCGACACTCTTGGCTACGAATATTACATATACACGTAGCGACGAACTAAATAACTTTTAGACCAGCGCCGACAGCATGGCGCGATAGCCGAGCGGCTAGCAATGTGAGCTTCCGATCCAAAATCCTTGGTTCGAATCACAAGAAAAAAATTTTTTTTATACAGTTATTTTATTTTTTTATTTTATGATATGTTTATGGGGAGCTTTTTTTCATGGCAGAAATACACTCGGTGTTTTGCCATTGCCTGCTGAGGGGTGAGCGCTATTAGAAAAATAGTTTTCCTTAATTTTGGTGTTTTCACCGAGATTCGAACTGACGTTCTCTCTGTGAATTCTGAATAGTAGTCACGCACCAACCCATTCGGCTACGGCGTTTGTTTAATTTTACTGATGCAAAAATGAGGAAAAATATATGAATAAAGTTTGCTTACTGTTTACACATTTTCCAAAGGTGACGGAGAACCAAAAAAAAAAGTCGATTTTCAAACAAATACGAGTGCATATGTGTAATTGTGTTAGAGTTTCGGTCACGCCCCAGCAAAACCTGCGAGCATATGTGTTTGTAACATTCAAAAAAATGTAATTGTGTTAGAGTTTCGGTCACGCAGGTTTTGCTGGGGACGCTCATAATAGCAACCGCGTGTGTATTTTTATATTCGTAAATATTTTCATTTTTAAATATTTACCGCAATTATGCCGAAAAATAATGCAGAAAAGTGTCGTGAATATCGACAGAAAAAAAAAATCAATAAATAGCATCACGGAATTCATTCACGAAAATTTAATAAAATATACACCAGAAGTATCGCGGATACTTAGAAAAGGTTACAATAAAGTTCCAATGATTTTAAGTGGCGATTTTAACGTAAATTTTGCATTGGACACAGCGGTTCCTTTAATTGACGTTCTCAATACAACATTCAATTTAAAAATGTGTAACAATCGCACTGAATCGACAACACGATCAAAAACAACCATTGACGCGGTATTTCAAAGACATGTTGACAACATCGAAACCAAAGCATTTGTATCATATTTTAGCTATCATAAGCCACTCGTATCATTTGTTGAAATTGAAAACATTGAGGATGAATAATAATAAAATGAAGAAAATAAAATATGAACTTTATAGCAATATTATAATGAACCTATAATTATCTTGCTCCTAATGCTGCTTTCGTCTTATTCTCTCTCAGTTTGTTTTACGGAAGGTTTCACTTCTATCGCGTCTAACCGTTAGACTGGTGTTTTTTTTTTTTCGCTGTGTTCATGTGGCAGTCAGCACAGAATAAAGCAAGGCGAATTAATTTTTTGTTTTCTACTTTTCCAATACTTTGCCGTGCCAATCAAACGTACAAAACATTGTTGTTGGTCTAATGCCACCACCTTTAATAAATGCGTCTTGGTAAAAAACGTACAATTTTCTAAAATGAATTAGATCTCGCTTGAGAATTATTTGAAAATAATTAAAATCAACTACAAACTAAAACTAAAATAAAAAAATCAGGAGCGCGACGAAATACTAAGTTTAAACATTTTTCTTGTGTATAATTTTTGTTTAAATGTTTTTTGTACCCTATAACTAAAAGCTCCAAACTTTGTAAAAAAACTCACAAAACTAATATTTAACAAATTAAAAAACATTACATCAACATTTTGAACTTTTAGACCATTAAATTTTAGTAAAATAAGTTTGAAGTCGCTCAAAAATTGCACTGATTTTTGACAAATTTTTTTGCATACGATGTTGAGAATTTTCTTCTTATAAGACACATGTTTCGATTTCTGAACCACTTCAAACTTATACTTTGTTATACAGGTACTAATGGGTATCAAACTGCATAACCAGCATAGAAGTTGCTAAGTTTTTGTGAATTTTGTACACAGTTTTGAGTATTGAGTTATACGGGGTTCGTTGTTGAATGCAATATATTGTACTTTTATAAAAATATAAAAAAAATGCATAAAAAACATGATTGTTAAAACATAATAATTCGTCGCGCTTTTATTATTTTGACCACAGGTGTACATATACCTACATAGGTATATATGATTCACATATACTACAGGGTCCGGCACTCGAAGTGTAACCAACTTCAGACCGCTCGTGCAGCTGATGCACGGGCATCAGCTGTCTGTTAGTTGGCTAAATGACAGTCCAGAGTATTGCTTACAAGCGCGCGGAAGCATTTTGCCGAGAGTAAACACGAAAAAAGAATGGATTTGAAACGTAATTGCATTATATTTGGCTGGAAAATCACAACCAGCGAATGTTCGTGAGCTCGAGCCCCTTAAAGTAAATCAAGTTTTTGTTTATCGCAGGATTACTCGTTACAATGATACTGGTGGCATCGCGAAACTTCATAGATGTGGTCATCCAAAGGCTGCAACGTCACGTGAAATGGTACAAAAAGTGAAGAAGCGACTTGAGCGAAATCCCCGACGAAGTGTCAATCAAATGGCGAAAGAACTGAAAATATCTGACCGTAGCATCCAACGCATACTGAAAAATGATCACAAAGTCAAGCCTTACATGATCCAAAAGGCGCACAATCTCACACCAAAGCAGTAACAAGTCAAACTTGAGAGAGCGAAGGTGTTGCTTCGCTTGGTCGAAAGCGGTCATTTTCCGAACATTGTGTTTTGTGACGAAAAAAATTTTCAAATTGAGCAATTTGTAAACGGCCAAAACGATAGGGTTTATTTGACCGACCGTTCATACGAGAGTTTGAGTCATTGACTGACCACCAGGAGGCAGCACCCGCCACAGGTAACGGTTTGGGCCGCTATAACCGCAGATGGACGCTCTCCAATCGTTTTCATTGAGCCTGGCGTCAAGGTAAATACGAAATATTATCGGAAAAGTATCCTGAAGGTTGCTTTGTAGCGGTGGGCAAACAAACATTTCGGTGGCAGACTATGGACGTTTCAACAGGACTCGCCACCGTCTCGAGTGAACCAAGAATGGCTAAAACTCAACGTTCCGAAATTCATAACATCCACACAATGACTGTCAAATTCACCAAACGCGAATCCGATGGATTATTCTCTTTGGACCATATTGGAGAGCAAGAGCCGAACTAAAAGATTCACCAATGTCGCGGCGCTGATTCGGGCAGCTTGCAATTCGTTTCTGGACCGTCTCAAAGCCATAGTCAAGGTAAAAGGTGGTCATATCGAGCAAAAGTAAATTTATTCTTAATTTTGTATTATTTTCACAAATTGTATACTTTGAATTGAATAAAAGTTATTTTCCAAACTAAATTTATGGCCTACATATTTAATTGGTTACACTTCGAGTGCCGGACCCTGTAAATACCTACACATTTATATACTTACGTGCTCTAGTAAAATATGTAGTGGATTATTCCAAAAACTTTTTTTTTGTTTTTCAACTTCCCAAAGGAAAGCTGTGGTTATGAAATAACTTTTGAGGCGTTTCATGCCGTATTTATCGCGTAGAGACTTCAAGAGCCGAAAAACAACCTTTAGATTTTGCCTTCCCAGCAAAAGTTTTCGTTCCACTTTAGGGTTGCAAATCATAAATGCACATTTTGTATGAAAGAGACGGACAGGTGGCTTTGGAACAGCATACCATTTTGTATCTCCGAACATTTTTCTATGACGTTTGCTAACTTTCATCCACTCAGCTTTTCCAAAGGAAATACCAGGAATTAAATCAATGGAAATTGAACGAGCAGTACACTTAGCATAGATCGTATGCGCCAATCCACGCTTTGAATACATTAAGGTATATAAATCTCCCTGGTGACCACGAATTTCATTTCCGTATGTTTTCAAACAACTCAATACAACCTTCTTAAGCCAAATCTGAAAACTCTTGCGCAACAAGCAATCATCTTCATCGATAAGTTCATTAAAACAATCGTAAACCTCGGCATAACCTTTCGCATCTTGTAAATGCTCCATAACTTCCTCTAAATCCAAATTTACATATCCGGGACTATAAGCATCCCTATTCACAACAATATTAGATGAATGAGGGATACCCAATATAAATATGACGTCGAACTCATTGGGATATTTTATGCGCACGTTGTTGGCGTAACTTCCTGTAGTAGTAAATGTGAATATATAAAATTTGGACATACATAGATATATTCGTAAATACCCAGACGGAAAATTCGTCATGTGCGTATAACTTTTAAGACGTAGGTATAGCACCTTGATCAAAAAGCCCCCGGAAAAACCGCCAGGTGCCACTCTAAGACCGCTGATTTGTGTTCTGTTTTTTTTTTGTTAGATTGCTACAGCTGTGATTAACATTCCTACCAAAATTTTATCGCCATTGCTTGACAATTGCAAAAATGCATGTGTTCTCGATTTTTCAGTTTTAAAAATGGATTTGAATTTGCAACAACGAGTTTGTATTAAATTTTTCGCTGAAAACACCAATAAAGTGAAAGAAAAGTTGATAAATAACCGCAAATTAACAAACACACACAAAAGCTGACAGAGGACTTGAACATTGTTTAATGATTCGCTCAGGACATTGTAGGACCCAAATCATTAAGGTTTGGGACGTGTTGCTGCAAATTTGGTCTCAAAGAACCTGCAATTCACATAAAAAAGGAACCGCCTTGTTATCGCCAAAGGCAAGATTTCTAAGGCTGAATCAGACCCAACATTCATCAAATGCGCTATTACTGGAGATGAGACGTGGCTTTATGAGTACGACACGCAATCCAGACATCAGGCGAGTGAGCGAAGAGCTCGGAATAAACCAAGGCCGAAAACCCACGTCGTTTTCAGTCAAAAACGAAAGCGATGCTCACGGATTTTGTAAATTACAACGGTATTGAACACCACGAATTTTTGCCAGAAGGTCAGACAGTTAATAAATACTATAATGTGGGCATTATGAGACGTTCACGTGAAGCAATTCGCCAAAAAAGAAGGGATTTGTGGAAAAACAATATGTGGCTTTTGTACTATGATGACGCACCGTCTCACAGTGCCATCATTATCCGTGAATTTTTGACCAAGAACAAAATGAATACCATCCAACAGTCATCGGGTTCGCCTGATATGGCTTTCTGCGATTTTTTCCTTTTTGATCGAGTCAAAAACCGCTACGGAGAGAGCGTTTGCAGTTGATGGGGAGTACTTTAAAGGCGATAATATCATTTTTGAGAAATAAACTTGTATTTTGAATTTTCTGAATACATATATTCAAGATGGTATGCATATGCATCTTACAGCTGGAACGCAAGCATGCATCCTTGATGAAAGAATAGTTCCATTTGAGCGCTTGTGTAATTGCCAACTAATAGGAAAACGAAGGCATGCTTTCCAAGTTATTTTTTATTAGATGTACCAAATCTCTTAATATTTGCTGTTCGTGAACTTTAACTCATATTTTCTTAATACGTATAAATAAATGCTTATTGTGACGTCGATTGTTGAACTGCGTAGATTTTTTCACAACTACCATCAATTCTATGCACAAATTAGGAATTTCTTTAAATTTTTTTTTACCCCTGTCTGGGCACATGACTATAAATGACCATTTCCGACTGGGTGTTTCTACATGTCCTATATACATATGTGTGTATGCATGTATTATCTATACATATGTATGTACATACATTCCTTAAATGAAATCTGTTAATGTTTGCAGTAGCAACCACTCAATTAGAAACGGCATCTATTAATATCGTTTCGATTCCACCGTTTGAAGGTGAATCCACACAAGATGATTTCGGTATAGCAGCTTATCTGATTTTCTTTTTTTGTTCCTGCTATTTAGTGACTTGAATGTCAAAGTGACCTGCTTCTTGTTTATTTGTTAACATTCTTATCGGAATATTGACATGCAACCACCAAATCACAAAAACAAAGTACTATACATGTAAATATTGTTACTACCCTACGAAAGTTACCTTCTATCCTTCTTCCTTGCATATCACAAGTCATCACAATATCCGTTTTCTACTCATTACTGCTTGAAGCCTTGAGAAATTCCGCCATAGCAAGCCCTCTTATCTTTTCGATAACATCTGGAATAGATAAGGAACGGGGTGCTTGAGGAGAATACATTTGAATCTAGTAATGAAAAGCTGTGGTGAAAAATTGTGAAAATTGAAATTGTGAGGGGAACTTCGGCCGCCACGTCACTTGGGATATTCAGCCGAATATCGCACGATCATTTCACATATATTCGCACACTCGTCCAATCAATCCTTGTTCAGATGGCAACGAAGCAACATGAGCGAAGACTGTGCTGATTTTTTTTTTCTCGCACATCACTAATACAATTTTATCGCCAGCCGAAATTTGCACAATCACTTCACACATATTCACACACTCATCAAATCAGTCGTTGTTCAGATGGCAACGATGTGTCATTGGTTGATTTTTTTCGCATAACACCAACACAACCCAACGTTTTATTGTTGTTTCTGATGAACCTGAGTCCCCATGACACTTTTCCAGCCATTGCTTCGTTTGAACGGTATTTTTCCCCATCAAGAAGCAGGTTAAAATTAAAACACGAAACTCTTTTGGATTCTTTGTTTTGAAAACAACAAAAGTAGCGTCACTCTTAGCACAATAACTCGCCAACTAATGAATAGACTATCATGAAATTTTAACAGCTGTCTTTTTAAGGTTAGTACTAACTGAAAAAGAGGTGAATGATATAAAACTAGTGCCATCTATGTGTGAGGACCTGGACTTTTCAGTCCATGTGTTATGTAAAGACATCGGACTCTTATGCAAGTGCATATTTTTGTTTAACATCACATGAAGTTCGCACCTAGGTAGAAACTCATCATAATAAAATATTCAATTTGCATAAAAATCCGATCTCTAGTTATTTATTATACTATTCTTTTGGGTACCAATGTAGTTTGGTTCGACTTTGTTAGGCCTACTTTGTTTATGCAATTTTAGCTGGAAAGCTGAGGCATACATGACTAGATGCGAAACTCTCTCATTTTATGTGATAGCGCGCCCAAGAATAACTTTTTGGTGAATGAACGAGCTGGAATCTATTTCTATTACTTTTGCAACCACCCCAACTGTTGATGCATGAGCTGGTGACAAAAATAATTCGCGCACCCAAAGCTTTCGTCGTTGGCGGGATTGACGTCTATCGCAATCGCAATATGTATTCTAGTTAACATCATTATTCAACAATGTATTATGTGTTATTGAAGCTCTGTTTCCTTTTACGAATCATCTGACTGCGTTAAAGCGCCCATTCGGTCATGCAAGTTTTCAGAGCCAAGCAAAACATGTGGAGCAGTCAAAGCCAGTCTGCATTGGGCTAGCACCTTAAATTTCTATCAAGACTAAATTAAATCTAAGTATTGCCTAACACAGCTCTAATGCAACAGTTAAGAGTTTAGGCAAAATATTAAGTTAAGTTACGCAAAGTGTGTCTATACCAACTGAGCACTTATTAGTACTCCCTAAAATATGCTACATCTGTATTTTCCCTTGAACTAATTATTACTTATAGAGCATGAAGAAACATTTCCTTTGCGCTTGTTTTAGGTGCTACGGCAGGCATCAGTACCGGTAAAAAAAAAAACAGGCTAGCATATAGAATATACCTGCTGGAGGTACTTTCCTTTGACGCGAGGAAATATTCGTGATGGTGTATAGCGCATTGTTCTTATATGCATAACATACTTTGTATAAATATGTACATACACATATACGTATATAGTAGATTTTAGAGTCATAATGCAATTTTGAAATCGCTTACTTACCAAAAAGACTTGTCCCTTGATACATCTTTTTAAATACACCATCAACATTCTTCATTCCATTCAAAACGTGATCTCGTATGATATCAAAATCCTTTGTATAGATTGGTCTGTCTTCATCACGTATTGTTATAAGTTGGGCAATGTCTTCCAAGTATGACTCATAGGGCTTTCGGGTCATGGTATTGTCGCAAAGTTGTTACTAAAATGTTAAATGATAAAAATAAAACAAATATTTTAATGAACAGTTTATAATGGAATAAAATTATTAGGCACTCCACTCCAAAATACGAGTAATTTCAAATGTGGCTACCAAAATGTTAAATCTTTGATTAAAACAATAAATTGTAAAGTGTGCGTAAAGTCTAAAAAGTTGCATTTTTAAAGGTATACCTAAAATATTTTGGCGCTTTAAATTTGGTAGTCAATGTGTGAATAATCTTTAGTGCAAAATTATCAAGCGGATATAAATGATTTCTTTTTATCGAAATGACTAAACAAAGTGAGCTTTGTTACGACAAAAGATTGAGAATCCAAGTTTTAAGTGACGAAGAGAACTCTCAGATTGAGATTGCCGATTTGGTGGGATGTTCGCAGTGCGCAGTTCAATCTGCTATTAAGCGATTTGGGGAGACAAAATCCCACCATAATAAATCAAAAGTGGAAGAAAACGCCTCACTAGTGTACAAGAAGACCGAAAACTGATTCCTGAGTCTCTCAAGGAGCGTAAAAACTCCTCTTCTGCCCTGTCGGAAGAAATTTGCAGACAAAAATCGGAAAAATGTTTAAAATGGGCTCTCCTATATCAACATTTTAACGGAGGAAGATTGGTCGAATGTTTTGTGGTCTGATGAATCGAATTTCGAGTGAGGCGGAGTTTATATATTTTAAAATATCCACAACAAAGCTGTGTAAAATCGAGTAAAATAACAAAATTTTTATAAAACGATTTCCTTTCTTTCCCAGAGGTATTTGGAACACCTGGTGTGACGTTCGTGAGGCAACGGGTTGCCGAGGAATACCATCCATATTGCGAGGTACACACACAGCATTATGATTTGGGGGTTGTATGGCTACGAAATGTTCATATGCGAAGGTCGCATGGACACTCAAAAGTACATAAATGTTTTAGAAACTGTACTTTCGCGTTCGTTAACGCGCATTTTCGGCGACACTAACTTAGATATGTACGAGGTGTGTTCAAAAAGTATCGCGAATTCTGAATTTTCGCAGGTTACGTATATTCGAATTTCGATTTTCTTGTGGTGATATGTTGGTACTCATTCATGTCTCTCAATCATGCCGGCCATTTTAAATGTTCAGTTAATTGTTGACAGCTGCTTTGCTTGCATGTGTTTCGGCTCGTCTTCGATTTTTACCTATTCAAAAAGATGGATCAAAGAACCTGTATCCATATTTGCGTGAAAAACGAAATTAAGTGCGCGGATGTATTCCAAATGTTGACTGTGTTATACGGAGAAGCTATTGTACTTTGGACCAAAGCAACGTTTATCGGTGGTACAAAATGTTCCCCGAAGGCCGAGAAGATGTGAACGACGAAAAGCATGTCGAACGCCCGAGCACTTCAACAACAGACGAAAAAATTGATGAAGTGAAGAAAGTAGTATTGGCCAATCGTCGAATCACCGTTGGAGAAGTTGCTGAGGACCTAGACATATCGATTGGCTCGTGCCATTCGATTTTTTTTCAATGATTTGGGCATGAGACGGGTCGCTGGAAAATTCGTACCAAAATTGCTCAATTTCGACCAAAAGCAGCATCGCGTGAGCATTGCTAATGAGATGTTGGGCTCTGTCCGCGACGACCCAAATTTGCTCCAGAGGGTCATAACTGGTGACGAATCGTGGGTTCATGGTTGACATGGAAACCTAAGCTCAATCATCTCAGTGGAAGCTGCCGCACGAACCAAGACCGAAAAAAGCACCCCAAGTTCAGTCGAATGTACAAGTATAATAAGGAATATTACGTGCAAGTTATGCGCAATTTGCGCGAAGCAATCCGCCAGAGGCAGAAACGCCCGGATTTGTGGAAGAACAATACATCGTTGCTTGATCGCGACTTTTTGGCCAAAAACAACACACTAATGATGCCACAGCCAACGTATTCCCCAGATCTAGCTCCCTGTGACTTTTTTTGTTCCCGAAACTGAAGAGGCCCATGAAAGGACGACGCTACGCTAAGATTGACGAGATAAAGACGGCATCGAAGGAGCTGAACAAGATAAAAAAATTATTTTTTGCAGTGCTTCGAAGACTGGAAAAAACGTTGGCACAAGTGCATAATATCTCATGGGGATTACTTTGAAGGGGACAAAATAGATATTAATGAATAAATAAATAATTTTTGAAAAAACACAAAATTTGCGATACTTTTTTAACACACCTCATATGTAGATAAGTAAATTTAAGAATTTAAATCAGCGACTTCAATGCATTGGTTGAGAGGCAATAACTTTTTTGGAGCACATGTGGACTATTTTAAAACGTAAGATACATGGGCACAGCATAACATCGCAAACTGCCCTGAAAAATGCTTTAATTCACTAGTGGAGCACCATAAGTACAGCCGAATGTGCAAAGTTTGTACGCAGCATGCGCCAGAGGATTGTTGCTGTTATCAAATCAAAGGGTGGTTCTACTAAATATTAATGGTCTTATCACTAATTCCATTTATTTGTAGTGATTTATTAATAAAAGATCATTACTTCACTTTTTAAAACGAAAAACTCATTAATAAGGCACCCAATCCTAATACTTTTGACCAAGATTGTATTTTCTAGAATTTTTTACAAATTGTTTATTTTAAGTACTTAGCATTCAATTAACCGTCACTCAAAAAACAAAACAACTTATAAAGCATGTGACAGTGAACACCAATCCTTAGAGTTTATTATTTTTAATGAGACAAAATATATTCAAAAAGTAGTTTGCCAATTATTTAGTAGGTATTGAGAGATCCAACTATCACCTAATTTTTAAAATCTATATCTATATATAAATGTGAAAATCTGTCCCTATGTTCGCTTATAACTCGAGAATGGCTGAACGGATTTATCTTATCTTGGTCTTGAATTATTCGTGGAGGTCTAGGGAAGGTTTAAAAGGTGAGAAAAATTCGAATAATTGCCGGGAAAATGGTCAAAACGTGGACCCGGGTAACCTTCGGATGTGTATATACAATATGGGTATCAAATGAAAGCTGTTGGTGAATGCTTTAGTTCAGAGTATTTTTCATGCCGCTCGGTGACTAGGGTCTCGAGATAGAGACCAAAACGTGGGCCCTAGAATGTGTTTGTACAATATGAATATCAAATTGAAGCTGTTGGTGAATGCTTTAGTACAGAGTATTTTTCATGCCGCTCCGAGACTGGGGTCTCGAGATATAGGTCAAAACGTGGGCCCGGGTAACCTTCGGATGTGTATGTACAATATGGGTATCAAATGGAAGCTGTTGGTGAAAGCTTTAGTACAGAGTAGTTTTCATGCCGCTCCGTGTCTAGGGCCTCGAGATAGAGACCAACACGTGGACCCGGGTAACCTTCGGATGTGTATGTACAATATGGGTATCAAATGGAAGCTGTTGGTGAAAGCTTTAGTACAGAGTAGTTTTCATGCCGCTCCGTGACTAGGGCCTCGAGATAGAGACCAACACGTGGACCTTAGAATGTGTTTGTACAATATGGATATCAAATTGAAGCTGTTGGTGAATGCTTTAGTTCAGAGTATTTTTCATGCCGCTCCGTGACAGGGGTCTCGAGATATAGGTCAAAACGTGGACTCAGGTAACCTTCGGATGTGTATGTTCAATATGGGTATCAAATGGAAGCTGTTGGTGAATGCTTTAGTTCAGAGTATTTTTCATGCCGCTCCGTGACTAGGGTCTCGAGATAGAGACCAAAACGTGGTATTGAATAAATAAATAAATAGTATGAGAATAAAGAAATAAATAATATGAAAACCATATCTTTTCTGTTCTAAACCATATCTATTCTATTTTAGTGTGCCCAGCGAAGCGGGCCGGGTTTGCTAGTAACTAATATTTCTAAATTCTTCGAATGTATGGAAATTTCTAAGTAGCTAGCCGCACTTTCTGATAGACAAATGGTGGAGATTTTAGGGTAACCTAAAAGTTGTGATTCAAGACCTTAGACGAGTTGGTTCCCATGCTTCGCTCGTTGGTTTTCTACTTCAGCCCTGAAACTAATGTTTTGTTAACAGATCCAAAGGTTGGTAGCAAACATTCCAAAGCATTTCCACCATTCAAAATAGCTGAAAAAATCAATTGCAATAAAGTGAACGTGTAAAGTTCTCACTGCAGCCGACGCAAAAAGTTAATTTGACGAAAAACTCAACCGAATCGACCAAAGTTATATGCACACTCATATACACGCACATAAGCGCAGGCCAATATGTGTTCATCTTTATTGATGTTGCTTAGGTGATCCGATTATTCTCGGATCTTCGGTGAGAAGGTCGGTGTAGTAGGATCCTTGAAAGGATTATTTAATCGCGTGAGATTATGTAAAATCTACATATATTATTAAATGTGATGCTGCAATAGACAAGGCGCATATGAATGTATGTATGTATATACACTTGCCAGAAAAAGTATTCGTACACAAAGAAATGAAAGAAACATATTAAGAAATGCATTGTAAAAAAAACTAATACATTGTCAAATTTTATGAGAAACTAGCTGTACCCGCCGCGCGTTGCTACGCCAACAACTAAAATAAATTTAAGAAAAATAACTTTAAAGAAAAATCAGTACACAAATATTCAATTCATTCTAAACCATTTTATTGATTTAGTTTATTTTGAAAAAAATCGGTTGAACCTGGCAGAAGTTGCTACTCTGCAGCGCCACCTGGTGGCGAGTGGCAGCAATGACCATATTCTACAAACCTTCCCCATATATATACCAATTTTTATAATAATCGGTCCAGTAGTTTTTGAGTTCATCGAGGACATACAGACAAACATTCATTTTTATATGCTTAAATTTCAAGGGCCGATGTTGAATGTGAACCACACCTAAACTTCAAGTTTTTTTTCTGCATTTCATTTGACATTTTTCAATTTCAGACTATTTCAATTTAAACCATGGAAAGATACACAATCGAGCAACGCGTTAAAGTTATTCAGACTTACTATGAAAACGGGCGTTCAAATCAAAATGCATATCGCGCACTACGTGATTTTTTGTTGAGGCACATTTTCACCTCAGTGGATTCGTCAATAAGCAGAATTGCTGCATTTGGGCGATTGATAATCCAAGAGTGATTGCCGAAAAACCAATGCATCCACAAAGTGTGACTGTTCGGTGCGGTTTATGGGCCGGCGAAATCATTGGGCCGTATTTTTTCCAAAATGATGCCGGTCAGGCAGTTACTGTAAATAGTGTTCGCTATCGTGAGATGATAACGAACTTTTTATGGCCTGAATTGGAAGACATGGATGTGGACGATATGTGGTTTCAACAGGACGGGGCTACTTGTCACACAGCTAACGAAACAATGGCTCTTTTGCGCGAAAAATTTGATGGCCGAATAATCGCACGCCGCGGCGATGTCAATTGGCCGCCAAGATCATGTGATTTGACATCATTGGACTTCTTTCTTTGAGGTTATTTGAAAGAAAAGGTGTACGTCGATAAGCCAGCAACAATTCAAGAGCTAAAGGATGAGATAATTCGGCACATTAACGGCATAGAACCTCAATTATGCTTCAGCGTCATCGACAAGTTGGACCACCGGATGGAGGTGTGCCGCCGAGGCCGCGGCGACCTTTTGGCCAATATTTTGTTCCACACGTAATTGAGCTATACCCATATTATCATAATAAAGAAAAATGACAATAATTTCCTAAAAAAATTGTATTTTATTCAAAATCAACACCGGCCCTTGAAACTTAGCCAACCTTTATAAAGACGTTTAGTCAGCAATTTTTCTATAATTTCTATATATTTTTTCCTAGCTACATCTTTAAACAAATAAAGGAAAAAAAACTTCAACGAAGCAGAAAAAGTTTCCGTATACATAAAAATAGGGATTCCTCGCAGTATGCAGTGGCATATTCATACCCAACAACGGTTTTATTTTAGTTTGTAATTGATTTTGCTGTGACTACATTACTTTGGGGTTATTTTATAAGTTTTTGTGTATAAGAAATAGCGATGACTCTGAAAATTAAGGAAATTAGTGTTGGCGAGAGAAAAACTATCCTGAAACGTAGAAATGGAGGCAAATCTTTCCGCGAAATTGGGCAAATTATAGGAAGAAATCACTCTTCTCTGCAAAAACATACAACTGGTTCAATAGTGTCAAAGCCACGTTATGGTTGACCTAGCAAGCTGACCGTACGTGAAAAACGAACCATATTGCAATCAGTGAAAAATAATCCTCGAATTACGGCTTCTCAAATATGTAAAAACATTTCAAATTATTTTGGCAATCATGTGCACGACGCTACTGTACGTAAAATACTTAAAAAAAGATGGGTATCGCGGACGTGTAGCACAGTACATAACCGAAATCAACAGAAAAAACGCATGGATTTTGCAAACGAATATGTTAACAAGCCTCCAGAATTTTAGGAACGTCTTCTATTTTCGGATGAAATCAAATACTGCATATTTGGCATTAAAGGAAGAAAACTAGTGTGGCGTAAGAGCGTTACTGCGCTTGAAAAAGAAAATCTTCTTCCAACTGTGAAGCATGGCGGGGGAGGTGTGATGGTCTGGGGGTATATGGCGGCGCAAGGAGTTGGCAAACATGTTTTTATATGGCAGACAATGGCAAACCTCCGAGTGTATTTCTACCATGAAAAAGCTCTTCATAAAAAAATATCTGCCGTTCGGAATCAGCTTGAAACTGTAGGTCCCTGCATGTGTGGAAGAACATCAAGACGTGCACCACAAATAGAAGGGTGCGGCCGCCGTGAACATATGTATGTGTGTACATGTCCATTGTATGTCCTTATAAGCATGGAATAATTTTTGCTCAGATGTATCTACGTGTGTATATGTATGCATATACTATATAAGTTTTTCTGTCTGTATCTACATTTGGATATACGGGTATATACACAAGTTTATTGGTTTGTTTTTGTTTCTTTTATGGGCGTTGTGGTACCGCGCTACCCTCAAGTGACCTTCTGAAACCCGTCTGAGCCTGTTTATTTCCATCACTTTTCGCCGCGGGACTACCGTCAAGTATTACTTGGCGAAGGGGAAGGGCGATTAGTCGCCGCAGCTGTGTCAGTCTTTCCGGAAGCCTCATCGCTTTCATAATTTTGGCCACTAAGTCGCATGCCACATTCCACTTTTTCTTCGAGCGCAGCAAATGATGCACGAAGAAGATTCTCCAAAGATTCTATGAAGGTTTTCTTTTGCAGAACGGAAGCGTGAGCATGTGAAGAATATATTATATATGTGGTGAATGTTCTCGATAACATTTTTCGTCATTGCTCGTACAATTTCTGGAAGTGTGGCATTTGAAGCATCGTTGAGGTTGAATTTTTACTCGTATACGACAAACAACCCTACCTATACGTATTCTCCCGATGCTTATTAAATCGCGCAGTCCCCGGGTAGTGTCACAGAAGCTGTTTGGGTGCCACCGTATGCTTTACGCTATGATCGAGGAGGCCATTAAGGGGGCAGATACCTGTAAACGGCCATATTTTCCCTGATTTTCATTAAAATTATTTAAAATGAAGAAGCCAATATATATTGTATATATTTTTTTAAATTGGCATACAGTTTATTTATACATTAAAATAATATAAACATTTTTTTTTTTACTTTAATCATTTAAAATGGCGGATGTAAACTCAATTCTTTCATGAAGGTCGCAGCGCGGCTTATCAATCGGCGGGCATTGTAGCATCGGCGTCAGTGACCTGAATACAAAAAACCAAACATTTTTTTGTTTATTAATGTCATAATTTCTATATGAATTAAACAAAAATGGAAAAAATATCGCGGATTAAAATGCTTAAAAACAATGAGTTTTGGGGCGAATTTTCCTACTATTTTTGCTTCGAAAAAATTATTTCTTCGAAAAATTGAAAATTCACTTAGAAAGAAATATCATAAAAATTTCAGGGAGATCGGTCAATAAGCCTTCGAGTTATCGTGTACGCCAATTCGAAAAAATAGTTTTGAGAAAAACGCGTCTAAAGTTTGAATACAACGTAACTATACCTCTCCCAGCGCTGGAACGCAAAGAATAGAGTTGTCACGGTTGTCGATCTATAATATAAGAAATACTTAAATTTACGTTCTAAAATTTTTTTGACATATTCTTAAAGAATTATGTTAACATTTTATGAAAAAAATTTTTTTTCTTTTTCAAAATTTTACAGGTATCTGTTCCCTTAACGGCTAGACAGATTCCATCATGAGTTGTAACCTCATCAATTTCGCGGACTTCCAACTGTATGAGCTCTGTAAGTTTTTTCACATCTGCTTTTCCACTTATACTCGCCCCACAGCAGCTTGAAGTTTAGAGGTATTTGCCTAAGAAGACTCCCTAAGTTTAAATAACAAATGTCCCTGAGCCGTTTTTCGGATTTTTCGTACCATCGAACTTAAGCCTTTTAGAGTCTCTTCATTTTTCATGATTTGGAGAATATCTGCATAGGAAAGATCTCCTGATTTCTTAACAAATATGGCGTCGGGCAGTGTAGGCTTGCTTTTCACACGTTTCTGCTTTACGACTTTGGTACATTCTCCTGCCTGATTGGTCGCGGGACTTTAACATATGCTGAGTCAGCATTGCTACCTTTTTAAGGACAGTGTTTTTGTTGTTCTTTACAGCCAATAGCAAGCTATCCTTCAAAATTGATTTGGTTGGTGGGGAAAAAACTCGGATTTTCTGTTATTCCACTTCTCTCCCACTCTTTCACTCCCTGTGCTAATTTTACTGCTTTTTTGCAATTATTGTTATTTTCACAGTAGCTGACTTGAGCGCTCTAAATAACCGAAGAAAAAAGCAAGTTTTACACTCGCGAGTGGCGAAAACGGTAGCGCTTTGTCTGTGATCGGCAGAATATTCTTTCAGGGGTGTGATATCGCACAGTTTATTATTATTCGCTGTGAAGATTTCGATTCTGGGTCGAGTAAAACCAGAGCGAAACTCCGTACGTCCTTTCGCTATCACTTTACTTCACTTCATTTAGATTAAACACTGAATTCGAAGTGTTTGATTTCATTGGGCTTCGTTTTTTTATTCGAAAGAAGCGAGAAATATTTGAAGTAAACCAGATAAAGTTAAGAAATCATAAACCAAAGCAAGAAGTTCTTAATTTGTTCGCTGCTATTTGTGGCTATCACTGCAACGGGTACTTACGCTAATGAAGAAGTTAAAATCGAAGATGGAGTACTTGCAAGGCGCTTGCTCCCGAATACGCCAAAGCCGCTAAGAAATTAAGAGAAACAGAAGTCATCCATAAAATTGGCCCAAATCGATGCTACTCTTGAGAGTGGTTTGCGTAAGAAATTCCAGGTGCACGGTTATCCCACACTGATGCTCTTCCGTGACGACACCCCGGTGGAATACAGCGGTAGAGGTCAATCAGAGGATATCGTTTCATGGGTTAACAAGGCCGGTCCACCAGCCAAGGAGCTTAATCCCAGCAAAGAACTTGAAGAATTTTTGAAAACTAATGAAATCGCCATTGTCGGCTTTTTCAAAGACAAAAACTTGATAAAGTCAAAACTCTAATTTCGGCAGCCAACGCTCTGATTAATTTCTTATTCGGTGTCTGCAGCATCGATGAGCTTTTCGCCAAATATGAAACTAAAGACGGTTCTGTATTGCTCTTTAAGCCTTCGGTGTTCGAGGGCGAATTCAACGTTGAAAATCTGAAAAAGTTTGTGCAAGTACAATCTCTGCCTTTGATTGTGGGATTTAACCATGAATCGGCTCCGAAGATCTTCGGTGGATCAATTAAATCGCTTCTGTTATTCTTTGTTTCGAAGGACAATGTGCATGTACATTTGTATGTATGTATAAGCGTGTACATATGTGGATCAATATTTGTATCTACTCTCTTGAGCTTTCCCTAACAAATATATACAAACCGTTATGTGCATAAATCTATACACACACGCACACACACGCACACCCACGAATTCACACACTTACACATTTATCCATTTTCGTCCGCACTCTTGACGGTCAGAGGCGACTTATCAGCCGCCCACAATTTAAGCGAAAATGAAGGTAGAAATGTGTGTACATATTCTGAAAGCATAGTTAACGCTCAACGCCAACAACATCGACGGTAAACGCCAATTGCTATTTGCACGCGCTCTTCGCTCTTTGCAGTTCACTGCTGTACATCGTAGCCTTCGTCAACGGCAACGGCAACAGCAACAGCAACGTCAGCACCCAACGCCCAACATCAACAGATTCGTTACCGTTGCCATTGCTGTTCCTGTAGTTATTGTCATCGTCCCTCCGTCATCCCACCATCAATCCACATTGCAGCACTCCAGCGACGTTTTGCTTTTATCGATTGGTGGCAAAAACAAAATCAAACAAAAATGAAGAAGAAACACGCAGAAGCGCTGTAAGCAAACGAGCATGCGAGCGACCATTCGCCGTTTGAACAAAAACAAGAAAAACAAAAGCGGTGACATTAGCTGCAGCACAGAGCAACAACATGTACAGCACTGACGGAGGCCGCATTGGGGGGAAAGAGCTCCCAGTGTGTGTAGTTGCTGGTAATGGTGGCCATGGCGGTGGCGCTGGCGGTGGCTGTATCGGCAGCAGCAACAGTGACGCTGGTAAAACAGAGCACACTGCGGCGTGTGTTGGGGCAGTGACAACAGAAGCCCGCTTGGCATGCAAACAACAAAATCAACCAGGGCAACAACAGCAATAGCAATTACAAACAAACCAGCCGACAGACCGACCGGCCGACCAACCGACCGAGTAACTAGTAGGTAGGCTAAAATCATCATTGTCGCGTCATGCCACTGCCTGCACAGCTAACCATTTCAACGACAACGAGAACGGCGGCTAAACAAAAACATCTACGGCAACGAAGGCGCAAACGATGTTTTGTGACGACTGACGACCGACGGCCGACGACAAGCAGCAACGTCAGTTGATTCGGCGTAACATGCAGACTCAGCTTAGGAACACATATAGATTCCCGTATGTATACACGTGTACATATGTATGTGTGGATATGCATACATACGTTAGCGTTTAGTTGTTGTCTTTGCTTTTTTCCTGTCGTTTTTGCGTTGTTTTGTTGCTATTTTTGTAAGTCGCTTTTGCTTTTATTCACTCGTTGCTCCCCTCGCTATAGTTGCTGCGTTGTTTTTGTAATACTCTATGTTGTTCTTGGTTTTTCTTTTTTTGTTATTTTGTTATAACAGCGTTGTGGTTGTTCTTTGTTGTTTTTGCTTTTGATATTTTCCAAGCGCTACTAGCGGTCGCTCTCACCACCTCACCGCCTGACAGCCGCTTTTGTTCGCGGTGAAGCGCAATACGGCCTGAACAGCAAGAAAAACAAGGGAGGGAAACAATAAACGTAGCAATGACTCCAGGAGCCTGGAAAGCAGCGGCGATGGCGGTGCCGTTTAGGAGTATGAAGATGATGACGATACAGCCGCAAAGTGATGGGCTATGCACAGCTGATGTTGGTAGGGGTCGGCGCGGGACGAATACATACACGCGTTTGTGTAGGCGCCGCGATGGGACGTGCGGAATCCAATGCACAAAAAGCAGTAAAAAGCAACACAATCAGGCCACTGCATACACACGCGCGCATACACAAGTGAAAAGGCACAGTTTGGCGACTGCCAAACAACGTTAGCATCCAAGCAACGGCAGATACGACATAGTTCAGTATAGCATAGTGGAGCCATTCACTGGCAGCACAGCAAAGTACAGGCACCGCCAGCAGGCACGCAGAGGTGAAGTGTGCGCACAAGCGTGAGCGCTGGTATGCTGTGCTGTGCCGTGCCGTGCTGAGACAATATTGGGGCTGGCTGTGGTGAAGCGGGTGAAAATCGTTCGGTAGGCGAGAGGAAAGCAAGCGGCATGCGAATGTGTGAGCGCGTATATATATGCGCGCGCGAGCTTTTGTATATCGGATAGTATGGGAGGCAACGGCGTAAAGAGATTAAAATAAAAAGAGGCTACATGGATAGTACAGGAGATTTAAAATAGTAGTACAGCGGCGGACAGCGACCAGAACAACGCTCGAATCGATGGATGGATGGATGGATGTTTGGTGGTGGTGATGGTAATGAGAATTCGACGGCGTTGAGTGTAGCTACCAACGTAGAAAATCCAAAACCAATATGAACAACAAAACTCAAATGAGTCGAATAGCGAACGGCATGACACCTGAAAGAGGGCGGTAGAAGCAAAATGTAGGTACGGTCGGACGACGACAAGTTTTTTGTGTTTAGAGCGAACGACACTGGCGATAAGCGAAAACGGGTGGACGAAAGTAATGGCGGCAACTATACGACATCGTTGAGCTGGACAACAGCACATAAGGTATTTGTTGTTGATGTGATGGAGGATAGCAGGCGAAAAGTGAAAAAGCGAAATAAAAAGAAAAATAAAGGGAAGAAACAATAAAAGGAATAAACACCAATCCAAACCAAAAGCAGTAACAGCAACTAAAAATATCACGCATAACGCAACGCAACGCAGAAGAGTCGCAATGGCATAAACAGGCGGTGGTGGTCTCAAGGTTCAACAGCTCAATGGCGCAAAGTTACAATCGGGCAGTGATAGCAAGGCAAGAGTGCTCTTGGCGTTGCATGGGCAGAACTAAAGATCGCTGAATGCGCCATAATTATAGGAGGAAAAAGTGTTCGCTACCGAAGCGTCTGACCAACAAGGATAATTGTAAATTAGCTGAATACTACCCAGTATCAAAATATTACGAAATAATTATGTGCGCTTGCGCGTGCCGACTTACGTAATACGTTTAGAGATATGCTGTAAACGATCTACCACTGAAAAAAAAAGAAAACAGCATCAGCGCACAAAGGTCTGTACCTAGGGACGACTCCAATAAGTTATGAACTTACTGCTCTAAGCAAATAAAACTTTTAGTTGTATGCATACAAGCGGTAGCAAGGCGAAATTTCATATTTGTATGCATTTTCACATGTGTACCGATTTGTTTGGGTATATCAGCAAGCCGGTCGTGATGACCATAGCGTTCAATACCGCGAATCGGGCAACGGCAGTGTTATGGCGTTTGCTGATGGGGACGATGGACTGCTGCTCGCTGAAAGTCTGCATCACAGGCAAGTGCAGACAACAACAAAGTAATGGCAAAACCGACACAGTATAAAACTCCATAGCTGAGCTGTGCCGCGAATCAGCGCACTGCCTGACGTGCTTGACCAAACATACATACATCCATACGTACGTACGTACGTCGGTGGCAACAACAGCAGCAGTAGCAACAGCCATCGCCAACGCCACACCATTGCCATTGCCGTCGCAGCAGTAAAAGCTGCCTAGCCTCCTTACTTGAATGCCTGGCTGACTGTTTTCACGATGATGACGACAACGACGGCGACGACGACGACTACGAGTCCACGGTAAGTGTAATCAGCAGTCGTTTGGTCGGTCGATTGGAGGGTCGCTTGGTTGGTCGGTTGGCCGGCCGGACTGCTGGCTGGTTGGTTGGTGGTCGGCCGTTCGGTCGACCGGCAGTAGGAAGCGAAAGGCGCGCGCATACAGCAACAGCAAAACTATATGCGCGTATGTTAGTAAATATGTGTGTATGTATGTTTGTATGCACTCATACCCATGGTAAATGAAAAAACGCAGCTCGGCGGCTAGTGCTACAGGGAGGGATGCGATGTGTTGAACAGCACTATGGTGTGAAGTGGTGGTGGGATGGCGTGACGTGATGCGACGAAGAGTGGAGTGGTGGGCGCAGAATACAAAGAGTAGAAAAGTGTGGCGCTGGCGTTGATACTGGGTGATGGGGGACGTTTGACGACGACAATGACGGCAATAACAATAACAAAAAAAGCAACAAAACGGCAGCCACAACAGCTACGAAGCGAAGTTGCGCGAATCGACGGTATACATGCGAACATGCATATCTATCTACATAAATATATATATACATACACATATGTATGTATGTATGTAAGTATGTAAGTTTATTTGTAAGTTCACTGTGCGCCTTACACTTACTGCTACGCCAGCCTGCGGCCAACAGCGGGCGGCACGTGGGGAAACTGAACATGATGGCTCGCCTGCCTGCCTGCTTGTTTTGCCCTGCCGCGCCGTGCCTTGCTGTGCAGTGCTTTGCCCGGCTATGGTTGTAGCTGTGGCTGGGCTGCCTTTAGCTGGCGCACAACCAACAGCCACGCATTAAAGGGAGCTCACGTTGACGCGAAGAAAAGCGGTAGGGGCGGTAAAGCGTGCTAGCTTTGGTCGGGCGATTTGTTAGTTGAGTTTAGTGCTTGCTGTATGGGGTCGTCGTTTGCTTTGGCTCGACGGCCGATCGAATAAATGGTTAGCTGCGCAGCGTCGCTACCGTCGCTTGCTGCTGTGTCCGTTGTTGAATGTCGTTGATGAGCGAACGAGCGAATGAGTGCATGGTTGGTGGCGGCAATTGGGTGTGCTGGCGCTTTATGTTGTGTTTTGTGGAGGCGGACGCATTGTGTAGCGCGCAACAAAGTGTAGGCAATTGAAACGAACGTGATAGAGTTGCGTCGTTCGCGTACTTCCAATGTATGCGCTGCTGCGTTGATGTTTTTCCTCTGTTCTCTGTTCTCCTCACTTTTATATATGTATGTATGTACGTAAGCACATACATTTCTGTTTTTATGCAGGCGCATACATACATATATGTGTGAATATATATTAGTGAATATTAGCACTCGTCGTGCGTTTAATGATTTTGCCTGTCCTATTGCTGCTGTCGCTGATACCGCTGCCATTGAATACAGCTCCTGATGTTCGCCTTTATTAAGAAGTGCGTAAATCGTTCTACAGTGAAGCGCCTACGCCACTGCATTGCAACATCAGCTTAAATATCCTCAGTAACGCCATGAGCATATGCCACCATCTTCACCTGTGCTATTGCGAAGGTTGATGTGGTGCTGCCATTGCCGTTACCATCATCGTCATCATAGTCATCATCATCATCATCACCATCATCATCAACAGTAACAGCCTTAGCCACAATACACTTATTCTTGTTGTTGCTGTTATTAGGAATGCGCTGCTGCTATTCCAATCGCTACTTGCCTGCTGCCTGTTTGCCCGCTTTCCACTGCCACCGACCGACATACTGTCGCGCTTTTGTTGTTGACGCTGCTGCTGCTGGCAATGGCGCTGCTGTTGGTGGTGGTGGTACTGGTGCTGCAGCTGCAGCTGCGACGGTGGCTGATGGTAATAGTGATGGTGAGGTTGTGGCTGTTGGTGTTGCTGGCGGCCGCCTTTTTGTCGTCATTGGCATCGGTGCTAGCATTGCTGTTGTTGTTACTCTGGCTGCCTGCCTTCTGCTGTCGTTGTCGTTGCCGCTGTCGCCGCCGCTGCTGTTTTTGTTTGTTACTGTTTTTTTTGTTCACTGTGCCGTCTGTGTCTCTACTCTGCTCGTGTCTGTCGAACCGTTGCGCGGTGGTTGTACGTGCGCTCAGCTCATTCAAGTGTCCAACTTTTGTCGGAGCGGTCGCATCTGTACGGATAAATTCACACAACATTCAGTCCGCTGGCTGCCAAGTGCGGTACAATAAACGGGAGCGCTTAGTAATACAGTGTACATATATTGTGTATGTATACACGGGCCGATGTGTGCATTGACATGTATGTATACATGTGTATTATGTGACATATAAATATACGCGTGTGCACATATGTATGTACGTCTATAACAGTGATATAAAAGCAGTGTTGTTCGGCTATATCTAGTAAATACATACCCGACAGATCGTTTGGAGTTTAAGTATGTACATATGTATCTACGTTTGCCTGTACATAAGTGAACACTGAAACACTGTGAAACATACTAACATACATACATCCATATACATACATTTAAGCGCTGTTGTTGGTGTTATTATTATTGGTGTGCCACAGCTGCCATAGTCACAGCAATTGCCTTTGCTACTCTTGGTTATAATCAGCGCCGGAGCACCGCTGCCGTTGCCGTTGCCATTGCCATTGTCCGTCAACCAGTCGGCAGGCATTCCGAGTATTGCCACTGTGCTTGCTGTCTTGCCACCGTCGAGCAATCGATACTTACTGGCTGTGGTCTCTGCGTGCCGTGAAGACCATCAAATCCAACTATAACCATATACAAACACATATGTATACCTGAATTTGTGCATATACACATATGCATGTGTATCTGTATATGCATGTAAATATATTGCGTATGCACGCTAATAACGCCTAATTGCAAACTATCCGATAAACGCAAAGTGCGAAGGAGGTGCGCGGTATCAAGTGTGTATGTGTGTGAGTGTGTGAAACGCATTGTCACTTGTTCCTTCTGCTGATCGGACGTTCGCGTATCCAAACAATTAATAAACAATAAAAAAAAAATACATTAACTGTGTGCATAACAAACCCGATGAACTTTACGACAGACAATAACATAAATAACCGAATAGTGGAGAAGTAGCGGTAATGGCCGACTGGTAATCAAAACAAAAACGCTGATAATCGTTACGAAAGGCGAATAAATTAAAGAAGCATACATTATTTTCTTAATTGCAAACAACAAACAAAAATTGAGCACTCAAACATGAAAACTCCGCGAGGTGCTAGTGAATCGTCCACAACATCCGACAACACAACCGAATTCATCGATATCGTTAAGAAGTATGATGTTGTTTATAATACACACAATCCCGATTATAAAAATGTCGAAGTGAAAATGAAGGTTTGGTCGCAGATTGCAGAGGAGATTGGCCTGTCTGTTGGTAGGTGAACACTGAGAACTTATAAATCATATTTATTATAAATACATATGTATGTATGTTTCGGCGTAAATACAATAGAAGAAAATCGAATAAAAACAAAAAACAAAAACTTAAAATGAACATTTACGTGGATACCAGTTCGAGCGGCACCGAACTTGATAAACCCAGCGCATGTTCTCTAAGATTTTTTAAGCATTGCTTAGCCTTATCTCTTATATCAAATTTAAGCAGATTTTCCTTTTTGTGTGCTAAACACTCCGGCTTATCTCGAAACTTGGCCAAATATATCACATGACGAAATAAATATCTTTATGGTTTAATTAACTACTAAGTGGTCAGCTATCACGGTCACTTTAAACAATAGGTAACTTCGCCATTTCTCTGCTCACTTGACGAAAAATGTGCATTTGAAAGGAACAACAAAGTTACCTGGCATGATTCGCCGCCTGCGAGTATGCTTTTACTTTATAGAACTGGTATAACTCACTATTTTCAATGCTGCCAACTCTCTTTCCTGATACCTGACAAGTTTCATTAGACCACGTTCATACAGGGAAACTTTTTTTTGTTTCAACTTTGCGAATTCTCTTTTGATGTTCCCGTCGTGTTCACACACCTTGCAGTTGTTCGATTGTAGTGTACAGTCAACAACAACATTGAAAAGAATCAGAACACAAAGGGTGTATACAGTAAAAGTAGGCCTCTTCTTTTCGCCAAGAGTTAGCAAGTGACTAATAGATGAAGCAACTGGTATAAATGAACATAAGTTGGTAACGCGGGAATAGAGCGGCCTTAAATTACATGTGCTTGTACAAGAGTGAGTTATCCCAGTCTAATGAGCTACAGCCATACTCGCTAGCGGCGAATTTTGCTCAATAACATTGATGTTGCTTTCCCATGCAAATTTTTCGTTAAGTTAATCGAGCATACTGATAGCGAGCGCGGAAATGGCGAATAGAAGAAAGTAACGAGTTGAAGCAACTAAAGTTAATCTACATATGTGATCGCGACCTTACTAATACTCATTAAGTGCTTCCAAACAAATGTAATTTTTAGCAGCTCCTTTCCAGTATTTATTCAAGTTACTTCATTTATTCGTCACTTGCTAACGCTTGGCGAATCGAATGCACCTAATGATCGCACAATAGCTTGTTCGACATGTGAAAATGTACAAGAGTTTACTTAACAGAGACTACCTAACATGCATACCTACCTATACGCCCCAAAAAGTATTATAAAAGCACTACATATTGACAAGGTTTGACTATTTACTTTTTTATTTTTTAATTTAAATTTTTTTTATTTGTTTTATAAAAATAAAGTTCATTCAATAACAAAAACTTCAAATGGACAAATGGACATTTGTTTATACGGAGAAAATTATAAATTTTATTGGAAGAAGAAATTATCAAAAATGAACGAGCACTTTAAGCCACTTTAAACTTGGATTTAGGGTACAATTTATTAGTGGCCGCCGTAGCCGAATGAGTTGGTGCGTGACTACCACTTGGAATTCACCGACCACACCAAAAATTAAGAAAAAAAACATTTTTCTAATAGCGGTCGCCCCTCGGAAGGCAATGGCAAACCTCCGAGTGTATTTCTGCCATGAAAAAGCTCCTCATAAAAAATATCTGCCGTTCGGAGTCGGCTTGAAACTGTAGATCCCTCCATTTGTGGAACAACATCAAGACGCACACCACAAATAGGAGGAGGAGCTCGGCCAAACACCCAAAAAAGAGTGTACGCGCCAATTATATATACATACATATATGTTTGTATATAATGTAATCCAGCTACTTAGAGTATTATTTCGAAGACAATTTTTTTGGGTACGGTTTATTGGCGCTTACACTCTTTAATGGGTGGTGTAGGACTTCTTCACGTATACATATGTATGTATGTACATACATACATATTAGATCTTATACATATTTGTAAGCTAAAATATAGATTTCAATTTGCACCATGTTCCAGTGCACTAATTGTGCTCGGGTATAAAAATCAAAATGATAAATATAGTAATGAAGATCCAGAAGTGCAGAAAGTGAGGAGAATGAAAACTTTGCTGATTTTAATAACCGTGTATTCGTGTATTCCTTTTCCAAGCTTTGCCTCGCAAGAACAGAAAATGTATGCATACATACATACATTACATACATATAAACATAAAAACGCAGCCGAGTGTAAGCTAACTTTTGTTAATATGTTTTAGGTGTAAATATATATGTCTGGTCGTACGTCTATCTGCCCACTGACACAGTGTACATATGTACATACATACATACAACATACTGGATTTTCTCTGAGCTCACATAAGAACAAAATCGTTAAGTACATGGAAATATGTATGCATACATATGTTAGTTAGTATGTATGTAAGTAGTGTGTACCAATACACGACAACGACATATCCTCTGACGAGTTCCTCATCATAATGCATATAGTAGTTGGTGGGGGGAAGAGTAGATGCAGGGATAAGGAGAAAACAGGCATGCAACTCGCAGCAAAACAAACGAAACACTAAAGCAGCGCACAAAACATAGGCCAACAAATGCGAACGCCAAACCTTCCACACGCTCTGTACGAAAATACTCGTAGTAGTTGTGTTGCGAGCGGACGTTTGGTCGCTTGGGTGCAGCAGGGTGGGTGGGTTAATGCGAGAGCGTGAGTATAGGTATTGTTTTCCCTACAATTGTGAGACAAAAGTTAAACACAGAGCACGTATGACAGAGATGAAGAGAGTAAATTTAAGCCAAAGAAAGGTAGCGGGTGTACAGGGCTGCTCCCAACATCGGTGGGCCAAATGTTTGTATGTATGTATTTCGCATGCACGGACTAACAACGGAGCATACACGTTTCTAAGCGTTTAGCCAGCTGTCAATTCTTGATTGACAATACATACATATGTATGTATGCCTACACTTTTTGTAATATTTTTTTTTCTAACTGCAAAACTACTTAGCGTTTACTCCTAGTTTTTGTGCTTCAAATTATTGTTGGGGTTGCCCCATACCCTGTATTTGTCGTTTTAACTCTCAATTTTTACATCTAAAAATCTCCTGCTTGAAACGAGTTGCGCCGTCGCAAAGTCGCATTTTGACAACAAAAAATTATTGACACGGCGCGACTGCAGCCCACTCAAACACCCTGTAAGCAAATGCATATCAATAGCATTACTCACGATTCTGCGCATTCTACTGTTAGCTGGCTCTCACGTTCTTATGTGCTACCACCACTTTGCGCGTTCGTTCTTTGTGTGTTCGGGGGATTCATGGGATGTGATGGCATATTTTTACATGAAGGAGAAACCACACACATAAGTATATTTGTTTGCACAAATTGGTGAACATTAAGGTGCGCTACTTATTTCACTTCGACAATTTTATTTTCATATGCAAGTACACACTATATGTACCTGGAAATATTTCGTGGGGGGAAAATATATTAATCATCTGGTAATAGTACTACAGGGGTCAGCAAAAGGGGCATTGAGAGTATGCTGGTGAGCGCAGAGTAATGGCGCTGCACGGTGACGACACAATTCATTACAAAAAGTTTTTTCTTCACGAATTGTGCTTTTATTTTACATTTTTATATAAAAAAGTGCTATTCTTTACCGAAGTTGAAGAAAACGTACATATGTTAATAAACATATTGTTGGGAAAAAGTCAGGAAGATCAAAAAATTTTAAATTTTAAATAGCTGCTGCTGTTAAAGAAAGGAAGCAAATAAAAAAAAAACAAATAACTTTTCTGTACACAGATAGATTTTCCTAAATTCTAAAAATGGGGGTACTTGTTTTCCACTTGCAGCTCTTGCACACTTCAATTTTCTCAGCCAAAATGATTATTCAATAGAATACTTCAAAAATTCGTGTCGAAATCGCTTCTGCAAATAACCTTACTGGATATGGTTCCATTAGATTTCCAAATTCTTACTTCTGGAACTGAAATTGAATTCAAAATTGAAAGTGACGGCAAAATAAGTGGCACCAAATTTTACACTCATTGAAATAAATAAAACAACTCAAATTCTTCTTAAAAACTTTACATTATATCACTTCATTGAATTTCACGTCATTTTCATTGAAATTTGTCTCTCTAATGCCTTTTTTAGCATATTCTTCTACCTGAAAATCCGTTCCATAAACTTTAGAAGACAAATATTTTTCTTCTCTATAAAAAATTATTCCTTTCTACGCCCTGAAATTTGTGAAAATCTTCGTGGAACAAATTATTCCTTTGATATTTAGTAGATATGTGGTACATGAGACATTGCATTACACCGGACGCAACTGGAATATTTTTTTCTCACATCCACAGTGGCACAAGAAAATGATCAGCACAGATGCTGCTTATGTTGATTCGTTGCTGTCTGGTTTTCTATGGTTTGTCTGAACCACAAGTGATTCAAAGAGCGTATTAATGAATGCATTGCTCGCAAGAGTAAGCTTTACCGACCACTGTTATAAAGCCATATTACTAAAAAACAAAAAAAAAATGTATTTATAAAAAACCATCTGCTGATCGGAGGTGGCATGAAACTGTAGCTCTATCTTTTATGGCGCAACGCAAGGTGCACAACACAAATGGAGGAGGAGCTTGGCTAAGCACCCAATAAAGGCTGCTTATATTGGTATGGGAATAAGTTTCCGCCCTCGTAAAAGAGGTGTCACTGCCGATACTATTTTTGTGTTCGCTCTAGTAATATACTGGTGATTTGAAGGTGTATGTGTGAGGTCTCGA